>NC_052086.1:37684206-39030456 GCF_015852505.1 Tachyglossus aculeatus
GTAAAATGGGGATGAAGACTGTGAGCCCCGTGTGGGACAACCTGATCACCTTGTAACCTCCCCAGCGCTTAGAACAGTTCTTTGCACATAGTAAGCCCTTAATAAATGCCATCATAATTATTATTATTATTATTACAACTGACTGATTGACTGCTGTGTGATCTAGGGCAATTCCCCTCACTTTTCTCTGTGCCTCAGTTTCTTCATCGATAAAATGGGGATCAAAATACCTGGTCTCCCTCCCACTTAGACTGTGAGCCCCATGTGGGACAGGGATCGTGTCTGACTAGATTATCTTGTATCTACCCTAGCTTATATGTTGCCAATTTGTATGTGCTTAATATGTTGCCAATTTGTACTTCCCAAGCGCTTAGTACAGTGCTCTGCACATAGTAAGCGCTCAATAAATACAATTGATTGATTGATTGATTATAGTCTAGTGCATGGCACACAGTAAGGGCTGAACCAGTGCTACAATTACCATTACTATTATTATTACTGCTATTACTATTATTATTCCTATTCAAGCGCTTAGTACAGTGCTCTGCATCATCATCATCATCATCAATCGTATTTATTGAGCGCTTACTATGTGCAGAGCACTGTACTAAGCGCTTGGGAAGTACAAATTGGCAACATCTAGAGACAGTCCCTACCCAACAGCGGGCTCACAGTCTAAAAGGGGGAGACAGAGAACAAAACCAAACATACTAACAAAATAAAATAAATAGAAGAGATATGTACAAATAAAATAAATAGAGTAAAAAAAAATATGTACAAACATATATACATATATACAGGTGCTGTGGGGAAGGGAAGGAGGTAAGATGGGGGGGATGGAGAGGGGGACGAGGGGGAACACAGTAAGCACTCAATAAATACGATTGATTGATTGATTATTATTATTCTTATGACCGTAAATAATAAGTACTGGTACTCACGTGGCGCCGACCGTCCGGAGCCGGAGAAATGCTGGGGTGAACTGATAGCGAACGAAACGTCCCGCACTGCTGTCCACTTCACCGCCATCCTCCTCTTCTTCTTCCTCCTCATCTTGGTCTAGAACAGCACACAGACCCCAGAGTCCCTCGACTGCCTCCACATACCCACAACCCACTCCTGAGATAGCGGTGACCAGGTACAGACCCAGGTGTGAATCATCATCATCATCAATCGTATTTATTGAGCACTAACTGTGTGCAGAGCACTGTACTAAGCGCTTGGGAAGTACAAGTTGGCAACATATAGAGACAGTCCCTACCCAGCAATGGGCTCACAGTCTAAAAGGGGGAGACAGAGAACAAAACCAAACACACTAACAAAATTAAATACATAGAATAGATATGTACAAGTAAAATCGAGTAACAAATATGTACAAATCAATCAATCAATCAATCGTATTTATTGAGCGCTTACTATGTGCAGAGCACTGTACTAAGCGCTTGGGAAGTACAAATTGGCAACACACAGAGACAGTCCCTACCCAACAGTGGGCTCACAGTCTAAAAGGGGGAGACAGAGAACAGAACCAAACATACCAACAAAATAAAATAAATAGGATAGAAATGTACAAGCAAAATAAATAAATAAATAGAATAATAAATATGTACAATGATCAAAAATGTACAATGTACAATGTTTTGTACAATGTACAAAAATATGTACAATGTGAATGATCAAAGCAAACACTAGTTTCACCACTGACCACGGGAGAGGGAGATCTGAAGCTCAAGATGACCATTTCTCCAAGAGCGGGACAACACAAGAGGCGCTTACTACTCTTCTCTGCTCCCTGGCTGTGAACTCAAGCACCCCTGATACCCACCCCAGCCCCGCACTACTTTTGTAAATATTCTGTCCCCCATCCCTAATCTATTTTCCCCCTGTAGCCTGTAAGCGCCTTAAGGGCAAGGTTTGCGTCTCCCAACTATGTACATCTCTGAGCCCGGGCTTTGGAGTCAGAGGTCATGGGTTCCAATCCCGGCTCCGCCGCTTGTCTGCTGCGTGGCTCTGGGCAAGTCACTTAACTTCTCTGTGCCTCAGTTCCCTCATCTGTAAAATGGAGATTAAGTCTGTGAGCCCCACGTGGGACAACTTGATTACCTTGCATCCATCCCAGCACTTAGAACAGTGCTTTGCCATAGTATGCGCTTAATAAATGCCATCATTATTATCTCTGTCATTTATTTATTTGTATTGTTGTCTGACTCCCCCCTTCTAGATTGTAAGCCCAATATGGGCAGGGAATGGGTCTGTTTACTGTTGTAGTGTACTCTCCCAAACCCTAAGTACAGTGTTCTGTACACATTAAGCACTCACTAAATACAACTGAATGACTGAATGAATCACACTTTCCCAAGTACAGTGCTCCGCACACAGTAAGCATTCAATAAATACGACTGATTGATTGATCCAGAGCACACGGTTGACGGTTGAAAGTGCCTTCGGACCACGCTCACAGTTCAGTTCAATGACAGAACTGAACGTGACCGGAATTTGCCATTTTAAGAGTACGTTTTGGCCCCGAGCAAATGCTTTTTAGCCATCTTCTGCTGTTGCTGCTAAACTACTACCTGCCCACCAATGGGACTGCGCTGCAGTCGTGGCCTGCGAAAGTACGACAATTTAGTACGGCCGTACGAAATAAGCATATGTCTGAGAGAGGAAAACTCGCAAGAAAGAAGGATCTTTTTTTATTTTATTTTATTTCATTTTGTTAGTATGTTTGGTTTTGTTCTCTGTCTCCCCCCTTTTAGACTGTGAGCCCACTGTTGGGTAGGGACTGTCTCTAGATGTTGCCAATTTGTACTTCCCAAGCGCTTAGTACAGTGCTCTGCACATAGTAAGCGCTCAATAAATACGATTGATGATGATGATCTTTCCCTTCTTCTTCTTCCTTTTACAGCCTAAAATTCCTGAGACGAAATATACAATCTGGACCACTTCAAGCACAGGCCTTCCTCGGGCTCCTGTGCGTAATCCGTGCCTCGCTGCCATCTTCAACGTCAACTGGCCCCCACGACCTCCGCCCCCAGGCCTGGAATTTCCTCCCCTTCGGATCCGCCAGGCCGCAGCTTTCCCTCATCTTCCGAGCCCTTCCGAGGCCTTCGCAGAATAATCTCTCATCTCCCCACCACCTGCCTCTTCAGTCCTATCACGGCATCATCCACACAGTTGGTTACCACAGCTCCGGGAGCCCTTAAATACACACTCTGCATAATCTACTGCTCTGCCTCTCCGGGATTTAAGTGCCTGTCTCTCCACTATAGTGCACGATCTGTGAGGGCGAGGATCGTGTCTACCGATTCGTAGGCGCTTAGCAGTGCTCTGCGCCAGTAGGCAATCAGTAGGCAACCCCTCTAGACTGTAAGCCAGTTGGGGGCAAGGATTGCCTCTCTCTATTGCTGAATTGGACTCTCCAAGCGCTTAGTACAGTGCTCTGCACATAGTAAGCGCTCAAGGCCCTGCTGAGAGCTCACCTCCTCCAAGAGGCCTTCCCAGACTGAGCCCCTTCCTTCCTCTCCCCCTCTCCATCCCCCCATCTTACCTCCTTCCCTTCCCCACAGCACCTGTATATACGGATATATGTTTGTACACATTTATTACTCTATTTATTTATTTATTTATTTTACTTGTACGTATCTATTCTATTTATTTTATTTTGTTAGTATGTTTGGTTTTGTTCTCTGTCTCCCCCTTTTAGACTGTGAGCCCACTGTTGGGTAGGGACTGTCTCTATATGTTGCCAATTTGTACTTCCCAAGCGCTTAGTCCAGTGCTCTGCACATAGTAAGCGCTCAATAAATACGATTGATTGATTGATTGATAAATGCGATTGAATAAATGAATGAATGAATCAGGGCTATGGATCGACTGATGAGTAAGACTGACACAAGAACTGTGTGAGAAAAAAGAGATTTGTGAGCGGGGAAACTCATTCCCTTCTGTCCATGGGAATGGAAAGTGACCCTGGACCGACAATTGTCCCTGGGGGGAAAAAAACGACACTGTTAACTAGGCAACTTCAAATGACACTGGAAACCACACAAGTAACCAATCAATCAACGGTATTAACTAAGCACTTATTGTGTGCAGAGCCCTGTATAAAGTGCTCGGGGAAAGTCCAGTACAACAGATTTGGTAGACTTTTAGACTGTGAGCCCACTGTTGGGTAGGGACTGTCTCTATATGTTGCCAATTTGTACTTCCCAAGTGCTTAGTCCAGTGCTCTGCACACAGTAAGCGCTCAATAAATACGATTGATGATGATAATGATGATGCAATCCCTGACCACAAGAAGCAGGTGAGACATAGCGAGGCCTGTTGTATAGACCATGGGCTGGGAAGTCATTCATCCCATCGTATTTATTGAGCGCTTACTGTGTGCAGAGCACTGTACTAAGCGCTTGGAAAGTACAAGTTTGTAACATATAGAGATGGTCCCTACCCAACAGCGGGCTCACAGTCTAGGAGGACCTGGGTTCTAATGCGGCTCCGTCACTTGTTGGCTGGGTGTCCTTGGGCGAATCACTTCACTTCTCTGGGCCTCAGTTCCCCCATCTGTAAAATGGGGATTAAGGCTGTGAGCCCCATGTGGGACAACCTGATCACCCTGTAACCTCCCCAGCCCGGGCTTTGGAGTCAGAGGTCATGGGTTCGAATCCCGACTCCGCCGCATGTCTGCTGTGTGATCTTGGGCAAGTCACTTAACTTCTCTGGGCCTCAGTTCCCCCATCTGTAAAATGGGGATTAAGGCTGTGAGCCCCATGTGGGACAACCTGATCACCCTGTATTCTCCCCAGCGCTTAGAACAGTGCTTTGCACATAGTAAGTGCTTAACAAATGCCAATTATTATTATTATTATTCTCTGTGCCCCACTCTCCACATCTGTAAAGTGGGGATTAGTACTGTGAACCCCATGGAGCATATGGCCCGTGTCTAACCTGATCTCCGAAGGTTGCCTGTTCACCTCCATTTCAAACAAAAACTCCTCACCTTTGGCTCTAAAGCACTTCATCACCTTGCCCCCTCCTACCTCATCTCGCTTCTCTCCTACAACCCAGACCACACACTTCACTCCTCTAGTGTTAATCTTCTCACTGTGCCACGATCTCACCTGTCTCACCATCGACCCCAGGCCCATGTCATCATCATCATCAATCGTATTTATTGAGCGCTTACTGTGTGCAGAGCACTGTACTAAGCGCTTGGGAAGTACAAATCGGCAGCAGATAGAGACAGTCCCTACCCAACGGTGGGCTCACAGTCTAAAAGGGGGAGACAAAACCAAACATACTAACAAAATAAAATAGAATAGATATGTACAAGTAAAATAAATAAATAAATAAATAAATAAATAAATAAATAAATAAATAGAGTAATTAATATGTACAAACATATATACATACATACATACAGGTGCTGTGGGGAAGGGAAGGAGGTACGATGGGGGGATGGAGAGGGGGGATGTCCCACCTTTGGCCTGGAATGCCCTCCCTCCTCAAATCCGACCGATAATGACTCCCCCCCGTTTCAAAGCCTCACTTTATTTATTTATTTATTTTATTTGTACATATCTGTTCTATTTATTTTATTTTGTTGGTATGTTTGGTTTTGTTCTCTGTCTCCCCCTTTTAGACTGTGCAGAGGCACATAGTAAGCGCTCAATAAATACGATTGATGATGATGATGACTGAAGGCACCTCTCTTCCAAGAAGCCTTCCCAGCCTAAGCCCCACTTTTCCTCATCTCCCCCTCCCTTCTGCGTCACCCCGACTTGCTCCCTTTGCTCCCCGCTCCCGCCCCACAGCACTTATGTATCTGTCATTTTATTTATTTGGATTGATATCTGTCACCCCCAACTCTAGACTGTGAGCGGGGAATGTCACTGTTTACTGCTGTACTTTCCCAAGCGCTTAGTACAGGGCTCTGCACACAGTAAGTGCTTAATAAATACAATCGAATGAATGTTTGAATTAGCTTGTATCTATCCTAGTGCTCATTACAGTGATTGTCACATAAGTACTAAACAAATACCACAAAAAAAGGAGTTTATAGTCTTCAGGGGGAGACAGACATTAAAACAGATTACGGATGGGGGAGATAAAATATAATGATAATGGCATTTACAATTAAGCGCTTACTATGTGCAAAGCACTGTTCTAAGCACTGGAGAGGTTACAAGATGATCAGGTTGTCCCACGGGGGTTCACAGTCTTCATCCCCATTTTACAGATGAGGGAACTGAGGCCCAGAGAAGTGAAGGGACTTGGCCAAAGTCAAACAGCTGACAAGTGGCGGAGGCGGGATTTGAACACATGACCTCTGACTCTAAAGCCCGTGGCCTTCCCACTGAGCCATGCTGCTTCTCAATATAAATAACCGAATGGGCTCCTCTCCACCTTTAGAGGGTAATAATAACAATAATAATAATAATGTTCGTATTTGTTAAGCACTTTCTATGTGCCAAGCACTGTTCTAAGCGCTAGGGTAGATACAAAGTCATCAGGTTGCCCCACGTGGTGCTCACAGTCTTAATCCCCATTTTACAGATGAGGTAAATGAGGCCCAGAGAAGTTAAGGGACTATCACTATGACCAGGCTAGCTTGGAAGGATAACAATAATAATAATGATGTTATTTGTTAAGCGCTTACTGTGTGTGAAGCACTGTTCTAAGCGCTGGGGGGGAGTACAAGGTGATCGGGTTGCCCCACGTGAGACTCACAGTCTTAATCCCCATTTTCCAGATGAGGTAACGGGCCCAGAGAAGTGAGGTGACTTGCCCAAAGTCACACAGCTGACAAGCGGCGGCGCTGGAATTAGAACCCAGGACCTCTGACTCTCCCAAGCCCGTGCTCTTTCCACGGAGCCGTCACTCAGGATGTGACTGAGGAAGAGAGAGGTGGGAGAAGAAAAGGGGAGTGAGAAGTGGGTAGGGACGGCGGGGCCCACCCTGTCCGCCGTGCCAGCTGGAGGCCGATGATTCCACCTGGTATCTCACAGCGCAAGGTTAAAGTCAGATGAGGATAAGGGGAACTGGAGTAGGTGGCAACTACTGTGAACGCCATGCGTCTAACCTCTCCCCCTTCTAGACTGTGAGCCCGCTGTTGGGTAGGGACCGTTTCTATAAGTTGCCAACTTGTACTTCCCAAGCGCTTAGTCCAGTGCTCTGCACACAGTAAGCGCTCAATAAATACGATTGATGATGATGATGATGATAGGGACCATCTCTATATGTTGCCAACTTGGACTTCCCAAGCGCTTAGTCCAGTGCTCTGCACACAGTAAGCGCTCAATAAATACGATTGAATGACTGAATGATTACCCTGGATCTACCCCCGTGCTCAGCATACAGTAAGTGCTTAGCAAATACCGCCATTACGATCATGATTCCGTATTACATCCTTCGCTTCTCGTACCATCCCCCACTTGGCTGATTGAGCCCCCTCACTGACCTCTCCGCCTCTCCCCACTTCAGTCCACATTTCACTCTGCCGCCCAGAGGACTTACCTAAAAAAAAGTTCAGTCACGTTTCCCTACTCCTCAAGAACCTCCGGTAGTTGCCCATCCACCTCCACCCCAAACAGAAACCTCCTCGCCAGAGGTTTTAAGAGCACTCGCCTATCTAACGTCACTGATTTCCTACCTCAACTCAGCCCACACGCTTCGCTTCTCGAATGCCAACCTACCAGCGGCTGTACTCCCTCTCGTCTCTCTCACCGCCAACACCCCACCCACGTCCTGCCTCTGGCGCGGAACTCCCTCCCCCTTCATCAACGACAGACCACCACGCTCCCCACCTTCAAAGCCTTACTCAAATCCCATCTCCAAGAGGCCTTCCTCTTTTCCCCTATTCCCACGCCCTTCTGCGTTGGCCCTTGAGCTTGGATTTGTACTCTTTTAGCATTTGAAATTCACCCCACCCTCACCAAAGCACTTAAGTACATAGCCACAGTTTATTTTACTATCCGTCTCCCCAGCTAGACTGAAAGCTCTCAGGGGCAGGGAACGTGTCTATCAACTCTGTTGTACTGTCCTCTTCCAATTGCCTAATACAGTGCTCTGCACGCAATTAAGCACTCGATAAATACCGCTGATTGATGGATTTTTTTCCTCTTGTGACGCTGTCCAAATTCCAGAATCCCTTGGGGCCAGTTTCCCTTATCGATAAGGGCCTACTGAGAGCTCACCTCCTCCAGGAGGCCTTCCCAGACTGAGCCCCTTCCTTCCTCTCCCCCTCATCCCCCTCTCCATTCCCCCCATCTTACCTCCTTCCCTTCCCCACAGCACCTGTATATATGTATATGTCTGTACATATTTATTACTCTATTTATTTTACTTGTACATATCTATTCTATTTATTTTGTTAGTATGTTTGGCTTTGTTATCTGTCTCCCCCTTTTAGACTGTGAGCCCACTGTTGGGTAGGGACCGTCTCTATACGTTGCCATCTTGTACTTCCCAAGCGCTTAGTACAGTGCTCTGCACACAGTAAGTGCTCAATAAATACGATTGATTGATTGATAAGTTGGGGAAGACCATCCCTCCCTTCTCCTCAGGGAGGGGCTGGGCTGATGACTGAGGGGCTATTTGTACAGCACTTTCAGATTCCCTAGGTGGAGACAGGTACTTAGGGAGTGCACTACATAGCTCCCACACACCCTTGGCCGTCATACACGGGGCCAGTACGACAGATGGCACAGGAATACCGGCTCACGGGAGCCCAAAAGCCAACTAGAATATCCGGTCTTAATCCTTCAGAGCCCTTTTGCCTCCTCCATACCAGGCTCCCCTCCGGTACTACCTGAAGCAGAAGGCTTGGCGATCTCAAAGAGGACCGTCCCTGTCTCCAGATCTCGGATCTTGAATCGGGTAAAATCAATACTGTAGATGTTGTCTTCGGGCTTGCATAGATAATCTGAAAGGTGAAAAAGATATCAGGTTATTGACTAACTGCCCAAATGACCAGCCTCCTAATCCTCCAGGTACTCCTGACTCAGCTCCAGACTCGCCTAAAAAGACTCTCAAATATCAGGCACATTTTTGGGGGGCGAGACTTGTTGAGAGTAAATTCCACAGCAAGGGAGGAATATGCTTTTACGCACGACTCGGGAAAATTCCCCGGTAAAAATGGGGGCGGCAATAAAAGCCTCCTCTGGATGCCTCACAGAATGACTTCCTGACAGCTTTTCCACAAGGCCCTCAGGGCCTCGAATAATAATAATAATAATAATAATGATGATGGCATTTATTAAGCGCTTACTATGTGCAAAGCACTGTTCTAAGCGCTGGGGGGTTACAAGGTGATCAGGTTGCCCCCCCGCGGGGCCCACAGTCTTCATCTGGAGGGGGGAGGGGAGGAGCAGAAAGAATCAGGGACACTCACAAAAAAGAGGTACGGTTCAAGAGGTGAGATGCATCAACCAAATATACGATAGAGGAAAAGAAATTTGCCTATTTTAAACATGACCCAAAGGCATCGGAGGATGCAGAACCATCAAGTGTTCAGAAGAATGAGTGAGTTCGAAAGTTTGGCCGTCACTGGCCCTTCAGGAATGAGCTGATCGGTATTTGACAAGTTCTGAATTGAAACGGGGCCGAAGAGAAGGGCTGGGCAGGCTGCAGAAGGGAAGAGAGAAAGGCTGGGCACTCGCACCCACTGAACTGCAGAATTCAACACTAATCCGGTAAGATGCTACAGCAGGGTACACCCTGAGCGGCAAAGCCAGCCTCGGGGTGGGGAGGGAGTGGAAGCTGGAGCCCAACCCCTGCCCTGAAACCCTGGAGAGGGAGCGGAGATTGAGGAACCAGGCGTTTCCTCATCTTCTAGAGCAAAATGGTGAGGAACGGAGGAATCATCATCATCAATTGTACTTATTGAGCGTTTACTATGTGCTGAGCACTGTACTAAGCGCTTGGGAAGTACATATTGGCAACATATAGAGACAGTCCCTACCCAACAGTGGGCTCACAGTCTGCAACCCTTCTACAAGGTAAACCACGGGGTAAGCCCCCTCCTCCCGAGGAACCAGGCGTTTCCTCATCTTCTAGAGCAAAATGGCGAGGAACAGAGAAATAAACCTTGCAACCCTTCTACAAGGTAAACCACCACGGGGTAAGCCCCTTCCTCCCTGCTGTGAACTCTCCTGAGGCCTGCAGGGAAGGGGATCCCATCCCAACAGGCCTGGAAAAGTCACAACCAAAAAGCAAGACTAGAATCGTTCCCGGGCTGTTTCCAACAGGGTCATCTTTCCAGAGCACTGCCATCGGGCCGAGCGAGAGCCCCCGGCCGCCGCTGGCTCCTGGGGAAGTGGCTGCCACGGCCTCGCTTCCTCCAAACCGGGGTGGAGGGAGTGAGTCACCTCGAAGAGCCTGGAGGAATTTGGAGTTGGCGGGGCCCCTTGGCTCCTGTCCTCGGCTCGTCGTTCAGCAGGCATCCCCCGTGGGTCCTGGGGATGCCCAGGGGCTTCCCCGGGCCCGGTGGGGAGAGGGGATGGTAGCGGTCAGGGGAGAAGCAGCAGAGCCCCACATTTCACTTTTTTCCCTCAAAAATCTCCAGTGGCTACCAATCAATCTGCGCATCAGGCAGAAACTCCTCACCCTGGGCTTCCAGGCTGTCCATCCATCCCCTGGCCCCCTCCTCCCTCCCCTCCCTTCTCTCCTTCTCCAGCCCAGCCCGCACCCTCCGCTCCTCCGCCGCTAATCTCCTCACCGTTAGGCCTCGTTCTCGCCTGTCCCGCCATCGACCCCCGGCCCACATCATCCCCCGGGCCTGGAATGCCCCCAATCCCTCTGCCCATCCGCCAAGCTCGCTCTCTTCCTCCCTTCAAGGCCCTGCTGAGAGCTCACCTCCTCCAGGAGGCCTTCCCACACTCAGCCCCTTCCTTCCTCTCCCCCTCGTCCCCCTCTCCATCTCCCCGTCTTACCTCCTTCCCTTCCCCGCACCTGTATATATGTATATATGTTTGTACATATTTGCTACCCTATTTATTTATTTATTTATTTATTTTACTTGTACATATCTATTCTATTTATTTTATTTTGTTAGTATGTTTGGTTTTGTTCTCTGTCTCCCCCCTTTTAGACTGTGAGCCCACTGTTGGGTAGGGACTGTCTCTATATGTTGCCAATTTGTACTTCCCAAGCGCTTAGTACAGTGCTCTGCACATAGTAAGCGCTCAATAAATACGACTGATGATGATGATGATGATTTCACTTGGAAGGACCACCGAGGGCCGCCAACCCCTGGCCCACATCCTGTCTGACCTGGAAAGCCCTCCCTCCTCAAATCCACCAGACAGTGACACTCCCCCGCTTCAAAGCCTTATGTTGCCAGCTTGTACTTCCCAAGCGCTTAGTACAGTGCTCTGCACACAGTAAGTGCTCAATAAATACGATTGATTGATTGATTGATTGATTGAAGGCCCATGTCCTCCAAGCGGCCTTCCCACACTAAGCCCAACTTTTCCTCATCTCCCCCTCCCTTCTGGGTCACTCTGACTTACTCCCTTTGCTCCCCCCACCCCACAGCAGTTATGTGTGTGTGTATATATGTATATATATATATATCTGTAATTTTATTTATTTATATTGATGTCTGTCTCCCCCAGCACCCTCCCCAGACTGTGAACTCACTGTGGGCAGGGACTGTCACTCTATTATTATTATTATTAATAATAATAATAATAATAATAATAAAAATAATAATGATGGCATCGACGCTCTCCGCTACTCTCCCATCCTTCCCAGCTGTATCCTCAGAGGAGCTCTCCTCCCTCCTCTCAAGTGCTACTCCGGCCACCTGTGCTTCTGACTCCATTCCCTCTCATCTTATTTTTAAACTGTGAGCCCACTGTTGGGAAGGGACTGTCTCTATATGTTGCCAATTTGTACTTCCCAAGCGCTTAGTACAGTGCTCTGCACATAGTAAGCGCTCAATAAATGTGATTGATGATGATGATGATGATTTATTAAGCGCTTACTATGTGCAAAGCACTGTTCTAAGCGCTGGGGAGGTTCCAAGGTGATCAGGTTGTTCCACGGGGAGCTCGCAGTCTTCATCCCCATTTTACAGATGAGGTAACTTGAGGCACAGAGAAGTGAAGTGACTTGCCCAAAGTCTCACAGCTGACACTTGGTGGAGCCGGGATTTGAACCCATGACCCCTGACTCCAAAGCCCGGGCTCCTTCCACTGAGCCACGCTGCTTCTCTTACTGTACTGTACTTTCCCAGGCGCTTAGTACAGTGCTCTGCACACAGTAGGTGCTTAATAAATGATTGAATGAATGAGGGTGGGTGATGGAGGGGGCAAGGCCCCCCAAGATGGGCACTTGGTAGGGTGGATTTTGTCCCTGAGCTATATGTTGCCAATTTGTACTTCCCAAGCGCTTAGTACAGTGCTCTGCACATAGTAAGCGCTCAATAAATACGACTGATGACGATGATGATGAGAGAGAGAGGAGCTTGCCCCAGTGGCAACAGCTCGGGCTTGGGAGTCAGAAGACGTGGGTTTTAATCCCGGCTCTGCCGCTCGTTTGCTGTGTGACCTTGGGCAAGTCACTTCACTTCTCTGGGCCGCAGTTCCCTCATCTGGAAAATGGGGATTAAGACCGTGAGCCCCATGGAGGACAACCTGATTAGCTTGTATGTAGCCCAGCACTTGAAACAGTGCTTGGCACACAGTAAGCGGCTAGCAAACGCCCCGATTAGAGAAGCAGCGTGGCTTAGTGGCAAGAGCCTGGCCTTGGGAGTCAGAGGATGTGGGTTCTAATCCCGCCTCTATCACTTGTCAGCTGTGGGACCTTGGGTGAGTCACTTAACTTCTCTGGGCCTCAGTTCCCTCATCTGTAAAATGAGGATTAAGACTGTGAGCCCCATGAGGGACAACCTGATCACCTTGTATTCCCCTCCCAGCGCTTGGAACAGGGCTTGCCACATAGTAAGCGCTGAACAAATAGCAACATTATTATTATTATTATTCTCTGTGCCTCAGTTCCCTCAACTGTAAAATGGGGATGAAGACTGTGAGCCCCCCGTGGGACAACCTGATCACCTTGTATCTATCCCAGTGCTTAGAACAGCGCCTGGCACAAAGTAATTGCTGAACAAACAGCAACATTATTATCATTATTCTCTGGACTGCAGTTCCCTCATCTGTAAAATGGGGATGAAGACTGTGAGCCCCACGTGGGAAAACCTGATTACCTTATATCCCCTGCAGTGGTTAGAACAGTGCTTGGCACATAGTAAGTGCTGAACAAATATCAACATCATTATTATTATTACTATTCTGTGGGCCTCAGTTCCCTCAACTGTAAAATGGGGATGAAGACCGTGAGCCCCACAGGGGACAACCTGATGACCCTGTGTCCCCCCCAGTGCTTAGAAGAGTGCTTGGCACATAGTAAGCGCTTAAATAGCAACATTACTATTATTATTCTCTGGGCCTCAGTTCCCTCATCTGTAAAATGGGGATGAAGACTGTGAGCCCCATGGGGGACAACGTGATGACCTTGTATCCTCTCTAGTGCTTAGAACAGTGCTTGGTACACAGTAAGAGGTGAACAAATACCATTATTACTATTCATTCATTCAATCGTATTTATTGAGCACTTATGTTGTGCAGAGCACTGTACTAAACGCTTGGGAAGTACAAGCTGGCAATATATATGGACGGTCCCTACCCCACAATGGGCTCACGGTCTATTATTATTCTCTGGGCCTCAGTTCCTTCATCTGTAAAATGGGGATGAAGACTGTGAGCCCCCCGTGGGACAACCTGATCACCTTGTAACCTCCCCAGCGCTTACAATTGGGTAGGGCCTGTCTCTATATGTTGCCAACTTGTAGTTCCTAAGCGCTTAGTCCAGTGCTCTGCACACAGTAAGCGCTCAATAAATACGACTGATTGATTGATTAGAACGGTGCTTTGCACATCGTAATCAATCAATCGTATTTATTGAGCGCTTACTGTGTGCAGAGCACTGGACTAAGCGCTTGGGAAGTACAAATTGGCAACACATAGAGACAGTCCCTACCCAACAGTGGGCTCACAGTCTAAAAGGGGGAGACAGAGAACAGAACCAAACATACCAACAAAGGAAAATAAATAGGATAGAAATGTACAAGTAAAATAAATAGAGTAATAAATATGTACAACCATATATACATGTATACAGGTGTTGTGGGGAAGGGAAGGAGGTAAGATGGGGGGATGGAGAGGGGGACGAGGGGGAGAGGAAGGAGGGGGCTCAGTCTGGGAAGGCCTCCTGGAGGAGGTGAGCTCTCAGCAGGGCCTTGAAGGGAGGAAGAGAGCGAGCTTGGCGGAGGGGCAGAGGGAATGGGGGCATTCCGGGCCCGGGGGAGGACGTGGGCCGGGGGTCGATGGCGGGACAGGCGAGAGCGAGGTACGGTGAGGAGATTAGCGGTGGAGGAGCGGAGGGTGCGGGGTGGGCTGGAGAAGGAGAGAAGGGAGGGGAGGTAGGAGGGCAGGCAGAAACTCCTCCCCCTGGGCTTCCAGGCTGTCCATCCCCTCGCCCCCTCCTACCTCACCTCCCTTCTCTCCTTGTCCAGCCCAGCCCGCACCCTCCGCTCCTCCACCGCTAATCTCCTCCCCGTACCTCGTTATTCTCGCCTGTCCCGCCATCGACCCCCGGCCCCCGTCCTCCCCCGGGCCTGGAATGCCCCCAATCCCTCTGCCCATCCGCCAAGCTCGCTCTCTTCCTCCCTTCAAGGCCCTGCTGAGAGTTCACCTCCTCCAGGAGGCCTTCCCAGACTGAGCCCCTTCTTTCCTCTCCCCCTCGTCCCCCTCTCCACCCCCCCGTCTTACCTCCTTCCCTTCCCCACAGCACCTGTATATATGGATATATGGTTGTACATATTTATTACTCTATTTATTTATTTATTTATTTATTTTACTTGTACATTTCTTTCCTACTTATTTTATTTTGTTGGTATGTTTGGTTCTGTTCTCTGTCTCCCCCTTTTAGACTGTGAGCCCACTGTCGGGTAGGGACTGTCTCTATGTGATGCCAATTTGTACTTCCCAAGCGCTTAGTACAGTGCTCTGCACATAGTAAGCGCTCAATAAATACGATTGATTGATTGATTGAGGGGGCCAGGGGATGGATGGACAGCCTGGAAGCCCAGGCTCCTTAAGCGCTCCTTAAGCGCTTAATAAATGCCGCCGTTATAATGAATGAGTGACTGAAATGGTGGTGCTGACTCACTGTCGGTGACCCGTCCGAGGCGCAGGACGTGTTCGGGGCTGATGGCGTCGAGGGCCAGCAGCTCCTGCTCGGTGACGGGGACGGGCAGGGGGCCCGGGCCCGGGCCCGGCCTCCGGGCCTTCAGCCTGCTCAGCACCCCGCCGCCCGCCTTCTTCTTCTCCTCTTTGCCCGCGCCCGCGGAGGACGAAGACGACGACGACGACGACGACGAAGAAGCCGAGCCCGCCGCCGCCGCCGCCGCCCTCGGGTGCGCCCCGCTCATCGCGCCGCCGCCGCCGCCGCCAAGATGGCCGCCCGCCACCGCCTCCACAGCGCCGTAACTATGGAGAAAGGGGCGGGGAACTAAGGGGCGGGGCTACCGGGGACGGCAGCCAATGGCGGCTCGAGCTCTCCCCTCGCCCCGCCCCAAAGGTGGGCGGGGCTTCGGGTGCGTTGGAGGGCGGGGCCTCGCGCTCTCTTTCCCCGCGCCGCCGGTGGGCGGGGCTTCGGTGGGGGCGGGGCTACCCGGGAGAGCAGCCAGTGGCGGCTCGAGCTCTCGCCCCTCCCCTAAAGTAGGCGGGGCTTAGGGTCCGTTGGAGGGCCGGGCCTCGCGCTTTCCCTTTCCCCGCGCCTCCAGTGGGCGGGGCTTCTGTGGGGGGCGGGGATTCCCGGGTGAGCAGCCAATGTCGGCTCAAGCTCTCGCCCTGCCCCTAAAGTAGGCGGGGCTTCAGGTGCGTTGGAGGATGGGGCTTCAGGTGCGTTGGAAGGCGGGGCCTCGCGCTTTCCCTTTCCCCGCGCCTCCGGTGGGCGGGGCTTCGGTGGGGGCGGGGCTTCCAGGGCGAGCAGCCAATGGCGGATCAAGCTCTCGCCCCGCCCCTAAAGTAGGCGGGGCTTCGGATGCGTTGGGGGGCGGGGCCTCGCGCTCTCGTTTTCCCCCGCGCCGCCGGTGGGCGGGGCTTCTGTGGGGGACGGGGCTTCCCGGGAGAGCAGCCAATGGCGGCTCGAGCTCTCGTCCCGCCCCCAACGTAGGCGGGGCTTCGGTTGCGTTGGAGGGCGGGGCCTCGAGCTCTCGCTCCCCCCCGCGTCGCCGGTGGGCGGGGCTTCCCGGGAGGGCAGCCAACGGCGGCTCGAGTTCTCGCCCCGCCCCTAAAGTAGGCGGGGATGAGGGCGGGTCCTCGCGCTCTCTCTTTCCCCGCTCCTCCTGTGGGCGGGGCTTCTGTGGAAGGGCGGGGCTTCCCGGGACAGCAGCCAATGGCAGCTGGAAGTCTCGCACCGCCCCTAACGTAGGCGGGGCTTCGGGTGCGTTGGAGGGCGGGGCCTCTCGCGCTCTCTTTCCCCGCGACGCCGGTGGGCGGGGCTTCTGTGGGGGGC
The DNA here is from genome assembly GCF_015852505.1 of Tachyglossus aculeatus. Lineage (NCBI taxonomy): Eukaryota > Metazoa > Chordata > Mammalia > Monotremata > Tachyglossidae > Tachyglossus > Tachyglossus aculeatus. Next base: position 37,700,788 of record NC_052086.1, read on the forward strand.
GGGGCTTCCCGGGAGAGCAGCCAATGGCGGATCAATGTCTCGCCCCGCCCCCAAAGTAAGCGGCTCTTCGGTTCCGTTGGAGGGCGGGGCCTCGCGCTTTCTCTTTCCCTGCGCCTCCGGTGGGCGGGGCTTCTGTGGAGGGGCGGGGCTTCCCGGGAGAGCAGCCAATGGCGGCTCGAGCTCTCGTCCCGCCCCTAACGTAGGCGGGGCTTCGGATGCGTTGGAGGGCGGGGCCTCGTGCTTTCTCCTTCCCCGCGCCTCCGGTGTGCGGGGCTTCTGGGGGGGGGGGGGGGGGGGCGGGGCTTCCCGGGAGAGCAGCCAATGGCGGCTCAAGTTCTCCCCTCGCCCCGCCCACATGGGGCGGGGCCTCGCGCTCTCTCTTCGTTCATTCATTCATTCAATCGTATTTATTGAACGCTTACTATGTGCAGAGCACTGTACTAAGCGCTTGGGAAGTACAAGTTGGCAGCATATAGAGACGGTCCCCCACCCAACAGGGGGCTCACAGTTTCCCCGCGCCTGGGGGCGGGCCTTCCCGGGAGAGCAGTCAATGGCGGCTCAAGCTCTCCCCTCGACCCGCCCCTAAAGTGGGCGGGTCTTCGGTTGGGTTGGAGGGCGGGGCCTCGTGCTCTCTCTTTCCCCGCGCCTCCCGTGGGCGGGGCTTTTACGAGCGGGCGGGGCCCCCAGGGAGAGACGCCAACAGCGGATCGCGATCTTTCCTTGCCCCGCCCCTAAAGTGGGCGGGGCTTCGGGTGGAGGGTGGGGCCTCACGCTCCCCTTCCCCGCCCTTCCAGTGGGCGGAGCCTCCGTGGAGGGGCGGGGCTTCCGAGGAGAGCAGCCAATGGTGGCTCGAGCTCTCTCCTTGCCCCGCCCCTCCGGTGGGCGGGGCTTCGGGCGGGGTGGGGCCTCGTCTTGACTCACTCCCTCTTTCCCCGTCCCTCCAGTGGGAGGGGCGAGGCCAATAATAATTGGCATTTGTTAAGCGCTTACTATGTGCAAAGCACTGTTCTAAGCGCTGGGGAGGATACAGGGTGATCAGGTTGTCCCACGTGGGGCTCACCGTCTTAATCCCCATTTTACAGATGAGGTAACTGAGGCCCAGAGAAGTTAAGTGACTTGCCCAAGATCACACAGCACACATGTGGCAGAGTCGGAATTCGAATCCATGACCTCTGACTCCAAAGCCCGTGCTCTTTCCACTGAACCACGCTGCTTCTCTGCTGCCAACGGAGAGTAACGCCATGAGCTGCTCGCGCTTTTTCCTTGCCCCGCCCCTGTAGTGGGCGGGGCCTCGCGCTCTCCCCGTCCCTCCCGGGGCTCCAGTGGGCGGGGCTTCTGTGGAGGGGCGGGGCTTTCCAGGAGAGCAACCAATAGCGGCTCGAGCTCTCTTTCCCGCCCCATTCAGTGGGCGGGGCTTGGTCCCCATTCAGGGGCGGGGCTTCTGGGGAGAGGAGCCAATGGCGGCTCGCGCTCTCTCTTTCCCTCCCTATTCAGTGGGCGGGGCTTGCGCGGAGGGGCGGGGCCTGTGGGGAGGCCACACCTCCTCACTGGGCCTCGTCCTCGCCCGTTACGCCGTCGATCCCTGGCCCGGAATAATAATAATAATAAATAATAATGATAGCATTTATTAAGCGCTTAGTGCAGTGCTCTGCACACAGTAAGCGCTCAATAAATACGATTGATTGATTAAGCGCTTACTATGTGCAAAGCACTGTTCTAAGCGCTGGGGAAGTTACAAGGTGATGAGGTTGCCCCACGGGGGGCTCACAGTCTTCATCCCCATTTTACAGATGAGGGAACTGAGGCCCAGAGAAGTGAAGTGACTTGCCCAAAGTCACACAGCTGACAGGTGGCAGAGGCGGGATTCGAACCCCTGACCTCTGACTCCAAAGCCCAGGCTCTTTCCACTGAGCCACGCTGCTTCCCCATGGGAATGCCCTCTCTCCGCACATCTGCCAAGCTAGCTCTCTTGTACCTATCTATTCTATTTATTTTGTTAGTATGTTTGGTTTTGTTCTCTGTCTCCCCCTTTTAGACTGTGAGCCCACTGTGGGGTAGGGACTGTCTCTATATGTTGCCAACTTGGACTTCCCAAGCGCTTAGTCCAGTGCTCAGCACACAGTCAGCGCTCAATAAATACGATTGATTGCTTCAAAGCCCTACTGAGAGCTCACCTCCTTCAGGAGGCCTTCCCACACTGAGCCTCCTCTTTCCTCTCCCTCTCCCCCTCATCCCCCCGCCCTACCTCCTTCCCCTCCCACAGCACCGGTATATATGTTTGTATAGTTTTATTGCTCTATTTATTTTAGTTGTCCAATCAATCAATCAATCGTATTTATTGAGCGCTTACTGTGTGCAGAGCACTGGACTAAGCACTTGGGAAGTACAAGTTGGCAACATATAGAGACAGTCCCTACCCAATAGTGGGCTCACAGTCTAAAAGTGTCCATAGTCCATATGTACTATTCTATTTATTTTGCTAATGATGCGCATCTAGCTTTACTTCTATTTATTCTGATGACTTGACACCTGTCCACATGTTTTGTTTTGTCATCATCATCATCATCAATCGTATTTATTGAGCGCTATGTGCAGAGGACTGTACTAAGCGCTTGGGAAGTACAAATTGGCAACATATAGAGACAGTCCCTACTCAACAGTGGGCTCACAGTCTAAAAGGGGGAGACAGAGAACAAAACCAAACATACTAACAAAATAAAATAAATAGAATAGATATGTACAAGTAAAATGGAGTAATAAATATGTACAAACATATATACATATATACAGGTGCTGTGGGGAAGGGAAGGAGGTAAGATGGGGGGGATGGAGAGGGGGACGAGGGGGGTCATCTGTCTCCCCCTTCTAGACTGCGAGCCCACTGTTGGGTGGGGACCGTCTCTATACGTTGCCGACTTGGACTTTCCAAGCGCTTAGTACCGAGGGGTACCTGGCCCAAGAGACGGGGGACCAGGGCCGGGATTGGGGCAGATAAGCAGGGGGAACCAGGATACGTAGGCAGAGGCCAACCAGGGCCGGGAGGCAGTGGGATACCTTGGCCAGGAGGTCCAGGGGCCGGGGTTGGGAGGTAGAGAGGTACCTGGGCCGGGAGGTAGCGGGGACCCCAGGCTGGGCTGGGGCCAGGGAGTGCTGGGGGAGATACAAGGTCATCAGGTTGTCCCACGGGGGGCTCACAGTCTTCATCCCCATTTTACAGATGAGGGAACTAAGCGCTTAGTACAGTGCCCTGCACACAGTAAGCGCTCCATAAATACGATTGAATTAGGCCCAGAGAAGTGAGCCCCTTCCTTCCTCTCCCCCTTGTCCCCCTCTCTATCCCCCCACCTTACCTCCTTCCCTTCCCCACAGCACCTGTATATATGTTTGTACATATTTATTACTCTATTCATTTTACCTGTACATATCTATTCTATTTATTTTATTTTGTTAGTATGTTTGGTTTTGTTCTCTGTCTCCCCCTTTTAGACTGTGAGCCCACTGTTGGGTAGGGACTGTCTCTAGATGTTGCCAACTTGGACTTCCCAAGCGCTTAGTACAGTGCTCTGCACACAGTAAGCGCTCAATAAATACGATTGATTGATTGATTAAAGTGACCTGCCCAAAGTCACAGAGCTGACGAGTGGTGGAGGCGAAATTAGAACCCACGACCTCTAACTCCCAAGCCCAGGCTCTTTCAACTAAGCCACACTGCTTTTTTTTTTAATGGCATTTATTAAGCGCTTACTATGTGCGAAGCACTGTTCTAAGCACTGGGGAGGTTACAAGGTGATCAGGTTGTCCCACAGGGGGCTCACAGTCTTCATCCCCATTTTCCAGATGAGGTAACTGAGGCACAGAGAAGTTAAATGACTTGCCCAAAGTCACACAGCTGACAGTTGGCGAAGCCGGGATTCACTTCTCAGAGAAGTGAATAATAATAATGTAGGTATTAATAATAATAATAATGGTATTTGTTAAGTGCTTATTATGTGCAAAACACTGTTCTAAGCACTGGGGAGGTTACAAGGTGATCAGGTTGTCCCATGGGGGGGCTCAGTTTTAATCTCCATTTTACAGGTGAGGTAACTGAGGCACAGAGAAGTTAAGTGACTTGCCCAAAGTCACACAGCTGACAGTTGGCGGAGCCGGAATTTGAATCCATGACCTCTGGACTCCAAAGCCTGTGCTCTTTCCACTGAGCCCAGACTGAGCCCCTTCCTTCCTCTCCCCCTCGTCCCCCTCTCCATCCCCCCATCTTACCTCCTTCCCTTCCCCACAGCACCTGGATATTTGTATATATGTTTGTACATATTACTCTATTTATTTATTTATTTTACTTGTACCTATCTATTCTATTTATTTTATTTTGTTAGTATGTTTGGTTTTGTTCTCTGTCTCCCGCTTTTAGACTGTGAGCCCACTGTTGGGTAGGGACTGTCTCTAGATGTTGCCAATTTGTACTTCCCAAGCGCTTAGTACAGTGCTCTGCACACAGTAAGCGCTCAATAAATACGATTGATGATGATGATGAACTACAATTGAATGAAGGAATGAACATGGGGGACAGAAGCTCTGTCCGACCTGATTGTCAGATATCTGCCCCAGTGCTCCGAACAGTGCCTAACACTTAGGAAGCGCTTAATAAATACCATAATTATTGGGTGGTGCCCTCTGAGCCACGAGGGCTCTGCCATTTACCTACCACGTGACCTTGCGGAAGTCACGACTTTTCTGGGCCTCAGTTTCCTCAAATGAAAAATGGGGATTCGATGCCTCCCACTTAGAATGGGTGCCCCATGTGGGTCAGGGACTCTGTCCGACCTGATTGTCAGGTATCTACCCCAGCGCTCGGAACGGTATTTAACACATAGTAAGCACTGAATAAATATCCTAATTATTGGGTGGTGCCCTCTGAGCCAGGAGGGTTCTGCTATTTACCTACCGTGTAACTACTGGGCAAGTCACTTCATTTCTCTGGGCCTCAGTTTCCCCATCTGTAAAACGGGGATCATCATCAGCGTGGCTCAGTGGAGAAGAGCACGGGCTTTGGAGTCAGAGGTCATGGGTTCAAACCCCGGCTCTGCCAATTGTCAGCTGTGTGACTTTGGGCAAGTCACTTAACTTCTCTGTGCCTGTTACCTCATCTGTAAAATGGGGATTGAGACTGTGAGCCCCACGTGGGACAACCTGATCACCTTGTAACCTCCCCAGCGCTTAGAACAGTGCTTTGCACATAGTAAGCGCTTAATAAATGTCATTATTATTATTATTATTATTATTGAGCGCTTACTATGTGCAGAGCACTGCACTAAGCGCTTGGGAAGTACAAATTGGCAACATCTAGAGACAGTCCTTACCCAACAGTGGGCTCACAGTCTGAAATTTGATTTTCCATTTGACATCGATTTGACATTTGATTTGACATCGGTTCTCCCATTTAGACTGTGAGCCCTGTGGGGGACAGGGACTGTGTCCATCTTGATTATCTCCTATCTACCTCAGCGCTTAGAACAGTGCTTGACACACAGTAAGCGCTTAAATGTCTTTTCTTAAAGCACTTTTAGACTGTGAGCCCACTGTTGGGTAGGGGCTGTCTCTATACGTCGCCAACTTGTACTTCCCAAGCGCTTAGTCCAGTGCTCTGCACACTGTAAGCGCTCAATAAATACGATCGATTGATTGATTGAAATGTCAGCACTTGGTAATTGCTCAAGAGATATCTTTGGTGGATTGATTTCAGTACCAGTCAATTGTATTTGAGCGCTTACTAGATGCAGAGCCCTGTATTAGTACAATATAATAAACACACTCCCTGCCCACAACGAGCTTACAGTCTAGTCGTCATACCTAGGGATGGCTGCCCTTCACGCTCAACTTCCTAGAGCCAGAAAGGACTGAAGGAAACGCATTATGTGGGAGCCCCTATTTCTGAGAAAGGCCTGAAAGGAGTAAGGTTTTAAGGTTTTGTTTTTTCTCACCAGAAGCGGTAGCTCTGAAAACCCTCCAGAGAAGCCGTCCTGGAGCGGAAGCCGCTTAGCTCACATCAGATCAGCTCTGACCACGAGGCGTACAGTGGAAACTGGTTTGGTTACTCAAAAGGAAACAGTCGACTACCATAGTCACTTCCCCTCCGAATTCTTCAAAGGGGGTGGTAAGGGGTAGCAGGAATCCTAAACGTCTTCCTTTTGGAATAGAAAAAGGAAGCCACGGGAAGCAGCGTGGCTCAGTGGAAAGAGCCCGGGCTTGGGAGCCAGAGGTCATGGGTTCTAATCCCAGCTCCGCCACGTCGGGCAAGTCACTTCACTTCTCTGAGCCTCAGTTCCCTCATCTGGAAAATGGGGATTAAGACTGTGAGCCCCACGAGGGACAACCGATCACCTTGTATCCCCCCCCCCCCAGCGCTTAGAACATCATCAATCGTATTTATTGAGCGCTTACTATGTGCAGAGCACTGTACTAAGCGCTTGGGAAGTACAAATTGGCAACATATAGAGACAGTCCCTACCCAACAGTGGGCTCAGTGCTTTGCACATAGTAAGCACGTAAATGCCATTATTATTAATGTTAAAACGCTCACCTACTCCAAGGTAAAAAAAGGTGAGCGAGTGGGGAGCGGAGAGGAAGAATGGAGTGAGATGGAGCGCTCTTGGCAGCCTGGCTCTCCTCGGTTGCCCAAAATTCATCTCCCCATTGAGCTCAGCCCAGAACTTTCCTTTGCTCCCTTCTGCTCACGCACATCGGCTTCCTTATAAAGAGGAAAACCAATGACCCAAACCTCCATTATCTCAACCACCTTTAGCTCAGATGAGGAGAGGAGAAAGAGAAAGTGTTCGCCTACCTGAACTAAATTGGCCACGAGCAGGCCAGGTCCTGCAAAAGAAGTAGAAAGCAATTCTCCCAACACCCAATCATACGCTCATTTCACGTGGGTCATGTAATAATAATAATAATAGTGGTATTTAAGCACTTACTATGTGCCAGGCACCGTACTAAGTGCTGGGGTGGATACGAGCAAATGGAGTTGGTCGCAGTTCCTGCCCCACGTGAGGTTCACAGTCTCAATCCCCATTTTACAGATGAGGGAACTGAGGCACCGAGAAGTGACTTACCCAAGGTCACACAGCAGACGAGCGGAGGAGCCGGGGGATTAGAACACAGGTCATTCTGATTCTCATGCCTGGGCTCCACCCACTAGAGAAGCGGCGTGGCTCAGTGGAAAGAGCCCGGGCTTTGGAGTCAGAGGTCATGGGTTCAAATCCCGGCTCCGCCAATCGTCAGCTGTGTGACTTTGGGCAAGTCACTTCACTTCTCTGGGCCCCAGTTACCTCGTCTGTAAAATGGGGATTAAGACTGTGAGCCCCCCGTGGGACAACCGGATCACTTTATAACCTCCCCAGAGCTTAGAACAGTGCTTTGCACATAGTAAGCGCTTAATAAATGCCATCGTTATTATTTCCATAGCACCCAGCTGACTTAAGGGCGGGTCACGACAGCATGCTATTGCCAGGGCCTGCGGCTGGGCACCTGTAATGCTAAGCTGTGCCAATCACCGCACATCCCTCTTCTGAACTGAGTAGGGGAAAATCTTTTGAAGTTTGGCTGCCGTGTTGCCTGTGGGTGGTTCGTGTCAGGGCAGGATGCGTGCATCCCAACAGGGACTGGAAACTGAGGGCTGTAGTTACTCCAGCCACCTGTGCTTCTGACCCCATTCCCTCTCATCTGCTGAAATCTCTCGCCCCTTCCCTCCTCCCCTCCTTAACTTCCATCTTCAACCGCTCACTCTCCACCGGTTCCTTCCCCTCTGCCTTCAAACATGCCCAGGTCTCCCCCATCCTAAAAAAACCCTCTCTTGAGCCCACCTCCCCTTCTAGTTATCGCCCTATCTCCCTCCTACCATTCCTTTCCAAACTCCTTGAGCGAGTCGTCTACACCCGCTGCCTCGACTTCCTCAACGCCAACTCTCTCCTCGACCCCCTCCAATCTGGCTTCCGTCCCCTACACTCCACCGAAACCGCCCTCTCAAAGGTCACCGATGACCTCCTTCTCGCCAAATCCAACGGCTCCTACTCTATCCTAATCCTCCTCGACCTCTCAGCTGCCTTCGACACTGTGGCACGTGTTTTGTTTTGTTGTCTGTCTCCCCCTTCTAGATTGTGAGCCCATTGTTGGGTATGGACTGTCTCTCTATTTGCCGACTTGGACTTCCCAAGTGCTTAGTCCAGTGCTCTGCACACAGTAAGCGCTCAATAAATACGATTGAATAAATGAATGAATGAATACTTTTAGACTGTGAACCCACTGTTGGGTAGGGACTGTCTCTATATGTTGCCAATTTGTACTTCCCAAGCGCTTAGTACAGTGCTCTGCACATAGTAAGCGCTCAATAAATACGATCGATGATGAATACCAATCCCAGGGCCTGCCGGATCACACGAGACGCTGATTCCCTTCTAGACTGTGAGCCCACTGTTGGGTAGGGACTGTCTCTATATGTTGCCAACTTGGACTTCCCAAGCGCTTAGTACAGTGCTCTGCACACAGTAAGCGCTCAATAAATACGATTGATTGATTGATGGACTAAGCGCCTCTATTGACTTCTCTGTCAGCCTGTCTTGGGTAGGCCTTCGGTATGAGGTGGCCCAGACTTCTTTCCCTAGCGGCACGATTAAGGTCTATAATCACAGCCCAGCGTGACGTCACACAAAGCTCCTGGGGCGGGAAGGAAAGTAGGAAGGCATTTCCCTCTTTTCCTGCCCTATTTCAAACTCCCCCGGCCCCCCGCCCCTCGGGAGCTTCAGATATCCAACATCTGAAACCTCACACTCCCCTCCAGTCCTGGGGGAGCAAAGGCCCCCAGACTCTCTGCCGTGAGGGCGTCCATCACGTCCTGCATGTGGAGGGCGTTCCCGTGTATAGGAAATACCTGTGCCGGCCCTGCCGTTAATCGACGTGACCCACCTAAGCCGACCTCAGGCTAGATTTCCAAAATCCTCCCCTCCCAAGTCCAGAAAACCATCAGTGGTACTGAACATTTAATAGGTGCAGAACGCTGGAATAACATAATGATGGCATTTGTTAAGCACTTACTATGTGCCAAGCACTGTTCTAAGCGCTGGGGAGGATACAAGGTGATCAAGTTGTCCCATGTGGGGCTCACAGTCTTCATCCCCATTTAACAGATGAGGTAACTGAGGCTCAGAGCAGTGAAGTGACTTCCCCAAGGTCACACAGCAGACATGTGGGGGAGCTGGGATTAGAAGCCATGACTTCTGACCCCCAAGCCCGGGCTCTTTCCACTGAACCGCGCTGCTTCGCTGTACTAAGCGCTCAGCCCATCGCCCAAATATTTAGAGAGAGCACCCCAGAACCGAGGCACTGGCGCTTTGCCCACTGGAGGCTTGCCCGAGGAGAAACCGTTCAGAGACCCTGGAGTTTCTGGGCCTAAAGTTTCGGAGCTCTTGGGAAGGTTGCCTGGAAGAAAAAACAAAACAAAAACCAAACCTCCAAGATTCATACAAGTGACAATATAATTTTGTTTATTTCCTTTTAACACGCTGCTGGTTAAAACGGCCAGGCAGGTATTACAGAATACTCCCTCAATCAAACAATCTGGGAAGGCTTTTAAAAACAAAAATCAAACAGACACACAGCTACATGAAAATCACCCCAGCCCGTTTGCAAGAGCACTCCTGGTCCTCCGCTCCCCCTGCCCCCAGATGACACTCCCCGGCCAGGCCCAAGTTCTGTCCCAGACGCAAATGTCACTGCAAATTGTTTATTAAAACACAAAGCAATGGACAGTGAAACCATCCTCTTGACCCTGGGAAGGTGGGGGTGGAGGGGAGCTAGAGCACAGTAATCCAAGCTAAGAAAGCCTAGAAGGGAAGGGGAAAAGCCGTCCCAAACCCATCCACCCTCACCTCCCTGTCCTCCGCACCCCTTTGCTGCCAGCCTGCGTCCTCTCGCCCCCGGGATGCTTGCTCCACGTGTCCAAGGAGTGGCTGCAGAGCCAGAAGATGGTCTAGGGTCCCCGGCAGCCGCTGGAAATGATGTTTTTTTGCTTACACTTCCGCAGATTGGAGCGGACAAGGGCGGTTCAAGAAGCCTGAGGTCTCCTGACGGGCCAGAAAGGTCAAAGGCCCGATTCACCCGGTTCGAGCTAGAGAGCATCTAAGAAGGCGGGGGGAGAGGGGGCCGGCGGGCATCGGCTTCTGCCCTCAAACTTGGGTGGACAATCACCCACGGTTTAGGGAGAAGCATTCCCGGAGGGAAAAGATCCAGGGTCAAATCACTTTTCATTTCCTGGATTATTAAATGAGGCTGTCCCTCCCCCCAGGAACCTCTCCTTTGCCATTCGCTTGTGTTGGAGGAGGGAAAGCACTTGCGATTTTTTTTTTCTTTCATTTAAATAAAGCACTTATTGAAACCCCAAAGAGAAAGCAATCACGGAGAGAGGCGGCATTTGGCTCCAGGCAGCCAGGTGTTCAGGCTGAGGGCCGGGGTTTCCCCGCGGCCTGCCCCAGCGCACCGGGGCGGAGAAATCCGCAACGGGCACCGCTGTCGGCCGCTGGCCGGGGGCTGGAGGTGGCCTTCCCGCTCCCTCCTCGCCCAGCTAGCCCCCCATCGCGTTCCCCCTGCCCGGGTGCGTACGGTTACCTAGGACAGCCCAGTTGAAAGGCAATTGGCAAAGTATAAGAGAAAAGTATTGAGCTGGGTTACGCAGGGAGCCACCCAGAGAGAGGCCTGGCTTTTTGGGTCCAGTCCCATCCCCGCCACTTAAAGGCAAATGGCCCCAGCCCCTTTCCCTCTATGAGGGTCTTCCTGAAGAGCCTAAGTCCGGGGGGGGGGGTCGAAGCCTCCAAGGAGGGGTTGAAAACTGCCCAGGGAGATTTAGGGGAAGGGCTGCCTCTTCATTTCACTGAGGCTTGGACACGAGGCTTTGCTACCGTTTGGGCCTCTAACCACCATCCTTCCACAGGAGGATGGGAACAGATTCCTTCCCCGAGTTTCAACCGAACCAAATGGCGCCGACTCTCTCTTTTTGCCCGGCCTACCACGATCCCCTTCCCCAAGAGCCCTATCTAGGGAAGAGGTCCTTTCTGATCCCCCCAGGGGGGCCGGCTGGTCGTTTCCAGGAATGGTAGAAGCCCCCCCCGGATCTAGAAAGAACATTCTGCTGGCGGGAAGACCCCTTTGGGCCTCAAAGAGCAGTCATGGGACCAAACGCCCTCCCCTTTTGTGGGAAGGGACCGGCCCTGAGGAAGATGTCCTACTGAGTCTTCCCACCCGGCCAACAGGAGACATTCACCTATTGCCAGCTGGTTCCAGGCAAGGAGGAGGAAGAGGAGGAGATTCAAATGGCTGGCTCAGGCAGAAACCTGTTGCTTGACAAGCCGAGCCCTAAGACCTGGAACTACAAGGGCAAAGATCTCTCTGGTTCGGAGCGGGAGGGACGGAGAAAGGCTTTGGGCTGAACAGCAACCACCCCCGACTTCATTTTATCCTTTCCCCGGAGGCCCAGATGCTAGCAGGCTTCTAGGGAATAGATTCAAGGGGTGGGAAACAGAGGAAAATGCTTCAAGTGTTTCTGAAGTTTGGCTCGGGCCCTCAGGGTGCCAGAGCCAGCCCTCCCACAAAATTGCTTTAGGAAGAAAGAGAAATTCCTTAAAACAGAAGCTTCTCCAGACAGACCGGGGATCAAACCTTATTTCAAGGCGGCATTGGCTTTGGCTGCGAGGGGGGAAGACGAGGGGACCGGAGTGGGGAGGGAGGTCGGTATATTGCATCCTTCCATCCAGCCCTTCCCTCCAACAGCACAGGTGCGGATGGCCTCACGCCACAGCACTCAATTTGAGAGAGACACCTCGAATGACCTCTAACACGAGGTCACCTAATTCCCCAGCCCTCGACCCTTGAGGCAAAGGGCAGGGGAGAGAAAGGGAGGAGGAGAAAAGGGACTCTCAAATGAAGATGGGGATTTCCTGGGTGTAGAAGTTCAAGCGTGGATCTTCCCGTCACACCGTCGGGAGCTTACGAAAGAAAACGAGCCCTTTGCAAATTCGACTCTCGGGTGAGCAGAGCTCAGGACCCCGAGGAGCCGGGGCCGAGTTTTTCCCACAACTGCTTCATCCTCAGCCCTGAGAGCCGGGAGAAAAAGCTCCAGCTCCCTGGGGGCCTGAGTTCCGGATCAGAGCCGAGGACGGGTTTCATCCCAGGTGAGCAAAACGGGCTTTTGGGCTCTCAGGTGTGGTCTCTACAGTCCGTCTCCTCCCCGACCCTGGCATCAGGGCCACTCTCCCCTTCCTCTCCCTTGCCCCAACTCCTCAGCTTGCTCCAGACACAAATGGGAATTGCCGGCGGCAAAAGGCAATAGCTGAACGACAGAGTCATTTCCCAAAACGCATACACACAATACAAAAATAAAAATAACCGAGGCCCCGTTCTCTAAGTTAAAACTTCATGTACCTCTCTTGTCGGAGTCTAGCGGGATACCGGGCTTGGCAGCGTCTGGCTGGGAGTCAAGTCCAGAGCCGTGGCCAAGCAGCGGACAGCCCCAGGCAGACTCGGCAGCTCAACGGATTTGGCTTAAGGGGGGCTCTGGCCTCTGACCGCCCCAGACTCCCTCCCGCCTTCCCCTTCCGCCTGTAGTTTACTCTGGAAAAGTGCTCCTTCCTAAAGGCCGGAGGATTCTGCGGGCACGACGACGCCAATCAACGCCCGAAGCCTCCGGCTCTCGGAGAGGTGGCACGGAAACCAAGGCAGAAGTAAACCTGCTTATTTTTTTTTTTCAATTTAAACAGTACCGTTAGGAAGTGGCCGCGGGCCCCAGGGTTTCTGCCTGGGCCCCTTGGTCACTGAAGAATGGGGGAAGCTCCTAGGGCTCTCCCCACCCGTCTTGCCGAGCAAAGAATGAAACAAGTCCGAACAGAACCAGCAGGGAGATCCTCCCTCTGCATTTTTTTCCTACTGAGGAGCAGCACAAGGCCCCTGGGTGCTAGTCCCCCCCGGGCACCAAGGATAACCTTGGGTTGGGCCAATGGGGGCAGGGTCATTCCACCTCGGCCCGTCCCTCGCGGGATCTCGGGCGCCCGCGCAAGCTTTTGTGCCAGGGCCGGTCCCGGCCGATGAAGGACCGGGGGACTCAGAGCATCTGCGTTCTGGCCCCAAGTGGCGCGATTAGCGCCGGGGTCTCGAGAGAACCGACCGATCCATCAATCACTCAATCCTACTGACCGAATGCCTACTGTATGTGATGCCAATTTGTACTTTCCAAGCGCTTAGTACAGTGCTCTGCACATAGTAAGCGCTCAATAAATACGATTGATTGATTGATTGATACTGTATGTGGGCACTGGGACTTCCTGTTCCTTATCCGGAAAGAGAATGGCTCAAATGAATGGTTTCCTTAAGATGAAATCACGCGGGTGGGCCTGGCCCCGGCACCTCCCCATCAACCCCCTACTCCCCCTCGGAGTCTCCGACTTCGGAGCCGGCCAGCCTCCCTCCCTGGAACTTCCTGCGGCCTGGCTGGTCTCCTCCAAAGGTCCCCGCCTCACTGCTCCACTCAGCAGCAGTGGGGGAGTGTGCCAATCAATCAATCAATCGTATTTATTGGGCACTTACTGTGTGCAGGGCACTGTACTAAGCGCTTGGGAAGTACAAGTTGGCAACATATAGAGACAGTCCCTACCCAACAGTGGGCTCACTTCGTTTCCTGCAGTCGAGCCTGTGTTTCAGAAAGGGCCAAGCCCGGGGCGGTGGGGGTGTGTGTGCCAGGAGTGGAGACCACCCGCCACCGTCCTCGTCTCCCCTGTCCTGGCGGTCTGGACTGTCCCGCAGTGACTCTACAAGAGGAGCCGGGTCAAAAGGTCCGAACAGATAAAGGGGTGGGCCAGGACCTCCTGCCTCAGGACCCCTCTTTACAGATCCAGGGAACAGGAAGGCCTCCAAGAAATGACACCCTGATGGCCCCAAGGGCAGAGGTCAAATCTGCTACCACTGCCAGGCTGCCCAGGCCGTCCCTCTTACAGGTGACAGCCCAGGCCGCTTCAACTCAGAAGACAAAGGGGGCCTTTTGAAGTCGAATCTTTTATTGCCGGGGGTTGGAAAGCTACTTTGGCACTTAGAGAAGACGAAGGGCCCCTGCAAAGGGCTGCTGGGTCAAGCCTTAGGGCTGCAGACTGAGACTTCTTCAAGGGAGGCAGGCCCTGGGACTGGGGAGGTTATGGGGGGGCCGAAGAGAGGAAGGGGAGGCCCAGAGAGGTGCCACCGCCCAATCTCCTTCAGGGAACAATCTAGTGGGGAGCCGGACGAGGAGTGAAATGAGCCACCCAGGAGCAGAGTGAAAGCAAACACAACCCCACTGGGAACTGAGAGGAAAACGGTCTGTTCTGGCCAGCAAACTCCAAGCCATTTTCAGGAGAGGATGCAAACCGGCTAGCGTGGCATAGCCCGGATCAGAATCAGGAGATCAACGGGCTGCGGCAGCTCCCGGAGCCCCGCGGAAATCTGATCCGGAATACCACCAGTGAGGAATCCGCTTGGATACGAGAACCTCTGAGCCTCTCTTTTTTCCTAAAATGCAAATTCATGGAGGAGACTCGCCCTCTCTTCAGCTCATTGCATATCTGCCCCCTAACACACACTCACACACGCACACGCACGCTCTCCCGGGACACCTGTGAACATATTGGGCTCGGCGGGGGGAAACCTTTTAAGACCGTGCTTAATTCCCACCGCTGGTTCTGTCAGGGAATAAGACGCCATTCCGCTCTGCTTAATTGCTGATAAATATTTCATCTTAAAAAGGGAACATTATACCTGGTCCTCCGCCCCTCCCCGAGTCCTCGGCTGCCCGGGCCCGAATCCCTGCCACGGGAGACAGGGGGGCCGGAGTCTTCGGGGCATCGGCCTCCCGCGGCTTCGCTGCTCCGCTCACGCGGGAAGGATCCAGTTTCGCTCCAAGTGCCTCGGAGAGGAAGGAGGCCAAGCAGGAGAGGGTGCGGAGAAGGGGAGGAGGGGGCAGAGTGAAACTGGAGTGAGTGCCCACTACTCACTGTGCCCCCTGCCCTGCTGCTGCTGCTGCTGCTTTTTTTTTTTTAAACTTTTTTTGTTCATAATTATGAAAAATATGGAGAGACCCAAACCAACCACGTTTGGTCTAACTCCTTCCTATGCCCTTCCCTCCCGCCCCCCGAGATGGTGCTCGCTCTCACAACCGGCACAGGCAGAAGAGGGTCGGAATGAAGACACCAAAGGCCACGAGAATGGGGAACATGAGGCTGCTGTTGTCAGAGGCGTACGGGTTCGGGGTGCGGGGGCCCGACTGGACTCGGTTCTTATTGGCCTGCTTTTTGACGCTGGAGCCCTCTTCGTATTCCTCTTCGTCCTCCTCCTCTTCCTTCTTCTCCAGGCCAGGGTGAGGCTGCAGCTTGGGCACCTCTGTGGGAAGAAGCCAAATAGGCTTTTGGGTGATCAATCGTATTTATTGAGCGCTTACTGTGTGCAGAGCACTGTACTAAGCGCTTGGGAAGTACAAGCTGGCAACATAATCCAACGCCCCCAAGGTAAAGCCCCATTGTCCACCGTCCCGGCCCGAGTTGACTCTACTCGGCAGAATGGGCAGAGACAATAATCTGACATTCAATACGGGGAATTCATGACGCTCCTACCCACCTCCCATGGCCGAACACCCGGCTCCGTCCCGAGCGGGCTCACGGTACAGCAGACCTCTTCCCCGAAACCCCCTGCTCCCCGGGCTCTTGAGCCGGTCTTTACGATTGATTGACTGATCGATTGATTTACCCCACGGAGCGATCCTGCGCCCGGGACAGAAAGCGCCAATCACCCGGACTCTGCGGCCAGCCCCGGGGCTTCCTCGGTCAGCCCTGACTCTTCGGGCCAGACCCTCTCACTTGGGTCCTGGCTGGGGCCAGTGGGCCAGGCCCAAAGTTGGGATGCTATGAAGGTGGGATGGAGGAACGAAGCCAAGCAACCTCAGTCCCCTGTGGGGGCCAGGTGCTCCCGATGTCGACTCCCAAGCAACTGGGGTCAGGACCCTCCCCATCCCCACCCCCAATTCACCCACCTCTGCCAGAATTGCAAACCCTGTCCACCCGCGGATCACAAGAACCTCAGTGCCCAGCCCGTGATTCCCCCATGCCGCCCTCCCAAACGGCCAGGGCTCCGAGGAAGGGGAGCAGTCAGGTCATGAGAACCTCCCACCCAACACCAGGAGAAACCCGGGCCTCGGAGAGTGGGTGAAGGAAGAGATAAGACCTAGACTTCCATCTCCCGCTCTTGGGAGGTTGTCTCTAGTCCAGCCCTACTCACAGTTTGGAAATTTTAGGGCAGGAAGGCAGGGAGTTGAGGAGTGACACTATGCAGGCCTCACCCGGTCCAGATTCTGCTCCCCCGGGGCCTCTCTGCCATATGCCCAGCTTATCCCCCCTGGGAGTCAGGCCTCTGACTGTTCCGGGAGCGACCGGCTACTATGTGCTCTGCACATAGTAAGCGCTCAATAAATACGATTGATTGATTGATTGACCGGCTAGATTCTCGATCCAAGTGCCAGCTCAATGTTTGGGTCCTGCCCGCTCCTTCTGGACTGAGCTCGGTGAGCTGACTTCCCAGGAGAAAGAAAGCGGGGCTCAACTTACCATCCACTGTCCCCGCCATGATGTATAAAGCACACACTTTGGGATTGTCATAGTACCCCTGCGGGAGGAAGCCAGGATACAATCAGACCCCGAGAGGAAACACCTTCCCCGGCTCCTCCCGCTCTCCCCGATCCTGCTTTTAGATGTAGGGGGCGGGGATTGGGACAAGGGGGGGGGAACGGATGGAGAAGTGCGGCGGGGAGAGGGCGGAGGGACGTTACCTTGACGAACTCGATGTAGAGTTTCCCAGTGAAGGTGGACACCTCTCCCTGGACGCTCAGCTTCCCCTTCTTGATGCTGATGGGGATGATCTCGTCATGAGCCGTGCTGTGCCCGACTCTGTCAAAGATGTCCAAGTCCTTCACCACCACGTGGCCGTTCAAGCGCACGTCAAACACCTTCCGGGGACAGAAAAGAAGAGCGGCGGGCAACAAGGTCAGAGCCGCTGGACGACGCTGGGTCCCCAAGGCCCTTCAGGGGCTCTCGGGGTTCCCCTGATGGCCTCCTTGATACCAAAAAGGCCGAAAAGAGCCCGATGAGCCCCTAACCTACAGCCTGTGTCGAGCCAAACCGAACTTCCCACTCTCTCCCTTCCCAAGGAAACGAACCACTCACTCCCAGCCCCGGCCTTTGGGGCTCACGAAGACATCGTTTTGGGAACCGCGTTATATGTTACCGACTTGTACTTCCCAAGCGCTTAGTCCAGTGCTCTGCACACAGTAACCGCTCAATAAATACGACTGAATGAATGAATGAACCGCGCCCCAGCTCCAGTGGGAGGGACAGAAAAGAATTCCCATTTCTCCTGTGCCCGGCTGAACCAGGGTAGAGAAGCTTGAGAAGCAGCGTGGCTTAGTGGAAAGACCACAGGCTTGGGAGTCGGAGGTTGTGGGTTCTAATCCCCACTCTGCCACTTATTAACTGTGTGACCTTAAGAGCACAGGCTTTGGAGTCAGAGGTCGTGGGTTCAAATCCCGGCTCTGCCACTTGTCAGCCGTGTGATCTTGGGCTAGTCACTTAACTTCTCTGGGCCTCAGTTCCCTCATCTGTAAAATGGGGATGAAGACTGTGAGCCCCATGTGGGACAACCTGATTACCTTGTATCTACCCCAGCGCTTAGAACAGTGCTTGGCACATAGTAAGCGCTTAACAAATATCAACATCATTATTATTATTATTATTATTCTGTGCCTCAGTTACCTCATCTGTAAATGGGGTTTAAGTCTGTGAGCCCTATGTGGGACAACCTGATTACCTTGTACCTACCCCAGCGCTTAGAAGAGTGCTTGGCACATAGTAAGCGCTTAACAAATATCAACATCATGATTATTATTATTATTATTCTGTGCCTCAGTTACCTCATCTGTAAATGGGGTTTAAGTCTATGAGCCCTATGTGGGACAACCTGATTACCTTGTCTCTACCCCAGTGCTTCAAACAGTGCTTGGCACATAGTAAGCGCTTCCCAAATACCTTTATTACTATTATTAACTATAATAATGATAATAATACTTTGAAGGCACTTACCATGTCAAGCGCTGGGGGAGATACAGGTCAATCATCATCATCATCATCAATCGTATTTATTGAGCGCTTACTATGTGCAGAGCACTGTACTAAGGTCAATCAGCTGGACACAGTCCCTGTCCCACTTGGGGCTCACAGTCCAAGAAGGAGGGAGTAGGATTGACTCCCCATTTTACAGATAGATAGGTAACTGAGGCTCAAGAACTGAAGTGACTTTGCCACGTATCTGCTGTGTGACCTTGGACGAGGCAGGATTAGAACCCAGGTCCTCTGAATCCGAGGTCCATGCTCTTCCCACTAGGCCACGCTGCTTCTCAATGTGCCTGGGATCAGAAAGCCATGGCTTCACAGTTACTGGAAGCCCAGGCTCGTGGGGAGGGGAACGCAGCCAAAGCGGCTCAACCGAAGGCAGGGAGGTTCAGCATCCTGCCCTTCCAGGACAAACTGGGGCTCCCCGGCGGAAAGTAACCGGGAGGGGAGGAAGGCGGTTGGGATCCCTCGGTCACTCGACACCCCGGCGCTGCCTCACCTTCTGCTGCGACTGGGCAAAATACACCTCGGCGAACTTCAACACCAGCACGTAGTCGCCCTCCTCCTTGATGGGAACCTCGTAGCCGAAGGTCTCCTCGTTGTAGCGCTCCGTCTGGTAGAGGATTTGGTCCTCGGGGTTGGAGCGCAGGATGGGCAGCTTCATACCGTAGTCCGAGGCTGGGGAACAAACCCGAGAGCCGCGTCAGAGGGTGGCGGGGTCCAGCCCGCGGGCCCCCAGGGCTCTCCCCAACCTCTCCTGGGTAAGGGGCGGCCGCCCCTTCTCCGGCCCAGGACACAATCGGGATGGAGTGAGAGGAAAAGCGGAGGGCATCGCCGGGACAACGGGAGCCCGAGAGAGCCGGCCCCATCCCGGCTCTCTCGAACACGTCCTTTGGCAGACAGGGTCTGTTAAAAGGACGTCTGGGGAAACAAATATCTCGCAGCTGCGGGATCTCTCCCCGGCGGGAGGGAAGGAGGGCTTTGGTAAACGAGGGAGGTGGCAAGGCATTCTAGACCAAAGGCGAGAGAGCTGAGCTCACCAGGGAATGCGCTTTGTCTGGAGGAGTCCTCAGGGGTTTTCAAAGAAATGGGATTTGGGGGCAGACTAACCAGTGCACGCGTGGCTCCCAATAAGGACAAAGTCTGAACCGGCCTTCTGGAGCCAAACGCGGTAGTACAAAGCTCTGCACACTCAATAAGTTCCGGTGACCGATGGATGGGTGGTTGGCACATCCCACAGTAGACGCTTAATAAAAGCCATCATCATTATTAACCCATACTGCATTAAGTTGGACCCTTTCAGACTGTGAGCCCACTGTTGGGTAGGGACCGTCTCTATATGTTGCCAACTTGTACTTTCCAAGCGCTTAGTACAGGGCTCTGCACACAGTAAGCACTCAATAAATACGATTAATTGATTGACCCCTGGAACGGTCACAGGCCTCATCCGCGGCTGGGTTCCGGCAAATTGTCTTCACTCCGAGTCTGCCCTCTCCCTCACTACAAGTGGGAGTGTCCGCGGGCAACAGGGTTGTGGGATTAGAAGCCCCCCGAGGAGCAGGAGGTAAAAAGTGGGAGGGCGGTTTTCTCTGCGTTGTAGGGCGGAGAGGACTCGGGATCCCTGGCACACTGGCAAACTCGGGCTCAGGCCAGGAGACAGGCCTCCTGGCTGCAAGGCTACCAGCCAGGAAGGGGGCATTTCTCAATTCCAGGAGTGGTGAACACATTTCTCCACACTCATCCCTACAGTTCCCAACTCTTCATGCACACTTCTCATCTGCCGTCTTGCTCGACTCCCTTTATCCACCTGCCCCATCCCAAGCTCCAGGGGCTAAATCTCGGCAAACGGGATGGGCGCACAAGTCTCAGACCCTAAATGGGATTCTACTTCTGACCCTCAGGAGGGACAGGTGTTTGCGACCTGGGGTGGGGAAACGAAGCAAGGCTACTTGGAAGGCTGAATTGAAGAAGGATTCAAACCCTCAAAAGGACGAGAAATGTCATCGCTCACCCTTTCTACCCGTCAAAAGCACCGGGTTCCGCTCTCAAACCTCTGCCCCCTTTTAGACTGTGAGCCCACTGTTGGGTAGGGACTGTCTCTATATGTTGCCAACTTGTACTTCCCAAGCGCTTAGTACAGTGCTCTGCACACAGTAAGCGCTCAATAAATACGATTGATGATGATGATGATGCCCAAACCCAGATAAGCGGATGACGCACTGCGGCAAGAAACGTCCCGCAATTCATCTTTCAAATGGTTTCTTCTTCTCCCGCATGGGGAGAAGCCCAAAGTGACGTACAGCAGAGAAGCAGTGAGGCCTAGCAGAAAGAGCACGGGCTAAGGAGTCGGATCGCACCCCAGTTTTGTCACTTGTCTGCTGTGTGACCTTAGGCAAGTCACTTCACTGTGCCTCAGTTACCTCACCTATAAAATGGGGATTCAACCCCACTCCCTCCTACTTAGACCATTAGCTTCAGGTGGGATAGGGGCTGTGTCCAACCTGATCATCTCCCATCTACTCCAGTGCACAGTACCTGACACAGAGTAAACACCAAACAAGCACCATTAAACAAAACCAAAATATTCACTCCTTCAATCGTACTTATTGAGCACTTCTTGTGTGCGGAGCACTGTACTAAGCGTTTGGAAAGTACAATTCGGCAACAGATAGAGACAATCCCTGCCCAAGAGACAGACCGCAGCATCCCACTGGGGTCCAGATGGACCACAGCTCTCTCCCTGGATGCCAACTTTCTGAATCCCAAAGATCTCCTTCTGCTGCTCCTCTTCAGTCTCAGCTCGGTTTCCCTCCCTTCTTGGTCACAACAATTTTTCAGAGAATTTGACCAGGCTGAGTTTATGGGAGCAGAGACGAGGTGAGTGCGCAGGGGTGACAGAAGGTCATCAGGTTGGACACAGTCCCCGTCCCACCTGGGGCTCTCAGCCGAAGTAGGAGGCAGGAGGATTGAATCCCCGTTTTAAAGATGAGGTAACTGAGGCACAGAGAAGTGAAGCCATCTGCCCAAGATCACGCAGCAGACCTTCCTACGAGGGCCCACAAGAGTGTAAATTGGGAAACTCGGAGGCCCAGAGCAGAGCACCGGCAGGCAGGCGGGCAGCTGGCTGTAACTTACAGCTGCATTAGCCATCTCTCTCCACCCGAAAACCCAGCCGAGTTTCAGGAACCCAACTTTGCATGCGGTCAGTCCCCGGAGAAAGTCCCGAAAGGTACCATAGAAAGAACGGTTATTTCCTTTTCTTAACTCGCGTTCGAAAAGTATTCCGCCCAGATACAATCCTCCCCCTGGCCCGGAATGCCCTCCCTCCACACATCCACCAAGCTCGCTCTCTTCCTCCCTTCAAAGCCCTACTGAGAGCTCACCTCCTCCAGGAGGCCTTTCCAGACTGAGCCCCCTCCCTCCTTCCCCTCCCCACAGCACCTGTATATATGTTTGTACAGATTTATTACTCTATTTCACTTGCACATATTTACTATTCTATTTATTTTGTTAATGATAATAATGATGGTAGTTTGCTAAGCGCTTACTATGTGCAAAGCACTGTTCTAAGCGCTGGGGACAATAATGGGATTTATTAAGCGCTTACTATGTGCCAAGGACTGGTCTAAGCACTGGGGAGGTTACAAGGTGATGAGGTTGTCCCGCAGGGGGCTCACAGTCTTCATCCCCATTATACAGATGAGGGAACTGAGGCACAGAGTGACTTGGATATGGGTGGTTGGCACAACCCATAGTAGGCACTTAATAAATGCCATCATCATTATTATTATTAACCCATACTACATTAAGAAGTTGGACCCCTGGAATGGTCACAGGCCTCATCTGCGGCTGGGCTCCGGCAAATTGTCTTCACTCCTAGTCTGCCCTCTCCCTAACTACAAGTGGGAGTGTCAGTGGGCAACAGACTTAAGTGACTTGCCCAGAGTCACACAGCTGACAATTGGCGGAGCCGGGATTTGAACCCATGACCTCTGACTCCAAAGCCCGGGCTCTTTCCACTGAGCCACGCTGCTTCCACACGATGTGCGTTTAGCTTTAATTCTATTTGTTCTGACGACTTGACACCCGTCCACATGTTGTGTTGTGTTGTCTGTCTCCCCCTTCTAGACTGTGAGCCCGCTGTGGGGTAGGGACCGTCTCTGTATGTTGCCGACTTAGACTTCTCAAGCGCTTAGTACAGTGCTCTGCACACAGTAAGCGCTCAATAACTACGATTGAATGAATGAATGAATGAATACAGTGGAAGCCGTCACACTCCACCTAACACTGACAGAGCAGCAACAGCAACCCTCCCTCTGGCCCGAGGGACGGCATGTCCTGGGACCTAAATGGGGTTCTAGAAAATAACAGGTTGTCCCACCGTGGGACAACCTGATCACCTTGTAACCTCCCCAGCGCTTAGCACAGTGCTTTGCACCTAGTAAATGCTTAATAAATACCATTATTATAATTATTATTATTAATAACAGAGGGGGTGGGATCCCTAACTACAGCCGCTTCTGAGTTCCCTGGTTCTAGGGGTTCCCGGCTTCAAGGCCACATTCCTGGAGCCCGGGCAGGATGGCTCGGCCTTCCGTGGCCTTGGCTTTGAAGTTTCCCAGGGACCGCAGGGTGGGAAACTTTCCCGGCCTCAGGGGGATTATGGGGAAAATAATCCCCATAATAATGGACTGGGGCAGTCCATCCCATCCCTGAGGGGCAGCTCAAAGAGGAGCTGCAGGAAACAGAGTCTCGCCGGACACTTCCACTTCAAATCGATCCCGTCCCCTTGTGCGGGCTACAATAACCCGAGCGAGTGAGTTCATAATAATAATAATAATCATGATGGCATTTGTTAAGCGCTTGCTATGTGCAAAACACTGCTCTAAGCGCTGGGGAGGTTACAAGGTGATCAGGTTGAACCCAAGCGAGTTCATAATAATAATAATCACGATGGCATTTGTTAAGCGCTTACTATGTGCAAAGCACTGCTCTAAGCGCTGGGGAGGTTACAAGGTGATCAGGTTGAACCCAAGCAAGTGAGTTCATAATAATAATAATCACGATGGCATTTGTTAAGCGCTTACTATGTGCAAAGCACTGCTCAAAGCGCTGGGGAGGTTACAAGGTGATCAGGTTGTCCCACAGGGGGCTTACAGTAAATTCCCATTTACTGGGAATTGGAACATGGGTTCCAATTGCTTAACAAATGCCACCATGCCATGTCAGGTTGTCCCACGGGGGGCTCACAGTCTTAATCCCCATTTCCCAGATGAGGTCACTGAGGCCCAGAAGTGAAGTGACTTGTCCAAAGTCACACAGCTGACGATTGGCGGAGCCGGGATTGGAACCCACGACCTCGGACTCCCAAGCCCGGCCTCTCTCCACTGGGCCACGCTGCTTCTCGCCCCGAGGCCAGAGTCGGACGGGGCTCCCCCCTATTACTGACGCACCTCTGTCACTCACGTTTCATCATCATCATCATCATCAATAATTGCATTTACTGAGCGCTTACTGTGTGCAGAGCACTGTACTAAGCGCTTGGGAAGTCCAAGTTGGCAACATAGAGAGACAGTCCCTACCCAATAGTGGGCTCACAGTCTAAAAGGGGGGAGACAGAGAACAAAACCAAACATACTAACAAAATAAAATAAATAGAATAGAATAGATATGTACAAGTAAAATTTGTTTGGGCAGAGACGGCTGAAAACTGACCTTCAGGGAGGTTTTTTTTTTCCTGAAAGTTGCGACAGTGAGAGGTGAGGTTAGTTAGTAGGCCCGGTTGGCCCTCTGCCAACGAGCCTGTACCTGCCACGCAGGTTCTGGGGCTCCCTCGGCGCAGGCCTTGCCCTGCCCACGCTCCGAAGAACTTTATCCTGAAAGTCTTCCGGGACTCCGGGCCCTCAGACGGGCCCTTATCCTGCAGAGGGAGGCTGGATAAGGCTGAATAACCAGCCTTAAGGGCCTTGGGCTAAAAAAAAAAAAACCAATTTAGGCATGGCTTTCCAAGTTCCTGGTCCCTAAGGGCTCAAATCCTTCCTTAGCTAGAGATGGCCGAGCCCCAGGAATCAGCACAGCAGAGGCAGCGAGGCCTGGAGGAATGGAGCACAAATCTGGGAGTCTGAGGAGCTGGGTTCTAATCCCGAATGCCCGCTGTGTGACCTTGGGCAAGTCCCTTAACTTCTCTGGGCCTCGGGTCAAATGGAGATTAAATACCTGTTCCCCCTCCTACTTAGACTGTGAGCCCCATGCAGGGCAGGGGCTGTGTACACTCTAATGAACTTGCACCGGTGCTGAGAACGGTGTCTGACACCGTAAGGGCTTAACAAATCCCGTTTAAAAGAAAAAAAAGCTCGGTCCTCTGGAGTTGGCGACATGTTCAGTTCAAAGAAAATGATTCTTAGTGGCGGAGCCGCATGAGAACCCAGGTCCTCCTAGACTGTGAGCCCGCTGTTGGGTAGGGACCGTCTCTATATGTTACAAACTTGTACTTTCCAAGCGCTTAGTCCAGTGCTCTGCACGCAGTAAGCGCTCAATAAATACGATGGAATGAATGAATGAACCTTGGACAAGGGGAAAGGAGGGGCAAGAGAGATGTTTTAACTGACTTTAGGAGAGAAGAAGAAAGGACCTGGTCCAAGTTCTGCCTGAAAAGGGAAAGAAAAAGAGCGGTGACCTGCCAGCCCTCACCACGCCTCTCTCCTCTAGACGGTCACAAGAAACGCAAGAGGAGGATGCAGCAGCCCGTGAGCTGGGGTCGATACGGAGACTCCGATGCTATTTCCTTACCCTGAATCCTGTCAAGCTACCGAGGACAAAAACCCTTCCCAGGAGCACGGCCGCCAGAGAAAAAAGTGCCTCAAAATTTTGGTTCGGGGACACTCGGAACTCCTCTCTCTTACAAGAGGAACTTGGAGCGGCCCAGATCGGACCCTGAAATCCTCTTGGTTTCCAGGGGCTGCCACGTTCCTGTTTGCTCCAGTGAAAAGGAAACCAAATTGCTTGAGCATAAAATGTTCTTCCCATAAAGCAGGCCCATCCCAGAATCAATGGGTCCAAGCATATGGGTCCATCCCCCCCATCTTACCTCCTTCCCTTCCCCACAGCACCTGTATATATGTGTGTACATATTTATTACTGTATTCATTTTACTTGTACATATCTATTCTATTTATTTTATTTTGTAAGTATGTTTGGTTTTGTTCTCCGTCTCCCCCTTTTAGACTGTGAGCCCACTGCTGGGTAGGGACTGTCTCTATATGTTGCCAATTTGTACTTCCCAAGCGCTTAGTACAGTGCTCTGCACATAGTAAGTGCTCAATAAATACGATTGATGATATGTTGCCAACTTGTACTTCCCAAGCACTTGGTACAGTGCTCTGCACATAGTAAGCACTCCATAAATACGATTGATGATATGTTGCCAACTTGTACTTCCCAAGCGCTTAGTACAGTGCTCTGCACACAGTAAGCGCTCAACAAATACGATTGATGATGACTGATGATACGGAAGATATCCAGAGCAGGAACTGCGCTTCCCAGCTCCCACGCCCCTAAGGATGGAACACGATCTTAAGAATCGGCGATGGATGAGGCATTCATTCATATTTATTGCGCGTTTGCTGTGTGCAGAGTGTCATCATCATCATCATCAATCGTATTTATTGAGCGCTTACTATGTGCAGAGCACTGTACTAAGCGCTTGGGAAGTACCAATTGGCAACATATAGAGACAGTCCCTACCCAACAGTGGGCTCACAGTCTAAAAGGGGGAGACAGTCTAAAAGAGCACTGTACTAAGCGTTTGGGAGAGTGCAATACAATAATAAATGGACACGAGGCACAGACCCCGGGGTTTCCCCTTCCAAACAGGGGAACCAGAGAGAGGGGAACACAAGTCAGAACTCGCCCTCACGGATCAGTCGGGGGATTGGTAGCGGGAAGGTGTTCCAGCTCCTCTGCTTGGGAAGCCAAGACACCAGAGTGGTGGCTTTAAGGCAGCTGAACCTCGGGAGCAGGATTCACGGCTACCCAGTGCCCTGCGGATCGAGCGAGGAAGCAGAAAAATGATTTCTCTGAAAACGCGATTCACTCGGTATCAATCAATCAATCAATCGTATTTACTGAGCGCTTACTATGAGCAGAGCACTGTACTAAGCGCTTGGGAAGTACAAATTGGCAACATATAGAGACAGTCCCTACCCATCAGTGGGCTCAATCAATCAATCAATCAATCAATCGCATTTATTGAGCGCATACTATGTGCAGAGCACTGTACTAAGCGCTTGGGAAGTACAAATTGGCAACACATAGAGACAGTCCCTACCCAACAGTGGGCTCACAGTCTAAAAGGGGGAGACAGAGAACAGAACCAAACATACCAACAAAATAAAATGAATAGGATAGAAATGTACAAGTAAAATAAATAAATAAATAGAGTAATAAATATGTACAACCATATATACATATATGCAGGTGCTGTGGGGAAGGGAAGGAGGTAAGATGGGGGGATGGAGAGGGGGGCGAGGGGGAGAGGAAGGAAGGGGCTCACAGTCTAAAAGGGGGAGACAGAGAACAAAACCAAACACGCTAACAAAATAAAATAAATAGTATCGATGAAGCCTCCCTGCTCCTTGCCCTCCAGAGTGCCAACGGGCCCAATCCCCCAGAGAGGGAAAAGTCAGAAATGCCATCTGAACGTAGGAAACGGGCCTCCGAGGCAGCTGTACCATACTTCCCGTGCCTTGGAATACGATTGATTGATTGATTGATTGGAACTCCAGTTCAGTCCAAGGACCAACGGAAAGCGCAGGCACTGCCGAAGCAGAACTCAACGGATGCGAATCACATAAAGGAAAACAAGAACGGCGTAAATCCCGCTAAACTAGTCAACCTGGCTGGATCCTGATCTTGTGGGAGTTTAGACAAGCGGCTTTGCACTTGCGAAGCGGGCCTCAAGTACCCTGCAATGGACACACGGATCTCTCAGACGACCATGAATACTGCTAGGGGAAAAAACGGGCAATCGCTCCGCGGACAAAGTCTACTAACCGTCTCTTGATTCCCTCCGAAATATTGCCCAGTGGAGGGTGTTGGGGTGGGGCTGGGGAGGGAGTCCAGAACGCAGATAATCAAGGGCAAAAAACCTTTCTCCACCAGTATCATTTCTAAGCACACCAGGTGCTGCTCGACTCGGATCTCTTAGGTAAACTGAGGTATCGTTTGCTTTTCAACAGGTGGATATCGGTAATGTGCTTAGTTGTTCATTGCAATAGCAATAAGCTTATTTATTGAGCGCTTACTGGGTGCAGAGCACTGCACTAAGCGCTTGGAAGAATACAAAATAACAACAGAACAGAAGCAGCATGGCCTAGTGGACAGAGCACAGGTCTCGAAGTCAGAAGGTCATGGGTTCTAACCCCGGCTCCACCGCTTGTCTGCTTTGTGACCCTGGAGAAGTCACTTAACTTCTCTGTGCCTCACTTACCTCATCTGTAAAATGGGGATTAAGACTGTGAGCCCCCCGTGGGACAACCTGATCACCTTGTAACCTCCCCAGCACTTAGAACGGTGCTTTGCACATAGTAAGCGCTTAATAAATGCCATTATTATTATTATTATTATTACCTCATCTGTAAAGATGGGGATAGAGACTGAGCACCCCACCTGGGACAGGGACTATGTCCAACCTGATTACCGTGTCTCCACCCCAGCGCTCAGTACAGTGCCTGGCACACAGTAGGCGCTTAACAAATACCGTTGTTATTATTATTAACAGTTGTCCTTACCCATAACAAACTTACAATCAATCAATCAATTGTATTTATTGAGCACTTACTGTATGCAGAGCACTGTACTAAGCGCTTGGGAAGTACACAGCCAGGGGCAGGGAGATTGATGGAAATACAAATTATAGATCATCATCATCATCAATCGCATTTATTGAGCGCTGTGTGTAGAGCACTGTACTAAGCGCTTGGGAAGTACAAATCGGCAACATATACAGTCCCTACCATATGGACAAAAGTGCTGATGGGGCGGGGTGAATAAAGGGGGCAACTCAGGGTAATGCGGAAGGGAGTGGAAGAAAAGGAAAAACAGGCTTAGTCAGGGAAGGCCTCTTGGAGGAGATGGGCCTTCAATAAGAAGATGAATAGACTGGGAGCCCACTGTTGGGTAGAGACTGTCTCTATATGTGGCCAACTTGTACTTCCCAAGCGCTTAGTACAGTGCTCTGCACACAGTAAGCGCTCCATAAATACGATGGATGAATAAGGCTTTGAAGCGGGGGGAGTAACTGTCTATATGAATAGTCTTTTAGACTGTGAGCCCACTGTTGGGTAGGGACTGTCTCTATATGTTGCCAATTTGTACTTCTCAAGCGCTTAGTACAGTGCTCTGCACACAGTAAGCGCTCCATAAATACGATGGATGAATAAGGCTTTGAAGCGGGGGGAGTAACTGTCTATATGAATAGTCTTTTAGACTGTGAGCCCACAGTTGGGTAGGGACTGTCTCTATATGTTGCCAATTTGTACTTCCCAAGCGCTCAGTACAGTGCTCTGCCCATAGTAAGCGTTCAATCAATACGATTGATGATGATATGAAGAGGATGGGGGCTCCAGTAGCAGTTTAGACCTCTTTAATAAATGTAAAGGAGTTGCTTGCTATTCAGGTTGCCAGGATTGTTTCGGTTCTCCATTCTGTGCGCACAGAATGGAGAATCGAAACAATTCTGGCAACTTGAAGGCCCGCAGCCCCGACGCACCTAAGCGCTCTTCTTTCTGGACGGGAGGCCCGGCCTCGGATGGACTCCCGAATTTCAGCGTGGGCAAAGCTTCAGCTGTCCCCCTCGCACCTCGCCACCCTCCCTCACCCCTGCCCTCAGGCGCTATCGGACACGGGCCGGTCACCAAAGGAGTGGCGAAGAAAAGGCAGTAGAGAAGGGGTAGCAGCGACAAGACATCGTCATCATCATCCATCGTATTTATTGAGCGCTTACTGTGGGCAGAGCACTGGACTAAGCGCTTGGGAAGTACAAGTTGGCAACATATAGAGACGGTCATCATCATCATCATCAATCGTATTTATTGAGCGCTTACTATGTGCAGAGCACTGGACTAAGCGCTTGGGAAGTACAAATTGGCAACATATAGAGACAGTCCCGACCCAACAGTGGGCTCACAGTCTAAAAGGGGGGTCACTCAGTGGGTGACTCAGCTCCGCAAGCTCTTCCTCCCTTCAAGGCCCTGCTGAGGGCTCCCCTCCTCCAGGAGGCCTTCCCAGACTGAGCCCCTTCCTTCCTCTCCCCCTCGTCCCCCTCTCCATCCCCCCATCTTACCTCCTTCCCTTCCCCACAGCACCTGTACATATGGATATATGTTTGTACATATTTATTACTCTACTTATTTTACTTGTACATATCTATTCTATTTATTTTATTTTGTTAGTATGTTTGGTTTTGTTCTCTGTCTCCCCCTTTTAGACTGTGAGCCCACTGTTGGGTAGGGACTGTCTCTATATGTTGCCAATTTGTCCTTCCCAAGCGCTTAGTACGGTGCTCTGCACATAGTAAGCGCTCAATAAATACGATTGATGATGATGATGATGTTGTGACCGACCGCCAAACCAAAACTGGCTTCCAGGGCAAGCCCGGAACGTCCCGGACCCTCAGCCCGCCACTCGGATAAGGGGCTCCCTGGCGTATCAGGGAGCAGCGTGGCTCAGTGGAAAGAGCCCGGGCTTTGGAGTCAGAGGTCACGGGTTCGAATCCCGGCTGTGCCAACTGCCAGCTGTGTGACTTTGGGCGAGTCACTTAATTTCTCTGGGCCTCCGTTCCCTCATCTGTAAAATGGGGATGAAGACTGTGAGCCCCCAGTGGGACAACCTGATCACCTTGTAACCTCCCCAGCGCTTAGAACAGGGCTTTGCACATGGTAAGCACTTAACAAATGCCATTGTTATTATATCAAGGGCTCCGGTGAATACCAATTACAGCTCGGAGACCCCTCGTCACAGACACGAGCCAGACCGACCCCGGAGAGGCGGGAGGCGAGAGGACGACCCCTGCGCCTTCAGAAGAGGCCCCCGGCCAGTTCAGCGGCCTCATTCATTCATTCATTCATTCATTCAATCGTACTTATTGAGCGCTTACTGTGTGCAGAGCACTGTACTAAGCGCTTGGGAAGTACAAGTTAGCAACATATAGAGACGGTCCCTACCCAATAGTGGGCTCACAATCTAGAAGGGGGAGACAGACAACAAAACAAAACATATTAACAAACATATTAACAACAGCGGGCTCACAGTCTAGAAGGGGAAGACAGACAACAAAACATATTAACGAACAAAACATATTAACAACAGCGGGCTCACAGTCTAGAAGGGGGAGACAGACAACAAAACAAAACATATTAACAAACATATTAACAACAGCGGGCTCACAGTCTAGAAGGGGGAGACAGACAACAAAACATATTAAAACATATTAACAACAGCGGGCTCAGAGTCTAGTAGGGGGAGACAGACAACAAAACATATTAGCAAGCAAAACATATTAACAACAGCGGGCTCACAGTCTAGAAGGGGAGACGGACAACAAAACAAAACATATTAACAAACAAAACATATTAACAACAGCGGGCTCACAGTCTAGAAGGGGGAGACGGACAACAAAACAAAACATATTAACAAACAAAACATATTAACAGCAGCGGGCTCACAGTCTAGAAGGGGGAGACAGACAACAAAACAATACATACTAACAAACAAAACATATTAACAACAGCGGGCTCACAGTCTAGAAGGGGGAGACAGACAACAAAACAAAACATATTAACAAACAAAACATATTAACAACAGCGGGCTCACAGTCTAGAAGGGGGAGACCGACAACGAAACAAATTAACAAAATAAAATAAACAGAATAAATATGTACAAATAAAATAGAGTAATAAATATGTACATATATACAGGTAATAAGTACTACAAGCGCTTAGTACAGTGCTCTGCACATAGTAAGTGCTCAATAAACATGACTGATTGATTGACAAGTATACAGGACTTGTTGTGTCACCTCTGGACTGTAAGCTTGTTGTGGGCAGGAAATGTGTCTGCTTATTGTTACAGTGTACTCTCCCAAGGGCTTTGCACACAGTAAACACTCAGATATGATAATAATAATAATAATAATGGCATTTATTAAGCACTTACTATGTGCAAAGCACCGTTCTAAGCACTGGGGAGGTTACAAGGTGATCAGGTTGTCCCACGGGGGGCTCACAGTCTTAATCCCCATTTTACAGATGAGGTAACTGAGGCCCAGAGAGGCAGAGTGACTTGCCCAAAGTCACCCAGCTGACAAGTGGCGGAGCTGGGATTTGAACCCACGACCTCTGACTCCAAAGCCCGGGCTCTTTCCATTGAGCCCCGCTGCTTCCCATCATCATCATCATCATCATCAATCGTATTTATTGAGCGCTTACTATGTGCAGAGCACTGTACTAAGCGCTTGGGAAGTACAAATTGGCAACATCTAGAGACAGTCCCTACCCAACAGTGGGCTCACAGTCTAAAAGGGGGAGACATCATCATCATCAATCGTATTTATTGAGCGCTTACTATGTGCAGAGCACCGTACTAAGCGCTTGGGAAGTACAAATTGGCAACACAGAGAGACAGTCCCTAC
The DNA here is from genome assembly GCF_015852505.1 of Tachyglossus aculeatus. Classification (NCBI taxonomy): domain Eukaryota; kingdom Metazoa; phylum Chordata; class Mammalia; order Monotremata; family Tachyglossidae; genus Tachyglossus; species Tachyglossus aculeatus. The sequence continues at coordinate 37,732,690 of NC_052086.1, forward strand.
CCAACAGTGGGCTCACAGTCTAAAAGGGAGAGACAGAGAACAAAACCAAACATACTGACAAAATAAAATAAATAGGATAGATATGTACAAATAAAATAAATAGAGTAAAAAATAAGTACAAACATATCCATATATACAGGTGCTGTGGGGAAGGGAAGGAGGTAAGATGGGGGGATGGAGAGGGGGATGAGGGGGACAGAGAACCAAACCAAACATACTAACAAAATAAAATAAATAGGATAGAGATGTACAAATAAAATAAATAAATAGAGTAAAAAATAAGTACAAACATATATCCATATATACAGGTGCTGTGGGGAAGGGAAGGAGGTAAGATGGGGGGATGGAGAGGGGGACGAGGGGGACAGGGAACCAAACCAAACATACTAACAAAATAAAATAAATAGGGTAGAGATGTACAAGTAAAATAAATAAATAGGGTAATAAATATGTACAACCCATGATTCCCAGGATTGAACTAGGCATCTAAGAACTAGGACACCCCGTCTGAACCCCTCCCTCAGAGCAGGGCTTTCTCCCCCCATTGGAGGCAGCCCCCTCCCCTGCACAGTCCTCGGCATCCAGCGGAAATCCTCCTTCGACGGTACTGCCCCGTCCCCCGGGAGAAATGTTGCGGCTCGGCCAGTTAGGCCGGGGACCCTCGGGATGCTCCGAAGGGCAACGTGGCACAAGCGCTGCCCGTCCAAACGCAGCTGGCAGATCCTCCCTCCTGGAGAAAGAGGCGGAGAGATCCGGTGTCTCCGGCGATCCCATTTGCACACACATAATTCACTCTCGCTTCAAGCAACGTGTGCAAGAGACTGCACACGTAGCCCCCAAGGGCCCCCTCCGCTCCCCCGCAACTTTCTTCTTTCCCCCTTAACGAGCCCCCACTTCCTCCAGCTTCCCTCCCCACGCCTTCGACTTTCCCGAAAGTCATACTTTCCAGACTCTCTCCTCCCGGGAGACTTCAAAAACGAAAAGGAAAAATGAAAGAGCCGTGCCTGGCTACGGCAGGGCTGGGGTCCATCATCATCATCAATTGTATTTATTGAGCGCTTACTGTGTGCGGAGCACTGGACTAAGCGCTTGGGAAGTACAAGTTGGCAACACATAGAGACGGTCCCTACCCAACAGTGGGCTCACAGTCTAAAAGGGGGAGACAGAGAACAAAACCAAACATACCAACAAAATAAAATAAATAGGATAGATATGCACAAGCAAAATAAATAAATAAATAAATAGAGCAAAAAATATGTACAACCATATATACAGGTAATATACATATATATATTATATATATATATATATATGTAATATACAGGTAATATACATATAATATACATATATACAGGTCCAGAAGCGACCAAGGTTTTGACCGTCCGTCTGGGGGTGTCAAGCGGCAACCGCATGGAGCCCAATCATTATCATCATACTCTATTTATTTATTTTACTTGTACATATCTATTCTATTTATTTTATTTTGTTAGTATGTTTGGTTTTGTTCTCTGTCTCCCCCTTCTAGACTGTGAGCCTGCTGTTGGGTAGGGACCGCATCTATATGTTGCCAACTTGGACTTCCCAAGCGCTTAGTACAGTGCTCGGCACACGGTAAGCGCTCAATAAATACGATTGATTGATTGATCATCATCATCATCATCAATCGTATTTACTGAGCGCTTACTATGTAAAATGCACTGTACTAAGCGCTTGGGAAGTACAAATTGGCAACGTATAGAGACAGTCCCTACCCAACAGTGGGCTCACAGTCTAAAAGGGGGAGACAAAACCAAACATACTGACAAAATAAAATAAATAGAATAGATATGTACAAGTAAAATAAATAGAGTAATAAATCTGTACAAACATATATCCATATATACAGGTGCTGTGGGGAAGGGAAGGAGGTAAGATGGGGGGGATGGAGAGGGGGGTGAGGGGGAGAGGAAGGAGGGGGCTCAGTCTGGGAAGGCCTCCTGGAGGAGGTGATATGATATCATTATCATCATAATAATGGTATTTGTTAAGCGCTTACCATGCGCCAAGCGCTGTTCTAAGCCCTGGGGGAGACACAAGGCGATCGGGTTGTCCCATGTGGGGCTCCCAGTCTTCATCCCCGTTTTATAGATGAGGTGACTGAAGGACGGAGACGTTAAATGACTTGCCCAAGGTCACACAGCAGACGAGTGGCAGGGCCTGGACTAGAACCCTCGTCCTCGGACTCCTAAACCCGGGCTCTGGCCACTAAGCCACACTGCTTCAAGAGCACGGGCTTGGGAGTGGGCTGCGGCCATGCGACAACCTGACTGCCTTGTAACTACCCCAGCGCTTAGAACAGCGTTTGGCACATAGAAAGCGCTTAACACATACGGAAGCAGCATGGTGTACTAGATAAAACACGGGCCTCGGAGTCAGAAGGTCATGGGTTCTAATCCCGGCCCCTCCACTTGTGGGCTGTGTAACCTTGGGCAAGCCAGTTCACTTCTCTGGGCCTCAGTGACCTCATCTGGAAAATGGGGATGACGCGGGACAACCTGGCTACCTCGCATACCCCCAGCGCTTAGAACATGGTAAGCGCTTAACAAATACCACCGCTATTATTATCGCTATTATTAATCCTGGCCCTGCCACTTGTCTGCTGTGTGATCTTCGGCAGGCCACTTAACGGCTCTGTGCCTCGGTGACCTCATCTGTACAATGGGGATGAAGACCGGGAGGCCCACGTGAAGCAGAGAAGCAGGGTGGCTCAGTGGAAAGAGCCCGGGCTTGGGAGTCAGAGGCTGTGGGTTCTAATCCCGGTTGTGCCACTTGTCAGCTGTGTGACCTTGGGCCAGTCACTTAACTTCTCTGCGCCTCAGTGACCTCATCAGTAAAATGGAGATGAAGACTGTGAGCCCCATGTGGGACAACCCGATCACCTTGTATCTACCTCAGTATTTAGAACAGTGCTTGGCACCTAGTAAGTGCTTAACAAATACCATCAGCATCACGTGGGACCATCTGATCGCCCTGTCCAGCGCTTGGAACAGTGCTTAGCACCTAGTCAGCGCTCCGCAAACACCATCAGGTGCTCGGGAGAGTGCGTTATAACGGTATAAAAGAGTTGGTAGACAGATTCCCTGCCCACAATCATCATCAATCATATTTATTGAGCGCTTACTATGTGCAGAGCACTGTACTAAGCGCTTGGGAAGTACAAATTGGCAACATATAGAGACAGTCCCTACCCAACAGTGGGCTCACAGTCTAACAGCCCACAATGAGCTGACAGTCCAGAGGGGAGACAGACGGTCTAACAAGTGACCCAACTGAGCAGGGAATTCATTCAATCGTATTTATTGAGCGCTTACTGTGTGCAGAGCACTGGACTAAGCGCTTGGAATGCCAGCGCTGAGAAAGGTGCTTTGCACATGGTAAGCGCATAACAAGCAGCGGGGCTCAGTGGGAAGAGCCCAGGCTTGGGAATCAGCGGTCGTGGGTTCTAATCCCAGCTCCGCCACTTGTCAGCTGGGTGACTTGGGGAAAGTCACTTCACTTCTCTAGGCCTCAGTTAACTCATCCGTCTCCCCCTTCTAGACTGTGAGCCCCTTGTTGGGTAGGGACCGTCTCTATATGTTTTATAATGGCATTTATTAAGCGCTTACTATGTGCCAAGCACCGTTCTAAGCGCTGGGGAGGTTACAAGGTGATCGGGTTGTCCCACATGGGGCTCACAGTCTTCATCCCCATTTTCCAGATGAGGGAACTGAGGCCCAGAGAAGTGAAGTGACTTGCCCAAAGTCACACAGCTGACAATTGGCGGAGCCAGGATTTGAACCCATGACCCCGGACTCCAAAGCCCGGGCTCTTTCCACTGAGCCACGCTGCATCTCCTATATGTTGCCAACTTGTACTTCCCAAGCGCTTAGGACAGTGCTGTGCGCACAGTAAGCCACCGAGGCCGGGGGCGGCGGGGGAAGGCGGGGGGCTCGGAGCGTACTGACTGCTACTCAACGCACACCTCATGGCTTACAATCCCGCCTACACCCCTTGCCAGCTGGGTGACCTTCGGCAAGACACTTCCCTTCTCTGGGCCTCAGTTCCCTCATCTGTAAAATGGGGATGAAAACGGAGCGCCCCGCGAGGGACAACCTGATTACCTTGTAACCTCCCCAGCGCTTAGAACAGTGCTTTGCACATAGTAAGCGCTTAACAAATGTCATCAAAAAAAAAAAAGAGTAAGCGCTCAATAAATACAACTGAATGAATGAATGAATACAACAGGGATTAAGACTGTGAGCCCCACGGGAGATAACTTGATGACCTTGTATCTCTCCCAGTGCTTAGAACAGTGCTTTGCACATAGTAAGCGCTTAATAAATGTCATCAAAAAAAGAAAAAGTAAGCACTCAATGTGATTGAATGAATGAATACAACGGGGATTAAGACTGTGAGCCCCACGGGAGATAACTTGATGACCTTGTATCTCTCCCAGTGCTTAGAACAGTGCTTTGCACATAGTAAGCGCTTAATAAATGTCATCAAAAAAAGAAAAAGTAAGCACTCAATGTGATTGAATGAATGAATACAACGGGGATTAAGACTGTGAGCCCCACGTGAGATAACCTGATGACCTTGTATCTCTCCCAGTGCTTAGAACAGTGCTTTGCACATAGTAAGCGCTTAATAAATGTCATCAAAAAAAAGTAAGCACTCAATATGATTGAATGAATGAATACAACGGGGGGATTAAGACTGTGAGCCCCACGTGAGATAACCTGATGACCTTGTATCTCTCCCAGTGCTTAGAACAGTGCTCGGCACATAGTAAGCGCTTAACAAATATCACCATCATTATTATCATATTCTCATGAAGCCCGATGGGGCGGGCCTGTCCGGTCACAGACCCGAAGCGCAAGGACTGTGAGCCCACTGTTGGGTAGGGACTGTCTCTATACGATGCCAATTTGTACTTCCCAAGCGCTTAGTACAGTGCTCTGCACATAGTAAGCGCTCAATAAATACGATTGATGATGATGATGACTGATGGGCCATTTCCAGGGGTCAACGGCGGCCAACGGCTGCGGGTGACGGATCCCCCCACCCTGGGGGGAGGGGAAGGGGACTCCCAAGCGCTTAGTCCAGTGCTCTGCACACAGTATGCGCTCAATAAATACGATGGAATGAATGAAGGGGGCAGGGGGTTGCCCGGCACGTGTCGGGGCGGGCCAGTCGGGGTCCGTCTGGGGGACAAAGGGGCGAAGGCGGCTGGGTCTTTCATTCATTCATTCCATCCATCGTATTGATTGAGCGCTGACTGTGTGCAGAGCACTGGACTAAGCGCTTGGAAAGTTGAGTTGGGCAACATCATCATCATCATCATCAATCGTATTTATTGAGCGCTTACTATGTGCAGAGCACTGTACTAAGTGCTTGGGAAGTACAAATGGGCAACACATAGAGACAATCCCTGCCCAACAACAGGCTCGAAGTCTAGAAGGGGGAGACAGACAACGGAACAAGTCGACGGATGTCAATACCATCAGAATAAATGGAATTGTAGCTATATATGCATCATGAATAAAATATATAGGGTAATAAATCTGTACAAATAGACATAAGCGCTGTGGGGAGGGGAAGGGGGGGTGATGGGGAGGAGGAGGGGAAAAGGAAAAGAGAAGCAGTGTGTCTCAGTGGAAAGAGCCCGGGCTTGGGACTCAGAGGTCACGGGTTCTAATCCCGGCTCCGCCACTTGTCTGCTGTGGGACTTTGGCCAGTCACTTCTCTGGGCCTCAGTTCCCTCATCTGGGAAATGGGGATGAAGACTGTGAGCCCGCTGTGGGACAATCTCATTACTTGTATCCCCCCCCAGAGCTTAGAACAGCGCTTGGCACACGGTAAGAGCTTAACAAATTCATTCATTCAATCGTATTTATTGAGAGCTTACTGTGTGCAGAGCGCTGGACTAAGCGCTTAACAATTGCCATCATTATTATTAAAGGGGGGGGGCTCAGTGTGGGAAGACCTCCTGGAGGAGGTGAGGTCTCAGGAGGGCTTTGAAGGGAGGAAGAGAGCTAGCTTGGTGGATTTGAGGAGGGAGGGCATTCTTTTAGAAGAGGGAGGGAGTCTTTTAGACTGTGAGCCCACTATTGGGTAGGGACTGTCTCTATATGTTGCCAACTTGTACTTCCCAAGCGCTTAGTACAGTGCTCTGCACACAGTAAGCGCTCAATAAATACGATTGATGATGATTCCAGGCCAGGGGGAGAAGGTGGGCCATTCATTCATTCATTCATTCATATTTATTGAGTGCCTACTGTGTGCACAGCACTGTAGGAAGCGCTTGGGAAATACAAATCGGCAACAGATAGAGACGGTCCCTACCCAACAATGGGCTCACAGTCTAAAAGGTGGGGGGGAACAGGCAACAACACAAAACATGTAGACAGGTGTCAAAATCGTCAGAACAAATAGAATTATAGCTCTATGCACATCATTAACAAAATAAATAGGATAGTAAATATGGACAAGTAAAATAAATAGAGTAATAAATCTGTACAAATATATACAAGTGCTGTGGGGAGGGGAAGGAGGTGGGGCCGGAGGGGGGATGGGGAGGAGGAGAGGAAAAAGGGGGCTCAGTGTGGGAAGGCCTCCTGGAGGAGGTGAGCTCTCAGGAGGGATTTGAAGGGAAGAAGAGAGTGAGCTTGGCGGATGTGTGGAAGGACGGCATTCCGGGCCAGGGGAAGGATGTGGACCGGGGGTCGACGGCGGGACGGGCGATTTTGACGCCCGTCTACGTGTTTTGTTTTGTTGTCCGTCTCCCCCTTCTAGACTGTGAGCCCGTTGTCGGGTAGGGACCGTCTCTATCTGTGGCCGACTTGGACTTCCCAAGCGCTTAGTCCAGTGCCCTGCCCACAGTAAGCACTCAATAAATATGACTGAATGAATGAATACTAATAATAATGATGGCATTTATTAAGCACCTACTCTGTGCAAAGCCCTCTTCTAAGCACTAGGAAGGTCACAAGGTGATCAGGTTGTCCCACGGGGGGCTCACGGTCTTAATCCCCATTTTACAGATGAGGTCACTGAGGCTCAGAGAAGTGAAGTGACTTGCCCAAAGTCACACAGCTGACAAGTGACGTGTTTTGTTTTGTTGTCTGCCTCCCCCTTTTAGCCTGTGAGCCCGTTGGTGGGTAGGGACCGTCTCTATCTGTGGTCGACTTGTACTTCCCAAGCGCTTAGTCCAGTGCCCTTCCCACAGTAATAAATACGATCGAATGAATGAATAAATATAGCTATAATTCTGTTTGTTCTGACAATTTTGACACCTGTCTATATGTTAATAAATACGATTGAATGAATGAATATAGCTATAATTCTATTTGTTCTGACAATTTTGACACCTGTCTACATGCTTTGTTTTGTGTCTCCCCCTTCTAATAATAATAATAATGATGGCATTTAATAAGCACTTACTACGTGCAAAGCACTGTTTTAAGCGCTGAGGAGGTTACAAGGTGATCAGGTTGTCCCATGGGGGACTCAGTCATAATCCCCATTTTACGGGTGAGGGAACTGAGGCCCAGAGAAGTGAAGTGACTTGCCCAAAGTCACTCAGCTGACAGTTGGCGGGGCCGGGAGATTTGAACCCATGACCTCTGACTCCAAAGTCTTGTCTATTTATTTTGTAATGATGTGAATTTAGCCATAATTCCATTTGTTCTGACGATTTTGACACCTGTCCACTTGTTTTGTTGTCTGTCTTCCCCTTCTAGACTGTGAGCCCGCTGTTGGGTCGGGACCGTCTCTATATGTTGCCGACTTGGGACTTCCCAAGCGCTTAGTCCAGTGCTCTGCACACAGTAAGCGCTCAATAAATACGACTGAATGAATGCTTTGCACACAGTAAGCGCTCAACAATAGTGATTGAACGAGTGGATGAACGAGTCTTCTAGACTGTGAGCCCGCTGTTGGGTAGGGACCGTCTCTAGATGTTGCCAACTTGTACTTCCCAAGCGCTTAGTCCAGTGCTCTGCACACAGTAAGCGCTCAATAAATACGATGGAATGACTGACTGACTGAATGAGCCCGCTGTTGGGTAGGGACCGTCTCTATATGTTGCCAACTGTACTCCCCAAGCGCTTAGTCCAGTGCTCTGCACACAGTAAGCGCTCAATAAATATGACTGAATGAATAAATGAGCCATGCTGCTTCTCCGATAAATGAATCAATGCAATCAATACGAATGATTGACTGAATGACTGAATGAGTGGAGGAAGGGTAGAGTGTCTAGACTGTGAGCCCGCTGTTGGGTAGGGACCGTCTCTATATGTTGCCAACTTGTCCTTCCCAAGCGCTTAGTCCAGTGCTCTGCACACAGTGAGCGCTCAATAAATAGGATGGAACGACTGACTGACTGAATGAGCCCGCTGTTGGGTAGGGACCGTCTCTATCTGTTGCCATTGTCCTTCCCAAGCGCTTAGTCCAGTGCTCTGCACACAGTGAGCGCTCAATAAATAGGATGGAATGACTGACTGGCTGAATGAGCCCGCTGTTGGGTAGGGACCGTCTTTCTATGTTGCCAACTGTCCTCCCCAAGCGCTTAGTCCAGTGCTCTGCACAGTGAGCGCTCAATAAATATGACTGAATGAATGAATGAGGCACGCTGCTTCTCTGATAAATGAATCAATGCAATCAATACGACTGCTTGACTGAATGAGTGAATGAGTGGAGGAAGGGGTGAGTGTCTAGACTGTGAGCCCGCTGTCGGGTAGGGACCGTCTCTCTAGGTTGCCAACTTGTTCTTCCCAAGCGCTTAGTCCAGTGCTCTGCACACAGTGAGCGCTCAATAAATAGGATGGAATGACTAACTGGCTGACTGAATGCACCCGCTGTTGGGTAGGGACCGTCTCTGTTGCCATTGTCCTTCCCAAGCACTTAGTCCAGTACTCCGCACACAGTAAGCACTCAAATACGATTCAATCAATCGTATTTCTTGAGCGCTTACTGTTGATTGAATGAATACGATTGAATGAATGATGGAATGTTACGATCGATTGTACTTCCCAAGTGCTTAGTCCAGTGCTCTGCACACAGTAAGCGCTCAATAAATACGATTGAATGAATGAATGAATACTCTATTGATTTTATTTTGTTAACATGTCTTGTTTTGTTGCCTGTCTCCCCCTTCTAGCCTGTGAGCCCGCTGTCGGGTAGGGACCGTCTCTATAAGTTGCCAACTTGGACTTCCCAAGCGCTTAGTCCAGTGCTCTGCACACAGTAAGTGCTCATTAAATACGATTGAATGAATGAATATTCTATTGATTTTATTTTGTTAATATGTCTTGTTTTGTTTTCTGTCTCCCCCTCCTAGCCTGTGAGCCCACTGTCTCTAGATGTTGCCAACTTGGACTTCCCAAGTGCTTAGTACAGTGCTCTGCACACAGTAAGCGCTCAAAAAATACGATTGATTGATTGACAATGAATATTCTATTGATTTTATTTTGTTAATATGTTTTGTTTTGTTGCTGTCTCCCCCTTCTAGCCTGTGAGCCCGCTGTCGGGTAGGGACCGTCTCTATATGTTGCCAACTTGGACTTCCCAAGCGCTTAGTCCAGTGCTCTGCACACAGTAAGCGCTCAGTAAATAAATAAATAGAGAAGAAGCGTGGCTCAGTGGAAAGAGCCCGGGCTTTGGAGTCAAAGGTCATGGGTTCAAATCCCGGCTCCGCCAACTGTCAGCTGTGTGACTTTGGGCAAGTCACTGCACTTCTCTGTGCCTCAGTTCCCTCATCTGCAAAATGGGGATTAAAGACTGTGAGTCCCCCGTGGGGACAACCTGATCACCTTGTAACTTCCCCAGCGCTTCGAACAGTGCTTTGCACATAGTAAGCGCTTAATAAATGCCATTATAGATAAATCCGCTTGATTGATGGATTTCCAAGTGCTTAGTCCGGTGCTCTGCACACGGTAAGCGCTCAATCAATCCGATTGAAGGAATGAATGACTGTGAGCCGACTGTTGGGTACTGAGAGCTCACCTCCTCCAGGAGGCCTCCCCAGACTGAGCCCCTTCCTTCCTCTCCCCCTCGTCCCCCTCTCCATCCCCCCATCTTACCTCCTTCCCTTCCCCACAGCACCTGTATATATGTTGTACATATTTATTACTCTATTTATTTATTTATTTTACCTGTACACATCTACTCTATTTTATTTTGTTAGTATGCTTGGTTTTGTTCTCTGTCTCCCCCTTTTAGACTGTGAGCCCACTGTTGGGTAGGGACCGTCTCTATATGTTGCCAACTTGGACTTCCCAAGCGCTTAGTACAGTGCTCTGCACACAGAAAGCACTCAATCAATATGACTGATTGATTGATTGACTGAATGAATGGCTGACTGTGAGCCCGCTGTCGGGTAAGGACCGTCTCTCTATGTTGCCGACTTGGATTTCCCAAGCGCTTAGTCCAGTGCTCTGCACACAGGAAGTGCTCAATCAAGAGAAGCAGCGTGGCTCAGTGGAAGGAGCCCGGGCTTTGGAGTCAGAGGTCATGGGTTCAAATCCCAGCTCCGCCACTTGTCAGCTGGGTGATTTGGGGCAAGTCACTTCACTTCTCTGAGCCTCAATTCCCTCATCTGTAAAATGGGGGGTTAAGACTGTGAGCCCCACGTGGGACAACCTGATCACCTTGTATCTGCCCCAGTGCTTAGAACAGTGCTTGGAACATAGTAAGCGCTTAATAAATGCCATTATAGATAAATACGATTGATTGATGGATTCTATTTATTTATTTATTTATTTTACTTGTACATTTCTTTCCTATTTATTTTATTTTGTTGGTGTGTTTGGTTCTGTTCTCTGTCTCCCCCTTTTAGACTGTGAGCCCACTGTTGGGTAGGGACTGTCTCTATAGGTTGCCAACTTGGACTTCCCAAGCGCTTAGTCCAGTGCTCTGCACATAGTAAGCGCTCAATAAATACAACTGATTGATTGATTGATTGCTCTGCACACAGGAAGCGCTCAATCAAGAGAAGCAGCGTGGCTCAGTGGAAAGAACCTGGGCTTTGGAGTCCGAGGTCATGGGCTCAAATCCCGGCTCCGCCACTTGATTGATTGATTTGGGGCAAGTCACTTCACTTCTCTGAGCCTCAGTTCCCTCATCTGTAAAATGGGGGTGAAGACTGTGAGCCCCACGTGGGACAACCTGATCACCTTGTATCTCCCCCAGCGCCTAGAACAGTGCTTGGCACATAGTAAGCGCTTAATAAATGCCATTCTAGATAAATCCGATTGATTGATGGATTCCCAAGCGCTTAGTCCGGTGCTCTGCACACGGTAAGCGCTCAATCAATCCGATTGAATGAATGAATGACTGTGAGCCCGCTGTTGGGTAGGGACCGTCTCTCTATGTTGCCGACTTGGACTTCCCAAGCGCTTAGTCCAGTGCTCTGCACACAGGAAGAGCTCAATCAAGAGAAGCAGCGTGGCTCAGTGGAAGGAGCCCGGGCTTTGGGGTCAGAGGTCAGGGGTTCAAATCCCGGCTCCGCCATCATCATCATCATCATCAATCGTATTTATTGAGCGCTTACTGTGTGCAGAGCACTGGACTAAGCGCTTGGGAAGTACAAATTGGCAACATCTAGAGACAGTCCCTACCCAACAGTGGGCTCACAGTCTAAAAGGGGGAGACAGAGAACAAAACCAAACATTCTAACAACATAAAAATAGAATAGATATGTACAAGTGAAATGAATAAATAAATGAATAGAGTAATAAATCTGTACAAACATATATCCATATATACAGGTGCTGTGGGGAAGGGAAGGAGGTAAGATGGGGGGATGGAGAGGGGGACGAGGGGGGAGAGGAAGGAGGGGGCTCAGTCTGGGAAGGCCTCCTGGAGGAGGTGAGCTCTCAGCAGGGCCTCAGGCTTGGGAGTCAGAAGGCGTGGGTTCGAATCCCAGCTCCGCCACGGTCAGCTGGGTGATTTGGGGCAAGTCACTTCACTTCTCTGGGCCTTAGTTCCCTCATCTGTAAAATGGGGGTGAAGACCGTGAGCCCCCCGTGGGACCGCCTGATCACCTTGCATCTCCCCCAGTGCTTAGAACAGTGCTTGGCACATAGTAAGTGCTTAATAAATGCCATTATAGATAAATCCGATTGATTCCCAAGCACTTAGTCCAGTGCTCTGCACACAGGCAGCGCTCAATCAAGGGAAGCAGCGTGGCTCAGTGGAAAGAGCCCGGGCTTTGGAGTCCGAGGTCGTGGGTTCGAATCCCGGCTCCGCTGCTTGTCAGCTGGGTGACTTTGGGCAAGTCACTTCTCTGAGCCTCAGTTCCCTCATCTGTAAAATGGGGATGAAGCCCGTGAGCCCCCCGTGGGACAACCTGATCACCTTGCATCACCCCCAGCGCTTAGAACAGTGCTTGGCACCTAGTAAGCGCTTAATAGATGCCATGATGATTTTTCCTCAGTGGCTTTTTAATCCTTGGGCTATTTGAGGAGACAAACGACACTCTGTCCATCTTACCTCCTTCCCTTCCCCACAGCACCTGTATATATGTTTGTCCATATTTATTACTCTATTTTACTTGTACATATACTTGTACATATACATGTACTTGTACTTGTACATCCTCCTCCAGGAGGCCTTCCCAGACTGAGCCCCTTCTTTCCTCTCCCCCTCGTCCCCCTCTCCATCCCCCCATCTTACCTCCTTCCCCTCCCCACAGCACCTGTATATATGTATATATGGTTGTACATATTCATTATTCTATTTATTTATTTATTTATTTATTTTACCTGTACATTTCTATCCTACTTATTTTATTTTGTTGGTATGTTTGGTTCTGTTCTCTGTCTCCCCCTTTTAGACTGTGAGCCCACTGTGGGGTAGGGACTGTCTCTATGTGATGCCAATTTGGACTTCCCAAGCGCTTAGTCCAGTGCTCTGCACACAGTAAGCGCTCAATAAATACGATTGATTGATTGATTGATATCTAGTCTATTTATTTTATTCTGTTAGTACGTTTGGTTTTGTTCTCCGTCTCCCCCTTCTAGACTGGGAGCCCGCTGGTGGGTAGGGACTGTCTCTAGATGGACTTCCCAAGCGCTTAGTCCGGTGCTCCGCACGCAGTAAGCGCTCAATAAAGACGATTGATGATGATATTATTAATCAATCGGATCGATTGACGGGGGGGGGCGGGGGGGGTGTGAGGCGTCGGTGGGGGCCCCTCCCCTACCTCGTCCGACGCGCCCCTCGAGCGGGTCCTTGCGGAAGTGTATGCCGTGCACGTCCACATGCGCCTCGCCGCCCGCGTTGACGGCCCACACCACGCTGTCCGACGGGACGCCCGACGGGACGGACACCGACACGGACACCACGGACACCACGGACCCGGGCCCGGGGCCCCACAGCAGCGCCCACAGCAGCGCCCACCGGGCCCCGGCCCCGCCGGACCCCGCCATGGCCTCCCCCCGCCGCCGCCTGAGGCGCTCACTCCAGCGCCGCGGCCCCCGCCGCCGCCACCGCCGCCGCCGGGGGCAGCTCCCGCGTCTCCTCAGCCGGGGCCGCCCGCCCCTTCCGTCAGGGCCGTCGCGCCGGCCAATCGCCGCCGCGCTCTCATCGGCGCCCTCCCCTCCCCGCGCCGGAACCCCGCCCGCGGTTGGTCCACCGACGACGGAGGGGGCGGGGACGTCGGCCAATCGCCGCCGCGCTCGCCTCGAGGACCCCCCCCCAGAGCTGGAAGAACGCTCGCGATTGGTCCAGCGCCCACGGAGGAGGCGGGGAGGTCGGCCAATCGCCGCCGCGCTCTCCTCGAGAGACCACCCCCCGCGGTAAAGAAACGCTCGCGATTGGCCGAACGCCAACGGAGGGGGCGGGGACGTCGGCCAATCGCCGCCGCGCTCTCAGCGGCGCCTCCCCCAGGCCGCGGTTGGTCCAGCGCCGACGGAGGGGGCGGGGACGTCGACCAATCCCGGCCGCGCTCTCATACAGAGACACCCCCCCCCCCCCAGCGCTGGAAGAACGCTCGTGATTGGTCCAGCGCCGACGGAGGGGGCGGGGACGTCGGCCAATCGCCGCCGCGCTCTCCTCGAGGACCCCCCCCAGAGCTGGAAGAACGCTCGCGATTGGTCGAGCGCCGACGGAGGGGGCGGGGAGATCGGCCAATCCCCGCCGCGCTCTCAGCGGCGCCCTCCCCGCGCCGCGCCGGAACCCCGCCCGCGGTTGGTCCACCGACGACGGAGGGGGCGGGGACGTCGGCCAATCGCCGCCGCGCTCTCCTCGAGGACCCCCCCCCGAGGTGGAAGAACGCTCGCGATTGGTCCAGCGCCGACGGAGGGGGGCGGGGACGTCGGCCAATCGCCGCCGCGCTCTCCTCGAGAGACCCCCCCCCTTGGTAGGGGAACGCTCGCGATTGGCCGAATGCCGACGGAGGGGGCGGGGAAATCGGCCAATCCCCGCCGCGCTCTCAGCGGCACCCCCCCCAGGCCGCGGTTGGTTCAGCGCCGACGGAGGGGGCGGGGACGTCGACCAATCCCCGCCGCGCTCTCCTCCAGGACCCCCCCCAGAGCTGGAAGAACGGTCGCGATTGGTCGAGCGCCGACGGAGGGGACGGGGACGTCGGCCAATCGCCGCCGCGCTCTCCTCGAGGACCCCCCCCCCAGAGCTGGAAGAACGTTCGCGATTGGTCCAGCGCCCACGGAGGGGGCGGGGACGTCGGCCAATCGCCGCCGCGCTCTCCTCGAGGACCCCCCCCCGCCCCCAGAGCTGGAAGAACGGTCGCGGTTGGTCCAACGCAGACGGAGGGGGCAGGGACGTCGGCCAATCGCCGCCGCGCTCTCATCAAGGCGCCCCACCAGCGCTGGAAGAACGCTCGTGATTGGTCGAGCGCCGACGGAGGGGGTTGGGGACGTCGGCCAATGCCCGCCGCGCTCTCCTCGAGGACCCCCCCCCCCCACCCAGCGCAGGGAGAACGCTCGCGATTGGTCCAGGGCCGACGGAAGGGGCAGGGACGTCGGTCAATCCCCGCCGCGCTCTCCTCGAGGACCCCCCCCCCCGCCCGAGCTGGAAGAACGCTCGCGATTGGTCCAGCGCCGACGGAGGGGGGCGGGGACGTCGGCCAATCGCCGCCGCGCTCTCCTCGAGAGACCCCCCCCCCTTGGTAGGGGAACGCTCGCGATTGGCCGAATGCCGACGGAGGGGGCGGGGAAATCGGCCAATCCCCGCCGCGCTCTCAGCGGCACCCCCCCCAGGCCGCGGTTGGTCCAGCGCCGACGGAGGGGGCGGGGACGTCGACCAATCCCGGCCGCGCTCTCATACAGAGACCCCCCCCCCAGCGCTGGAAGAACGCTCGTGATTGGTCCAGCGCCGACGGAGGGGACGGGGACGTCGGCCAATCGCCGCCGCGCTCTCCTCGAGGACCCCCCCAGAGCTGGAAGAACGCTCGCGATTGGTCGAGCGCCGACGGAGGGGGCGGGGAGATCGGCCAATCCCCGCCGCGCTCTCAGCGGCGCCCTCCCCTCCCCGCGCCGGAACCCCGCCCGCGGTTGGCCCAGCGACGACGGAGGTGGCGTGGACGTCGGCCAATCGCCGCCGCGCTCTCCTCGAGGACCCCCCCAGAGGTGGAAGAACGTTCGCGATTGGTCGAGCGCCGACGGAGGGGGCGGGGACGTCGGCCAATCGCCGCCGCGCTCTCCTCGAGGACCCCCCCCCCCAGCGCTGGAAGAACGCTCGCAATTGGTCGAGCGCCGACGGAGGGGGCGGGGATGTCGGTCAATCCCCGCCGCGCTCTCATCGAGGACCCCTCCAGCGCTGGAAGAACGCTCGCGATTGGCCGAACGCCGACGAGGGGGCGGGGACGTCGGTCAATCCCCGCAGCGCTCTCATCGAGGATCCCCCAGCGCTGGAGGTCCAGCTTCCAGCGCTGGAAGAACCCTCGCGATTGGCCAAACGCCGGAGGGGGCGGGACGGCTGGCCAATCCCCGCCGCGCCCTCATCGAGAACCGCCCCAGCGCTGGAAGCCGGCCTGCGATTGACCGAACGCAGACGGAGGGGGCGGGGCCCCCGGCCAATCCCTGTCGCGCTCTCATCGAGCCCCCCACCCCCTCGCGCCGTGCAGGAATCCCTCCCGCGATTGGCCGAGTGCCGATCGGAGGGGGCGGGGCTACCGGCCACTCTCCATCGTGCTCTCATCGAGGACCCACACCGCGCCGCAAACCCGCCCGCGATTGGCCGAGTGCCGACGGAGGGGACGGGGCCTCCGGCCAATCCCCGCCGCGCTCTCATCGAGGGCCCCCCCCCCACTTCCGCGACGCGTCAGAAGCCCGCCCGCGATTGGCCGGCCGCCGAGGGAGGGGGCGGGGCCTCCGGCCAATCAGGGCGGGCGGCGGGAGGCGCGCGGCGCGCTGAAGGGGCGGTTGGGGAGAGTTGTCGGGAGGGCGCAATGACACGTCGGCGGCGTTCCGACCCCCCCGGGTTTGGAGCAGGTGGTAGCGTCCAGCGCCCGCCAATCACAGTGGTCCAGCGCGGCGGAAGCGCGTGATTGGGGGGCGGGAGGGAAAGGCGGCGTCTCCGTAGCAACAGGCCCCGCCCCCTCTCCCTCAGGCCTGGGGGCGGGGCTGCTCTGGCACGTGTGAGGGAATGAATGAATGAATAATAATCAGAATAATGATGACATTTATTAAGCGCTTACTATGTGCAAAGCACTGTTCTAAGCGCTGGGCAGATCACAAGGTGATCAGGTTGTCCCACGGGGGGCTCACAGTCTTCACCCCCATTTTACAGATGAGGTCACTGAGGCCCCCAGAATAATAATAATAATAGCATTTGTTAAGCGCTTACTATGTGCAAAACACTCTTCTAAGCACTGGGGGGGGATACAAAGTAAACTAGGTTGTCCCACGGGGGCTCACAGTCTTAATCCTGTGCTACCTCGACTTCCTCAATGCCAACTTTCTCCTTGACCCCCTCCAGTCTGGCTTCCGTCCCCTACATTCCACCAAAAGTGTCCTCTCAAAGGTCACCGATGACCTCCTGCTTGCCAAATCCAACGGCTCCTACTCTATCCTAATCCTCCCCGACCACTCAGCTGCCTTGGACACTGTGGACCACCTTCTTCTCCTCAACATGTTATCCAACCTTGGCTTCACAGACTCCGTCCTTTCCCGGTTCTCCTCTTATCTCTCCGGCCGTTCATTCTCAGTCTCCTTTGCGGGCTCCTCCTACCCCTCCTATCCCCTTACTGTAGAGGTTCCTCAAGGGTCAGTTCTTTGTCCCCTTCTGTTCTCTATCTACACTCACTCCCTTGGTGAACTCATTCGCTCCCATGGCTTCAACTATCATCTCTATGCTGATGACACCCAAATCTACATCTTTGCCCCTGCTCTCTCTCCCTCCCTTCAGGGCTTGTGTCTCCTCTTGCCTTCAAGACACCTCCATCTGGATGTCTGCCCACCATCTAAAACTCAATATGTCCAAGACTGAACTCCTTGTCTTCCCTCCCAAACCCTGCCCTCTCCCTGAATTATCCATCATTGTTGACGGCACTACCATCCTTCCCGTCTCACAAGCCCGCAACCTTGGTGTCATCCTCGACTCCGCTCTCTCGTTCACCCCTCACATCCAATCCGTCACCACAACCTGCTGGTCTCACTTCCAAAACACCGCCAAGATCCGCCCTTTCCTCTCCATCCAAACCTCTACCCTGCTGGTTCAATCTCTCATCCTATCCCGACTGGATTACTGCATCGGCCTCCTCTCTGATCTCCCATCCTCCTGTCTCTCCCCACTTCAA
Organism: Tachyglossus aculeatus; assembly: GCF_015852505.1. Classification (NCBI taxonomy): domain Eukaryota; kingdom Metazoa; phylum Chordata; class Mammalia; order Monotremata; family Tachyglossidae; genus Tachyglossus; species Tachyglossus aculeatus. The sequence continues at coordinate 37,750,466 of NC_052086.1, forward strand.
TCTGTAATTCACGCCGCTGCCCGGATCATCTTTGTGCAGAAACGCTCTGGGCATGTTACTCCCCTCCTCAAAAATCTCCAGTGGCTACCAATCAACCTACGCATCAGGCAGAAACTCCTCACACTTGGCTTCAAGGCTGTCCATCCCCTCGCCCCCTCCTCCCTCCCCTTCCTTCTCTCCTTGTCCAGCCCAGCCCGCACCCTCCACTCCTCTGCTGCTCACCTCCTCACAGGGCCTCGTTCTCACCTGTCCCGCCATTGACCCCCGGCCCACATCCTCCCCCTGGCCTGGAATGCCCTCCCTCCGCACATCCGCCAAGCTAACTCTCTTCCTCCCTTCCAAGCCCTACTGAGAGCTCACCTCCTCCAGGAGGCCTTCCCACACAGCCCCCCTTTCTCTCCCTCTCCTCCCTCTCCCCATCCCCCTGCCTTACCTCCTTCACCTCCCCACAGCACCTGTATATATATATATATATATATACATATGTATATATGTTTGTACATATTTATTACTCTAGCTTGTACATATTTATTCTATTTATTTTATTAATATGTTTTGTTTTGTTGTCTGTCTCCCCCTTCTAGACTGTGAGCCCGCTGTTGGGTAGGAACCGTCCCTATATGTTGCCAACTTGTACTTCCCAAGCGCTTAGTACAGTGATCAGCACACAGTAAGCACTCAATAAATACGATTGAATGAATGAATGAATCCCCATTTTCCAGATGAGGTGACTGAGGCCCAGAGAATATTAATAATAATGATGGCACTTATTATGTGCTTACTATGTGCCAAGCACTGTTCTAAGCGCTGGGGAGGTTACAAGGTGATCAGGTTGTCCCACGGGGGGCTCACAGTCTTCATCTCCATTTTTCAGATGAGGTAACTGAGGCCCAGAGAAGTGAAGTGACTTGCCCAAAGTCACACAGCTGACAATTGGCGGAGCCGGGGTTTGAACCCATGACCTCTGACTCCAAAGTCTGTGCTCTTTCCACAGAGCCACGCTGCTTCTCTAAAATGGAAATGGGTGAAGGGTCGGCAGTGAGGCAGATGAGATCAAGTTACAATCAATCAATCAATCAATCGTATTTATTGAGCGCTTACTGTGTGCAGAGCACTGGACTAAGCGCTTGGGAAGTACAAGTTGGCAACATATAGAGACAGTCCCTACCCAACAGCGGGCTCACAGTCTAGTGAGTAGGATGGCAATAGAGGAGTGAAATGAGCATACTGGGTGATAGTTGGAAGTCAGTGAGGCAACACAGGATGAAGCGAGGTGACCACGGGCTGTAAAGCTGATGGTAAGGAGTTTCTGTTTCATGTGGAAGTAGCGTGGCTCAGTGGAAAGAGCCCGGGCTTTGGAGTCAGAGGTCATGGGTTCAAATCCTGGCTCCGCCAAATTGTCAGCTGGGTGACTCTGGGCAAGTCACTTCCCTTCTCTGGGCCTCAGTTCCCTCATCTGTAAAATGGGGAGCCCCCCCGGTGGGACAACCTGATCACCTTGTAACCTCCCCAGCGCTTAGAACAGTGCTTGGCACATAGTAAGTGCTTAATAATGCTATTATTATTATTATTATTATTGTTATGTGGAAGTGGATGGGCAACCACTGGAGGTTCTCGAGGAGTGGGAAAATATGAGCTGAACCGTTTGGACTGAATAAGGACTGAAATATAGACAACATTTTTTTTTTTTAGAAAAAGCATCCCTCTCCTTTCTGCTAGCTGACTGCTCTAGCCCAGGAGAGGCTCCGCTGCCAGGCTTCCTGGGCCCTACTGGAGTCACTCTGCTGCCCGGATTATCTTTGTCCAGAAACGCTCTGGGCATGTTACTCCCCTCCTCAAAAATCTCCAGTGGCTGCCTGTCAACCTAAGAATCAAGTAAAAACTCCTCACTCTTGGCTTCCAGGCTGTCCATCCCCTCGCCTCCTCCTCCCTCACCTCCCTTCTGTCCTTCTCCAGCCCAGCCCACACCCTCCGCTCCTCTGTCGCCGCTCACCACCTCAATGGGCCTCGTTCTCGCCCGTCCCGCCGTTGACCCCCGGCCCATGTCATCATCATCATCAATCGTATTTATTGAGCACTTACTATGTGCAGAGCACTGTACTAAGCGCTTGGGAAGTACAAATTGGCAACATATAGAGACAGTCCCTACCCAACAGTGGGCTCACAGTCTAAAAGGGGGAGACAGAGAACAAAACCAAACATACTAACAAAATAAAATAAATAGAATAGATATGTACAAGTAGAATAAATAAATAAATAAATAGAGTAATAAATATGTACAAACCTATATACATATATACAGGTGCTGTGGGGAAGGGAAGGAGGTAAGATGGGGGGATGGAGACGGGGACGAGGGAATTCCTTACAGGGATGGCCTTCCCCTGGCCGGGAATGCCCTCCCTTCACACAGCTGCCAAGCTAGCTCTTTTCCTCCCTTCAAAGCCCTAGTGAGAGCTCACCTCCTCCTGGAGGCCTTCCCACACCGAGCCCCCTTTTTCCTCTCCTCCTCCCTATTCCCCCCTGGCCCTACCTCCTTCCCCTCCCCACAGCACCTGTATATATTTGTACAGACTTATTATTCTATTTATTTTACTTGTACATATTTACTATTCTATTTATTTTGTTAATGATGTGCACATAGCTGTATATATGTGTATATAACTGTATATATAGCTGTATACATGTACATATGTTTGTACATATTTATTACTCTATTTATTTATTTTACTTGTACATATGTATTCTATTTATTTTATTTTGTTAGTACGTTTGGTTTTGTTCTCTGTCTCCCCCTTTTAGACTGTGAGCCCACTGTTGGGTAGGGACTGTCTCTATATGTTGCCAACTTGGACTTCCCAAGCGCTTAGTACAGTGCTCTGCACACAGTAAGCGCTCAATAAATACGATTGATGATGATGATGATATAGCTTTAATTCTATTTGTTCTGACGATTTTGACACCTGTCTACACGTTTTGTTTTGTCGTCTGTCTCCCCCTTCTAGACTGTGAGCCCGTTGTTGGGTAGTGACTGTCTCTATCTGTTGCCGACTTGTACTTCCCAAGCGTTTAGTACAGTGCTCTGCACATAGTAAGCGCTCAATTAACACGATTGAATGAATGAATGAATTTTTGAGAAGCAGCATGGCGTAGCTGGTAGAGCAGAGTCAGAAGGTTATGGGTTCTAAAACCAGCTCCACCACTTGGCTACTGTGTGACCTTGGGCAAGTCGCTTCACTTCTCTGTGCCTCAGTTACCTCATCCATAAAATGGGGATTGAGACTGTAAGCCCCATGTGGGGCAGGGACTGTGTCCAACACGATTTGCTTGTTTCCACCCCAGGGCTTAGTGCAGTGCCCGGCACATAGTAAGCACTTAACAAATACCACAATTACTCTTCTAATTATTTAATACTATTATTTTAGCAATGCTGTTGCCCTTGGCCAAGGCAAAGAGAAGTACAGAAGAACAGATAGGAGTTGAAAGCCTCCACAGCCCTATGGAGAGGCGAGGGGATGGATTGAAGATTCTGGAATTCCATGTCCGATTCCCACTACCAGCTCAACATGGGGCCCTTTGGGAGGCCTCACCATTTCGATATTTAAAATGCCCCCAAAATATGGATGTGAAAAAGGCAGTTGGAGGTCAGTGTAATCATTTAATTCATTCTCATATGGAACCAGTAGCTTCACAGTGTCAGTTATTTAAGGAAGAACAAGTTCCCTTTGATTAGATTCAGTTCAGTTTGTGATCCGAGTAGCGCTAATTTGCTTTAGGTCTATCAAAAATGATAATCTACCTTGTCTTTGTGCCCGACTCTCATCCCTCTGCATTCTTTTAGGCAGTTACCCCATCGTGCTCTATTTTAGGTACACATTTACTGGGAGAAAGATCAAGAATTTAGGCTAAGGGTTGAGCCCAACAGAGCACAGAACAGGAAAATGTGCCAGAAGCCAGGCTGATCTGAGAACCCAATTTACTTCCTTATAAACAAACATCTGTGCCTCAGTTACCTCAATCTGTGGGATGGGGATTGGGACTGTGAGCCCCATGTGGGACAACCTGATTACCTTGTTTCTACCCCAGCGCTTAGAACAGTGCTTGGCACATAGTAAGCGCTTAACAAATACCATCATCATCATCTGCATGCCCGTGTTGTCTGTGAAAGTTTCCAAAAGTAAGACTGGCTATATGTGGGACCAGACAACCTTTCAGCAGATACCCACCCTTTGAAAATATAAGGAGATCAGAACAACCTTAGGTATGCTTGGCACTCCTCCCTTTCTTCTTCATCATCATTATCTTCATCATCCATGGTATTTACTTATTCATTCATTCAATTGTATTTATTGAGCACTTACTGTGTGCAACGCACTATACTAAGCGCTTGGAAAGTACAATTCGACATTTATTTACTTTTATGGTACTTGTTAAGCGCTTTCGATGAGCCAGGCACTATACTAAGCCCTGGGGTAGATACGAGCTAATCCGGTTGGACACAGTCCCTGTCCCACGTGGGTCTTAATCCCCATTTTACAGATGAGACACAGAGAAGTTAAATGACTTGCCCAAGGACCCACAACAGACAAGTGGTGGAGCTGGGATTAGAACCCAGGCCCGTGCCCTATCCCCTAGGCCATGTTGCTGCTCATTTATTGAGCACTTTCATTCATTCGTTCATTCAATCGTATTTATTGAGCGCTTGCTGTGTGCAGAGCACTGTACTAAGTGCTTCGGAAGTACAAGTCGGCAGCATAATGATAAAACCAGAGGGAGGAGAGGGTTTGGGTGTGAACATGAGGAATTCTGTTTTGGACATCTTAAGTCTGAGGTGTTGGTGGGACATCCCAATTGAACGACCTGAAGGCAGGAGGAACTGTGAGAAGGCAGAGGAGGAGAAAGGAAAGGTCTGGAGTAGATTTGGGAATCTTTTGGGCAGAGATGGTAGTTGAAGTCTTGGGAGCAAATGAGTTTTCCACGGGAGTGTGTGTAGATGGAAAATAGAAGGGGACCCAGAACTGAGCCTTGAGAGACTCCCTCAGTAAAGTGGGAGGCAGAAGAAGAGCACTTACTGTCTGTAGAGTACTGTAGTAAGCGCTTGGGAGGGTACAGTACAACAGAATTGGCAGATACGTTCCCTGGCCACAACGAGCTTGCCCATCTACAGGGGGAGGCAGTGTTTATTGGTCTGTTGTACTCTGCCAAACGTTTAGTACAGTGATCCGCACACAGTAAGCCCTCAATAAATGTAATTGAATGAATGAATGAATGAATGGATGGATGAACATCAATGTAAATAAGAGATTTATAAGAGAAACAGCTCGGCTTAGCGGAAGGAGCCTGGGCTTGGGAATCAGAGGTTAATAATAATAATAATAATAATAATAATAATAATAATAATAATAATAATGGCATTTATTAAGTGCTTACTATGTGCCAAGCACTGTTCTAAGCGCTGGGGAGGTTACAAGGTGATCAGGTTATCCCACGGCGAGCTCACAGTCTTAATCCCCATTTTACAGATGAGGTAACTGAGGCACAGAGAAGTGAAGTGACTTGCCCAAAGTCACACAGCTGACAATTGGCGGAGCCGGGATTGGAACCCCTGACCACTGACTCCAAAGCCTGGGCTCTTTCCACTGAGCCACGCTGCTTCTCTCCTGGCTCCACCACTTGTCAGCTGTGTGGCTTTGGGCAAGTCACTTAACTTCTCTGGGCCTCAGTTATCTCATCTGTAAAACGGGGATGAAGACTGTGAGCCCCACGAGGGACAACCTGATTACCATGTATCTACTCCAGCGCTTAGAACAGTGCTTGCACGTAGTAAGCGCTTAACAAATACCATCATCATTATTATTATAATATCTAATTTAAAGTTATGTACATGCACGGTGTAGGTTTGAGGGCAGAGCAAATATTCCCTGCTAGTCTCAGATCCAGTTCCAGAGAGAAACCAGTCCTTGCTGCTTTTTTTCCTCTTGCCGCTAAAATCCAGGAAGTGAAACATACCACCTCGAAACTCGTCTGTGGCACACAGGTCATGAAGGACTTAGTCGAATCTCATACACCCACTGGACACAAAATAAGAAACTCCATGAAGAATTTGTTCGGAGAATCCAGTCCTTGCTGCTCTTTTTCCTCTTGCTACTAAGATCCAGGAAGTGAAACCTACCACCTCGAAACTCGTCTGTGGCACACAGGTCAAGAAGGACTTAGTCGAATCTCCTACACCCACTGGACACAAAATAAGAAACTCCGTGAAGAATTTGTTCAGAGAATTTGTTCAGAGATTTCTACCTCGTGGCATTTAGTAAGAAGTTGGCAAAAGCTCCATTGTACTCTAAATCCATTTAGATTTCCCAGTCTAAACAGACAACTTGTGCACCAACAGCCGTTATATCCCCAGAGTCACCAAAATTGAGTTACCCAGTCTGATTGAAGGGGAATTGATGGTTTCAAGTGAACTGGGGTGTGAGGACTTCGCTGTAATGTGTCTATCTTATTGGGTCTCTCAGTCTGTTTGTCTTCCTCTGCTTAGGAACGGCCAGAGAATTTGGTCAATGTTTTGTGTGTTTCTTGGTTTCTCACTAGACTGTTAGCTCTTTGAGGGCAGAGACCATTTCTCTTGCTCAATTGTACTTCCCCAAGAGCTTTGACCAAAGGTCGGATAACAGAAGGCACTTACGTCAATTAACCGTTTCTACCTATTTCTCTCTTTAACTCTGTCTCCATTCGCTCTTCTTTTCCTTCCTTTTTCTCCCCCTCTAATTTTGGATCACCGGTCCCGCTCCCTACCTCATTCAGAGTGCCAGGAAGTAGAACATTTTAGCTAGATGGTTTAATTTGAATGGAACAGTGTTGCTGTGCGCTCCCATCCTGTCCCTCTCTTAGTCAGAGATGGGGGAAAAAATTGACCCTCAGAGAGGCCTCCCAGAGAGTCAACGTCACGTTGGGACTAGAATTCTCCAGCTCCGTTTTCCCCTGGGCAATGGGACTGAATGGAAGACAAGAAACCCTCTAGGTCTCTTTAATTTTCCCTGCCGCAGCCAGGGGAAAACTTCCTCTCCACATTAGCCAGTCTCCCTGGGAGGATGTAAGGCAGCCAGAATGAGTTTGCAAAGCCCTTGGAGACTGCCGGGGATGAGATAAAGGATGAGTGTTCCCAAATGCCCAGAAGTCTGGATGTCTCTGATACCTGTGCCGCCGTCCCTATCCCGGGCACAGGGAGGGTTAGGAATTAAGGGGGAAAGGAGCAGCGGAAGGTGAAGGGAGGACAGGGAGCCAAGACCCGAGGAAAGAGTGGTGGAGGGGCTGTTGAGGACCATGGGGAGAGTGGGAGAGGAAGAAGGTGGAAGAGTTGGATTCCTATGGATTGGCTTTGGTTTCCTGAAGCGCTCAGGTGGCATAGGGTGGCGCTCAGGTGGCATAGGGTGGCGCTCAGGTGGCATAAGCGCTTAGTACAGTGCTCTGCACATAGTAAGCGCTCAATAAATACGATTGATGATAGGGAGGGGGCTCACCTCCCAGATCCTCTCCCCCTTTTAGACTGTGAGCCCACTGTTCGGTAGGGACTGTCTCTATATGTTGCCAATTTGTACTTCCCAAGCGCTTAGCACAGTGCTCTGCACATAGTAAGCGCTCAATAAATACGATTGATGATGATGATGATGATCCTCATGGGACAAACATTTCCCTCATGAACCAGGGAAGAGCCGTCCTCTTCTCACGCCAACCCCACGCGCACTGTCCTCTCAGCTTCTGGTCCATCAATCAATCAATCAATCAGTCAATCGTATTTCTTGAGCGCTTACTGTGTGCAGAGCACTGTACTAAGTGCTTGGGAAGTACAAGTTGGCAACACGCAGGGACGGTCCCTACCCAACAGTGGGCTCACGGTCTAAAAGGGGGAGACAGAGAACAAAACCAAACATACTAACAAAATAAAATAAATAGAATAGATATGTACAAGTAAAATAAATAAATAGAGTAATAAATATGTACATACATATATACAGGACATATATACATATCGTCCTGCAAGGGGGATGGCCAGATCAAGGGGGTTGAGGTGAGCCCTCCAGGGCCAGCTGGGACAACTAAAGGGTCTGCACCCAGGCCAAAGGTTGCCCTTTCTTCTGGGTGTGGGTATCACTCTTCCCTTTCACCCAGAACAGTTCCTGCTGCGGAGATGAGGAGGCAGAGGTGTGGTCGGGATGGTGACACTGAACCATGAGAAGCAGTGTGGCTCAGTGGAAAGAGCCCGGGCTTTGGAGTCAGAGATCATGGGTTCAAATCCTGGCTCTGCCAATTGTCAGCTGTGTGACTTTGGGCAAGTCACTTCACTTCTCTGGGCCTCAGTTCCCTCATCTGTAAAATGGGGATGAAGACTGTGAGCCCCAGGTGGGACAACCTGATCACCTTATATCCTCCCCAGTGCTTAGAACAGTGCTTTGCACATAGTAAGCGCTTAACAAATGCCATCATTATTGAGAAGCAGCGTGGCTCAGTGGAAAGAGCACGGGCTTGGGAGTCAGAGGTTATGGGTTCTAATCCCGACTCTGCTGCTTGTCAGCTGTGTGACTTTGGGCAAGTCACTTCACTTCTCTGGGCCTCAGTTCCCTCATCTGGAAAATGGGGATGAAGACTGTGAGCTCCACATGGGACAACCTGATCACCTTGTAACCTCCCCAGCGCTTAGAACAGTGCTTTGCACATAGTAAGCACTTAATAAATGCCATTATTATTATTATTATTATTGTAGCCTCCCCAGTGCTTAGTACAGTGCTCTGCACATAGCAAGCACTCAATAAATACGATTGAATGAATGAATGCTTTGCACATAGTAAGTGCTTAATAAATGCCGTTATTAACCTCCCAGGTGGTTACACCTGTCTCCCCAGGGCAGTGGTCCCTGGATGGTTGCCCACCACTTAATCTGATCTTAGTACAGTGCTCTGCACACAGTAAGCGCTCAATAAATACGACTGATGATGATGATCTGCCCAGAGATTCCCCCTACGTTGCCTCTTCAGCCCTTCCACACCACCCAAGTCCTTAAGTACTCACAGTTCCTGTAGCTAGTATGTACATTCTTGTCTGCTCCGTGACCTTGGGCAAGTTGCTTCACTTCCCTGTGCGTCGAGTTACCTCATTTGTAAAATTCATTCATTCAATCGTATTTATTGAGCACTTACTGCGTGCAGAGCACTGTACTAAGCGCTTGAGAAGTACAGGTTGGGAACATATAGAGACGGTCCCTAACCAACATTGGGCTCACAGTCTAGAAAGGGGAGACAGACAACAAAACAAAACATATTAACAAAATAAAATAAATAGAATACATATGTACAAAAAACATAAATAGAGTAATAAATATGCACAAACATATATACATATATACAGGTGCTGTGGGAAGGGGAAGGAGGTAAGGCGGGGGGATGGGGAGGGGGAGGAGGGGGAGAGAAAGGAGGGGGCTCAGTGTGGGAAGGCCTCCTGGAGGAGGTGAGCTTTCAGTAGGGCTTTGAAGAACTTAGAACAGTGCTTTGCACATAGTAAGTGCTTAAAAAATACTATTATTATTATTATTATTATTATTATTATTATTATTATTACCTACCGTGTACAGGGTACTGTATTAAAGTCTTGGGAGAATACAAGAGTCAGTTGACTTGATCCCTGCCCTCAGAGTGTTTACCATCTAATTGGGGAGGCTGACACTTTAAGGAATTATAATTAGGAGGAAGCAATAAGTTGTATCAGGTGTGTAATAATGATAATAATAGTAATGATTGTGGTACTTGTTAAGCATAGACTATGTGCCAGACACTGTACTAAACGCTGGGGTGGATCCAAGCAAATCAGGTTGGACACAGTCCCTGTCCCAGATGAGGCTCACAGCCTTAATCTCCATTTTAATCTCACTGTTGACGGCGCTACCATCCTTCCCATCTCACAAGCCCGCAACCTTGGTGTCATCCTCGACTCCGCTCTCTCGTTCACCCATCACAGCCAATCCGTCACCAAAACCTGCCGTTCTCACCTCCACAACATTGCCAAGATCCACCCTTTCCTCTCCATCCAAACCGCTACCCTGCTCGTTCAAGCTCTCATCCTAACCAGTCTGGATGACTGCATCAGCCTCCTCTCCAATCTCCCAACCTCCTGTCTCTCCCCACTTCAATCCATACTTCACGCCGCTGCCCGGATCGTCTTTGTGCAGAAACGTTCTGGGCATGTTACTCCCCTCCTCAAAAATCTCCAGTGGCTACCAATCAACCTACGCATCAGGCAAAAACTCCTCACCCTTGGCTTCCAGGCTGTCCATCCCCTGGCCCCCTCCCACCTCACCTCCCTTCTCTCCTTGTCCAGCCCAGCCCGCACCCTCCGCTCCTCTGCCGCTAATCTCCTCACCGTACCTTGTTCTCGCCTGTCCCGCCGTCGACCTCCGGCCCACGTCATCCCCCTGGCCCGGAATGCTCTCCCTCCGCACATCCGCCAAGCTCGCTCTCTTCCTCCCTTCAAGGCCCTACTGAGAGCTCACCTCCTCCAGGAGGCCTTCCCAGATTGAGCCCCCTTTTTCCTCTCCTCCTCTCCATCCCCACTGCCCTATCTCCTTCCCCTCCCCACAGCACTTGTATATATTTGTACAGATTTATTACTCTATTTTACTTGTACGTATTTACTACTCTATTTTATTAATGATGTCCATATAGCTATAATTCTATTTCTTCTGATAGTTTTGACACCCTGTCTACAAGTTTTGTTTTGTTGTCTGTCTCCCCCTTCTAGACTGTAAGCCTGTTCTTAGACAGGGACCGTCTCTATATGTTGCCAACTTGTACTTCCCAAGCGCTTAGTCCAGTGCTCTGCGCACAGTAAGTGCTCAATAAATATGATTGAATGAATGAATGAATGAATTTGAGCAACAACAGATCAGAGAGTGGCTTCTAATAATCATAACAATCATATTTGTTAAGGGCTCACTCTGTGCCAAACACTGTACCTGGTAGATGTAGGGAGGTTGAACACATCCCTGTCCCACATGGGGTTCAATCAGTCAGTCGTATTAATTGAGCACATACTACGTGTAGAACATTCTACTAAGCACTTGGAAGAGTACAACAGGTCGGTCATCTGTGTTTATTGAGCGCTTACTGTGCGTTGAGCACTTACAGAGCGCTTGGGAGAGTACGATATAGCAACATTGCAGATACATTCCCTGCCAACAATGAGCTGACAGCTTAGAAGGGGAGACAGACATTAATATAAATTGTAAGAAATATAAATAAATATGTAGATAAAGATCCCTGCCCACAAGGATCTTACAGTCAAGAGGGGGGAGACAGATATTGAATCCCCACTTTATAGCAGCCCCCACTCCCCCAAATCTGTTGGATTTGGGAATAGATTGGGGCCCTGATTGGGGACTGAGCCCCTTGGCCCCTCTAGACTGTAAGCTCATTGTGGGCAGGGAGTGTTTATTATTATATTGTACTCTCCCAAGTGCTTAGTACAGTGCTCTGCACATAATAATAATGATGGCATTTGCTAAGTGCTTACTATGTGCAAAGCACTGTTCTAAGCGATGTGGGGGATGCAAAGTGATCAGGTTGTCCCATGTGGGGCTCACAGTCTTAATCCCCATTTGACAGATGAGGTCACTGAGGCTCAGAGAAGTGAAGTGACTTGCCCAAGGTCATACAACAGACATGTGGCGGAGTCGGGATTAGAACCCATGACCTCTGACTCCCAAGCCCGGGCTCTTTCCATTGAGCCAGGCTGCTTCTCTAAGTGCACATGGGAAGTGCTCAATAAATACGATCGACTGATTAAACTGACAGGCCCAGTCAATCAATCAGTCAATCAATCAATCGTATTTATTGAGCGCTTACTATGTGCAGAGCACTGTACTAAGCGCTTGGGAAGTACAAATTGGCAACATATAGAGACAGTCCCTACCCAACAGTGGGCTCACAGTCTAAAAGGGGGAGACAGAGAACAAAACCAAACATACTAACAAAATAAAATAAATAGAATAGATATGTACAAATAAAATAAATAAATAAACAGAGTAAAAAATATGTACAAACACATATACATATATACAGGTGCTGTGGGGAAGGGAAGGAGGTAAGATGGGGGGGATGGAGGGGGGACGAGGGGGAGAGGAAGGAAGGGGCTCAGTCTGGGAAGGCCTCCTGGAGGAGGTGAGCTCTCAGCAGGGCCTTGAAGGGAGGAAGAGAGCTAGCTTGGCGGATGGGCAGAGGGATTGGGGGCATTCCAGGCCCGGGGGATCACGTGGGCCGGGGGTCGATGGTGGGACAGGCGAGAGCGAGGTATGGTGAGGAGATCAGTCCTTACGGGGCCCAGCTTTTCTCTTACTCCAGTTAGGGATCTGCCCCGTTCTCCAGTAGGGACAACTGACAGGGCCAACGTCTCCTTCCTGGAACCATTATCAACCATTTCAGCCAACGCCAGTGGCCTCCCGAGAGGATCTATTTGAGATGATTTCCTTGCCAGTTGGTGGTCGCGGGTCTGGTAACAGTTTGTAGTGCCAACTCAACCCCGCCCTTGGAAGGGAAGGAAATAACTGAGGGATCACTCAGATGGCATTGCACTGGGCAAGAATTCATCTGAACCAGCCCAGAGAGCCCGTTCAAGGACTGCTGGACCATCTGTGCCAACCCAGAGGAAGCGGCCCCTGTTTCTCCTGGAAGTTCGGCCCCTGCCCAGAGCCTGGGGAGTTGGAGTTTGCCTCAAAAGGAGCAGTGAGGGAGGGGGCCCATGGGGCAGCTGTACCCAAGGTGTTGAGGAGTAGCTATTGGCCAATCCTTTCCAAAGCTCAGCCGCCTCCCCCTTCAATCAATCAATCAATCAATTGTATTTATTGAGCGCTTACTGTGTGCGGAGCACTGTATTAAGCGCTTGGGAAGTACAAGTTGGCAACATATAGAGACAGTCACTACCCAACAGTGGGCTCACAGCCTAGAAGTCTAGTCTCAGCCTTCAGCTTTGTCTCACAGAGCCCTCGCGAGCACGGGGCGTACCTCTTTTGGGGAGCCCACCGCCCTATCCTGGAGACCCTCACCATCTTCAGAGGGTCTGCAGGCCGGGGCTCGTGATGGTTGAAGACCCTCGAAGCGAAGCTTCCCCTGAGCACCACTGTTGGGTAGGGACTATCTCTATATGTTGCCAACTTGTACTTCCCAAGCGCTTAGTACAGTGCTCTGCACACAGTAAGTGCTCAATAAATACAATTGATTGATTGATTGATTGATTGAGCAGCCCCCTCGTCTCTCCCAGTTGGACTCAACCTCCTTGGGGAAGCTGGAGTCAGGCCCGCACTTTGGAAGCCAGCCCAGCTTGGCTGGAAGCCACGGCTTAGCCTGGGAATTGGATTATTAGAGCATCAATTGAACCAACGGCCTCCAACGCCCACAGGGACATGGCGAACATGAGGATTACCCCCCCCGCTTCCGAAAGGCCAGAAGAGCAGGGGAGAAGGGCGAGACGGCACCCATTCTCCCCACCAGCTCAGTGCCAGGGCAGACTTCCTTCCCTGTGCCAGCTCTTCCTGTGCCAGCATTCCTTGTCCCTTGGCCTTCCGACCTGGTCTCCCTTCTGGACTGGAGACTTTTCCCCAGCTCACGCTACTGAGCCTCTGTCTACATCCCCTGGCCTCCCTGAGCTGGGGATAGAGTGTGAGCCCACTGTTGGGTAGGGACTGTCTCTATATGATGCCAACTTGTACTTCCCAAGTGCTTAGTACAGTGCTCTGCACACAGTAAGCGCTCAATAAATACGATTGATTGATTGATTGATTGATAGGGTGGCATCACCCCATCTCAACTCCCCAGAGTTGCAGGCACCCAACCCTCCACCCGTGGCCCTGACCCAGGTCGAACCTCATTGCTCCACCATCCCTCCACCCTCCCTCTGCAGTCAAGGACTCAAGCCACCCTCACCTTTCTTTTGGAAACTTTTATTGGTTCTTAGGGTGGAGGGAGTAGAGGGAGGGAGCTAGGAGAGGAGAAGGAGGAAGAGAGGGAGGGAACGGGGATGGGGGTGGCTCAGCCCCAAGGACAGACATGCCCCCTGGGGGATTCTGGGAAGATCCTGCCAGCCAGCAGCCATCGCCCGGGGAGAGCGACGATGCCTGGGGCCCTACGCGACCTCCGCCTGCCCTGGCACTGCCACCTCATCCACAGGCACCACGCCTTCTAGTTGCAGAAGTCTGCGAGTCCTTTCACAGTGCGGAGGGGTGGGGGGAGTCCGGGGTGGGGCACCTCGCCCATACTCGGACAGGTTCGGCCTGGACGTCCCGCACACGGGGACGTCGGGGTGAGGTGCTCACACCGGCTTCTTCTCCCTCGGAGAGCGCGTTGGTCTCCGCGGCTTCCTCGCGTCCTCAGCGGGACATCATCCGCACAAACTCTGGGAGTCGGCGGAGATGAGGGCGATGAGAACCCGCCCGGACCCTGGCCTGACTTCAGGGGGGATACTGGTTACCCTCCCAAGCGTCCCAGCTTTCTGGGGAGAGCCTAGGGGTATGCCATTTTGGGGCACCCCCTGAGGGAATGTGGCCCCGACTGGGGCGGAGCCTGTGGGAACTGAGGGCAGAGACCCCGTGGCTGAAAGAGGACTCGAGAACTGATCTCTGAAGGACCAGAGAAGCCAGAGTCTGGCCAGAAAACCCTTCAAAGCAGGAGCTTCTCAGGCCTGGAGGCAGCCGGGCCTGAGGAAGCGGGGGCCGGGGGTGGGGATGGGGCGCTCTGGGTCGTTTGGAGACCCCCCTCCCTTCTCAGAGGCACCGCACCTTCAAAGTCGACACGCCCATCCCCGTTGAGGTCCACGTCTCGGATGATGTCCTCGATGTCCCGATGTCCCACCTGGTGTCCCAGCAGCTTCTTCATGGCCTCCCGCAGCTCACTGGTGCTGATCTCCCCGTCGCCATTGGTGTCGAACTGCGGACAGGCGGGGGTTCACCCACAGCCCCTCGACCCTGGTTGGGCTCCGATCGGCCTCTCCGGGCTCTGCTGACCCCTGGCTTCCCTAGGTTTTGGCCACATCGTCGTGCCCCGCTGGCCTGGAGCCCCCCACCTTCCCTTCCCCTCACCCTGGGGGTATCGCTCACCTCTCGGAAGGCATCCCGCAGCTCCTTGACGCCAATCATGTCTGCGGTTTCCGCCAGGAGCTTGGGGCCCATCAGCTCCACAAAGTCATCGAAATCCACGTGACCGCCCACTGGGGACGGACAGGAAGGCAGAAGTGGAGGAAGAAGCCACTCTCCCTCCTAAGGCCGGCTCCCGACTCACCCACCCTGCTGCTCTGCCAACCCACTGCCCATCGCCCTCCTCCCACCGTCGGGCAAAACTAGGCTCAAGCTGACAGGGAGACAGGGACTGGTGAGCTGGCGGGCTGAGGGACACAAGGAGGAAGAAGAGTTGAAGAGGATGAAAAACAAACACGGATGAAGACAAAGCAGGGCTGGGGGGAGGCCCATTTTGTCCCTTAGCTAAAGGCCAGAGACTGACCCAAGACATAGTTTTTTTTATGGTGTTTGTTAAATGCTTACCCTGTTCTAAGTGCTGCGATAGATACACTCCCAAGCGCACAGTACAGTGCTGTGCCCACAGCAAGCACTCAATAAATATTCATTCATTCCATGCTATTTATTAAGCACTTACCGTGTGCAGAGCACTGTACTAATTGTTTGATAATAATAATAATAATGATGGCATTTATTAAGTGCTTACTACGTGCAAAGCACTGTTCTAAGCACTGGGGAGGTTACAAGGTGATCAGGTTGTCCCACAGGGGGCTCACGGTCAATCCCCATTTTACAGATGCGGTCGCTGAGGCCCAGAGAAGTGAAGTGTTAATTTTGTTAATATGTTTGGTTTTGTTCTCTGTCTCCCCCTTCTAGACTGTGAGCCCACTGTCGGGTAGGGACCGCCTCTAGATGTTGCCAACTTGGACTTCCCAAGCACTTAGTACAGTGCTCTGCACACAGAAAGCGCTCAGTAAATATGATTGAATGAATGAATGAATAAAGTGACTTGCCCAAAGTCACACAACTGACAATTGGCGGAGCTGGGATTTGAACCCATGACCACTGACTCCAAAGCCCGGGCTCTTTCCACTGAGCCACGCTGCTTGATAAATTATGGTATTTGTTAAGCACTTACTATGTGCCAGGCACAATACTATGCACTGGAGTGGATACAAGCAAATTGGATTGGACAAATGAATGAATGAATGAATAATAATAATAATAATAATTATAATCAGGTTGGACATAGTCCATGTCCCACATTGGACTCACAGTCTTAATCCCTATTTTACAGATGAGTTAACTGAGGCGCCGAGAAGTGAAGTCCCTTGCCCAAGGTCACACAGCAGAGAAGTGGTGGAGCCGAGATTAGAACCCAGGTCCTCTGACTCCCGGACCTGTGCTCTTTCCACTAGGCCACGCTGCTTCTCACCAATGTGAGAAGTGAGTAGAAGTGAGTAGAACTACCACATGTCTGCTGTGTGACCTTGGGCAAGTCACTTAACTTCTCTGAGCCTCAGTTCCCTCATCTGTCAAATGGGGATGAAGACTGTGAGCCCCACTTGGGACAACTTGATCACCTTGTGCCCCCCCAGCGCTTAGAATAGTGCTCTGCACATAGTAAGCGTCTTGATCATCTTGCTTAGAACAGTGCTCTGCACATAGTAAGCGCTTAACAAATGCTATCATTATTACTTATTATTAACTAGTGAGTAGAACTTCCCACAGTTCTAATCCTGGCTCCGCCGCTTGTCAGCTGTGTGACGTTGGGCAAGTCACTTAACTTCTCTGTGCCTCAGTCACCTCATCTGTAAAACGGGGATTAAGACTATGAGTCCCTCATGGGACAACCTAATCACCTTGTATTCCTCCCAGCACTTAAAACAGTGCTTCATATATAGTAAGCACTTGACAAATACCATTATTATTATTATTATTATTAATTGCTTAGGGCAGTACCAGGAAGGGACACAATGAGAAATATTGGAGGAGAAGGGGGAAGAGAAGGAGGAAGAGAAGGATAAAGAGGAAGGGAAGGAAGAAGGAGGAGGCGGAGAAGAAGGAAAAGGAAAAAAGTAGAAGAAGGAGGTGGAGAAGAAGGAGAAATAGGAAGGGCGGAAGAAGGAGGAGGAGGAAAAGAAGGAGAAATGGAAAGGGGGAAAAGGAGGAGGAGGAAGAAGCGGGGGTTGGGAAGAAGCAGGGCAAGGAAGGACTCACAGTTCATGTTGATTTGCTGAGAAAGCTCTATCAGCTCCATCTCCGTGGGCATGTAGCCCATTGTGCGCATACAGTTGCCCAGGTCCCTGCAGTTGATGTAGCCGTCCTTGTCTTTGTCAAATTCTTTGAAGGCTTCCCTTAGTTCTGCAAAAGAGAAGCCAAGTGGGACACCGCCGCTCACCGCTCCGCATCTCGGGAGCACAGAATGGGGAAATCTGACCACTGGCTTCTAGACTGTGAGCCCGCTGTTGGGTAGGGACCGTCTCTATATGTTGCCAATTTGTACTTCCCAAGTGCTTGGTACAGTGCTCTGCACACAGTAAGTTCTTAATAAATACGATTGAATGAATGAATGAATGGCTCTCTCGGGTTCCTGGGGCCAGGGTGGCATGACCCCAGTCTCCGAGCTTTGAGTCAGAGCCTGAATAGCTCTGGGATCCCGAGGTAGGGAACCTGGAGTCAGGAAAGCCTGGGAGACAGACCTGAACCCTCCAGGTTTGGGGCACCGGAGGGGTAGGCTCCTGGCTTTGGGGGCGCTTGGGAATCTGATTCAGTTCCGAGTCATCATCAATCGTGTTTATTGAGCTCTTACTATGTGCAGAGCACTGTACTAAGCGCTTGGGAAGTACAGATTGGCAACATATAGAGACAGTCCCTACCCAACAGTGGGCTGCCTGTTCCAGACCCCAAAGTCTGCTGCCCATCCCACCAGGCCCAAAAGAGAAACTCGGATCTTTCTTCCACTTTCCAAATGCCAGATAATAACAATAATAATAATAGCATTTATTAAGCGCTTATTATGTGCAAAGCATTGTTCTAGGCGCTGGGGAGGTTAAAAGGTGATCAGGTTGCCCCACGGGGGGGCTCACAGTCTTAATCCCCATTTTACAGATGAGGTGACTGAGGCACAGAGAAGTTAAGTGACTCGCCCAAAGTCACACAGCTGACAATTGGCAGAGCCGGGATTTGATGCCAGCCAGTTATCTCTTTCAGTTCACAACAGGCATTGGCCCGATCCTCCCCTTTGCCTCCCAGCAAGCACAGGGAGCTGTGTGAACTCCTTCTCCTAAATCTGCTTCCCGCAGCCCCTCCTGCCGGGAGGGACCGTGGGCCGGGAGCTCCCAGATCCCTGCAGACCACTCTCCGTGGTTAATTCTGTAGCCAATTTGGCTTGGGCGGCTGAGACGGTTTCTGCCTGGCCCAGGCCCAGAACCTCAGGGTAGCTGTTTTCCCTCCGGGGTGAAGTTTAGCGCTAAGTACAGTGCTCTGCACACAGTAAGCGCTCAATAAATACGATTGATGATGATGATGAAGTTTTACCTTCGATCTCTTCCGGCCGCAGCTCTCGGTCCTGTAGGAGAGAATATTCCCCGTTAGCAGTCACCAAGGGCCGAGACGGTCCTGGAGGTTTATGGCTTCACGGGCCAATCCTCCAGACAGAGCACGGAGCTCAGAACAAGAGAGAGTCGGGAAGGGTGGAGAAAAAGGAGGCAGTACCATTTCCGGGATGAGAAACAGAGAGAAGTCCAAACGGCACTCGCTTCCCATATATATATAAAATAATTATGGTATTGTTAAGTGCTGACTATGTACCAGGTACTATACTAAGCGCTGGGGTGGATATAAGCAAAGCAGGTAGGACACAGTCCCTGTGCCATGTGGGGCTCACAGTCTCAATCCCCATTTTACAAATAAGGTAACGGAGGCACGGAGAAGTGAAGTGACTTGCCCAAGATCACGCAGCAGACAAGTTGTGGGGTCAGGAATGGAACTAATGACCTTATGACTCCCAAATACAGAGTATTTGTTAAGTATTTGGTGCCAAATATGTATATAGTATTTGTTAAGTGTTTACTGCATGCCAGGCACTGGGATAGATACAAGCTAAACAGGTTGGACACAGTCGGTATCAGCCCCATTTTACAGATGAGGTAGCTGAGGCCCAGAGAAGTGAAGTGATCTGCCCAAAGTCACACAGCTGACAATTGGCAGAGCCAGGGTTTGAACCCATGACCTCTGACTTCAAAGCCCGGGCTCTTGCCACTGAGCCACGCTGCTTCTCTACTTGTACTTTCCAAGCGCTTAGTCCAGTGCTCTGCACACAGTAAGCGCTCAATAAATACGATTGAATGAATGAATGAATGAATGAATGAATTTGGGGCTCACAGTCTTCCGCTGAGGTAACTGAGGCCCAGAGAAGTGAAATCATCATCATCATCATCATCAATCGTATTTATTGAGCGCCTACTATGTGCAGAGCACTGGACTAAGCGCTTGGGAAGTACAAATTGGCAACATATAGAGACAGTCCCTACCCAACAGTGGGCTCACAGTCTAAAAGGGGGAGACAGAGAACAAAACCAAACATATTCACAAAATAAAATAAATAGAATAGATATGTACAAATAAAATAAATAAATAAATAAATAGAGTAATAATAGAGTGAAATGACTTGCCCAAGGTCACACAGCAGACAAGTGGCAGAGTCAGAATTAGAACCCAGGTCCTTCTGACTCCCAGAGTCATGCTGTATCCATTAGGCCACGTTTCTTCCCCTAACCAAGCAGCCTCCCAACCCATGCCCAACTACTTCCTGAGATCCCCACAGGCCGGGGGGCTCCGCTACCACCTCCGGCTCTGCCCCAGGGCAGAATTGATCCTGCTGCGACCACCCCCCGACTATTGCCAGGTTCCTCAGGGACTAGAGAACGTCCAGAATCGAAACACCGAAAGTGAAACGGGGTGAAACAGGATGGAAGAGTCACCAGTCAGCCATCACCTGAGGGAAAAAAGGGAGCCAACCAAGGATCAGGAGGGAGAAGTGGCAGGGGAAAGAAGGTGGGGAGAGAGAGGCTGGAGCGCCATGGGAAAGAAGAAGGGAGAGAGTAGGGAGAGAGGAAGAAGTAGGGGAGGAGCAGCATGGCCTAGTGGAAAGAGCACGGGCTTTGGAGTCAGAGGTCATGGGTTCGAATCCTGGCTCCACCACATGTCTGCTGTGTGACCTTGGGCAAGTCACTTAACTCCCTCTGCCCATCTGCCAAGCTAGTTCTCTTCCTCCCTTCAAGGCCCTACTGAGAGCTCACCTCCTCCAGGAGGCCTTCCCAGACTGAGCCCCTTCCTTCCTCTCCCCCTCGTCCCCCTCTCCATCCCCCCGCCTTACCTCCTTCCCTTCCCCACAGCACCTGTATATATGTTTGTATGTATTTATTACTCTATTTATTTATTTTACTTGTACATATTTATTCTACTTATTTTATTTTGTTAATATGTTTTGTTTTGTTCTCTGTCTCCCCCTTCTAGACTGTGAGCCCACTGTTGGGTAGGGATTGTCTCTATATGTTGCCAACTTGTACTTCCCAAGTGCTTAGTACAGTGCTCTGCACACAGTAAGCGCTCAATAAATACGATCGATTGATTAACTTCTCGGAGCTTCTGTTACCTCATCTGTAAAATGGGGATGAATGCTGTGAGCCCCACGTGGGACAACCTGATCACCTTGTATCCCCCCAGGGCTTAGAACAGTGCTTTGCACATAGTAAGCGCTTAACAAATGCCATTATTATGATTATTATTATTATTAAGTAGGGTTCAGAAGGAACAGGGAGCTGGACAGGAAGGAGGAGTAACGCGAGTCGCAAGCACGGGGGAAATGCACCGCTTCTGGGGAGTGGACAACCCCAGGGGACATTTGGGCCGTTTCCCGATGGTCTGTGGGGAAGCCACGACTTTTCCGGTGGAAAGTGAGAGGATACAATGGTTGGGGGGTGGTGAGGGCTGGCACCTGAGCTCCACCTTTCCCTCTTCCTAGTGCTGCCCCAACTAACATCATTTAGGCCTCCAGAAACCCATCATCATCATCATCATCATCATCAATCGTATTTATTGAGCGCTTACTATGTGCAGAGCACTGTACTAAGCGCTTGGGAAGTCCAAATTGGCAACATATAGAGACAGTCCCTACCCAACAGTGGGCTCACAGTCTAAAAGGGGGAGACGGAGAACAAAACCAAACGTACTAACAAAATAAAATAAATAGAATAGATATGTACAAATAAAATAAATAAATAAATAAATAGAGTAAAAAATATGTACAAACATATATCCATATATACAGGTGCTGTGGAGAAGGGAAGGAGGGAAGATGGGGGGGATGGAGAGGGGGACGAGGGGGAGAAACCCATGATCTCTAGAAGCTCCAGCTGGTGTTTTGGAATACTGGGACTTTTCCCAGCCTGCTGGACAGGACTTTCCAGACTAGAATAGACTAGACTGTGAGCCCGCTGTTGGGTAGGGACTGTCTTGTACTTCCCAAGCGCTCTGCACACAGTAAGCGCTCAATAAATACGATTGAATGAATGAATGAACAGGAGTAATCCATTTCTGATTGACCATCACTGCCAAATCCTCCCTACCCCTCCCAGCCTGGTTCCCTAGGGCCTCTCATTTCTTTGAGTGCCTGCCTCCCTCCCTCCCTAATCCCACTTTTTTTTAAGGTATTTGTTAAGCGCTTACTATGTGCCAGGCACTGTACTAAGCGGTGGGGTGGATACAAGCTAATCAGGTGGGATAGAGTCCTTGTCGCACATGGAGTTCACGGTGTCAATCCCCGTTTGGCGGATGAGGTAACTGACGCACAGGGAAGTTAAGTGACTTGCCCAAAGGCACGCAGCAGACAAGTGCAGCAGCAGCGTGGCTCAGTGGAAAGAGCCCGGGCTTTGGAGTCAGAGGTCATGGGTTCAAATCCCGACTCCGCCAACTGTCAGCTGTGTGACTTGGGGCAAGTCACTTCACTTCTCCGGGCCTCAGTTCCCTCATCTGTAAAATGGGGATTAAAAACTGTGAGCCCCCGTGGGTCAATCTGATCACCTTGTAACCTCCCCAGCGCTTAGAACAGTGCTTTGCACATAGTAAGCGCTTAACAAATACCATCATCATTATTATTATTATTAAGGGGCAGAGCCAGGATTAGAACGCAGGGCCCTCTGACTCCGGGGCCTGTGCTCTATCACCAATCATCAGTCGTATTTATTGAGCGCTTACT
This sequence comes from Tachyglossus aculeatus, assembly GCF_015852505.1. NCBI lineage: Eukaryota > Metazoa > Chordata > Mammalia > Monotremata > Tachyglossidae > Tachyglossus > Tachyglossus aculeatus. The sequence goes on from NC_052086.1 coordinate 37,772,773, forward strand.
GTGTGCAGAACTCTATCCATTAAGCCAAGCTGCTTCTTGCTGTTTCAAGTCGTTAGGACCCAGGCAAGGGAATCCAGCCCATTCCAGGATCCCAAATCCCTCCCCAGGTGCCCTTACCAGGTGGGAAATGGGCAGAATTTCCATGGGGCCAATGTGTGACTGTTAACATATGAACACAGAGAAACTGCGGGGAGAGAGGCCTGTCCACAGGTGAACTGGTACCACCTAACCGCCTCTCTGGTCTACTCACTATGGAGAGAGGGCACAGAACTGATGCTATTCAGCACAAGACTCACTGACCAGTTGGGGATCCTACCACTGAAAGAGAACAGGGACATACTATGTGTGAGGCCGACACATTGTAATAATAATAATAATAATGGCATTTATTAAGCACTTACTATGTGTAAAGCACTGTTCTAAGCACTGGGGAGGTTACAAGGTGATCGGTTGTCCCTCGTGGGGCTCACAGTCTTAATCCCCATTTTCCAGATGAGGTAACTGAGGCCCAGAGAAGTGAAGTGACTTGCCCAAAGTCACACAGCTGACAACTGGAGGAGCCGGGCTTCGAACCCATGACGTCTGACTCCAAAGCCCGTGCTCTTTCCACTGAGCCATGCTGCTTTTCATACATTATACATCCTGGAGGGCTACGAGGGCCAGGATTGGGCAAGGTGGGCAATGCTAGGAGTGGCCATCATAGCCAGCATTCATTCATTCATTCATTCATTCAGTCAGTCAGTCAGTCATTCATTCGTATTTATTGAGCGCTTACTGTGTGCAGAGTACTGTTCTAAGCGCTTGGGAAGTACAAGTTGGCAACATATAGAGATGGTCCCTACCCAACAGTGGGCTCACAGTCTAGAAGGGGGAGACAGAAAACAAAACAAAACATATTAACAAAATAAAATAAATAGAATAAATATGTACAAGTAAAATAAATAAATAAATAGAGTAATAAATATGTACAAACATATATACATATATACAGGTGCTGTGGGGAGGGGAAGGAGGTAAGGCGGGGGGATGAGGAGGGGGGAGAGGAAGAAGGGGGCTCAGTCTGGGAAGGCCTCCTGGAGGAGGTGAGCTCTCAGTTGGGTTTTGAAGGGAGGAAGAGAGCTAGCTTGGCGGATGTGTAGAGGGAGGGCATTCCGGGCCAGGGGGAGGATGTGGGCCGGGGGTCGATGGTGGAACGGGCAAGAACGAGGCACAGTGAGGAGGTGAGCGGCAGAGGAGTGGAGGGTGTGGGCTGGGCTGAAGAAGGAAAGAAGGGAGGTGAGGTAGGAGGGGGCGAGGGGATGGACAGCCTTGAAACCGCGAGTGAGGAGTTTTTGCCTGATGCATAGGTTGATTGATAGCCACTGGAGATTTTTGAGGAGGGGAATAACATGCCCAGAACGTTTCTGCACAGAGATGATCTGGGCAGCAGCGTGAAGTATATAGACTGAAGTGGGGAGAGACAGGAGGATGGGTGATCGGAGAGGAGGCCGATGCAGTTATCCAGTCAGGACAGGATGAGAGATTGAACCAGCAGGGTAGCAGTTTGGATGGAGAGGAAAGGGCGGATCTTGACGATGTTGAGGAGGTGAGACCGGCAGGTTTTGGTGATGGATTGGATGTGAGGGGTGAACGAGAGAGCGGAGTCAAGGATGACACCAAGGTTGCAGGTTTGTGAGACGAGAAGGATGGTAGTGCTGTCAACAGTCATGGGAAAGTCATGGAGAGGGCACGGTTTGGGAGGGAAGTTGGACATGTTGAGTTTTAGATGGCGGGCAGACATCCAGATGGAGATGTCTTGAAGGCAGGAGTAGAACCGAGCCTGAAGGGAGGGAAAGAGATCAGGGGCAGAGATGTAGATTTGGGTGTCATCAGCGTAGAGACAATGGTTGAAGCCGTGGGAGCGAATGAGTTCACCAAGGGAGTGAGTGTAAATAGAGAACAGAAGGGGACCGAGAACTGACCCTTGAGGAACCTCTACAGTAAGGGGATAGGAGGGGGAGGAGGAGCCCGCTAAAGAGACTGAGAATGAATGGCCGGAGAGATGAGGAGAACCGGGAGAGGGTGGAGTCTGTGAAGCCAAGGTTGGATAACGTGTTGAGCAGAAGAAGGTGGTCCACAGTGTCGGAGGCAGCTGAGAGGTCGAGGAGGATTAGGATAGAGTAGGAACCGTTGGATTTGACAAGCAGGAGGTCATTGGTGACCTTTGAGAGGGCAGTTTCCGTGGAATGCAGGGGACGGAAGCCAGGCTGGAGGGGGTCGAGGAGAGAGTTGGTGTTGAGGAATTCGAGGCAGCGTGTATAGATGACGCACTTAAGGAGTTTGGTAAGGAATGGTAGGAGGGAGATAGGGCGATAACTAGAAGGGGAGGTGGGGTCAAGAGAGGGTTTTTTAGGATGGGGGAAACATGGGCATGTTTGAAGGCAGAGGGGAAGGAACCAGTGGAGTGTGAGCGGTTGAAGATGGAAGTTAAGGAGGGGAGGAGGGACGGAGCGAGAGATTTCATAAGATGAGAGGGAATGGGGTCAGAAGCACAGGTGGCCGGAGTAGCACTTGAGAGGAGGGAGGAGATCTCATCTGAGGATACTGCTGGGAAGGATGGGAGAGTAGCGTAGAAGGTTGATAGCTGGGGGGTTGGAGAAGGGGGAGGAGTGACTTTGGGGAACTCAGACCTGATGGATTTAATTTTATTAATGAAGTAGGAGGCCAGATCATTGGGGGTGAGGGAGGGAGGAGGGGGAGGAACAGGAAGAGAAGCCTCTGGACATAGCCCTCCCTGGACATACCTCAGGGTTGCTAGACCCACCCAGGGACGAAGCAGAAGCCCAGGGTGGACTGAGGTAATTCTACCCCCCCGTGCCCCCACAAAGCAGCCAGGGGCGGGGGACAACAGGGGGACAGGGAGTCAGAGCGAGGGGTGTGCTTCCAGGAGGGGGCCGAGGAGGGATAAATAATAATAATAATAATAATAATAATAATAATAATAGTGATGATGGCATTTATTAAGCTCTTACTATGTGCAAAGCACTGTTCTAAGCACTGGGGAGGTTACAAGGTGATCAGGTTGTGATGATGATGGAATCTATTAAGCAATTACTATGTGCAAAGCACTGTTCTAAGTGCTGGGGAGGTTACAAGGTGATCAGGTTGTCCCACGGGGGGCTCACAGTCTTAATCTCTATTTTACAGATGAGGTCACTGAGGCCCAGAGAAGTTAAAAGTGACTTGCAGTGTGGCTCAGTGGAAAGAGCCCGGGCTCTGGAGTCAGAGGTCATGGGTTCAAATTCTGGCTCTGCCAATTGCCAGCTGTGTGACTTTGGGCAAGTCACTTCACTTCTCTGGGCCTCAGTGACCTCATCTGGAAAATGGGGATTAAGACTGTGAGCCCCCCGTGGGACAACCTGATCTCCTTGGAACTTCCCCAGCGCTTAGAACAGTGCTTTGCACATAGTAAGTGCTTAATAAATACCATCATCTTTATTATTATTATTGCCCAAAGTCACACAGCTGACAATTGGCAGAGCCAGGATTAAAACCCATGACCTCTGACTCCAAAGCCCGTGCTCTTTTCCACTGAGCCACGCTGCTTCTCAAATCAATCAATCAATCAATCGTATTTATTGAGCACTTACTGTGTGCAGAGCACTGTACTAAGCGCTTGGGAAGTACAAGTCGGCAACACATAGAGACAGTCCCTACCCAACAGTGGGCTCAAATCCTCGGGGTGTCACATCTGAATCCCATTCAGATTTCCCAGGTGCTTGTGGCAGATTTGGGGGAAACCTGTGAGCTGGCAGGGAGTGGTTTCCATGGGGCTCTAACCCCAGTTCCAGAGCGTGCTTAGCTAGGCCCTGCTTTCTCCTCCTCCTCCTCATCATCAATCGTATTTATTGAGCGCTTACTGTGTGCAGAGCACTGTACTAAGCGCTTGGGAAGTACAAGCTGGCAACATATAGAGACAGTCCCTACCCAACAGTGGGCTCACAGTCTAAAAGTTCCCTCCTCAGCCTTGACTCTCCAGAGCCAGGGAGGAGCGCGCCTGCCTCGACTGCCAGGGTGCAGAACCGCACATGCTTCTCCAAGTACCCGGGGTTGGAAATGTGCACGTCCATCTCGCCGCTCTAGAGTGAAACCGGCCTTACGCCCAACTGCGGACAGATCAAGGGCACCTGTCTGCTGGGGCTGGGTGGGGCCAGAGAAGGAGCTAGATAATAATAATGACGGCATTTATTAAGCGCTTACTATGTGCAAAGTGCTGTTCTAAGTGCTGGGGAGGTTACAAGGTGATAAGGTTGTCCCACGGGGGGGAATCACAGTCTTCATCCCCATTTTACAGATGAGGTAACTGAGGCACAGAGAAGTCAGGTGACTTGCCCAAAATCACACAGCTGACAGTTGGCGGAGCCGGGATTTGAACCCCTGACCTCTGACTCCAAAGCCCGGGCTCCTTCCAGTGAGCCTCGCTGCTTTTCTATGTGGGATGGAGGATGCCCTCCATCCTCTGCACTTGGTGTCTCGGGGAGGAGGGCACAGTCTGGAGGGTATCCGGGTGCCAGCCTGTGTAGGGCATGGGAGCGTGGCGGAAGTCTGAGGGGAATCAATCAATCAATCGTATTTATTGAGCGCTTACTGTGTGCAGAGCACTGTACTAAGCGCTTGGGAAGTACAAGTTGGCAACATCTAGAGACAGTCCCTACCCAACAGTGGGCTCACAGTCTAAAAGGGGGAGACAGAGAACAAAACCAATCATACTAACAAAATAAAATAAATAGAATAGATATGTACAAGTAAAATAAATAAATACAGTAATAAATATGTACATACATATATACAGGTGCTGTGGGGAAGGGAAGGAGGTAAGATGGGGGGATGGAGAGGGGGACGAGGGGGAGAGGAAGGAAGGGGCTCAGTCTGGGAAGGCCTCCTGGAGGAGGTGAGCTCTCAGTAGGGCCTTGAGGAAAGGAAGGTGGGAAGAGCACCCTGCTGTTCTGCCAGCCCTGGAAGGCTGACCCCGGCCTGCTGGCCCCTGGAAGGCTGACCCCGGCCTGCAGGCCCCGGGGCAGTGGCCTTCGGCAGGGTGACTTACGTACAGGCTGCCTGTTTTCGGCGAAGCCCTTGCGCAGGAAGATGCAGGCAGGGCCAAGCAGGTTGTGCATGACAGCGCAGTTGTGGGCCAGCATCACGAGGGGCCCCGGGAGCTCGCCCACCGACAGCCCCTCCTCGTTCATCCGAACCACCTCCAAATGGCACGTCTTCTCCTCCAGGCCGATCTTCAACGGGGCACCGAGCAAACAACACAAGAGAGGAAATTACCTCCCTGTGTGGTGGGCTCCGGAGCCCTGGGGTGACAGAGACCGAGGGAGGCAGGGAGGGTCTGCCCTCCACGGCGGGGAGCACAGCAGGATCAAGAGGGTGTGTGTATGTGTGTGTGCGTGTGTATGTGTGTGTTGTCTGTGTGGGGCGGGAGGTGGAGGAGAATGGGACCGTCACTGGGGAATCATCATCATCAATCGTATTTATTGAGCGCTTACTGTGTGCAGAGCACTGTACTAAGCGCTTGGGAAGTACAAATTGGCAACATATAGAGACAGTCCCTACCCAACAGTGGGCTTACAGTCTAAAAGTTGGGCTCACAGTCTAAAGTCACATTTCACGCCAGGCCAGGCCCCAGTCTGCCCAGGGACTCCTTTCAGGCTGTCCCCACCCTCAGCCCCACAGCACTTATGTACATATCCGTAATTTATGTCTTATAAATTACATATCCGTAATTTATGTCTTTATTTACATTAATGTCTGTCTCCCTCCTTAGACTGTAAGCTCCTTGTGGGCAGGAATGGGACTACCCCTCTCTGTTATATTGTAATCTTCCAAGTGTTTAGTACGGCGCTAAAGATTACAGCCCCTCCAACTCCTGCATAAAGCATGTGCTTAGGATTCATTCATTCATTCAATCGTATTTATTGAGCGCTTACTGTGTGCAGAGCACTGGACTAAGCACTTGGGAAGTACAAGTTGGCAACAGATAGAGACGGTCCCTACCCAACAGTGGGCTCACAGTCTAGAAGGTTAGGATGGCCAGGAGAGACACACACATGCACACATACACATGGGCATGCACGCGCACACACAAACACACAAACACACACCCGTCTGTCAATCAATCAATCAATCGTATTTATTGAGCGCTTACAGTGTGCAGAGCACTGTACTAAGCGCTTGGGAAGTACAAGCTGGCCATTCCCCGCTCCCCGCCCCGGGGACAAAAGGGTTAGAAGACTCAGCCTGGAACTCCGCTGCGAGCCCGGTCGCTTTTCTAAACCTGGCAGAACTCCTTCTGTGTATATGTTTATACATATTTATTACTCTATTTATTTATTTATTTATTTTACTTGTACATATCTATTCTATTTATTTTATTTTGTTAGTATGTTTGGTTTTGTTCTCTGTCTCCCCCTTTTAGACTGTGAGCCCACTGTTGGGTAGGGACTGTCTCTAGATGTTGCCAATTTGTACTTCCCAAGTGCTTAGTACAGTGCTCTGCACATAGTAAGCGCTCAATAAATACGATTGTTGATGATGATGATGATGATGATGAACTCCTTCCTCTGGGGTGGGGATCATCTGGGGATCAGCCGATCAACTTTCCTGATCACAAATTGCCCTGCCCCGCGCCCTGACTCAGGCTGGGGTCAGACCCCATCGACAAGCTGGTTCCAGGGTGTCCCAGGAGCGGCAGCCCCTGATCCTGGCTCTGGCTTCAGTGGGCTCCAGACTGACCCTGACCAAGAGCCTGGCCCCGGGGGTGGCCCTCAAGCTCGACACTCACAGTGCACCAGAGGGGACAATGAAGGGGAAGAGGCTGACACTTCAACCATCTCAATTTGCCAGCTCTCCCCCGCTGGCTCCGTCACCTGGTCCAGCGGTCTGGAGCTCCAGAGCCTGAAGCCGGAGTTTCCAGTTGGCCCAGGGTCCTTTGCTTGCCGTATATAGCAGTGCTCCCCTAGTCCACGCTGACTGGCTCTCTCCCGCTGTTCCCACGCAGCTATAAAAAGTCGGCACTGCCCATTGGGCCTTTCCCCTTAGTACAACAACATCAAAACACCACGTTCCAACCACCCTCAAGAACTCCTGCGAGTGACCGGCAGTTTTCCAGAGTCCACTGGGAAGTGGGGCCTGCATCCTCTGACCTCCCTTGGGCATCCTTCTTGCAGACCCTCCACTTGGGAGACAAATTAGGACTGAACATATCCCAGCCTCTGGAGGTCTGACCCTGCCTGGGGCTCCAGAGCTGCATTCCAAAGAATGGGACTCTTCCCACCCTCTCCTCCACCTACATACTGTGTATTAGCCTTGGCTCTTCCAGCTCGGATCCGCTGGGGAGGGTGTCCGGGTGAGGGAGAATCGGGTGTTCATTCCTTTCCAAAATGATCGCCTCTTCCCCTCCCTGCCCTCTCAATCTTCCTCCTCTTCACCCCAAGCCCGGGCACTGCGGGACTTCAGGCCTCTATTGTCCCAGTGCTCACACAATTAGTAGGCATTCAGTTTTCCCCCTGTATCCCAGGTTTTGTGCCCAGGGCAGGGCAAACCTTGAGGAGAAGAAGGGAGTCAATGGGGTGCTTGGATTCCTGGCAGTAGCCACTCCTGGGCAGAAATAATAATAATAATAATAATAATAGCATTTATTAAGCGCTTACTATGTGCAAAGCACTGTTCTAAGTGCTGGGGAGGTTACAAGGTGATCAGGTTGTCCCACGGGGGGCTCACAGTCTTAACCCCCATATTGCAGATGAGGTAACTGACGCACAGAGAAGTGAAGTGACTTCCCCAAAGTCACCCAGCTGACAGTTGGTGGAGCCAGGATTTGAACTCATGACCTCTGATTCCAAAGCCTATGCTCTTTCCATTGAGCCACGCTGCTCCTCTAATAATGATAATGATTGTCATATTTGCACTCACTACATGACCAGCACTGTATTAAACGCCGGGGTAGATACAAGGCAATCGAGTCCCCATATGGGGCTCACAGTCTAAGAGGAAGGGAGGACAGGTATTGAATCCCCATTTTACAGATGAGAGAACTGAGGTGTAGAGGAGTGAAATGACTTGCCCAAGGTCATGCAGCAGGTAAGGCAGAGCCAGGTTTAAGACCCATGTCCTCCGGCTCCCAGACCTGTGCTCTTTCCACTAGGCCACACTGCTTCTAGGATGTCAGGGGGAGAGAGGGACCTTCTAATAGCCATGCCCATCTCCTCTAGTGTGTAAGCTTGTTGTGGGCAGGGAATGTATCTGTTTATTATTATACTGTACTCTCCCAAGTGCTTAGTACAGTGCTTTGCACACAGTGAGCGCTGAATAAATACGATTCAGTGAATGAATCTCCTTAGCAGCAGTGGTGATCCTGTCTTGGGCTGAGGTGCCTATTGTTTCAATAATAATAATAATTATGGTATTTGTTAAGAGCTTACTATGTGCAAGGCACTGTACTAAGCGCCGGAGTAGATACAAGCAAATTGGGTTGGACACGTTCCCTGTTCCCCTTGGGGCTCGCAGTCTCAATCCCCATTTTACAGATGAGGTAACTGAGGCCGAGAGAAGTGAAGTGACTGGCCCAAGGTCCCCCAGCAGACAAGTGGTGGAGCCGGGATTAGAACCCACGACGTCTGAGTCCCAAGCCCGGGCTTTTGCCACCAGGCCGGGCTGCTTCAAGTCTCCTCTAACCTGCTTGCCCACGCCGTGTGAGAAGGCAGAGCATCTCAGCAGCGTGGCTCAGTGGAAAGAGCCCGGGCTTTGGAATCAGAGGTCAGGGGTTCAAATCCCGGCTCCGCCAATTGTCAGCTGTGTGACTTTGGGCAAATCACTTCACTTCTCTGGGCCTCAGTTACCTCATCTGTAAAATGGGGATTAAGAATGTGAGCCCCCCCCCCCCCACCCGTGGGACAACTTGATCACCTTGTAACTTCCCCAGTGCTTAGAACAGTGGTTTGCACATAGTAAGAGCTTAATAAATGCCATTATTATTATTATTATTATTATCATTATTATTATCTCAGAAGGCCCTGGGGTTGCCCTCTTAACTAACTGGCAAACTCTTCCTGGCAGAGTCTCCTCTCTGTCCAGAACTGCCTCCTGCTCCTACCTTCTTTCATCTCAGGCCAGCAAAGCCAGTCCTTTCAGAGGGAGAAGATCCGTGGGCCCAGGAGGGAGGTGTCTTTGTCAGAGGCCTGACCCTCAGGGGGGTGATGGGTAGCCCCCCAGTAGCCCACATCCTTGGACAGAGCTCCCCTCAGCCCTGAGTAGCTCCCAGAAACCCCAGATCCCGGCGGATTGGACTCCCCCCACTCCCAGAGGGATTCCGGGCGGCAGATGTCTCCATCAGCGAGGTAATGAGCTGGACCATGGGGACCCCACCCCATCCAAAGGGTCTCCTCGGTTGACAGATTTGGTATCGTCTTCCCCATAGTAACGTGCCTCGGCAAGGGAGCGCCGGGTGGCTCGTGTCTCCATTCAGTACTGAGGCTTGACAGAGCCTCCTCGCACACTTCAGCCTTGGGGAAGATCGGTTCCCATCCACCCAGGTATCCTCAGCTGTCCAAGGAGATAAAGCCCCCCGTGGGCCATTGACTGGGGGTGTCTTCCTCATGGCTGAGGGGAGGTTTCCTGCAAGATGCCATTTCTTCCAAGATTGGCCTTAGGGCCTGGAACCAGAGGGTCACAGAGAGGGGAATGTAGGGAGTCCAACGTCCGTTGGCCTGTTGTTCTGTGGGGCTCCTGGGATGCCATGCGAAACAGACGTTGGCAATCTTCACTCTCGGCATCCTCTTCTGTGGTGGACCGCTGCCCGCCAATGATGGAGACATCATCCCTAAGCTTTTCCCCCAGGGAAAAGCCACCAGCCCCACTGAGGTGGCTGGAGGGCAGCGGAGGGGAAGAGGAATTCAGCGTGAGCCATTCTGCTCTGCCAGGGTGAAGGGGGCGCAGAAAAACCTGGGACCCCAAGGGGTGGGACCAGGCCTGGGGGTGGGCCAGAGCTGACCAGGAAGAAATGGGATGGAAAACGAGACAGACTTGCTTCCCTTCAGTCCAAGCTCTATTGAGCTCCGGTGCACAGGATCGGATCGGAGCCTACGAGTTGTCTTCTAGACTGTGGGCCCGCTGTTGGGTAGGGACCATCTCTATATGTTGCCAACTTGTATTTTCCAAGCGCTTAGTACAGTGCTCTGCACCCAGTAAGCGCTCAATAAATACGATTGAATGAATGAATGAATACGAGTCTACTGCCTGGAGAGCCAGGAGCTCTAAGAAGCCAGAAAGAAAGAGAGCCTTCCAAGGAGGAAATCTTTCTTCTACTTTCTTTTCTTTTATGGTATTTGTTAAGCGCTTATAAGCGCCAGACACTGTACTAAGCACTGCGGTAGATACAAGATAATCAGGCTGGACACAGTTCCTGTCCTACATGGGGCTCACCCTCTTAGTCCCCATTTTACAGGTGAGGGAACTGAGACACAGGGAAGTGAAGTGACTCGCCCAAAGTCACACAGCAGACAAGTAGTGGGGCCGGGAGCAGAACCCAGGTCCTTCTGATTCCCGGGCCCCTGCTCTAACCACTAGGCCAGGCTGCTTCGCCAGCCCAAAGGGAGAAACCGGGGTCCCGATCACCTGTGCTGAATACAATCCTGGAGTCCTTTGGTCGAGAAACCAGCCCACGAAGAGAGGAATGGGCATGCGCACACACACACCACACACATACACTCTTTCTCACCTCCTCCACATGCGAAAGCCCACATCCACATCTGCGTGTCCACTCCCACGCAGCCAGCTCCCTCCCCCATGGACGGCTGTGCCTAGGACGGCAAGTCCCTGGCTTCCCCCGCCCCTCATGGCTCGCTCTGGTCCCCAGCCTCGGAGGCGTTTCATTCAATCGTATTTATTGAGCGCTTACTGTGTGCAGAGCACTGTACTAAGCGCTTGGGAAGTCCAAGTTGGCAACATATAGAGACGGTCCCTACCCAACAGTGGGCTCACAGTCTAGAACAAAGACACATCCCCAGATGGAAAGTCACAGCAACCCAAACCCAGGTCAGAGAGATCCTGGGCCTGCCCCCCGCCCTACACCCGGCTCGGCCCCACAGCTTTCCTGGAGGCCGATGACACCCCCACCCAGGCTCCCTCCATAACAGGAACATACCTTTCTCGAGAGGTTTCTCAGGGGGGCCTTCACACAGTTGCCCATCCTCTGCGGGGCCTCTCTTTCCAGGGCACTTGGTTACACAGAAACCAAAGCACCAGATGCCATTAAAAAGATTCTCTGGGAAGCAGAATGGAAGAGGCAGCCGTGGCCCCATCCAACCCCTCGCCTCCCTCAGCAGCTCTGCTTCCCTCAAGAACTCTCCTCAGACGCTCTCTCGGCGTGGGCTTCTCTGGGTGTTTCTCTTTCCCTCTATCTTTTTCTCTTTCTCTCTCTTTCTCCCTCTCCCCCACCCTTCTTCTCTCTCCCTGGGTTCCCCGCCTCCCCAGTCACTTTCTGGGCACTTTTCTTGAAAAGATGAGGCAGGCAGGAGAGAGCGAGAAAATCACTCAGTGGCAGAGGGAGAAAGCGGATGAATAATCTACATCAGATTAGGGTTGAATCCTTTCCCCACATCTCCTGCTCTCCTCCCCGCCCCCGTCCAACCCTCCTATCAATCTGCAGGGGGATTGTCTCACTGGTCCGGAACGGCAGCTGCGGAGGAGAATTAGGACAGTGGGTCTATGGGGAGCGATTGTTTGGCTGAGCCTGGGCAATCTGGCTAGTTTGGGTTCCTGTTTCTCCCACAGTCACCTCACCCCATCGCTTCCAGCCTTACAAACACAGAAACGCACAGAATCATGAAAGCAGAGAGGTACAGTCAGGCGCGTTTTCTCTCATGCAGACATGGGCCAACACGCACAGCCCCAAGTGCAATGAGCCGCGTGAAGTCTTGCGGGCCTGTTGTAACCCCCGGCCTCCAGCCTCCTTTGAGACTGCGCCAACGGCAGATGGGGACCTTGGTGATTTCTCCAATTCCACTGAGGTCCAACACGGCAGCAAGGGGTACCGCCATCCCTACATCAGGCCAGAAAGCGTGGGGAGGGGGCTGGAACAGACAGCAGAAGAAAGGCCCACATACCTTTGCCTAGTTTACTGCTGTGGCCTCTGCCTCCTCGGAGACCCAGAAGGTGACTACTCTCCAGTGCTTCATGTTGGGTAAAAAAACCTGGCTTGGATTTTGGGCTCCTCACCCCCAAAGGTGGCAGGGGGCCCTCTGGGCTCTGGCCCCCAGAGAAAAGTTGGGGCTGCTGAACGGGTCTTCCTCCAGACTCCTTCTTGGGGTGGGGATCGTTCAGGTAAGGTGGCCAACCCTATTGGTCCCCTCAGCAGGCAAGGAGCCAGCCAAGGGCAGAAAGAGAAGGATGAGTAGGGAGTGGAAGAGGAGGAGAAGTCTCAGGGACAGCAGTCAGTCCATCGCCAAGAGGAGAGCGCAGGCCTGCCCGCGTCTAGCCTCGTCCAGGGGCGGGGTGCTGGAAGAAGGGGTGGGCGTCGCTCCGGGATGCTCTGGGGGTGGTGGTCAGGGGGTTGGTCCCCGCAGGACATCAACTGACTGACCGTTGCCGCCTGGACTCCCTGCTCCCCCTTCCCACCTCTGCCAACGTGCCCCTGGCCCAGTGCCCCTGGGTGAGCCTGGTGGATCAGGGCCGGACAGGGAGTGGGATCCGATTAACAATCACCCCTTGGCCCTGACTTTCCTGGGGTCCTGCTGTCGGACACCAAGCAACTGAGTCCGAGGGCAGGAGCTGCCAGGCAGAGGGAGGGGATCCTTCCCCAGAGAGAGGGATGGTTCCCAAGGCCGTGGGCAGCGGTGGGCCAGGAGAGAAGGGCAGAAGAAGGGCAGGGGGCGGGCAGGGGTGGGATGGGAGAGGGGCAAGGGAGAAGGAGGAGAGGGGCATGGGTGGGGCAGGGGAGGGGCAGGAGAGGGGTAAGGGAGAGGCCGAAGAGGGACAAGGCCCCCCTGCCCTCTGAGGCGGCTGTTGACAACTGCGGAGCTTGGGGCGACTGTGCAGTGGACAGCGAGGAGGGGCTTTGGCTCTGGGAAAGGGGCGGCCTCGGAGACTCTCTTTGACAGGCTCGTTGGCTGAGAAATGAATCAGGGGAGTTATTTGGCATCACTGCTCCGGGCGGGTCCAGCCCCGGCCCCGGGGAGGAGGAGGAGGAGGAGGAGGAGGGGACAGAGGGAGGGGAAGGGAGGAGGGGGAGGAGGAGGGAGGAAGAGGGCAAGGAAGAGGGGAGAGAGGGGGCAGAGGGAGATGGGGAGACTGAGGGAAGGGGAGGGGAAAATGGGAGAGAAGGGAGAGGGAAGGGGAAAGGGGAGAGAGGGGGGAGAGGAAAAGGGAAGAGGGGGTGAGGGAGAGAAAGTAGGGAGAGGGAAAAGAAGAGGGGTGAGATGGGAGAGGGAGAGGGAAGGAAGGGGAAAGGGAAATGGGAGAGAAGGAAGAGGGAAAGGAAGAGGGGAGAGGGGAGGGAGGTGGGGAGAGGGAGGGGGGGAGAGGAAAATGGGAGAGAAGGGAAAAAGAAAGGAAAAGGGGAGAGGGAGAGAGGGAGAGGGGAGAGGGAAAGGAAGAGGGGAGAGGGAGAGGGGAGAGGGAGGGAAGGGGAGAGGAAAATGGGAGAGAAGGAAGAGGGAAAGGAAGAGGGGAGGCGGAGGGAGATGGGGAGACTGAGGGAAGGGGAGGGGAAAATGGGAGAGAAGGGAGAGGGAAGGGGAAAGGGGAGAGAGGGGGGAGAGGAAAAGGGAAGAGGGGGTGAGGGAGAGAAAGTAGGGAGAGGGAAAAGAAGAGGGGTGAGATGGGAGAGGGAGAGGGAAGGAAGGGGAAAGGGAAATGGGAGAGAAGGAAGAGGGAAAGGAAGAGGGGAGAGGGGAGGGAGGTGGGGAGAGGGAGGGGGGGAGAGGAAAATGGGAGAGAAGGGAAAAAGAAAGGAAAAGGGGAGAGGGAGAGAGGGAGAGGGGAGAGGGAAAGGAAGAGGGGAGAGGGAGAGGGGAGAGGGAGGGAAGGGGAGAGGAAAATGGGAGAGAAGGAAGAGGGAAAGGAAGAGGGGAGGCGGAGGGAGATGGGGAGACTGAGGGAAGGGGAGGGGAAAATGGGAGAGAAGGGAGAGGGAAGGGGAAAGGGGAGAGAGAGGGGGAGAGGAAAAGGGAAGAGGGGGTGAGGGAGAGAAAGTAGGGAGAGGGAAAAGAAGAGGGGTGAGATGGGAGAGGGAGAGGGAAGGAAGGGGAAAGGGAAATGGGAGAGAAGGAAGAGGGAAAGGAAGAGGGGAGAGGGGAGGGAGGTGGGGAGAGGGAGGGAGGGGAGAGGAAAATGGGAGAGAAGGGAAAAAGAAAGGAAAAGGGGAGAGGGAGAGAGGGAGAGGGGAGAGGGAGAGGAAGAGGGGAGAGGGAGAGGGGAGAGGGAGGGAAGGGGAGAGGAAAATGGGAGAGAAGGAAGAGGGAAAGGAAGAGGGGAGGCGGAGGGAGGTGGGGAGAGGGAGGGAGAGGGGAGAGGAAAATGGGAGAGAAGGGAGAGGGAAAGGAAAAGGGGAGAGGGGAGGGGGAGAGGGAGGGGGAGAGGAAAATGGGAGAGAAGGAAGAGGGAAAGGAAGAGGGGACAGAGAGGTAGAGGTAAAGGGGAGAGAGAGGAAAGGGAGAGGAAGAAGTGGGAGCAGCGTGGCTCAGTGGAAAGAGCCCGGGCTTTGGAGTCAGAGATCATGGGTTCGAATCCCAGCTCCTCCACGTGTCTGCTGTGTGACCTTGGGCAAGTCACTTAACTTCTCTGCGCCTGTTACCTCATCCGTAAAATGGGGATTAAGACTGTGAGCCCCACGTGGGACAACCTGATCACCTTGCATCCCCCCCAGAGCTTAGAACAGTGCTTTGCACATAGTAAGCGCTTAACAAATGCCATCATTATTATTATTATTATTAAGAGGGAGAAGGAGGGGGAGGGGGCAAGGGAACGGGGGAGAGAGAAAAGGGAGATGGGGAGGAGGTAGGGTGAATGTGGGGAGCAGGGTTGAGCTTTCCCAGCTCTGAGGGAAGCACCAGACTGGTGGAACTGGAGTTGACAAGGTCCAGCAGCCTGCTGCCGGCTGGCCCGGAAAGATGGAAAAGAGGCCCCAAGGTTAGAGAAGCAGCGTGGCTCAGTGGAAAGAGCCCGGGCCTTGGAGTCAGAGGTCATCGGTTCAAATCCCGGCTCCGCTAATTGTCAGCTGTATGACTTTGGGCAAGTCACTTCACTTCTCTGTGCCTCAGTTCCCTCATCTGTAAAATGGGGATTAAGACTGTGAGCCCCCCGTGGAACAACCTCATCACAATGAATCTCCCCAGCGCTTAGAACAGTGCTTTGTACATAGTAAGCGCTTAACAAATACCATTATCATCATCATCATCATCAATCGTATTTATTGAGCACTTACTGTGTGCAGAGCACTGTACTAAGCGCTTGGGAAGTACAAGTTGGCAACATATAGAGACAGTCCCTACCCAACAGTGGGCTCACAGTCTACAAGGGGGAGACAGAGAACAAAACCAAACATACTAACAAAATAAATAGAATAGATATGTACAAGTAAACTAAATAAATAAATAAATAAATAAATAAATAAATAAATAAATAGAGTAATAAATATGTACAAGCATATATACATATATACAGGTGCTGTGGGGACGGGAAGGAGGTAAGATGGGGGGATGGAGAGGGGGACGAGGGGGAGAGAAGAGGGGGGAGAGATAATAATAATAACATTATTATTATTATTAAGGCTCTGGGGAGCAGGCAGAGATCGGATCCTCTTCCCTCTACCATGGGGGGCCGGAGGGGAGGCCATAACACAATAGCAGAGCAGTAGCAGCAGGGAGAGCCTGGGCTAGCTCCAGGATCTGGAGCTGAGATCTTCTTCAAGCTCGGAAACTGGACCCAAGCAGGGAAGGAGGATGGGATCTGATGACCTGATCTTAATGAGAAGCCATGTGGCCTAAAAGAAAGAGCCCAGGGCTGGGAGTCAGAGGACATTGGTTCTAAGCCAAGCTCTGCCCCTTGCCTGCCATTTGATCTTGGGGGAGTCATTTGACTCCTCTGTGATTCAGTTTCCTCATCTGTAAAATGGGGATGCAATACCTGTTCTCCTTTCCTCCCTTAGATTGTAAGCCCCATGCAGGATGGGTACTGTGCCCTGCCTCTTAGATGGTGAGCCCCATGCAGGGCGTGGATTGTGCCCAATCTGATTATCTTGTGAGAGCCCGGGCTTGGGAGCAAGAAGGACCTGGGTTCTAATCCCGGCTCCCCTACATGTCTGCTGTGTGACCTTGGGCAAGTCACTTAACTTCTCTGTGCTTCAGTTATCTCATCTGCAAAATGGGGATTAAACTGTAAGCCCCACGTGGGACAACCTGATTACCTTCTATCTACCTTGGTGCTTAGAACAGTGCTTGGCATATAGTAAGGGCTTAACAAATACCATTATTATTATTATTATTGTTATTATTATTACCCCAGTGCTTAGCACAGTGTATGGCACATAATACTAGTAATAATTGCTTGATAATTGTGGTTTTTGTTAAGCACTTCGTATGTGCCAAGCACCGTACTAAGCACTGGGGCAGATACAAGATCATCGGGTCCCTTATGGGGTTCACAGTCTAAGCAAGGGCTCTGAAACCTGGGGAAGAGAGGAGTTGGGGAGAAAGAGAGGGGAAAAAGAAGAGGACCCCCACTTTGCAGCTGAGGGTACTGAAATATGGAGAAGTGAAGTGACTTACCCAAGGTCACACAGCAGACAAGTGGAGGAGGCAGGATTGGAACCCAGGTCCTCTGACTCCCAGACCTGTGTTCTTTCCACTATCATCATCATCATGATTGCATTTATTAAGCGCTTACTATGTGCAAAGCACTGTTCTAAGCGCTGGGGAGGGTACAAGGTGATCAGGTTGTCCCACGACGGGGCTCACAGTCTTCATCCCCATTTTACAGATGAGGTAATTGAGGCACAGAGAAGTGAAGTGACTTGCCCAAAGTCACCCAGCTGACAATTGGCGGAACCGGGATTTGAAGCCATGACCTCTGACTCCAAAGCCCGGGCTCTTTCCACTGAGCCATGCTGCTTCTGCTTCCATTAGGCAATGCTGCTTCTCTAGTGATAAATAGTGAGCACGTAGTAAGTGCTTAATAAATACCATCTCCATCATCATCTTTTGACAGTCTTCTCTGGCCCAAAGCAATGGAGACAAACTTCCTGGCAGGGGCAGGGAGGAAAGGCTGGCTTCCAGTTTGCCCCTACTGAGCTCCAGTACCCCTGGGGTACTTCCCCACTGCAATTCCTCTGCCCCCTAATCCAACACTGCCCGTCTGACTGAAATCCTTCCTAACCAAGGCCAAAGAGCCGGGGGAGAGGGCGGACAGGCTGGGAACTCTCTGAGGAAGCCTCCAGGCTCATTCATTCATTCATTTGTATTTATTGAGCGCTTACTGTGAGCAGAGCACTGTACTAAGTGCTTGGGAAGTCCAAGCTGGCAATATTCATTCATTCATTCAATCGTATTTATCGAGCGCTTACTGTGTGCAGAGCACTGGACTAAGCGCTTGGGAAGTACAAGTTGGCAACATATAGAGACGGCCCCTACCCAACAGTGGGCTCAGAGTCTAGAAGGGGGAGACAGAGAACAAAACAAAACATATTAACAAAATAAAATAAATAGAATAAATATTTACAAGGAAAATGAATAAATAAATAGAGTAATAAATACGTACAAACGTATATACATATATACAGGTGCTGTGGGAAAGGGAAGGAGGTAAGGTGTGGGGGGATGGAGAGGGGGAGGAGGGGGAGAAGAAGGAGGGGGCTCAGTATGGGAAGGCCTTCTGGAGGAGGTGAGCTCTCAGTAGGGCCTTGAAGAGAGGAAGAGAGCTATATAGAGACAGTCCCTACCCAACAATGGGATCACAGTCTAGAAGGGGGAGACAGACAACGAAACAAGTAGACAGGTGTCAAAACCGTCAGAATAAATAGAATTATAGTTATATGCACATCATTAATAAAATAAATAGAGTAGTAAACATGGCTCCTCAGATGCCCTTCCTCCCTCCAGCCTCCTCCTCTCCTTCCACCGTCCATCCCTGACCCAGGCTGAAGAGGACAAAACGGAGGTGGCCCCGGCCTTCCCCAGGCCAGAAGGAGGGGAGGCAGCAAGGGTGCTGACCTTGAGGCTGGGCTGCCCACCTCGGGGACAGATAGCTCACCTCCTTCAGGAGGCCTTCCCAGACTGAGCCCCCTTTTTCTTCTCCTCCTCCCCATCCCCCTCACCTCCTTCCCCTCCCCACAGCACCTGTCTATATGTTTGTACAGATTTATTATGCTATTTATTTTACTTGTATGTATTTACTATTCTATTTATTTTGTTAATGATGTGCATCCCCCACCCTCGTCCCCCTCTCCATCCCCCGCATCTTACCTCCTTCTCTTCCCCACAGCTCCTGTATATATGTATATATGTTTGTACATATTTATTACTCCATTTATTTATTTATTTTACTTGTACTTATCTATTCTATTTATTTTATTTTGTTAGTATGTTTGGTTTTGTTCTCTGTCTCCCCCTTCTAGACTGTGAGCCCACTGTTGGGTAGGGACTGTCTCTATATGTTGCCAGCTTGTAGCTCCCAAGCGCATAGTACAGTGCTCTGCACACAGTAAAAGCTCAATAAATACGATTGATTGATTGATTGATTGATCTAGCTTTATTTCTATTTATTCTGATGACTTGACACCTGTCCGCACATTTTGTTTTGTTGTCTGTCTCCCCCTCCTAGACTGTGAGCCCTTTGTTGGGTAGGGACCGTCTCTATATGTTGCCAACTTGTACTTCCCAAGCACTTAGTCCAGTGCTCTGCACACAGTAAGCGCTCAATAAATACGATTGATTGATTGATTGATTGATTGATCTAGCTTTATTTCTATTTATTCTGATGACTTGACGCCTGTCCACACATTTTGTTTTGTTGTCTGTCTCCCCCTTCTAGACTGTGAGCCCGTTGTTGGGTAGGGACTGTCTCTATCTGTTGCCGACTTGTACTTCCCAAGCGCTTAGTCCAGTGTTCTGCACACAGTAAGCGCTCAATAAATACGATTGAATGAATGAATGAATGGTCTGGACCCCTGATGGCAAATTCCCTCTTCTTCAGTGACCAGCTCACTGGGGTCAGGCCCAGGCGCCTTGATGCCACCCGGCCCAATCCAGGGAGGTGTCAGGCTGCGGGGCCACTGGCCGTTTGTGGCAGAGGACGGCCAGTGCCCTCCGCGGAGGGCAGAGAGCCAGGAGTCGGCACAAGAAAGGAAGGGGCCGGCCCAGGAAGGGGCAGGGTGCCTCCCGCCTTGGGAGCTGAAGGGTGGGAAGATGCGGCTACTTTCCCGTGCCCTCCCTTCGCCGCCCACCACTTTGTGACGGAAGGACTGGGTCTGTCAAAGCCACACTTGGGGTGTTGGAAATAATAATAATAATAATGATGGCATTTACTAAGCGCTTACTATGTGCAAAGCACTGTTCTAAGCGCTGGGGTAGATACAAGGTAATCAAGTTGTCCCACGTGGGGCTCACAGACTTAATTCCCATTTTCCAGATGAGGGAACTGAGGCCCAGAGGAGTGAAGTGACTTGCCCAAAGTCACACAGCTGACAAGTGGCGGAGCCGGGATTTGAACCCATGACCTGTGACTCCAAAGCCCGAGCTCTTTCCACTGAGCCACGCTGCTTCTTCTAGCATGGCTAGATTATCACGTGGAAATGATTAACGAGATCAGAGGGATGAGAAGGATAAGCCTGATTACTCCTGATTAAGAGGGAAACTGGCCTTTCCATGATCTGCCCTATTACTTTTTTTCTTAAATGGTATTTGTTGAGCTCCTACTATGTGTCAAGCACTATTTTATGTGCTGAGGTACATAGGTGTTTTATCAGTCCTTGTCCCACACGGGGCTCACAGTCTAAATCAAAGGATTTAAAGCTCGTCTCTAGACTAGCTCATCGTAGGTGGGGATTGTGTCTGTTAATTGTAATATTGTACTCTCCCGAGCATTTAATAATAATAACAATGGCATTTGTTAAGTGCTTACTATGTGCAAAGCACTGTTCTAAGCGCTGGGGGGGATACAAGGTGACCAGGTTGTCCCACGTGGGGGTCACAGTCTTAATCCCCATTTTACAGATGAGGTCACTGAGGCTCAGAGAAGTTAAGTGACTTGCCCAAGGTCACACAGAGGACATGTGGCAGAGCCGGGATTCAAACCCTCGACCTCTGACTTCAAAGCCAGGGCTCTTTCCACCGAGCCACGCTGCCTCTCTGCTTCTCTGTTTAGTACAGTGTTTTGCACACAGTGTGTGCTCAACATGAATGAATGAATGATTTAATCCCCATTTTACAGATGACATAACTGAAACATAGAGAAGTGAAGAGTGACTTATCCAAGGTCACCAAGCAGATGCATAGCAGAGACAGGGTTAGAACCAGGTCCTCTGAATCCCAGGCCTGAGCTCACCTACTCACCGAGGGCCCAAAAGTCACACAGGCTCAGGGATCCAGAAGGGGCTGAGGGGTATCGGTTCAGCAAGCTGGGAGTGTATGTAATAAAAATAATTGTGGTAGGCACCGTACTGAACGCTGGAGTGTATGCAACCAAATCGGATTGGACACAGTCTCTGTCCCACACTGGGCTCACAGTCTCAATCCTCATATGAGAAGCAGCGCAGCTCAGTGGAAAGAGCCCGGGCTTTGGAGTCAGAGGTCATGGGTTCAAATCCCGGCTCTGCCAATTAGCTGTGTGACTGGGCCAGTCACTTCACTTCTCTGGGCCTCAGTCGCCTCATCTGTAAAATGGGGATTAAGACTGTGAGCCCCCCGTGGGATGACCTGATCACCTTGTAACCTCCCCAGCGCTTAGGACAGTGCTTTGCACATAGTAAGCGCTTAATAAATGCCATCATCATCATCATCATATCATGTTTGTGCAAGTTAATTTCCACCGTACACATTTGCAAGCCTCAGGGGTCAAAAGAGTCTGCCATGTTTCCCAACCAGATGGCACGCTACCCTCCCAAGAAGCCCTCTGTCAGTCAGTCAGTCACTTGTATTCATTGAGCACCTACTGTGTGCAGAGTATACTGTGTGTAGGAGAGTATAACGCATCAAAAAACAGACACATTCCTTGCCCACAATGAGCTTACAGTCTAGAGGACGGGTTTATGGGGACCAGTGGACGGATTCTGGGCAGATTTCCCCCGAGCTTCTCTATATGTTGCCAACTTGTACTTCCCAAGAGTTTAGTACAGTGCTCTGCACACAGTAAGCACTCAATAAATACGATTGAATGAATGAATGAATGTAGCTTTAATTCTATTTGTTCTGGCAACTTTGACACCTGTCTACATGTTTTGTTTTGTTGTCTGTCTCCCCCTTCTAGACTGTGAGCCCGTTGTTGGGTAGGGACCATCTCTATATGTTGCCAACTTGTACTTCCCAAGCGCTTAGTACAGTGCTCTGCACACAGTAAGCACTCAATAAATACGATTGAATGAATGAATGAATACAGCTTTAATTCTAGTTGTTCTGACGACTTTGACACATGTCTACATGTTCTGTTTTGTCGAATGATGTGCATATAGTCTTCTTCTAGAAGTCTTCACAGTCTTGTTCACAGTCTTCTAGACTGTGAACCCATTGTCGGGTAGGGACCATCTCTAGATGTTGCCGACTTGTACTTCCCAAGCGCTTAGTACAGTGCTCTGCACACGGTAAGCGCTCAATAAATATGATTGAATGAATGAATGAATGAATATAGCTTTAATTCTATTTGTTCTGACGACTTTGACACATGTCTACATGTTCTGTTTTGTTGAATGATGTGCACATAGACTTCTTCTAGAAGTCTTCACAGTCTTGTTCACAGTCTTCTAGACTGTCAGCCCGTTGTTGGGTAGGGACCGTCTCTAGATGTTGCCGACTCGTACTTCCCAAGCGCTTAGTACAGTGCTCTGC
This sequence comes from Tachyglossus aculeatus, assembly GCF_015852505.1. Classification (NCBI taxonomy): domain Eukaryota; kingdom Metazoa; phylum Chordata; class Mammalia; order Monotremata; family Tachyglossidae; genus Tachyglossus; species Tachyglossus aculeatus. The sequence continues at coordinate 37,794,843 of NC_052086.1, forward strand.
ACACAGTAAGAGCTCAATAAATATGACTGACTGAATGAATAAAGTGGCAGAGCCACGATTAGAACCTGTGACTTTCTGGTTCCCAGGCCCAGTCTCAGACTGTGCCCAGTTCTCAGTGCTCAGATTCCCAGTGCCAGTTCCCAGGCCCAGTCTCTGCACACAGTAAGCGCTCAATAAATACGATTGAATGAATGAATGAATGAATGAATGAATGAATGAATGAATCAATCGTATTTATTGAGTGCTTACTGTGTGCAGAGCACTGTACTAAGCGCTTGGGAAATGCAAGTTGGCAACATACAGAGACAGTCCCTACCCAACAGTGGGCTCACAGTCTAGAAGGGGGAGACAGAGAACAAAACCAAACATATTAACAAAATAAAATAAATAGAATAGATATGTACAAATACAAGAATGAATGAATGAATGAATGAATCTAGCTTTAATTCTATTTGTTCTGATGACTTTGACACCTGTCTACATGTTTTGTTTTGTAGTCTGTCTCCCCCTTCTAGACTGTGAGCCCGTTGTCGGGTAGGGACCGTCTCTAGATGTTGCCGACTTGTACTTCCCAACCGCTTAGTCCAGTGCTGTGCACACAGTAAGCTCTCAATAAATACGACTGACTGAATGAATAAAGGGGCAGAGCCGCGATTAGAACCTGTGACTTTCTGGTTCCCAGGCCCGTGCTCCATCCATTACACCATGCTGCTTCTCTGCGCATACTGTACCCAGAGCTCTGTACTAAGAGCCAGGGAGAGTCCAATACAACAGAGGTAGTAATAATCGTAATAAATACGATTGATGATAGTGGATATGATTCCCGTCCACAAGGAGCTTACGGACAACCGGATTGAAAATTCTTAGTTGTATGAAAGGCCGCTGCTGGCCCTGATGCCTCTCCCACCCCAACTCAGCGCAGACATTTCTCTCCTCTAATTCCAATCTACTCACTGTGCCTCACTCTCCCCTCTCTCACCACCAACCAGTTGCTCCAGCCTCTCCCCTTTCAAATGCACTGCTCTCCCCACCTCCAAATCCCTACTGAACTCACATCTCCCCCAGGAACCTTTCCCTGACTCATCTCTCACCTTCCCCAGTTGATCGACGTGGCTTAGTGGAAACGGCATGGGCTTGGGACTCAGAGGATGTGGGTTCTAATCCCGTGCTGCGTGAGCTTGGACAAGTCACTTCACTTCTCTGTGCCTCAGTTCCCTCATCGGTAAAATGGGGACGAAGACTGTGAGCCCCCCGTGGGACAACCTGATCACCTTGTAACCTCCCCAGAGCTTAGAACAGGGCTTTGCACATAGTAAGTGCTTAATAAATGCCATTATTATTATTATTATCCTCTGTGCCTCAGCTACCTCATCTCTAAAATGGGGATGAAGACTGTGAGCTCACGTGGGATAACCTGATTACCTTGTATCTACCCCGGTGCTTAGAACAGTGCTTGGCACGTAGTAAGCGCTTAACAAATACCATAATTATTATTATTATTATTTCCTCCCCTCCGGCATCATTCATTCATTCATTCACTCAGTTGTATTTATTGAGAGCTTACTGTGTGCACAGCACTGTATTAAGCACTTGGGAAGGTACACTATAACAACAGACAGACACATTGCTGCCCACAACAGGCTCACAGTCTAGAGGGGGAGACAGACATTACTATAAATAGATAAATAAATAAATCACAGATCTAAACATATGTGCTGTGGGGATGGGAGGGAGGGTTCATTCATTCATTCAATCGCATTTATTGAGCGCTTACTGTGTGCAGAGCACTCGACTAAGCACTTGGGAAGTACAAGTTGGCAACATACAGAGACGGTCCCTACCCAACAGTGGGCTCACAGTCTAGAAGGGGGAGACAGGCAACAAAACAAAACATATTAACAAAATAAAATAAATAAATATGTACAAATAAAATAAATAAATAAATAAATAAATAGAGTGATAAATATGTACAAACATATATACATATATACAGGTGCTGTGGGGAGGGGAAGGAGGTACATATCCTTGTACATTACTTGCACATATCTATTCTATTTATTTTATTTTGTTAATATGTTTGGTTTTGTTCTCTGTCTCCCCCTTCTAGACTGCGAGCCCACTGTTGGGTAGGGACTGTCTCTATATGTTGCCAACTTGTACTTCCCAAGCTCTTAGTATAGTGGTCTGCACACAGTAAGCTCTCAATAAATATGATTGATAGATTGATTGATTGATTGAGGTAAGGCGGGGGGGTGGGGAGGGAGAATATAGATAGAATATAAATAACCGAATGGGCTGTGGAACCTACTCTCCACCCTCAGAGGGTAATAATAACAACAATAATAATAATGTTGGTATTTGTTAAGCACTTTCTATGTGGCAAGCACTGTTCTAAGCACTGGGGTAGATGAATGCAGAAGCAAGAGAGGCGCAGAAAGGAGTGGGAGAAGAGGGTTTAGTCAGGGAAGGCTTCTTGGAGGCGATGTGCTTCTGGAGCAAAGTGACATGCCTAAGGTCACACGGCAGACAGGTGAAGGAGCCAGAATTAGAACCCAGGACCTCTAACTCCCAGGCCCATAGTGCTTCTCTTCGCATCATCTCCTAACCACTTAGTGACTGGGCCCATCACCTCCCCTCCCCATAAGACTGATCATCACTAAACTCTGTTATTTCCTCTTAACTGAAATATATTTCAGCGTCCGTTGCCCCAGCTAGACTGTACGGTTTTGAAGGCAGGGATCTTATCTAACTCTGTTGTTTTCTTCTGAGCGCTTAGGGCAGACTGGAGACTGTAAGCTCCTTATGTAACTTCTACACTGTAATCTTGTGTCTCCTCATTCTGTTGCATTGCATTCTCCCAAGCGCTTAGTATAGCGCTCTGCGCATAATAAATGCTCAAAAAATCATGTGGATTGATTGATGGCAGTGCTGTGCATGGAGGAAGCACTAGACAAATGCTATTGATTGACTAATCCAGTGGGCCTCATCATCATCATCATCATCAATCGTATTTATTGAGCGCTTACTACGTGCAGAGCACTGTACTAAGCGCTTGGGAAGTACAAATTGGCAACATATAGAGACAGTCCCTACCCAACAGTGGGCTCACAGTCTAAAAGGGGGAGACAGAGAACAAAACCAAACATACTAACAAAATAAAATAAATAGGATAGATATGCCTCATCTTCCCTAAGGGTTCCCCAGCGGTTGGGTTGTCTTTCCTGGGCTGGCTGCCCCTTCAGGGTGGCCCTTTTCCCCTGCCACCTAATCCCCATTCATCATCAATCATCATCAATCGTATTTATTGAGCGCTTACTATGTGCAGAGCACTGTACTTAGCGCTTGGGAAGTACAAGTTGGCAACATATAGAGACAGTCCCTACCCAACAGTGGGCTCACAGTCTAAAAGGGGGAGACAGAGAACAAAACCAAACATACTAACAAAATAAAATAAATAGAATAGATATGTACAAGTAAAATAAATAAATAAACAAATAGAGTAACAAATCTGTACAAACATATATCCATATATACAGGTGCTGTGGGGAAGGGAAGGAGGTAAGATGGGGGGGATGGAGAGGGGGGCGATTCCACTCCCGGGAGCAGAGCAGCCTCTATCTAGATTGTGAATCGGTGAAATTGAAATAAAAGCGAAGGGGATGAGGTCTCGGGGCCTATCTTGCGTGGCCTAGTGGCTAGAGCCAGGGCCTGGGAGTGAGAAGGACCTGAGTTCTAATCCCGGCTCCACCACTTATCTGCTGTGTGGCCGTGGGAAGTCAATTCATTTCTCTGAGCCTCAGTTACCTCATCTGTAAAATGGGGATTAAGATTGTGAGCCCCATGTGGGACAGGGACTGTGTCCAACTTGATTAATCTATTACTCTATTTATTTTACTTGTACGTATCTATTCTATTTATTTTATTTTGTTAGTATGTTTGGTTTTGTTCTCTGTCTCCCCCTTCTAGACTGTGAGCCCACTGTTGGGTAGGGACTGTCTCTATATGTTGCCAACTTGTACTTCCCAAGTGCTTAGTACAGTGCTCTGCACACAGTAAGCACTCAATAAATATGATTGATTGATTGATTGATTACCTTGTATCCTCCCCAGAGCTTAGTACAGTGCCTGTCACATAGTAAATACCATAAAAAGAAAGAAAATAAAGACCTATTTCTCATCTACAGAGAGAAAACAGGTCTTTCAAAATGTACAGGCCTGGGAGACAGAGGAACCTGGGTTCATTCATTTATTCAATTATATTTATTGAGTGCTTACTGTGTGCAGAGCACTGTACTAAGCGCTTGGGAAGTCCAAGTTGGCAACATATAGAGGCAGTCCCTACCCACACCGGGTTTAGCTTCTAATCCTAGCTCTGCCACTTGTCTGTTGTGTGACCTTGGGCAAGTCACTTCACTTCTCTGCGCCTCAGTTACCTCATCTGTAAAACGGGGATCAAGACCACTAGCCCCATGTGAACCCCACTTGTACTTCCCAAGAGCTTAGTACAGTGCTCTGCACACAGTAAGCGCTCAATAAATACAATCGAATGAATGAATGAATGAATGAATCACCCCAAGTGCCTGACACATAGTAAGCTCTTAACAAACACCACAATTATTATTACATGAGATGTGGACTGTGTCCAACTTTGTATCTACCCCGGTCTTAGTACAGTGCCCAGCAAATAATAAGTGCTTAACAAATGCCATAAAAAGAGAGAAAAGGAAGGCCTATTTCTCATTTAGAGAGAGAAGAAAACAGCCCTTTCAAGAAGCAACCCACAGCCCAGTGGCAGAAAGGCTCCCAGAGGGAGGTAGTAAATATTTGATAAACCTTTCCAGCCCCATTGACCCAGTGGCATTTCCAGAAGGCTGACCAAATACTAAGGTAGAGGAACCTCGTCACTCCAAGGGCGACCATTTATTTATATTCACATCCATCTCCCCCTCTAGACTGTAAACTTGTTTTGTCAGGGAATGTGTCCCTTGATTGTTCAAGCATCCTCCCCCAAGCGCTTAGTAAAGTGCTCTGCCCACAGTAAGCGCTCACCAAATATGATCGACTAACCGAGGGGCAGGCAGAGCTCAGCAGGATCCCCCACGGATCAGCTGGCGAGACTCATCATCATCATCATCAATCGTATTTATTGAGCGCTTACTATGTGCAGAGCACTGTACTAAGCGCTTGGGAAGTACAAATTGGCAACATATAGAGACAGTCCCTACCCAACAGTGGGCTCACAGTCTAAAAGGGGGAGACAGAGAACAAAACCAAACATACTAACAAAATAAAATAAATAGACTCCAACGGCCTGGCACTGCGGGGTGCAGAGAATTCATCCACCGGGAGGAATCTCAGGGCTACTGAATCGCTGTTGCTTCCTACAAGTCAGACTGCCGCAGCTCTAGCCCGTCTCTGTCTGAACGCCCGTTTGGCCTGGTGCTGCAAAAACCTACCCTTCACCACCTCGCTAATAAGCCAAGTACTGCAGGGAACTTCCCGTTGGGTGCCAACTCTCTCCCGGCGGCAAAATCACCGACGGGGACACTGGCTTCCCAACCACGCTCATATCGAGCTCCCGGAGGGGCTGAATGAAGACCCCTCTCCTTCCTCCTCCCTCCGCCCCAAGCCCCCACGCCTCGTGGATCTCCACTGCAATCCCGGGTTAATGTGCACAATTATCATGATGCGGTACTAAAGCACAACACGCTATTCCACTGGGATCCTTCCACAGCCTCGAAGCTGAATCCAGACAACTATGTCATGCTCTGAGACCGCCCCGGTCCTCTCTGCTCTTAATCCTGAGTGAAACACCATCAGCAAACTCCTCACACCGTCAGACTCCTCCGCATTCTCTCCTTCTCTGGCTGCGGAAACCTTGGACTCCCCACTGCACCAAAGAGAAGCAGCGTGGCTCAGTGGAAAGAGCCCGGGCTTGGGAGTCAGAGGTCATGGGTTCTAATCCCACCTCTGCCACTTAGCTGTGGGACTTTGGGCAAGTCACTTCACTTCTCTGTGCCTTAGTTCCCTCATCTGAAAAATGGGGATTAACACTGTGAGCCCCACGTGGGACAACCTTAATTACCTTGTATCCCCCCCAGTGCTAAGAACAGTGCTTGGCACATAGTAAGCACTTAACAAATACCAACATTATTATTATTTCCCCCAGAGAAGACCCAGGAAATGGAAAAGTCTCCCGTCCCTCAGAGCTTCAGTGGCCCGCTTCATCAATTCCCTTGTCCAGTACCCTCTCCTCCCCCGGAATTCTTTCTGCCACCAAGAGCATGCTGGGGCTGCCTGCTTTTAATTGACATCAAGTCCTACCTCGAAGAAAAGAGGATGGATTAGAGAGACACCCCCCACCCCTCCCAAGCCCCCTGAATGCATGCTTGTGTCCCATCGTATACGTGGCTTTTGTCTTCTGCAGTATCTCGTCCTCCCAGAGGACAGTGACATCCCTGGGCATTCACAACTGCCCACCTGAGATGCCATGGGCACCCGAGACCGCCAACCTGTACCTGGCTGCAAAATCTGCACTTGTGCTGATCTTTGGCCTCCCGTCAGCCTCACGCCCAGGGCTCCTATCTCTCCTTGGTAAGACACAAGCTCAATCGTTGTCGTTTCTGGCCACATTACCCTGGTATCGACCCGCTGAGATGCCCCCTGCCCCCAACCCCTGGACTTCCCTCCTCAAGAACAGTGCTCTGCACATAGTAAGCGCTTAACAAATGCCATTATTATTATTCTCGCATCCTACTGCCCCGACTGGTGCCTTTCCGTCAGCCTCTGCAGCCGGCGGGAATTTTTAGGCCCTAGGAGGACTGGACCCCTATTCCCACTTGGTCCCACCTCGCTCCATCCCAGCTGTGGAACTGCCCTCCCTCACTGCCCTGTTCTCCCGCTCAGCCTCAAGTCGACCCCCGACCCTCACCCCCGACCCCAGATGCTGCCCTTCCAACTCTCCTCTCCCTTGGGGTCATCCCGGGATGAGAGGCATGCGTGGTGATCCCCACACAGCCCGGCCCTTAATAATTACGGTAAGAATTCCGGTATTTGTTACGCACTTACAATGTGCCAGGCCCTGTACTAAGCACTGAGGTGGAGATGAGGAAATTGGGTTGGACACAGTCCCTGCCCTCCACGGGGCTCGCAGTCTCCATCCCCATTTTCCAGATGAGGGAATTGAGGCCCAGAGAAGTAAAGTGACTTGACCCAGGTCACCCAGCAGATGTGGCGGAAGCGGGATAATAATAAACGCTTAGTCCAGTGTTCTGCACACAGTAAGTGCTCAATAAATATGATTGAATGAATAATAATAATAATAATAGTGATGGCATTTGTTAAGCATTTACTATGTGCAAAGCACTGTTCTGAGTGCTGGGGAGGATACAAGGTGATCAGGCTGTCCCACGTGGGGCTCACAGTCTTCATCCCCATTTTACAGATGAGGGAATTGAGGCATAGAGACTGTGAGCCCACTGTTGGGTAGGGACCGTCTCTAGATGTTGACAACTTGTACTTCCCAAGCGCTTAGTCCGGTGCTCTGCACACAGTAAGCGCTTAATAAATACGATTGAATGAATGAATGGAGAAGTTAAGCGACTTGGCCAAAGTCACCCAGCTGGCAAGTGGCGGAGCCGGGATTTGAACCCATGACCTCTGCCTCCCAAGCTCGTGCTCTTTCCACTGAGCCAGGGCCCTAGGTGGTTTGACCCCCCGTAACCCCACCAGGCCCAGGCTGTAGCAGCTAGGCCGGTCTGCTTTCCTTGATCCCCCGGAGCCAGGGGCGGGGGGCTGGGGGGCCGGGGTCCTTTTTGGGTGCGTGGGACAGCTCCCGGAGGACTGAAGAAGGCGGTGTGGGCCCGCAGCGGGGGATTCATTCATTCCATCGTATTTATTGAGCGCTTACTCTGTGCAGAGCACTGGACTAAGCACTTGGGAAGTCCAACTGGGCAACAGATAGAGACGGTCCCGACCGACTCACGGGCTCACAGTCTAGAAGAGGGGAGACAGACAACAAAACAAAACTCATCTGTAAAATGGGGATTAAGACTGTGAGCCCCCTTTGGGACAACCTGATCACCTTGTAACCTCCCCAGCGCTTAGAACAGTGCTCGCACATAGTAAGCGCTTAATAAATGTCATTATTATTATTAGGTAGACAGGTTTCAAAATCGTCAGGATAAATAGAACATAGTCATTCAGTCAGTCAGTCGTATTTATTTAGCGCCTTCTGTGTGCAGAGCACTGGACAGAGCACTTGGGAAGTTCAATTGGGCAACAGATAGAGACGGTCCCGACCCAACACCGGGCTCCCAGGCTAGGAGATTCATTCATTCATTCATTCATTCATTCATTCATTCAATCGTATTTATTGAGTGCTTACTGTGTGCTGAGCACTGTACTGAGCGCTTGGGATGAGCGGGCCTCGATGCCGGTGGGCACAGGAAGGACGAAGGACCAGCTGTGCGGGTCTCTGCGACTTGTCTTTCCCAGGAGCTTAGTCCAGCGCTCTGCACACAGTCAGAGCTCCATCAATACGATGGACCGAAGGAATGGCTAGAGTCCGGGCTTGGGAGCCAGAGGTCCTGGGTTCAAATTCCGGCTCCGCCGCCCCCACCTTCGTGACTTTGGGCCAGTCAATCAATCAATCAATCAATCAATCGTATTTATTGAGCGCTTACTGTGTGCAGAGCACTGGACTAAGCGCTTGGGAAGTCCAAGTTGGCAACATATAGAGAGAGTCCCTACCCAACAGTGGGCTCACAGTCTAGAAGGTTAGGATGGCCAAGAGAGACAGTCACTTCACTGGGCCTCAGTGCCCTCATCCGGAAAATGGGGATGGAGACCGCGAGCCCCCCCGGGGGCCAACCGGATGACCTTGGGTCGCTTCCAGCGCTTAGAACAGCGCTTGGCACAGAGTGAGCGCTTAACACGTTCATTCATTCATTCCGTCGTAGTGATTGAGCGCTTACCGTGTGCAGAGCACTGGACTAAGCGCTTGGGAGAGGATAAGTCAGCAACATAGAGAGACGGTCCCTACCCAACAACGATGATGAGGGTGACTGCGGAGCCCCCCGCAGCCCGAGACCCTGGACGGTGGGGAAGGGAGGGGATGGGAGGAGATGGGGGAAGTGGTGCATTTCCCCGGGGTTTGGGGTTCGGGGGTCAATCAATCAATCAATCAATCAATCGTATTTATTGAGCGCTTACTGTGTGCAGAGCACTGTACTAAGCGCTTGGGAAGTCCAAGTTGGCAACATCTAGAGACAGTCCCTACCCAACAGTGGGCTCACAGTCTAAAAGGGGGGGACAGAGAACAAAGCCAAACATACTAACAAAATAAAATAAATAGAATAGATAGGTACAAGTAAAATAAATCAATAAATAGAGTAATAAATCTGTACAAACATATATACAGGTGCTGTGGGGAAGGGAAGGAGGTAAGATGGGGGGATGGAGAGGGGGGCGAGGGGGAGAGGGTCCCGGGCCTTACCTGTCCGAAGGCGGAGCTGAGCATGGGGCGCAGCTGGGGGAGCAGGGAGTCGGGGTCAGTGGTGGGGCGGCCCCGGCGGGGGGCGGGGGAGGCTCTCGGCCCGGACCCCCGGGACTTGGGGTCCCTCGGCCCGGACCCCCGACCCCCGGGCCGGCAGAGGGGTCTCCTCCAGCTGGGCTCCCCGGGGGAGGACCCCCCGAAGCCCCCTCCCCGCCCCGGGGCCGCCTGAGGAGGATGCTGAGGAGGAGGATGCTGAGGAGGAGGATGCTGCTGAGGAGGATGCTGAGGAGGAGGATGGTGCTGAGGAGGAGGATGGTGCTGAGGAGGCTGAGGCGGCGCCCTGGCCTGGCTGCGGGTGCTGGAGGGCCTCATGGCGGAGGGGGCCGCGGGGGCGGGGGGGCGCCTCCTCATGGCCCCGGGGCCGCCGCTGCGAGCCCGCCCCCAGCACCCGCTTCACGGCGGCCCGGCCGCGGCCCATGGGACCCCCGACCCCCCGAGACCCCCGGCCCAGCCCCAGCCCCAGCCCCGGCCCCAGGAGGACCAGGCCGCCCAGGACCAGCGGGACCAGCAGGACCAGCAGGAGCTGGAGGAGCAGGAGCTGGAGGAGCAGGAGGAGCAGGAGGAGCAGGAGGAGCAGGAGGAGGAGGAGGAGGAGGAGGAGAGCCGCAGGGACCCGGGAGCCCCGCCCCCAGACACGCCCCCCTCCCGGACCCCCGCCCCCCATCTCCTGCAGTCCCAGGGGAGTCCAGTCCAGTCCAGCCCCTCATCTTCTGCAACCCCAGGGGAGTCCAGTCCAGGCCAGCCCCTCATCTCCTGCAACCCCAGGGGAGTCCAATCCAGTCCGGCCTGGACCTCCGCCCCCATCTCCTGCAACCTCAGGGGAGTCCAGTCCAGTCCAGCCCCTCATCTCCTGCAACCCCAGGGGAGTCCAGTCCAGTCCGGCCTGGACCTCCGCCCCCCATCTCCTGCAACCTCCGGGGAGTCCAGTCCCGTCCAGCCCCTCATCTCCTGCAACCCCAGGGGAGTCCAGTCCAGTCCAGCCCCTCATATCCTGCAACCCCAGGGAGTCCAGTCCAGTCCGGCCTGGACCTCCGCCTCCCATCTCCTGCAACCCCAGGGGAGTCCAGTCCAGCCCCTCATCTTCTGCAACCCCAGGGGAGTCCAGTCCAGTCCGGTCTGGCAACCCCAGAGGACTCCAGTCCATTCCGGTCCAGCCCCCCGCCCCCCGTCTCCTGCAACCCTAGGGGAGTCCAATCCGGTCCGTCCCCCATCTCCTGCAACCCCAGGGGAGCCCAGTCCAGTCCGGCCCAATCCCCCGCCCCCCCATCTTCTGCAACCCCAAAGGAGTCCAGTCCAGTCCGGCCAGGACCCCCGCCCCCCATCTCCTGCAACCCCAGGGAAGTCTAGTCCAGTCTGGCCCGGACCCCCGTCCCCCAGCTCCTGCAACCTCAGGAGAGTCCAGTCCAGTCCGGCCCGGACCCCCGCCCTGCATCTCCTGCAACCCCAGGGGAGTCCAGTCCAGTTCGGCCCGGACCCCCGCCCCCCCCATCTCCTGCAACCCCAGGGGAGTCCAGACCAGTCCAGCCCCCCATCTCCTGCAACCCCAGGGGACTCCAGTCCAGTCCGGGCCGGACCCCCGCCCCCCACATCTCCTGCAACCCCAGGGGAGTTCATCCCAGCCCAGACCCCTGCCCCACCTCCCCAGGGGAGTCCAGGCAAGTCCGACCCTGCCCCCTGCACCCCGAGAGGAGTCCAGTCCAGCCCAGCCTCCTGCCCAGAGAAGTCCAGCCCAGCCCCCTGCCCCAACTCCCTAGGGAAGCTCAGTCTAGTCCGGCCCAGCCCCCCGCCCCGCATCTCCTGCAACCCGAGGGGAGTCCAGTCCAGCCCAGTCCCCCGCCCCCTTCAGGGGAGTCCAGCCCAGTCCAGCCCGGCCTAGCCTGGACCAGGCCCCTGCCTCCCAGGGGAGTCCAGTCCAGTCCGGCCCGGCCCTCCGCCCCCCATCTCCTGCAACCCCAGGGGAGTCCAGTCCAGCCCAGTCCAGCCGGGCCTAGCCTGGACCAGGCCCCTGCCCCCAGGAGGGGAGTCCAGTCCAGCCCAGCCCGGGCCGGCCCAGACCCCCCGCCTCCCACCTCCTGCAGTCCCAGGGAAGTCCAGCCCGGACCAGTCCAGCCCAACCTGGCCCCCCGGCCCCCCACCCCCAAGAGGAGTCCAGCCCAGCCCGGCTCAGCCCCCTGCCCCCCTAGGGGAGTCCAGCCCAGCCCAGCCCAGCCCCCTGCCTCCCTGGGTGGCCCATGGCCGAGCCCCAGGCCCACACTCTGCAGCTGTCCAGGGTCCGGCCAAGGACAGCGCAGAGTAGAAGGGGACAATGTCCCAGCAGAAGCCCCCCATCCCCACCCCCGGAGTCCCTCCTCCCTTCCCATTCATTCATTCATTCATTCAATCAATCAATCATCAATAAATCGTATTTATTGAGTGCTTACTGTGTGCAGAGCACTGGACGAAGCGCTTGGGAAGTACAAGTTGACAACATGTAGAGACGGTCCCTACCCAACAAAGGGGGAGACAGACAACAAAACAACACATGTAGACAGGTGTCAAAGTCGTCAGAACAGATAGAATTAAAGCTAAATGCACATCATTAACAACATAAATAGAATGGTAAATATGTACAAGTAGAATAAATAGAGTAATATATCTGTACAAATATATATACAGGTGTTATGGGGAGGGGAAGGAGGTAGGGTGAGGGGGATGGGGAGGAGGAGAGGGAAAAGGGGGCTCAGTGTGGGAAGGCCTCCTGGAGGAGGTGAGCTCTCAGGAGGGATTTGAAGGGAGGAAGAGAGCGAGCTTGGTGGATGTGTGGAGGGACAATTGTGGGACGGGTGAGAACGAGGCCCAGTGAGGAGGTTAGCGGCGGCCGAGGAGCGGAGGGTGCGGGCTGGGCTGGAGAAGGACAGAAGGGAGGGGAGGAAGGAGGGGGTGAGGGGATGGGTAGTTCAGTGGGGTTTGGGGTGCCAGAGTGACGTCGACCTCGGGTACCCCTTTACCCACCCTGGAAACCCCTTCCCCGCAGCCAAGCCTGCCTTGCCCCGGACGGATGGACATCCAGGGGGCCGTCCTCCGTCCTCTGGGCTTGGTTTGTCTCTGCGTCGCCCCGAGGCTGCGGGCATCGCGGATGGCACCCCCAGGCTTGGCCGGAGCCCCCAGAAGGGCAGACCCACCTTCCCCTTGGCAGGAGAGGAGAAGCGCTTTGACCTACTGGATTCCCCAGGCCCGGGAATCAGAAGGACCAGGGTTCTAATCCTCAACTCACCTCGACTCGTTCCCTTTTCTCTTCTCCCACCTCCCCGCCCCACAGCACTTATATACAAATGTATCTACCTATAATTCTATTTATTTCTATTGATGCCTGTTTACTTGCTCTGATGTGTATATATCTATAATTCTATTTATTTCTACTGAGGCCTGTTTACTTGTTTTGATGTCTGTCTCCCCTCTTCTAGACTGTGAGCCCAGTTTGGGCAGGGATTGTCTCTCTTTATTGCTGAATTGTCTTTTTCATTCATTCATAATAATAATAATGGCATTTATTAAGCGCTTACTATGTACAAAGCACTGTTCTAAACGCTGGGGAGGTTACAAGGTGATCAGGTTGTCCCACATGGGGCTCACAGTCTTCATCCCCATTTTACAGATGAGGTAACTGAGACACAGAGAAGTGAAGTGACTTGCCCAAAGTCACACAGCTGACAAGTGATGGAGTCGGGATTTGAACCCATGATTTCTGACTCGAAAGCCCGTGCTCTTTCCACTGAGCCACGCTGCTTCTCTCCACTCATTCGTATTTATTGAGCGCTTACTGTGTGCAGAGCAAGTGCTTGGGAAGTACAAGGTGACCAACTCTGAAATCCCTCTCTCTGATCATAATCTTCTCACCTGCCTCCTCACTCACACTCCTTTCCCCTGTAAACCCATATTACTCCCTCACAGAGATCTCCGCTCTCTTGACCCCACCCATCTTTCTGAGTGCCTCACACCCCACCTCGCCTCCCTCTCCTCTCTACCCAGTCTTGATGATCAGATTACTGCTCTCAACTCTACCCTTTCTACTCAGCTAGACTCACTCGCTCCCTTTCCCCGTCACCGCTCTCGCACCACTAACCCACAGCCCTGGATCACTGCCACTGTCCGCCGCCTTCGCTCTTATGCTCGAGCTGCCGAACGCTGCTGGCGAAAGTCTAAACACCATGCCAACCTCGTTCACTTCAAGTTTATCCTTTCCTGCCTTAACTCAGCCCTCTCCTCTGCCAGACAAAACTATTTCTCCTCCCTTATTGACACCCATGCCCATCATCCCTGTCAGCTCTTCCGTACGTTCAATTCCCTTCTCAGGCCCCCGGTTCCTCCCCCTCCTCCTTCCCTCACCCCTAACGATCTGGCCTCCTACTTCATTAATAAAATTAAATCCATCAGGTCCGACCTCCCCAAAGTCACTCCCCCCACTTCTCCAACCCCCCGGCTCTCAACACTCTCTGTTACTCTCCCATCCTTCCCAGCAGTATCCTCAGAGGAGCTCTCCTCCCTCCTCTCAAGTGCTACTCCGGCCACCTGTGCTTCTGACCCCATTCCCTCTCATCTCGTGAAATCTCTCACTCCATCCCTTCTCCCCTCCTTAACTTCCATCTTCAACCGCTCACTCTCCACTGGTTCCTTCCCCTCCACCTTCAAACATGCCCATGTCTCCCCCATCCTAAAAAAACCCTCTCTTGACCCCACCTCACCTTCTAGTTATCGCCCCATCTCCCTCCTACCATTCCTTTCCAAACTCCTTGAACGAGTCATCTACACACGCTGCCTCGAATTCCTCAACAACAACTCTCTCCTCGACCCCTTCCAGTCTGGCTTCCGTCCACTACATTCCATGGAAACTGCCCTCTCAAAGGTCACCAATGACCTCCCGCTTGCCAAATCCAACGGCTCCTACTCTATCCTAATCCTCCTCGACCTCTCAGCTGCCTTCGACACTGTGGACCACCCCCTCTTCCTCAACACGCTATCCGACCTTGGCTTCACAGACTCCGTCCTCTCCTGGTTCTCCTCTTATCTCTCCGGTCGTTCATTCTCAGTCTCTTTTGTGGGCTCCTCCTCCCCCTCCCATCCCCTTACAGTGGGGGTTCCCCAAGGTTCAGTTCTTGGTCCCCCTCTGTTCTCGATCTACACTCACTCCCTTGGTGACCTCATTCGCTCCCACCGCTTCAACTATCATCTCTACACTGATGACACCCAAATCTACATCTCTGCCCCTGGTCTCCCTCCCTCCAGGCTCGCATCTCCTCTTGCCTTCAGGACATCTCCATCTGGATGTCTGCCCGCCACCTAAAACTCAATATGTCCAAGACTGAACTCCTTGTCTTCCCTCCCAAACCCTGCCCTCTCCCTGACTTTCCCATCACTGTTGACGGCACTACCATCCTTCCCATCTCACAAGCCCGCAAACTTGGTGTCATCCTCGACTCCGCTCTCTCATTCACCCCTCACATCCAAGCCGTCACCAAAACCTGCCGGTCTCAGCTCCGCAACATTGCCAAGATCTGCCCTTTCCTCTCCATCCAAACTGCTACCCTGCTTGTTCAAGCTCTCATGCTATCCCTTCTGGACTACTGCATCAGCCTCCTCTCCGATCTCCCATCCTCTTGTCTCTCCCCACTTCAATCCATACTTCATGCCACTGCCCGGATTGTCTTTGTCCAGAAACGCTCTGGGCATGTTACATCCCTCCTCAAAAATCTCCAGTGGCTACCAATCAGTCTGTGCATCAGGCAGAAACTCCTCACCCTGGGCTTCCAGGCTGTCCATCCCCTCGCCCCCTCCTACCTCACCTCCCTTCTCTCCTTCTCCAGCCCAGCCCGCACCCTCCACTCTTCTGCCGCTAATCTCCTCACCGGACCTCATTCTTGCTTGTCCCGCCATCGACCCCCGGCCCACGTCACCCCCCGGGCCTGGAATGCCCTCCCTCTGCCCATCCGCCAAGCTAGCTCTCTTCCTCCCTTCAAGGCACTACTGAGAGCTCACCTCCCCCAGGAGGTCTTCCCAGACTGAGCCCCCTCCTTCCTCTCCCCCTCGTCCCCCTCTCCATCTCACCCGTCTTACCTCCTTCCTTTCCCCACAGCACCTGTATATATGTATGTATGTTTGTACATATTTATTACTCTATTTATTTATTTATTTTACTTGTAAATATTTATTCTATTTATTTTATTTTGTTAATATGTTTGGTTTTGTTCTCTGTCTCCCCCTTTTAGCCTGTGAGCCCACTGTTGGGTAAGGACTGTCTCTACATGTTGCCCACTTGTACTTCCCAAGCACTTAGTCCAGTGCTCTGCACACAGTAACCGCTCAATAAATACGATTGATTGATTGATTGATATAGAGACAGTCCCTACCCAACAATGGGATCATGGTCTAGAAGGGGGAGACAAGTGTTTAGGACAGTGCTCTGCACACAGTAAGCTCTCAATAAATACAACTGAATGAATGACTCTGCCACTTGTCTGCTTTGTGACCTTGGGCAAATCGCTTCACTCCTCTGGTCCTCGGTTCCTTCATCTGTAAAATGGGGATGAAGACTGTGAACTCAGTGTGGGACAGGGACTATTTCCAACCTGATTATCCAGTATCCACCCCAGCACTTAGAATGATGCTTGGCCCAGAGGAAGCACGAAGCAGCGTGGCTCAGTGGAAAGAGCACGGGCTTGGGAGTCAGAAGTCATGAGTTCAAATCCCGACTCCACCACTTGTCAGCTGTGTGACTTTGGGCAAGCCACTTCACTTCTCTGGGCCTCAGTTACCTCATCTGTAAAATGGGAATTAACACTGTAACAACCCGAGAACCTTGTATCTACCCCAGTGCTTAGAACAGTGCTTGGCACATAGTAAGCGCTTAATAAACAAAAACCATCAACCACTGTTATAGTGCTTTGCACATGGCTCAATAAATGAGATTGAAAGAATGAATGAATGAACAGCAGGAGGAAAGCCCAAAGAGGAGAAAGTTAAATATGGAGGAAGTTGCAAATCACAAGAAAGGATACTCCACTTGTCTGCTGTGTGACCTTAGGCAAGTCACTTCGCTTCTCTGGGCCTCAGTGACCTCATCTGTAAAACGGGACTTGAGACAGTGAGCCCCAAGTAGGACGAGGACTGTATCCAATTCGATTTGCTTGTATCCACCTCAGTGCTTAGGACAGTGCCTGGCACACAGCAAGTGCTCATATCATTATATCATTATACCATTATATCATTATTCCATTATACCAATATAACAGAGTTGGCTGGCACGTTCCTTGCCCACAGTGAGCTTAGAAGGAGGCAGAGCAGAGTTGGAAGCGATTCACCCGTCTACTTGTTCTGTTTTGTTGTCTGTCTCCCCCTTCTAGACTGTGAGCCCGTTGTGGCCGAACCGTACTTTCCAAGCACTTACTACAGGGCTCTGCACACAATAAGCGCTCAATAAATACGATTGAATGAACGAATGAATGATTACGCAGAAGCCAGACTAACCGGACTGTGGAAAGTTGCTCTCCAGCCGGCATTCAGGGATGGAATTTCTGTATGACCCAGCAATTCTATCCCTCGGAAGAGCGAGCGGCACATAGGAGGGCAGATCGGTTGCCCTAGTCGCCACAGCCCTGGTTATGTTGGAGTTCTCGTGACAGGACGGATGGTGCTCGCCCAAGCAGCAGATAAGGTTAGAAGCGTCTTGGGTGTTTGCAGAGATTAACAGCAAATGCACATTTCGTTTAAAAGGCCCGAAGCAAAGTCCGCCGGAGGCGGCATCCCTTGGGAGCGATGAGCCTTAATCGGCTAAGTGGCGACCTAATCCCACCCTTCGGCTCCAGGGTCTGCTCTGGGCAAGGTGTATTTTTGGAAAGGATTTCCTTGCCGAAAATGTCTGTTTCTGACCTGAATCTGCAGGGAGCCAACGGATCTTTAAGCACTGAGCTAGTCTTCTCCAGGATTGCCCAGTGTCAGCCAGGCTAATGTTTCTGGCGTTGCCTATCAGTAGGCCCTCCTACAGCCCACCCGAGATGGTATTGGTTAAGTGCTTACTCCATGCCGAGCACTGTACTAGGCGCTGTGGTAGATATAAGCAGTTAGGACACATTCCCTGTCCCACTTGGGGCTCAAAATTTAAGTAGGAGGGAGAATAGGTGTCCCAGCCCCATTTTTACCGATGAAGAAACTGAAGCATGGGGAAATCAAATGACTCGTCCAAGGCCACGAGCGGATGAATGGTGGAGCTGGGATTAATAATAATAATAATAATAATGTTGGTATTTGTTAAGCACTTACTAGGTGCCAAGCACTGTTCTAAGCACTAGGGTAGATACAAGGTCATCAGGTTGTCCCACGTAGGGCTCCCAGTCTTCATTCCCATTTTACAGATGAGGTCACTGAGAGAAGTGAGTGACTTGCCCAAGGTCCCACAGCAGACAAGTGGCGGAGCTGGGATTAGAACCCATGACCTCTGACTCCCAAACCCGGGCTCTTTCCACTAAGCCACGCTGCTTCTCAGGTATTAGAACTCAGGACTCCAGAATCCCAGGCCTGTGCTCTTTCCACTAAGCCACACTGCTTCTCAGGCATCCTCAGGTATTCAGACATTGGCCCATCTGCCTGATTGACAGACAGTCTGGGCTTTTCCAATCTCAAACCTTTTTTTTTTAATGATTTGTTAAGCACTTACTATGTGCCAGACATTGTATTTAAGTGGTGGAGTAGATACAAAGTCCCTGTCCCCCCCAGAGCTCATGGTCTTAGTCCCTATTTTACAGATGAGGTAACTGAGATGCTGAGAAGTTAAATTACCTGCCCACAGTGACACACGAGACAAGTCAGTCTGCTATGAGCCTTCAGGGCTGGCAGAGGAGAGGAGGGACAGAGAAACAGCAAGGCCTAGTGGTTAGAGCCCGGGCCTGGGAGTTCAGAAGGACCTGGGTTCTAATCCTGACTCCGCCACTTGCCAGCTGTGTGACCTTAGGCAAGTCACTTCCCTTCTCTGTGCCGCAGTTCCCTCATCTGTAAACTGGGGATTAAGAGTGTGAGCCCCACGTGGGACAGGGACCGTGTCCCAACTGATTAAGTTATATCTCCCCGAGCACTTAGAACCGAGTCTAGCACACAGTAAGCGCTTAACAAATACCTTTCCAAAAAAAGTGAGAGAGCAGGGATTAGAACCCAGGCCTTCTGATGCCCAGGCCTGGGGTCTTTCCACTAGACCAAGCTGTTTCTCTGTTTCTCCTCCCTATTGCCTCCCCAGAAGGCTCATAGCAGGCTGGCTGGGACTTCAGAACAGAAATCTTAATTCTTCCAGGCAGCACTGACAGTACTTGGCACATAGTAAGCGCTTAACAAATACCATTATTATTATTATTATTATTTGAATAGACTCTACCCCCTCCCCCAACCACCTTGCCAAGACAATCAGAAAAAGTGGTGCACGAAACCTTTTGGTAGCCAGAATCCATAGTTAATTGCACTCAAACAGTTTTCAGCCGATTCCCAAAAAAGACAACATCATAATAATAATTATGGTATTTGTTAAGCACTTACCATGTGCCATGCCCTGTACTAAGCACCAGAGCAGATTCAAGCAAATTGAGTTATCCACAGTCTCTGTCCCGCAAGGGCTCACAGTCTTCCTCCCCATTTCACAGATGAGGTAACTGAGGTCCAGAGAAATGAAGTGACTTACCTAAGGTCACACAGAAGACAAAGGGAAGAACTGGAATTAGAACTCTGGTCCTTCTGACTTCTCCATGCTCTATCCACTACAGCAGGATACAGGATAATCAGGTTGGATACGGTCCCTGACCCACCTCGGTCTCAGAGTCTCAATTCCCATTTTACAAATGAGATAACTGAGGCACAGAGAAGTTAAGCGACTTGCCCAAGGTCACACAGCAGACAGCAGCAGAGGCAGGATTAGAACCCAGGAACTTCTGACTTCCAGGCATGGACTCTATCCATTAGGACACAATTGCCAGTCCTCTTTTGATTTGAGAGAAAGATTGGTACAGTAAAGAAAAATGCAAATTGTGGAATTGGGGGGGTGGGGCAAGTGTCGATTTTTCCCTGTGCAAGTTTGGAATGTGTGCTATAATAATAATAATAATAATAATAATAATAATAATAATAATAATAATAATAATAATGCATTTGTTAATCGCTTACTACATGCCAAGCACTGTTCTAAGCACTGGGGTGAATACAAGGTAATCAGGTTGTCCCACATGGGGCTCACAGTCTTAATCCCCATTTTATAGATGAGGTAACTGATGCACAGAGAAGTTAAATGGCTTACCCAAAGTCATACAGCAAAGTGGGAGAGGCAGGATTAGAACCCATATCCTTTGGCTCCCAAGCCCGGGCTCTTTCCACTAAGCCACATTGCTTCTCTATCAGTCTATATCGGTCATAACTCAGGAGACACTGACAACTGCTCCTTCACAGCACCTGTCCAGCTTCAGTGGCAACCAAAAAGGCCACAAAATCAACCAATCAGTGGTATTTGCTGAGCATTTATTTATTTGTGTGCAGAGCACTGTTCTAGGTGCTTGGGAGAGTACCATGGAGTTCATTCATTCATTCAATCGTATTTATTGAGTACTTACTGTGTGCAGAGCACTGTACTAAGCGCTTGGGAAGTACAAGTTGGCAACATCTAGAGATGGTCCCTACCCAACAGTGGGATCACAGTCTAGAAGGGGGAGATGGACAACAAAAAAAAAACAAATTAACAAAATAAAATAAATAGAATAAATATGTACAAATAAAATAAATAAATAAATAGAATAATAGGTACGTACAAACTAATATACATCTATACAGGTGCTGTGGGGAGGGGAAGGAGGTAAGGTGGGGGGAAGGTGTGGGGGAGGAGGGAGAGAGGAAGGAGGAGGCTCAGTCTGGGAAGGCCTCCTGGAGTTGGTAGACATGCTCTCTGCCCACAAGGAGATCACAGTCTAGAGGGAGAGACAGACATTCAAATAAATAGTATATAAACGATGGACTTGCAGGTAAGCGCTGTGGGGCTGAGGGTGGAGTGAATACCAAGTGCCCAGTGGATACAGACCCAAGTGCTAAATCAATCAATCAATCAATCAATCAATCGTATTTATTGAGCGCTTACTATGTGCAGAGCACTGTACTAAGTGCTTGGGAAGTACAAATTGGCAACATATAGAGACAGTCCCTACCCAACAGTGGGCTCACAGTCTAAAAGGGGGAGACAGAGAACAAAACCAAACATACTAACAAAATAAAATAAATAGAATAGATATGTACAAATAAAATAAATAAATAAATAAATAAATAGAGTAATAAATATGTACAGACATATATACGGCCTGAGTAAATCCAGAAACCTCCACATACCCATCTGCTGGATGACGTGTCAATTGGATAGCTGTAATTTGTCATAGAACCTGGAGGGTACATTAAGCCCAGCCCGCACCCTCCGCTCCTCTGCCACTAATCTCCTCACTGTGCCTCGTTCCCGCCTGTCCTGCCGTCGACCCCCGGCCCACGTCATCCCCCTGGCCGGGAATGCCGCCCTCCCCACATTCGCCAAGCTAGCTCTCTTCCTCCCTTCAAGGCCCTACTGAGAGCTCACCTCCTCCAGGAGGCCTTCCCAGACTCAGCCCCCTCCTTCCTCTCCCCCTCGTCCCCCCTCCATCCCCACCATCTTACCTCCTTCCCTTCCCCACAGCACCTGTATATATGTATATATGTTTGTACATATTTATTGCTCTATTTATTTTACTTGTACATATCCTATTTATTTTATTTTGTTAATATGTTTGGTTTTGTTCTCTGTCTCCCCCTTCTAGACTGTGAGCCCACTGTTGGGTAGGGACTGTCTCTATGTGTTGCCAACTTGTACTTCCCAAGCGCTTAGTACAGTGCTCTGCACACAGTAAGCGCTCAATAAATGCGATCGATTGATTGATTGATTGATATACATATATACAGGTGCTGTGGGGAAGGGAAGGAGGTAAGATGGGGGGGATGGAGACGGGGACGAGGGGGAGAGGAAGGAAGGGGCTCAGTCTGGGAAGGCCTCCTGGAGGAGGTGAGCTCTCAGCAGAGCCTTGAAGGGAGGAAGAGAGTGAGCTTGGCGGAGGGGCAGAGGGAGGACATTCCAGGCCCGGGGGATGACGTGGGCCGGGGGTCGATGGCGGGACAGGTGAGAGCGAGGTACGGTGAGGAGATTAGCGGCGGAGGAGCGGAGGGTGCAGGCTGGGCAGTAGAAGGAGAGAAGGGAGGTGAGGTAGGAGGGGGCGAGGGGATGGACAGCCTTGAAGCCCAGGGTGAGGAGGTTCTGCCTGATGCGCAGATTGATTGGTAGCCACTGGAGGTTTTTGAGGAGGGGAGTGATATGCCCAGAGCGTTTCTGGACAAAGATAATCCGGGCAGCGGCATGAAGTATGGATTGAAGTGGAGAGAGACACGAGGATGGGAGATCAGAGAGAAGGCTGGTGCAGTAGTCCAGACGCGATAGGATGAGAGCTTGAATGAGCAGGGTAGCAGTTTGGATGGAGAGGAAAGGGCGGAGCTTGGCAATGTTGCGGAGCTGAGACCGGCAGGTTTTGGTGACGGCTTGGATGTGAGGGGTGAATGAGAGAGCGGAGTCGAGGATGACACCAAGCTTGCGGGCTTGTGAGACGGGAAGGATGGTAGTGCCGTCAACAGAGATGGGAAAGTCAGGGAGAGGACAAGGTTTGGGAGGGAAGACAATGAGTTCAGTCTTCGACATGTTGAGCTTTAGGTGGCGGGCGGACATCCAGATGGAGATGTCCTGAAGGCAGGAGGAGATGCGAGCCCGGAGAGAGGGGGAGAGAGCAGGGGCAGAGATGGAGATCTGGGTGTCATCAGCGTAGAGATGATAGTTGAAGCCGTGGGAGCGAATGAGGTCACCAAGGGAGTGTGTGTAGATTGAGAACAGAAGGGGACCAAGCACTGAACCTTGGGGAACCCCCACAGTAAGAGGATGGGAGGGGGAGGAGGAGCCTGCAAGAGACTGAGAAAGAACGACTGGAGAGATAAGAGGAGAACCAGGAGAGGACGGAGTCTGTGAAGCCAAGGTCAGGAAGAGTAAATCAATCCATCAATCAGTATTTCTGGAGTGCCAGAAGGTCATCTCATCTGGACTGTGAGCCCACTCTTCTAGACTGCGAGCCCGCTGTTGAGTAGGGACCGTCTCTATATGTTGCCAACTTGTACTTCCCAAGTGCTTAGTACAGTGCTCTGCACACAGTAAGTGCTCAATAAATACGATTGAATGAATGAATCTGAAAAATTCCAGAATAATTCTGCCTTAAGTGTTGGGGGGGGACTAACACATAGAAATGGTTTGAAAGAATCAAGGTGATTAGCCAAATAGAAGAATAGCCAGATCCCGACGGGGAATACGAAGCACGCACAAGTCTTTTCCAGTGGTGAAAGAGTGGTCTCTGTGGGCTGCCCAAACTGCCAAACTGAGATTATCTGGTCCCTCAAGAGAAGTAGCACCGGACCGTCTTTGGTCCTCATGTCGAATAGAATTATTCCAGGAAGAGTAAAGAGGGGGTTGAGGGCAAAGCTTCTCAAACTCACATTGGTCTGTCGTCAAACACCGCTCAGCTTGATAATGTCACCCCCTTTCAGCAGACTCTTTTATATACTACTCCCTTTTCCTAGCCAAGTGTTAGACGCATTTCCTACTCAGTTCAGATGCAGGAGAATGGTTCGGTGAGCCACCCAACTGTGCAATGAAACGGACTTGAACTCTCACTCTGTGACAGTTTCTGTTGTAGACCATTGATTTCTGCTTCATTCTTTTTCTGATAAACCCACATTCTGGGCTTAATGGTCTTAGAGAAGCAGCGTGGCTCAGTGGAAAGAGCCCGTGCTTTGGAGTCAAAGGTTCAAATTTGGGTTCAAATCCCAGCTCCGCCAATTGTCAGCTGCTGATTTGGGGCAAGTCACTTAACTTCTCTGAGCCTCAGTGACCTCATGTGTAAAAAGGGGATTAAGACTGTGAGCCCCCCATGGGACAACCTGATCACCCTGTAACCTCGCCAGCGCTTTGGCACATAGTAAGAGCTTAACAAATACCAACATTATTATTATTATTATTATTATTATTATTATTATTATTATTATTATTAATCTTCCCTTGAACAAAGAGAGATACATATACATCCTCTCTGGATCCAAGAAAACTGGGATTAGACAATGTTGTTTTAGGGGTTATTATTATCACTATTTTTTAGTAATAGTAATAATAATAATAATGAATTTATTATGCACTTACTCTGCATCAAGCACAGTTCTAAGCTGTGGGGTAGATAAAAGGTAATCAGATTGGACACAAACCCTGTCCCACACAGAGTTCACAGCCAAAGCAGAAGGGAGAACAGGCGCTGAATCTGCATTTTACAGATGAGGAAACTGAGACCCAGAAAAGTTAAGTGATTTGCACAGTGGGCAACTGGTAGGTTACAAGTTGATCAGGTTGCCCCCCGGGGGGCTCACAGTCTTAATCCCCATTTTACAGATGAGGGAACTGAGTCACGGAGAAGTGAAGTGACTTGCCCAAAGTCACCCAGCTGACAATTGGCGGAGCTGGGATTTGAACCCATGACCTCTGACTCCCAAGCACGGGCTCTTTCCACTAGACCACCACTGCTCTTTCTTTTTGTTCTTGAGGGGTCATTATTTTCCTCCCACAGACTTCCAAGCCAATTGGCTTCAGTTTTGAGACCGTGTCCAAAGGCAGGATGTACTCATATCTGGATTTACTCCTCTTCAACCTCCCTGCTGAGTCCCCTATCCTCTTGGCTCTGCACCTCTTAAGGACTTAATAATAATAATAATGGCATTTATTAAGTGCTTACTACGTGCAAAGCACTATTCTAAGTGCTGGAGAGGTTACAAGGTGATCAAGTTGTCCCACGGGGGGCTCACAGTCATTCATTCATTCAATCATATTTATCGAGCACTTACCGTGTGCAGAGCACTGTACTAAGAGCTTGGGAAGTACAAGTCGGCAACATATAGAGACGGTCCCTACCCAACAACGGGCTCACAGTCTAGAAGGGGGAGACAGACAACAAAACAGAACATGTGAACAGGTGTAAAGTCATCAGAATAAATAGAAGTAAAGCAAGATGCGCATCATTAACAAAATAAAATAAATAGAATAGTAAATATGTACAAGTAAAATAAATAGAGTAATAAATCTGTACAAATGTATGTACAGGTTCTGTGGGGAGGGGAAGGAGGTAGGGCAGGGGTGATGGGGAGGGGGAGAGGAAGGAGGGGGCTCAGTTTGGGAAGGCCTCCTGGAGGAGGTGAGCTCTCAGTAGGGATTTGAAGGGAGGAAGAGAGCTAGCTAGGGAGGAAGAGAGCTAGTTTGGCAGATGTGCGGAGAGAGGGCATTCCAGGCTAGGGGAAGGACGTGGGCCGGGAGCTAACGGCAGGACAGCGAGAACGAGGCACAGTGAGGAGGTTACCGGCAGAGAAGCGGAGGGTGTGGGCTGGGCTGGAGAAGGAAAGAAGGGAGGTGAGGTAGGAGGGGGATTAAAACTGTGAGCCCCACGTGGGACAACCTGATTACCTTGTATCTACCCCAGTGCTTAGAACAGTGCTTGGCACATAGTAAGCGCTTAACAAATACCATCATTATTATTATTATTACCCAAGGTGACACAGCAGGAAAGTGGCAGAGCCGGGATTAGAACCCAAGGTCCTTCTAACCCCGGGCCCATGCTCCAACCACTAGGCCATGCTGCTTCTCAGCTACTCTGTTACTTTGGAGCGAGTCAGTCAGTTAATTGGATTTATTGAGCACTTACTGTGTGCAGAGCACTGTACTAAATGCTTGGAAGAGTATGGTATAACAACAGAAGAGGCACATTCCCTGCCCACAGTGAGCTTACAGTCTAGAGGGGGAGACAGACATGTGGTTAGAAAGAAATAAATGACAGCTATGGACATAAGGGCTGTGGGGCTGGAAGGGGGGATGAATAAAGGGAGTAAATTAGGGAGACCTGTCCAAAAGACCTGGGCAAGAAACATCTGCACTAAATTGTCTCTGCCACACCATCCTGCCCAAAACTGTGGCACAGAAACCCAGCAATGAGAAAGTAAGCAACCCCTTGGGGCCAAATAATGAATCTCTAGACTTTCCCTCTAGACTGTAAGCTCATCGTGGACAGGAAATGTGCAGCGTGGCTCAGTGGAAAGAGCACGGGCTTGGAAGTCAGAGGTCGTGGGTTCTAATCCCAGCTCTTTCACTTATCGGCTGCGTGACTTTGGGCAAGTTGCTTAACTTCTCTGTGCCTCATTTCCCTCATCTGTAAAATGGGGATTAAGACTGTGAGCCCCACGTGGGACAACACGATTACCTTAGCGTGGCTCGGTGGAAAGAGCACGGGCTTTGGAGTCAGAGGTCAGGGGTTCAAATCCCAGCTCCGCCACTTGTCAGCTGGGTGACTTTGGGTAAGTCACTTCACTTCTCTGGGCCTCAGTTTACTTATCTATAAAATGGGGATTAAGACTGTGAGCCCCCCGTGGGACAACCTGATCACCTTGTAACCTCCCCAGCGCTTAGAACGTTGCTTTGCACATAGTAAGCGCTTAACAAATGCCATTATCATCATCATCATTGTGTCTCCCCCAGTGCTTAGAACAGTGCTCGGCACATAGTAAGCAACAAATGCCATTATTATTATTATTATTGTTATTATTATTGTATTGTACTCTCTCAAGTCCCCTCTCAGGGTCACTCCTGGAGAGTTTCCAGTCCTCTACCAGTCTCAACTACGGGAGGGCGAGTCAAGCAGAGAGGCCTGTCCATTCCATTCCTAGCTTGGGCAGTGGCTAGCGAGTGGCAGGCAATCTGCTACAAATCAAAACTCCCCTGTGCTGGGCAGAGACTCAACTTTACTGCATGGAAAGCGGCCATGGTAAAACACTTCTGTATTTTTACCAAGAAAACTCTGTGGATCCACTACCAGAAAGATTGCAGATGGAAGTGGGGCGTTCTGGGACACATGAGTCCTTGGAGTCGCTATAATAATAATAATAATAATAATAATAATGGGTCGGAGATGACTGAACAGCATAAGACAAGACTCTCCCAAGCACTTAGCACTTTGCTTTGCACACAGTAAGCGCTCAATAAATAAGATTGAACCAGGTTAATGGGGCTCAGGCCCCCCCGGCTGCTACACCCCAAAGAGCAAGGAAGTGATTTGTAGAAACCCTGCAAATTCTTCCTCCTTCCCATCCAGCTTTCCTCTTCCCCTTTATCTTCCTTCCTTTCCTCAGATTAATCTTGGGCTCGGAGCGTGAGATGAGAGGCTGAGTGGCCTCGCTGAATACTAAAGAGCCGACCGATCCGGGGGAGCGGAATGCCAAGCGAGCGACCCCGCCGCAGGAGCCGAGGCGGGCAAGCCGGGCTCTGCCTAGGCACCATCTGCCGATCCCTCGGGAGGACAGGACAAACAGGCGAGGCACGAAGACCGGATTATGTAACAGGCAAGAATTGCTGTTTCGGGAGATGAAACAAATAGAACAAATTGATCCGCTCAGCTCGGTGCCGGAGATGAGTCGCAGAGGGAGACCTTGTCCCTGTTTGCTCCGTCATTTACGGGGGGAGATTGCGGCTGCTGAAGACACGGGGGACCATCCCATAAGTAACCATGGCGATATCACTGCCCGGAGTTGACATTAGGGACAGTTGCCATTCGTGGTATCTTCCAAAGCCACATGAAACGCAACAACTCATTCAGCGGTCACCTGGTGAGCGCTAAATCAGATGGAGACGTGGCCTGTTCTCTTCCTTGTACAGTCATAATAATAATAATGATGGTATTAAGCGCTTACTATGTGGAGAAGCAGCGTGGCTCAGTGGAAAGAGCATGGGTTTTGGAGTCAGTGGTCATGGGTTCAAATCCCGGCTCCGGCAACTGTCAGCTGTGTGACTTTGGGCAAGTCACTTCTCTGTGCCTCAGTTACCTCCTCTGTAAAATGGGGATTGACTGTGAGCCCTCCGTGGGATAACCTGATCACTCTGTGGCCTCCCCAGTGCTTAGAACAGTGCTTTGCACATACTAAGTGCTTAATAAATGACATTATTATTATATATATAATATAATATTAATATAATATATTATTATAACAGTGCCAAGCACTGTTCTAAGCACCAGAGCACTGTTCTAAGTGCAGTCATCATTTGCTAACTATATTTTTTTAATGGTGTTCCCTAAACGCTTACTGGGTGCTGACCATCGGTACTAAGCCCTGGGGTAGATATAAGATGATCAGGTTGGACCCGGTCCCTGTCCCACAGGGGACTCACAGTCTTAATCCCCATTTGACGGATGAGGTAATTGAGCTCTGGAGCAGCAGAGTGACTTGCCCAGGGTCACACAGCAGAAAAGTGGCAGAGCCACTTCCCTTCCCCACACCACCTGTATATATGTATATATGTTTGTACATATTTATTACTCTATTTATTTATTTATTTTACTTGTACATATCTATTCTATTTATTTTATTATGTTAGTATGTTTGGTTTTGTTCTCCGTCTCCCCCTTTAAGACTGTGAGCCCACTGTTGGGTAGGGACTGTCTCTATATGTTGCCAACTTGTACTTCCCAAGCGCTTAGTACAGTGCTCTGCACACAGTAAGTGCTCAATAAATACGATTGATTGATTGATTGATTGAGAGCCGGGATGAGAACTTGGGTCGTCTAGACAGTAAGCTTGCCCTCTAGACTGTGAGCTCGTCCTCTATGACCTTCTAACTCCCAAGCCAATGCTTTTTCCTCTACGCCACACCACTCCTCTAGACTATAAGCTCGTTGTGAACAGGGAATGT
The DNA here is from genome assembly GCF_015852505.1 of Tachyglossus aculeatus. Taxonomy (NCBI): domain Eukaryota; kingdom Metazoa; phylum Chordata; class Mammalia; order Monotremata; family Tachyglossidae; genus Tachyglossus; species Tachyglossus aculeatus. The sequence continues at coordinate 37,823,269 of NC_052086.1, forward strand.
GTCGGTTTATTGTTGTACTCTCCCCAGCGCTTAATACAGTGCTCTGCACACAGAAAGCCCTCGATAAATATGATTGAATGCATGGTCCTCTGAGTCCCAGGTCTGTGCCCTTTCTCAATGGCTCAGAATTCCAGGCTCTTTGCTGTGTGACCTTAGGCAAGTCACTTCGGTTCTCTGTGCCTCCGTTATCTCACCCATAAAATGGGGATTAAGACCGTGAGCCCCAAGTGGGACAGGGATTGGATCCAACCTGATAAGCTTGTGTCCACCCCAGTGCTTAGTACAGTGTCTGGCAGATAGTAAATGCTTAACAGATGGCTTAAAAACAAAACAAAAAACCCAAACGGAACAGTGCCCTAGATCTAGAGAAGCTGCACAAAATCTACGGGATCACGTTCCCTGATTAGGGCTCCGGTCAGGCATGGACAACCAAAAATGATCTGCTCTAATGCAATGCTAACCGTATCAATATCGGTAACAGTATCAACTTGGTAACACTAACGGAGCCTCTTCTGGACATATGACTCTGTGGAGAGTGCTTAAGAAAAGCACAAAAGAGGTTGAAAAAAAGTGCTCCCTGCCCTCCAATAGCTTTCGATCTAAGGGGAGAAGGTGTAGCCATCAAGCGATCAATATATTTTGGTTGAGTAATAATAATTATCGTTTTCATGAAGCGCTTCCTATTGGTGGTGTGTGACTTAATTAGGTCAGATACAGTCCCTGTCGGACATGGGCTCACAGTCCAAGTAGGTTGGAGAATAGGCATTGAATCCCCATTTTACAAATGAGTAGACATCAATTTGTTTGTTTTTTGTTTTTTTGTTGTTGTTGTTGTCATCTGTCACCCCCCTCTAGACTGTGAGCCTGCTGTTGTGTAGGGACCATCTCTATCTGTTGCCAAAGTGTACTTTCCAAGCACTTAGTCCAGTGCTGTGCACACAGAGAGTGCTCAATAAATATGATTGAACAAATGAATGAATCAATCAATCAATACGTTTTGCTGAAGAGTAATAATAATTATTGTATTTGTTAAGCATATACTATGGGTCAAGCACCAGGGCATATGAATTAGGTCAGACCCAGTCCCCGTCCCCGTCCCGCATGGAGTTCAGTCTAAATAGAGAAGCAGCATGACTCAGTGGAAAGAGCCCGTGCTTGGGAGTCAGAGGTTATGGGTTCAAATCCCCGCTCCGCCAATTGTCAGCTGGGTGACTTTGGGCAAGTCACTTCACTTCTCTGGGCCTCAGTTCCCTCATCTGTAAAATGGGGATGAAGACTGCGAGCCCTATGTGGGACAACCTGATCACCTTATATCCCCCCAGCGTTTAGAACAGCGCTTGGCACATAGTAAGCGCTGAGCAAATACAATCATTATTATTATTAAATAGGAGGGAGAGCAGGCATTGAATGCCCCTTTTACAAATGAGGAAACTGAGGCCCAGAGAAGTTGAGATTTACCCAAGGTTACACAACAGACAAGCGGTAGAGCCAGGACTAGAACCCAGATGACCCCCAGGCCCGGGCTCCATCCCTTGGGCCCTTCTGCTTCTCCTAAGAGAAGAGCATAGATGTAAATTCATTCATTCATTCATTCAATCGTATTTATTGGGCGCTTACTGTGTGCAGAGCACTGGACTAAGCGCTTGGGAAGCACAAGTCGACAACATCTAGAGATGGTCCCTACCCAACAACGGGCTCACAGTCTAGAAGGAGGAGACAGATAGCAAAACAAAACATGTGGACAGGTGTCGTCATCAGAATAAATAGAAGTAAAGCTAGATGTACATCATTAGCAAAATAAATAGTAAATATGTACAAGTAAAATAGAGTAATAAATCTGTACAAACATCTATACAGGTGCTGTGGGGAGGGGAAGGAGGTAGGGCGGGGGGGATGGGGAGAGGGAGAGTAAATAATAGATGCCAGCAAATAAAGAACCAGAGAAACGCGTCAGTTCTGCGAAACCTGGTGGGATGACACGAGCAGGATAAGGCAGCATTTATGCCTTAGGATTCTTTGACTGGAGACAGATGCGCTCTTGGCCCGGAGTCCAAAATGAGCTGTCGAAGCTTTGACTCGGGCTATTTATTTAACCTAGCCATGAATAATTAATCACATTGACATTAAACTTATACCATAATTATAAAGCACTTTTTCCAAAGAGTTCAAAGCACACTGCAGGTAAAATCTAATTCATCTTCCCGGCGCCTATCTCAGTAGAAATGTGTGTTAAATGGTTTCCTCCTCCAGGAGGCCTTCCCAGACTGAGCCCCTTCCTTTCTCTCCCCCTCGCACCCCTCTCCATCCCCCCATCTTACCTCCTTACCTTCCCCACAGCACCTGTAAATATGTATATATGTTTGTACATATTTATTACTCTATTTATTTATTTTACTTGTACATATCTATTCTATTTATTTTATTTTGTTAGGATGTTTGGTTTTGTTCTCTGTCTCCCCCTTCTAGACTGTGAGCCCACTGTTGGGTAGGGACTGTCTCTATATACTGCCAACTTGTACTTCCCAAGCGCTTAGTACAGTGCTCTGCACACAGTAAGTGCTCAATAAATACGATTGATTGATTGATTGATTTCATGATCTAAATGAAGACCTAACATGAGGTATTTATGACCAAAGAGAAGCAGCATGGCTTAGTGGAAAGAGCCCGGGCTTGGGAGTCAGAGGACGTGGGTTCTAATCCCGCCTCCGCCACTTATCTGCTGTGTGACCTTGGGCAAGCCACTTCACATCTCTGGGCCTCAGTTACCTCATCTGGAAAATGGGGATGAAGACTTTGAGCCCCCTGTGGGACAACCTGATCACCTTCTAACCTCCCCAGCGCTTAGAACAGTGCTTGGTGCATAGTAAGTGCTTAATAAATGCCATTTTTATTATTCTCTGTGCCTCAGTTCCCTCATCTGTAAAATGGGGATTAAGACTGGGACCCCCCTTCCCACGTGGGACAACCTGATCACCTTGTATCTAGCCCAGGGCTTAGAACAGTGCTTGGCACAGTAAGCGCTTAACAAATACCATTACTATTATTACCCCCTTCTAGACTGTGAGCCCATTGTGGGATCAGTCAGTCAGTCAATTGCATTTATTGAGCGCTTACTGTGTACAGAGCACTGTACTAAGCGTTTGGGAGAGGACAATATAATAGACACATTCCCTGCCCATAAGTAGTTTACAGTCTAGAGGGGGAGGCAGACATGGACATAAATAAATTACAAATGTGTACATAAGTACTGTGGGGCTAGGAGGGGGGAATAAAAGAAGAGAGCAAGTCAGGACAATGCAGAAGGGAGTGGGAGAAGAGGAAAGGAGGGCTAGGGATTGTCTCTGTTGTCAAATTGTACTTTCCAAGTGCTTAGTACAGTGCTTTGCACAGAGTAAGTGCTCAATAAATATGATTGAATGAATGAAGTACAGTGTGCCCTGCTCTGAAGCTAACAGGAGAAGAGCCAGGGAAACTGAAGGAACCAGGAAGCAGCTTAGCGTAGTGAATAGAGCACGGGCCTGGGAGTTAGAAGGTCATGGGTTCTAATCCTGGCTCTGCCCCTTGTCTGCTGTGTGCCCTTGGGCGAGTCACTTCACTTCTCTGGGCCTCAGTTACCTCATCTATAAAATGGGGATTGAGACCGTGAGCTCCACATGGGACAGGGATTGGGTCCAACCTGATTTTAGTTTGCTTAGTATGGTACCTGCCACAAAGGAAGTGTTTAGCAAATACCATTATTATAAAATTAATACCTGAAGTGGCAGTCATTGGGTAGTGTACAGTTCCCATATTATCCCTCCTCACAATCCTCTCACTTCCCTTTATTAGTGAAGAGAACTACTTTTATTCAGCTCAAGATAAAGTAAAAGAAGGGGGAGAAGGTAGGATCCCTGAGAGGCCCAATTTTCAGGGTTAAACTCGACTACGAAGATTGCATTTGTACAGAGATTTGTGGCTCTGAATCGCAATGTCCTTATCACTTGTGTGGACACGATGATTTCAGGATGTTCTAGCTTTGCTGTGTGTTGGAAATTTCAGTGGTACATTTTGTTTAAATGTCCCTAAAAGACAAGGTCAAAATACAAGTATTTAAGAGCTGAAATTGAACAATTCGCCAACTGCCCTTAAAAGTATGACTCTAAAGCCTGAGAGCAGTGTCTTATTCATTCATTCATTCAATCGTATTTATTGGGTGCTTACTGTGTGCAGAACACTGTACTAAGTGCTTGGGAAGTCCAAGTTAGCAACATCTAGAGATGGTCCCTACCCAACAGTGGGCTCACAGGCTAGAAGGGGGAGACGGACAACAAAACAAAACATATTAACAAAATTCATTCATTCAATCATATTTATTGAGCCCTTACTGTGTGCAGAACACTGTACTAAGCGCTTGAGAAGTACAAGTCGGCAACACATAGAGACGGTCCTACCCAACAGCAGGCTCATAGTCTAGAAGGGGGAGACAGACAACAAAACCAAACATATTAACAAAATAAAATAAATAGAATAAATATGTACAAATAAAATAAATAAATAAATAGAGTAATAAATACGTACACACATATATACAGGTAGACAGCAAAAGAAAACATATTAAGACTGTGAGCCCCCCCATGGGACAACCTGATTCATTCATGCATTCATTCATTCATTCAATGAATGAATGCTCTGTGTGCAGAGCACTGTACTAAGCGCTTGGGAAGTCCAAGTTGGCAACATCTAGAGACGGTCCCTACCCAACAGTGGGGCTCACGGTCTAGAAGGGGGAGACACACAACAAATCAATCAATCAATCAATTGTATTTACTGAGCACTTACTGTGTGCAGAGCACTGTACTAAGTGCTTGGGAAGTACAAGTTGGCATCATATAGAGACAGTCCCTACCCAACAGTGGGCTCACAGTCTAGAAGACAAAACACATTAACAAAATAAAATAAATAGAATAAATATGTACAAATAAAATAAGTAAATAGAGTGATAAATACGTACAAACATATGATGATGATGAGGCCTGAGAAGGTGGATATGTACAATTAGGTCGAATGAAACCCAGGTAGCCACAACCAACAGACACTAGCTGTTCTATATTCCCTCCTCTTCTAAGGTATAAGTTAAGCTACAATACAAAACTCCGGTTGAGGACCCATGACAGTCCATTATTTCTGAATTAGTAAACTGAAGATATCAAATAATGCTCATGAGGCTATTAACTAACTCATTGTTAAATGCTTTGGGATTTGGGGAGGAAACAGAATATTATTTACTGCAGAGTAGTCTAATAGGTTCAAACCCTTTAAGTGGTTGCGGTCCCGTATTCCAGCTGAGCATGGTGCGTGTGTCCCAAAGCACACCTTTCAACTCCTTGGGCATGCTCTTTTTCTGGCCTGGAATGCCCTCCCTCCTCATATCCGACAGACAATGACTCTCTCCCCCTTCAAATCCTTATTGAAGGCCCAACTCCTCCAAGAGGTCTTCCCTGACTAAGTCCTCCTTTCCTCTTCTCCCACTCCCTTCTGCATCGTCCTGACTTGCTCTCTTTTTCTCACCTCCTCCCAGCCCCAAAAGACTTATGTCCATATCTGTAATTTATTTATTTATATTAATGTCTGTCTCCCCCTGCTCTAGACTGTAAGTTCGTTATGTTCGTTCGTTTTAGACTGTGAGCCCACTGTTGGGTAGGGACTGTCTCTATATGTTGCCAATTTGTACTTCCCAAGTGCTTAGTACAGTGCTCTGTGCATAGTAAGCGCTCAATAAATACAATTGATGATGATGATGATGATGGGCAGGAAATGTGTCTGTGTATAGTTTCATTGTACTCTCCCAAATGCTTAGTACAGTGCTCTGCACATAGTAAGCGCTCAATAAATATGATTGACTGACTGATTTTTGAACTTTCCCCTGTTTTCCTGAGACTGCAGAAGGGGAAGAGAGAGCGAGAGCAAGAGCCCACTGTTGGGTAGGGACCGTCTCTATACGTTGCCAACTTGTACTTCCCAAGTGCTTAGTCCAGTGCTCTGCACAGAGTAAGCGCTCAATAAATACGATTGAATAAATGAATGAAAGAGAGAAAAGATGGTGGAACCAACAGTGGGCTGGCATCTTGCTTTCTGCCTGATCCTACGCTACAGCTCCTTCACCCGCTTCTGTTATTCCTAGTTCATTCAATCATATTTATTGAGCCTTACTGTGTGCAGAGCACTGTACTAAGTGCTTGGAAAGGACAATTCGGTAACAGAGACAATCCCTACCCAACAACAGGCTTCCAGGAACAATTCAGCTACTAGGATCCAGGAGGACTCCACTGGAGTCTTGTCAAGCCCCATTGTCATGAGGCTTAGACCATCATCATCATCAATCGTATTTATTGAGCGCTTACTATGTGCAGAGCACTGTACTAAGCGCTTGGGAAGTACAAATTTGCAACATATAGAGACAGTCCCTACCCAACAGTGGGCTCACAGTCTAAAAGGGGGGGGGGGGGAACAGTCTAAAAGGGGGGACCAACAAGTCATGGTTAGGATAAGAGGCTATAACTTCCTCACGAGAGCAAAGATCTCTGCCCTCTTGTCCTGGCTGACTAGGTCCCCATCTTGGGGCCTTCAGGACAACAATGAGCTAGTTCATGGGTGGAAGGGAATAGTGGCAATGTTTTTTTGTGTTTTCATGTGCTGTGTCATCACAACATCTCCAGAAACTGCCCACTCCTCTCCATCCAAACTGCCACCACTGGCCCAAGCGCTGGTTATATCATCTAGCAATTACTGCATCAGCCTCCTTTTTTGACCTCTCTGCCTCTGGCCTTCCCCTCTCCGGTCCATTCTTCCAACTCTGCTGCCTGAATCATTTTTCTAAATAATTGTTCTGCGCACTTCATTCATTCAATCGTATTTATTGAGCGCTGACTGGGTGCAGAGCACTGGACTAAGCGCTTGGGAAGTACAAATTGGCACCATACAGAGACAACGGGCTCACAGTCTAGAAGGAGGAGACAGATGACAACACAAAACAAGTAGACAGGTGTCAAAACTGTTGGAATAAATAGAATCATAGCTCTATACACATCATTAATAAAATGAATAGAGTAATGAATAGGTACAAATAGACATAAGTGCTGTGGGGAGAGGAAGGGGGTTGGGGGAGGAAGAGAGGAAAAGGGGGGCTCAGTGTGGGAAGGCCTCCTGGAGGAGGTGAGCTCTCAGTAGGGCTTTGAAGGGAGGAAGAGAGCCAGCTTGGCGGATGGGCGGAGGGAGGGCATTCCAGGCCGGGGAAGGACGTGGGTCGGGGGTTGACGATGGGATGGGAGAGAACAAGGAACATTGAGGAGGTGAGCGGTGGCAGAGGAGCGGAGGGTGCGGCCTAGGATGGAGAAGGACAGATGGGAAATGAGGGAGGAGGGGGCGAGGTGATGGAGAGCCTTGAAGCCGAGAGTGAGGAGTTTTTGCTTGATGCGTAGGTTGACTGGAAGCCACTGGAGATTTTTGAGGAGGGGAGTAACATGCCCAGAGCGTTTCTGCACAAAGATGATCCGGGCAGCAGCGTGAAGTATAGACTGAAGTGGGGAGAGACATTTAGATGGGAGATCAGAGAGGAGGCCGATGCAGTAATCCAGTCGGGAGAGGATGAGAGATTGAACCAGCAAGGGAGCGGTTTGGATGGAGAGGAGAGGGTGGATCTTGGCGATGTTGCGGAGATGAGACTGGCAGGTTTTGGTGACGGATGGGATGTGAGGGGTGAACGAGAGAGCGGAGTCGAGGATGACACCAAGGTTGCGGGCTTGTGAGATGGGAAAGATGGTAGTGCCGTCTACAGTGACGGGAAACCCGCCCCCAGCCCTGCTCACAAATCATACCCACCGATCATCGACTATGTCCATAACCACGCCTACAGCCTCGCCCACCTGGCCTCTGAGCCCCGTGTGGCTCAGTGGAAAGAGTCCGGGGCTTGGGAGTCAAAGGTCATGGGTTCTAATTCCACCTCCGCCAATTGTCAGCTGGGTGACTTCGGACAAGTCCCTTCACTGCTCTGGGCCTCAGTTCCCTCATCTGTAAAATGGGGATGAAGACTGGAAGCCCCAAGTGGGACAACCTGATCCTTGTACCCACCCCGGCGCTTAAAACAGTGCTTTGCACATAGTAAGCGCTTAACAAATGCCATCATCATTATTATTGGTATTACCTACCATCAGCCCACCTTAGCTGGGCTTCGGGGTGCAGAATCCTTCCCAGTCCTTCATTCATTCAATCGTATTTATTCATTCATTCATTCATTCAATCGTATTTATTGAGCGATTACTGTGTGCAGAGCACTGTACTAAGCGCTTGGAAAGTACAAGTTGGCAACATATAGAGACGGTCCCTACGCAACAGCGGGCTCACAGAGTGCTTACTGTGTGCAGAGCACCGGACTAAGCGCTTGGAAAGTACAATTCAGCAATAGAGACAATCCCTGCCCACACTGGGCCCACAGTCTAGAGGGGAGAGACAGACATCAATACAAGTAAACAGGTATCCACTCAAACATACTTACTGAGCGCTTACTGTATGCAGAGCACTGTACTAAATGCTTGGGAGAGTAAAATATAATAATATTCCCCTCCTGTTAGGCCCATGGAGGCTCCTCTCATCCCACCCCCCTGCCTCAGTAGAGTCCAGTTCCTCCATCTCCCAGACCCCACCATCATGAGCAGTCTTTCCCTCCTTCGTCCCCTCCGAGCCCCAAATAATAATAATAATTGTGGTATTTGTTAAGCGCTTACTGTACCAGGCACCGTACTAAGCGCTGGGGTGGATACAAGCAAATCAGGTTGGATACAGCCCCTGTCCCACCTGGGGCTCCCTGTCTTAATCCCCATCTTACAGATGAGGTAACTGAGGCACAGAGAAGTTAAGTGACTTGTCCAAGGTCACACAGCAGACAAGTGGCGGAGCCAAAACTCTGCAAACACGAGAAAGAAATCCTTTAGCGCTGCTTCTCCCTCCCACCACACCGCCCCGCCTTCTACTAAGGCTCTTCCGGCTTCTCACAAGGCGGCTTATAAAACACCTCAAAAAATATTCTTCCTCCTTCCCCTCTCTTTATTTATAAAAAAAAATCCACTTAACGCCCCAGTGCTTTCGTTCTATTTGAAAACTGGAACAGCCGGGTTTATATTTAGCTGGAATCCCGGAACGACTGGGGAAAGAGAAGGAAGGAGAGGGAAGGGGAGAGGGTCTCTGGACGATGGCTCCTTCCTCCAGCCCTTCTCCCACTCCTGGGCTCAGGCTTCTGGCTCAGCTAGCAAACAGAGGGAGGTGAGCCGAGGGCCACGGGAGGGGGGCGGATGACCTCAGACTAGGGGTGGGGGGCGGGGGGTCTCCCAGAGGAGAGGAAAATCCGGCCCAGTAGACTCGGGGAGGGAGAATGAGTGAGTGGAAGCATTCCCGGCAGCCCCAAAGGTCCTCTGAAAATCATCCGGTCCAACCTGCTTCCAATCACAATGGCATCTAAATCATCTAGAGAGATTGACACGTTTCCTCTTGGAGGAAAGATACTGTATTCTACAACCTCCTGCAGTGAATCCCCCAGTGATTAACTTCATTCAACTGTCAGGAAGATAGGAGGGTAATAGCGGGCAAGCAGCCCAGGCCGCCAAAGCATTAACCTTCACACTCAGGAGGCTCTTTGAAGTTATTTTTTGAAAATCCGTGAGATCCGAGGGCTCCGCCGCCGGAAATCGCAGATAGAAAACCGCCAAAACCGAAAATAGAACAAGGCCGGAATACCCACCCTGCCACTGTGGCGTCAACACCGTTCCCTGTGACTCCACAACAGAATCCCGAGGAAGCCGTCAAATCTGCCCCCTCCCCTGATGTTTGGATTGTTCCCAAACCGGGATGGCTGGTCTCATCACCCAGCTGCAAAAGGAGGAAATCGTTCGACCCCCTAGTCCAGGGCGATCGTCCCAAAATCAGAGACTGACTTGACACTGAAGGGAAAAGAGGCTACAAGGGGAGAGGGAGAAAGGAGGGAGGGGAGAGATGCAGCGGAGGAGCAGGTGTGAAGCCCGGGGCCTGGGTGACACCCGGCGGAGGGAGCGAACAGAATATTAATAAGCCCCACAGCTGACTGGGGAGGTGTCGCTTGCTCAGGAACAAAGGCAGGGAGAAACGAGGGGGTCAGAAATAATCAGAGATTCGGTTCAGAAAAATCACAAACTGGTCCAGACGGCGGAAACCCAGAAATGGGAATCGGAGGTGGAGTGAAGTGGGGGCAAGGAAGTCAGAAGGACCTGCGTTCTAATCCCGGCTCTACCACTTGTCTTCTGTGTGACCTTGACCAAGTCACTTCGCTTCTCTGGGCCTCAGTTACCTCATCTGTAAAATGGGGATGACCGTGAATCCCATCTGCGACCGGGACTGGTCCAACCTGATTAGCTTGGATCTACCCCAGCGCTTAGTACAGTGCCTGGCACGCAGTAAACGCTTAACAAATGCTGTGACCTTGACCAAGTCACTTCACTTCTCTGGGCCTCAGTGACCTCATCTGTAAAATGGGGATTGAGACTGTGAGCCCCACGTGGGACAACCTGATCACCTTGGATCCACCCCAGCGCTTACTTGGCACATAGTAAGCGCTTAACAAATGCCATCATTATTATTAAAAATAAAAAGTGAGGGGCGATTTAGCTGTGGCTCCATTAAAGCACCCCTTAGGGGGTTTTCTGACAATGAGCAGCTGGTGACACAGATTCAGGCTGTGGGCTCCTGGGCGAGGATTGGCATCCGTCACCCTGGGAGGGAGAGCCTCGTCCAGCGGGCTGAGCTGGGATGGGTGGGTGGGAGGGGGGCATTGAGCCGTCGAAGGAGGGAGGAGAGTCAGGGAGGGCAGCTAGTCAGTCAATCTTATTCATTCATTCATTCATTCATTCATTCATTCAATCCTATTTATTGGGCGCTTACCGTGTGCAGAGCACTGGACTAAGAGCTTGGGAAGTACAAGTTGGCCACATATAGAGACGGTCCCTACCCAACAGCGGGCTCACAATCTAGAAGGGGGAGACAGACAACAAAACGAAACATATTAACAAAATAAAATAAATAGAATAAATATGTACAAATAAAATAAATAGAGTAACAAATACGTACAAACATATATACATATATACAGGTGCTGTGGGGAGGGGAAGGAGGTAAGGCGGGGGGATGGGGAGTGGGAGGAGGGGAGAGGAGGAGGGGGAGTAAGTGCTTATTTATTAAGCACTTACTGGGTGCAGAGTACTGTACTAAGCGCTTGGGAGAGCAGCATGGCAAAGTGGATAGAGCACGGGCCTGGGAATCAGAAGGTCACGGGTTCTAATCCCAGCTCTGCCACTTGACTTCTGTGTGACCTTGGGCAAGTCACTTCAGTTCTCTGGGCCTCAGTGACTTCATCTGTAAAATGGGGATTGAGATGGCAAGCCCCACGTGGGACAGGGACTGTGTCCGACCCGATTTGCTTGTATCCACCCCAGTGCTTGGTTCAGTGCCTGGCACAGAGTAATTGCTTAACGAGTGCCATAATTATTATTATTATTATCATTATTACAATAGAACAACAATCAGGCACATTCCCCGTCCACAGCGAGCTTGCGTTCTAGAGGGGATGCTTCCCTAGCCCTGCCCTGGGGAGGCCAAGATCCCCTGCTTCTCCCCCTCAGAAGCCCCCTTCTCTGGGCAAGGGGGCAGTGCCCGGCTCAGCCGCACCCCCGACTCTTTTTTTGGGGGGGCATTTATTAAGCACTTACTATGTGCAAAGCACTGTTCTAAGCGCTGGGGAGGCTACAAGGTGATCAGGTTGTCCCACGGGGGGCTCACAGTCTTCATCCCCATTTTACAGATGAGGTAACTGAGGCACAGAGAAGTTAACTGACTAGCCCAAAGTCACACAGCTGACAATTGGCAGAGCCAGGATTTGAACCCATGACCTCTGACTCCAAAGCCCGGGCTCTTTTCCACTGAGCCACGCTCCTTCTCTGGACTCTTGGGCCCATGTAGGCTCATGTGAACACGGGAGGGCCAGGGGAAAGCGGGGAGTCTGGAGGGAAAGGGTTGTGACTAGCGTGTCACCCCCCTCCCTGCTGCCCATCAGCCCGATTAGGGCTCGATGGGCAGAGTTTCTCCCCTCGGCGATCTCTTGGCAGCCACGTCCGCCTCCGTTCTGTAGGCCGCAGCTGCCTGCTTACCGTCTCCGGCTCGGAGGGGCTCAGCCTAATTCCTCCTCTTCCTCCCCCCCGGCACCCCTCCTTCTCCTCATTCCTTCCGTCCTCATTCTGCCAGGAATGACGACAATTCATCCTCCAGCCGCCCCCACCCTTAGACCCTTATGTAAAGTCCTGCCCCAACACTCTGCCCGCGTCTCCAAAGGATCCGACCGCAAGTGACGTGGCCCAGTGGAAAGAGCGAGGGCCTGGGTGTTTGAGGACCCATATTTTTGATTTAAATGGTAACTCCAGTGGTTGACCATCCACCTCCGTATGGATGGACTGCTCACCATTGGCTTTAAAGCTCTCCATCACCTCACCCCCTCCTACCACTCCTCGCTTCTCTCCTTCTCAACCCAGGCCACATACTCTGCTCCTCTGGTGCCGCTCACCTTCTCACTGGGTCTCCATCTCTCCTATCTCGCCAATGACCCCTGGCCCCCAACACCCTCCCTCCTCAAATCCGTCAGACAATGACTCCCCCTTTTCAAGGCACATCTCCAAGAGGCTTTCCCAGACTAAGTCCCACTTTTTCTCATCTCCCACTCATTTCTGCACCACTCTGACTTGCTCCCTTTGCCCGTCCCCCTCTCCCAGCCCCACAGTACGTACGTACATATCTGTCATTTCATTTATTCGTATTGATGCCTGTCTCCCCTGCTTCTAGAATGTAAGCTTGTTGCAGGGAATGTCACTGTTTATTGTTGTATTGTACTTTCCCACTGTATTGTACAGTGTTCTGCACTCAGTAAATACTCAATAAATACGAATGAATAAATGAATGAATATGTACCAGGCACTGTACTTAATAATAATAATAATAATAATAATGGTATTTGTTAAGCCCTTACTATGTGCAAAGCACTGTTCTAAGCATCGGATGGATGCAAGGTGATCAGGTTGTCCCATGTGGAGCTCACAGTCTTAATCCCCATTTTACAGATGAGGGAACTGAGGCACAGAAAAGTTAAGTGTCTTGCCCGAAGTCACATAGCTGACAATTGGCAGAACTGGAATTTGAACACATGACCTCCGACTTTATTAGTAAAATTAACTCCATCAGGTCTGAGCTTCCCAAAGTCACTCCTCCCCCTTCTCCAACCCCCTGGCTCTCAACCCTCTCCCCTACTCTCCCATTCTTCCCAGCAGTATCCTCAGATGAGATCTCCTCCCTCCTCTCAAGTGCTACTCCGGTCACCGTGCTTCTGACCCCTTTCCCTCTCATCTTATGAAATCTCTCGCCCCTTCTCTCCTCCCCTCCTTAACTTCCATCTTCAACTGCTCACTCTCCACTGGTTCCTTCCCCTCTGCCTTCAAACATGCCCAGGTCTCCCCCATCCTAAAAAAACCCTCTCTTGACCCCATCTCCCCTTCTAGTTATCGCCCATCTACCTCCTACCATTCCTTTCCAAACTCCTTGAACAAGTCATCTATACCCGCTGCCTCAAATTCCTCAATGCCAACTCTCTCCTCGACCCCCTCCAATCTGGCTTCCGTCCCCTACATTCCACCAAAACTGTCTTCTCAAAGGTCACCAATGACTTCCTGCTTGCCAAATCCAACGGCTCCTACTCTATCCTAATCCTCCTCGACCTCTCAGCTGCCTTCGACACTGTGGACCACCCCCTTCTCCTCAACACGCTAGCCAACCTTGGCTTCACAGACTCCATCCTCTCCTGGTTCTCCTCTTATCTCTCTGGCCATTCATTTTCAGTCTCCTTTGCAGGCTCCTCCTACCCCTCCTATCCCCTTACTGTAGAGGTTCTTCAAGGATCAGTCCTTGGTCCGCTTCTGTTCTCTATCTACACTCACTCCCTCACTCCCTTGGTGAACTCATTCGCTTCCACGGCTTCAACTATCATATCTACGCTGATGACACCCAGATCTCCATCTCTGCCCCTGCTCTCTCTCCCTCCCTTCAGGCTCATGTCTCCTCCTGCCTTCAGGACACCTCCATCTGGATGTCTGCCCGCCATCTAAAACTCAATGTGTCCAAGACTGAACTCCTTATCTTCCCTCCCAAACCCGGCCCTCTACCTGACTTTCCCATCACTGTAGACAGCACTACCATCCTTCCCGTCTCACAAGCCCGGAACCTTGGTGTCATCTTCGACTCCGCTCTCTCGTTCACCCCTCACATCCAATCCGTCACCAAAACCTTCCGGTCTCACCTCTGCAACATCGCCAAGATCCGCCCTTTCCTCTCCATCCAAACCATTTCCTTGCTGGTTCAATCTCTCATCTTCTCCCGACTGGATGATTGCATCGGCCTCCTCTCTGATCTCCCATCCTCCTGCCTCTCCCCGCTTCAGTCTATACTTCATTCTGCTGCCCGGATTATCTTTGTATGGAAACGTTCTGGGCATGTCACTCCCCTCCTCAAAAATCTCCAGTGGTTGACTGTCAACCTACGAATCAAGCAAAAACTCCTCACTCTCGGCTTCAAGGCTGTCCATCCATCACCTTGCCCCCTCCTACCTCAACTCCCTTCTCTCCTTGTCCAGCCCAGCCCGCACCTTCCGCTCCTCCGCCGCTAATCTCCTCCCCGTTAGGCCTCGTTCTCTCCCGTCCCGCCATCGACCCCCGGCCCACATCATCCCCCGGGCCTGGAATGCCCCCAATCCCTCTGCCCACCCGCCAAGCTAGCTCTCTTCCTCCCTTCAAGGCCCTACTGAGAGCTCACCTCCTCCAGGAGGCCTTCCCACATTGAGCCCCCTTTTTCCTCTCCCCCTCCCCATCCCTCCCACCCTCCCTCCTTCCCCTCCCCACAGCACCTGTATATGTGTTTGTACAGATTTATTACTCTATTTATTTTACTTGTACATATTTACTATTCTATTTATTTTGTTAATGATGTGCATCTAGCTTTAATTCTGTTTATTCTGATGACTTGACACCTGTCCACATGTTTTGTTTTGTTGTCTGTCGCCCCCTTCTAGACTGTGAGCCCATTATTGGGTAGGGACCGTCTCTATAAGTTGCCAACCTGTACTTCCGAAGCGCTTAGTACAGTGCTCTGAACACAGTAAGCACTCAATAAATACGATTAAATGAATGAATGAATGACTCCAAAGCCTGGGCTCTTTCCACTCAGCCACGTTGGTACTTAACAAATACCACTTAAAAAATGGGTGAGGGGCAGCTAATCAGATTGGATGGCAAGTCACTTCATCTCTCTGTGGCCTCAGTTTCCTCATCTGTAAAATAGGGGTGAAGACTGTGAGTCCCACGTGGGACAGGGACCGTGTCCAACCAGATTTGTTTATATCCACCCCAGTGTTTATTACAGTGCCATTAACAAATACCGCAATTATTATTAATCTACATTTTATGTGGGGCTCACTGTCCAGCCCCCACTTTATGAATGAGGTAACTGAGGCCCAGAGAAGTTAAATGACTTGTCCAACATCACACAGCAGACAAGTGGCTGATCTGGATTTGAACTCCAGTCCTCTGACTCTCAGGCCCGGACACTATCCACTAGGTCACATCGCTCTCCAGCCGGACCTGGGTTCTAATCCTTCCTCTGCTACTTGCCGGCCGAGTCACCTTGGGTAAGTCACTTAATTTATCAGTGTCTCAGTTTCCTCATCTGTAAAAAGGGAACAGGGACTGTGTCTGACCTGATTATCTTGTATCTTACCCGAGTGCTCAGTAATAATAATAATAATGATGGTTTTTGTTAAGCGTTTACTATGTGCCAAGCAAATGCATAGAACTGTAGACTGTAAGCTTGTTGTGAGCAAGGAACATGACTACGAAATCTGTTGCATTGTACTCTCCCAAGCACTTACTACAGTGCACTGTATACAGCAAGGGCTCAATAAATATGACTGACTGATTGATTGATTGATTGGTCAGTCGTTCATATTAATTGAGTGCTTACTGTGTGCAGAGCACTGTACTAAGTGCTAGGGAGAGGACAATATAACATTAAACACACTTTCCCTGCCCATGATGTGCTTACAGTCTAAAGGGGGATTCGTGGTGACAAATACCACAATCATAGAGGCTGACACAAGGTTATCGGATCCGCTCAAATCTCTGTCCCCAATTTGTGATTTATTTATTTATCTATTTATTCTATTTATTTATTTATCTATTTATTTATTTATTCTATTTATTTATTTATTCTATTTATTTTATTTTGTTAGTATGTTTGGTTTTGTTCTCTGTCTCCCCTTTTAGACTGTGAGCCCAATGTTGGGTAGCGACTGTCTCTATATGTTGCCAATTTGTACTTCCCAAGCGCTTAGTACAGTGCTCTGCACATAGTAAGTGCTCAATAAATACGATTGATGATGATGATGATGGGGGTCTCTGGCCCCAAGGGTTTCCAAGTTGCTGTAACAATCGATAGTATTTATTAACCTCTAACTGTGTGCAGAGCACAGTAATAATAATAACGATGGTATTTGTTAAGCGCTTACTATGTGCCAAGCACTGTTCTAAGCCCTGGGATAGATACAAAGTCATCAGATTGTCCCATGCGGGGCTCACGGTCTTCATCCCCATTTTACAGATGAGATCACTGAGGCTCAGAGAAGTTAAGTGACCTGCCCAAAGCCACACAGTGGACAAGTGGCGGAACCGGGATTAGAACCCACGGCCTCTGACTCCCAAGCCCGGGCTCTTTCCACTGAGCCACGCTGCTGCACTAAGCGCTTGGGAGACTATAATAGACTAAGTAGGCCCACTCCCTGCCCTCAGGGAGCTAACAGTCCAGATGGGCAGCATGGCTCAGCGGAAAGAGCCCGGGCTTGGGAGCCAGAGGTCGTGGGTTCTAATTCCGGCTCCGCCACTTGTCAGCTGGGTGACTTTGGGCAAGTCACTTAATTTCTCTGGGCCTCAGTGACCTCATCTGTAAAATGGGAATTAAGACTGTGAGCCCCCAGGGGACAACCTGATCACCTTGTATCCCCCCAGTGCTTAGAACAGTGCTTTGCAGGTAGTAAGTGCTTAGTAAATGCCATTATTATTATTATTATTATGGGGAGGCAGACACTAAAATCAATTACAGGGAGGGGAAACAATGGAGTAGAAAGAGGGGGATGTAGATGGTATGGAGAGCAGACGCAGCACCCCTACAAGGGCCCAGCGCTTCCCAGCATTCATTCATTCATTCATTCAATCGTATTTATTGAGCGCTTACTGTGTGCAGAGCACTGTACTAAGCGCTTGGGAAGTACAAGTTGGCTACATATAGAGATGGTCCCTACCCAACAACAGGCTCACAGTCTAGAAGGGGGAGACAGACAACAAAACAAAACATGTGGACAGGTGTCAAGTCGTCAGAATAAATAGAATTAAAGCTAAATGCACATCATTAACAAAATAAATAGAATAGTAGAGCACAGCAGAACAGATTCAAATTACATCTTTCTGACCGGTTTGCTTTTGGAAGCACCCTGGAGGGAGGGAAAGGAGGGAAGCCGAGCAGGCAGCCCAGGGCGGCTAGAGTACAAGAAGCACCCTGGGTGCTGGGAGGGCAGAGGAAGAGGGAGAATAATAATAATAATGGCATTTGTTAAGAACTTACTATGTGCAAAGCACTGTTCTAAGCACTGGGGGGGATACAAGGTGATCAGGTTGTCCCTCGGGGGGCTCACAGTCTTCATCCCCATTTTGCAGATGAGGTAACTGAGGCTCAGAGAAGTTAAGTGACTTGCCCAAGGTCACACAGCAGATATGTGGCCGAGCTGGGATTGGAACCCATGACCTCTGAATCCAAAGCCCGGGCTCTTTCCACTGAGCCACGCTGCTTCTCATCCCAGCACATCTTGGGAGAAGGGTGTTTCTGCAGCCCGGATCCCCCTTCTTCCATGGATTTATTTTGTTAATGATGTGCATATAGCTATAATTCTATTTGTTCTGACGATTTTGACACCTGTCTACATGTTTTGTTTTGTTGTCTGTCTCCCCCTTCTAGGCTTTGAGCCTGTTGTTGGGTAGGGACTGTCTCTATCTGTTGCCACCTTGGACTTCCCAAGCGCTTAGTACAGTGCTCTGCACACAGTAAGCGCTCAATAAATACGATTGATTGATTGATTGATTGCCCTACCCCCCTCCCCGCCCCACAGCACTGCTGTATATATGTACATATTTACTATTCTATTTATTTATTAATGATGTGTATATATCTATAATTCTATTTACTTATACTGATGCTATCGATGCCTGTCTACACCTGTCTACATGTTTTCTTCTGTTGTCTGTCTCCCCCTTCTAGACTGTGAGCCCGTTGTTGGGTAGGGACCGTCTCTATATGTTGCCGACTTGTACTTCCCAAGTGCTTAGTCTAGTGCTCTGCACACAGTAAGCGCTCAATAAATACGATTGAATGAATGAATGAATGAATGAATGAGTCCCCCCCCCCCACCTCCCACCTCCATGGTTACCGCCTCCTCCTCTCCCACCCTTCCCCCTCTCTTCCCACCCTTCTCCCACCCCCATCCTCAAGCCATCATCCCCCAATCAATCAATCAATCGTACTTATTGAGCGCTTACTGTGGGCAGAGCACTGTACTAAGCGCTTGGGAAGTACAAATTGGCAACATATAGAGACAGTCCCCACCCAACAGTGGGCTCACAGTCTAAAAGACCCCCATCTTTATCCCCCTATCCCACCAACCCTCTTCCCATCCCCATCCTCACTTCCGTCTCCCCCCATTCATTCACTGAGCGCTTACTGTGTGCAAAGCACTGTACTAAGTGCTTGGGAGAGTACAAAATAACAATAAACAGACACATTCCCTGCCCACAATGAGCTTACAGTCTAGAGGAGAGGCATGGCGTACTGGATAGAGCATGGGCCTCAGAGTCAGAAGGTCATGGGTACTAATCCCGGCTCTGTCACTTGCCTGCTGTGTGGCTTTAGGCAAGCCATTTCACTTCTCTGTGCCTCAGTTCCCTCATCTGGAAAATGGAGGTAATCATAATAATAATGATCGTATTTGTTAAGCGCTTACTTTGTGCGAAGCACTGTTCTAAGTGCTAGGGGGGTTACAAGGCAATCAGGTTGTCCCACGGGGGACTCACAGTTTTCATCCCCATTTTCCAGATGAGGTAACTGAGGCCCAGAGAAGTGAACTGACTTGCCCAAAGTCACACAGGTGACAGTTGGCAGAGCCGGGATTTGAAACCATGACCTCTGACTCCAAAGCCCGGGCTCTTTCCACTGAGCCACGCTGCTTCTCCGATGAAGACTGTATGCGACAGGGACTGTGTCCAACCTGATTTGCTTGTATCCACCCCAGGGCTTAGTACAGTGCTCAGCACATAGTAAGTGCTTAAAAAATACCATTATTATTATTTTAGGTACCTCCATCCTTATTTCTTTCTGCCCACTCTTCTCCCACCCCCACCACCCTATCCTCCCCCCTACTCTTTCCTCCCCCTTCCACCCTCTTTCCACCCCCATCCTCCCTCCCCTCCCTCCTCCTCCTCAATCAATCAATTGTATTTATTGAGCGCTTACTGTGTGCAGAGCACTGTACTAAGCGCTTGGGAAGTACAAGCTGGCAACATATAGAGACAGTCCCTACCCAACAGTGGGCTCACAGTCTAGAAGGGGGAGACAGAGAACAAAACAAAACATACTAACAAAATCTTTGGAGTCAGAGGCCATGGGTTCAAATCCCAGCTCTGCCAATTGTCAGCTGTGTGACTTTGGGCAAGTCACTTCGCTTCTCTGGGCCTCAGTTCCCCATCTGTAAAATGGGGATGAAGATTGTGAGCCCCCCACCGTGGGATAACCTGATCACCTTGTAACCTTCTCCGTGCTTAGAACAGTGCCTTGCACATTGTAAGCACTTAATAAATGCCATAATTTATTTATTTTATTTTATTTTTCTCCCCCTCACCCTGCCCATCACGTCGACTCCCTTGGGAAATGAAACTGAACTCCACTCCGGATGAAACCAGAGCCGAGGTTTAGTCGATGACCTTGAGGTGAGCACTGGGGCAGCGTTTTCCAGAGGGCCGAGCCAAACCTGGCCGGGCCTTGAAGGGGCTGCTTGGAGGGGATGGGAGGGAAGGAGGGATGGATGGACGGACAAAAAGACACGGCAGCTGCTTCCGTGGGAGAGTGCAGCAGGCGCAGGCCTGTGTAGATGCCGTGAGGACACGTGTGCGTGTGGGCACGTGTCACAGCCATGGATGCAGATCTTCTTCAGATGAGGCGCTTTAGCATCATCGTGGGAGTTTCCAAGCCCGCTGTTGCAGGGTCCCAGCTGGGCACATAATCAATCCATCGATCAATCATTCATTCAGAGCCCAAGCTTGGGAGCCAGCGGTCATGGGTTCTAATCCCGGCGCCGCCACTTGTCTGCCGTGTGACCTTGGACAAGTCACTTCACTTCTCTGGGCCTCAGTCACCTCATCTGTAAAATGGGGATTGAGAATATAAGCCCCGCGTGGGACAGGGACTGTGTCCTTGCACTTAGTACGGTGCCTGGAACATAGTAAGGGCGTAACAAATACTGTAATTATTGTTATTGTTATTATTAAGAAATACAGGGGTGACACAGAAGGGAAAGCAGGTAGGAAGAATGAGGGCTTAGTCGGGAAAGGCCTCTTAGAGGAGATTTGCCTTAAATGCGGCTTTAAAGATGGGGAGACTGGTCAGCTGTCGGATTTTTAGACTGTGAGCCCACTGTTGGGTAGGGACTGTCTCTATATGTTGCCATCTTGTACTTCCCAAGTGCTTAGTACAGGGCTCTGCACACAGTAAGCGCTCAATAAATACGATTGATTGATTGATTGATATAAAGGGGCAGAGTTCCTGGCCAGAGGTAGGACATAGGCGAGAGGTCAGCGGCGAGATAGAGGTGATCGAGGGGCAGCAAATGGGTTGGCATTAGAGGAGCACAGTGTGCGGACTGGATTGTAGTACGAAGGCAGGGAGATACCATAGGAGCAGGCAAGTTGATTGCCTGCTTTAAAGCCTGGTCGTCTCCTCTTCCTCTTTTCCCGTCGTTCTCCCGCCACCATCCCTATCTGTCCAACATCATCATCATCATCATCATCATCAATCGTATTTAGTGAGCGCTTACTATGTGCAGAGCACTGTACTAAGCGCTTGGGAAGTACAAATTGGCAACATATAGAGACAGTCCCTACCCAACAGCGGGCTCACAGTCTAAAAGGGGGAGACAGAGAACAAAACCAAATATACTAACAAAATAAAATAAATAGGATAGATATGTACAAGTAAAATAAATAAATAAATAAATAAATAGAGTAATAAATATGTACAAACATATATACATATATACAGGTGCTGTGGGGAAAGGAAGGAGGTAAGATGGGGGGATGGAGAGGGGGACGAGGGGGAGAGGAAGGAAGGGGCTCAGTGTGGGAAGGCCTCCTGGAGGAGGTGAGCTCTCAGCAGGGCCTTGAAGGGAGGAAGAGAGCTAGCTTGGCGGATGGGCAGAGGGATTGGGGGCATTCCAGGCCCGGGGGAGGACGTGGGCCGGGGGTCGATGGCGGGACAGGCGAGAACGAGGTACGGTGAGGAGATTAGCTACCATAATCTTGTTTCTGCTCCAGCTCTTAGCACAGCGCTTGGCCCGGAACGAGCGTTTACCAAGTTCCACTGTTAATATCATTAGCAGCGGTGGCACCTACTGCGTGCGGAGGGCTCTGTACTAGATGCTCAGGACATCTAACAGTAGTGCCAAGTCAGGTCCCTGCCCTCCAGAAGTTACAATACGACCGTGAAGACGAGTGAACGCAAACAGCCACAGCCACGATAGGTAAAAAAAAACTAAGAACGCAGACATGAATGGCAAAAACCGCGGTTAAGAAATAGATTGACAGCCAAGTTGCTGATGGGTAATAGTTGAGAAGCAGCGGGGCTCAGTGGAAAGAGCCCGGGCTTGGGAAGCAGAGGTCGCGGGTTCTAATCCCGGCTCTGCCGCTTGTCAGTTGTGTGACTTTGGGCAAGTCACTTACCTTCTCTGGACCTCAGCGACCTCATCTGTAAAATGGGGATGAAGACAATGAGCCCCAAGTGGGGCAACCTGATCGCCCTGTATCCCCCTCAGTGCTTAGAATGGCACATAGTAAGTGCTTAACAAATGTCATCATCATTATTATTAATATGTTTGGGGGAAGATTGTTCGGGGAAACGCCCTTTTCGTCTTCCCATCCCCATGTTTCCCCTTATCCCCTCTTTTCCCTACCCTCTTTTCCTGTTCTCCTCTTTTCTCTCTCCCTGTGGAGCCGTGTGGTGCCCCGGCTTCACCCCATTCCTGCCCGCAGCTGCAGGCCCCTGAGCGCAGTCCGCACCATGATCCAATGCGACATGTGCAGCGGCCTGATGCTCCAGGCCTCCGGGCCCACTGAGTCCCGCGTCATCAAAGCTGCCTCAGCAGCTCAGCCACTTCTGATTTCTCTCCCCCAGGGTCCCCACAGAAGGAAGAGAAAACTGGATCACTTGGATTTGCTCCCTCTCTTCCCCCCTCCCTCAGCCCCCTACCACTGATAGACATAGCCATAATTCAGTTACTTATTAATCAATCAATCAATCAATCGTATTTATTGAGCACTTACCGTGTGCAGAGCACTGTACTAAGCGCTTAAAACATATTAATCAATCATATTTATTGAGCGCTTCCTGTGTGCAGAGCACTGTACTAAGTGCTTGAAAGAAACGCGACTCTGGTGGGACTCGAACCCACAACCTTTGAATTGCCTCCTCTAGAAGTTCAATGCACTATCCATTGCGCCACAGAGTGTATTACTGTCTATCTCCCCCTCTAGACTGCAGTCCCACTGAGGACAGGGATGTGCTTCCTAACTCTGTTATATTACCCTCTCCCAGGTGCTTATTACAGGTGCTTATTTTGTTTTGCTTATTGTGCTTATTTTGCTTATTTTGCTTATTTTGTTGGTATGTTTGGTTCTGTTCTCTGTCTCCCCCTTTTAGACTGTGAGCCCACTGTTGGGTAGGGACTGTCTCTATGTGTTGTCAATTTGTACTTCCCAAGCGCTTAGTACAGTGCTCTGCACATAGTAAGAGCTCAATAAATACGATTGATTGATTGATTGATTATTACAGTCTGCACACAGTAATAGCTCAATAAAGACTAGATGATGATGATGATTGGTATTTCGTAAGCACTAGCGCCGTTCTCAGCGCTGGGGTAGATACAAAGTAATCAGGTTGTCCCACGTGGAGCTCACACCTCTGACCTCTCATTCATTCATTCATTCAATCGTATTTATTGAGCGCTTACTGTGTGCAGAGCACTGTACTAAGCGCTTGGGAAGTACAAGTTGGCCACATATAGAGACGGCCCCTACCCAACAGCGGGCTCACAGTCTAGAAGGGGGAGACAGACAACAAAACAAAACATACTAACAAAATAAAATAAATAGAATAGATATGTACAAGTAAGATAAATAAATAAATAGAGTAATAAATCTGTACAAACATATATACAGGTGCTGTGGGGAAGGGAAGGAGGTAAGAAGGGATGGAGAGGGGGATGAGAGGGAGAGGAATAATAATAATAATGGCATTTATTTAGCACTTACTATGTGCAAAGCACTGTTCTAAGCGCTGGGGAGATGACAAGTGATCAGATTGCCAGATTCATTCATTCATTCAATCGTATTTATTGAGCGCTTACTGTGTGCAGAGCACTGGACTAAGCGCTTGGGAAGTACAAGTTGGCAACATATAGAGATGGTCCCTTCCCAACAACGGGCTCACAGTCTAGAAGGGGGAGACATATTAACAAAATAAAATAAATAGAATAGTAAATATGTACAACCATGTTCGCCTATGCCCTACCTCTGGCCTGGAACTCTCTGCCCCTTTAGATCCGACAGATGACCAGTCTCTCCATCTTTAAAGCCTTATTGAAGGCAAATCTCCTCTAAGAGGCCTTTCCCGACTAAGCCCTCATTCTTCCTACCTGCTTTCCCTTCTGTGTCACCCTTGTATTTATTAATAATAATATTAACAATAATTACAGTATTTGTTAAGCCCTTACTATGTGCCAGGCACTGTACTAAGCGCTGGGGTGCATACAAATCAGGGTGGACACAGTCCCTGCCCCATGTGGGGCTCACGGGCTCAATCCCCATTTTACAGATGAGGTAATAGAGCCCCAGAGAAGTGAAGTGACTTACCAAAGGTCACACAGCAGACAAGTGGCGGGGCCGGGATTAGACCCCACGACCTTCTGACTCCACAGACCCGTGCTCTATCCATAACTATATTTTATTTTAATGTCTGTCTCCCCCTCTAAATTCAAAGCTCACCGTGCAGAGGATACATATCTACCGACTCTGTTATATAGTATTCTCCCAAATGCTTAGCATAGTGCTCTGCACACAATAAGCGCTCAATAAATAGGATTGATTTTGCACAGTACCCTGTAGTAGGCGCTTGGGAAAGAACAACAAAAGTAATAATGGAGGAGATGGGAAGAAGAAAACAGAACTGGGGCAGGAGCGAAGAATCCAGTGCTCTGCTTCTAGTAAAAGCAGCGAAGCTCTGCCACGTCTGCTGTGTGACCTTGGGCAAGTCACTTAACTTCTCTGAGCCTCAGTTACCTCATCTGTAAAATGGGGATTGACTGTGAGCCTCCCGTGGGACAACCTGATCGCCTTGTATCCCCCAGTGCTTAGAACAGTGCTTTGCACATAGTAAGCACTTAACAAATGCCATTATTATTATTATTATTATTATTATTATAGAAGCAGCGTGGCTCAGTGGAAAGAGCCCGGGCTTTGGAGTCAGAGGTCATGGGTTCAAATCCCAGATCCACCACTTGTCAGCTGTGTGACTTTGGGCAAGTCACTTAACTTCTCTGGGCCTCAGGTCCCTCATCTGTCAAATGGGGATTAAGACTGTGAGCCCCCCGTGGGACAATCTGATCACCTTGTAACCTCCCCAGTGCTTAGAACAGGGCTTTGCACATAGTAAGCGCTTAATAAATGCCATTATTATTATTATTATTATTATTAAATGCTCAATAAATGCCATTGATTGATTGCTTAGAGGAAAGAGGGCATCATCATCATCAATCGTATTTATTGAGCACTTACCATGTGCAGAGCACTGTACTAAGCGCTTGGGAAGTACAAATTGGCAACATATAGAGACAGTCCCTACCCAACCTTGGGCTCACAGTCTAAAAGGACAGGAAAGAAAAGGCTGGGAGGACTCAGATCTTCTGGGAGGTGGGGGGGGGGCGGACTCCAGTGATTGCAAACAGCCGCCTGGCCTCATTAAGAAACCTGTAATTAGAGGCTGGAGGAGCGGGGAGAGGGAGAAGCTAATTACAGCCGGGAATCCTTGAACTGCAGCAGGGCCGCCCCTCCCCTCCTGGCCTTGAGACGCAGCCTTAATCAATCAATCGGTGGTATTTACTGAGCGATTTCTGTGTACATAGACCTTACCTAAGCGCCTGAGAGACTACAGAAGAGTTGGTAGACAGGATCCTTGCCCCAAGGAGCTTACAGCTAGAGAGGGAGACCGACCTAGCCGATTCCGTCTCCAAATCCTGCCGGTCTCACCTTCCCAGCATCGGCAAGATCCGCCCTTTCCTCTCCGTCCAAACTGCTACCATGTTGGTACCATCACTCATCCTATCCTAGAGAAGCAGCATGGCTCAGTGGAAAGAGCCCGGGCTTTGGAGTCAGAGGTCATGGGTTCACATCCAGGCTCCGCCACTTGTCAGCTGGGTGACTTTGGGCCAGTCACTTCACTTCTCTGGGCCTCAGTTCCCTCATCTGGAAAATGGGGATGAAGACTGTGAGCCCCCCGAGGGACAACCTGATCACCTTGTAACCTCCCCAGTGCTTAGAACAGTGCTTTGCACATAGTAAGCGCTTAATAAATGCCATCATCATCATTATTATTATCCCGACTGGATGACTGCATCAGCCTCCTCATCAGCCTCCTTTCTGACCTCCCTACCTCCTGCCTGTCCCCGCTTCACTCTGCTGCCCGGATTATCTTTCTACAGAGACGCTAAGGGCATGTCAGCCCCCTCCTCAAAAATCCCCAATGGCTGCCTGTCAACCTACCAATCAAGCAGAAACTCCTCACTCTCAGCTTCAAGGCTGTCCATCACCTTGTCCTCTCCTCTCTCACCTCCCTTCTCTCCTTCTCCAGCCCAGCCCGCACCCTCCACTCCTCTGCCATCACTCACCTCCTCACTGGGCCTCCTTCTCACCCGTCCCGCCGTTGACCCCCGGCCCACGTCCTTCCCCTGGTCCGGAATGCCCTCCCTCCACACATCCACCAAACTAGCTCTCTTCCTCCCTTCAAAGCCCTCCTGAGAGCTCACCTCTTCCAGGAGGCCTTCCCAGACTAAGCCCCACTTTTCCTCATCTCTCCCTCCCTTCCACATCACCAAGATTCCCTCCCTATGCTCTTCCCCACACCGCCCCACAGCACTTATGTATATAGGTATATATCTATAATTTTATTTATTTATACTGACGCCAGCTTACTTGTTTTGATGTCTGTCTCCCCTCCTTCTAGACTGTGAGCCCACTGTGAGCCGGGATTGGCTCTCTTTATTGCTGAATTGTACTTTCCAAGAAGCTTAAGTCCAGTGCTCTGGGCCCAGTAAGCGCTCAATAGATTCATTCATTCAATCGTATTTATTGAGCGTTTACTGTGTGCAGAGCACTGTACTGAGTGAATGAATTATATGGGGAAATGGCAGAGTGTAAGGTTATATGCATAAGTCTTGTAGGGGCAGGGATGGGATGAGAATCAAAGTGCTTAAGTCAACTTGTACTTCCCAAGCGCTTAGTACCGTGCTCTGCACACAGTAAGCGCTCAATAAATACTATTGAATGAATGAATGGCACAGACTCAAGTGCCTAGGCGATACAGGGGGAGGGCAAATAATAATAATGATGGCATTTATTAAGCGCTTACTATGTGCAAAGCACTGTTCTAAGTGCTGGGGAAGTTACAAGGTGATCGGATTGTCCCACGGTGGGCTCCCAGTCTTCATCCCCCTTTTACAGATGAGGGAACTGAGGCACAGAGAAGTCAAGTGACTTGCCCAAAGTCACACAGCTGACAATTGGCAGAACCGGGATTTGAACCCATAATAATAATAATAATGGCATTTATTAAGTGTTTACTATGTGCAAAGCACTGTTCTAAGCGCTGGGGAAGTTACAAGGTGATCAGGTTGTCCCACGGTGGGCTCACAGTCTTCATCCCCCTTATACAGATGAGGGAACTGAGGCACAGAGAAGTCAAGTGACTTGCCCAAAGTCACACAGCTGACAAGTGGTGGAGCCGGAATTTGAACCCATGACCTCTGACTCCAAAGCCCGGGCTCTTTCCACTAAGTTGGGGGATTAATAATGTGTGGTGTTTGCTAAGCACTTACTAAGGGCCAGGCACTGTACTAAGCGCTAGGGCACATACAAGGTGATTGGGTTGGATGCAGTCCCTGCCCCACCTGGGTTCACAGTCTGAATCCCCATTTTACAGATGAGGTTAACTGAGGCCCAGAAAGGGGAATGACTTACCCAGGGTCACACAGCAGATGGGAAAAGAGAGATTAGTCGGGGAAGATGTCTTGGAGATGTGATTTTGGAAAGGCTTAGAGAAGCAGTGTGGCTCAGTGGAAAGAGCCCGAGCTTTGGAGTCCGAGGTCATGGGTTCATATCCCGGCTCTGCCAACTGTCGGCTGTGTGACTTTGGGCAAGTCACTTCACTTCTCTGGGCCTCAGTTACCTCATCTGTAAAATGGGGATTAAGACTGTGAGCCCCCCGTGGGACAACCTGATCACCTCGTAACATCCCCAGAGCTTAGAACAGTGCTTTGCACATAGTAAGCGCTTAATAAATGCCATTATTATTATTATTATTATTATTATTCAAAGGTGGGGAGGGTGGTGGTCTTTCGATAAGACGGGAGAGGGGGCTGTGGGCAAGTGGTCAGCTGTGAGGCCGCAAACATGTATATATGTTTGTACATATTTATTACTCTATTTATTTATTTTACTTGTACATATCTATTCTATTTATTTTATTTTGTTAGTATGTTTGGTTTTGTCTCCCCCTTTTAGACTGTGAGCCCACTGTTGGGTAGGGACTGTCTCTAGATGTTGCCAATTTGTACTTCCCAAGTGCTTAGTACAGTGCTCTGCACACAGTAAGCGCTCAATAAATGCGATTGATGATGATGATGATGATGAGAGAGATCATAGCTTTAATTCTATTTGTTCTGACGACTTTGACACCTGTCTCCCTGTTTTGTTTTGTTGTCTGTCTCCCCCTTCTAGACTGTGAGCCCGTTGTTGGGTAGGGACCGTCTCTAGATGTTGCCGACTTGGACTTCCCAAGCGCTTAGTGCAGTGCTCTGCACATGGTAAGCGCTTAATAATAATAATAATAATAATAATAATGGCATTTATTAAGCACTTACTATGTGCAAAGCACTGTTCTAAGTGCTGGGGAGGTTACAAGGTGATCAGATTGTCCCACGGGGGGCTCACAGTCTTCATCCCATTTTACAGATGAGGGAACTGAGGCCCAGAGAAGTGAAGCGACTTGCCCAAAGTCACACAGCTGACAATCGGCAGAGCCGGCATTCGAACCCATGACCTCTGACTCCAAAGCCCCTGCTCTTGCCACTGAGCCAAGCTGCTTCAATAAATACGATCGAATGAATGAATCATGGGCACAGAGAGTAGGTTAGCCCTAGAGGAGCAAGTGTGCGGCCTGGGTTCGAGGAGATGAGCCATGAGGATGGGCCGGAGGAGGGAGTTTCCCAGGGGGCCTTGGGGGAGGCGGAACCCCTGGAGGGGTCTTGGGTTCCAGACACCCACTGGGGACCCCTCGATTCATCCCCGTCAGGACTCTGGTCGGTGGGGAATAGTGTGTAACAGTCCTTATAGACTGTAACCTCATCTCCCCCTTTCTCCTGCATCACCTCGACTCGTTCCCTTTGCTCTTCTCCCCACCCCACACCACTTATAATAATAATGATGGCATTTGTTAAGCGCTTACTACGGGCACAGCACTGTTCTAAGCGCTGAGGTGGATACAAGGTCATCAGGTTGTCCCACGTGGAGCTCCCAGTCTTCATCCCCATCTTCATTTTATTTTGTTGGTATGTTTGGTTTTGTTCTCTGTCTCCCCCTTTTATCATCATCATCATCATCATCAATCGTATTTATTGAGCGCTTACTATGTGCAGAGCACTGTACTAAGCGCTTGGGAAGTACAAATTGGCAACATATAGAGACCGTCCCTACCCAACAGTGGGCTCACAGTCTAAAAGGGGGAGACAGAGAACAAAACCAAACATACTAACAAAATAAAATAAATAGAATAGATATGTACAAATAAATAAATAAATACATTTATTTTATTTTAGACTGTGAGCCCACTTGGGCAGGGACTGTCTCTATATGTTGCCAATTTGTACTTCCCAAGCGCTTAGTACAGTGCTCTGCACACAGTAAGCGCTCAATAAATACGATTGATGATGATGATGATGATGATCCCCATTTTACAGATGAGGTAACTGAGGCGCAGAGAAGTGAAGTGACTTGCCCAAGGTCACACAGCAGACATAATAATAATAATAATGGCATTTGTTAAGTGCTTACTATATGCTGAGCACTGGGGAGGATACAAGGTGATCAGGTTGTCCCACGTGGGGCTCACAGTCTTCATCCCCATTTTACAGATGAGGTCACTGAGGCGCAGAGAATTGAAGTGACTTGCCCAAGGTCGCACAGCAGACATAATAATAATAATGGCATTTGTTAAGTGCTTACTATATGCTAAGCACTGGGGAGGATACAAGGTGATCAGGTTGTCCCACGGGGGGCTCCCAGTCTTCATCCCCATTTTACAGATGAGGTCACTGAGGCGCAGAGAAGTGAAGTGACTTGCCCAAGGTCACACAGCAGACATAAGAATAATAATAATAATGATGGCATTTGTTAAGTGCTTACTATATGCTGAGCACTGGGGAGGATACAAGGTGATCAGGTTGTCCCACGTGGGGCTCCCAGTCTTCATCCCCATTTTACAGATGAGGTCACTGAGGTGCAGAGAAGTGAAGTGGTCACACAGCTGACAAGCGGCAGAGCCGGGATTTGAAGCCATGACCTCTGACTCCCGAGCCCGTGGTCTTTCCATTGAGCCGTGCTGCTTTTCCGTATGTATCTGTCATTTTATTTATTTATACTGATGTCTGTTTATTTTTATTGATGTCTGTCTCCCGCACACTCCCACCCCAGGCTTGCAAGCTCATTGTGGGCAGATATCGTCAACCTTTATTGTTGTATTGTACTTTCCCAAGGGCTTAGTAGAGCCCTCTGCACACAGTAAGCGCTTAATAAATACTATTGAATGAATGAGTGAATGAATGGACCTCACTATGGGCCGGGAATGAGTCTACCAGCCTATATTCTCCCAAGTGCCTAGTATTCATTCATTCATTCATTTGTATTCATTCAATCCTATTTATTGAGCACTTACTGTATCCAGAGCAGTTTACTAAGTACCATTTAACGATAAACAGGCCCATTCCCTGCCCACAGCGATGGTACAGTGCTCTGCACGTTCATTCATTCAATCGTATTTATTCAGCGCTTACTGTGTGCAGAGCACTGTACTACGCGCTTGGGAAGTACAAATTGGCAACATATAGAGATGGTCCCTACCCAACAACGGGCTCACAGTCTAGAAGGGGGAGACAGACAACAAAACAAAACACGTGGACAGTTGTCAAGTCTTCAGAATAAATAGAAATAAAGCTAGGTGCACATCATTAACAAAATAAATAGAATAGTAAATATGTACAAGTAAAATAAATAGAGGAATAAATCTGTACAGACATATATAGAGGTGCTGTGGGGAGGGGAAGGAGGTAGGGCCGGGGGGATGGGGAGGAGGAGAGGAAAAAGGGGGCTTAGTCTGGGAAGGCCTCCTGGAGGAGGTGAGTACTCACTAAACACCATTGATTGATCAATCATATCAGGGAGGGGGTGCCAGCAGGTGACTCTGATCCCCCTTTCATTCATTCAATCGTATTTATTAATAATAATGATGGCATTTGTTAAGCACCTACTATGTGTGAAGCACTATCCTAAGCACTGAGGGGGGAATACAAGGTGATCAGGTTGTCCCACGTGGGGCTCACAGTCTTCATTCCCATTTTACAGATGAGGGAACTGAGGCTTAGAGAATACTACTAATAATAATAATGTTGGCATTTGTTGAGCGCTTACTATGTGCAAAGCACTGTTCTAAGCGCTTGGGGGGATACAAAGTGATCAGGTTGCCCCACGTGGGGCTCACAGTCTTAATCCCCATTTTACAGATGAGGTAACTGAGGCTCAGAGAAGTGAAGTGGCTTGCCCAAGGTCACACAGCCTACGTGGCAGAGTCGAAATTAGAACCCACGACCTCTGACTCCCAAGCCTGCACTCTTTCCACTGAGCCAAGCTGCTTCTATTTATTTATTGAGGGCTTACTGTGTGCAGAGCACTGTACTACGGGCTTGGGAAAAGTACAGTACAGCAATAAACAGTGACAATCCCTGCCCACAACGAACTCACAGTCTAGTTAGAGAAGTCAGAGGACATGGGTTCTAATTCTGGCTCCGCCACTTGTCTGCTGTGTGACCTCGGACAAGTCACTTCACTTCCTCTGTGCTCTCTATATGTTGCCAACTTGTACTTCCCAAGCGCTTAGTACAGTGCTCTGCACACAGTAAGCACTCAATAAATACGATTGATTGATTGATTGATTCAGTGACCTCATCTGTAAAATGGGGATTAAGACTGTGAGCCCCACGTGGGACAACCTCATCACCTTGTATCTACCCCATTCATTCATTCATTCATTCAATCGTATTTATTGAGCACTTACTGTGTGTAGAGCACTGTATTATCCCAGTGCTTTGAACAGTGCTTGGGACATAATAAGCGCTTAAGAAATACCATTATTATTATTATTATTCTAATCCCAACTCTGCCACTCCTCTGCTGTGTGACCTCGGACCACTTCACTTCCTCTGTGCTTCAGTGACTCCATCTGTAAAATGGGGATTAAGACTGTGAGCCTCACGTGGGACAACCTGATCACCTTGTATCTACCCCATTCATTCATTCATTCATTCATTCAATCGTATTTATTGAGCATTTACTGTGTGCGGAGCACTGGACTACCCCAGTGCTTAGAACAGCGCTTGGGACATAATATGTGCTTAACAAATACCATTATTTTTATTATTATTCTCATCCCGACTCTGCCACTCTTCTGCTGTGTGACCTTGGACAAGTCACTAGTAGAAAGAGCCCGGACTTGGGAGTCTGAGGACGTGGGTTCTAATCCCAGCTCCGCCACTTGTCTGCTGTGACCTCAGTGACCTCATCTGTAAAATGGGGATTAAACGTGTGACCCCCATGGGGGACAACGTGATTACCCTGTATCTCCCCCAGCGCTTAGAACAGTGCTTGGCACATACTAAGCGCTTAACAAAGGCCATCATTATTAAGACTGTGAGCTCCACGTGGGACAACCTGATAACGTTGTATTTACCCCAGCGCTTAGAACAATCAATCAATCGTATTTATTGAGCACTTACTGTGTGCAGAGCACTGTACTAAGTGCTTGGGAAGTACAAGTTGGCAACATATAGAGACGGTCCCTACCCAACAGTGGGCTCACAGTCTAAGAGGGGGAGACAGAGAACAAAACCAAACATACTAACAAAATAAAATAAATAGAATAGATATGTACAAGTAAAATAAATAAATAAATACAGTAATAAATATGTACAAACATATATACAGTACAGAACAGTGCTTCGCACAGAGTAAGCGCTTAACAGTTATTATTATTATTATTACTATTACTATTATTATTATTATTATTATTATTATACGGATAAGGGAGGAGGCGGTGTCACGCGGCTCCACGGGCCGGCAGCGCCCCCTGCTGGACGGATGAGGGAGATACTGCGCCTCCGAGTTGGCAGAGCCCCCTGCTGGACGGATGAGGGAAAGTCAGCGACACTTGGTTCCACGGCCGGCAGCGCCCCCTGCTGGACGGATGAGGAAGTGGGCCGGCGGCCCGCGGCTCCGCGAGCTGGCAGAGCCCCCTGCTGGACGGATGAGGGAAGGGGCGGTGACACGCGGCTCCGCGAGCCGGCAGAGCCCCCTGCTGGACGGATGAGGGAGCTGCGGCGCCACGGAGTTGGCAGAGCCCCCTGCTGGACGGATGAGGGAGTGGGCCGGCGGCTCCCGGCTGCGCGGGCCGGCGGCTCCCGGCAGCGCGGGCCGGCAGCGCCCCCTGCTGGAAGGATCGGAGGATGCGGCGCCGCGGAGTTGGCAGAGCCCCCTGCTGGTCGGATGAAGAAGTGGGCCGGCGGCTCCCGGCTCTGCGAGCCGGCAGAGCCCCCTGCTGGACGGAGGAGGGAAAGGAGGCGACACGCGGCTCCACGGGCCGGCAGCGCCCCCTGCTGGACGGATGAGGAAGTGGGCCGGCGGCCCGCGGCTCCGCGAGCCGGCAGAGCCCCCTGCTGGACGGATGAGGGAGATGCGGCGCCACGGAGTTAGCAGAGCCCCCTGCTGGACGGATGAGGGAAGGAGCGGTGACACGCGACTCCAAGAACTGGCAGAGCCCCCTGCTGGACGGATGAGGGAGATGCGGCGCCACGGAGTTAGCAGAGCCCCCGGCTGGACAGGTGAGGGAGATGCGGCGCCACGGAGTTAGCAGAGCCCCCTGCTGGACGGATGAGGAAGTGGACCGGCGGCTCCCGGCGCCGCGAGCCGGCAGCGCCCCCTGCTGGACGGATGCGGGAAGGGGCGGCGACAAGGAGTTGGCAGAGCCCCCTGCTGGACGGATGAGGAAGTGGGCCGGCGGCCCGCGGCTCCATGGTCCGGCAGAGCCCCCTGCTGGACGGATGAGGGGGACGCGGCGCCACGGAGTTGTCAGAGCCCCCTGCTGGACGGATGAGGAAGTGGGCCGGCGGCCCGCGGCTCCGCGAGCCGGCAGAGCCCCCTGCTGGACGGATGAGGGAGACGCGGCGCCGCGAAGTTGTCAGAGCCCCCTGCTGGTCGGAGGAGGGGAGGCGCGGGTCCCTGCCGGCCCTGGCCGGGGAAGGTGACAGGCAAGTCAAGTCAATCGCATTTATTGAGCGCTTACTGTGTGCAGAGCACTGCACTAAGCGCTGGGGAGAGTACGCTATAGCACATTCCTTGCCCACAATGAGCTTACAGTCTAGAGGGGGAGACAGACATGGATAGAAATAATCAATCAATCAATCGTATTTATTGAGCGCTTACTGTGTGCAGACCACTGTACTAAGCGCTTGGGAAGTACAAGTTGGCAACATACATATAGAGACGGTCCCTACCCGACAGTGGGCTCACAGTCTGAAAGGGGGAGACAGAGAACAAAACCAAACACACTAACAAAATAAAATACATAGAATAGATATGTACAAGTAAAATAAATAAAGAGTAATAAATATGTTCAAACATATATACATATATACAGGTGCTGTGGGGAGGGAAGGAGGTAAGATGGGGGAGATGGGGGGGGCAAGGGGGAGAGGAAGGAGGGGGCTCAGTCTGGGAAGGCCTCCTGGAGGAGGTGAGCTCTCAGCAGGGCCTTGAAGGGAGAAAGAGAGCGAGCTTGGCGGATGGGCGGAGGGACGGCAGTCCGGGCCAGGGTGAGGACGTGGGCCGGGGGTCGATGGCGGGACAGGCGAGAACGAGGCCTAACGGTGAGGAGATTAGCGGCAGAGGAGCGGAGGGTGCGGGCTGCGCTGGACAAGGAGAGAAGGGAGGTGAGGTAGGAGGGGGCCAGGGGATGGACAGCCTGGAAGCCCAGGGGGAGGAGTTTCTGCCTGATGCGCAGATTGATCGGTAGCCATTGGAGGTTTTTGAGGAGGGGAGTAATATGTCCAGAGCGTTTCTGGACAAAGATAATCCGGGCCGCAGCATGAAGTATGGATTGAAGTGGAGAGAGACACGAGGATGGGAGATCAGAGAGAAGGCTAGTGCAGTAGTCCAGACGGGATAGGATGAGAGCTTGAATTAGCAGGGTAGCGGTTGGGATGGAGAGGAAAGGGCGGATCTTGGCATGACATGTTGAGTTTTAGGTGGCGGGCAGACATCCAGATGGAGATGTCCTGAAGGCAGGAGGAGATGCGAGCCTGAAGAGAGGGGGAGAGAGCAGGGGCAGAGATGAAGATCTTGGTGTCATCAATCAATCAATCAATCAATCGTATTTATTGAGCGCTTACTATATGCAGAGCACTGTACTAAGCACTTGGGAAGTACAAATTGGCAACATATAGAGACAGTCCCTACCCAACAGTGGGCTCACAGTCATCAGCGTAGAGATGATAGTTGAAGCTGTGGGAGCGAATGAGGTCACCAAGGGAGTGAGTGTAAATAGAGAACAGAAGGGGACCAAGGACTGAACCTTGGGGAACCCCCACAGTAAGAGGATGGGAGGGGGAGGAGGAGCCCGCAAAAGAGACTGAGAATGAATGACCAGAGAGATGGACATGTGGTGTGGGGCTGGGTGGAGGGGGGATAATAATGATGGCATTTGTTAAGCGCTTACTACATGCCAAGCACTGTTCTAAGCGCTGGGGTAGATACAAGGTG
Source organism: Tachyglossus aculeatus (assembly GCF_015852505.1). NCBI lineage: Eukaryota > Metazoa > Chordata > Mammalia > Monotremata > Tachyglossidae > Tachyglossus > Tachyglossus aculeatus. The sequence continues at coordinate 37,859,130 of NC_052086.1, forward strand.
ATCAGGTGGTCCCACGTGGGGCTCACAGTCTTCATCCCCATTTGACAGATGGGTAACTGAGGCCCAGAGAAGTTAAGTGACTTGCCCAAAGTCAAACAGCTGACAAGTGGTGGAGCCAGGATTAGAACCTATGACCTCTGACTCCCAAGTCCAGGCTCTTTCCACTGAACCACACCACTTTTCTGTAATAATAATAATAATGTTGGTATTTGTTAAGCGCTTACTATGTGCCAAGCACTGTTCTAAGTGCTGGGGGAGATACAAGTTCATCAGGTTGTGCCATGTGGGGCTCACAGTCTTCATCCCTATTTTACAGATGAGGCACAGAGAAGTGAAGTCACTTGCCCAAAGTCACAGAGCTAAGCGCTTAGTCCAGTGCTCTGCACACAGTAAGCGCTCAATAAATACGATTGAATGAGCGAATGAAAGTGGCAGAGGCGGGATTAGAACCCACAGCCTCTGACTCCGAAGCCTGGGCTCTTTTCACTGAGCCACGCTGTTCTCTAGTAGGAATCATTCTAGGATGAAGGAAGGGAGCAAGTCATCATCATCATCATCATCATCAATCGTATTTATTGCGCGCTTACTGTGTGCAGAGCACTGTACTAAGCGCTTGGGAAGTACAAGTTGGCAACATATAGAGACAGTCCCTACCCAGCAGTGGGCTCAGGACAATGCAGAAGGGAGAGAGAGAAAGGGAAGGTGGGGCTTAGTCTGGGAAGGCTTCTTGGAGGAGATGGGCCTTCAGTAAGGCTTTGAAGGTAGGGAGAGTCGCGGTCTGTGGGATTTGATTACTAGAACTTCCCAAGCGCTTAGTACAGTGTTCTGCACACAGTAAGCGCTCAATAAATCGTATGAATGAATTGAATGAATCGTATGAATCAATCATCTGAATCAATGAATGAATTGAATGGATCGTTTTTATTAATGAATCACGGTCTGTGGGATTTGATTACTTGTACTTCCCTAGCACTTAGTACAGTGTTCTGCACACAGTAAGCGCTCAATAAATCATATGAATGAATTGAATTGAATGAATCGTCTGAATCAACCGTATGAATCAATGAATGAGTTGAATGAATCGTATTTATTAATGAATCACAGTCTGTGGGATTTGATTACTTGTACTTCCCAAGAGCTTAGTACAGTGTTCTGCACACAGTAAGCGCTCAATAAATCCCGGCTCCGCCAATTGTCAGCTGTGTGACTTTGGGCAAGTCGCTTCACTTGGCTCAGTGGAAAAGAGCCCGGGCTTGGGAGTCCGAGGTCATGGGTTCAAATCCCTACTCCACCAATTGTCAGCTGTGGGACTTTGGGCAAGCTCCCCCTTCTAGACTGTGAGCCCACTGTTGGGTAGGGACCGTCTCTAGATGTTGCCAACTTGTACTTCCCAAGCGCTTAGTACAGTGCTCTGCACACAGTAAGTGCTCAATAAATACGATTGAATGAATGAATGAATGAATGAATGAACTTAACTTCTCTGTGCCTCAGTTACCTCCTCTGTAAAATGGGGAATAATAATAATAATAATGTTGGTATTTGTTAACTATGTGCCAAGCACTGTTCTAAGCGCTGTGGGGGAAAACAAGGTAATCAAGGTTGTCCCACGGGGGGCTCACAGTCTTCATCCCCATTTTACAGACGAGGGTAGTACTGAGGCACAGAGAAGTTAAGTGACTTGCCCAAAGTCACACAGCTGACAAGTGGCAGAGCCGGGACTGTGAGCCCCCCGTGGGACAACCTTCTTCTAGACTGTGAGCCCACTGTTGGGTAGGGACCGTCTCTATATGTAGCCAACTTGGAATTCCCAAGCGCTTAGTACAGTGCTCTGCACACAGTAAGTGCTCAATAAATACGATTGAATGAATGAACAAACGAACAACCTGATCACCTTGTAACCTCCCCAGCGCTTAGAACAGTACTTAGTAAGCCCTTAATAAATGCCATTATTTATTTATAATAATAATAATGACATTTATTAAGCACTTACTATGTGCCAAGCACTGTTTTAAGCGCTGGGGAGGTTACAAGGTAATCAGGTTGTCCCACGGTGGGCTCAAAGTCTTCATCCCCATTTTACAGATGAGGGAACCGAGGCACAGAGAGGTGAAGTGACTTGCCCAAAGTCACACAGCTGACAAGTGGCGGAGGACGGATTCGAACCCATGACCTCAGACTCCCAAGCCCGGGCTCTTTCCACTGAGCCACGTGAATGAGTTTGAGGAGGGCAGGCGTTCCAGGCCAGAGGGAGGACGGGGGCGAGATGTCGGCGGCGAAATAGACCGGATCGAGGAACAGGGAGAAGGTTAGCATTAGAATATTGTTGTCTTGCCCTCTCCCAAGAGCTTAGTCCAGTGCTCTGCACACAGTAAGCGCTCAATAAATATGACTGTATGAAGGAAAAGCAGCACGTGAAGCAGCATGGCTCAGTGGAAAGAGCCCGGGCTTTGGAGTCAGAGGTCATGGGTTCAAACCCCAGCTCCGCCAACTGTCAGCTGTGTGACTTGGGGCAAGTCACTTCACTTCTCTGGGCCTCAGTTACCTCATCTGTAATATGGGGATTATAATAATAATAATAATGGCATTTAGTAAGCACTTACTGTGTGCCAAGCACTGTTCTAAACGCTGGGGAGGTTACAAGGTGATCAGGTTGTCCCACGGGGGGCTCACAGTCCTGGCTCCGCCACTTGTCAGCTGACTTTGGGCAAGTCACTTAACTTCTCCGTGCCTCAGTTCCCTCATCTGTAAAATGGGGATAACGACTGTGAGCCCCACGTGGGACAACCTTGATTACCTTGTATTCCCCCTCAGTGCTTAGAACAGTGCTTGGCACATAGTAAGCACTTAACAAATACCAACATTATTATTATTAATCCCCTACTGAGAGCTCACCTCCTCCAGGAGGCCTTCCCACACTGAGCCCCCTCCTTCCTCTCCCCCTCCTCCCCCTCCCCATCCCCACCGCCTTACCTCCTTCCCCTCCCCACAGCACCTGTATATATGTATATATGTCTGCATGCATTTATTACTCTATTTATTTTATTTGTACATATTTATTCTATTTATTTTATTTTGTTAATATGTTTGGTTTTGTTCCCTGTCTCCCCCTTCTAGACTGTGAGCCCGCTGTCAGGCAGGGACCGTCTCTATATGTTGCCAACTTGTACTTCCCAAGCACTTAGTACAGTGCTCTGCACACAGTAAGCACTCAATACAATTGAATGAATGAATGAATTCTCTAAGACTGTGAGCCCCCTGTGGGACAATCTTGTACAATCTTGTACATATTCTATTTATTCTTGTACATATTCTATTTATTTTATTTTGTTAATATGTTTTGTTTTGTTCTCTGTCTCCCCCTTCTAGACTGTGAGCCTGCTGTTGGGTAGGGACCGTCTCTAGATGTTGCCAACTTGGACTTCCCAAGTGCTTAGTACAGTGCTCTGCACACAGTAAGTGCTCAATAAATACGATTGAATGAATGAATGAATCTGACAATCTGATCCCCTTGTCATCTCCCTAGCGCTTAGAACAGTGCTTTGCACATAGTAAGTGCTTAATAAATGCCATTCTTCTTCTTCTTCTTCTTCTCCCCCTCCTCCCCCTCTCCATCCCATCTTACCTCCTTCCCTTCCCCACAGCACCTGTATATATGTATATATGTTTGTACATATTTATTACTCTATTTATTTATTTATCTTACTTGTACCTATCTATTCTATTTATTTTATTTTGTTAGTATGTTTGGTTTTGTTCTCTGTCTCCCCCTTCTAGACTGTGAGCCCACTGTTGGGGTGGGACTGTCTGTGTTGCCGACTTGTACTTCCCAAGCGCTTAGTACAGTGCTCTGCACACAGTAAGCGCTCAATAAATACGATTGATTGATTGATTGATTATTATTATTATTTTGTTAATATGTTTTGTTTTGTTCTGTCTCCCCCTTCTAGACTGTGAGCCCACTGTTGTGTAGGGGCCATCTCTAGATGTTGCCAACTTGTACTTCCCAAGTGCTTAGTATAGTGTTCTGCACACAGTAAGCGCTCCATAAATACGACTGATTGATTGATTGATTTATTAGCAGGGGCTTGGGCAGGCTGAGGAGAAAAACCGCGCCTGCGCAGACGGAGCAGGGGTTGAGCCGTCGCCCTCGGGTCACGTGGTCGGCAGGAGATGCTCCGGCCTGACGCTGGGGGGGCGGTGCGCGGACGACGTCATGACGTCACCCTAGTCCCCGCCCCTCCAGGGCGCTGATTCGCTCCCGCTTGGCTCCCCCTTCGCTCCCATTGGTCGGGATCCCCTAACGTGTAGCGTCAGGCTCCAGCTTTCCCGTCTTGCTTTGCGCGGGGGGGGGGGGGCAGACATGGTCCGATTCAAGCACAGGTGAGGCCTTCTCCTCGCGGCTCTGCCTTACATTCATTAATAACAATAATAATAATAATAATAATAACGGTGCTATTTGTTAAGCGCTTACTGTGTGCCCAGTGCTCTGCACACAGTAAGCGCTCAATAAATACGACTGATGATGCCAAGCACTGTTCTAAACGCTGGGGTAGATACAAGGTCATCAGAGAAGCAGCGTGGCTCAGTGGAAAGAGCCCGGGCTTTGGAGTCAGAGGTCATGGGTTCGAATCCCGGCTCCACCACAAGTCTGCTGTGTGACCTTGGGCAAGTCACTTCACTTCTCTGAGCCTCAGTCCCCTCATCTGTAAAAATGGGGATGAAGACTGTGCGCCCCACATGGGACAACTTGATCATACTGTATCCCCCCAGCGCTTAGAACAGTGCTTTGCACATAGTAAACGCTTAACAAATGCGTTATTATCAGGTCGTCCCACGTGGGGCCCACAGTCTTCGTCCCCATTTTACAGATGAGGGAACTGAGGCCCAGAGAAGAATAAGAATGATGGCATTTATTAAGCGCTTACTATGTGCAAAGCGCTGTTCTAAGCGCTGGGGAGGTTACAAGGTGACTAAGCGCTAATGAAGCGCTTAGTACAGTACTCTGCACACAGTAAGCGCTCAATAAATACGATTGATTGTGGACTGTGAGCCCGTTGTTGCGTAGGGATCCTCCCCCTCTCCAACCCCCCCCCCCCCCCCCGCCTTACCTCCTTCCCTTCCCCACAGCACCTATATATATGTAGATGTGTTTGTACGGATTTATTTTTACTCTATTTTACTTGTACATATCCATTTTATTTTGTTAATATGATTTGTTTTGTTCTCTGTCTCCCCCTTCTAGACTGTGAGCCCGCTGTTGGGTAGGGACCGTCTCTATATGTTGCCAACTTGGACTTCCCAAGCGCTTAGTACAGTGCTCTGCACACAGTAAGCGCTCAATAAATACAGTTGATTGATCGACCGTCTCTATATGTTGCCAAGTTTTACTTCCCAAGCGCTTAGTACAGTGCTGTGCACACAGCGCTCAATAAATACGATTGATTGATTGACCGTCCCTATATGTTGCCAACTTTTACTTCCCAAGCGCTTAGTACAGTGCTCTGCACACAATAAGCGCTCAATAAATACGATTGATTGACCATCTCTATATGTTGCTAACTTGTACTTCCCAAGTGCTTAGTACAGTGCTCTGCACCCAGTAAGCGCTCAGTAAATACGATTGAATGAATGAAGGTGATCAGGTCCCACGTGGGGCTCACAGTCTTCATCCCCATTTTACAGATGAGGGAACTGAGGCCCAGAGAAGAATAATAATGATGGCATTTAGTTAGCACTTACAATGCGCAAAGCACTGTTCTAAGCACTGGGGAGGTTACAAGGTGATCAGGTGGCTCCCACGGGTGGCTCACAGTCTTCATCCCCATTTTACAGTTGAGGTTACTGAGGCCCGCTGAAGTGACTTGCCCAAAGTCACACAGCTGACAAGTGGCGGAGCCAGGATTAATAATAATAATAATGACATTTATTAAGCGCTTACTATGTGCAAAGCACTGTTCTAAGCGCTGGGGTGGATACAGGGTGATTAGATTGCCCCACGTGGGGCTCACAGTCTTCATCCCCATTTGACAGATGATTTTATTTCTTTCTTTTTTATTTTTTATTTTTATTATTTATTTTTTATTGCTATCTGTCTGCCCACCAACCCCAGACTGTGAACTCGTTGTGGGTAGGGATTGTTTCTCTTTATTGCTGGATTGTACTCTCCCAAGCGCTTAGTCCAGTGCTCTGCACACAGTAAACCCTCAATAAATCCGACTGAATGAACAGAGAAGGAGCATGGCTTAGTGGAACGCACCCGGGCTTGGGAGTCAGAAGTCATGGGTTCTAATCCCGGCTCCACCAATTGTCAGCTGTGTGACTTTGGGCAAGTCATTTAACTTCTCTGGAACTCGGTGACCTCATCTGGAAAATGGGGATTAGGACTGTGAGCCCCACGTGGGGCAGCCTGATTACCTTGTATAATAATAATAATAATGGTATTTGTTAAGCGCTTACTATGTGCCCAGCACTGTTCTAAGTGCTGGGGTAGAGGTCATCAGGTTGTCCCTTTCCACATGTTTTGTTTGTTGTCTGTCTCCCTCTTCTAGAGTGTGAGCCCATTGTTGGGTAGGGACCGTCTCTAGATGTTGCCAACTTGGGCTTCCCAAGCACTTAGTACAGTGCTCTGCACACAGTAAGCGCTCAACAAATACGATTGAATGAATGAATGAATGAATAAGCCACGCTGCTCCCCTTGTATCTACCCCAGTACTTAGAACAGTGCTTGGCACATAGTAAGCACTTAACAAATACCGTTATTATTATGATTAAGCGCTTACTGGGAAATGGGAAATGTTTTGTTGTCTGTCTCCCCCTTCTATTCATTCATTCAGTCGTATTTATTGAGCGCTTACTGTGTACAGAGCACTGGACTAAGCGCTTGGGAAGTACAAGTCGGCAACATACAGAGACAGTCCCTACCCGGCAGCGGACTCACAGTCTAGAAGGGGGAGACAGACAACAAAACAAAACGTGTGGACAGGTGTCAAGTCGTCAGACTGTGAGCCCATTGTGGGGTAGGGACCGTCTCTATATGTTGTCTACTTGTACTTCCCAAGCGCTTAGTCCAGTGCTCTGCCCACAGTAAGCGCTCAATAAATACGGTTGAATGAATGAATGAAAAATGGGAGGTGAGGTAGGAGGGGGCGAGGGGATGGAGAGCTTTGAAGTCACATCCCGGTGTGTTTTCCCTCACGCCTGTTCCCCGGTCAGGTACCTGCTGTGCGAAGTGGTGTGTGCGGAGCCCCGCTGCCGCCCGGGGCTGGAGGATCGGTTCCTGGTCCGCCTGGTGCGAGAGGCCGTCGCCCGCCTGCACGGAGACTTCGGCGCCGCCGCCTGCGGCATCGCCTTCACGGGTGAGCCCCGCGGGCCGGAGAGATGCATGCTCGCTTCGGCAGCACATGTACTAAAATTGGGAACGATACAGAGCAGATTAGCACGGCCCCCGCGCAAGGATGACACGCAAATTCATGAAGCGTTCCATATCTATCCTATTTATTTTATTTTGTTAGTATGTTTGGTTTTGTTCTCTATCTCCCCCTTTTAGACTGTGAGCCCACTGTTGGGTAGGGACTGTCTCTATATGTTGCCAGTTTGTACTTCCCAAGCGCTTAGTCCAGTGCTCTGCACACAGTAAGCGCTCAGTAAATACGATTGATGATGACCGCGTTCATTAATGATACTAATAAGAACAATGGCATCCATTAATCGCTTACTATTTGCCAGGCCCCGTACGAAGCGCTGGGGTGGAGCCAAGCAAATCGGGTTGGACGCAGTCCTTGTCCCACGTGAGGCTCGCGGTCTCCGTCTCCCTTTTACAGATGAGGGAACTGAGGCCCAGAGAATAATAATAATAATAGTGATGGCATTTGTTAAGCGCTTACTATGTGCAGAGCACTGTTCTAAGCGCTGGGGAAGTTACAGGGTGATGAGGTTGTCCCACGGGGGGCTCATTCATTCATTCAGTCGTGTTTATTGAGCGCTTACTGTGTGCAGAGCACTGGACTAAGCTCTTGGGAAGTACAAGTTGGCAACATATAGAGACGGTCCCTACCCAACAGCAGGCTCACAGTCTAGAAAAACAAAACAAAACATATTAACAAAATAAAATAAATAGAATAAATAAGTACAAGTAAAATAAATAAATACAGTATATGTACAAACATATATACATATATACAGGTGTTGTGGGGAGGGGAAGGAGGTAAGGGAGGAGTGGGAGAGGAAGGAGGAGGCTCAGTTTTGGAATGCCTCCCAGTCTTAATCCCCATTTTACAGATGAGGGAATTGAGGCCCAATGAAGTGACTTGCCCAAAGTCACACAGCTGACAATTGGCGGAGCAGGGACTTGAACCCATGACCTCTGACTCCAAAGCCCGGGCTCTTTCCACTGAGCCACGCTGCTTCTCGTAGCCCAAGGTCACACAGCAGACACGTGGCAGAGCGAAGCAGCATGGCTTAATCAATCAATCAATCAATTGTATTTATTGAGCGCTTACTGTGTGCAGAGCACTGTACTAAGTGCTTGGGAAGTACAAGTTGGCAACACATAGAGACAGTCCCTACCCAACAGCGGGCTCACAGTCTAGAAGGGGGAGACAGAGAACAAAACCAAACATACTAACAAAATAAAATAAATAGAATAGATATGTACAAGTAAGATAAATAGAGTAATAAATATGTACAAACATATATCCATATATACAGCTGCTGTGGGGAAGGGAAGGAGGAAAGATGGGGGCGATGGAGAGGGGGACGAGAGGGAGAGGAAGGAAGGGGCTCAGTCTGGGAAGGCCTCCTGGAGGAGGTGAGCTCTCAGTAGGGCTTAGTGGAAAGACTTCAAATTCCGACTCCGCCATTTGTTGCTGCGGGATCTTGGGCAAGTCACTCTACTTCTCTGTGCCTCAGTTACCTCATCTGTAAAGTGGGGATTAGGACTGTGAGCCCCAGTGGGGCAGCCTGATTACCTTGTATCTACCCCAGCGCTTAGAACAGTGCTTGCCTCATAGTAAGCACTTAACATATACCATTATTATTATGATTAAGCGCTTACTGGGTGCAGAACACTGTACTAAGTGCTTATGAGGGGACCCTGCTGTTACTTCCCTTTATTTTCATAGTGCTTATTAAGCACATCCTATGGGCTAGGAAATGTACTAAGCACTGGATTAGAAACATGGTGATCAGGTCGGACACAGTCCCTGTCCCAGGTGGGGTTCACAGTCTTCGTCCCCATTGTCCAGATGACATATATATGTGTATATATATATGTATATATGGTTGTACATATTTATTACTCTTTATTTTACTTGTACATATCTATCCTATTTATTTTATTCTGTTAGTATGTTTGGTTTTGTTCTCTGTCTCCCCCTTTTAGACTGTGAGCCCACTGTTGGGTAGGGACCGTCTCTATATGTTGCCAATTTGTACTTCCCAAGCGCTTAGTCCAGTGCTCTGCACATAGTAAGCGCTCAATAAATGCGATTGATGATCATGATGAGGTAACTGAGGCACAGAGAAGCAAAGTGACTTGACCAAGATCACACAGCAGGCAAGTGGTGGAGCAGGAATTAGAACCCAGGTCCTTCTTACTCTCACGCCCGGGTTCTATCTACCAGGCCACAGTGCTTCTCAGTTATACCAGTCGTGCAAATGGGCTCACTGGCCAGATTGATTAATTGTGGCATTTGTTAGGTGCTCAGGACTCTTCTTCAAATGCCAACTCTGTTGTCGTCTCTCAAGTCCTTAGGGCTATGTTCACAGAAATGGCTCAATAAATACCATTGATTGATTGATTAAGGCTGTGTCCCATGGCCATGAGGGGAGGGGCGGGCCCGCGGCAGATCAAGGATTCCCAATGGTAGCAGTGCTTTGCACATAGTAAGCGCTTAATAAATGCCGTTATTATTATTAATTAGCCTTCTCGTCTCCCTGCCCTGAGAGTCGCGACTGCCATGGCGAGAGGAAGCCTCACTGATGCGTGGCTCAGCGGAAAGAGCACGGGCTTGGGAGTCAGAGGCTGTGGGTTCGAACCCCGCCTCCCCCACATGTCTGCTGTGTGACCTTGGGCAAGTCACTTCACTTCTCTGTGCCTCAGTTCCCTCATCTGTAAAATGGGGATTAAGACTGTAAACCCCACATGGGACGACCTCATCTCCTTGTATTCCCCCCAGCACTTAGAACAGTGCTTTGCACATAGTAAGCGCTTAACAAGTACCAACATTATTATTATTATTATTATAAAAAGAAGAGCCGTGCCACACAGAATGGGATCAGTATTCTCTCCCCGGTATCTGTGCCAAACTGTGATGGTTGTTTATGTCTGTGGATTATGGCTGTGCCTTCCAACATTTCTAACTTACCTCTGGTAACTCACGAACCTATCGTCCACACCAAACTTTCCATGAGCCGTGTAATATTCCTAATTTTTCACTTAAAATGTCCCTCACTTTTCTCTCTCAAACCTATTAAGACATTCTCGTCCAGAGTGACAGCCAGGAGAGGGTGAAATAAATGAATCAGTCATCAGTGGTATGTATTGAATGCTTACAGTGGGAAGAACACTGTACTAATCAATCAATCAATCGTATTTATTGAGCGCTTACTGTGTGCAGAGCACTGGACTAAGCACTCAGGAGGGTACAGTACAACAAAAGTTGGGAGGCACGATCCCTGCTTACAGTCTAGGAGACAAGAACGTTGTAGGGTAGAATGATATGTATATATGTTTGTACATATTTATTACTCTACTTATTTATTTTATTTGTACATATCTATTCTATGTATTTTATTTTGTTAGTATGTTTGGTTTTGTTCTCTGTCTCCCCCTTTTAGACTGTGAGCCCACCGTTGGGTAGGGACTGTCTCTATATGTTGCCAATTTGGACTTCCCAAGCGCTTAGTACAGTGCTCTGCACATAGTAAGCGCTCAATAAATACGATTGATGATGATGATGATATTGAGAGGTATGGAGGGCGGATATTCTGTTAAATCCAAGAGCAGAAAATCTCGGGCTCAGTCTGAAGAATCCAACAATAAACCTAGTTTTGCCACTTGCCTGTTGTGTGACCCTGGATAAATCACTTATTTTCTTTGTGCCTCAGTTACCCCATCTGTTAAAAGGGGATAAGGTACCTGTTCTTACTCCGTCGTAGAGCGGGCAGGGAACGTGTCTACCAACTGATAATAATAATGGTATTTGTTAAGCACAGTTCTGTTGTATTCTACTCTTCCAGATGCTTAGTCCAGTGCTCTGCCCATGATAATCAATCAATCGTATTTATTGAGCGCTTACTGTGTGCAAAGCACTGTACTAAGCGCTTGGGAAGTACAAGTTGGCAATATATACAGTCCCTACCCAACAGTGGGCTCACAGTCTGGAAGGGGGAGACAGAGAACAAAACCAAACATACTAACAAAATAAAATAAATAGAATAGATATGTACAAGTAAAATAAATACACAGAGTAATAAATATGTACAAACATATACAGGTTATATAACTGCTCAGTAAATACCAATGACTGATTTGCTTATATTGTACCCACCCCAACACTTAGTACATAGTAGGCATTTAACAAATACTATTATCATTATCATTAGTAGTCACAGTAGTAGTAGAGGATCCAACCCACAGGCCTAGCTTTAGCAGGAAGGTTTGGCTAGAATTACAAACTCAAGTTTCCACTCTGGATCTGATACTATTTACCCATTTACCCTGTATATATGTATATATGTTTGTACATATTTATTACTCTATTTATTTTACTTGTACATATTTATTCTATTTTATTTTGTTAATATGTTTTGTTTTGTTGTCTGCCTCCCCCTTCTAGACTGTGAGCCCACTGTTGGGTAGGGACCGTCTCTATATGTTGCCAACTTGGACTTCCCAAGCGCTTAGTCCAGTGCTCTGCACACAGTAAGCGCTCAGTAAATACGATTGATTGATTGATTTCTTTTTCTTGCTGCCAAGAAACAGTTACTGTGTCACATGAAGACTGAGGGTTGGCAGAGTCCTTTATAATACTTTGCAAAACTACAGATAATAGTAATTGTGGAATTAATTAAAAAGTGCTTACTATGGGCCAAGCACTGTGCTAAACCCCCGGTTGTTCTCATGAATTAGAATACCCCGTCACCCGGTATTCTGTAGCCCAGCTGTGGAATAAAAGTTGAGGACAGAGGCCTTAGATCTTATTTTGGACTCTGGAGTGAGCCCCATTAGGGCCCACTGACCTACCCCAGGCTCAGAGGAAAGGATCGTGCCGTCATTTAATAATAATAATAATAACTGTGGCATTTGTTAAGCGCTTACTATGTGCCAGACACTGTACTAAGCGTTGGGGTGGATACAAGCAAATCAGGTTGGACCCAGCCCCAGTCCCACAGCGGGCTCACGGTCTCAATCCCCATTTTGCAGCTAGGGGAACTGAGGCCCAGAGAAGTGAAGTGAGTTGCCCAAGGTCACACAGCTAACAAGTGGCAGAGCTAGGATTAGAACCCATGACCCTCTAACCCCCAGGCCCGTGCTCTATCCACTGTGCCTTCTCCTTTCTTTAGTAGTCGTGTCTTCAGCCCATTCGCCTTGCCCTCTCTACTTGCACATACGACCTGCCTCTGGAACGGAAAGCCCTCCCTCCCTCTTCATAGCTAACAGACAGTGACTCTCCCCACCCTCAGAAGTGTTTGTGCAGTTCCCCCATTAGATGGTAAGCATCTTGAGGGCAGGGCCTGAGTGTGTTGCTCGTACCCTCCCCAGTATCTAGGACACAGAAGCCGCGGTAAGCGCCGTTAATTGAGGGGCCGCGTTTGACCCAATTTCTCCGGATTTAGCAGTCACGGAGAATCAATCAATCAATCAATCGTATTTATTGAGCGCTTACTGTGTGCAGAGCACTGGACTAAGCGCTTGGGAAGTACAATCAATCAATCGTGTTTATTGAGCGCTTACTGTGTGCAGAGCACTGTACTAAGCGCTTGGGAAGTACAAATTGGCAACACATAGAGACAGTCCCTACCCAACAGTGGGCTCACAGTCTAAAAGGGGGAGACAGAGAACAAAACCAAATATATTAACAAAATAAACTAAATAGAACAGATATGTACAAGGAAGATAAATAGAGTAATAAATATGTACAAACATATATACATATATACAGGTGCTGTGGGGAAGGGAAGGAGGTAAGGCGGTGGGGGGGGATGAAGAGGGGGAGGAGAAGTGTCTACCACTGTATCGGACTTGTTTTCATCATCAATCATCAGTCGTATTTATTGAGCACTTACTGTGTGCACTGTACTAAGCGCTTGGGAAGTACAATCAATCAATCAATCGTATTTATTGAGCGCTTACTGTGTGCAGAGTACTGTACTAAGCGCTTGGGAAGTAGAAGTTGGCAACACATAGAGACAGTCCCTACCCAACAGTGGGCTCACAGTCTGAAAGGGGGAGACAGAGAACAAAACCAAACATACTAACAAAATAAAATAAATAGAATAGATATGTACAAGTAAAATAAATAGAGTAATAAATATGTACAAACATATGAACATATATACAGGTTTTCATCGTCAACCTAAAATAACGTACAGCTCTACAACCGGCACAACAACTAGACAATAGATAGGAGATTTAAATGAACGTACTTAGTGTTTTTAATTTATTATTATTATTTTTTCCGTTTTTAATGTATTTAAATGAGAAGGGAGGGGCTCCGGCGACAAAGGGAGCCGAGCTAAATCCCAGCTTCTGTAATCTGGGCCATCCTTTTGGCAAATCCGTCAGCCGGAGGGTGGCCCAAAGGGATGGGGGATTAGCCCTTTGCGATGGCTCGCCATCTGAGCTGCAGCTGTGACTCGTTCGGCCCTGCCGCTGCCGCAGGCCGGAGCGGCTCCGGAAATATTCCACCCGTTTTCCCGTCCCGTGCCGCTTACCGTTTGGGAGTTTGGTGCCTGCGGCTCTTTCTCGAAGGCATCGAAGAGTCCCGGGAGGGCTGTGGAAGGCTAATCAGAGCCTAATGGGGCTCACTCCAGAGTCCAAAATAAGATCTGAGGCCTCTGTCCTCAGCTTTTATCCCACAGCTGGGCTACAGAATACCGGGTGACGGGGTATTCTAATTCATGAAAACAACCGGGGGTTTAGCCCGGCACTTGGCCCATAGTAAGCGCTTTTTAATTAATTCCACAATTGGCTTCCTAGTGAAATACCTCAACGCCTACACGGGAACAGTGCTGTTGCGCTGTCGCCGAGATTACTACCAGCTCCTCTGGTCCACTCTCCCCTTCATCACTTGCTTGGAGAACAAGGGGCAACGATACCCGTGTTTCTTCAACACCTTGCACGTCGGAGGTGAGTCGCCTTTCTGCTCTCCGGGCCGGAAACTTGCACGCTCCGTGTACGCTCTGTGTGAAGCAGCATCTCTTCATTTATATGAATGTCTGTTTCCCTCTCTAGACTGGAAGCTCACTGTGCGCTGGGAATGGATCTATTCTGTTGTACCCTCCCAGGTGTTTAGTACAGCGCTCTGCGCATACGAAGCACTCAGTAAATACAACTGACAAAGCAGCGTGGCTCTCTGGAAAGAGCCTGGGCTTGGGAGCCAGAGGTCACGGGTTCTGATAATAATAATAATAATGATGATGGCATTTATTAAGCGCTTACTGTGTGCAAAGCACTGTTCTAAGCGTAGGGAGGTTACAAGGTGATTAGGTTGTCCCACAGGGGCTCACAATCTTAATCCCCATTTTACAGATGAGGGAACTGAGGCCCAGGGAATAATAATAATCATAATGATGGCATTTATTAGACGCTTACTGTGTGCAAAGCCCTGTTCTAAGCGCTAGGGAGGTTACAAGGTGACCAGGTTGTCCCACAGGGGCTCACAGTCTTCATCCCCATTTTACAGATAAGGGAACTGAGGCCCAGGGAATAATAAGAATCATAATGATGGCATTTATTAGGCACTTACTGTGTGAAAGCACTCTTCTAAGCGCTGGGGAGGTTACAAGGTGATCAGGTTGTCCCACAGGAGCTCACAGTCTTCATCCCCATTTTACAGATGAGGGAACTGAGGCCCAGAGAATAATACTGGCATTTATTAGGCGGTTACTATGTGCCAAGCACTGTTCTAAGCGCTGGGGAGGTTACAAGGTGATCAGGTTGTCCCACGGGGGGCTCACAGTCTTCATCCCCATTTTACAGATGAGGGAACTGAGGCCCAGAGGATAATAATAATAATGATGATGGCATTTATTAGGCGCTTACTATGTGCAAAGCACTGTCTAAGCACTTGGGAGGTTACAAGGTGATCAGGTTGTCCCAAGGGGGGCTCACAGTCTTCATCCCCATTTTACAGGTGAGGGAACTGAGGCCCGGAGAAGTGAAGTGACTTGCCCAGAGTCACAAAGCTGACAAGTGGCGGAGCTGGGATTTGAACCCATGACCTCCGACTCCAAAGCCCGGGCTCTTTCCACCGAGCCCCGCTGCTGCTTTCCTTCCTCAGTGGAGGGATTGCCTTGAATGCGTCAGTCCACCAGGCTGCCCCATCATCCACGGTGTCCCTAGCACACTGCACAACCCCAGGTCTAACTGGTTGCACTGGAGGGGGGGGGTGACCGTGCAGAAAAAGGAGCAAGGCGCATGTGTGTGTGTGTGTACACACACACACACACACACACACACACAAAATCTCTCTCTCTCTCTCTCTCTCTCTCTCTCTCTCTCTCACTCTCACTCTCACTCACTCACTCTCACTCTCTCTTACATCACTCTGAGAATTGGACCGCATGTTGAACCTATGTAAACTGAAGCAAAAGTGTCTGTAGCTGGGGTACCACCCAGGATCGATCGATCAATCAATCAATCGTATTTATTGAGCGCTTACTGTGTGCCGAGCACTGTACTAAGCGCTTGGGAAGTACAAATTGGCAACCTATAGAGACGGTCCCTACCCAGCAGTGGGCTCACAGTCTAAAAGGGGGAGACAGAGAACAAAACCAAGCATACTAATAAAATAAAATAAATAGAATAGATATGTACAAGTAAAATAAATAAATAAATAGAGTAATAAATATGTACAAACATATATACAGGTGCTGTGGGAAAGGGAAGGAGGTAGGATGGGGGGGTGGGGGGACGAGGTGATGACCTGGAATGTGTGTGATTCTCTGTGTGACCTATTAAGTCCGACATGGAACTTTGAACAATTAAACTGCCACTCCCTTCTCTAAAATGCCAGTAAACTAATAGACTTAATTAACAGTCCAATCGCTTGTGATTACCTTGGTTCCTTTGGCTAACGGTATAGGAATTTAATCCATTAAACCTCAGAAGGCAGTGTTAACGACCCTGGATCTAATTTCTTCCTTTAATTTATGAAAGCATGCTGACTATTGTGTGCACAGTAAGTACCCAGGAAATTCATTCCATTAAACCTCGGAAGGCAGTGTTATCAACCCTGGATTTAATTTCTTCCCTTAATTTATGAAAGCATGCTGACTATTGTGTGCACAGTAAGTACCCGGGAAATTCATTCCATTAAACCTCAGAAGGCAGTGTTATCGACCCTGGATTAAATTTCTTCCCTTAATTTATGAAAGCATGCTGACTATTTTGTGTGCCCAGTAAGTACCCAGTAAATTCATTCATTCATTCATTCATTCAGTCGTATTTATTGAGCGCTTACTGTGTGCAGAGCACTGTACTAAGCGCTTGGGAAGTCCAAGTTGGCAACATATAGTGACGGTCCATACCCAACAGCGGGCTCACAGTCTAGAAGGGGGAGACAGACAACAAAACAAAACATATTAACAAAATAAAATAAATAGAATAAATATGTACAAGTAAAATAGAGTAATAAATACGTACAAACCTACATACATATAGTAGTAAATGCTACTGAATGACCAATTGATGAAATCAGAATAAGGTCTGTGAGCATAAAGAAGATCCACAAACAACTCTGTTCCTAGCGGTTTCCAACATGCCTTGGAATGAACACGCAATACCTCAGCTACTCTATTATGAAAGCATTAGTCTGAAAGCATTAGTCAGTGGGATGGGTACTGAGATTCTGAAATCCCTAATAAAAACAATAATATTGATAATAATGGCATTGGTTATATGCTTACTATGGGTCTAGCACTATACTAGGTGCTGGGATAGATACAAGTTCATCAGGTTAGGACAAAGTCCCCAACCCACCTGGGGCTCACAGTTTAAGTTGGAGAGACATTAGGTAACCATTACACCTCAATCAATCAATCAGTCATATTTATTGAGCGCTTACTGTGTGCAGAGCACTGTACTAAGCGCACCTCAATTTAAGACTTGTTATGGGATGCTTTTTTTCTCCCCCGAAAATCCAGTGACTGGCTCTGACAAAGGAGATAAAGTAGTTCATTTTCCAAGAGAATTCAGATCGAGTGATGGGATGGGGACTGGAGTGGGATTGGAAAAAAGAAAACATGGCCTGGGAAACATATCTATAAATAATAGATTATAAAGTATTTATTATGTATTTATGTTTATTTATCTCCCCCTGTAGACTGTAGGCAGCCTCCTTGAAGTCAGGGAGCATGTTTACCAATTCTTTTGTATTGTGCTTTCCCAGGAGCTTACTATAGTGCCCTGCATACAGTAAGCACTCAAATACTAGTGATTGACTGATCACTGACTGGGAAAGCTTTACCATGTAAAGAGGATAGAAGAGCAAATTAGGATTTTCCTTGTACTGAGCCCAGGGAAAAGAGGGTTAGAAATCAGGGAAATGTGGGAAGAAGTGACCTACAGGATGCTCTAGGACTTTTTTTCCCATTTTGCCATTTGTACTTTGTTTAAAAATCAATTAACTCCCCAAATGCAAATAATCTTCTTATCCCGACTCTGCCACTTGTCAGATGCGTGATTTTGAGCAAGTCACTTAACTTCTGTGTTCCTCAGTTACCTCATCTGTAAAATGGGGATTAAAACTGTGAGCCCTATGTGGGACAACCTGATCACCTTGTTCCCCCCCCCTTCCCCCCCCCCCACCCCGTGCTTAGAACAGTGCTTGGCACATAGCGCTGAACAAATGCCATCATCATCATCATTATTATTATTAGTGGATAGAGGCACTGCACTCAGATGACCAGTCTGACTGGAGGCATCTGTAAAATGGGGGTTAAGACTGTGAAGCCCCGTGTGGGACATGGACTGGGTCCAACCTGATTAACTTGTATCTTCGTCAGCGCTTAGTACAGTGTCTGTTACACAGTTTAAATGCTTAACACCACGATTCTCGTTATGACGTTCATTAGGCACCATACTGAGCGCTGGGGTAATTAGGTTGGAGACGGTCCCTGTCCCCCATATGGCTCTTGGTTTTCATCTCTACGCTGGTGACACCCAAATCTACATTTCTGCATCTGCTCTCTCTCCCTCCCTTCAGGCTCGTCTCTCCTCCTGCCTTCAAGACATCTCCATCTGGATGTCTGCCCGCCATCTAAAACTCAGTGTGTCCAAGACTGAACTCCTTATCTTCCCTCCCACACCCTGCCCTCTCCCTGACTTTCCCATCTCTGTTGACGGCACTACCATCCTTCCCGTCTCACAAGCCCGCAACCTTGGTGTCATCCTCGACTCTGCTCTCTCATTCACCCCTCACATCCAACCCGTCACCAAAACCTGCCGGTCTCACCTCTGCAGCATCGCCAAGATCCGCCCTTTCCTCTCCATCCAAACCGCTACCCTGCTGGCTCCATCTCATCCTCTCCCGACTGGATGACTGCATCGGCCTCCTCTCTGATCTCCCATCCTCGTGTCTCTCCCCACTTCAGTCTATGCTTCACGCCGCTGCCCGGATCATTTTTGTGCAGAAACGCTCTGGGCATGTTACTCCCCTCCTCAAAAATCTCCAGTGGCTACCAATCAACCTATGCATCAGGCAAAAACTCCTCACCCTGGGCTTCAAGGCTGTCCATCCATCCCCTCGCCCCCTCCTACCTCACCCCCCTTCTGTCCTTCTCCAGCCCAGCCCGCACCCTCCGCTCCTCTGCCGCCGCTCACCTCCTCACTGGGCCTCGTTCTCGCCTGTCCCGCCGTCGACCCCCGGCCCACGTCCTCCCCCTGGCCCGGAATGCCCTCCCTCCGCCCATCCGCCAAGCTTGCTCTCTTCCTCCCTTCAAATCCCTCCTGAGAGCTCACCTCCTCCAGGAGGCCTTCCCACACTCAGCCCCCTTTTTCCTCTCTCCCTCCCCCCACCCTACCTCCTTCCCCTCCCCACAGCACCTGTATATATGTTTGTACAGATTTATTACTCTATTTTACTTGTACATATTTACTATTCTATTTATTTTATTTGGTTAATATGTGTCGTTTTGTCGTCTGCCTCCCCCTTCTAGACTGTGAGCCCGCTATTGGGTAGGGACCGTCTCTGTATGTTGCCAACTTGTACTTCCCAAGCGCTTAGTCCAGTGCTCTGCACACAGTAAGCGCTTAATAAATACGATTGAACGAATGGATGAAATGCCAATTTTCAGATGCGGGGGCTTTTTAGCTCCCTTGCTCCAAAGGTTAATGGATTATAAAGCCTGAGGTTTCTGTCTAGTGAGGGAAGAGCGCTCGAAAGCTATAGCCTTTTCTTTAGGCTGTATGCCTAAAGGTGGGGTAGGTGGGGGCAGGCCTTCCTCACCTGTACTAGAAATTTACCGTTTCTTCCGTTGGGCAGGTACAATCAGAAGCTGTCAGAAGTTCCTGATTCAGTACAACAGCCGGCAACTACAGATCTTACTGCAGAAGTGCACCAGCGAAGGTAAGGCGCGGTTCGCGGGGGCTCGGCCCCTCTCATCCCACCGGACGGAGTTTCGGGTTTCGTGACCGTCTCTGCCCGAGGCCTCTTCTTCACCCCCCGGTTTCTGCCTCCCTGCCAGAGGAGCGGGAATCCATCCGGAAGTCCATCCTGAGCTGTTCGTTGGAGGAAGAGCAAGGGCAGGATGAGCTGTCCGACGCCGGAGAGGAGACCGCGGCGGCACTGGAGCCGACGGCTTCCTGAGAAGTCGGGCTTCATCAAGGTGAAGGGGGAGAACGATGACTTCCACGGCCTCGCCGAAGGGCCGGTCGAATCGGGGATTCTTGGCCGCTGCCCGCGTTCTGTTCGGAGTTGGCTCTTGCGTCTTTCCGAGCACCGAGGACTGGTATTCCCACTTGCTTTTCACCCTAAAGATGCCCCGCCTCCACTTCCCTTGGAGCTGGGCCACGGTGGGCTCTCTGCCTGGCAGCAGTTGTCCTCCCAAACCCAAAGAGGGGACCAAAGAAATGCTTTCCTCGGGCTCGAGACCACGTAGCCGTGGAGGGATTTCAGAAGGGGAGACGTTGCCGACGGACGCAGTGGCCGTCAGTGTGCGTGAGAATGAGCTGAGGAGACCTTTAATAAAGCCCTCTCAGAGGCACGGCCACGGCGGGCTTCCTTCCTTTTCTCCTAATAATAATCGTGGTAGTAATTAATGATGGCATTTGTTAAGCACTTACCATGTGCCAAGCACTGTTCTAAGCACTGGGGCAGATACAAGTAATCAGGTTGTCCCATGTGGGGCGGGGGGGGGGGGGTGTCACCGTCTTAATCCGCGTTTTATAGATGAGGTAACTGAGGCCCAGAGAAGTCAAGTGGCGTGCCCGAAGTCACACAGCTGATAAGCGGCAGAGCCGGGATTTGAGCGCACTGCTTACTCTGTGCCAGACGCTGTTCTAACTGCTGGGGTAGATACAGGATTGGACATGGGGTTTCAGGGTCTTAATCACCATTTTACGGATGAGGAAACAGGCCCAGAGACGAGAAGCGACTTGCCCGGGGTCACACGTAGGCAGCTGGCGGAGCCAGGGTTCGAACCCAGGTCCTCTGACTCCCTAGGCCTGGGTTCTTTCCGCCTGGCCGCCTTGCTTCTTTTCCCAAGCTGTCTCCTCCTGCTCTGCCACCATCATCTCTTTGCTACTCAAAAATTCCCAAGTGCTTAGTCCAGTGCTCTGCACACAGTAAGCGCTCAATAAATACGATTGATTGATTGATTGATTGCTCCAAGGGAACCCTGCCATGAAAGATGGTGCAACACAGGTGAGCTCTGAGGTGAGTGAAGAACTTGGGTTCCAGCTCCTCCTCCTCCTTCCACTGGCCTGCTCTGTTGTTTGTTATCTAAGCCTGTTTCTTTTCTCTTTTTTTTTTTTTAAAAAAAAGGTACCTATGTGCTTGCCAAGCACTGTAATAATAATAATAATAATGTTGGTATTTGTTAAGCGCTTACTATGTGCACAGCACTGTTCTAAGCGCTGGGGGGAACACAAGGAGATGAGGTTGTCCCATGTTGGGCTCACAGTCTTAATCCCCATTTTACAGATGAGGGGACTGAGGCACAGAGAAGTGACTTGCTCATGGTCACACAGCAGACGTGGGGGAGGCGGGATTCAAACCCATGACCTCTGGCTCCCAAGCCCACGCTCTTTCCACTGAGCCACACTGTAGTAAGCACTAGGGTAGATACAAGATAATCAGGTTGGACACAGTCCCATGTGGGCCTCAGTTTGTCAGAGGAGGATTTAATCCCCATTTTACAGCTTCCCTCTGGCCCGTAAACTCCTCGGAGGCAGGGAATGCTGCCAACTCTCAGTGCTTAGGACAGTGCTCTGCACTCGGTAAGCACTCAAACGCTATATTGGTTGATTGAAATGAGACACAGAGAAGTTAAATGCCCAAAGCCAGGATTAAAACCCAGGTCTTGATACCCAGGCCCTGCTCTTTCCCCTAGGCCCCACTCCTTTCTCATCTTTTAAAGGGGAAGGAACGCTTCCCTCTCCCTAGGTCCAAGGAGCGTGTGAAAATGGGATGATGCACGTGCTTTTTCTAATTCAAGGAAGAAGGGAGACCGTTTTTCTCTCTCCTAGATGACAGCCTGACCGACCGAAGGGACAGGTGCAGCAAACGGCTCATCCCGGCCCGGCCTAACCACCGCAGGGGCAGCCGGAGAAACGGAGGGCTCACACTTCCTCTTGTGCATATGATTTATTGCAACTGTTTGCCTTGGCCATTACGGTACACCTAGGGTTCATTGAATTCATCACCACCAACAACAACAACAAAAAGAAAACAAAACAACATCACTTAACTCAGTTTCAAATCAAACCCCGGGTAGAGGAGAGACTGTGCTTGTAGACGAAGCGGGAGGGAGGCCGGAGGAGCCCAGAGCCCAGCCGGGGAGGGCTGAGTTCGGGGCGTACGAGGCCCTGCCATCTCCGCGCACATTGGCGACTCCCACTCCCCTTTATCGGGAACCTTTCCCTTCCCCGCTCCCATAAGGTCACTGATTTTTGCTCCCGGGTCAGCAGGCCGAGTGGTTAAGAGCCCATCCCCTCTCACTGGGTGTCCGGAAATCCAGCCCTCTGAAGCCGGCCCCTCTCCGGGACGGAGTTGGGATAGCTGCCTGACTGGAGAGACGGCTGTGATCGGATCCTGATTCCACTCCCATCCCTCCCACTGTTAGGAAAAAAGAAAAAAATCAAAAAAGTCGGAGAGACTAATTATCGAAAAGACGGGAGCTGCGATTAGTGTGCTCCATGACACCGTGCCTTCGCCCCGGGAGACGCAACGCAGCAGCCCGAGGGGGTGGGGGGCGGTTGTTTTTTGGCTAAAAGCAACCCCCCGACCCTCCGGCCGGCAGTCGGTCACTAAGGGCACAGCTTCCCGGATTTCCAGCTGGGCCCGGACACGCGCCGCCACGTGACTCGGACGTCGGACCGACTTGGCACACGCCAGAAACCTTGGCGGACGCTTCTCTCGTGGGAGGGGGGGGTGTCAATACTTTATTTCGGTGTAAAGTGGTGAAGCTGGAAAATACACTGTATTTAAAAATTATTTTCTTGGTTTCCCCTTCGAGCCCCGGAAACCGCCCTTCCCACCCACCCCCCACCCAGAGCTCATCTGCTCAGACTCCAGTACTTAAAAACTCTAGCAGCAAAAACAAAGCAAAAGGGAAAGAAAAACCGGGAGAGGGGAAGTTTCTGGGGCCAGCAGAGTCACTTGGTGTGGACCACTGAGGTGCTGAACAGCAGTTTCTTCTTCTGTTTCTTCCTCTTCTTGCCGCCTTTCTCGTCTGTTAAAGAAAAGTCGGCCACCTTAGCTCTGGGTCTGTTCTTGCATTTCTTAATAATAATAATGGCATTTGTTAAGCGCTTACCCTGTGCAAAGCACTGTTCTAAGCCCTGGGGAGGATGCAAGTCGATGAGGTTGTCCCACGAGGGGCTCACAGTTTTAATCCCCATTTTACAGGTAACTGAGGCACAGAGAAGTGACTTGCCCAGAGTCACACGGCTGACAATCAGCAGAGCCAGGATTTGAACCCACGACCTCTGACTCCAAAGCCCGGGCTCTTTCCACTGAGCCACGCTGCTTCTTAAGCGCTTACTATGTGCAAAGCACCGTTCTAAGCGCTGGGCAGGTTACAAGGTGATCAGGTGGTCCCACGGGGGGCTCACGGTTTTAATCCCCATTTTACAGATGAGGTCACTGAGGCACAGAGAAGTTAAGTGACTTGCCCAAAGTCACGCAGATGACAGTTGGTGGAGTCAGGATTCAAACCCATGACCTCTGACTCCAAAGCCCGTGCTCTTTCCACTGAGCCACACTGCTTCTCTAATAATGATGGCATTTATTAAGTGCTTACTATGTGCTAAGCACTGGGGGGGATACAAGGTGATCAGGTTGTCCCACAGGGGGGCTCACACTCAATCCCCATTTTACAGATGAGGTCACTGAGGCACAGAGAAGTTAAGTGACTTGCCCAAAGTCACACAGCTGACAACTGGCAGAGCCGGGATTTGAACCCCTGACCACTGGACTCCAAAGCCCGGGCTCTTTCCACTGAGCCATGCGGCTTAATTAATAATAATTTTGGTATTTGTTAAGAGCTTACTATGTGCCAAGCACTGGATACAAGGTAATCACGTTGTCCCACATGGGGCTCAGCCTTAATCCCCATTTTCCAGACGAGGGAACTGAGGCCCAGAGACGTTAAGTGACACCCCAAGTCACACAGCTGATCGTCTAGACTGTGAGCCCACCGTTGGGTAGGGACCGTCTCTAGATGTTGCCAACTTGGACTTCCCAAGCGCTTAGTACAGTGCTCTGCACACACTAAGAGCTCAATAAATACGACTGAATGAATAAGAGGCGGAGCTGGGATTAGAACCCATGACCTCTGACTCCCAAGCCCGGGCTCTTTCCACTGAGCCACGCTCTCTTAAGCGTTTACTATGTGCCAGGCACTGAACTGAACGCTGCGGTGAGACCCAAGCCAGCGGGCTTGGGTACAGTCCACGTTCCAGATGATGGCTCATAATCCCTGTTTTATAGAGAACCGAAGCGTGGCAGTGCTATGAAGTAAGCGCTCCACAGGCCACCATCATCCAGTGGACTTGCCCAACCAAGGTCGCCCAGGAGACAGGTGGTGGAGCCGGCTTTAGAACCCAAGTCCAGTGACTTCATCATCATCATCATCATCAATCGTATTTATTGAGCGCTTACTATGTGCAGAGCACTGTACTAAGCGCTTGGGAAGGACAAATTGGCAACGTAACTTCCCCTTTGGCCACGCCGCTTCTAGGGCTGGGAACTCAGGGGCGCTGCCCTTAATAATAAATAATGATGATGGCATTTATTAAGCGCTTACTACGTGCAAAGCACTGTTCTAAGCGCTGGGGAGGTTACAAGGTGATCGGGTTGCCCCACGGGGGGGCTCACGGTCTTCATCCCCATTTTACAGATGAGGTAACTGAGGCACGGAGAAGTCAAGTGACTTGCCCAAAATCACACAGCTGGCAATTGGTAGAGCCAGGATTTGAACCCATGACCTCTGACTCCAAAGCCCATGTTCTATTCTATTTATTTTGTTAATATGTTTTGTTTTGTTGTCTGTCTCCCCCTTCTAGACTGTGAGCCCACTGTTGGGTAGGGACTGTCTCTATGTGTTGCCGACTTGTACTTCCCAAGTGCTTAGTACAGTGCTCTGCACACAGTAAGTGCTCAATAAATATGATTGATTGATTGATTTGGGCAAGTCACTTCACTTCTCTGGGCCTCAGTTCCATCTGTAAAATGGGGGTGAAGACTGTGAGCCCTGCGGGGGGCAACCTGATCACCTTGTAACCCCCCCAGCGCTTAGAACAGTGCTTCATTCATTCATTCATTCCGTTGTATTTATGGAGCGCTTACTGTGGGCAGAGCACTGTACTAAGCGCTTGGGAAGTTCGGAAGCAGCGTGGCTCAGTGGAAAGAGCCCGGGCTTTGAAGTCCGAGGTCATCGGTTCAAATCCCGGCTCTGCCACTTGTCAGCTGGGTGACTTCGGGCGAGTCACTTCACTTCTCCGGGCCTCAGTTACCTCCTCTGTAAAATGGGGATCAATCAATCAATCAATCAATCAATCGTATTGATTAAGACGGCGTGGGGCAACCTGGTCACCTTGTAAATTCCCCAGCGCTTAGAACAGTGCTTTGCACGTAGTAAGCGCTTAATAAATGCCATCATTATTATTATTATCATCAGGTTGTCCCACGGGGGGGGGGGCTCCCAGTCTTCAACCCCATTTCACAGACAGGGAAACTGAGGCCCTGAGAAGTGAAGCCACCCAGCTGACAGGTGGCGGAGTGGGAATCCGAACCCGCGACGTCAGACTCCAAAGCCCGGGCTCTTTCCACTGAGCCGCGCTGCTTCAGTTGGGAGCAGGCGTGAGGCCAGACCCGAGCAGATCTCCTTGTCCTTCCCAAGCGCTTAGCACAGTGCTCCGCACAGAGTAAGCGCTCAGTAAAGACGATTGATGATGGTGACCTCCGCCCTGCCTTACCGGGGAGGGGCCGTCCGGGGGCCGGGGTGTCCAGTCTGAGGAAGGCCGCCTCGATCGCCTGGCTGAAGGAGTTCTGGAAGCTGGGCACGGGCACCCGGTCCGAGCTGTCGCTCTCGCCGTCGCTGTCCACGGCGCCGGGAGGGGCAAGGCAGTTCTCGTCTGGAAGCAGCAGCGGACGACGGGTCAGGATCCCGTAGCCCACCCTTTGTTGCCCTCCCTCATTTAGACCTGAATATTCATCATCATCATCATCATCATCATCATCAGTCGTATTTATTGAGCTCTTACTATGTGCAGAGCACTGGACTTAAGCGCTTGGGAAGTACAAACTGGCAACATCTAGAGCCAGTCCCTACCCAACAGTGGGCTCACAGTCTAAAATCATGCATTTGTTCGTTGAGCGCTTACTACGTGCCAAGCGCTGGGGGAGATATACCTGTATATACGTTTGTACATATTTATTACTCTATTTATTTTACTTGTACATATCTATATTTTATTTTGTTGGTATGTTTGGTTTTGTTCTCCGTCTCCCCCTTCTAGACTGTGAGACAGCTGTTGGGTAGGGACCGTCTCTATATGTTGCCAACTTGTACTTCCCAAGAGCTTAGTACAGTGCTCTGCACATAGTAAGTGCTCAATAAATATGATTGATTGATATACCTGTATATATGTATATGTTTGTATATATTTATTACTCTATTTTACTTGTACGTATCTATTCTATTCTATTGAATTCTATTCTATCTATTCTATTCTATATCTATTCTATTCTATATCTATTCTATTCTTTATCTATTCTATTCTATTCTATATCTATTCTATTCTACATCTATTCTATTCTATATCTATTCTATTCTATTCTATATCTATTCTATTCTATTCTATTGAGGAGCAGCGTGGCTCAGTGGAGAAGAGCCTGGGCTTTGGAGTCAGAGGTCATGGGTTCGAATCCCGGCTCCGCCACATGTCTGCTGTGTGACCTTGGGCAAGTCACTTAACTTCTCTGAGCCTCAGTTCCCTCATCTGGAAAATGGGGATGAAGACTGTGAGCCCCCCGTGGGACAACTTGATCACCTTGTATCCACCCCCAGCGCTTAGAACAGTGCTCTGCACATAGTAAGCGCTTAACAAATGCCATCATTATTATTATTCTATTTATTTTATTTTGTTAGTATGTTTGGTTTTGTTCTCTGTCTCCCCCTTTTAGACTGGGAGCCCACTGGTGGGTAGGGACTGTCTCTAGATGTTGCCAATTTGTACTTCCCAAGCGCTTAGTACAGTGCTCTGCACATAGTAAGCGCTCAATAAATACGATTGATGATGATGATGATGATGGTCAGGTTGTCCCCTGTGGGGCTCACAGTCTTCATCCCCATTTTACAGATGAGGTCACTGAGGCACAGAGAAGTTGGGTGACTGGGCCAGCTGACAAGTGGGGGAGCCGGGATTAGAACCCACGACCTCTGGCTCCCAAGCCCGGGCTCTTTCCACGGAGCCAAGCTGCTTCTCAGCAGTCATCATCATCATCAATCATATTTATTGAGCGCTTACTGTGTGCACAGCACTGTACTAAGCGCTTGGGAAGTACAAATTGGCAACATATAGAGACAGTCCCTACCCAACAGTGGGCTCACAGTCTAAAAGACCATTCTAGACTGTAGGGAAGCTTGTTGTGGGCAGGGGGCCAGCCTGCCCACTCGGTTCCATTGTTGTCTCCCACGCCCTTAGTACAGTGCTCGATACATAATAATGACAATTATGGTACTTAAGTGCTCAATAATAATAATGGCATTTGTTAGGCGCTTACTACATGCAAAGCACTGTTCTAAGCGCTGGGGGGGATACAAGGTGATCAGGTTGTCCCACGGGGGGCTCACAGTCAATCCCCATTTTCCAGATGGGGTAACTGAGGCTCAGACAAGTTAAGTGACTGGCCCAAGGTCACACAGCAG
Organism: Tachyglossus aculeatus; assembly: GCF_015852505.1. Classification (NCBI taxonomy): domain Eukaryota; kingdom Metazoa; phylum Chordata; class Mammalia; order Monotremata; family Tachyglossidae; genus Tachyglossus; species Tachyglossus aculeatus. Next base: position 37,886,946 of record NC_052086.1, read on the forward strand.
ACATGTGGCAGAGTCGGGGTTCGAACCCGTGACCTCTGACTCCCAAGCCCGGGCTCTTTCCACTGAGCCACGCTGCTTCCTATGTGCCCAGACTGTGAGCCCACTGTTGGGTAGGGACCGTCTCTATATGTTGCCAACTTGTACTTCCCAAGCGCTTAGTACAGTGCTCTGCACACAGTAAGCGCTCAATAAATACGATTGATTGACTGACTGATTGCCAGGCACTGTACTAAGTGCTGCAGTAGATACAAGCAAGTGGGGTTGGGCACAGTCCCTGTCCCCTGTGGGGGGGCTCCCGGTCTCAATCCCCATTTTAAAGGTGAGGTCACTGAGGCCCGGAGACATAAAGTGACTTGCCCAGGGTAACGCAGCAGAGAAGGGGCAGAGTCGGCATTCGAACCCATGACCTCTGACTCCAAAGCCCGGGCTCTTTCCACTGAGCCATGCTGCTTCTAGACTGTGAGCCCACTGTTGGGTAGGGACTGTCTCTATATGTTGCCAACTTGTACTTCCCAAGCGCTTAGTCCACTGCTCCGCACACAGTAAGCGCTCAATAAATACGACTGATTGATTGACTGATTGCCAGGCACCGTAATAATAATAATAATTGGCATTTGTTAAGCACTTACTATGTGCAAAGCACGGTTCTAAGCGCTGCAGTAGATACAAGCAAATGGGGTTGGGCACAGTCCCTGTCCCTTCATCATCATCAATCATATTTATTGAGCGCTTACTATGTGCAGAGCACTGGACTAAGCGCTTGGGAAGTACAAACTGGCAACACACAGAGACGGTCCCTACCCAACAGTGGGCTCACAGTCTAAAAGAGCTAAAATGGGCTTTAAAGGGCTTCAATGCCCTTTAAAATGGGCATTGAGACTGGGAGCCCCCCACGGTGGGGGGCTCCCAGTCTCAATGCCCATTTTAAAGGTGAGGTCACTGAGGCCCGGAGAGGTAAAGTGACTTGCCCAAGGTCACGCAGTCGGGATTAGAGCCCCCCCCCCAGGCCCGGGATCTCGTCAAATACCACTGATGATGATGATGATGATGGCGGCTCATTGACCTCGGGAGCTTCCTCACCTTTCTTCGGGGCAGCTTTGGGCCACAGGTCCGCTTTCGCCTTTCCAACCCTCAGCATCTGCCGGAAAGAAAGAGCCATCAGGGATCGGCGGTAGACTCCAACGACCCAGCTTGGCCCCGCCGCCGCCCGCCCCGGCCCATTTAGCTATTTATATCCTCCTCCTCGGATCCCTGCCCGGACGGGACCATCGAGTCGTTACTCCGATTCCGAGCAGCCAGGCGGGAGGCCCCGGGAAGCAGCGCGGCCCAGACTCTTAAGCCCGGTGTACAGGATAAAAAGTGATAAATAATAAATGAATGATGAATAAAAAGTGCTTAAACACTGTTAAAGAAAGATAGCGATATTTTAGACCGTGAGCCCACTGTTGGGTAGGGACCGTCTCTATATGTTGCCCACTTGGACTTCCCAAGCGCTTAGTCCAGTGCTCTGCACACAGTAAGCGCTCAATAAATATTGATTGATTGACCTTAGGCGCTTTTAGACTGTGAGCCCACTGCTGGGTAGGGACTGTCTCTATATGTTGCCAATTTGTACTTCCCAAGTGGTGGTGGTGATGATGAGGGTATGTGTGAAGGCACTGTTCTAAGCGCTGGGGGGGGGAGGATACAAGGTGATCAGGTCGCCCCACGTGGGGCTCACAGTTTTAATCCCCATTTTCCAGATGAGGGAACTGAGGCCCAGAGAAGTGAAGTGACTTGCCCCAAGTCACACAGCTGACAAGTGGCGGAGCGGGGATTTGAACCCATGACCTCTGACTCCAAAGCCCGGGCTCTTCCCACTGAGCCACGCTGCTTCACAAGTGCTTAGTACAGTGCTCTGCACACAGTAAGCGCTCAATAAATATGATTGATTGATTGATTGACCTTAGGCGCTTTTAGACTGTGAGCCCACTGTTGGGTAGGGACTGTCTCTATATGTTGCCAATTTGTACTTCCCAAGTGGTGATGATGATGATGATGATGGTATTTGGTATTTGTTAAGCGCTTACTGTGTGCGAAGGCACTGTTCTAAGTGCTGGGGCGGGGTGGGGGAGGATACAAGGTGATCAGGATGCCCCACGTGGGGCTCACAGTTTTAATCCCCATTTTACAGATGACGGAACTGAGCCCCAGAGAAGTGAAGTGACTTGCCCGAAGTCACCCAGCTGACAAGTGGCGGAGCCGGGATTTGAACCCATGACCTCTGACTCCGAAGCCCGGGCTCTTCCCACTGAGCCACGCTGCTTCCCAAGTGCTTAGTACGGTGCTCTGCACACAGTAAGCGCTCAATAAATACGATTGATTGATTGATTGACCCAGTCTTTACGGGGAGTTGGGGAGAGTGGGCTCCTCAGTAATGGCTGCAGGGACGAAAGGGAGAGAGGTGGTTTTGCTTCGCCCCACTGGGTGCGGCCGGCCCCCACCTCATCCGGAGCTTCATCAGATTTCCTGCTTTTCCTGAGATAGTCCTTCTCCCACATCCCCTCGGGCCTTGTATGAGCAACAGCGAGCGATTAAGCGAGGGATTTGTTGGCATAAGGAACTTACTCATTCACCCCACCGTCTCCATGGTCTCAAATTATCCCTGCACCTCAAATTTTTCCCTCAAATTTCCCAAACGCCCCTAGCCAAGGGGCTGCTTTCCCGCACGCGCCTCTCCGCCCAGGTTTTACTTTCTTCGAAACCACTGGTTTCTCCTTTGGATTAGGAGGCTCGACCAGCGGGGTCATCCCCGTGAAAATCTTTCCCCTAAAAGCTCCCAAGGCTCTCAAATCCAATGCCCCTTCGTCCCCCTCTCCATCCCCCCCACGTCTCACCTCCTTCCCTTCCCCAGAGCACCTGTATATATGCGTGTTTGTACATATTTATTACTCTATTTTACTTGTACATATCTATTCCATTTATTTTATCTTGTTAAAATTATTTATTCTATTTATTTTATTTTGTTAGTCTGTTTGGTTTTGTTCTCTGTCTCCCCCTTTTAGACTGTGAGCCCACTGGTGGGTAGGGACTGTCTCGATATGTTGCCAACTTGGACTTCCCAAGCGCTTAGTGCAGTGCTCTGCACACAGTAAGCGCTCAATAAATACGATTGATGATGGTGATGATGATGCCAACTTGTACTTCCCAAACGCTCTGCATACAGTGCTCTGCATACAGTAAGCGCTCAATAAATACGATTGATTGATTGATTGATTGATTGATGCCCCGACACTGGGACTCTACGGGTCAGACTCGCGCTTGGCTCTTCCAAACCCGCAGGTGAGCGTGACAATCTGAGTCGTTTGCTAAACGAACCTCGAAGACGTCTGCCCGGTTTACGGCTCCGCTACCCGCCGAGAAGCAGGCCGTCTCCTGTTCTTTCTAGCGGGCAGGAGGCTTAGCGACGGGAACGGCAGAAACGATTCAGGCAGGGTTTTCCGCTCTCACGGCGGCTTTTACCCTCCACCCTGCCCGTGGTGGGCAGGGAACGTGTCTTCTACCGACTCTGCTGTGCTGGAGTCACCCAAGCGCTTAGTACAGTGCTCTGCACACCATAAGCCCTCGATAAATACCACCAATGATGCTTTTCCAAGCAGACATTCCCGGGTACGTAAATCCATCTAGACTCTGAAGGCACAGGGCTGAAAAGGCCTCTCTGCTGCTTGGGCCAATTTTTGCTACAAGCCGCTGTCTGCCTCCGGCAGCCTCTTGCTCCAGACACTCCGTGAAGATTACTACTACTTATTATTACTACTATTACTGCTAATAGTGGTACCTGTTAAACCCCGTGCCAAGCACTGTCCTAAACACCGGGGCGGTTACCAGATCAGGTGGACACAGTCCCTGTCCCACATGGGGCTCTTAGAGCCTGAAGAGGAGGGAGTGGGATTGAATCCCCATTTTATGGGTGAGGAAACTGAGGCCCAGAAAAGTGAAGTGACTTGCTCACGGTCACCCGGGAGACATGGGGCCGAACCAGGATTAGAACCCAGGTCCTCTGACTGCCTCTTCCCGCTACGCCGTGCTGCTCCCTACGCGGGGAAGCAGCAGGGCCTATCGGATTGAACTTCCCTCATCCTCGGAAACGGGCCAACGTTCGCTTCCTCCCCAGGCCTCGGCACCCATTCTGCCTCCTTTGAGAGCGCCCAGATCGGCACGACTTAAGATCCATCTGATCTTCCCAACTAGGAGGGATATCGCCCTAATGAAGGGCGTCTGATCTTCCCAACTAGCAGGGATATCGCCCTAACGAAGCATCTCCTAACGCTGGACCGGAAAAATGGGCTTCGTCTCCACCGCTGAGAAAGGAGCCCCGGCGGCTCCGGCGGAAACCCTTCGCTGGGCCGGAGCCACTGGCCCCTCAGATGCCACATCCGTCAGGGCTTTTCCTTTGCCCTCTAGTGATTTCTATTTCTGACGTCAAGTCGGTCCAAGAGGCACTCCTGGACAGTTGTTCCCGAAACGCTTCTGCCATTTAGCTTTAGATGGCTACAGCTGACTCCCCTTTCCTTCCCTCTGCCCCGCTCTCTGCCCCCAGCAAACAAAAGTGGTTTAATCCGACAGCACGATGGGAACCTTTCCACTTCCTCTCGGCGGCCGTGAACCTCGACGCCTCTCGGGCCTCAAACCACCGCTCGGCTTCCAGAAGCGGGGTTTGCCTAGGCAAAGTCCCCTGTTAATAATGACGGTGTTAAGCGCTCGCTACGTGCTGTCCTAAGCGCTGTTCTCCCCACTTCCCAACTCCCTTCAGGTGAGCTCCCCTCCGGCGACCTCGGCCCACCAGGAGGACGGACGGAGGTGACGCTCCTTACCCTCTCCGCTCCGGGGGCTTTTACCTGGGCAAAGGACGGGAAAGGAGACTCTTCTTCCAGGCTGCCGACAGAGAACGGTGGGCTGCCGGTTCTGGCGGCAGGGGACCCAGGAGGCGGGTGACAGTCTGTGAGAGAGGAACCAGAGACGCCATTACCCTCTCTGATCTCCCATCCTCGTGTCTCTCTCCACTTCAATCCATACTTCACGCTGCTGCCCGGATTATCTTTGTCCAGAAACGCTCTGGGCATATCACTCCCCTCCTCAAAAATCTCCAGTGGCTACCAATCAATCTGCGCATCAGGCAGAAACTCCTCCCCCTGGGCTTCAAGGCTGTCCATCCCCTGGCCCCCTCCTACCTCCCCTCCCTTCTCTCCTTCTACTGCCCAGCCCGCACCCTCCGCTCCTCCACCGCTAACCTCCTCACTGTACCTCGTTCTCGCCTGTCCCGCCGTCGACCCCCGGCCCACGTCCTCCCCCGGGCCTGGAATGCCCCCAATCCCTCTGCCCTTCCGCCAAGCTCGCTCTCTTCCTCCCTTCAAGGCTCTGCTGAGAGCTCACCTCCTCCAGGAGGCCTTCCCAGACTGAGCCCTTTCCTTCCTCTTCCCCTCGTCCCCCTCTCCATCCCCCCATCTTACCTCCTTCCCTTCCCCACAGCACCTGTATATATGTATATATGGTTGTACATATTTATTACTCTATTTATTTATTTTACTTGTACATTTCTATCCTATTTATTTTATTTTGTTGGTATGTTTGGTTCTGTTCTCTGTCTCCCCCTTTTAGACTGTGAGCCCACTGTTGGGTAGGGACTGTCTCTATGTGTTGCCAATTTGTACTTCCCAAGCGCTTAGTCCAGTGCTCTGCACATAGTAAGCGCTCAATAAATACGATTGATTGATTGATTGATTACCGCCGCAGAGCCGGCGAAGCCCGCCACGGAAACGAAGGCACGGGGCAGCGGTCGGGATAAGGGGAAAAAATGTTCCGGTGCGGGGAACAAGCCTACGCCGGGGGGTAAGATTTCCAGTAGCGGCCGAGACCGTCACCTGTTTGAGAGCCAGGGCTTTTGCTGAGAGGAGACTGGGAGAAGGAACCCTGGCCTTCGGTGCTGGTGGGAACAGAAGTCGAGTCTGCCGGGCAGGAGCTGAAGGCGGGAAACTGCTGCAGGTTCTCCAGGGCGATATGGACTTCTGGGTCTAGGGTGGAAATGGGCAGAGTCATCATCATCATCATCATCATCATCAATCGTATTTATTGAGCGCTTACTATGTGCAGAGCACCGTATTAAGCGCTTGGGAAGTCCAAGTTGGCAACATCTAGAGACAGTCCCTACCCAACGGCGGGCTCACAGTCTAAAAGGGGGAGACAGAGAACAAAACCAAACATACTAACAAAATAAAATAAATAGAATAGATATGTACAAGTAAAATAAATAACTAGAGTAATAAATATGTACAAACATATATTGTCAATTTACTTTATATGTACAGACATATATTGTCAATTTATTTTATCTGTACATATTTATTCTGTTTATTTTGTTAATATGTTTGGTGTTGTCCTCTGTCTCCCCCTCCTAGACTGTGAGCCCGCTGTTGGGTAGGGACCGTCTCTAGATGTTGCCAACTTGGACTTCCCAAGCGCTTAGTATGGTGCTCTGCACACAGTAAGCGCTCAATAAATACGATTGATTGATTGATTGGACTTCCCAAGCGTTTAGTACAGTGCTCTGCACACAGTAAGCGCTCAAATACGATTGAATGAATGAATGAATGAATGAATTTCACAGTTGGGAAAGCACCGGGAGGTAACTTCCCCAGAAAGGTGATGGTAATAATAATAATGATAAATAACAGTAATAATGGCATGTTAAGTGCCAAGCACCGTACAAAGCGTTGGGGAGGATACATGCCAATCAGGTTGGCTACAGTATAATAATAATAGTAATAATGGTATTTATTAAGCGCTTACTATGTGCAACGCACTGTTCTAAGCGTTGGGGGTATACAAGGTGATCAGTTTGTCCCACGTGGGGCTCACAGTCTTAATCCCCATTTTACAGATGAGGGAACTGAGGCACAGAGAAGTTAACTGACTTGCCCAGAGTCCCACAGCTGACAACTGGCGGAGGTGGGATTTGAACCCATGACCTCTGACTCCAAAGCCCGGGCTCTTTCCACTGAGCCAGGCTGCTTCTCGGGACAGCAGTATCTGTCCCACAAGGGCTCAAAGTTTAAGTAGGATGGAGAAGAGGGACTGAACCCCCATTTTTCAGATGAGGAACCCAAGGGCCAGAGAAGGGAAGTGACTCGCCCACGGTCACACAGCAGGCAACTGGCAGAGCCGGGATTAGAACCCACGTCCTCTGACTCCCAAGCCCTGCTCCTTCCACTGGGCCACACTGCTCCTCCATTTATTTGTTTCCTAATGGACTACATCGAGTAACACTGAGAAGCAGCGTGGCTCAGTGGAAAGAGCCCGCGCTTTGGAGTCAGAGGTCAGGGGTTCAAATCCCGGCTCCGCCAACTGTCAGCTGGGTGACTTTGGGCAAGTCACTTCTCTGCGCCTCAGTGACCTCATCTGTAAAATGGGGGTTAAGACTGTGAGCCCCCGGGGGACAACCTGATCACCCTGTAACCTCCCCAGCGCTTAGAACAGTGCACATAGTAAGCGCTTAACAAATACCATCATCATTATTATTATTATTATTATTAATGGACTACATCGAGTAACGTGATGCAGCAGAACTCTTCATCAGTTATTACGCGGCTCACACACAGTGGCTGTATTATTTATGAGCTCCCTGCTCCAGGAGGCCTTCCCAGACTGAGCCCCCTCCTTCCCCTCTCCATCCCCCCCGCCTTATTACGGACTTATTACTCTATTTTATCTGTACATATTTATTCTATTTATTGTATTTTGTTAATGTTTTGTTTTGTTCTCTGTCTCCTCCTAGACTGTGAGCCCCTACTGAGAGCTCACCTTCTCCAGGAGGCCTTCCCAGACTGAGCCCCTTCCTTCCTCTCCCCCTCGTCCCCCTCTCCATCCCCCCCAGCTTACCTCCTTCCCTTCCCCACAGCACCTGTATATAGGGATATATGTTTGTACATATTTATTACTCTATTTATTTTACTTCCCCCCATCTTACCTCCTTCCCTTCCCCACAGCACCTGTATATATGTATATATGCCTGTACATATTTATTACTCTATTTATTTAATTATTTTACTTGTACATATCTATTCTATTTATTTTATTTGGTTAGTATGTTTGGTTTTGTTCTCTGTCTCCCCCTTTTAGACTGTGAGCCCACTGATGGGTAGGGACTGTCTCTATATGTTGCCAACTTGGACTTCCCAAGCGCTTAGTCCAGTGCTCTGCACATAGTAAGCGCTCAATAAATATGATTGATGATGACTTATTACTCTATTTATTTATTTTACTTGTACATATCTATTCTATTTATTTTATTTTGTTAGTATGTTTGGTTTTGTTCTCCGTCTCCCCCTTTTAGACTGTGAGCCCACTGTCGGGTCGGGACCGTCTCTATATGTTGCCAACTTGGACTTCCCAGGCGCTTAGTCCAGCGCTCTGCACACAGTAAGCGCTCAATAAATACGATTGATTGATTGATTGGGTAGGGACCGTCTCTATATGTTGCCAACTTGGACTTCCCAGGCGCTTAGTCCAGCGCTCTGCACACAGTAAGCGCTCAATAAATACGATTGATTGATTGATTGATTGGGTAGGGACCGTCTCTAGATGTTGCCAACTTGGACTTCCCAAGCGCTTAGTCCAGTGCTCTGCACATAGTAAGCGCTCAATAAATACGATTGATTGATTGATTGGGTAGGGACCGTCTCTAGATGTTGCCAACTTGGACTTCCCAAGCACTTAGTCCAGTGCTCTGCACACAGTACGCGCTCAATAAATACGATTGACTGATTGATTGGGTAGGGACCGTCTCTAGATGTTGCCAACTTGGACTTCCCAAGCGCTTAGTCCAGTGCTCTGCACACAGTAAGCGCTCCATAAATACGACTGAATGAATGAATCAACGAACATCCCCAGAACGCCCGCTCGCCGTTCCAGTTACCGGAACGGTTCCGGTTTCTGCGGCGCTCTCGGCTCTTCGGTCACGGAGTGGAGCGGCCCCGGTCCCAGAGCGCGCGCGTGCGCATCTTCCCGGAGGTGAGATCCGGGATCCGGGGGAGGCCGACCGAAACCCGGCCCGGGAATGCCGCACTTACACTTGCCCTGCTTCTTGTTCTCCTCCATCTCGATCCTGCGCTCCCGCCGCCGCTCGTCGCGAGCCTTCTTCTGCCGCAGCCGCTTCCTCTTCTCGATGTCATCTGCGGGTGACAGTCGGGCTACGTCAGCCTTCCTGGCGGCCCGGGGGCGGCGGGGCACGCGGCCGGAAGAGTTTGGGGGTCTCAAACGACAAAGCGGGGGGCAGACTGGAAGGAGCAGAAGCCCTGGACGGGACAGCTGGTTCTTGGGAGCGGCACGGCAATGCATAAAACACAAGGAGGAGGGAATCGGGACTTCCCCGGGAATGACAGAAAAATAACAATAATAACAACAATGGCATTTGCTAAGCGCTTACTATGTGCAAAGCACTATTGTAAGCGCTAAGGGAGATACAAGGTGATCAGGTTGTCCACGTGGGGCTCACAGTCTTAATCCCCATTTGGGAGCGTGGCTCAGTGGAAAGAGCCCGGGCTTTGGAGTCAGAGGTCATGGGTTCGGATCCTGGCTCCGCCAACTGTCAGCTGTGTGACTTTGGGCAAGTCGCTTGACTTCTCTGTGCCTCAGTGACCTCATCTGTAAAATGGGGATGAAGACTGTGAGCCCCCCGTGGGACAACCTGATCACCTTGTAACCTCCCCAGCGCTTAGAACGGGGCTTGGCACATAATAAGCGCTTAAGCAGCAGCGTGGCTCAGTGGAAAGAGCCCGGTTGTACTTCCCAAGCGCTTAGTACAGTGCTCTGCACACAGCAAGCGCTCAATAAATACAATTGATTGATTGATTTGGGCAAGTCACAACTTCTCTTGTGCCTCAGTGACCTCATCTGAAAAACGGGGATTAAAACTGTGAGCCCCCCGTGGGACAGTCTCATCACCTTGTAACCTCCCCAGTGCTTAGATCAGTGCTTTGCATGTAGTAAGCACTTAACAAATACCATCATTATTATTATTTTTACAGATGAGGTAACTGAGGCACAGAGAAGTTAAGTGACTTGCCCAAAGTCTCACAGCTGACAAGCGGCGGAGCCGGGATTTGAACCCAAACCTTCCAGAGTCAAGTCGGAGGCTAGGAAGCCCATCTTTGGGAGGGGCTTGGGAAGAGGGAAGGGATGGTGGAGTGGTTAAGAGAGGGATCGGGGGCAATAATCTTTGTTCTGCAGGCTGGAGACCAGTGGCTCAGTGGAAAAAGCACAGGCTTTGGAGTCAGAGGTCATGGGTTCAAATCCCAGCTCCGCCACTTGTCAATCAATCGTATTTATTGAGCGCTTACTATGTGCAGAGCACTGTACTAAGCGCTTGGGAAGTACAAATTGGCAACATATAGAGACAGTCCCTACCCAACAGTGGGCTCACAGTCTAGAAGGGTGACTGGGTGAAAGGTCAGCTGGGTGACTTTGGGCAAGTCACTTCACTTCTCTGTGCCTCAGTTCCCTCATCTGTAAAAATGGGGATGAAGACTGCGAGCCCCATGTGGGACAACCTGATCACCCTGTAACCTCCCCGGTGCTTAGAACAGTGCTTGGCACATAGTAAGCGCTTAATAAATGCCATCACTATTATTATTATTATTGTCATCTATGTAAAGGTGAGCCAGTAAATTGCATTGCTGCGACATCTCACTCTCGGACTGCTAATTTATAATGGGGCGATGGGCGGGTTCTTCCCCTTTTCTTGGGGGGTGAAGGAAAGGGGAGGATTCTCTTCCAGGAACTCCGGTACACGCTTGACCAGAGGTGGCCGTTATCCACACCGGCCACGGATACGAGTCCCCGGGCTCGGTGGCTCGGTGCTCCGCGGCCCGGGATCTTCCCGGGAAAAAGCGGCACGCGGGGACGTGCTCACCGGAGAAGATCTCCAGCGTTTCCCGGGACACCACCGGCGGCTGCAGGGCCAGTTCACAGATGCTGAACTCACAGGTGAGCGGCAGGTGACAGAGGTAGCGATGGCGCTGCCGGACATCCTGCAACGGCAACGAGATTCCAGCGCCGGCCGGGATACGGGGCCGCGGGAGAGGGAGCCGGAGCTCCGCCGGGCTGCTTTAAGGAGGGCAAACGCTCACCTCGTTCATGGAGTAGCCGGCTACCTCCACCACAGTGGCGGTGATCTTTTCCGGGCTCTGCTCCAGGCTGCCGTACTGCCGCACGAGACAACGCACGTTCACGGGGTGCAGGAACATGTACTGCCCGTCCTCCGCTGGGGAACAGGACCGTCATCGTCACATCAGCATCATCGTCGTCTTGGGGCCCCGCCGCCCTCCACGGCCCCCCGGCCGCCGGAACCCCGACTTGGGCTCTGGGGAGGACTTTTTTTGGACCCGGGGAAGAGGCCAACTGGAGGAAACTCCCCCGGGGAGCACCCAAGCCCTCCGTTAGAGGCCCGCACCTTGATAGAAGTAGTAACAGGGAGAGGTTCCCGGGTCCTGGAGGCCCTGGCTCCCGGCTTTCGGCTCCTGCCCGGTGGTCTCCAGGCAACCGGTCCCTTCCCCGGCACTTCCACCGGCGACGTCCGAGCCGCCCGCCGCCGACGTCGCCGCCGGACCCGCTTCGGCGGCCGGCTCGTCGTCCTCCGCCGGCGGGGGAGCGGGAGGGGGAGGAGAAAGGCGGGGAGGGGAGGTGGCCGGGCCCCCGGGACAAACCTCTGCGGTTACTTCGTCAAAGGCGGACAGATACTCCAGCACGCCCTGGTGGGACGGAAACCCAGTCGGTGGCAATCAAATTCCGGGGAAGCGGCAGTCTAGGGTCCATTCCCAGCTCTGCCTCGGGCCCAGTGGGTGTCGGGAATGGGAACGGAGCGGGATTGAGGGGAGACCCCCACCACTGCTTCCTCACAGAGGTTCGCGGGGGGCACTTGGGGATGGCGTCCAACCAGATTAATTTGCATCCACCCTAGTACTTAGAACAGTGCTCGGCACACTAATGGTAACAATAATATGAAAAATAATAACGTGAAGGGCTATAATCACCCAAAGGGGGTCCTTGGAAGCTGGAGTCCTGGCCTCAAGACCGGCATCCCTGCCTCATCGGGCCGAGAGCAGGATCGATGATGAGGCCGCCGGGGCCGGGGCGGGGCACACCCACCTTGTCCGGCTGGACCACGGTCTCCTTGTCAGCTTCGAGCAGAACCAGAGCCTCTAAAGCTGTGACCACGCCGCTAACCCCGCCTCCTCCAGCTTCTTCCAACCCGGATAAAGCCTCCTCTCGATCCTGGAGAAATAAAGAGGAGCCGTGGAGCAGAGCAGAGGTAACCTGCAGCGAGCGGGGCAAGGGCACGCTCCGCCTCTAACAAGGGGCACATTACCTCCAAGAGGCCTTCCCTGACTAAACCTTCATCTCCTCTTCTCCCCTTCTGTGCCGCCCTTACGTTTGGATTTTCACCCTTCCCTCAGCCCCATGGCTCTGACGTCTACATCCCTCATTTACCTGCTCATTCGTAGTAACGGTCCGTCTCCCCCTTTAGACCGTAAGCCTGTTGTGGGCGAGGGAACGGGTCTATCGCCTCTGTTTTATTGTGCTCTCCCGAGCGCTTAGTACGGTGCTCTGCACACAGTAAGTGCTCAATAAATACGATTGAATGAACTGAATGAATGAATGAACAGAAAGCGCTCAGCAAGTAGGACCCACTTCTAGACTGTGAGCCCACTGTTGGGTAGGGACCGTCTCTATGTGTTGCCAACTTGTTCTTCCCAAGCGCTTAGTACAGTGCTCTGCACACAGTAAGCGCTCAATAAATTTGAATGAATGAATGAATGGATGGTGCGTCTTGTTCCAGGCCCGGGACTGGGATTCAGGGCGGCAGATTCCAGGAAGTTGGGAGTGGGACTCCTGTTCCTCCCAAGCTGTTCCTCCCAGGGCATGATGGTGTCTCAGGAAACACCTCTGATGCAAGTGAACCTAATGACTGCAGCTAGAACAGTGCTTTGCACATAGTAAGTGCTTAATAAATGCCATTATTATTATTATTATTATTATTATTATTATTATTATTATTATTATTATTATCAGAAACCAATGCCCCCCTAAGGGGGCAGAGGGCCCGGCTGGCAGCAATGCCAAATGAGTAGTTCTTGTTACTCGGGCTCTTCGGCATATGGCACTGTCGCCTGTTAGGCCAGTCTTTTGTCACTCATTCATTCATATTTATTGAGCGCTTACTGTGTGCAGAGCACTGGACTAAGCGCTTGGGAAGTACAAATCGGCGACACATAGAGACAGTCCCTACCCAACAACGGGCTCACAGTCTAGAAGGGGGAGACAACAAAACAAAACAAGTAGACAGGTGTCAATACCGTCAAAATAAATAGAATTATAGCTATATACACATCATTAATAAAATAGAGTAATAACTATGTACAAATAGACACAAGTGCTGTGGGGAGGGGAAAAGGGTAGGGCGGGGGGGGCGATGGGGAGGGGAGGAGGAGGAGAGGATAAGGGGGGGCTCAGCTTGGGAAGGCCTCCTGGAGGAGGTGAGCTCTCAGTAGGGCTTTAAAGGGAGGAGGAGAGCCAGCTTGGCGGATGTGTGGAGGGAGGGTATTCCAGGCCAGGGGGAGGACGTGGGTCGGGGGTTGACGATGGGATGGGAGAGAACAAGGAACACTGAGGAGGTGAGCGGTGGCAGAGGAGCGGAGGGTGCGGCCTAGGATGGAGAAGGACAGATGGGAAATGAGGGAGGAGGGGGCGAGGTGATGGAGAGCCTTGAAGCCGAGAGTGAGGAGTTTTTGCTTGATTTGTAGGTTGACAGGCAGCCACAGGAGATTTTTGAGGAGGGGAGTGACATGCCCAGAGCGTTTCTGTACAAAGAAGTATAGACGGAAGCGGGGAGAGACAGGAGGATGGGAGATCAGAGAGGAGGCCGATGCAGTCATCCAGTCGGGAGAGGACGAGAGATTTTACCGGCAAGGTAGCGGTTTGGATGGAGAGGAGAGGGCGGATCTTGGTGATGTTGTGGAGGTGGGACCGGCAGGTTTTGGTGACGGGCTGGATGTGTGGGGTGAATGAGAGAGCGAAGGCGGGGGTAATGCCGAGGTCGCAAGCTTGTGAGATGGGAAGGATGGGAGTGCCGTCCACAGTGACGGGAAATTCAGGGAGAGGACAGGGTTTGGGAGGGAAGATAAGGAGCTCGGTCTTGGACATGTTGAGCTTTAGATGGCAGGCAGATATCCAGGAGGAGATGCCCTGAAGGCAGGAGGAGATGCGAGCCTGGAGGGAGGGAGAGAGGACAGGGGAGGAGATGGAGATTTGGGTGACGTCTGCGTAGAGATGATAGTTGAAGCGGTGGGAGCGAATGAGTTCACCAAGGGAGTGAGTGTAGATGGAGACAGAAGGGGACCGAGAACTGACCCTTGAGGAACCCCTACAGTGAGGGGATGGGACGGGGAGGAGGAGCCCACGAAGGAGACTGAGAATGAACGGCCGGAGAGCTAGGAGGAGAACCGGGAGAGGACGGAGTCTGTGAAACCAAGGTTGGATAGCGTGGTGAGGAGAAGGAGGTGGTCCACAGGGTTGAAGGCAGCTGAGAGGTCGAGGAGGATTAGGATTGAGTAGGAGCCGCTGGATTTGGCAAGAAGGAGGTCATCGGTGACCTTTGAGAGGGCAGTTTCGGTGCACTGCAGGGGACGGAAGCCAGATTGGAGGGGGTCGAGGAGAGAGTTGGAGTGGAGGAATTCAAAGCAGCGAGTGTAGAGCGCTTACTGTGTGCAGAGCACTGTACTAATAACAGTAATAATGATGGTACTTGTTCAGCACTTACTATGTGCTAAGCACTGGACTAAGTGCTTGCGCGAGTGCAATGTGACAATAAACAGACACATTCCCTGCCCACAATGAGCTCAGAATCTCGAGGAGGAGACAGATACTAAGAGAAATAAATTCCAGCTGTGGACATAAATGCCGAGTGATCTCAGAGACGTGCCGCAGCTCCCTCTGGTTTCCAGCCCTCCCCTCTCCCCCTCGCCAGGGACCAACATCATCTTTTCCTAGATGAGCCCTCAGTACAGTGCTCTGCACATTGTAAGCGCTCAGTAAGTACCGCTGTTCGACTGATCGATAACCCTCAAGGCAGGGCCACTCCTGGAAAACAAGCCCAAGTACTCTACAGATCTCATAGCCAGTTACCTCCTTCCCTTCCCCACAGCACCTGTATATATGTTTGTACATATTTATTACTCTATTTATTTATTTATTTTACTTGTACCTATCTATTCTATTTTATTTTGTTAGTATGTTTGGTTTTGTTCTGTCTCCCCCTTCTAGACCGTGAGCCCACTGTTGGGTAGGGACTGTCTCTAGATGTTGCCAGCTTGTACTTCCCAAGCGCTTAGTACAGTGCTCTGCACACAGTAAGTGCTCAATAAATACGATTGATTGATTGATTATTGAAGTCTGCCCGTTGAAGATGGACGGATTGGGTCAGGGAAGCGCTGAACGTAATTATAATTTCTGTATTTGTTAAGCACCTACTATGGGCCAGGCGCTGTACTGAACGCTTGGGAAGTACAGTTCGGCAACAGATAGAGACAGTCCCTACCCAACAACAGGCTCATAGATAAAAAATAATAATAATGATGGCATTTATTAAGCGCTTACTATGTGCAAAGCGCTGTTCTAGGCACTGGGGAGGTTACAAGGTGATCACGTTGTCCCACAGGGGGCTCAGTCTTAATCCCCATTTTACAGATGAGGTCACTGAGGCCCAGAGAAGTTGTTAAGTGACTTGCCCAATTGGCAGAGCTGGGATTTGAACCCATGACTTCTGACTCCAAAGCCCATGCTCTTTCCACTGAGCCACACTGCTTCTCCAAATACAGAGAGAAAAAGGTCACTTAATAATAGTAATTACTGATTACGGCATTTCTTAAGCACTTACTACTACATGCCAGGCACTGTACTACCCGCGGGGTGGAGCCAAACAAATCAATCAATCGTATATATTGAGCGCTTACTGTGTGCAGAGCACTGTACTAAGCGCTTGGGAAGTCCAAGTTGGCAACATATAGAGACGGTCCCTGCCCAACAGTGGGCTCACAGTCTAGAAGGGGGAGACAGAGAACAAAACCAAACATACTAACCAAATAAAATAAATAGAATTGATATGTACAAGTAAAATAAATAGAGTAATAAATATGTACAAACATATATACATATATACAGGTGCTGTGGGGAAGGGAAGGAAGTAAGATGGGGGGATGGATAGTAATTACTGATTATGGCATTTCTTAAGCACTTACTACTACGTGCCAAGCACCGTACTACATGCGGGGTGGAGCCAAGCAAATCAATCAATCAATCGTATATATTAAGCGCTTACTATGTGCAGAGCACTGTACTAAGCACTTGGGAAGTCCAAGCTGGCAACATCTAGAGACGGTCCCTACCCAACAGTGGGCTCACAGTCTAGAAGGGGGAGACAGAGAACAAAACCAAACATACTAACCAAATAAAATAAATAGATGTACAAGTAAAATAAATAGAGTAATAAATATGTACAAACATATATACATATATACAGGTGCTGTGGGGAAGGGAAGGAGGTAAGACGGCGGGGGGATGGATAGTAATTACTGATTATGGCATTTCTTAAGCACCTACTACTACGTGCCAGGCACCGTACTACGCGCGGGGTGGAGCCAAGCAAATCATCATCATTATCATCATCATCAATTGTATTTATTGAGCGCTTACTGTGTGCAGAGCACTGCTTAGACTGTGAGCCCACTATTGGGTAGGGACTGTATATGTTGCCAACTTGTACTTCCCAAGCGCTTAGTACAGTGCTCTGCACACAGTAAGCGCTCAATAAATATGACTGATGATGATGATGATGATACTAAGCGCTTGGGAAGTCCAAGTTGGCAACATATAGAGACAGTCCCTCCCCAACAGTGGGCTCACAGTCTAAAAGGGGGAGACAGGGAACAAAACCAAACACGCTAACAAAATAAAATAAATAGAATAGATAGGTACAAATGGGGTTGGACGCCGTGCCTGTCCCCGCTTGGGGCTCGCAGTCTCAATCCCCATTTTCCAGATGAGGGAGCCGAGGCCCAGGGAAGAGAAGCCACTTGTCCGGGGTCGCCCGGCGGTGCCGGGACGAGCCCCCGTGGCCTTCCGACACCCGGGCCCGGGCTCTCTCTCCACCAATCAATCAATCAATCAATCGTATTTATTGAGCGCTTACTATGTGCAGAGCACTGTACTAAGCGCTTGGGAAGTACAAATTGGCATCACATAGAGACAGTCCCTACCCAACAGTGGGCTCACAGTCTAAAAGGGGGAGACAGAGAACAGAACCAAACATACCAACAAAATAAAATAAGTAGGAAAGAAATGTACAAGTAAAATAAATAAATAAATAAATAAATAGAGTAATAAATATGTACAACCATATATACATGTGCTGTGGGGAAGGGAAGGAGGTAAGACGGGGGGATGGAGAGGGGGACGAGGGGGAGAGGAAAGAAGACCCGGCTGTCATCATCAATCGTATTTATTGAGCGCTTACTATGTGCAGGGCACTGGACTAAGCGCTTGGGAAGTACAAATTGGCAACATATAGGGACGGTCCCTACCCAACAGTGGGCTCCCGGTCCCGTTCGAAGGATTACCTTGAGCTCCTGGATGGCCGCCTCGATGAAGCAGGCCTCGGGGGTGTGCCGCTCTTCCTCCAGCTGCTGCTGTAATGCGGCCTTCTCCTCCAACACCACTCGCTGCAGGACCTGCTCCTTAGAAGCCAGCAGAAGCTTGGAGAACTGGCTGTGCTGCTCATCTGGCCGAGAAACCAATCGATCGATCAGTCAGTCGTATTTATTGAGCGCTGACTGCGTGCAGGGCACTGTACTAAGCGCTTGGGAAGTCCAAGTTGGCAGCATAGAGAGACGGTGCCTACCCGACAGTGGGCTCACAGGCTAGAAGGGGGAAAGGACCAACAGCGTCGCTTGCTCAAACGAGGGACGCCCGGTAGCGTGGATTTGGGCCGCTGCGCGGGGCAGAGTTGGCCTAGGAAACCCAGTAGAGCGGCGGGACCCACCTCGTTTTATTTATTTTTAATTGGTATTTGTTAAGGACTTACTGTGGCAGGCCCTTGGGGTAATAGCAATAATAAATGGTATTTGGTAAGCACTTACTACGTGGCAGGCACTGGACTAAGCGCTGGGGGTAATAATAATAATAATAAATGGTATTTGCTAAGTACTTACTATGTGGCAGGCACTGGACTAAGCGCTGGGGGTAATAATAATAATAATAAATGGTATTTGTTAAGCACTATGTGGCAGGCACTGTACTAAGCGCATGGGGTAATAATAATAATAAATGGTATTTGTTAAGCACTTACTATGTGCCAGGCACTGGACTAAGCGCTGGGGGTAATAATAATAGTAATAATAATAATAATAATAAATGGTATTTGTTAAGCAGTATGTGGCAGGCACTGTACTAAGTGCATGGTGTAATAATAATAATAATAATAATAATAATAATAATAATAAATGGTATTTGTTAAACACTATGTGGCAGCCACTGTACTAAGCACATGGGGTAATAATAATAATAATAATAAATGGTATTTGTTAAGCACTTACTATGTGCCAGGCACTGGACTAAGAGCTGGGGGTAATAATGATAATAATAATAATAATAAATGGTATTTGTTAAGCACTATGTGGCAGGCACTGGACTAACTGCACGGTGTAATAATAATAATAATAATAATAATAAATGGTATTTGTTAAGCACTGATTTTGTGCCAGGCACTGGACTAAGCACTGGGGGTAATAATAATAATAATAAATGGTATTTGTTAAGCACTATGTGGCAGGCACTGTACTAAGTACATGGGGTAATAATAATGATAATATATGGTATTTATTAAGCACTTACTATGTGCCAGGCACTGGACTAAGAGCTGGGGGTAATAATAATAATAATAATAAATGGTATTTGTTAAGCACTATGTGGCAGGCACTGTACTAAGCGCATGGGGTAATAATAACATTAAATGGTATTTGTTAAGCACTTACTATGTGCCAGGCACTGGACTAAGCGCTGGGGGGTAATAATAATAATAATAAATGGTATTTGTTAAGCACTATGTGCCAGGCACTGTATTAAGTGCATGGGGTAATAATAATAATAATAATAATAATAATAATAAAAAATGGTATTTGTTACTTAAGCACTTACTATGTGCCAGGCTCTGTACAAAGCACTGGGGGAATAATAATAATGATAATAATGATAACAACAATAATGGTATTTGTTAAGCGCTTATTATGAGCCAAGCACTGTTTAAAGCACGGGGGTGAATACAAGGTTATTGGCTTGTCCCACGTGGGGCTCACACTTTTAATCCCCATTTTATAGGTGAGGGAACTGAGGCACAGAGAAGTGACTTGCCCGGGGTCACACGGACAAGCGGCGGAGCCGCGATTAGAACCCAGGTCCTCTGACTCCCAAACCTGTGCTCTTTCCATTAAGCCACGCTGCTTCTCTATATAAGTACCGGGTTGGACACAGTCCCTGTCCCCTATAGGACTCACAATCTTAAGCACGAGCCTGGGGGTCAGAAGGTCATGGGTTCTAATCCCGGCCCTGCCCCGTGTCTGCTGTGTGACCTTCCGCAAGTCACTTCACTTATCTGAGACTCGGTGACCACAACTGTAAAATGGGGATGGAGACTGAGACCCTCTCGTGGGACAGGGACTGTGTCCAGTCTGATAAATCTGTATCTACCCCTGCACTTAGTACAGCGCTTGGCACGTAGTAAGTACTTAAATACTATCATTATTATTAACATTAATAATCCCCATTTTACAGATGAGGTCACTGAGGCGCAGAGAAGTTAAGTGACCTGCCCACGGTCACACAGCAAATCGTTCCGGTAATGGATCCGTAGAGTTTTCTTGATAAAAATAGAGAAGCGGGCAGTCGAGTCTCCGCCCTCGACTCTCTCCCGTGCCGCCGCTGCCCGGCACGGGTGACTTTTGACTGGTAATAATACTAATTTTGGTATTTATTAAGCGCTTACTATGTCCAAAGCACTGTTCGAAGCACTGCTAGTGGGTTGCCTGCCACTTGCTAGCCACTGCCCAAGCTAGGAATGAAATGGGTAGGCCTCCCGGTCCGGCCGGTCCCTTCCCTTACTAAGCGCTTAGTACAGCACCCTGCGCGCTGTAAGTGCTCAATAAATACGATTGATTGATTGATTGATTCCCCGCCGGAGCCGGAGGGCCGGGACGGGGGGCCAGCCAGCGGGTGAGTTCCCGGGCGGCCTGGAGACCACTACACCGTGAGCCCACTGATGGGTAGGGACCGTCTCTATGTGTTGCCAACTTGGACTTCCCAAGCGCTTAGTACAGTGCTCTGCACACAGTAAGCGCTCAATAAATACGCTTGATTGATTGGAATGCCCCCAATCCCTCTGCCCATCCGCCAAGCTAGCTCTCTTCCTCCCTTCAAGGCCCTACTGAGAGCTCACCTCTTCCAGGAGGCCTTCCCAGACTGAGCCCCTTCCTTCCTCTCCCCGTCCCCTCACCTTACCTCCTTCCCTTCCCCACAGCACCTGTATATATGTTTGTACATATTTATTACTCTATTTATTGATTGATTTATTTTACTTGTACCTATCTATTCTATTCATTTTATTTTATTAGTATATTTGGTTTTGTTCTCTGTCTCCCCCCTTTTAGACTGTGAGCCCGCTGTTGGGTAGGGACCCTCTCTATATGTTGCCAACTTGGACTTCCCAAGCGCTTGGTCCAGTGCTCTGCACACAGTCAGCGCTCAATAAATACGATTGATTGATTGATCGATAACTGAGACCGGTTGAGACTGATAAAGTACTCGAAACTCTCCAGGTGGCATCTCGAGAGGGGCTCGGGAGAATTAATAGTAGGCAATAGGGGTGGGGGGAGAAAAAAACAAAACACAACAATCATCATCATCAATCGTATTTATTGAGCGCTTACTATGTGCAGAGCACTGTACTAAGCGCTTGGGAAGTACAAACTGGCAACATATTTGTATATATGTATATATGGTTGTACATATTTATTACTCTATTTATTTATACTTGTACATTTCTATCCTATTTATTTTACTTTGTTGGTATGTTTGGTTCTGTTCTCTGTCTCCCCCTTTTAGACTGTGAGCCCACTGCTGGGTAGGGACTGTCTCTACGTGTTGCCAATCTGTACTTCCCAAGCGCTTAGCACATAGTAAGCACTCAATAAATACAATTGATTGATTGATTGATTGATATAGAGACAGTCCCTACCCAACAGTGGGCTCATCGGGATGGTCACACTATCTTGGGCCCCCCGGCAGGGACTACTCTTCCGAGGCTCCGAAAGACGAGGACCACCAGGGTCGCCTATTGGCAATTCCCTTCGTCCCAGCTGTCGGGAACTAAACCTCGCGGGAAACGAACGCCCCTCGTCGACCTCCGCCAAAGGCCTCGGGGGGGGGGGGTCCCTTTCGGCCGCCCCTCCGCAACGTGCCTCCTGAAGGGCAACGGACTCACCTCCCAGGTGAATGGGCCGCTCTACGTTCCTCCACTTGGATTTGGGCAGCGCGACCGAGACCCCCTTCTCCCGCCTCATGAGCTGCATCGTGATGGTGTCGCCGACGGCGTACTGGCGCGACTCGGTTGCGACGACGCTGCAAGCCGGGAAGGGGAGCGTCAGGGGGGAGAGTTCAGGCTACCGGGGCCCGTCGGGGCCTCCAAATCGCCTGCCCGCCTCACCTCTTCAGGTCTTTCTTGTGGACGGAACTGTAACAGATGGGGCATTTACTCCAGGTCCTGTCGCTCAGAGACAGGTAGTGAAGGAGGCACGCCCAGCAGAAGATATGCCCGCAGCGCGTGATCTTCGCCGCCGTCGGCGGGTACAGGCATATTGGGCAGGACGGCACTTCGTGGCTACAGATGCGCTGGGGGAAGCCAAGAGAAGGGAAAGACATCAACGCTTTGGGTTCCGCCCTCGTGCTCGGCCTAGAAAGAATCTGAGCTGCCGCTCTTCATCGTCATCATCATCATCAATCGTATTTATTGAGCGCTTACTACGTGCAGAGCACTGGACTAAGCGCTTGGGAAGTACAAACTGGCAACATCTAGAGACAGTCCCTACCCAACAGTGGGCTCACAGTCTAAAGGGGGGAGACGGAGAACAAAACCAAACATACTAACAAAATAGAATAGATATGTAGAAATAAATTAAATAAATAAATAGAGTAGAAAAAGAATATTTTTTTAAAGACTTTCAACTGAAACGGGATAAGGGTTTTGTTGTTTTTTCTCCAAAGGCTTCATGGCCACATGAGAATACCCTCTTCGGAAACGAAGACCCGCCAGCCTGTTAGGATTCATCCAGAGGCTGGGCTCTGACCCTAATCAATCAATCGTATTTATTGAGCGCTTACTGTGTGCAGAGCACTGGACTAAGCGCTTGGGAAGTACAAGTTGGCAACCTATAGAGACGGTCCCTACCCAACAGTGGGCTCACAGTCTAGAAGGGGGAGACGGAGAACAAAACCGAACATATTAACAAAATAAAATAAATAGAATAGATATGTACAAGTAAAATCAATCAATCGTATTTATTGAGCGCTTACTGTGTGCAGAGCACTGTACTAAGCGCTTGGGAAGTACAAGTTGGCAACCTATAGAGACAGTCCCTACCCAACAGTGGGCTCACAGTCTAGAAGGGGGAGACGGAGAACAAAACCGAACATATTAACAAAATAAAATAAATAGAATAGATATGTACACGTAAAATCAATCAATCGTATTTATTGAGCGCTTACTGTGTGCAGAGCACTGTACTAAGCGCTTGGGAAGTACAAGTTGGCAACCTATAGAGACAGTCCCTACCCAACAGTGGGCTCACAGTCTAGAAGGGGGAGACGGAGAACAAAACCGAACATATTAACAAAATAAAATAAATAGAATAGATATGTACACGTAAAATCAATCAATCGTATTTATTGAGCGCTTACTGTGTGCAGAGCACTGTACTAAGCGCTTGGGAAGTACAAGTTGGCAACATATAGAGACAGTCCCTACCCAACAGCGGGCTCACAGTCTAGAAGGGGGAGACGGAGAACAAAACTGAACACACTAACAAAATAAAATAAATAGATATGTACAAGTAAAACAGGGATTAAAACTGGGAGCCCCCCGTGGGACCACCTGATCACCTTGTAACCTTCCCAGCACTTAGAACGGTGCTTTGCACACAGTAAGCACTTAACAAATACCATTATTATTATTTTATTGTCTTGGCAACATGAGTGAGGTGGGTTTGGTGTATGTGGGGCCCGTGACCAATTCTGTTCTACCGTACTCTCCCACACACAGGAAGCGCTCAATAAATAGCAATGATTGATTGATTAGCCGGCACTCTAACGCAGCATTCTCGGTGATGGACGTGGGAGGGTTTGCTCTGCAGAAACGTCAGTGCTGAGCACTTCTGCTGGCCCGGGGATGCCTTCCAGCTTTGCCGAGACCCGGATATTTTGGCTAGTCACCGGGCGCGTGGGAGACGTCAACACAGCCCGCTGCATCATGAGGCGACATCACTGTGTTTGCGGTACAGTGCTCCGCACATAGTAAGTGCTCAATAAATACGATTGATGACGATGTGGTACTTAAAAGAGTCCCCCACGGGTTGACATTGGGATCGGGCTCCTCTCTTACAAAGATCCCAGTTTCTCCAGTCGGGTAAATCGGAGAATTTTACACGAGGAGGGAGGCGGACACCCCCAGACTTCCTCAGAGTACACCTTCCCCGTAGAGCTGATCCCACATCATCACCCTCGGCGCTCCGGGAGAGCCAAACTGCCCGAGGGAAGCGTCAGGGAGCCTTCGACCACAATCTGCTTCTGGAACAAGACCGGAAAGACGGCCTCAAAGCACACGGGCAGATTCCAGCTCTGCCAGGGAAGTGCCGCCTGCCTTCTTCCCCGCCTACCCCCGCACGCGTTGTTAGTGGGACTGGGCTACTGACCACTTGCTCCACAAAGTCCCAGTTGACTAAAGTATCCGGATCGGCAAAGTGAACGGTGTAGTCCTGGTCTGCAGAAACCACAAACTGGCAGCTAGAGAATAAAGAAAACAGCGTGATGAGCTCTCCATCCCCCCCATCTTACCTCCTTCCCTTCCCCACAGCACCTGTATATATGGATATACGTTTGTACATACTTATTACTCTATTTATTTTACTTGTACATATCTATTCTATTTATTTTGTTAGTATGTTTGGTTTTGTTCTCCGTCTCCCCCTTTTAGACTGTGAGCCCACTGGTGGGTAGGGACTGTCTCTATGTGTTGCCAATTTGTACTTCCCAAGCACTTAGTACAGTGCTCTGCACACAGTAAGCGCTCAATACGATTGATGATGATGATGATGACAGGCCCTCGGCGAGAAAGGCCCCAACCCCCCGCATTCCCAACCTTCTTCCCCGTCACATTTCGAAAAAGTAATCAATCGTATTTATTGAGCGCTTAACTGTGTGCACAGTTCTATAATAATAATGCTGGTATTTGTTAAGCGCTTACTAAATGCTGAGCACTGTTCTAAGCGCTGGGGTGGACACAGGGTAATCAGGTTGTCCCGCGTTAGGGCTCACAGTCTCAATCCCCATTTTACAGAAGAGGTAACCGAGGCACCGAGAAGTGAAGTGACTTGCCCAAAGTCACACAGCTGACAAGTGGCGGAGGCGGGATTTGAAGCCAAGACCTCTGACTCCTAACCCCAGGCTCTATCCACTAAGCCACGCAGCTTCTCTGTACTGAGCGCTTGGGAGTGTACGCTATAACAGAGCTGGAAAACCAGGAGTTGCCGTGACATACTGAAAATATCCCAGATGCCTGGACTGAAAGGAGAGTTTAAAAAGGGGGAAACAGGGGGGCTGGGGAGAAATGCCAATAATAGGCTAAGCTTCCCTGACAGCCTCTAGTTGCAGCCATGAACCCAGATACCAAAAATGGCTAGTTTTTAAGACATCCCATCTGTAGATCACGCTAACTCGGCCTAAGTAAGCTCTCCTGAGTCCCCCACGTAAAATGCCGAGAATTGACCAAAGTCTGTCAATACTACTGGAACCCTACGTGGGTTACCCTAGAGTGGACCCCACGAACCTTCAAGACCAATGAGGCCTGTGGTCGAAAAGCACTCAGAGTGGGAAGGGGAAGAAGGGAGCCACAGGCCTCCAGGATGGAATCCCGCTGAGAGCTCACCTCCTCCAGGAGGCCTTCCCAGACTGAGCCCCTTCCTTCCTCTCCCCCTCGTCCCCCTCTCCATCTCCCCCATCTTACCTCCTTCCCTTCCCCACAGCACCTATATATATGTATATATGTTTGTACAGATTTTTTACTCTATTTGTACATATCTATTCTATTTATTTTATTTTGTTAGTATGTTTGGTTTTGTTCTCTGCCTCCCCCTTTGAGACTGTGAGCCCACTGTTGGGTAGGGACTGTCTCTATAGGTTGCCAATTTGTACTTCCCAAGCGCTTAGTACAGTGCTCTGCACATAGTAAGCGCCCAATAAATATGACTGATGATGATGATGATGATGAATCCTTCCCACCCTACAGCGACCATCATTAGACCGCCTTCCCAAACCCAGCCCAACGGAAAATCATCCCCTTCCTGCCAACCCGAAACCTTCTCCCAAGTGTCCCACTCCCAGTAGCTTGGTCCAGCCAGCATCCCTCTTCTTCATTTGCCTCCAGGCTATGGAGGAAGTGGGAGACCTATGAGAAGCGTTCAAAAACTAGCCACCGGAAATCCCGCTGTGATCGATAAGTGGGATCACGGAAGAGGGTCAGGCTTCCTCACTCCCGGGCTTTGCCCGGCAAACGAAAGCGAATCCTCCTGGTCAAAAGAGATGACTGCCCGGCTGGCTCCCTTTGGGCAACGTACCCTTTTGGGGACGAAAAGGGGAGGTGCCGGTCCGCACCCCTCTGGGCAAGCCAGCCCACGGCGAACAAGTGGCAGAGACGGGGCTGGAGGACTTGGATTCTCATCCCAACTCCGCCACCTCACCATCATCATCAATCGCATTTATTGAGCGCTTACTATGTGCAGAGCACTGCACTGAGCGCTTGGGAAGTACAAATTGGCAACATATAGAGACAGTCCCCACCCAACAGTGGGCTCACAGCCTGCTTCTCGACCTGGGGCGAGTCGCTTGACTTCTCTGTGCCTCGGTTTCCTCAACTGTCAAATGGGGATCCAATCCCTGTTATTATTATTATAATGGCATTTATTAAGTGCTTACTATGTGCAAAGCACGGTTCTAAGCGCTGGAGAGATTACAAGGGGATCAGGTTGTCCCATGGGGGGCTCACAGTCTTAATCCCCATTTTACAGATGAGGTAACTGAGGCACAGAGAAGTTAAGTGACTTGCCCAAAGTCGCACAGCTGACAATTGGCAGAGCTGGGATTTGAACCCATGACCTCTGACTCCAAAGCCCGAGCTCTTTCCGCTGAGCCACTCTGCTTCTCTGTTCTCCCTTCTACTTAGACTGTGAGCCCCATGAGGGACAGAGACCGTCCGACCTGAATGATTTGTTCTACCACTGCGCTTAGAACTGTGCTTGACATATAGTAAGCACTTAAATACCATTTCAAACAAAAAAAAAAACAAACCACCAACAAAAACCCAAACAGCATCTTAGCCTCTGAGGTCAAGAAGGTCTACACTCACTTCCTCCCCCAAAAAGAGAGGCTCCCGCGCCTCCTCAACGAGGCCCTGAAGCCTACAGGCGGTCGGTCCCAGGAAAATCTGAGAATGTGTGCGTTTGCCATCCGAACTCTTGGCTTCTTTACGAAGCCAAATCTCCAGCCTTCCCCGTTCCTTAGCTCGACGAGCAAACGGTTCAGGGGCCTTCCTGTAGGTAGCCCGATCCCAAACCCTGGTCTGATCCTCCGGCCACGGTGAGGGTCCGCCTCTGCCTCTTCCCCAAATCCTCTCGGGCTAACAAGCAACATCTCTGAGCCCACTGTTGGGTAGGGACCGTCTCTATATGTTGCCAACTTGGACTTCCCAAGCGCTTAGTACAGTGCTCTGCACACAGTAAGCGCTCAATAAATACGATTGATTGATTGCAGTGAGTGGTTAACAAATGCCGCAATTATTGACAATAGTCTTAAGTTTTGTGTTTCGTTTTTTAACGGGGGGGAAAATAAGTGTGATAGCATACCCTCAAGAGTCACCAGGAACTAAAGCCAGCCCAGTCAGTTGGGTTTGAAGTTCCGACGTGATGGGTTTAGCTTTGAAATGTAAATAATTGTTTTCTTAAGTGTGTGGAACTTCGGGCCTTTTGGCCTGCACAACACTTGCAAATGTCGGGTAGTAATTATTTTCCCAAACCATCCCAATATGCTGTTATTTCCAGAAGATTCTTTTCAACTAGCCCCACATCGGTGCCTTTTCTTGAAAGCTGCAGTGACTGCTTATATGTTGCCAATTTGTACTTCCCAAGCGCTTAGTACAGTGCTCTGCACATAGTAAGCGCTCAATAAATACGATTGATGATGATGATGACCCCTATTTAGAGCAGAGGCAGGAGGACAAGAAGATGGTTCTTGGCTCCTGTTCCTAGACAAAGAAATCGCTCCGCTTCCTACGAAGGAAGCAGGTGGACGGCAAACGTGTCCTGCCCTCTTGCCTCTGGCCCCTCTGGGGCCTCCGGGAGCCTGGGCTGCTGATTTGGCAGCCCGATGTGGCCCGGCTCTCTTTGCTTTAGGTCCTTTGGAGCCAAGCTGAGCATGGAGGCAGTGGAGTGGGTTGGGAGGCGGCTCCGGCCAAACCCCAAGATCCAGCTTTGGGTCGGGACGAGGCCCCGCGTGTAATAACAAGCGCAACAATTGTGGGATTTGTTAAGCGCGTACCACGTCAGGCACTGTTCTAAGAGGAACTAGCTCTCTTCCAAGCCCTGAGAGCTCACCTCCTCCAGGAGGCCTTCCCAGAGTGAGCCTCCTCCCCTCCCCATCATCCCCACCCCCCTCTGCCCTACCCTCTTCCCCTCCCTACAGCACTTGTGTAAATTTGCACATATTTTTTAGTCTATTTTATTAATGTGTATGTATCCTCTCTCCCTCATCCCCCTCTCCATCCCATCTTACCTCCTTCCCTTCCCCACAGCACCTGTATATATGTTTGTACATATCTGTTACTCTATTTATTCATTTATTTTACTTGTACATATCTATTCTATTTATTTTATTTTGTTAGTATGTTTGGATTTGTTCTCTGTCTCCCCCTTTTAGACTGTGAGTCCACTGTTGGGTAGGGACTGTCTCTAGATGTTGCCAACTTGTACTTCCCACGTGCTTAGTACAGTGCTCTGCACACAGTAAGCGCTCAATAAATACGATTGATGATGATGATGATATAGCTATAATACTATTTATTCTGACGGCATTGACACCCGTCTACTTGTTTTGTTGTCTGTCTCCCCCTTCTAGGCTGTGAGCCCATTTTTGGGTAGGGACTGTCTCTGTCTGTTGCCGAATTGTACTTTCCCAGGGCTCAGTCCGGTGCTCTGCACACAGTAAGCGCTCAATAAATACGATTGAATAAATGAATGAATGATAAAGGTGGGTTGGATATGCAGTCAGGCAGAGCCCCTGGTCCACATGGGGCTCAAAGTCTCAGGGGGAGGGAGAACCAGCCGGTGTGGCTCAGTGGAACAGACCCCTGGCTTTGGAGTCCGAGGTCATGGGTTCAAATCCCGGCTCTGCCAACTATCAGCTGTGTGACTTTGGGCAAGTCACTTCATTTCCCTGGGCCTCAGTTCCCTCACCTGTCAAATGGGGATGAAGACTGTGAACCCCACGTGGGACAACCTAATCACCTTGTAACCTCCCCAGCACTTAGAACAGTGCTTTGCACATAGTAAGCGCTTAATAAATGCCATCATCATTATTATTATTATTATTTAATTCCCGTGGTACAGAGCGGGGAACTGAGGCCCAGAGAAGTGAGGTGACTTGCCCAAGGTCACACAGCAGGCAAGTAGTGGAGCCACTCGGGCCCGTCAACTCCGAGGCCCTTTCCGCTAGGCCCTGCTGTTCCCCTTGCTCACAGGAGCTTTGGCTTCACCCCAGCGTTAAGCGTAATTATAGACACTGTGCTGTGCACTGTGCACGAGAACCTTGAAATGCGACCTTGACAGAGTCCAACTAATCTTCCATTCATTCGTTCAAGCGTACTGATTGATTTTAGACTGTGAGCCCACTGTTGGGTAGGGACTGTCTCTGTGTGTTGCCAATTTGTACTTCCCAAGCACTTAGTACAGTGCTCTGCACATAGTAAGCGCTCAATAAACACGATTGATTGATTGATTTTAGACTGTGAGCCCACTGTTGGGTAGGGACTGTCTCTGTGTGTTGCCAATTTGTACTTCCCAAGCGCTTAGTCCAGTGCTGTGCACATAGTAAGCGCTCAATAAATACGACTGATGATGATGATGATTGATTGAGCGCTTACTGTGTGCAGAGCACTGGACTAAGCGCTTGGGAAGTACAAGCTGGCAACATATAAAGGCAGTCCCTACCCAACAGCGGGCTCACAGTCTAGAAGGGGGAGACAGACTACAAAACAAAACATATTAACAAAATAAAAGAGAATAAACATGTACAAGTAAAATAGAGTAATAAATCTGTACAAACTTATATACATATATACAGGTGCTGTGGGGAGGGGACGGAGGTAAGGCGGGGCGCGATGGGGAGGGGGACCCCAGCCAAAAAAAAATGCAACGAAGCATCGGCTCAGTGGCTTTCCGACTACCACCCGCATCTCCTTCCTTCCAAAATGTTCCCTGCCTCCCTCTAGGCCCGCTGCATCCTCCTCAGGACTCACTTGGCTTGGAGGAAGAGCTCCTTATTGAAGGGTTTGTGGCCCCATTTGTTTCTTTTCCCCCAGTTGCCGTGTCCCCCGCTGCCGTCGGAGTGACCGCCGTGGCCGCGGGGCTCGAAGGTGAAGTTCAATAAGTGGTTCAGGTTTATCTTCTTAGGGCCAGAGAACTGGGCAGGGCTGAACTCTGCCCGCTGAGCCTCTGCTACCTAGACGGAGGAGAGAAAGACAACATTTGGGATCGGGGCACCGGGTCCGCTCGTCCACTGCAGGCGCCGGCACCTCCTCTCCTCCTCCTCCTGATCAGGAAAAGGGCAGCAGGAGGAAAGGGGCTTAAAGAGTAAAAGCTCGTCTGGACTTAATAATAATAATAATGGCATTTGGTAAGCGCTTACTATGTGCACAGCACTGTTCTAAGCGCTGGGGGGGGACACAAGGTGATCAGGTTGTCCCACGTGGGGCTCAGTCTTCACCCCCATTCCCAGATGAGGTCACTGAGGCTCAGAGAAGCCAAGTGACTTGCCCCAGGTCACCCAGCAGACACGGGGCAGAGCCGGGATTCGAACCCAGGAGCTCTGACTCCAAAGCCTGGGCTCTTTCCACCGAGCCGCGCTGCTTCTCTTGGATGATGTCCTCCGAAGTCAGCGAAATGGAGGATTCCACAAAGGGCGTAAGAGGATTTTGGTTCAGAGGATTTTGGTTCAGAATGCGGCTCCTCCTCTTTCTAAAAGGACAGGCGAGCGGAGCTCACGGGTATGCGGGGCGAAGTTCTTTATCTTGAAGACAGAAGCCTGGAGAACACCCTAGACTGTTTTAAGTCACCCCTGTTAACAGTCGGCAGTCTCTGGAGCCCGCGGAGACCAACCCGTTACCTCGGGCTTCTCCCCCCACCAGAAACGGCCGGTTTCGGATTCGCTCCGTAACATTTTTAATGCACAGCCCGAATGACAACTCGTGGACCGGAAATCAATCTGATCAGCTTGGAATTCCTTTTTTTCATATCGTCAAACCCTCGGTGCGTCCCAGGCACTAGAATAGATGCAGGCTGATCAGGTTGGATGCGATCCACAGTCCCACGTGGGGCTCACAGTCTTAATCCCCATTTTAGAGATAAGGTAACAGGCACAGAGACGTGACGTGACTTGCCCACGGTCACACAGCTGACAGGTGGCGGGGCCGGGATCAGAACCCACGACCTTCTGACATCCCCGGCCTGCGCTCTTTCCGCTAGGCCACATTGCTTCTCTTTGAAAGCGTTCTGGAAGGGGGAAAGAGACTCCAGGAGAGCATCCCCTGACCCCAGCCTCGGAATTCCTCCCGGCCCCGCGGCTATCCCCCCACCCGGAATACTCTCCACGTCACTACGCGGAGGCCAGGCATCAGGATGATCGTTCCCTTAATGCCAGCCGAGAACTCGGGAATTCCCAAACGGGTCTGGAATCGGCCTTGGGCTTACGTTTACTATAAAGGGGAGGAACCGGTCAAGCCGCGAGTCACACAGCGCGTCATCCACAAGGCCGTGCCCGGTTGCTCGTCTCTCCCTCAGTCAGCCGGCCCATCGTATTTATTGAGCGCTTACTGCGTGCAGGGCACTGTACGAAGCGCTTGAGAGAGTATAACAGAACAATAAACGGACACATCCCCTGCCCGCAGGGAGCTTGCGGGGCTGTCGGCTGGACACGGGCGTGATCCGGACTCCTGCCACGGGGCCCAGCAGGAGCTCTCGAGTTGGCACATCGGCGTCCTGGGCAGCTGCGGCCCATCCCCTTCCTTCCCTTTGCCCAACCACACGATGAGCTGGCGACAGCTCGGCTCTCACACCCCTGAAGGAACCTCCTCAAAACCCTTACCTCATCTCGTCTTCCACCATTAGAAGAAGAGCTAAAGAGTTTGCCGCCGCCGCCGCCGCCGCCGCCCCTCTGAGGGGGCGTCTTGTTAAAAGCTTTGCTTTTCTGTGAGTTGGAGCGACGGGACTGGCTGGAAAAGTTTTCATTTTTGGGATAGGAAGTCTCTCGTTTCCGGTTATAACGCTTGCCTCCGCTCGCATTCTTTCCATCTGAAAGAAAGAGACGACCGTCAAGGGCCTACTTATTCGCCGCTTCAGTACACCCCGGCTCCGGACCTCACCCCCTCCCACGGACAGAGCTTTCTAGTTGGGATGAAGACCGGGAGAAATAGCCAGGACACCGGAATGCCAACTGAGACCCTACGACGAATGGTTTGGGGCCCACCTCATCCTGGAGTCTGGTCTGAGCAGCGTGGCTCAGTGGGAAGGGCCCGGGCTTTGGAGTCGGAGGTCATGGGTTCAAATCCCGGCTCCGCCACTTGTCAGCTGGGTGACTTTGGGCAAGTCACTTCGCTTCTCTGGGCCTCAGTTCCCTCATCTGGAAAATGGGGATTGAGATGTGAGCCCCCCGTGGGACAACCTGACCACCTTGTAACCTCCCCAGCACTTAGAATCAATCAATCATATTTACTGAGCGCTTACTGTGTGCAGAGCACTGTACTAAGCGCTTGGGAAGTACTTAGAACAGTGCTTTGCACATAGTAAGTGCTTAATAATGCCGCCATTATTATTATTATTATTATTATTACTGGTCTTTAGGAAAAGATGGAGCTGCCTCCTACGTGCTCCTGCAGGACAGTTCCAATTTCTACGGTTAACTGATATTTGACGGCAACAATTCATTCAAAGGGTAAAGGACCAGGGGGAAGAAAACCACGGGGCAAGACAGAATTTATATTGGGAGTGGGGTACTGCCTCTGCGCTCGCTTCGAAACCTTGGAAGACGGCAATCCACAGGTCCAGGCTTTCGGATCCCACCCGAAAAAGAAAGCAAGGCAACGCAGTAAGATAACAACCTCAGTCAAGAGCAACCAGTTATCAGGCACCTTAAGGCCACTTCACGTGCCAAACTCAACACAGGACGCTTCTGTCAAATTCAAGGGTTTTAGGGCCGCTTGCATTTCTGTCCCCAAATAGAAAATTCTACAGGGTCCCGGACCGGACAGAGCCCCTCCAACCGGGAGGTCTCTTCGGTCTGGACAGCAAGGAGCGGTGGAATTACACTACTGGTTAATCCCATGCGGCTCCACGAACCCAAGACCGAAACCCGTCCTTTGGTCCCCCTGAGGAGGCAGGGGTGCAACCTAGATGGGTAAAGAGCCCAGGCCTAGGAGTGAGGAGACCCGGGTTCCGGTCCCAGCTCTGCCACAGGCCTGCTGAGTCACCTTGGGCAAGTCCCTGAACTTCTCTATGCCTCAGTTTCCACATCTCAAAAATCTCCAGTGGCTACCAATCAATCTGTGCATCAGGCAGAAACTCCTCACCCTAGGATTCAAGGCTGTCCATCCCCTCACGCCCTCCTACCTCACCTCCCTTCTCTCCTTGTCCAGCCCAGCCCGCACCCTCCGCTCCTCCGCCGCTAATCTCCTCACCGTACCTCGCTCTCACCTGTCCCGCCATCGACCCCCGGCCCACGTCATCCCCCGGACCTGGAATGCCCCCAATCCCTCTGCCCATCCGCCAAGCTCGCTCTCTTCCTCCCTTCAAGGCCCTGCTGAGAGCTCACCTCCTCCAGGAGGCCTTCCCACACTCAGCCCCTTCCTTCCTCTCCCCCTCGTCCTCCTCTCCATCCCCCCCATCTTACCTCCTTCCCTTCCCCACAGCACCTGTATATATGTATATATGTTTGTACATATTTTTTTACTCTATTTATTTTATTTGTACATATCTATTCTATTTATTTTATTTTGTTAGTATGTTTGGTTTTGTTCTCTGTCTCCCCCTTTTAGACTGTGAGCCCACTGTTGGGTAGGGACTGTCTCTATATGTTGCCAATTTGTACTTCCCAAGCGCTTAGTACAGTGCTCTGCACATAGTAAGCGCTCAATAAATACGATTGATGATGATGATGATTTATAAAATTTGTTTTTTTGTTTTTATGGTATTTGTGAAGCGCTTTCTATATACCATTTCCTCCTGCCTTTACGACATCTCCACGCGGTTGTCCCGTCGTCACCTCACGTACAAAACTGAACTCATCTTCCCTGTCCTCCCCCGACTTTCCCATTACTGAAGACAGCACCATTTATTCATTCAGTCATATTTATTGAGCGCTTACTGTGTGCAGAGCACTGGACTAAGCGCTTGGGAAGTACAAGTTGGCAACATATAGAGATGGTCCCTACAAAACAGCGGGCGCACGGCCACCATCCTTCCTGTCTCACAAACCCATAACCTTGGCATTGCCTTTGACTCCTCTCTTTCATTCAACCCACAAATTCGATCCATCGCTAAATCCTGTGGCTCCCACTTTCACAACTTCGCTAAAATCTACCCTGTCCTCTCCATCCAAACTGCTACCATGTTAATACAATCTCTTGTCCTGTCAATCAATCAATCAATCAATCGTATTTATTGAGTGCTTACCACGTGCAGAGCACTGTACTAAGCGCTTGGGAAGTACAAATTGGCAACATATACAGACAGTCCCTACCCAACAGTGGGCTCACAGTCTAAAAGACTAATCTAAAAGATCCAGTTCACACTTCACTCTACAGCCTGGATCATTTTTCTACAAAAACATTCGGGATACGTCTCCCCTCTTCTCCAAAAACTCCAGCGGTTGCCCATCCACCTCCGCATCCAAAAGAAATTCCTAGACTAGCTTGTTGCGGTCAGGGAATGTGTCTGTTTATTGTTGCACTGTACTCTCCCAAGTGCTTAGTACAGTGCTCTGCACACAGCAGGCGCTCAATAAATACGATTGAATGAATGTTCTAAGCGCTGGGGTAGAGAATCAGGTTGGACACGGTCCATGTCCCATATGGGGCTCACAGTTTTAATCCCCATTTTACAAAGGAGGTAACTGAGGCTTGGAGAAGTTAAATGTCTTGCCCGAGGTCTCAGAGCAGACACGTGGCAGAGCAGGATTAGAACCCAGGTCCTTCCGACCCCCAGGACTGTGCGGTAGCCACTAGGCCATGATGTTTCTCAAATGGGAGTAAGATAGCTGCTCGCCCTAACTCTTCAATTCTGAACTTTGGGTCGGACGGGGACTGTTTCCTGCCGGATTATCCCGTACCTATCTCGGCGTTTCATCACCATCATCATCAATCGTATTTACTGAGCGCTTACTGTGTGCAGAGCACTGCATTAAGCGCTTGGTAAGTACAAATTGGCAACATATAGAGACAGCCCCTACCCAACAGTGGGCTCACAGTCTAAAAGGGGGACACAAAACCAAACATACTAACAAAATAAAATAAATAGAATAGATATGTACAAGTAAAATAGAGTAATAAATATGTACAAACATATATACATATATACAGGTGCTGTGGGTTTCAGACAATCCTTGGCACATAATGAGCATTTAATAAAAACCGTGATTAACTACCCCTCTTTCCACTCTAGCTTCTCTCCTTGCCCCATGACACCCAGCTGTCCAAGTTCCTTAGTGTGCCTAGGGACATCATCATCATCAATCGTATTTATTGAGCACTTACTATGTGCAGAGCACTGTACTAAGTGCTGGGGAAATACAAATTGGCAACATATAGAGACAGTCCCTACCCAAAAGTGGGGTCACAGTCTAAAAGACAACATAAATAGCTGAATGTGTAAGGTTATCTTGGAAGAGAGCCCTGGGGCTTTCCTGACACTGTGGCCTACGGTGTAGACAAATGTAAACCACTGTTACCATATAGTAAGCGCTTCGTGGCTCAGTGGAAAGAGCCCGGGCTTTGGAGTCAGAGGTCATGGGTTCAAATCCCAGCTCCAGCACTTGTCAGCTGTGTGACTTTGGGCCAGTCACTTCACTTCTCTGTGCCTCAGTTCCCTCATCTGTAAAATGGGGATGAAGACTGTGAGCCCCCTATGGGACAGCCTGATCACCTTGTAACCTCCCCAGTGCTTAGAACAGTGCTTTGCACATAGTAAGCGCTTAATAAATGCCATCATTATTCCCTCGTCCCCCTCTCCATCCCCCCATCTTACCTCCTTCCCTTCCCCACAGCACCTGTATACATGTATATATGTTTGTACAGATTTATTACTCCATTTATTTATTTATTTTACTTGTACATATCTATTCTATTTATTTTATTTTGTTAGTATGTTTGGTTTTGTTCTCTGTCTCCCCCCTTTTAGACTGTGAGCCCACTGTTGGGTAGGGACTGTCTCTATATGTTGCCAATTTGTACTTCCCAAGCGCTTAGTACAGTGCTCTGCACATAGTAAGCGCTCAATAAATACGATTGATGATGAAGATGATGATAAGCCTTCACACAAAGCAAAACCCCAAGCTCGAGAATTTGAGAGACTTCAGGAGGGTGACCCAGCTTGCTTTGTTTCATTATTCACTCATTCAATCGTATTTATTGAGCGCTTACTGTGTGCACAGCACTGGACTAAGCGCTTGGGAAGTACAAGTTGGCAACATATAGAAACGGTCCCTACCCAACAGTGGGCTCACAGTCTAGAAGGGGGAGACAGAGAACAAAACAAGACATATTAAGAAAATAAAATAGAATAAATATGTACAAATAAAATACATAGAGTAATAAATATGTACAAACATATATACAGGTGCTGTGAGGAGGGGAAGGAGGTAAGGCGGGGGGGGAAGGGGAGGAGGGGGAATTATTGATCACTGAATATCAAATCCAGGGTTGAGGGAGACCTGCCTGGAAAGGGAGAGGGGAGTCAAAGGTAGCTTGTCAGCTGTGTGACTTTGGGCAAGTCACTTCACTTCTCTGTGCCTCAGTTCCCTCATCTGTAAAATGGGGGTTAAGACTGTGAGCCCCCCGTGGGACAACCTGATCACTCTGTAACCTCCCCAGCGCTTAGAACAGTGCTCTGCACATAGTAAGCGCTTAATAAATGCCATTTAAAAAAAAAAAAAAAGGCTTTGCCCGAGGGAAGCGGCATGGCCTGGTGGAAAAAGCACGGACTGGGACCCGGGTTCTAATCCCAGCTCTGCCAATTGCTGGCCGTGTGACCTTGGGCAAGTCACTTTGCTTCTCTGTGCCTCAGTTTTCTCAGGTGTGAAATGGGAATTCAATACCCGTTTCCCCTGCTCCTTAGATTGGGAGCCCCATGAGGGGCAGAGACTGTGTGTGACTGTGTACTTGTACCTACCCCGGAACTTAGAAGATTGTTTGGCATGTAAATGCTTAACAGATGCCATTAAAAAAAAAAAAAAGGTCCATTAGGTAATGAGCCCCTTCTGTGTGCTAAGCACTCTACTTATTAGGCATCTGCCAGAGAGAAATAAGATCACAAGACGCAGTCCTTGCCCTTGAGAAGTCTCCAATCTAACTGGGGAAACAGGTAGGCACGAAGAACGAGGACATAACTGGTTTGACGGCAGGAAAAGTATGAGGATGAAATACATGATTCAATAAGGAAGTTGCCAAGAGCCTATTGAGCAATGAGAAAGAAAAAGCAGAAGAGCACCATCAGTCAATGGACTTTACTGAGCGCTAAATGTACTAAGCGCTTAATAATAACAATAACAATAATGGTATTTATTAAGCGCTATGTGCAAAGCACTGTTCTAAGCGCTGAGGAGGTTACAAGGTGATCAGGTTGTTCCACGTGGGGCTCACAGTCTTCATCCCCATTTTACGGATGAGGGAACTGAGGCACAGAGAAGTGAAGAGACTTGCCCGAAGTCATTCATTCATTCATTCATTCAATCGTATTTATTGAGCGCTTACTAATAATGATGGTATTTATTAAGTAAGTGCTTAGTACAGTGCTCTGCACATAATAAGTGCTCAATAAATACGATTGATGATGTGCAAAGCACTGTTCTAAGCGCTGCGGAGGTTACAAGGTGATCAGGTTGTCCCACGTGGGGCTCAGACTTCATCCCCATTTTACAGATGAGGTCACTAAGGCACAGAGAAGTGAAGTGACTTGCCCAAAGTCATTCATTCATTCAATCGTATTTATTGAGCGCTTACTAGTAATGATGGTATTTATTAAGCGCTTACTATGTGCAAAACACTGTTCTAAGCGCTGGGGAGGTTACAAGGTGATCAGGTTGCCCCACAGGGGGCTCACAGTATTAATCCCCATTTTGCAGATGAGGTAACTGAGGCACAGAGAAGTGAAGTGACTTGCCCAAAGTCACACAGCTGACAAGTGGCGGAGCCGGGATTTGAACCCATGAACTCTGACTCCAAAGCCCGGGCTCTTTCCACTGAGCCACGCTGCTTCTCTACTACTGCTTACTGTGTGCAGAGCACTGTTCTAAGCGCTTGGGAAGTCCAAGTTGGCAACATCTAGAGACGGTCCCTACCCAACAGCGGGCTCACAGTCCAGAAGGGGGAGACGGGCAACAAAACATATTAACAAAATAAAATAAATAGAATAAATATGAAAAAATAGAGTAATAAAATACGTACAAACATATATACATATATACAGGTGCTGCAGGGAGGGGAAGGAGGTAAGGTGGGGGGATGGGGAGGGGGAGAGGAAGGAGGGGGCTGAGTGTGGGAAGGCCTCCTGGAGGAGGTGAGCTCTCAGTAGGGCTTTCAAGGGAGGAAGAGAGCGAGCTTGGCGGATGGGCAGAGGGATTGGGGGCATTCCGGGCCAGGGGGAGGACGTGGGCCGGGGGTCGACGGTGGGACGGGCCAGAATGAGGCCCAGTGAGGAGATTAGCGGCAGAGGAGCGGAGGGTGCGGGCTGGGCTGGAGAAGGACAGAAGGGAGGTGAGGTAGGAGGGGGCGAGGGGATGGATGGACAGCCTTGAAACCCAGGGGGAGGAGTTTCTGCCTGATGTGTAGGTTGATTGGTAGCCACTGGAGATTTCTGAGGAGAGGAGTAACATGCCCAGAGCGTCTCTGGACAAAGACAATCCGGTCAGTGGCATGTAGTACGGATTGAAGTGGGGAGAGACAGGAGGATGGGAGATCGGAGACGAGGCTGATGCAGTCACCCAGCTGACAAGTGGCGGAGCCAGGATTTGAACCCATGACCTCTGACTCCAAAGCCCGGGCTCTTTCCACTGAACCACGCTGCTTGGGAGAGAACGCTACAACCTAGTTTGTAGACACGGTCCCTCCATCATTCCTAAGCCCATCATCACATCGTCATACACCCAGGACCTCTTGAAACAAGAGCAAAGGAGGCTGAGAATAAATCTCCCATTTCTGAGCTGAGGAATTGGGGGATACTCCCAGCCCTCCTAGTCAAAGGGGCTACATTCTTGCAAATCCACTTTAGGGAGTCAAATTGTTGCATTCATATGCATCAATATGGCCCTGCTGAGAGCTCACCTCCTCCCGGAGGCCTTCCCAGACTGAGCCCCTTCTTTCCTCTCCCCCTCGTCCCCCTCTCCATCCCCCCGTCTTACCTTCTTCCCTTCCCCACAGCACCTGTATATATGTATATATGGTTGTACATATTTATTACTCTATTTATTTATTTTACTTGTACATTTCTATCCTATTTATTTTATTTTGTTGGTATGTTTGGTTCTGTTCTCTGTCTCCCCCTTTTAGACTGTGAGCCCAGTGTTGGGTAGGGACTGTCTCTATGTGTTGCCAATTTGTACTTCCCAAGCGCTTAGTACAGTGCTCTGCACATAGTAAGCGCTCAATAAATACGATTGATTGATTGATTGATCTGACCCTGCACATAAACTGATTCTTCTGACAATCCACCAATCCCTCAACGGCACTTACTGAGTGCTCAATGCCTGCAGAGCACTGTACTAAGCGCTTGGGAGATACCAAAGAATTTGCAGATCGGTTCCCTACCCACCAGGCGCATTCACTCATTCAATCATATTTATTGAGCGCTTACTGTGTGCACAGCACTGGACTAAGCGCTTGGGAAG
Organism: Tachyglossus aculeatus; assembly: GCF_015852505.1. Classification (NCBI taxonomy): domain Eukaryota; kingdom Metazoa; phylum Chordata; class Mammalia; order Monotremata; family Tachyglossidae; genus Tachyglossus; species Tachyglossus aculeatus. The sequence continues at coordinate 37,926,768 of NC_052086.1, forward strand.
TACAAGCCGGCAACATATAGAGACGGTCCCTATCCAAGAACAGGCTCACAGTCTAGAAGGGGGAGACAGATGACAAAACAAAACGTGTGGACGGTCCCTATCCAACAACAGGCTCACAGTGTAGAAGGGGGACACAGATGACAAAACAAAACGTGTGGACAAGTGTCATATCATCAGAACAAACAGAATTAAAGCTAGATGCACATCATTAACAAAATAAATAGAATAGTAAATATGTACAAGTAAAATAGAGTAGTAAATCTATACAAACATATATATAGGTGCTGTGGGGAGGGGAAGGAGGTAGGGCGGGTGGGATGGGGAGGAGGAGAGGAAAAAGGGGGCTCAGTGTGGGAAGGCCTCTTGGAGGAGGTGAGCTCTCAGTAGGGCTTTGAAGGGAGGAAGAGAGCTAGTTTGGCGGATGTGCGGAGGGAGGCCATTCCAGGCCAGGGGGAAGAAGTGGGCCGGGGGTCGACGGCGGGATGGGAGAGAAAGATGCCCAGTGAGGAGGTGAGTGGCGGCAGAGGAGCAGAGGGTGTGGGCTGGACTGTAGAAGGAGAGAAGGGAGGTGAGGTAGGAGGGGGTGAGGTGATGGACAGCCTTGAAACTGAGAGAGAGGAGTTTTTGCTTGATGCATATGTTGCCAGGCAGCCACTGGAAATTTTTGAGGAGAAGTGTAACACGCCCAGAGCGTTTCTGCACAAAGATGATCCAGGCAGCAGCATGAAGTATAGACTGAAGTGGGGAGAGACAGGAGGATGGGAGATCGGAGAGAAGGCTGATGCAGTAATCCAGTTGGGATACGATGAGAGACTGAACTAGCAAGGTAGTGGTTTGGATGGAGAGGAAAGGGCGGATCTTGGTGATGTTGTGCAGGTGAGACTGGCAGGTTTGGGTGATGGATCGGATGTGAGGGGTGAACGAGAGCGGAGTTGAGGATAAGACCAAGTTTGTGGGCTTGTGAGACAGTGTGGCAGCCTGCACCCAAACAGGATCTGGTCATAGGCGAACCTTCCCTAATTCCCTAACAATGCTCTAGCCGGAATGCCTCATGAAAGCCCGTGTTAGGGTCAAATTGAACGTACTCATCATCATCATCACCAATCGTATTGAGCGCTTACTGTGTGCAGACCACTGTACTAAGCGCTTGGGAAGTACAAATTGGCAACATATAGAGACAGTCCCTACCCAACAGTGGGCTCGCAGTCTAAAAGGGGGAGACAAAACCAAACATACTAACAAAAAAAAATAAATAGAATAGATATGTACAAGTAAAATAGAGTAATAAATATGTACAAACATATATACATATATACAGGTGCTGTGGGGAAGGGAAGGAGGTACACCCAGTGCCTCAGAACCGGAGTGGGGAAAAATAAAATCAAGTATGCCAGCAGGAAATACAGCTTTCCTCTGGGTTTTAGCCACCACGTAATTTCTCGCTGACTTCACGGCAATCATTAAGTACAGACGTCACGTAACCTGAAAGTTGAGGAGTGGACACTCCCTACTGTTCTCCCAGCACACCTGCTAATCCAACCTTGCAAGTCTGTAATTAAAAACCAACCATCCTCAGCCAGGCTGTCTTCACTCTGCTTCTTCAACCTCTGCGACCGTAGTCGGCGGGCCGAACAGGGGGAATCCCCTCACCACAGAAGAGGACAAACCGGGCTTTTACTGCGGGAGGTGAGCTTGGAATAATCAAGTCAAAAGTTCATTCATTCAATCGTATTTATTGAGCTTTTACTACTGGACTAAGAGCTTAGGAAGCTGGCGACACATAGGGACAGCCCCTACCCAACAACGGGCTCACGGTCTAGAAGGGGGAGACGGACAACACAACAAAACAAGTGGAAAAGTTCTCCCACAGAGAGCCCTAAAACAGCTGGGCTTAAGGCCATGCTTTCCACAGACCGAGCATTTGATTTCCGCCACTATTACAACAGCAGCAGCGGCGGCAGGGAAAAGATTTCAGGAACATTATGCAACCCTGACAGCGCTGCTTTGACAAACACAGAGTAAACACTCGATTCTACTCAAAACAGGTTCCTAGGACTGCTGATTAACAACTACAGGCCTCTACCCTCTCTCCATGAACCACGGGCCTGAGAGGGCAGGCACGCCGAACTCCAAGTCACCGGTTATCTGGAGAACCACATGACGGACAACTCAAGATTAAGGATTCGGCCAGGCCTGGGGCCCACAGATAAAACTCGGTCCTATTTTTGTGGGGCTGTGGGGAGTCGACAGGGCTTCAGACCTCGGAAGCGGCTACTTGGGCAGGAATGCCCGGGTTTTGGAAATCTGAGTCTGCCTCGTGGAAAAAGCCAGGTCTGATTCTAGCAGTGTGCATTTCTTCAGTTCCACACCACGCTCCGGACAGACTAGATCGCGCTGGTGGCCCAAATCCAACACGCAAGATCAGTGACTAAATTCGTTCCTTCAATCGTATTTATTGAGCACTTTCTGTGAGCAGAGCGCTGCACTAAGCGCTTGGGAAGTCCAAGCTGGCAACGTATAGAGACGGTCCTTACCCGACAGCGGGCTCACAGCCTAGAGGGGGGAGACAGTGGACAAAACAAAACATGGAGACAGGTGTCAAAGGAAAGATGGTCCAGTCCTGAGCACTAGCCAACCCCAAACCCAGCCGGAGGGACTCTGGCCCCCCTTCCCCATCAACACAATCTCCCCTTTCCAGCACATCTGGACTCACACCCGGGGCTGGGGGACCGAAACCCCATCCCCTAAATTATTTCTCCAGCCCGGCTCCCAGTAGCGAAACTCAACAGGTCCGAGCCAACAAGACTAGAAGCCCGGGCCTTCTACAAAACAAGCCTAAATCTCAATCTACAAACCAAGCCCCAAGATTAAATCCAGAGACTCTGCCTATTCAGATTTCCCTACCCCGCACTGCACCGCAGGAAACTCACATCTTCCTTTCTCTGACTATGTCAACATAAACATCCCCGAATGATTGTCAAACCGGCCCAGGGTGCAATCGTTCGGTTGCCGGGTCATTTCTAAAACTGGTTTTGACAGGTCAGAGCAGCAGCGCTTAACCGGGTTCCACAAAATGGGTGGCATCGCCTTCCACCCTGGGGTCGGGTTAAATGTCTTCGGCCAAAGGAGCCCAGCCAAAATGACTGTCTGCCCCCGCCCCAGAGCAGGGATCGTGTCTACTAATTCCACTGTCCTCTCACAAGCGCTTGGTATACCGCTCTGTGTACAGAAGACGCTCAATAAATACTGTTGCTTTGGGTCGATTTTGAAAGGCAGCATCTGGCTGTGGGGGACGGGGCCCTGTATGCGCGTCGGTGATGTCGTACACTCCCAAGCCCTTCGTAAAATGCTCTGCACGCAGTAAGCGCTCGGAAAATGCGAACGAACGGCCCTGCCGCTTGTCTCCTCGTCCCCCTCTCCATCCCCCCCATCTTACCTCCTTCCCTTCCCCACAGCACCTGTATATATGGATATATGTTTGTACATATTTATTTAACTTGTACATATCTATTCTATTTATTTTATTTTGTTAGTATGTTTGGTTTAGTTCTCCGTCTCCCCTGTTTAGACTGTGAGCCCACTGTTGGGTAGGGACTGTCTCTATACGTTGCCAATTTGTACTTCCCAAGCGCTTAGTCCAGTGCTCTGCACATAGTAAGCGCTCAATAAATACGGTTGATGATGATGATGGGTGGGGGTGCTCAAGTGCTGCTATTCTCCCATATTTGATGGGGCCCGGATTAGGGTCAGAATTAGCGAGCCCCTCACGTTCCAGATATCCAAATCATTCAATGTTTCGAGTCCTAAACTATAGGCTCAAAGCTATTCCCACCCACCCTTGTCCCTCCTCCCCCACTACCCCCTTAGACTGTCGTCGTGGGCAGGGAAGGGTGTCGACCAATTCCATTCTATTGTACTCTCCCAAGCGCTTAGTACAGTGTTCTGCCTAAGGTAAGTATTCAATGAATACCTCTGAGTGACCGATTTGATTCCAACAGTTGAAGTCCGGCCAAATTTGTTCAGATTTTCTCCTGACTGATGTACACACATGCTTCATTCATTCATTCAACCGTATTTACTGAGCGCTTACTGTGTGCAGAGCACTGTACTAAGCGCTTGGGAAGTACACATTGGCAACATCTAGAGACGGTCCCTACCCGACAGCGGGCTCACAGTCTAGAAGGGAGAATGCTTAAACTAATGACTTGCCTTCCGGTTACCAATCAGGGGAACATTATACTGGGAGAAGCCTCATGACCTGCTGGCGCATTCGCCCAAGCACTTATCCTATCCTGCCTTGATTATTATATCAGCCCCTTTGCAGACTGGATCACTTTCCTTCAAAACCATTCAGACCGTGTTTCTCCACTCCTCAAAGAACTCCAGCGGTTGCCCACCCACCTCCACCTCAAAGAAGAAACTCCTCACCGTTGGCTTTGAAGCAGTCGATCACCTCACCTCCCAATCAATCGATCAATCGTATTTATTGAGCGCTTACTGTGCTCCCACCACCCGGGCCGCACACTCCGCTCCTCTAATGCTAACCTGCTCGCCTACCTCGATCTCATCTATCTCGCCGCCGACCTCTCGCCCACAACCTGCCTCTGGTCTTACTATCAGACACGTAATTGCTCTCCCCCACTTCAAGGCCTTATTGAAGACGTGCCTCCTCCAAGAAGCCTTCCCTAAGCCCTCCTCTCTTCTTCCCCCATTCCCTTCTGCATTGCCCTGACTTGCTCCCTTCATTCATCCTCCCTCCCAGCCCCACAGCCAATATGACTACATCTGTAATTTATTTATTCAGGTATATTAAAGTCTGTCTCTGCCTCTAGACCGTGTGGGTAGGGAATGCGTCTGTTGTTGTACTGTACTCTCCCGAGCCATGAGTAAAGTGCTTTGCACATTGTAAGCGCCCAATAAATACGATTGATCGGATGAGTGAGTGAATGACCTGGCCTTCTCCAACCCCTCAACAGTACCGTGTCTCTATTTCTTTACAACCTCACTGGGATGTTTGCTTTTCCTCCTTCAGTCCACATAACATGCTCTGGCCCGGTTCATCTTCCTGAAATACTGCTCAACACGTCTCTCCACTCCTCCAAAGTTTCCAATGGCTACCAGTCTCCCACTGCTTCAAAAAATAATAATAATAACTTTTTTAAAAAAAACCCTCTTACCATTGGCCTAAAGGACCTCTACCAGTTTTCTCCATTTTACCTATCTGGGTCTCTTCGTCTGCTTCTTCCAAGCTCACTCTGCTCTTGTCTGTCCAGCCTGTCACCCCTTGGCTCATGCTGTTTTCATTCATTCATTCATTTAATCCTATTTATTGAGCGCTTACTGTGTGCACAGCACTGTACTAAGTGCTTGGGAAGTACAAGTCGGCAACATATAGAGACGGTCCCTACCCAACAACGGGCTCACAGTCTAGAAGGGGGGAGACAGACAACGAAACAAAACATGTGGACAGGTGTCAAGTCATCAGAACAAACAGAATTAAAGCTAGATGCACATCATTAACAAAATAAATAGTAAATATGTACAAGATAAATAGTAAATATGTACAAGACCCTTTCCCCTGACCTAAGCTGCTCGCAGAAAGGAAACCACTGCACGTTAATTGACATTAAATGTTATTATCGAGTATGTTACAGGGTGCACACAAAGCTGGCTTATGGTAGACAGAGAAAATAGACCAAACAGCACATATTTAAGATGAAGCGGAAGCCTGGACTGTTTCTCCAGGCCCAAAGTCCTGGGAATACTACGGCTGTGTTGGAATGCTCCTCAGAGAGGATTCCGGAATGGACAAACAAGGCTCAAGGGGCAGAGCCTGGGTCTTACCCATAAATGTCTGAAGTGATGGTCATTTATAGTAGGCTTTATTTAGAGATCAGACTGTACTGAGGTTTCTTGAGGGGTTGAGGAAAGGAAGACTAGGATTCACTATGCTAGTAATCAATTATCTGACTACCTGAGGGAAGAAAATTTTATGAGCCTAAGTCACCTCTCTAAAAAAAAACTTAAAAACTATTTGATATAGCATGAACTCCTGCTAATAGTAGTATTTATTAATCTCTTGGGTGCAGAGCACAGTACTAAGCACTGAGAAAGAATACATAGATGGGAATTAGGCATGGTCCCTGTCCCTTAGGAGGCTCACAATTCTAAGAGAGAGAGAGACAGACACACAGGGCCATGTTTTGACCTTTTGGCCCGTTTGGTGAAATTGATTAAACAGAATATTTTGACAAATCAGGGCCATTCACCGAGTAATAATAATAACGATGGTATTTGTTAAGCGCTTACTATGTGCAAAGCACTGTTCTAAGCACTAGGGAGGTTATAAAGTGATCAGGTTGTCCCACGGGGGGGCTCACAGTCTTGATCCCCATTTTACAGATGAGGTAACTGAGGCACAGAGAAGTTAAGTGACTTGCCCAAAGTCACGCAGCTAACAAGTGGCGGGGGACAGGATTAGAACCCATGACCTCTTACGCCCAAGCCCGGGCTCTTTCCACTGAGCCACCCTGCTTCTATAAAGAGGGTAAATCCGTGCATTATGAACCACCAGGATATCCTCTTTCTGCTACTTTTCTCTCACACTACATTAAAAGAAACTTACTGGAGTTTGTGGCTTGCTGTTTGGTTTCAAACAAAAAAGGTGGGCTCTACATCCCTCAAGACTGTAAGCTCGTGGGCAGGGAATGTGTCCTTTCGACTCTGTTATAACGGACTCTCCCAAGCACTTAGTACAGTGCTCTGCACACAGTAAACACTCAGATACAACTGACTGTCTTTTAGACTGTCTTTACAATCTTTTAGACTGTGAGCCCACTGTTGGGTAGGGACTGTCTCTATATGTTGCCAACTTGTACTTCCCAAGCGCTTAGTACAGTGCTCTGCACACAGTAAGCGCTCAATAAATACGATTGATTGATTGGATAAATGTGTCAGCCCTGACAAATCACTCCCCAAACTGCTGGCTGTGAAGACTATTTGGCTTCTATTCCTACTTGAGTCTTTGGTGAAATTACAGAACAGAGGGGGGGCTCATATATCTGTAAGCATCATCATCATCATCAATCGTATTTATTGAGCGCTTACTATGTGCAGAGCACTGTACTAAGCGCTTGGGAAGTACAAATTGGCAACATATAAGCAGTCACTAAAGCTTTCAAGAAAAGGCACCGATGTGGGGCTAGTTGAAAAGAATCTTCTGGAAATAACAGCATTTTGGGATGGTTTGGGAAAATAATTACTACCCGACATTTGCAAGTGTTGTGCAGGCCAAAAGGCCCAAAGTTCCACACACTTAAGAAAAAAATTATTTACATTTGAAAGCTAAACCCATCATGTCCAACTTCAAACCCTACTGACTGGGCTGGCTTTAGTTCCTGGTGACTCTTGAGGGTATGCTATCACACTTGTTTTCCCCTCCGTTAAAAAACGAAACACAAAACTTAAGACTATTGTCAAGAATTGTGGCATTTGTTAACCATTCGCTACAATCAATCAATCGTATTTATTGAGCGCTTACTGTGTGCAGAGCACTGTACTAAGCGCTTGGGAAGTACAAGTTGGCAACACATAGAGACGGTCCCTACCCAACAGTGGGCTCACAGTCTAGAAGGGGGAGACAGAGAAGAGAACCAAACATACTAACAAAATAAAATAAATAGAATAGATATGCACAAGTAAAATAAAGACAAGCACTGTACTAAACACTGGGGCCGATACAACACAATCAGAGCAGACACAGCCCCTTGTACAACGTTTGTGGGTGTGCGACAAGGGAGGACATAGACTGATTGCCTACTTGTTTTGTTGTCTGTCTCCTCCCCGCTAGACTGTGAGCCCGTTGTTGGGCAGGGATTGTCTCTATCTGCTGCCAAACTGTACTTTCCAAGCACTTAGTACAGTGCTCTGCACAAAGAGCTCAATAAATACGATTGAATGAATTGAATCCTTATTTTACAGCTAAAGAAACTGAGGCCTAGCGAAGCGCCTTGCCCAAGGTTACACAACAGGCCAGTGACCGCGCCGGGATAGAAAAAAAACAGGTCTCAGGCCTGCGCTCTTTCATCATCAATCGTATTTATTGAGCACTTACTGTGTGCAGAGCACTGTACTAAGCGCTTGGGAAGTACAAATTGGCAACATATACAGTCCCTACCCAACAGTGGGCTCACAGTCTAAAAGGGGGCTCTTTCCACTAGTGAGGCCACGTTCTTACTAAACGCGAGAGCCACCCAAAAAGCAATCCCAAGCTTTATACGCGTGTCCTGATAAAAGGATATTTAATGACTATTTTGACTTATTGGGTAGAGCCGTAGCAACCTCCTAAAAAGTTCCCTGATCCCCTTCCCTCTGCCGAGTTGGGTCTCTGACCCTGGGGACTCCAGTCACGGGTTTCGGGGGGCATTTCTCCCCTCCCCCGGCCCCCACCCCGCTCTGTTGATATATCATCATATCAATCGTATTTATTGAGCGCTTACTGTGTGCAGAGCACTGTACTAAGCGCTTGGGAAGTACAAGTTGGCAACATATACAGACAGTCCCTACCCAACAGTGGGCTCACAGTCTAAAAGTCGGTTTATATACCCAGGCTGGGGGGGAAGGGGAAACCATTTAACCATAACTCTATCTATTTTGATGGTACTGATGCCTGTCTACTTGTTTTGTTGTCTGTCTCCCCCCTTCTACGCTGAGAACCCGCTGTCGGGTAGGGAGCGTCTCTGTTGCCCAATTGTACTTTCCAGGCGCTTAGTACAGTGCTCTGCAACACGGTAAGTGCTCAATAAATATGACTGAATGACTGAACGAATTAACTTAACAGTCTTTTAGACTGTGAGCCCACTGTTGGGTAGGGACTGTCTCTATATGTTGCCAATTTGTACTTCCCAAGCGCTTAGTACAGTGCTCTGCACATAGTAAGCGCTCAATAAATACAATTGATGATGAATTTAACTGCCAATTCGCTCAAGATGGCAGTTTGGGAAAGCTTCCCATTAAGGTGTACAGGGTCAGGGGACGGCCTCTTTTCACTTCTGTGTTGGAGGAGGGGGCTGGAGGGTTGTCAGCAGGGTCTGCCCGCCCCCAACTCTATACGAACCGGAGAGCAGCATGGCCTAGTGGATAGGCCACGGGCCTGGGAATCGGGTCATGGGTTCTAATCCCGCCCCCGCCGCTCGTCTCTTGTGAGGCCTTGGCTTCCCTGTGCCTCAGTTCCCTCCTGTGTAAAATGGGGATTCGGACTGTGAGCCCCATGTGGGGCAGGGACTGTGTGTCCAACCTGATCTGCTTGTATCCGGCGTTTAGTACAGTCCCTGGTGCATAGTAGGCGGTTAAATACCGTCATTAGCATTATTATTGGGTACTGCGGCCAGGACACCCCGTCCCTCCCTCGCCGGACCGTCAGCACGCTGTGGGCAAGGAATGCGCCTGTTGATTGTCCTATGATGCACTCCCGGGCACTCCGTCCGGTGCTTCGCACACAGTGGGCGCCCCATCAATACGACCGACTGCTTGGCAGGGTATCATCATCATCAATCGTATTTATTGAGCGCTTACTGTGTGCAGAGCACTGGACTAAGCGCTTGGGAAGTACAAGTTGGTAACATATAGAGACAGTCCCTACCCAACAGTGGGCTCACGGTCTAAAAGGGGGAGACGGAGAACAAAACCAAACATACTAACAAAATAAAATAAATAGAATAGATATGTACAAGTAAAATAGAGTAATAAATATGTACAAACATATATACATATATACAGGTGCTGTGGGTATGGGGTTGGTTGGTGGTGCCTGGGTCCTATCTCTGGCCTGGAATGCCCTCCCTCCACACATCCGCCAAACTATCTCTCTTCCTCCCTTCAAAGCCCTACTGAGAGCTCACCTCCTCCAGGAAGCCTTCCCACACTGAGCCCCCTTTCCCTCTCCTCCTCCTCCTCTTCCTCCCCATCACCCCCCCTCCTTCTGTTCTCTCCCCTTCCCCTCCCCACAGCACTTGTGTCTCTTTGTACATATTTATTACTCTATTTTATTAGTGATGTGCATACAGCTAAAATTTTATTTATTTATTGTGATGGTATTGACACCCACCGGTTTTGTTCCCTGTCTCCTCCCTCTAGACCGTGAGCCCGTTGTTGGGTAGGGACCGTCTCCATCCGTTGCCAAACTGTACTTCCCAAGCGCTCAGTCCAGCGCTCTGTTCAATAAACGCGGTGGAATGAATGAATCTATAATTCTATTTCTCTGTTTTGATTCATTCATTCAATCGTATCTATTGAGCGCTTACTGTGTGCAGAGCACTGGACTAAGCGCTCAGGAAGTCCAAGTTGGCAACATATAGAGACGGTCCCTACCCAACAACGGGCTCACAGTCTCGAAGGGGGAGACGGGCAACAAAACAAAACATGGGGACAGGTGTCATGTCATCAGAATAAATAGAAGTAAATAGAATAGAATAAATAGAAGTAAATAGAATAGAATAAATAGAAGTAAATAGAATAGAATAAATAGAAGTAAATAGAATAAATACAAGTAAAGAGAATAGAATAAATAGAAGTAAAGAGAATAGAATAAATAGAAGTAAAGAGAATAGAATAAATAGAAGTAAATAGAACAGAATAAATAGAAGTAAATAGAATAGAATAAATAGAAGTAAAGCTAGATGCACATCATTAACAAAATAAATAGAATAGTAACACTGCAGAACACTGTACTAAGTGCTTGGGAGAGTATGGCATAACAATAAATTGGACATATTCCCTGACCGCAACAAGCTTACAGCCTAGAGGCGTTTACCCCAGCCCTGATTTTTAAAAAAATATATAGTACTTGTTAAGCGCTTACTTTAGGTCAAGCGATGTTCTAAACGCTGGGGTAGATACAAGTTAATCGGGTTGACACAGTCCCTGTCCTACATTGGACTCACACTCTCAATCCTCATTTTTTACAGATGAGGTAACTGAGGCACAGAGAAGCCAAGTGCCCTGCCCAAGGTCACACAGCGGACACGCGGCGCTGTTGATGCCCGTCTACTAGTTTTGTCCGTCTACACTGTGAGCCCGTTGTTGGGTAGGGACTGGGTTGCCAAATTGGACTTTCCAAGCGCTTAGTCCAGTGCTCTGCACACCGTACTCATTCATTCATTCCACACAGTACTCATTCATTCATTCCATCGTATTTACTGAGCGCTTACTGTGTGCCGAGCACTGGACTAAGCACTTGGGAAGGACAAGTCGGCAACATCTAGAGACGGTCCCTACCCAACAACGGGCTCACAGGCTAGAAGGGGGAGACGGGCAACAAAGCAAAACGTCAGTGCTCAATCCATAGTTTTGATCGCTATAATTCTATTTATTCTGACGGTTTTGACACCGGTCTATGTGCTTTGTTTTGTTGTCTGTCTCCCCCTTCTAGACTGGGAGCCCGTTGTTGGGTAGGGACCGTCTCCCTTATGTTGCCGACTTGTCCTCTCCCAAGCACTCAGTCCAATCAATCAATCAATCAATCGTATTTATTGAGCACTTACTGTGTGCAGAGCACTGGACTAAGCGCTCGGGAAGTACAGGTTGGCAACATATAGAGCCAGTCCCTACCCAACAGTGGGCTCACAGTCTAAAAGGGGGAGACAGAGAACAGAGTCCAGTGCTCTGCACACAGTCAGCGCTCAATATGACAATGAATGAATCAGCCCCTTCCTTCCTCTCCCCCTCGTCCCCCTCTCCATCCCCCCATCTTACCTCCCTCCCTTCCCCACAGCACCTGTATATATGTATATATGTTTGTACAGATTTTTTTACTCTATTTATTTATTTATTTGTACATATCTATTCTATTTATTTTATTTTGTTACTATGTTTGGTTTTGTTCTCTGTCTCCCCCTTTTAGACTGTGAGCCCACTGTTGGGTAGGGACTGTCTCTATATATTGCCAATTTTTACTTCCCAAGCGCTTAGTACAGTGCTCTGCACATAGTAAGTGCTCAATAAATACGATTGATGATGATGATGATGAATCTACAATTCTATTTATCTATTTTGATGGTATTGATGCCTCTCTACTTGTTTCGTTGTCTGTCTCCCCCCTACTAGACTGTGAGCCCGTTGTTGGGTGGGGGTCGTCTCTCCAAGCGCTTAGTCCAGTGCTCTGCACACAGTCAGCGCTCAATAAATACGACTGAATGAATGAATCTACAATTCTATTTATCTGTTTTGATGGTATTGATGCCTCTCTACTTGTTTTGTTGTCTGTCTCCCCCCTACTAGACTGTGAGCCCGTTGTTGGGTGGGGATCGTCTCTCCAAGCGCTTAGTCCAGTGCTCTGCACACAGTCAGCACTCAATAATTACGACTGAATGAATGAATCTACAATTCTATTTATCTATTTGGATGGTATTGATGCCTCTCTACTTGTTTTGTTGTCTGTCTACCCCCTACTAGACTGTGAGCCCGTTGTTGGGTGGGGGTCGTCTCTCCAAGCGCTTAGTCCAGTGCTCTGCACACAGTCAGCGCTCAATAAATACGACTGAATGAATGAATCTACAATTCTATTTATCTATTTGGATGGTATTGATGCCTCTCTACTTGTTTCGTTGTCTGTCTCCCCCCCTACTAGACTGTGAGCCCGTTGTTGGGTAGGGATCGTCTCTCCAAGCGCTTAGTCCAGTGCTCTGCATACAGTCAGCGCTCAATAAATACGACTGAATGAATGACTCTACAATTCTATTTATCTATTTGGATGGTATTGATGCCTCTCTACTTGTTTTGTTGTCTGTCTCCCCCCTACTAGACTGTGAGCCCGTTGTTGGGTAGGGATCGTCTCTCCAAGCGCTTAGTCCAGTGCTCTGCACACAGTCAGCGCTCAATAAATACGACTGAATGAATGAATCCACAATTCTATTTATCTATTTGGATGGTATTGATGCCTCTCTACTTGTTTTGTTGTCTATCTCCCCCCTACTAGACTGTGAGCCCGTTGTTGGGTGGGGGTCGTCTCTCCAAGCGCTTAGTCCAGTGCTCTGCACACAGTCAGCGCTCCAGAAACACGACTGAATGAGTGAATTGATCTATTCTGATGGTATTGACACCACTCTACTTGTTTTGTTGTTGTCCGTCTCCCCCTTCTAGCCTGTGAGCCCGTTGTCGGGTAAGGACCGTCTCTATATGTCGCCCAACTGGACTTCCCAAGCGCTTAGTCCAGGGCTCTGCACGCAGTCAGCGCTCAATAAATAGGACTGAAGGAACGAGTTTATCTATTCTGATGGTATTGACACCAGTCTACTTGTTTTGTTGTTGTTGTCCGTCTCCCCCTTCTAGCCTGTGAGCCCGTTGTTAAGGACCGTCTCTCTCTGCTGCCCATTTGGACTTCCCGAGTGCACAGTCCGGTGCCCCGCACACAGTCAGCGCTCAATAAATATGACTGAATGAAGCGTAGCTCAGGGGAAAGAGCACAGGCTCTGGAGTCCAAGGTCATGGGTTCGAACTCCGGCTCTGCCAATTATCAGCTGTGTGACTCTGGGCGAGTCACTTGTTTTGTTCTGTTGCCTGTCTCCCCCTTCTAGACTGTGAGCCCGCTGTTGGGTAGGGATCGTCTCTATATGTTGCCAGCTTGTACTTCCCAAGCGCTTAGTACAGTGCTCTGCACACAGTAAGCGCTCAATAAATACGATTGATTAATAACCTAATCACCTTGAAACCTCCCCAGCACTTAGAAGGGTGCTTTGTGCATAGTAAGCGCTTAACAAAGCGCTTACTATGAAAGCTAAGAAAGAAGCAGCGTGGCTCAGTGAAAAGAGCCTGGGCTTTGGAGTCAGAGGTCATGGGTTAGAATCCCGGCTCCGCCACATGTCTGCTGTGTGACACTAGGCAAGTCACTTAACTTCTCTGAGCCTCAGTTACCTCCTCTGCAAAATGGGGATTAAGATTGTGAGCTCCCCGTGGGACAACCTGATCACCTTGTATCCCCCAGTGCTTAGAACAGTGCTTTGCACATAGTAAGCGCTTAATAAATGCCATAAAATAAAAAAAAATGCCATCATTATTATTAAGGACCGGCTCTCTCTGCTGCCCAACTGGACTTCCCAAGCACTTAGTCCAGTGCTCCGCACACAGTCCACAAATCAGCTGGAATGAATGAATAAGATGAAGCCTGGGAGCCCCCCATGAGACAACCTAATCACCTTGTAACCTCCTCAGCGCTTAGAGCAGTGCTTTGCGCATAGTAAGCACTTAACAAATGCCATCATTATTACTAAGGACCGGCTTTCTCTGCTGCCCAACTGGACTTCCCAAGTGCTTAGTCCAGTGCTCCGCACACAGTCCACAAATCGGCTGGAATGAATGAATAAGATGAAGCCTGGGAGCCCCCTGTGAGACAACATAATCACCTTGTAACTTCCCAGCGCTTAGCATAGTGCTTTGCGCATAGTAAGCACTTAACAAATGCCACCATTATTATTAAGGACCGGCTCTCTCTGCTGCCCAGTAGGACTTCCCAAGTGCTTAGTCCAGTGCTCTGCATACAGTCCACAAATCGGCTGGAATGAATGACTAGGATGAAGCCTGTGAGCCTCCCATGAGACAACCTAATCACCCTGTAACCTCCCCAGCGCTTAGAGCGGTGCTTTGCGCATAGTAAGCACTTAACAAATGCCATCATTATTATTAAGGACTGGCTCTCTCTGCTGCCCAACTGGACTTCCCAAGCGCTTAGTCCAGTGCTCCGCACACAGTCCACAAATCGGCTGGAATGAATGAATAAGATGAAGCCGGGGGCCCCCCATGAGACAACATAATCACCTTGTAACCTCCCCAGTGCTTAGAATGGTGCTTTGCGCGTAGTAAGCGCTTAACAAATGCCATCATTATTATTATTAAGGACTGTCTCTCTCTGCTGCCCAGTTGGACTTCCCAAGCGCTTAGTCCAGTGCTCTGCATACAGTACACAAATCGGCTGGAATGAATGAATAAGATGAAGCCTGTGAGCCCCCCATGAGACAACATAATCACCTTGTAACCTCCCCAGCGCTTAGAACGGTGCTTTGCGCATAGTAAGCGCTTAACAAATGCCATCATTATTATTAAGGACCGGCTCTCTCTGCTGCCCAACTGGACTTCCCAAGCGCTCAGTCCAGTGCTCCGCACACAGTCCACAAATCGGCTGGAATGAATGAATAAGATGAAGCCTGGGAGCCCCCTGTGAGACAACATAATCACCTTGTAACTTCCCAGCGCTTAGCATAGTGCTTTGCGCATAGTAAGCACTTAACAAATGCCATCATTATTATTAAGGACCGGCTCTCTCTGCTGCCCAACTGGACTTCCCAAGTGCTTAGTCCAGTGCTCCGCACACAGTCCACAAATCGGCTGGAATGAATGACTAGGATGAAGCCTGGGAGCCCCCCGTGGGACAACCTGATCACCCTGTAACCTCCCCAGTGCTTAGAACGGTGCTTTGTGCACAGTAAGCGCTTAACAAATGCCATCATTATTATTAAGGACTGGCTCTTTTTGCTGCCCAGTTGGACTTCCCAAGTGCTTAGTCCAGTGCTCCGCACACAGTCCACAAATCAGCTGGAATGAACGAACAGGATGAAGCCTGTGAGCCCCCCATTATTACTATTATTAAGGATTGGCTCTCTCTGCTGCCCAGCTGGACTTCCCAAGCGCTTAGTCCAGTGCTCCGCACACAGTCCATAAATGTAATAAATGCCATTAGCGTTATTAAGGACTGTCTCTCTCTGCTGCCCAGCTGGACATCCCAAGCGCTTGGTCCAGTGCTCCGCGCACGGCCCACAAATTGGCCGGAACGAATGAACAGGACGAAGACTGTGGGCCCCCTGTGGGACAACATGATCACCTTGTAACCTCCTCAGCGCTTAGAACAGTGCTTTGCGCATAGTAAGCGCTTACACAAATGCCATCATCATTCTTCTTCTTCTCTGGGCCTCAGTGACCTCATCTGTCAAATGGGGATGAAGACTGTGAGCCCCCCGTGGGGACACCTGATCACCTTGTAACCTCCCCAGCGGTTAGAACAGTGCTTTGCACATAGTAAGCGCTTAACAAATGCCATAATTATTATTATTATTATTAAGGACTGTCTCTCTCTCCTGCCCAGTTGGACTTCCCAAGCACTTAGTCCAGTGCTCCACACACAGCCCACAAATTGGCTATAATGAATTAACAGGATGAAGACTGTGAGCCCCCCGTGGGACAACCTGATCACTCTGTAACCTCCCCAGCGTTTAGAACGGTGCTTTGCGCATAGTAAGCACTTAACAAATGCCATCATTATTATTATTATTATTAAGGACTGTCTCTCTCTGCCGCCCAGTTGGACTTGCCAAGCGTTTAGTCCAGTGCTCCGCACACAGTCCACAAATCCGCTGGAATGAATGAACAGGATGAAGACTGTGGGCTCCCCGTGGGACAACCTAATCACCCTGCAACCTCCCCAGCGCTTAGAACAGTGCTTTGCACGTAGTAAGCATTTAACAAACGCCATTATCATCATCATTATTATTATTAAGGACTGGCTCACTCTGCTCCTCAGTTGGACAGCACTGTCACACGTAATAATAGTAATAATAATGATGGCATTTATTAAGCGCTTACTATGTGCAAAGCACTGTTCTAAGCGCTGGGGAGGTTACAAGGTGATCAGGTTGTCCCACAGTGGGGGCTCACAGTCTTCATCCCCATTTTACAGATGAGGGAACGGAGGCCCAGAGAAGTGAAGGGACTTGCCCAAAGTCACCCAGCTGACAAGTGGCGGAGCCGGGATTTGAACCCATGACCTCTGACTCCAAAGCCCGGGCTCTTCCCACTGAGCCATGCTGCAGTCTTCATCCCCATTTTCCAGATGAGGGAACTGAGGCCCCGAGAAGTGAAGTGACTGGCCCCAAGTCGCCCAGCTGACAGGTGGCGGAGCCGGCATTCGAACCCGTGACCTCTGGCTCCAAAGCCCGGGCTCTTTCCACTGAGACTCTCTCTTAAACGCCATCATTATGATGATGATGATGATAATCATGAGTGAAGCATGATCCTTTCAAAGCCCTACTGAGAGCTCACCTCCTCCAGGAGGTCTTCTCAGACTGAGCCCCCTCTTTATCCCCCCCCGCCTTACCTCCTTCCCCTCCCCACAGCACCTGTATATATGTATATATCTTTGTACGGATTTATTACTCTATTTATTTATTTTATTTGTACATATTTATTCTATTTATTTTGTTAATGTGTTTAGTTTCGTTGTCTGTCTCCCCCTTCTAGACTGTGAGCCCACTGTTGGGTAGGGACCAGTCTCTATATGTTGCCAATTTGTACTTCCCAAGCGCTTAGTCCAGTGCTCTGCACACAGTAAGCGCTCAATAAATATGATTGATTGAATGAATGAATGAATGAAGCAGCGTGGCTCAGTGGAAAGAGCCTGGGCTTTGGAGTCAGAGGTCACGGGTTCAAATCCCAGCTCCGCCACTTGTCAGCTGGGTGACTTTGGGCAAGTCACTTTACTCCTCTGGGCCTCAGTGACCTCATCTGTCAAATGGGGATGAAGACTGGGAGCCCCACGGGGGACAGCCTGATCACCTTGTAACCTCCCCAACAAAATAAAGTGAGCCCACTGTTGGGTAGGGACCGTCTCTAGATGTTGCCAACTTGGACTTCCCAAGTGCTTAGTCCAGTGCTCTGCACACAGTAAGCGCTCAATAAATACGATTGTCTTACCTCCTTCCCTTCCTCACAACACCTGTATATATGTTTGTACATATTTATTACTCTATTTTACTTGTACATATCTATTCTATTTATTTTGTTAATACGTTTGGTTTTGTTGTCTGTCTCCCCCTCCTAGACTGTGAGCCCGCTGTTGGGTAGGGACTGTCTCTATGTGTTGCCAACTTGTGCTTCCCAAGTGCTTAGTCCAGTGCTCTGCACACAGTAAGTGCTCAATAAATACGATTGATTGTCTTACCTCCTTCCCTTCCCTACAGCACCTGTATATGTTTGTACATATTTATTACTCTACTTATGTTCCAACTTGTACTTCCCAAGCGCTTAGTACAGCACTCTGCACACAGTAAGTGCTCAATAAATATGATTGACTGATTGATTGTACATATCTATTCTATTTATTTTATTAATATGTTTTGTTTGTCTCTCCTTTCTAGACTGTGAGCCCGCTGCTGGGTAGGGACCGTCTCTATGTGTTGCCAACTTGGACTTCCCAAGCGCTTAGTCCGGTGCTCTGCACACGGTAAGTGATCAATAAATACGATTGATTGTACATATATATTCTATTTATTTTATTAATCTGTTTTGTTCTGTTGTCCGTCTCCCCCTTCTAGCCTGTGAGCCCGCTGTCGGGTAGGTACCGTCTCTATGTGTTGCCAACTTGGACTTCCCAAGCGCTTAGTCCAGTGCTCTGCACGCAGTAAGTGCTCAATAAATACGATTGATTGATTGGTGGTACATATCTATTCTATTTATTTTATTAATCGGTTTTATTTTGTTGTCCATCTCCCCCTTCTAGCCTGTGAGCCCGCTGTTGGGTAGGGACCGTCAATATGTGTTGCCAACTTGTACTTCCCAAGCGCTTAGTCCAGTGCTCTGCACACAGTAAGCGCTCAATAAATACAACTGACTGATTGTAAATATCTACTCCACTTGTTTTATTAACCTGTTTTGTTTTGTTGTCCGTCTCCCCCTTCTAGCCTGTGAGCCCGCTGTTGGGTAGGGACCGTCTCTATGTGTTGCCAACTTGGACTTCCCAAGCGCTTAGTCCAGTGCTCTGCACACAGTAAGCGCTCGATAAATACGACTGACTGATTGTACATATCTATTCTATTTATTTTATTAGCCTGTTTTGTTTTGTTGTCTGCCTCCCCCTTCTAGACTGTGAGCCCGCTGTTGGGTAGGGACTGTCTCTAGATGTTGCCAACTTGGACTTCCCAAGCGCTTAGTCCAGTGCTCTGCACACAGTAAGCGCTCGATAAACACGATTGATTGATTGGTGGTACATATCTATTCTATTTATTTTATTAATCGGTTTTGTTTTGTTGTCCGTCTCCCCCTTCCAGACTGCGAGCCCGCTGCCGGGTAGGGACCGTCTCTATGTGTTGCCGACTTGGACTTCCCAAGCGCTTAGTCCGGTGCTCTGCACACAGTAAGCGCTCGATAAATACGACTGATTGGTTGTACATACTTATTCTATTTATTTTATTAATATGTTTTGTTTTGTCTCCCCCTTCCAGCCTGTGAGCCCGCTGTTGGATAGGGACCGTCAATATGTGTTGCCAACTTGGACTTCCCAAGCGCTTAGTCCGGTGCTCTGCACACAGTAGGCGCTCGATAAATACGATTGGTTGATTAAGGAATGCCGTTATTATTATTATAATAACTGTGGAGGGGGTTGAGGGTCGCTTACCGGCCTTGGGCTTAGAGTCTGCGGCAGGCCCGGCCGAGGCGGAGCGGGGGGTGGGGGCCCACGGCGGGGGCGGCGGCGGCGGCTGCGACTGCGGGCCTTTTCCGGGGGCGGAGGACGACGACGACGACGACGACGAGGACGAGGGGCCGCCGCTCTTGTCCATGTCGGGACCCGAGGAGGACGGTGACGAAGAGGACGGCGACGAGGAGGAGGAGGTGGTGGTGGTGGTGGTGGTGGTGGTGGTGGAGGGGCCGGGCGCCGAGGGCCGGAGCGGGGCGGGCCAGCACGGCGCCCAGGCTCATGGCGTGCGGCGGCGGCGGGAGGCCTGAGCCCTTCATGGCCACATCTTCCTCCCTTCGCTTCTCAGGCGGGATGAGGAGGAGGAGGAGGAGGAGGAGGACAGGGGGGAGGAGGAGGAGAGGGAGGGAGGGAGGAAGGAGGAAGGGGGACGGGGACGAGCCGCACACGGGCGGCCCCAGGCCCAGCCTCGGGCCCTGCTGCTCCGGCAATGGCGACCGCTCGCCACCCAGCGGGCCCCGCCGCCCCCTCCGGCCCTCTATATATATATAGCGGGGGGGGGGGGGGGGGGGGGGCGCGCGACGGGCACTCTGGGAAATGGAGTGCTCGTCCGACCGCGGGGCACTCTGGGAGATGGAGTGCTCACCCCGGCGCCGGGCACTCTGGGTAATGGAATGCTTGCGTGCGCATGCTCTCCCTCCCTCCCTCCCTCTCTCCCTCTCCCTCCCTCCCTCCCTCCCTCCCTCCCTCCCTCTCTCTCTCTCCTCTCTCTCTCCCTCTCTCTCTCTCTCTCTCTCTCTCTCTCTCTCTCTCTCCCTCCCTCCCTCCCTCTCTCCCTCTCCCTCTCCCTCTCTCCCTCTCTCCCCCTCCCCCTCCCTCTCTCCCTCCCCCTCCCTCTCTCTCTCTCCCCCTCCCTCCCTCTCTCGCAGAGCACTGTACTAAGCACTTGGGAAGTCCAGGTTGGCAACATCTAGAGACAGTCCCTACCCAACAGTGGGCTCACAGTCTAGAAGGGGGAGACAGAGAACAGAACAAAACATATTAACAAAATAAAATCAGTAGGATAAATATGCACAATAAATGGAGTAATACTCTCTCTCTCCCTTTCTCTCCCTCCCTCCCTCTCTCTCTCTCTCTCTCCCCCCTCCCTCTCCCCCTCCCCCTCTCTCTCTCCCTCTCCCCCTCTCTCCCTCTCTCCCCCTCGCAGAGCACTGTACTAAGCACTTGGGAAGTCCAAGTTGGCAACATCTAGAGACGGTCCCTACCCAACAGTGGGCTCACAGGCTAGAAGGGGGAGACAGAGAACAGGACAAAACATATTAACAAAATAAAATCAGTAGGATAAATATGCACAGTAAATGAATAGAGTAATACTCTCTCTCTCCCTTTCTCTCCCCCCCCCCCCCTCCCTCCCTCTCTCCCCCATCGCGGGGCACTCTGAAAACTGGAAAGCTCCCCCAGCGCCGGGCACCCTGGGAAATGGAATGCTCTCTCTCTCTCCCCCTCTCTCCCCCCACCGCGGGGCACCCTGGGAAATGGAATGCTCCTTCAGCGCCGAGCGCGGGGCACCCTGGGAAATGGAATGCAATCTCTCTCTCTCTCTCTCTCTCTCTCTCTCTCTCTCTCTCTCTCTCTCTCTCTCTCTCTCTCTCTCTCTCTCTCTCTCTCTCTCTCTCTCTCTCTCTCTCTCTCTCTCTCTCTCTCTCTCTCTCTCTCTCTCTCTCTCTCTCTCTCTCTCTCTCTCTCTCTCTCTCTCTCATATATCGCGGGGCACTCTGAAAAAGGGAATGCCCCCCCCCAGCGCCGGGCACCCTGGGAAATGAAGTGCTCTCTCTCTCTCTCTCTCTCTCTCCCTCCCCCCCTTCCTCATCGCGGGGCCTTGAAAAATGGAATGCTCCCCCAGCGCCGGGCACCCTGAGAAATGAAGTGCTCTCTCTCTCTCCCTCCCCCCCCTTTCCCCCCTCCCTCCCTCATCGCGGGGCCCTGAAAAATGGAATCCTCCCCCAGTGCGGGGCACCCTGGCAAACGAAGTGCTCTCTCTCCCTCTCCCCACCGCGGGGCACCCTGGGAAATGGAATGCTCCCTCAGCGCCGAGCGCGGGGCACCCTGGGAAATAAAGTGCTACCCCCCCCATCGCGGGGCACCCTGGGAAATGGAATGCTCACCCTGCGCCGGGCGCGGGGCATCCTGGGAAATAAAGTGCTCCCCCATCGCAGGGCACCCTGGGAAATGGAGTGCTCCCCCTGCGCCGGGCGCGGGGCACCCTGGGAAATAAAGTGCTTCCCCCAATGAATACGATTGAATGAATGGAATGAATCTCGGGGCATCCTGGGAAATGGAGTGCCCCCCCCCCTTCATTCATTCATTTTATTTTGAATGTACATATTGTATATATCTTTTCTATTTATTTTATTTTGTTAGTATGTTTGGTTTTGTTGTCTGTCTCCCCCTTTTAGACTGTGAGCCCGCTGTTGGGTAGGGACTGTCTCTAGATGTTCCGAATTTGTGCTTCCCAAGCGCTTAGTACAGTGCTCTGCACATAGTAAGCGCTCAATAAATACGATTGATGATGATGATTCATTCATTCCGTCAATCGTATTTACTGAGCGCCTACTGTGTGCGGAGCACTGGACTAAGCGCTTGAGAAGTCCAAGTCGGCCGCAGGTAGAGACGGTCCCTACCCGACAACGGGCTCACAGGCTAGAAGCAGCGTGGCTCAGTGGAAAGAGTGGAGTCGGAGGTCATGGGTTCAAATCCCGACTCCACCAGCTGTCGGCCGTGTGACTTTGGGCAAGTCACTTAACTTCTCTGACCCTCAGTTCCCTCATCTGTAAAATGGGGATTAAAACTGTGAGTCCCCCATGGGACAACCTGATCACCTTGTAACCTCCCCGGCGCTTAGAACAGTGCTTTGCACCTAGTAAGCGCTTAACAAATATCATTATTATTATTATTATTAGAAGGGGGAGACAGACAACAAAACAAAACACGCCAGTTGTCAGACTTTGGGCAAGTCACTTCACTACTCTGGGCCTCAGTTCCCTCATCTGTAAAATGGGGATTAAAACTGTGAGTCCCCCATGGGACAACCTGATCACCTTGTATCCCCCCCAGCGCTTAGAACAGTGCTTTGCACACAGTAAGCGCTTAACAAATACCATTATTATTATTAGAAGGGGGAGACAGACAACAAAACACTCCAGTTGTCAGTTGTGTGACTTTGGGCAAGTCACTTCACTACTCTGGGCCTCAGTTCCCTCATCTGGAAAACGGGGATGAAGACTGGGAGCTCCCAGTGCGAAAACCTGATCACCTTGTTACCTTCCCAGCGCTTCGAACGGTGCTTGGCACATAGTAAGAGCTTAATAAATGCCATTATTATTGTTGTTCATTCAGTCGTATTTATTGAGTGCTGTGTGCGGAGCACTGGACTAAACGCTTGGGAAGTACAAGTCGGCAACAGGCAGAGACGGTCCCTACCCAACAACGGGCTCACAGTCTAGAAGGGGGAGACGGACAACAAAACATGTAGACAGATGTCAAAATCATCAGAACAAATAGAATTATAGCTATATTCATACATTCATTCAATCGTATTTATTGAGCGCTTACTGTGTGCAGGGCGCTGGACTAAGCGCTTGGGAAGTACAAGTCGGCAACAGATACAGACGGCCCCAGAAGCAGCGTGGAGTGCTGTTTGCAGAGCACTGTATTTGGCCCTCAGGAGAGTAGTACAGTGCTAAGCGCTTAGTATAGCATTAGTATACATTAGTGCTTTGCACACAGTAAGCGCTCAATAAGTAATAATAATGATGGCATCTATTAAGCACTTACTATGCACAAAGCACTGTTCTAAGCGCTGGGGAGGTTACAAGGTGATCAGGTTGTCCCACGGGGGGCTCACAGTCTTCATCTCCACTTTCCAGATGAGGGAACTGAGGCCCAGAGAAGTTAAGTGACTTGCCCAAAGTCACCCAGCTGACAATTGGGGGAGCCGGGATTCGAACCCACAAACTCTGACTCCAAAGCCCGGGCTCTTTCCACTGAGCCACGCTGCTTCCCTGAATGAAATAAATGCCATTTATTTGCGATTGAATAAGTGCAACTGAATGAATGAACTGAATAAGGATGAAGGCGAACAGGTAATCCCCATTTTTACAGATGGGGAAACAGGCGTTATGTTGAATGAATGGGCCTTTTCCCCCCATCTGTAAAATGGGGATTACCGGTTCTCCCTCGTCCTTTTTCAATTCACTCAATCGTATTTATCGACGACTTATCATGTGCAAAGCACTGTACTAAGCACTTGGGAGAGTTCAACAACAGGCACAATCCCTGCCCACAAGGAACTCAGAGTTTAGAGAGGGAGACAGACATCCTCCTTCCCCTCCCCACAGCACCCATATATATGTTTGTACATATTTATTACTCTATTTTACTTGTACATATTTACTATTCTATTGATTTTATTTTGTTAATATGTTTTGTTGCCCGTCTCCCCCTTCTAGACTGTGAGCAACACTGTTGGGTAGGGACCGTCTCTGTATGTTGCCAACTTGTACTTCCCAAGTGCTCAGTACAGTGCTCTGCACATAGTAAGCGCTCAATAAATACGATTGAACGAGCCTCCTCCTCCAGGAGGCCTTCCCAGACTGAGCCCTTCCTTCCTCTCCCCCTCGTCCCCCTCTCCATCCCCCCCATCTTACCTCCTTCCCTTCCCCACAGCACCTGTATATATGTATATATGGTTGTACATATTTATTACTCTATTTATTTATTTTACTTGTACATATCTATCCTATTTATTTTATTTTGTTAGTATGTTTGGTTTTTTTCTCTGTCTCCCCCTTTTAGACTGTGAGCCCACTGTTGGGTAGGGACTGTCTCTATATGTTGCCAATTTGTACTTCCCAAGCGCTTAGTACAGTGCTCTGCACATAGTAAGCGCTCAATAAATACGATTGATGATGATGATGATTGAAATACATTAATTCAGATATATGCAGTGCTCAGCGCTTAGAACAGTGCTTTGCACATAGCACTTAATAAATGCCATTGTTATTATTATTATTATTAGAAGTGCTAAGGGGCTGGAAAGGAGGATGGATGAAGGGAGCAAGTCAGGGCAACGCAGAAAGGAGTGGGAGAAGAGGAGGGCTAAATCAGGGAAGGCTTTTTGGAGGAGATGTGCCTTCAATAAGGCTTTGAAGTGGGGGAGAGCAATTTTCTGTCTGATATGAGGAGGGAGGGCGTCCCAGACCAGAGGCAGGATGCGGGCGAGAGGTCGGCAGCGAGATGGACGAGATGACTGAGGTACAGAGAGCGGGTTAGCATTAGAGGAACAAAGCATGCGGGCTGGATTGTGGTACGAGAGTCATAACAACGACATTTGCTTTTAGACTGTGAGCCCACTGTTGGGTAGGGACTGTCTCTATATGTTGCCAATTTGTGCTTCCCAAGCGCTTAGTACAGTGCTCTGCACATAGTAAGCCCTCAATAAATACGATTGATTGATTGATTGATTGATTGATAGCATTTATTAAGCGCTTACTGTGTGCAAAGCACGAGAGTAGTGCGATGAGGCAGGAGGGGGCAGGGTGATTGACTGCTTTAAAGCCAATGGTGAGGAGTTTTTTTGTTTGATGTGGAAGGGCAGCCACTGGAGTTTCTTGAGGACTGGAGAAACGTGTTCTGCACTTTTTTTGAAGGAAAATGATCCGGGCAGCAGAGCGGAGTATGGACGGGAGTGGGGAGAGACAGCAAGGAGGCTGATACAGCAATCAAAGCGAGATAGGACAGGCACAGAGAAATTAAGTGACTTGCTCAAGGTCGCACAGGAGTTTAGAAGCAGGAACCCATGGTCCCTGAATCCCAGGCCTCGAGTCTTTCCATTAGGTCACGCTGCCTCTCTTTTTCGTGAAGTTGACTCATTCTAACATAAGTCTGATCGTGGGATCAGTTTCACACTTCCATGGGCCACTGCGTGACCTTGGGCAAGTCACTCAACTTCTCTGTGCCTCTGTTACCTCATCTGTAAAATGGGCCATGATGCTGGGAGCCCCAGGTGGGGCAGGGGCCGTGTCCACCGTGATTAGCTTAGAGTGTGAGCCCACTGTTGGGTAGGGACTGTCTCTGTATGTTGCCAATTTGTACTTCCCAAGCGCTTAGTACAGTGCTCTGCACACAGTAAGCGCTCAATAAATACGATTGATGATGATAGGACAGGTACAGAGAGATTAAGTGACTTGCTCAAGGTCGCACAGGAGTTTAGAAGCAGGAACCCATGGTCTCTGAATCCCAGGCCTAGAGTCTTTCCATTACGTCACGCTGCCTCTCTTTTTCGTGAAGTTGACTCATTCTAACATACGTCTGATCGTAGGATCAGTTTCACATTTCCATGGGCCACTGCGTGACCTTGGGCAAGTCACTCAACTTCTCTGTGCCTCTGTTACCTCATCTGTAAAATGGGCCATGATGCTTGGG
Source organism: Tachyglossus aculeatus (assembly GCF_015852505.1). Taxonomy (NCBI): domain Eukaryota; kingdom Metazoa; phylum Chordata; class Mammalia; order Monotremata; family Tachyglossidae; genus Tachyglossus; species Tachyglossus aculeatus. The sequence goes on from NC_052086.1 coordinate 37,952,701, forward strand.
AGCCCCATGTGGGGCAGGGGCCATGTCCACCGTGATTAGCTTAGACTGTGAGCCCACTGTTGGGTAGGGACTGTCTCTATAGGTTGCCAATTTGTACTTCCCAAGCGCTTAGTACAGTGCTCTGCACACAGTAACCGCTCAATAAATACGATTGATGATGATCTCCTTGGAAAAGAAGCGGGCTTGGGAGTCAGAGGTCATGGGCTGAAATCCCTGCTCCGCTGCTTGTCAGCGGTGTGACTTTGGGCAAGTCACTTCACTTCTCTGGGCCTCAGTTACCTCATCTGCAAAATGGGGATTAAGATAGTGAGCCCACATGGGACAACTTGATCACCTTGACAACTTCCCAGACCTTAGAACAGTGCTTTGCATATAGTAAGCACTTAACAAATACCAAAATTTATTATCATTATTATTATTATTATTATCTCCCCCAGGGCTTAGTACAGCGCTTGACACATAGTTAAGCGCATAACAATTACCACCATCATCATTATTATAAATACGATTGATTGATTGATTGAAAAATGTTCCTAAAAAAGAGAAGGAAATTATATAGGGACAACTCCTCCCCATCCCCCCGACCCTGCCTCCTTCCCCTCCCCTCCCACAGCATTTGTGTATATTTGTACAGATGTATTACTCTATTTATTTTAATTGTACGTATTTACTATTCTATTTATTTTGTTAATGATGTGCATACAGCTTTAATTCTGTTTGTTCTGACGATTTTGACACCTGCATACATGTTTTGTTTAGTTGTCTGTCTCCCCCTTCTAGATTGTAAGCCCGTTGTTGGGTAGGGACCGTCTCTAGATGTTGCTGACTTGTACTTCCCAAGCGCTTAGTACAGTGCTCTGCACACAGTAAGCGCTCCATAAATACGATTGAATGAATGAATGAATTATTATTATTTAAGTGCTACGTGCCAGGCACTGTACTAAGCACTGGGGGAGATACAAGCTAATCAGGTTGAGCACAGTCCGTGTCCCATGTGGGACTCACAGTCAATCTAAATTTTACAGACGAGGGAACCGAGGCCCAGAGAAGTCAAGTGACTTCCCCAAGGCCACACAGCAGACAACCGGTGGAGCCGGGATTAGAACCCAAGTCCTTCTGACTCCCAAGTCCTTGCTCTGTCCACTAGACACACCGCTTAAGTATGTTGCAAAGTCAGAGAAGATGTTTCCCTTTTGTTTCCGTTTCACCAAAATCATTCGTATGGTTTGAGAAGCAATGAAATAAGAGTAAAATTGAAAGAGTTTTACGCTTTCTCTCCCACCATCGGAAGTGAAATTCACCATCTTGGAGAGATTCCTGTTCGGGCGTATTTCCCGATGGAATTCCCGGAGTAAGGTGAGGCACTCCTGGGTGAATATAAACCTAGAATCAGCAGGACAAAAAATGCGGAAGTAGCAGATGAGAAACTCCCAAAGGAATGATGATCAACGATAAGGACGAGGGGAGACACAAGCAGTCTCATCCTTCCTCAATTTACCTTCTTCAAGGTTATAAACATGGATACCCAGCAGTGGACCTGTATATATGTATATATGTTTGTACATATTTATTACTCTATTTATTTTACTTGTACATATCTATCCTATTTATTTTACTTTGTGAGTATGTTTGGTTTTGTTCTCTGTCTCCCCCTTTTAGACTGTGAGCCCACTGCTGGGTAAGGACTGTCTCTATATGTTGCCAATTTGTACTTCCCAAGCGCTTAGTCCAGTGCTCTGCACACAGTAAGCGCTCAATAAATACGATTGATGATGATGATGATGGTTTCCTACTCTAAGATAAACACAAAAATCAACAATTTGGTTAGAGCTAGAGTGAGTTGAGCAATAAACTTCTGGGTTTTCCTGGTTTAGAGAAGCCACACGAATTGTATGACGCGTCAATAAAATCTCACTTCACCTCACACAAATGCGTTTCCATAAAGCACTGAAATAAGGTGGAGCGTCACAATCAATCAATCAATCAATCGTATTTATTGAGCGCGTACTGTGTGCAGAGCACTGTACTAAGCGCTTGGGAAGTCCAAGTTGGCAACATTGAGACAGTCCCTACCCAACAGTGGGCTCACAGTCTAAAAGGGGGAGACAGAGAACAAAACCAAACATACTAACAAAATAAAATAAATAGAATAGATATGTACACGTAAAATAAATAGAGTAATAATAAATAGAGTATAAATAGAGTAAATAGAGTCACATGAACCAAGTAGACCTGTGCCCTACGAAGGGAAGAGGAGAAGGTTTAGCTGATTCAGCCACCGTCAAGCGGGCACTGGGGGAAAGCAGGAATAAGACATTTTAAAGCATTACGTTCACAAGGAAGTGAATTCGGTGAATGTGTGTTTCACTTGTACAATTAGCTCTTTGCACACAACTGCACTGGGGCCTTGTTTGAGGCCCCAGAGGACCTGAGGTCCCCCTCGTCCCCCTCTCCATCCCCCCATCTTACCTCCTTCCCTTCCCCACAGCACCTGTATATATGTACATATGGTTGTACATATTTATTACTCTATTTATTTATTTTACTTGTACATTTCTATCCTATTTATTTTATTTTGTTGGTATGTTTGGTTTTGTTCTCTGTCTCCCCCTTTCAGACTGTGAGCCCACTGTTGGGTAGGGACTGTCTCTATGTGTTGCCAATTTGTACTTCCCAAGCGCTTAGTACAGTGCTCTGCACATAGTAAGCGCTCAATAAATACGATTGATTGATTGATTAAGGTCCCTTCCGATCCATTCCCTCCCTCACAGAGATTTTCTTCCTCAGCCTGGTTAGGTGACACACAGAAGAGTCAAGTACATCCTTACTCCTCCCCCCAGCTGGGCTCCTTTTCCTTTAAACAAAGGCTATGACAATTGTCGAGGAGGGAATTAAGCATCCCTTTCTTCTCTTGCCAAGATTATCCTTAGAACTCTTTTTCAAATCGCTTCCCAAAGCTGGGTGGGAAGCGCGCCCTTGATTTTGCTTGCCACTTATTCAATTTCTGATTCTTGAAACCACCAATTCCAACAAAGAGGAGGAGGAGGAGAGGGCAAAATATCTGGTCACAGTAAATTCTTCAGTTTCAGGCACAGTTCGTGGGGTCCAGAGATTTTTTTTCTTACAATGGGAAGTTCCCGGGGTGGATAAACGTAAATCCAGGTGGAAGCACATGGGAAGCCAAGGAAAACGCTCTCCTCCCTCTTCCTTTCTGCTGAAGGTGGCTTGCACTAAATCTTCCAAAACCGCAGAGATTAAAGAAGCAACACGGTACAGTGAATGGAGCCCAGGCCTGGGAATCAGAAGGTCGTGGTCTGCTGTGTGACCTTGGGCAAGCCACTTCACTCCCCTGTGCCTCAGTTACCCCATCTGTAAAATGGGGATTGAGAATGTGAGCCCCACGTGGGACAGGGACTGTGTCCAACTCAATTTGCTGGTATCCACCCCAGTGCTTAGTACAATGCCTGGCACATAGTGAGCGCTTAACATTCTTTCAATCTCATTTACTGAGCGCTTGCTGTGTGCAGAGCACTAAGCACCGGGAAAGTACAATTCGGCAACAGGTAGAGACAATCCCTATCAAACAACGGGCTCACAGTCTAGAAGGGGGGAGACAGACGGCAAAGCAAAATAAGTAGACAGGCGTCTATAGCATAACAAACACGATTAAATTATTATTATTAATAATAAAAAATAAAATGCCTTCCCCGTGCTAGGATGAGCTGGAAATGCCCTCCCTCTGCCCATCCGCCAAGCTCGCTCTCTTCCTCCCTTCAAGGCCCTGCTGAGAGCTCACCTCCTCCAGGAGGCCTTCCCACACTGAGCCCCTTCCTTCCTCTCCCCCTTGTCCCCCTCTCCATCCCCCCCATCTCACCTCCTTCCCTTCCCCACAGCACCTGTATATATGTATATATGCTTGTACATATTACTCTATTTATTTATTTATTTTACTTGTACATATCTATTCTATTTATTTTATTTTGTTAGTATGTTTGGTTTTGTTCTCTATCTCCCCCTTTTAGACTGTGACCCCACTGTTGGGTAGGGACTGTCTCTATATGTTGCCAATTTGTACTTCCCAAGCGCTTAGTACAGTGCTCTGCACATAGTAAGCGCTCAATAAATACGATTGATGATGATGATGATGGAAATGTGATCTTGTGAAAGTTGGAGGGAAAATGAGCAGCTGGATCTTAGCACAGGAGAACCGTGGCTCAGTGGAAAGAGCCCGGGCTTTGAAGGCAGAGGTCGTGGGTTCAAATCCCGGCTCCGCCACTTGTCGGCTGGGTGACTTTGGGCAAGTCCCTTCACTTCTCTGGGCCTCAGTTCCCTCATCTGGAAAATGGGGATGAAGACTGTGAGCCCCACGTGGGACAACCTGATTACCTTGTATCCACCCCAGCGCTTAATACAGTGCTTGGCACATAGTAAGCCCTTAACAAATACCAACATTATTATTATTTATTATTACCCCATTAAATTTCAAAATGTGTGTTATTCAGTGCCACACCCAACACACAAGGCCAGCAAGTGCCAGCCTTTCTCTGGATTTTCTCCTGACATCTGATCCAGCAGTGATACTAAAACCCAATTTCTCCCTTTGTACTTTGGATAGCAGACTCAGGGGAATAGCCATCATAGAAAGGTTCACGGTCTAATGTCTAGAGCCCGGGCCTGCGAGTCAAGAGGTCATGGGTTCTAATCCTGGCTCTGCCTCTTGTTTGCTGTGTGACCTTTGGGCAAATCACTTATAATGATGGTATTTTGGACCGTGAGCCCACTGTTGGGTAGGGACTGTCTCTATATGTTGCCAATTTGTACTTCCCAAGCGCTTAGTACAGTGCTCTGCACACAGTAAGCGCTCAATAAATACGATTGATGATGATGATGATAATTGCATGTATTGAGCACTGTGTGCAAAGCACTGTTCTAAGTACTGGGGAGGTTACAAGGGGATCAGGTTGTCCCACGGGGGGCTCACAGTCTTCATCCCCATTTTCCAGATGAGGGAACTGAGGCACAGAGAAATGAAGTGACTTGCCCAAAGTCACCCAGCTGACAAGTGGCGGAGCCGGGATTTGAACTCATGACCGCTGACTCCAAAGCCCAGGCTCTTTCCACTGAGCCACACTGCTTCATGCTGCTTACTATGTGCCAAGCACTGTTCCAAGCAGTCTCTGGGCCTCTGTTACCTCACCTGTAAAATAGGGATTAAAACCATAAGCCCCATGTTGGACACGGACTGGGTTCAACCCAACTTGCTTGTATCCACCCCAGCGCTTAATACAGAGAAGCAGTGTGGTTTAATGGAAAGAGCCCGGGTTTGGGAGTCAGAGGTCATGGGTTCAAATCCCGACTCCACCACTTGTCTGCTGTGTGACCTCGGGCAAGCCACTTCACCTCTCTGTGCCTCAGTTCCCTCATCTGTAAAATGAGGATCAAGACTGTGAGCCCCACGTGGGACAACCTGCTCGTCTTCTATCTACCCCAGCGCTTAGAACAGTGCATGGCACATAGTAAGCGCTTAACGAATACTATCATTAATAATAATAATAATAATGGCATTTATTAAGTGCTTACTATGTGCAAAGCACTGTTCTAAGCACTAAGGTGATCAGGTTGTCCCACGGGGGGCTCCCAGTTTTAATCCCCATTTTACAGATGAGGTAACTGAGGCACAGAGAAGTGAAGTGACTTGCCCAAAGTCACACAGCTGACATTTGGTGGAGCCGGGGCTTGAACCCATGACCCCTGACTCCAAAGCCCGGGCTCTTTCCACTGAGCCACGCTGCTTCTCTATTATATTATTATAATTATATACAGTGCCTGGTACATAGTAAGTGCTTATGCTCACTGTGGGCAGGGAATGTCACTGTTTATTATTATGTTGCCGAACTGTACTTTCCAAGCGCTTAGTACAGTGCTCTGCACATAGTAAGTGCTCAATAATAACGATTGAATGAATGAAAGTTGCACTTTCCCAAGCTCTCAGGACAGTGCGCTGCACACGGAAAGCGCTCAATAAATACAAATGAATGAAAGAAATACCACAGTTGTTATTACTATTAGAAGCGAAGACAATGGGACCTTTACCTTGAGTGAATCGTTTAGCAGAGTCCACGAGAAACTAAAGAGCTCCTTAAATTATGATTGATCACAAGTTTCTAGTGCATGGCTTCGCCTCTTTCTAGTTCTTGAGTCAGAACAGTCCAAAGGTCCAAATAAACATAGAAAAAGACATCAGATCCATTCAAAATACATCAAAAACGCAGACTTAATTTTGGAGGAAGAAGAGAGGGGGAAAGGGTCCAATCCCCCAGAGTTTTACCTTCACAGGAAAGTGTTGCCTGAAGTAGCGAAACTAAACAGGTTGGGCAAATAAAATAACAGATAAAATAACAAATAAAATAAAATAATAAATAAAGAGAAAAGGAGAAAGATCAACTCCTCTCTCCAGGAGACAGTGAGCAAATCTATCCTTGAAACAGGGTAACTAAACAGGTTGGATAACTAAAATAAAAACCAGTAGAGAGAAAAGGAGAAAGATTAACTCCTCCCTCCAAGAAACAGTGAGCAAATGTAGCCCTGAAACAGGGTAACTAAACAGGTTGGTTAACTAAAATAAAAACCAGTAGAGCAAAAAGGAGAAAGATTAACTCCTCCCTCCAAGAAACAGTGAGCAAATGTAGCCCTGAAACAGGGTAACTAAACAGGTTGGTTAACTAAAATAAAAACCAGTAGAGCGAAAAGGAGAAAAATCAACTCCCCCCTCCAGGAAGCTGTGAGCAAATCTATCCCGGAAAGAGGGTAGTGAACTGGTTGGGTAACTAAAATAAAAATTAGTAGAGAGAAAAGGAGAAAGAGCAACTCCCCCCTTCAGGAATCAGTAAGCAAATCTATCTCTGAAACAGAGTAAACTGAACAGGTTGCACAACTAAAATAAAAATTAGTAGAGCAAAAAGGAAAAAGATCAACTCTTCCTTTCAGGAAACATTGAGGAAATCAGTCCCTGAAACAGGGTAAACTGAACAGGTTGGATAACTAAAATAAAAATAGGGAGGAAAGGAGAAAGATCAACTCTTCCCTTCAGGAAGCAGTGAGCAAATCTCTCCCTGAAACAGGGTAACTCAACAGGCTGGATAACTAAAATAAAAACTAGTTGAGAGAAAAGGAAAAACATCAACTTCTTCCAGGAAGCAGTGAGCAAATCTATTCCTGAAACAGGGTGACTGAACAGGTTGCGTAACTAAAATAAAAATTAGTAGAGCAAAAAGGAAAAAGATCAACTCTTCCTTTCAGGAAACAGTGAGGAAATCTATCACAAAAACAGGATAAACTGAACAGGTTGGGTAACTAAAATAAAAATTAGTAGAGAGGAAAGGAGAAAGATCAACTCTTCCCTTCAGGAAGCAGTGAGCAAATCTTTCCCTGAAACAGGGTAACTCAACAGGTTGGATAACTAAAATAAAAACTAGTAGAGAGAAAAGGAAAAAGATCAACTCCTTCCAGGAAGAAATGAGCAAATCTATTCCTGAAACAGGGTGACTGAATAGGTTGCATAACTAAAATAAAAATTAGTAGAGGAAAAAGGAAAAAGATCAACTCTTCCTTTCAGGAAACAGGTGAGCAAATCTCTCCCTGAAACAGGATAACTGAACAGGCTGGGTAACTAAAATAAAAATTAGTAAAGAGGAAAGGAGAAGGATCAACTCTTCCCTTCAGGAAGCAGTGAGCAAATCTATCCCTGAAACAGGGTAACTGAACAGGTTGGGTAACTAAAATAAAAATTAGTAGAGAGGAAAGGAGAAAGATCAACTCCTTCCAGGAAGCAGTGAGCAAATCTATTCCTGAAACAGGGTGACTGAACAGGTTGTATAACTAAAATAAAAATTAGTAGAGCAAAAAGGAAAAAGATCAACCCTTCCTTTCAGGAAACAGTGAGGAAATCTATCCCTAAAACAGGGTAAACTGAACAGGCTGGGTAACTAAAATAAAAACTAGTAGAGAGAAAAGGAAAAAGATCAACTCCTTCCAGGAAGCAGTGAGCAAATCTATTCCTGAAACAGGGTGACTGAACAGGTTGTATAACTAAAATAAAAATTAGTAGAGCAAAAAGGAAAAAGATCAACTCTTCCTTTCAGGAAACAAGTGAGCAAATAGCTCCCTGAAACAGGGTAACTGAACAGGCTGGGTAACTAAAATAAAAATTAGTGGAGAGGAAAGGAGAAAGAGCAACTCTTCCCTTCAGGAAGCAGTGAGCAAATCTCTCCCTGAAACAGGGTAACTGAACAGGTTGGGGAACTAAAATAAAAATTAGTAGAGAGGAAAGGAGAAAGATCAACTCCTTCCAGGAAGCAGTGAGCAAATCTATTCCTGAAACAGGGTAACTGAACAGGTTGTATAACTAAAATAAAAATTAGTAGAGCAAAAAGGAAAAAGATCAACCCTTCCTTTCAGGAAACAGTGAGGAAATCTATCCCTAAAACAGGGTAAACTGAACAGGCTGGGTAACTAAAATAAAAATTAGTAGAGAGGAAAGGAGAAAGATCAACTCTTCCCTTCAGGAAGCAGTGAGCAAATCTCTCCCTGAAACAGGGTAACTCAACAGGTTGGATAACTAAAATAAAAACTAGTAGAGAGAAAAGGAAAAAGATCAACTCCTTCCAGGAAGCAGTGAGCAAATCTATTCCTGAAACAGGGTGACTGAACAGGTTGTATAACTAAAATAAAAATTAGTAGAGCAAAAAGGAGAAAGATCAACCCTTCCTTTCAGGAAACAGTGAGGAAATTTATCCCTAAAACAGGGTAAACTGAACAGGCTGGGTAACTAAAATAAAAATTAGTAGAGAGGAAAGGAGAAAGATCAACTCTTCCCTTCAGGAAGCAGTGAGCAAATCTATTCCTGAAACAGGGTAACTGAACAGGTTGGGTAACTAAAATAAAAATTAGTAGAGAGGAAAGGAGAAAGATTAACTCCTTCCAGGAAGCAGTGAGCAAATCTATTCCTGAAACAGGGTGACTGAACAGGTTGTATAACTAAAATAAAAATTAGTAGAGCAAAAAGGAAAAAGATCAACCCTTCCTTTCAGGAAACAGTGAGGAAATCTATCCCTGGAACAGGGTAAACTGGACAGGTTGGATAAATAAAATAAAAATAGGAAGGAAAGGAGAAAGATCAACTCTTCCCTTCATGAAGCAGTGAACAAATCTCTCCCTGAAACAGGGTAACTGAACAGGTTGTATAACTAAAATAAGAATTAGTAGAGCAAAAAGGAAAAAGATCAACTCTTCCTTTCAGGAAACAGTGAGGAAATCTATCCCTGAAACAGGGTAAACTGAACAGGTTGGATAACTAAAATAAAGAGAGGAAAAGAGAAAGATCAACTCTTCCTTTCAGGAAGCAGTGAGCAAATCTCTCCCTGAAACAGGGTAACTCAACAGGTTGGGTAACTAAAATGAAAATTAGTAGAGAGGAAAGGAGAAAGATCGACTCTTCCCTTCAGGAAGCAGTGAGCAAATCTGTTCCTGAAACAGGGTAACTCAACAGGTTGGGTAACTAAAATAAAAAGCAGTAGAGGGGAAAGGAAAAAGATCAACTCTGCCTTGCAGGAAGCAGCGAGCAAATCTATCCCTGAAATAGGGTAAACTGAACAGGCTGGATAATTAAAATAAAAACTAGTAAAGAGAGAAGGAGAAAGATCAAATCCCCGCTCCAGGAAGCAGTGAGCAAATCTATCCCCGAAACAGGCCCTCGCTAAAACAGGTGGAGAAGCAGCATGGCTCAGGGGAAAGAGCCCTGGCTTGGGAGTCGGGGGTCATGGGTTCTAATCCCGCTCCGCCGCTTGTCAGCTGTGTGACTTTGGGCAAGCCACTTCACTTCTCTGGGCCTCAGTGGCCTCATCTGGAAAATGGGGATGAAGACTGTGAGCCCCACATGCGACAATCCGATCACCTTGTATCCACCCCAGCGCTTAGAACAGTGCTTGGCACATACTAAGCACTTAACAAATGCCATCATTATTATTATGAAAGCAGTGTGGCTCAGTGGAAAGAGCCTGGGCTTTGGAGTCAGAAGTGGTGGGTTCAAATCCCGGCTCCGCCAACTGTCAGCTGTGTGACTTTGGGCAAGTCACTTCGCTTCTCTGGGCCTCAGTGACATCTGGAAAATGGGGATGAAGACTGTGAGCGCCCCTGTGGGGCAACCTGATCACCTTGTAACCTCCCCAGCGCTTAGAACAGTGCTTTGCACACAGTAAGCGCTTAACAAATACCATCGTTATTATTATTATTATCATTATTCTCTGGGCCTCAGTGACCTCATCTGGAAAATGGGGATGAAGACTGTGAGCCCCATGTGGGACAACCTGATTACCTTGTATCCCGCAGTGCTTAGAACAATGCTTGGCACATAGCAAGCGCTTAACAAACGCTATCATTATTATTATGATTACTATTAGAACAGTGCCCAGTGCTTAGAACAGTGCTTTGCACATTCATCATCATCATAGTAAGTGCTTAACAAATTCCACCATTATTACGATTACTATTATTAGAACAGTGCCCAGCGCTTAGAACAGTGCTTGGCATCTAGTAAGCGCTTAACAAATGCCATCATCATCATCACCATCATCATCATAGTAAGCGCTTAACAAATGCCATCATTATTATTATGATTACTATTATTAGAACAGTGCCTAGTGCTTAGAACAGTGCTTGGCACCTGGTAAGCGCTTAACAAATGCCATCATCATCATCATCATCATCATTGTCATCATAATAAGCGCTTAACAAATGCCATCATTATTATGATTACTATTATTAGAACAGTGCCTAGTGCTTAGAACAGTGCTTGGCACCTGGTAAGCGCTTAACAAATGCCATCATCATCATCATCATCATCATCATTGTCATCATAATAAGCGCTTAACAAATGCCATCATTATTATGATTACTATTATTAGAACAGTGCCTAGTGCTTAGAACAGTGCTTGGGACCTGGTAAGCGCTTAACAAATGCCATCATCATCATCATCATCATCATCATCATCATCATCATAATAAGTGCTTAACAAATGCCATCATTATTATAACGATTACTATTATTAGAACAGTGCCCAGCACTTAGAACAGTGCTTGGCACCTAGTAAGCACTTAACAAATGCCATCATCATCATCATCATAGTAAGCGCTTAACAAATGCCATCATTATTATTATGATTACTATTATTAGAACAGTTCCCAGCGCTTAGAACAGTGCTTGGCACCTAGTAAGCGCTTAAAAAATGCCACCACCATCATCATCATAGTAAGCGCTTAACAAATGCCATCATTATTATTACGATTACTATTATTAGAACAGTGCCCAGTGTTTAGAACAGTGCTTGGCACCTAGTAAGCGCTTAACAAATGCCATCATCATCATCATCATCATCATAGTAAGCACCTAACAAATGCCATCATTACTATAACGATTACTATTATTAGAACAGTGCTTTCCACACAGTAAGCGCTTATCAAATGCCATCATCATAGTAAGCGCCTAACAAATGTCATCATTATTATGATTACTATTATTAGATCAGTGCCCAGTGCTTAGAACAGCGCTTGGCACATAGTAAGTGCTTAACAAATGCCATCATCATCATCATCATCATCATTGTAAGTGCTTAACAAATTCCATCATTATTATGATTACTATTATTAGAACAGTGCCCAGTGCTTAGAACAGTTCTTTGCACATAGTAAGCGCTTAGCAAATGCCATCATCATCATCATCATAGTAAGCGCTTAACAAATGCCATCATTAATATTACAATTACTATTATTAGAACAGTGCTTGGCACATAGCAAGCGCTTAACAAATGCCATCATTATTATTACGATTACTATTATTAGAACAGTGCTTGGCACATAGCAAGCGCTTAACAAATGCCGTTATTATCATCATCAATCATATTTATTGAGCGCTTACTGTGTGCAGAGCACTGTACTAAGCGCTTGGGAAGTACAAATTGGCAACATATAGAGACAGTCCCTACCCAACAGTGGGCTCACAGTCTAAAAGGGGGAGACAGAGAACAAAACCATACTAATAAAATAAATAGAATAGATATGTACAAGTAAAAGAAATAAATAAATAGAGTAATAAATATGTACAAACATATATACAGGTGCTGTGGGGAAGGGAAGGAGGTAAGATGGGGGGGATGGATTACTATGATTCCTATTATTAGAACAGTACCCAGCGTTTAGAACAGTGCCATAGTAAGCGCTTAATAAATGCCATTATTATTATTATTATTATTATTATTATTACTATTATTAAAAGCTCTCTCAAAAATGGAGGAAGAAAACCCTGGAAGCAGCACAAGCCCACCCCTCCCCCAACCGGCCTCGTCATCCCCCCGGCCCGCTGAATTTCTCGCCGAGCCGCCTCAGGGAAGGTGGCTCCTGATTGGCTGAGCCTCCGCCACGTGACCGCCGCCCGCCGCGCCCCCGCGGGGATGGTGGCTCCTGATTGGCTGAGCCGCCGCCACGTGACCGCCCCCCTCCCGCCTGGTCCTCGCACCGCCCTGCCGTGGGCCTTGGGGCCGTCAAGATGGCGGCCCAGGGGAAAGGATGGGCAATGGGCCTCCTGAGGGGAGGCTCTCGCCTCGGCCTATGGCCTCAGGCCCTCGTAGGGGAACGGGCCTCGGCCTCAGGACGGCTTCTCTCCACAGAGAAGCGGCAGGCGGACACGCATTTCGGGTTCCAGACGGTCCCCGAGGCGGAGAAAGGGGGCAAAGGTGAAGGGGACAGGGGCGCGGGGCATCACGGGAAGGGCCGGGCCTGCCCACCCCATTCAGTCCATCCATCCTATTTATTATACTAATAATAATAATAATGGTATTTATTAAGCGCTTGCTATCAATCAATCAATCGTATTTATTGAGCGCTTACTATGTGCAGAGCACTGTACTAAGCGCTTGGGAAGTACAAATTGGCAACACATAGAGACAGTCCCTACCCAACAGTGGGCTCACAGTCTAAAAGGGGGAGACAGAGAACAGAACCAAACATACCAACAAAATAAAATAAATAGGATAGAAATGTACAAGTAAAATAAATAAATAAATAGAGTAATAAATATGTACAACCATATATCCATATATACAGGTGCTGTGGGGAAGGGAAGGAGGTAAGATGGGGGGATGGAGAGGAGGACGAGGGGGAGAGGAAAGATGGGGCTCAGTCTGGGAAGGCCTCCTTACTATGTGCCAAGCGCTGTTCTAAGCGCTGGGGAGGTTACCAGGTGATCGGGTTGTCCCACGTGGGGATCACAGTCTTCATCCCCATTTGACAGATGAGCCAACTGAGGCTCAGAGGAGTTGCCAACTTGTACTTCCCAAGCGCTTAGTCTAATCAATCAATCAATCAATCGTATTTAGTGAGCGCTTACTGTGTACAGACTGTGAGCCCACTGTTGGGTAGGGACTGTCTCTATATAATAATGGCATTTATTAAGTACTTACTATGTGCCAAGCACTGTTCTAAGCGCTGGGGAGGTTACAAGGTGATCAGGTTGTCCCGCGAGGGGCTCACAGTCTTAATCCCCATTTTACAGATGAGGGAACTGAGGCCCAGAGAAGTGAAGTGACTTGCCCAAAGTCACACAGCTGGCAAGTGGCGGAGGCGGGATTTGAACCCATGACCTCTGACTCCAAAGCCCGTGCTCTTTTCCACTGAGCCACACTGCTTCTCTATGTTGCCAACTTGCACTTCCCAAGCGCTTAGTACAATCAATCAATCAGTCGTATTTAGTGAGCGCTTACTGTGTACAGACTGTGAGCCCACTGTTGGGTAGGGACTGTCTCTATATGTTGCCAACTTGGACTTCCCAAGCGCTTAGTACAGTGCTCAGCACACAGTAAGCGCTCAATAAATACGATTGATTGACTGATTGATTAAGTGATTTGGTGATGACAGCATTTATTAAGCGCTTACTATGTGCAAAGCACTATTCTAAGCGCTGAGGAGGGTACGAGGTGATCAGGTTGTCCCACGGGGGCTCACCGTCTTCATCCCCATTTTACAGGTGAGGTAACTGAGGCTCAGAGAAGTTAAGTGATTTGATGATGATGATGGCATTTATTAAGCACTTACTATGCGCAAATCACTGTTCTAAGGGCTGGGGAGGTTACAAGGTGATCAGGTTGCCCCACGGGGGGCCCACAGTCTTCACCCCCATTTTATAGATGAGCTAACTGAGGCTCAGGGAAGTTGTGACTTGATGATGATGGCATTTATTAAGCACTTACTATGCACAAATCACTGTTCTAAGCGCTGAGGAGGTTACAGTGTGATCAGGTTGTCCCACGGAGGGCTCACCCCATTTATTAAGCGCTTACTATGTGCAAAGCACTATTCTGAGCGCAGAGGTGGGTACAAGGTGATCAGGTTGTCCCACGGAGGGCACACAGTCTTCATCCCCATTTTACAGATGAGCTAACTGAGGCTCAGAGAAGTTAAATGATTTGATGATGATGATGGCATTTATTAAGCACTTGGTATGTGCAAATCACTATTCTAAGAGCTGAGGAGGTTACAGTGTGATCAGGTTGTCCCACGGAGGGCTCACCCCATTTATTAAGCGCTTACTATGTGCAAAGCACTATTCTGAGCGCAGAGGTGGGTACAAGGTGATCAGGTTGTCCCACGGAGGGCACACAGTCTTCATCCCCATTTTACAGATGAGCTAACTGAGGCTCAGAGAAGTTAAATGATTTGATGATGATGATGGCATTTATTAAGCACTTGGTATGTGCAAATCACTATTCTAAGAGCTGAGGAGGTTACAAGGTGATCAGGTTGTCCCACGGAGGGCTCACCCCATTTATTAAGCGCTTACTATGTGCAAAGCACTATTCTGAGCGCAGAGGTGGGTACAAGGTGATCAGGTTGTCCCACGGAGGGCACACAGTCTTCATCCCCATTTTACAGATGAGCTAACTGAGGCTCAGAGAAGTTAAATGATTTGATGATGATGATGGCATTTATTAAGCACTTGGTATGTGCAAATCACTATTCTAAGAGCTGAGGAGGTTACAAGGTGATCAGGTTGTCCCACGGAGGGCTCACCCCATTTATTAAGCGCTTACTATGTGCAAAGCACTATTCTGAGCGCAGAGGTGGGTACAAGGTGATCAGGTTGTCCCACGGAGGGCACACAGTCTTCATCCCCATTTTACAGATGAGCTAACTGAGGCTCAGAGAAGTTAAATGATTTGATGATGATGATGGCATTTATTAAGCACTTGGTATGTGCAAATCACTATTCTAAGCGCTGAGGAGGTTACAAGGTGATCAGGTTGTCCCACGGAGGGCTCACCCCATTTATTAAGCGCTTACTATGTGCAGAGCACTATTCTGAGCGCAGAGGTGGGTACAAGGTGATCAGGTTGTCCCACGGAGGGCACACAGTCTTCATCCCCATTTTACAGATGAGCTAACTGAGGCTCAGAGAAGTTAAATGATTTGATGATGATGATGGCATTTATTAAGCACTTGGTATGTGCAAATCACTATTCTAAGTGCTGAGGAGGTTACAAGGTGATCAGGTTGTCCCACGGAGGGCTCACCCCATTTATTAAGCGCTTACTATGTGCAGAGCACTATTCTGAGCGCAGAGGTGGGTACAAGGTGATCAGGTTGTCCCACAGAGGGCACACAGTCTTCATCCCCATTTTACAGATGAGCTAACTGAGGCTCAGAGAAGTTAAATGATTTGATGATGGTGGCATTTATTAAGCACTTAGTGTGCGCAAATCACTGTTCTAAGCTCTGAGGAGGTTACAGGGTGATCAGGTTGTCCCAGTCTTCATCCCCATTTTCCAGATGAGATCACTGAGGCCCAGAGAAGTGAAGTGACTTGCCCAAAGTCACACATCTGAGACTTGACAGAGCCGGGATTTGAACCCATGACCCAAAGCCCATACTCTTTTCCACTGAGCCATACTGCTAATAATAATAATAAAAATAATAATAATAATGATGGCATTTGTTAAGCACTTACTAAATGCAAAGCACTGTTCTAAGCGCTGATGGGGGGGTACAAGGTGATCAGGTTGTCCCACGTGGGGCTCACAGTCTTAATCTCCATTTTACAGGTGAGGTAACTGAGGCTCAGAGAAGTTAAGTGACTTTCCCAAGGCCACACAGCAGGCATGTGGCGGAGCATGGATTCGAACCCATAACCTCTGACTCCCAAGCCCGTGCGCTTTCCACTGAGCCACGCAAGCGCTTACTATGTGTAAAGCACTGTTCTAAGCACTGGGGAGGTTACGATAATAATAATAATGATGGCTTTTAGTAAGCGCTTACTAGGTGCAAAGCACTGTTCTAAGTGCTGGGGAGGTTACAATAATAATAATGATGGCATTTATTAAGTGCTTACTAGGTGGAAAGCACTGTTCTAAGCGCTGGGGAAGTTACAGTAATAATAACAATAATGATGGCATTTATTAAGCGCTTACTATGTGCCAAGCACTGTTCCAAGCACTGGGGGGGATACATGGTAATCAGGTTGTCCCACATGGGGCTCACAGTCTTCATCCCCATTTTACAGATGAGGAAACTGAAGCACAGAGAAGTTAAGTGACTTGCCCAAGGTCACACAGCTGATAAGTGGCGAGGTGGGATTAGAACTCACTACCTCTGACTCCCAAGCCCGTGCTCTTTCCACTAAGCCATTCTAAGCGCTGGGGAGGTTACAGTAATAATAATGATGGCATTCATTAAGTGCTTACTAGGTGCAAAGCACTGTTCTAAGCGCTGGGGAGGTTGCAATAATAATAATAATAATGATGGCATTTAGTAAGCACTTACTAGGTGCAAAGCACTGTTCTAAGCGCTGGGGAAGTTGCAATAATAATAATGATGGCATTTAGTAAGCGCTTACTAGGTACAAAGCACTGTTCTAAGCGCTGGGGAGGTTACAATAATAATGGCATTTAGTAAGCGCTTACTAGGTACAAAGCACTGTTCTAAGCGCTGGGGAGGTTACAATAATGATGGCATTTAGTAAGTGCTTACTAGGTGCAAAGCACTGTTCTAAGCGCTGCGGAAGTTACAGTAATAATAATGATGGCATTTATTAAGCACTTACTAGATGCAAAGCACTGTTCTGAGCGCTGGGGAGGTTACAGTAATAATAATGATGGCATTTAGTAAGCGCTTACTTACTAAGCGCTCACGTGGTCTCACGTGGGGCTCACAGACTTAATCCCCATTTTACAGATGAGGGAACTGCGGCACAGAGAAGTGAAGCGACTGGCCCAAAGTCCCACAGCTGATAAATGGCGGAGCTGGGATTCGAACCCATGACCTCTGACTCCCAAGCCCGGGCCCTTCCCACTGAGCCACGCTGCTTCTCAGAGTGTGAGCCCGTTTTGGGGAAGGGATTGTCCCTTATCTGTTGCCGAACTGTGCTTTCCAAGCGCTCAGTCCAGTGCTCTGCGCACAGTAAGCGCTCAATGAATACGATTGGATGAAGTGACTGGTCCAAGGTCACCCGGCAGACGAGCGGTGGAGCGGAGATTAGTTGAGGATAAGGAATGAGGGGCACCCACCCCTCCACTCTTTTAGACTGTGAGCCCACTTTTGGGTAGGGACCGTCTCTATATGTTGCCAACTTGGACTTCCCAAGCGCTTAGTACAGTGCTCTGCACACAGCGCCCAATAAATATGATTGATGGATTTGGAGAAGGATGGAAGCCTTCTGTGCGTATCCCTGTCATTCCCAGGTGCTCTACTTTCCTCGCTCGCCCCTCCTTCCAGCTAGTTAGAAATGATTCCCAGGCCATTTGCAACAGATGTAAAAAGTTGGATTCCAGGTCCTCTACTTAGGTCAACCTAGATATTGTTAGAGGGTTTTTAAAATCCTAATTGTGAATGCCGCGGACTGCCCGGAAAACAAACAGATGGATATCTGGGAGCAAATTAAGCCAAAGTGGTCTTTGGAAGGCCAGACGACCCGACTTGGGTGAGCATGTTTTGGACACGTAATCGGGAGGACTGATTCTCTGGAGAAGACAGCGAGAAGCAGCGTGGCTCAGTGGAAAAGAGCCCGGGTTTTGGAGTCAGAGGTTATGGGTTCAAATCCTGGCTCTGCCAATTAACAATATCAATCATTAATTAATTATTAATTATCATTAATTATTATTACTATCAATAATATTACTATAATTAATAATTAATAATATTATATGCCACCGATATCATTGTTAATAATTAATTAATTATTGTGCTTAATGCTAGATTGAATATCAACATTAAATATTAGATATTAAAATAATCATTAAACAATAACATAAATATTAAATAATTATTTATTAAGTATTAATATTGAATATTAAAACAATTAATTAGTTATTGTGATTAATACTATTGATATTATTAATAATAATAATGGCATTTATTAAGTGCTTGCTATGTGCAAAGCACTGTTCTAAGCACTGGGGAGGCTACAAGGCGATCAGGTTGTCCCACGGGGGGGCTCACAGTCTTAATCCCCATTTTACAGGTGAGGTAACTGAGGCCCAGAGAAGTGAGGTGGCTTGCCCAAAGTCACACAGCTGACAATTGGCAGCTGTGAGAAGCAGCATGGCTCAGTGGAGAGAGCATGGGCTTTGGAGTCAGAGGTTATGGGTTCAAATCCTGGCTCTGCCAATTAATAACATTATTAATTAATTAATTATTAATTAATAATAATGAATGTTATCAAATAATTGATTATTGACATTATATATCGATATTAATTACTGTCAATAATGATAATATTAATTAATTACAATTAATAGTGTTAATATTATTAATAATAATGGCATTTATTAAGTGCTTACTATGTGCAAAGCACTGTTCTAAGCACTGGGGAGGCTACCAGGTGATCAGGTTGTCCCACGGGGGGCTCACAGTCTTAATCCCCATTTTACAGGTGAGGTGACTGAGGCCCAGAGAAGCAAAGTGACTTGCCCAAAGTCACACAGCTGACAGTTGGCGGAGCAGGGATTTGAACCCATGACCTCTGACACCAAAGCCCGGGCTCTCTCCACTGAGCCAGGCTGCTTCTCACAGCTGCCAATTGTCACTTTGGGCAAGTCACTCCACTTCTCTGGGCCTCAGTGACCTCATCTGGAAAATGGGGGTGAAGACTGGGAGCCCCCCGTGGGACAACCTGATCACCTCGTAACCTCCCTAGCTCTCAGTGCTTTGCACATAGTAAGCGCTTAATAAATGCCATGATTATTATTATTATTAAGACCCTAATGCTAGGAAAAGTTCAGCGAAAAGGTGGAAGAGGCAGACCAGCAGTTGATGGATAGAGATCACGACGATAACGGAAGAACCATTAGAAAGGTCGCGGATTATGGCAGAGGACGGAACATTCTGGAGAAAATAGATCCATAGAGTCGCTATGAATCAGAAATGACGGCACTTGAAAATAATAATAATTCGGATATTCCTTAGCAACGGGCTACTACTTGGCCTAAAGGAAATAGCATGGGAGTTAGAGGACCTGAATTCCAACTCCATTTTGTCTGCTCAGGCAAGTCACTTAACTTTTCTGTGCCTCAGTTTCCTCAGCTGTCTAATAGGGAGTAAATACCTGTTCTCTCTCCTCTTAGACTGTGAGCCCTATGTGAGATTGTTGATTGTCTCGTAATCCTCTGCTCTGGCTTCTGTACTGTAACTTGAGAAGTTGTGGCTATTTTACAGTTCCATAAATAGAAAAAAAAAATCAGCAGAACAGACCTTTTTAGACTGTGAGCCCACTTTTTAGACTGTGAGCCCACTGTTGGGTAGGGACTGTCTCTATATGTTGCCAACTTGTACTTCCCAAGCGCTTAGTACAGTGCTCTGCACACAGTAAGCGCTCAATAAATACGATTGATGATGATGATGATGATCACGGCCGTGACCAGCTTGGGGGTTTGGCGCCCGGTCCTCAGTTTACCAGGTGTTCGAGAGCGTGGCCGAGAAGTACGACGTGATGAACGACTCGATGAGTCTGGGAATCCACCGCCTCTGGAAGGACCAGCTGCTGCGGCAGATGAGGCCTCATCCGGGGACCCGGCTGCTCGATGTGGCTGGGGGAACGGGTAAGAGACCCTCTCTCGGCCCGCCCCTCCGGGGTCTGCAGACCCTCGTTCATTCAGTCGTATTTATTGAGCGCTTACTATGGGCAGAGCACTGGACTAAGCGCTTGGGAAGGACAAGTCGGCAACATCTAGAGACGGTCCCTACCCAACAGCGGGATCACAGTCTAGAAGAGGGAGACGGAGAACAAACCGAACATATTAACAAACTAAAATAAATAGAATAAATATGTACCAATAAAATAAATAGAGTAATAAATACGTACAAACATATATACCGCAAAGGGGGCCGCTTCTCCGCTTTCATTACCTCGGAGGGGCTGTGGAGTCCCTTCTAGACTGTGAGCCCACTGTTGGGTAGGGACTGTCTCTATGTGTTGCCAACTTGTACTTCCCAAGCGCTCAGTACAGTGCTCTGCACACAGTAAGCGCTCAGTAAATACGATTGATTGATTGATTTACCAAAGCCGGAACTAGAACCCAGTTGCTTTTTACTCCCGGGCCTGGGCTCTAGTCACTAGGCCCACTGCTTCTCAGCACCTAAACATATTTATTCTATATCACTCAATCCTATTTAGTAATAATAATAACGGTGGTATTTGTTAAGCGCTTACTATGTGCACTGTTCTAAGCGCTGGGGGAGATACAAGGTAATCAGAGTGTCCCGCGTGGGGCTCGCAGTCCCAATCCCCATTTTCCAGATGAGGTCACAGGGAAGTGAAGTGACTTTGCCCAAAGTCACCCAGCTGTTAAGGGGCAGAGCCGGGATTAGAACCCACGACCTCGGACTCCCAAACCTGGGGTCTTTCCACTGAGCCACGCTGCTTCTCTGTTGAGCACTTACTGTGTGCAGAGTACTATACTAAAAGCTCGGGAGCGTACAATATAAGCATTCTTTGCCTACAGTGAGCTTACGGTGTAAAGGACTGGTTGGGGAGTGCTCACTCCCAATCGTAGCAAGGTTTTTAAACTACTTTTAGCACCAGAAACACAAAAGCGCATTTTCAGGTCGTGAGGCCTTCCCCAACTGAACCCCTCATTTCCCCAGCTCGCTCTCCCTTCTGCGTCTAGGCACTGGGATCCTGCCCTTTGGGCATTTATTTATAGAGAAGCAGCGTGGCTCAGTGGAAAGAGCCCGGGCTTTGGAGTCAGAGGTCAGGGGTTTGAATCCCGGCTCCACCACAAGTCTGCTGTGTGACCTTGGGCAAGTCACTTAACTTCTCAGAGCCTCAGTGACCGCATCTGTAAAAATGGGGATTAAGACTGTGAGCCCCACGTGGGGCAACTTGATCACATTGTATCCCCCCCCCAGCGCTTAGAACAGTGCTTTGCACATAGTAAGCACTTAACAAATGCCATCATTGTTATTATTATTATTTATTTTGTTAATGATCAATCAATCGTATTTATTGAGCGCTTACTGTGTGCAGAGCACTGGACTAAGCGCTTGGGAAGTCCAAGTTGGCAACATATAGAGACAGTCTCTACCCAACAGTGGGCTCACAGCCTAAAAGGGGGGAGACAGAGAACAAAATCAAACATACTAACGAAATAAAATAAATAGAATAGATATGTACAAGTAAAATAAATACAGTAATAAATATGTACAAACATATACACATATATACAGGTGCTGTGGGAAACGTATACACACACACAGCTGGGGTGCATGGTCCCAAGTCACTGCACTTCTCTGGGCCTCAGTGACCTCATCTGTAAAATGGGGATAATAATAATAATAATGGTGGCATTTGTTTAGCGCTTACTATGTGCCAAGCACCGTTCTAAGCGCTGGGGGGGGATACAAGGTAATCAGGTTGTTCCGCGTGGGGCTCACAGTCTTCACCCCCATTTTACAGGTGAGGTAACTGAGGCCCGGAGAAGTGAAGTGACTTGCCCAAAGTCACACAGCTGACAAGCCGGTATTCGAACCCGTGACCCCTGACTCCCGAGCCCGTGCTCTTTCCACTGAGCCACGCTGCTTCTCTAGTGATGTGCATCTAGCATTATTTCTATTCTGATGACTTGACACCTGTCCACATGGTTCGTTTTGTTGTCTGTCCCCCCCTTCTAGACTGTGAGCCCGTTAATAATAATGATGGTATTTGTTAAGCGCTTACTATGTGCACAGCACTGTTCTAAGCACTGGGGAGGTTACAAGGTGATCAGGTTGTCCCACGGGGGGCTTACAGTTTTAATCCCCATTTGACAGATGAGGTAACTGAGGCCCAGAGAAGTGAAGTGACTTGCCCAAAGTCACACAGCTGACAAGTGGCGGAGCCGGAATTTGAACCCATGACCTCTGACTCCAAAGCCCGGGCTCTTTCCACTGAGCCACGCTGCTTCCCCTACCCGTTGTCGGGTAGGGACCGTCTCTATAGGTTGCCAACTTGTACTTCCCAAGCGCTTAGTCCGGTAAGCGCTCAATAAATACGATTGAATCATCATCATCAATCGTATTTATTGAGCGCTTACTGTGTGCAGAGCACTGTACTAAGCGCTTGGGAAGTACAAGCTGGCAACCTATAGAGACAGTCCCTACCCAGCAGTGGGCTCACAGTCTAAAAGGGGGAGACAGAGAACAAGACCAAACATACTAACAAAATAAAATAAATATTTATTGATTGATTGATTCATTGATTGAATGAATGAATGAATTTGATATTTGCCCCGCTCTCAATCCTTCGGCATTTATGTACCGATCTTTAAATTATGTAGCATACATGATTTATTTATATTGATGCCTGTCTCCACCTCAAGACTGTTAACTCCTTAAGGTCAGGGAGAGTGTCTGCTAATTCTGTTTTTTGCACTCTCCCGAGTGCTTGGTACAGGGCTCTGAACCTAGTAAATGCTCAGAAAATATCACTGATTGATTGAGGTTGTTATTTCAGGAATTTCAAGTAGCCGCCTCTGCTGTCCTGAGCTACTTTCTCCTTTTACTTCTCCCATCCTGGTTGACAGAGTCGCCTTCCCGCCCGTCCCTCCACCTCACAACCTTGAGTTCATCTTCGACACGCCCAGGTGCAGTCCGTCTCTTAAACCGCTTGGTTTTTTTTTCTCCCCGATATTTCCCGGATTCGCTCTTCCCTCTCCACCCTCTACGGCCACCACCCTGGTCTTAAGTCTTTGTCACCTCCCAGCTGGATGACTGTATCAACCTCCTCTCCCATCTCCCTGCTCCCGGCTTCTCCCATCTCCCTGCTCCCGGCTTCTCCCATCTCCCTGCTCCCAGCTTCTCCCCTCTCCCATCTGTTGTCGTCCCCCCCACTGCCTGGATCATCTTTCCTAAACGCCTCTTACCGCATCACCTCCGCCTCAAACACTTCCAGTGACTCCTCGTCTCTTTGCACATCCAACAAATTCCCGACGTCGGATCCAAGCCTCTCAACTTCCTTACCTTTTCATTCTCATCATCATCATCATCAATCGTATTCTCGCCTTTGGGTCAACTCAACCAGTAGGATTTGGTGCATTCCTCGTAAGTCCTGGGAGGTTTGGAAGGCACACTCCCTCCCCTCAGGGAGCTTACAGTCGACCAAGGGATAGCATTCATTCATTCAATCGTATTTGAGCGGCCAAAAGGAGGAAGAAGGGAATGGAAAGATTGATATCATCATCATCATCATCATCAATCGTATTTATTGAGCGCTTACTATGTGCAGAGCACTGTACTAAGCGCTTGGGAAGTACAAATTGGCAACATCTAGAGACAGTCCCTACCCAACAGTGGGCTCACAGTCTAAAAGGGGGAGACAGAGAACAGAACAGCATCATCATCATCAATCATATTTATTGAGCGCTTACTATGTGCAGAGCACTGTACCAAGCGCTTGGGAAGTACAAATTGGCAACATCTAGAGACAGTCCCTACCCAACAGTGGGCTCACAGTCTAAAAGGGAGAGACAGAGAACAGAACAGCATCATCATCATCAATCGTATTTATTGAGCGCTTACTATGTGCAGAGCACTGTACCAAGCGCTTGGGAAGTACAAATTGGCAACATATAGAGACAGTCCCTACCCAATATGTGGATGAATTAAGTGCTTAACCCAATAGAGCCTTTAAGTGTATCCCGTCGATATATGGGGGACAGGAGTGGCCCAGGTGGTTGGGAATTCAGAAGAGCTGAGGTGACAGTTGGGAAAATATGTGGGGAAAGAAGCAGCGATGTCTGCGTGTGTTTTTTTTATGGTATTTTCTAAGTACTAGGCACTGGATGAGATCCAAATTAGTTTGGACACAGTCCCTGTCCCACATGGGGCCCCGTCTTAATCCCCATTTTACCGATGAGGGAACTGAGGCCCAGAGAAGTGAAGCGACTTGCGCGAGGTCACACAGCAGACAAGCGTAGGAGCCGGTCCTTCCGGTTCCTAAGCCCGTGCTCTCGCCACCAGGCCATATGTGTCTGACACATAGTAAGCACTTAATTGAACCATCAGTGGTATTGTTCCCCTCTGGACTGTAAACTCATTGTGGATAGGGAATGGTCATCATCAGTCGTATTTATTGAGTGCTTACTATGTGCAGAGCACTGTACTAAGCGCTCGGGAAGTACAAATTGGCAACATCTAGAGACAGTCCCTACCCAACAGGGGGCTCACAGTCTAAAAGGGGAAGACAGAGAACAAAACCAAGCATACTAACAAAATAAAATAAATAGAATAGATATGTACAAGTAAAATAAATAAATAGAGTAATAAATCTGTACAAACATATATCCATATATACAGGTGCTGTGGGGAAGGGAAGGAGGTAAGAAGGGGGGGATGGAGAGGGGGACGAGGGGGAGAGGTCTACCAACCATTATTTTGTACTCTCCCAAGAGCTTAATACAGCGCTCTGCGCACCGTAAGTGCTCAGTAAATAGGATGTATTATTGAGTTCTTGCTGGGTACTTGGGAGAATACAATACAGTAGAGTTAGTGGACACTATTCCTAGCCTCAAGGGCGTGCGGAATATTATTCAGAGACAGAGTGGACGGCAGCCTTGTCATCTTTTAGACTGTGAGCCCACTGGTGGGTAGGGACTGTCTCTATGTGTTGCCAACTTGGACTTCCCAAGCGCTTAGTACAGTGCTCTGCACACCGTAAGCGCTCAATAAATACGATTGATGATGATGATGATGATCTTATTTTGCGTTCTTCACTCCTCCCTAGCTAACCTCCTGAATTTATCCCACTCTCAACTCTCCTCCCCGAAGCACAATGCCTTTCCTCCCGCAGGGAACTCCTTTCTTCCCTCCTCCCGTAACCATCATTCCAGGTCCATCCCCACCTTTAAAGTCCTCCTAAAAACTCCTCTCCCAGAAGTTATTCCCCCTTCCCTAATCATTTCATCCCATCAGACACCCTTGTCCCTGAAGGATTTATTCTGCTCATTCCTTCACCTAAGTATTTTTGGTCCCATTCTTTTAAAGGTGTTTGTTAAACGCTTTCTATTTGTCATAGACTGTGAGCCCACTGTTGGGTAGGGACTGTCTCTATGTGTTGCCAATTTGTACTTCCCAAGCGCTTAGTACAGTGCTCTGCACATAGTAAGCGCTCAATAAATACGATTGGTGATGATGGACCCAGTCATGGTCCCCTGGGGGTTCACAGCCTTCATCTCCATTTTACAAATGAGGGAACTGAGGCACAGAGAAATTCATTCAGTCGTATTTATTGAGCGCTTACCGTGCGCAGAGCACTGTACTAAGCGCTTGGGAAGTACAAGTTTGGCAACATCTAGAGACGGTCCCTACCCATCAGCGGGCTCACAGTCTAGAAGGGGGAGACAGAGAACAAAACAAAGCGTATTAACAAAATAAAATAAATAGAATAGATATGCTCAAATAAAATAAAGAGAGTAACAAAACAAAACATATTAACAAGATAAAATAAATAGAATAAATGTGCACAAATAAAATACAGTAACAAAACAAAACGTATTAACAAAATAAAATAGAATAAATATGTACAAATAAAATGGAGTAACAAAACAAAACGTACTAACAAAATAAAATAAATAGAATAAATATGATTTGCCAAAGTGATAGAGCCGGGATTAGAACCCACAACCTCTGATTCCCAGGCCCGTGCTCTTTCCACTGGCCCACACTGCCTTTCCCTATTTGACTGTAAGCTCTTAGGGCAGGACCCAGCCTTCTACATTTATTTTATGCCCCTAAGGACTCTCAACAGTGCTCTGCACACAGTGGAAATTCATAGAGAAACAGCGTGGCTCAGTGGAAGGAGCCCAGGCTTTGGAGTCAGAGGTCATGGGTTCAAATCCCGGCTCCACCAGTTGTTAGCTGTGTGACTTTGGGCAAGTTGTTTCTCTGGGCCTCAGTTCCCTCATCTGTAAAATGGAGATTAAGACCGTGAGCCCCACGTGGGACAACCTGATCACCTTTTATTCCCCCAGCTTTTAGAACAGTGCTTTGCACATAGTAAGCACTTAACAAATACCGTCATTATTATCATTATTATTATTATTACTGAACCCTCCAAACTCCCTTTCACTCCACCGTCCGCTTTGCTCATCTTTCCAAATGAATTCCTTTATTATTATTATTATTATTACTGAACCCTCCAAACTCCCTTTCACTCCACCCTCCGCTTTGCTCATCTTTCCAAATGAATTTTAGACTGTGAGCCCACTGTTGGGTAGGGACCGTCTCTATATGTTGCCAATTTGTACTTCCCAAGCGCTTAGTACAGTGCTCTGCACATAGTAAGCGCTCAATAAATACGATTGATGAATTCCTGGACTTAACGGTATTAAGGGCTTGGGAGTCGGAGGTCATGGGGTATAACCTCAGCTCTGCCGCTTGTCAGCTGTGTGACTGTGGGCAGGTCACTTGCCTTCTCTGTGCCTCAGTTCCCTCATCTGTAAAGTGGGGATTAAGACCGTGAGCCCCACGTGGGACAACCTGATTACCTTACATCTACTCTAGGGCTTAGAACAGTTCTTGGCACGGAGTAAGCACTTAACAAATACCATCATTAAAGGGGACTTTGCCGAGGCAAATCCCACTTCTGGAAGCTTGTATCCCCCCACACAGCGCTTAGAACAGTGCTTGGCACATAGTAAGCACTTAACAAATACCATTATTATTATTATCATTATTAAGCGACTACGATTGTGGAAAGGGTCTAGAACCGCAGGGGGAAGGTGGGGACAGGTGGGGAAGGGGCAGGGCCAGAGCTTTGTCAGAAGGAGGAAAATGCAAAGTCTCAATCAATCAATCAATCAATCAATTGTATTTGTTGAGCACTTACTATGTGCAGAGCACTGTACTCAGCGCTTGGGAAGTACAAATTGGCAACATATATCGACAGTCCCTACCCAACAGTGGGCTCACAGTCTAAAAGGGGGAGACAGAGAACAAAACCAAACACACTAACAAAATAAAATAAATAGAATAGATATGTACAAGTAAAATAAATAGAGTAACAAATATGTACAAACATATCTTAAGAGGGATAGTGACAGTGAATCTGAGGATTTGGATAAGTATCTCTCTGAGAGATGTGACCTGGAGGAATGAGGAACGTGAAAACCCGCCAAAAAGACAGCAAGCTCGGTAGTAGAATATATCAGTGCAACCGAACAGGTACAATGTGTGTCAATATTTTACTAGTATTAAATTATTAGAAATTTGGGGGTGAATAACTATATTTTCATTCTGAAGGGTCACATTTTATGGGGGTATATTTCCGCTTTGTCATGGTTTGGACCAGTCGCAATAGTGAGTACAATAGCTACCACTTTACCGAACCGTCAAAGAAGAAAGCTATTGTAGGCCCAGAGATCTTATAACTTAATTATTTGTTTCCTCTACCTTCCGCCTTCAGGTTTTTTTCTTCTTTTTTCCTTCCTTTTCTCACTCTCTTTGTTCAGCTTCTAGGCAACCTCATCTCCCCCCTCTCCCCCTTCTGTCAATCAATCAATCAATCAATCATATTTATTGAGCGCTTACTATGTGCAGAGCACTGTACTAAGCGCTTGGGAAGTACAAATTGGCAACACATAGAGACAGTCCCTACCCAACAGGGGGCTCACAGTCTAAAAGGGGGAGACAGAGAACAGAACCAAACATACCAACAAAATAAAATAAATAGGATAGAAATGTACAAGTAAAATAAATAAATAAATAAATAGAGTAATAAATATGTACAACCATATATCCATATATACAGGTGCTGTGGGGAAGGGAAGGAGGTAAGACGGGGGGATGGAGAGGGGGACGAGGGGGAGAGGAAAGAAGGGGCTCAGTGTGGGAAGGCCTCCTGGAGGAGGTGAGCTCTCAGCAGGGCCTTGAAGGGAGGAAGAGAGCGAGCTTGGCGGAGGGGCAGAGGGATTGGGGGCATTCCGGGCCCGGGGGAGGACGGGGGCCGGGGGTCGACGGCGGGACGGGCGAGAACGAGGCCTAACGGTGAGGAGATTAGCGGCGGAGGAGTGGAGGGTGCGGGCTGGGCTGGGGAAGGAGAGAAGGGAGGGGAGGGAGGAGGGGGCCAGGGGATGGACAGCCTGGAAGCCCAGGGGGAGGAGTTTCTGCCCGATGCGCAGATTGATCAGTAGCCATTGGAGGTTTTTGAGGAGGGGAGTGATATGCCCAGAGCGTTTCTGGACAAAGATAATCCGGGCAGCAGCATGAAGTATGGATTGAAGTGGAGAGAGACACGAGGATGGGAGATCGGAGAGAAGGCTGGTGCAGTAGTCCAGACGCGATAGGATGAGAGCTTGAATGAGCAGGGGAGCGGTTTGGATGGAGAGGAAAGGGCGGATCTTGGCAATGTTGCGGAGCTGAGACCGGCAGGTTTTGGTGACGGCTTGGATGTGAGGGGTGAAGGAGAGAGCGGAGTCGAGGATGACACCAAGGTTGAGGGCCTGTGAGACGGGAAGGATGGTAGTGCCGTCAACAGAGATGGGAAAGTCAGGGAGAGGGCAGGGTTTGGGAGGGAAGACAAGGAGCTCAGTCTTCGACATGAGCTTTAGGTGGCGGGCGGACATCCAGATGGAGATGTCCTGAAGGCAGGAGGAGATGCGAGCCCGGAGGGACGGGGAGAGAGCAGGGGCAGAGATGGAGATATGGGTGTCATCAGCGTAGAGATGATAGACAGCGTAGAGAAGATAGACTTCTAGACTGTGAGCCTGCTGTTGGGTAGGGACCGTCTCTATGTGTTGCCGACTTGTACTTCCCAAGCGCTTAGTACAGTGCTCTGCACACAGTAAGCGCTCAATAAATACGATTGATGATGATGATGATGATCTCCCCCTTCTCCCCTTTCTAGACTGTGAGCCCGCTGTTGGGTAGGGACTGTCCCTATGTGTTACCGACTTGTACTTCCCAAGCGCTTAGTACAGTGCTCTGCACACAGTAAGCGCTCAATAAATACGATTGATTGATTGATTGATCGATCTCACATTCCTCCCCGTATTACAGGAGTTTGAGGTTATGTCAGCATGTACTAGAAACAATAAATGACAATTGCTTTAGGTAACCACAGGCTAACCGTCAGAAGTCACATGCTTAGTACAGTGCTCTGCACACAGTAAGCGCTCAATAAATACGATTGATTGATTGATTGATCTCACATTCCCGTATTACAGGAGTTTGAGGTTATGTCAGCATGTAATAGAAACAAGAAATCATCATCATCATCAATCGTATTTATTGAGCACTTACTATGTGCAGAGCACTGTACTAAGCGCTTGGGAAGTACAAATTGGCAACATATAAAGAAATGACAATTGCTTTAGGTAACCACAGGCTAACCGTCAGAAGTCACTTGCTTAGTACAGTGCTAAGCGCTTAGTACAGTGTTCTGCACACAGTAAGTGCTCAATAAATACGATTGATTGATTGATTGATTGATATCACGTTCCTCCCCGTATTACAGGAGTTTGAGGTTATGTCAGCATGTAATAGAAACAAGAAATGACAATTGCTTTAGGTAACCACAGGCTAAAAGTCAGAAGTCAAGCGCTTAGTACAGTGCTAAGCACTTAGTACAGTGCTCTGCACACCGTAAGCGCTCAATAAATATGATTGAATGAATGGGTTCGAATCCCGGCTGCGCCATATGCCTGCTGTGTGACCTTGGGCAAGTCACTTAACTTCTCTGAGCCTCAGTTACCTCATCTGTAAAATGGGGATTAAGACTGTGAGCCCCAGGTGGATCAACTTGATCACCTTGTATCCCCCCCAGCACTTAGAACAGTGCTTTGCACACAGTAAGCGCTTAATACATGCCATTATTATTATTATTATTATCATTATCATTATTATTAATATCAAATAAGGTGTCTTTTATGTTGAAAGTGCTGAAAGGTAAGAAGTTATTATTGAGTAGGACAGAGACTTAGCATCCATAGTTTGGAGGCTTTAATAAGAATTGTGGTACTGTACTAAACACTGGGGTGGATACAAGCAAATCAGGTTGGACACAGTCCCTGTCCCACATGGGAATCACAATTTTCAAACATAATAATAATAATAATAATAATGATGGCATTTGTTAAGCACTTAATATGTGCAAAGCACTGGTCTAAGCGCTGAGGGGGATACAGGGTGATGAGGTTGTCCCTTGTGGGGCTCACCGTCTTAATCCCCATTTTCCAGATAAGGGAACTGAGGCCCAGAGAAGTGAAGCGGCTTGCCCAAGGTCACACAGCTGCCAGTTGGCGGAGCCGGGATTCGAACCCATGACCTCTGACTCCAACCAATCAATCAATCATATTTATTGAGCGCTTACTGTGTGCAGAGCACTGGACTAAGCGCTTGGGAAGTCCAAGTCAGCAACACATGGAGACAGTCCCTACCCAACAGCGGGCTCACAGTCTAGAAGGGGGAGACAGAGATCAAAACCAAACATACTAACAAAATAAAATTAATAGAATATCAATCAATCAATCGTATTTATTGAGCGCTTACTATGTGCAGAGCACTGTACTAAGCGCTTGGGAAGTACAAATTGGCAACACATAGAGACAGTCCCTACCCAACAGTGGGCTCACAGTCTAAAAGGGGGAGACAGAGAACAGAACCAAACATACCAACAAAATTAAATAAATAGGATAGAAATGTACAAGCAAAATAAATAAATAAATAAATAAATAAATAGAGTAATAAATGTGTATATTTATAAAATAAATGTATATGTATATTTATAAAATATTTATAAAATAAATGTGAATAGATATGTACAAGATAAATAAATAGAGTAATAAATATGTATATACATATATACCAAGTAAGATAAATAAATAAATAGACATATATATATATATATGTCTATTTATTTGTGTGTGTATATATATATATATATATATATATATATATATACAAAGCCCGGGCTCTTTCCACTGAGCCACACTGCTTCTCTACACGAGAAGCAGTCTTCTAGACCGTGAGCCCACTGTTGGGTCGGGACCGTCTCTAGATGTTGCCAACTTGGA
Source organism: Tachyglossus aculeatus (assembly GCF_015852505.1). Classification (NCBI taxonomy): domain Eukaryota; kingdom Metazoa; phylum Chordata; class Mammalia; order Monotremata; family Tachyglossidae; genus Tachyglossus; species Tachyglossus aculeatus. The sequence continues at coordinate 37,984,281 of NC_052086.1, forward strand.
CTTCCCAAGCGCTTAGTCCAGTGCTCTGCTCACAGTAAGCGCTCAATAAATACGATTGATTGATTGATTGATTGATGAGACTCACCGGCTTTAGACCTGTGATTAATTTGTCGGAGGGGTCAGCGGAGACTCGCCGTTTTGATTCCTCCCCCTTCGTTCTGCTTTTCCAGGAGACATTGCCTTTCGGTTCATTAATTACATTCGCTCTCAGCAACGGCGGCGGCAGCGGGAGCAGCTGAAGGCCCAGCAAAACCTGTCCTGGGCGGAAATTGCCAAGAGTTATCAGGGTGCGGCCCGTGACCCCTTGGGGGGCTCCCAAGTAGTGGTCTGCGACATTAACAAGGAAATGCTGAAGGTTGGCAAGGAGAAAGCCCAAGCCCTGGGCTACGGAAAAGGTAGGTCCCACCGGGGAGGCGAACGATTGGGAAAAGAACCGGACAAAATGAATGGAGCATGATGGACTTCGCGCGTTCAGCATCATCATCATCATCATCATCAATCGTATTTATTGAGCGCTTACTATGTGCAGAGCACTGTACTAAGCGCTTGGGAAGTACAAATTGGCAACATATAGAGACAGTCCCTACCCGACAGTGGGCTCACAGTCTAAAAGGGGGAGACAGAGAACAAAACCAAACATACTAACAAAATAAAATAAATAGAATAGATATGGACAAATAAATTAAATAAATAAATAGAGTAAAAAAATATGTACAAACATATATACATATATACAGGTGCTGTGGGGAAGGGAGGGAGGTAAGATGGGGGGATGGAGAGGGGGACGAGGGGGAGAGGAAGGAAGGGGCTCAGTGTGGGAAGGCCTCCTGGAGGAGGTGAGCTCTCAGCAGGGCCTTGAAGGGAGGAAGAGAGCGAGCTTGGCGGAGGGGCGGAGGGATTGGGGGCATTCCGGGCCCGGGGGAGGACGTGGGCCGGGGGTCGATGGCGGGACGGGCGAGAACGAGGCCTAACGGTGAGGAGATTAGCCGCGGAGGAGCGGAGGGTGCGGGCTGGGCAGTAGAAGGAGAGAAGGGAGGTGAGGTAGGAGGGGGCGAGGGGATGGACAGCCTTGAAGCCCAGGGTGAGGAGTTTCCCAAATGGCTCGCCCCTTGGAGTTTCGGGTGGGGAAGGAATCAGTCGATCGGTGCTATTTATTGAGTGCTTACTGTGTGCAGAGCACTGTGCTAAGAATCATCATCATCAATCGTATTTATTGAGCGCTTACTATGTGCAGAGCACTGTACTAAGCGCTTGGGAAGTACAAATTGGCAACATATAGAGACAGTCCCTACCCAACAGTGGGCTCACAGTCTAAAAGGGCTCACAGTCTAAAAGATAATAATAATAATGATGGCATGCATACAGTAAGCGCTCAATCAATACGATTGAATGAATGAATGAATAAATCTAGCTTCACTTCTCTTTATTCTGATGACACCTGTCCAGATGTTTTGTTTTGTTGTCTGTCTCCCCCTTTTAGACTGTGAGCCCGCTGTTGGGTGGGGACCGTCTCTATAGGTTGCCGACTTGTACTTCCCAAGCGCTTAGTACAGTGCTCTGCACACAGTAAGCGCTCAATAAATACGATTGAATGCATGTATTAAGTGCTTGCTATGTGCAAGCGCTGGGGAATTTCTAAGCGCTGGGGAATTTACAAGGTGACCAGGTTGTCCCACGTGGGGCTCACTGTCTCCATCCCCATTTTACAGAGGAGGGAACTGAGGCCCGGAGAAGTGAAGTGACTCGCCCAAAGTCACCCAGCTGACAAGTGGCGGAGCCGGGATTTGAACCGATGACCTCTGACTTCAAAGCCCGGGCTCTTTCCGCTGGGCCACGCTGCTTCCCAACTTCCCAAGCGCTTAGTCCAGTGCTCTGCCCACGGTAAGTGCTAGCGGACAGGAGAATTATGTTGCCAACTTGTGCTTCCCAAGCGCTTAGGACAGTGCTCTGCACACCGTAAGCGCTCAATAAATACGACTGATTGATTGATTCACACCCGTGACCCCTGCCCAAAATGAGCTTACGGTCTAAAGAAGGAACTTCAGCTGGGGCCAAAGAGTGGAAGGCCCTGCTTCCTGTAGGTCCAAGAAGGAATCAATCAATCGTATTTATTGAGTGCTTACTTTGTGCAGAGCACTGTACTAAGCGCTTGGGAAGTACAAGTTGGCAACATATACAGTCCCTACCCAAGGAAGTGCTTAGTCCAGTGCTCCGCACACAGGAAGCGCTCAATAAATACGATTGAATGAGTTCAATTCAACTGCCCACGACCCGACTCAGGCTCAACAACACAAACTCCGACAGAGCCGAAGCTCCTACCCCCAGAGAGCAGTGAAAAAGTCAAAATAAGCCCCCTACCCTCACTCACCATGACCCGGGAACACAGAGAGGAGGGCAGGCACTGGGAATAATAATAATAATAATAATAATAATGGCATTTATTAAGCGCTTACTATGTGCAAAGCACCGTTCTAAGCGCTAGGGAGGATACAAGGTGATCAGGTTGTCCCACGGGGGGCTCACAGTCTTCATCCCCATTTGACAGATGAGGGAACTGAGGCCCGGAGAAGGGAAGTGACTTGCCCAAAGTCACACAGCTGACGGATGGCGGAGCCGGGACTCGAACCCGTGACCTCTGACTCCAAAGCCCGGGCTCTTTCCACGGAGCCACGCTGCTTCTCTGGGAAGGCGCTGAAGAGGCAGCAGCTGAGAGATGGCCCACCCTCCTGGGGCCTTATATACAGTGGGGAAGGGGCGGTTGATGAGTTGAATTGATGAGTTCATCCAATCGTATTTATTGAGCGCTTACTGTGTGCGGAGCACTGGACTAAGCGCTTTTTAGACTGTGAGCCCACTGTTGGGTAGGGACTGTCTCTATATGTCTCTATATGTCCTTCCTCTCCCCCTCGCCCCCCTCTCCATCCCCCCCATCTTACCTCCTTCCCTTCCCCACAGCACCTGTGTATATGGATATATGTTTGTAGATATTTTTTACTCTATTTATTTATTTATTTTATTTGTACCTATCTATTCTATTCATTTTATTTTGTTAGTATGTTTGGTTTTGTTTGCTGTCTCCCCCTTTTAGACTGTGAGCCCACTGTTGGGTAGGGACTGTCTCTAGATGTTGCCAGTTTGTACTTCCCAAGCGCTTAGTACAGTGCTCTGCACATAGTAAGCGCTCAATAAATACGATTGATGATGATGTTTGTACATATTTAGTACTCTATTTATTTTACTTGTACATATCTATTCTATTAATTTTATTTTGTTAGTATGTTTGGTTTTGTTCTCTGTCTCCCCCTTTTAGACTGTGAGCCCGCTGTTGGGTAGGGACTGTCTCTAGATGTTGCCAGTTTGTACTTCCCAAGCACTTAGTACAGTGCTCTGCACATAGTAAGCGCTCAATAAATACGATTGATGATGATGTTTGTACATATTTAGTACTCTATTTATTTTACTTGTACATATCTATTCTATTAATTTTATTTTGTTAGTATGTTTGGTTTTGTTCTCTGTCTTCCCCTCTTAGACTGTGAGCCCACTGTTGGGTAGGGACTGTCTCTATATGTTGCCAATTTGTACTTCCCAAGCGCTTAGTACAGTGCTGTGCACATAGTAAGCGCTCAATAAATACGATTGATTGATTGATTGCCAACTTGTACTTCCCAAGCGCTTAGTCCAGTGCTCTGCACACAGTAAGCGCTCAATAAATATGATTGATTGATTGATTGATTGAATGAATGAAGCGTGGTTCCCAGGGACCGTCCCAAGGGCTGCGGAATTCATGCATTCATTCAGTCATATTTATTGAGCGCCTACTGCGTGCGGAGCACGGGACTGAGCGCTTGGGAAGTCCAAGTCGGCAACAGGTAGAGAAAGTCCGTACCCCACAGTGGGCTCACAGTCTAGAAGGGGGGAGACAGACAACAAAACAAAACAGGTAGAAAGGTATCAAAACTGTCAGAAGAAATAAGAATTATAGCTATGTGCACATCATTAACTAAACTGTGTGCTCTGCACACAGTAAGCGCTCAAATACGATTGATGAAAACAGAGTAGTAAATATGTACAAGTAAAATGAATAGTGTAATAAATCTGTACAAATATATATACAGGCGCTGTGGGGAGGGGAAGGAGGTAGGGCTGAGGGGAGGAATCATAAATATGATTCAATCAATTGTATTTATTCAGCTCTTACTGTGTGCATATTAAGCACTTGGGAAAGTACAATGCAACAAGAAACAGTGAAAAGCTCTGCCCACAACGAGCTCACAGTCTAGAGGGGAATAATAATAATAATAATGTTGGCATTTGTTAAGTGCTTACTATTCATTCATTCATTCAATCGTATTTATTGAGTGCTTACTGGGTGCAAAGCACTGTACTGAGCGCCTGGGAGAGTACAATATAACAACAAACAGACTCATTCCTGCCCACAACGAGCTCACAGTCTAGAGGGAAAGACAGACGTGCCGAGCACTGTTCTAAGCTCTGGGGTAGATACAAGATTCACTCATTCATTCATTCAGTCGTATTTATTGAGCGCTTACTGTGTGCAGAGCACTGGACTGAGCGCTTGGGAAGTCCAAGTTGGCAACATATAGAGACGGTCCCTACCCAACAGCGGGCTCACAGTCTAGAAGGACTACAAGATAATCAGGGTGTCCCACGTGGGGCCCACAGGCTTCATCCCCATTTGACAGATGAGGTCACTGAGGCCCAGAGAAGCGAAGTGACTTGTCCAAAGCCACACAGCTGACAGGTGGCGGAGCCTGGATTAGAACCCACGACCCCTGACTCCCGAGCCCGGGTTCTTTCCATCATCCTCAATCGTATTTATTGAGCTCTTACTATGTGCAGAGCACTGTACTAAGCGCTTGGGAAGTACAAATTGGCATCAAACCTATCACCGGGCTGCTTTCAGGCCTTCCAAAATCCAGGACTCCGTCCTCTCCCCCCGCCTCGATTCGGCCTGAAGATTCCAGCTTGGATGTAGCACGGAAGCAGCACGGCCTAGTGGGCAGAGCACAGCCTGGGAGTCGGAAGGTCCTGGGTTCTAATCCCGCCTCTGCCCCTTGCCTGCTGGGTGACCCTGAGCAAGTCACTTCTCCGGGCCTCGCGTCTAAAACGGAGATGAAGACCGACAGCCCCCCATGGGACAACCTGATCACCTTGTAACCCCCCCCAGCGCTTAGAACAGTGCTTGGCACATAGTAAGCGCTTAATAAATGCCATCATTATTATTATTAAGTGGGACGGGGACGGGGTCCAACCTAATTAGCAGCTCACCTTCTCCAGGAGGCCTTCCCACACTGAGCCCCTTCCTTCCTCTCCCCCTTGTCCCCCTCTCCATCCCCCCATCTTACCTCCTTCCCTTCCCCACAGCACCTGTATATATGTTTGTACATATTTATTACTCTATTTATTTTACTTGTACATATCTATTCTATTTATTTTATTTTGTTAGTATGTTTGGTTTTGTTCTCTGTCTCCCCCTTTTAGACTGTGAGCCCACTGTTGGGTAGGGACTGTCTCTAGATGTTGCCAATTTGTACTTCCCAAGCGCTTAGTACAGTGCTCTGCACATAGTAAGCGCTCAATAAATACGATTGATGATGATGATGATCTACCCAGCTGAGGACGGCACTTGACACACAGTAAGCGCTGAACAAATACCGTCATTATCAAGGGGACGCGACATCCCGGGTCGACGTCTCACGGCATTTCCTGCTCGTGGTTCCCGTCGCTTTGCCGTTGGTCTCGTCGCCCCCATCTTTCCCACTCCCTTCTGCGCCTCCCTCACTTACTCCCCGTATTATTATTAATGATAATAATAATAATAATAATAATAATAATAATAATGGCATTTATTAAGCGCTTACTACGTGCAAAGCACTGTTCTAAACGCTGGCACTGTTCTAAGCTCTTCTCCCACTCCCTTCTGCGCCTCCCTCACTTACTCCCTGTATTAACGATAATAATAATAATGATGGCATTTATTAAGCGCTTGCTACGCGCAAAGCACTGTTCTAAACGCTGGCACTGTTCTAAGCTCTTCTCCCACTCCCTTCTGCGCCTCCCTCACTTACTCCACTTATTAATAATAATAATGATGGCATTTATTAAGCGCTTACTATGCACAAAGCACTGTTCTAAACGCTGGCACTGTTCTAAGCTCTTCTCCCACTCCCTTCTGCGCCTCCCTCACTCCCCGTATTAATAATAATAATAATGATGGCATTTATTAAGTGCTTACTATGCACAAAGCACTGTTCTAAACGCTGGCACTGTTCTAAGCTCTCCTCCCACTCTCCTCTGCGCCTCCCTCACTTACTCCCTGTATTAATAATAATAATAACGATGGCATTTATTAAGCGCTTGCTACATGCAAAGCACTGTTCTAAACGCTGGCACTGTTCTAAGCTCTTCTCCCACTCCCTTCTGCGCCTCCCTCACTTACTCTCCGGATTAATAATGATAATAATGATGGCATTTATTAAGCGCTTACTACGTGCAAAGCACTGTTCTAAACGCTGGCACTGTTCTAAGCTCTTCTCCCACTCCCTTCTGCGCCTCCCTCACTCCCCGTATTAATAATAATAATAATGATAGCATTTATTAAGCGCTTACTATGTGCAAAGCACTGTTCTAAACGCTGGCACTGTTCTCAGCTCTTCTCCCACTCCCTTCTGCTCCTCCCTCACTCCCCTTATTAATAATAATAATAATAATGATGGCATTTATTAAGCGCTTACTATGTGCATAGCACTGTTCTAAACGCTGGCACCGTTCTAAGGTCTTCTCCCACTCCCTTCTGCTCCTCCCTCACTTACTCCCTGTATTAATAATAATAATGATGATGGCATTTATTAAGCGCTTACTACATGCAAAGCACTGTTCTAAATGCTGGCACTGTTCTCAGCTCTTCTCCCACTCCCTTCTGCTCCTCCCTCACTCCCCTTATTAATAATAATAATAATGATGGCATTTATTAAGTGCTACTACGTGCAAAGCACTGTTCTAAACGCTGGCACTGTTCTAAGCTCTTCTCCCACTCCCTTCTGCGCCTCCCTCACTTACTCCCCGTATAAATAATAATAATAATGATGGCATTTATTAAGCACTTACTGTGTGCAAAGCACTGTTCTAAGCGCTGAGGAGGTTACAAGGTGATCAGGTTGTCCCAAAGGGGGGCTCCCAGTCTTCATCCCCATTTCCCAGATGAGGTCACTGAGGCCCAGAGAAGTGAAGTGACTTGCCCAAAGTCACACAGCTGACAATCATCCCCCCCTTCAGCCCCACAGCGCTTCCGTCCATCTCGGTACTTCATTCTCGGTACAGCGCTCTGCACATAGTAAGCGCTCAATAAATGCGATTGATGATGATTCATTTCTGTTCATGTCTGTCTCCCCTTCTAGGCTGTCAACTCATTATGGGCAGGGAGCGAGTTCTGTTTATTATTGTGTCGTGCTCTCCCAAGCACGTAGTACAGTGCTCGGCACACAGTGAGCGCTCAGTAACTGCGATTGAATGAATGAATGAATGAATTTCCAGGAGGGCACGCTCCTTTTGGGTGGAGAAGCCGGGAGCCATCCCATAGGAAGGTGTTTCCCAAGTCACGGCAGTGGGAGAGGCTCTGGTTACCTGGGTTCTGTTGGATTGAAGCAGCGTGGCTCCCTGGAAAGAGCCCGGGCTTTGGAGTCAGAGGTCATGGGTTCAAATCCCGGCCCCGCCGATTGTCAGCTGTGTGGCTTTGGACAAGTCACTTCACTTCTCTGCGCCCCAGTGACCTCACCTTTAAAATGGGGATGAAGACTGGGAGCCCCATGTGGGACAACCTGATCACCTTGTAACCTTCCCCAGCGCTTAGAACAGTGCTTTGCACCATAGTAAGCGCTTAACAAATACCATCATCATTATTATTATTATTGATGAGGATGGCAGGCAGGAGAGGCTCTTTAGGCTGGACTATATAGTCACTTCACTTCTCTGGGCCTCAGTTCCCTCATCTGTAAAATGGGGATGAAGACTGGGAGCCCCATGTGGGACAACCTGATCACCTTGTAACCTTCCCCAGCTCTTAGAACAGTGCTTTGCACCATAGTAAGCGCTTAACAAATACCATCATCATTATTATTATTATTGATGAGGATGGCAGGCAGGAGAGGCTCTTTAGACTGGACTATATAGTCATTTAACTTCTCTGGGCCTCAGTTCCCTCATCTTTAAAATGGGGATGAAAACTGTGAGCCCCATGTGGAACAACCTGATCACCTTGTAACCTTCCCCAGCGCTTAGAACAGTGCTTTGCACCATAGTAAGCGCTTAACAAATACCATCATCATTATTATTATTATTGATGAGGATGGCAGGCAGGAGAGGCTCTTTAGGCTGGACTATATAGTCACTTAACGTCTCTGGGCCTCAGTTCCCTCATCTGTAAAATGGGGATGAAGACTGTGAGCCCCCCGTGGGACAGCCTGATCACCTTGTAACCTCCCCAGCGCTTAGAACAGTGCTTTGCACATAGTAAGCGCTTAATAAATGCCATCATTATTATTATTATGGGAAAACCACCCGTTGTATTTGGCCAGCAAGAGGCCCACGTTGGACCTTTTTTGAGGGGAGGGAAAGTGTGAGCCCACTGTTGGGTAGGGGCTGTCTCTATATGTTGCCAACTTGTCCTTCCCAAGCGCTTAGTACAGTGCTCTGCACACAGTAAGCGCTCCATAAATATGATTGATTGATTGATTGCTGGCTTGACCCCTGGCAAGTGGAAGTGAGCCCACTGTTGGGTAGGGACTGTCTCTAGATGTTGCCAACTTGTACTTCCCAAGCGCTTAGTACAGTGCTGTGCACACAGTAAGCGCTCCATAAATATGATTGATTGATTGATTGGAAGCAGCATGGGTAGAGCCCGGGAGTGAGAAGGTCGTGGGTTCTCATCCCGGCTCCGCCACTTGTCTGCTGTGTGACCCGGGGCGAATCACTTCACTTCTCTGGGCCTCACCGGGAAATAGGGATCGAGACTGCGAGCCCCACAGTGTGAATGGAAGGGACAGGATGGCTTTCAGAGCGGAGCCAGGAACGCTTGTGTCCCCTTTCAGGCCTAGCCTGGGTAGTGGGCGATGCCGAAGAACTGCCCTTCGACGACGACAAGTTCGACGTGTACACCATCGCCTTTGGAATCCGGAACGTCACCCACGTGGACCAGGTGAGGAGGGAAGGTTGGCTTCGGAGCCGTTCGCGGGCTGGGAAGCCGAGCTGGCCTGGGTCTCAAGGGCTTTGGCGCCTTGGACCGAGAAGTGGGGACAAGCACTTCCCGGGGGCGGAGGGGCAGCGACAGCTCTCCGCTGTCGGACGGCCCAAGGACGGTCATCGAGTTTTGATTTTAAAGCTGGGTCTTTGTGCATTCATTCATTGTCGTATTTATTGAGCTCTTACTGTGTGCATCCAAGCCATCACCAAAACCTGCCGGTCTCAGCTCCGCAACATCGCCAAGATCCGCCCTGTCCTCTCCATCCCAACCGCTCCCCTGCTCATTCAAGCTCTCATCCTATCCCATCTGGACTACTGCATCAGCCTCCTCTCATCTCCCATCCTCGTGTCTCTCTCCACTTCAATCCATACTTCACGCTGCTGCCCGGATTATCTTTGTCCAGAAACGCTCGGGGCATGTTACTCCCCTCCTCAAAAATCTCCAGTGGCTACCAATCAATCTGCGCATCAGGCAGAAACTCCTCACCCAGGGCTTCCAGGCTGTCCATCACCTTGCCTCCTCCTCCCTCACCTCCCTTCTGTCCTTCTCCAGCCCAGCCCGCACCCTCCGCTCCTCCGCCGCTAATCTCCTCACCGTTAGGCCTCGCTCTCGCCTGTCCCGCCATCGACCCCCGGCCCACGTCCTCCCCCGGGCCTGGAATGCCCCCAATCCCTCTGCCCCTCCGCCAAGCTCGCTCTCTTCCTCCCTTCAAGGCCCTACTGAGAGCTCACCTCCTCCAGGAAGCCTTCCCAGACTGAGCCCCTTCCCTCCTCTCCCCCTCGTCCCCCTCTCCATCCCCCCATCTTACCTCCTTCCCTTCCCCACAGCACCTGTATATATGTATATATGTTTGTACATATTTATTACTCTATTTATTTTACTTGTACATATCTATTCTATTTATTTTATTTTGTTAGTATGTTTGGTTTTGTTCTCTGTCTCCCCCTTTTAGACTGTGAGCCCACTGTTGGGCAGGGACTGTCTCTATATGTTGCCAACTTGTACTTCCCAAGCGCTTAGTACAGTGCTCTGCACACAGTAAGCGCTCAATAAATACGACTGATGATGCAGGAGGCCTTCCCAGACTGAGCCCCTTCCTTCCTCTCCCCCTCGTCCCCCTCTCCATCCCCCACATCTTACCTCCTTCCCTTCCCCACAGCACCTGTTTATATGTATATATGTTTGTACGTATTTGTCACTCTATTTATTTATTTTACTTGTACATATCTATTCTATTTATTTTATTTTGTTAGTATGTTTGGTTTTGTTCTCCGTCTCCCACTTTGAGACTGTGAGCCCACTGTTGGGTAGGGGCCGTCTATATATGTTGCCAATTTGTACTTCCCAAGCGCTTAGTACAGTGCTCTGCACACAGTCAGCGCTCAATAAATACGATTGATGATGATGATGATGCAGAGCACTGGACTAAGCGCTTGGGAAGTACAAGTCGGCAACATATAGAGACGGTCCCTACCCAACAGTGGGCTCACAGTCTAGAAGCGGGGAGACAGACAACAAAACAAAACATGTGGACGGGTGTCAAAGTCATCAGAACAAATAAAATTAAAGCCGAATGTACATCATTAGCAAAATAAATAGAATAGTAAATATGGACAAGTAAAGTAATAAATCTTTGTGTGTTGAAGTCATCGGTCTCCATCCTGCTTCCCCCTTTAGACTGTCAGTCAGTCATATTTGTGGAGCACTTAACTGTGTGCAGAGTCAATCAATCAATCAATCAATCGTATTTATTGAGCGCTTACTGTGTGCAGAGCACCGTACTAAGCGCTTGGGAAGTACAAGCTGGCAACATATAGAGACAGTCCCAAACTCCTGTGTCCAACCCGATTTGCTTGTATCCACCCCAGTGTTTAGTACAGTGCCTGGCGCATAATAAGTGCTTAACTACTATGCACTCAGTACAGTGCTCTGCACATAGTAAGTGCTCAATAAATACGATTGATGATAGTAGCTCAATGGAAAGAGCCTGGGCTTGGGAGTCAGAGGTCATGGGTTCAAATGCCGGCTCCGCCACTTGTCCGCTGTGTGACTTTGGGCAAGTCACTTCTCTGGGCCTCAGTTCCCTCATCTGGAAAATGGGGATGAAGACTGTGAGCCCCACGTGCGACAATCTGATCACCTTGTATCCCCCCCAGCGCTTAGAGTAGTGCTTTGCACATAGTAAGTGCTTAACAAATGCCATTATTATTATTATTATTATTAACAAATGCCATTATTATTGTTATTATTTATTTTAGTGTCTGCCTCCCCCTCTAGACTGTAAGTTCCCTGTACTCTGTTGTAATAATAGCAATGGCATTTATTAAGCGCTTACTATGTGCAAAGCACTGTTCTAAGTGCTGGGTGGATACAAGGTAATCAGGTTGTCCCACGTGGGGCTCACAGTCTGAATCCCCATTTTACAGATGAGGGAACTGAGGCTCAGAGAGGTTAAAAGTTATACTCTCCCAAATGCTTAGTACAGTTCTCCAAATGCAGTAAGTGTTCATTGATTTAGAGGTGAGTGAGGATTAGCTTCAAAGAGCCGATTGGTCAGGAAGCTGCCATTTTGGGTCTTTGAAGCTTGGATGATGACTGAAAGAGTTTTTTTTTGTGTGTGGTATTTAAGTAATAATAATGATGGCATTTGTTAAGCGCTTACTATGTGCAAAGCACTGTTCTAAGCGCTGGGGGGATACAATGGGATCAAGTTGTCCCACGTGGGGCTCACAGTCTTAATCCTCATTTTACAGATGAGGGAACTGAGGCTCAGAGAAGTGAAGTGACTTGCCCAAGGTCACCCAGCAGACATGTCTCTATATGTTGCCAATTTGTACTTCCCAAGCGCTCAGTACAGCGCTCTGCACATAGTAAGCGCTCAATAAATACGATTGATGATGATGATGGGTCAAGCACTGTTCTAAGCACTGGGCTAGATACGAGTTTATCAGATCGGACACAATCCCTGGCCCACGTGCGGCTCACAGTCTAGGAGGGAGGAGGATTTGGTCCCCGCTTTACAGTTGAGGAAACTGAGGCCCGGAGGACTGAAGCGACTTGCTCGGGGACTCACAGCGAGCCGTTGGCAGAGCCAGGATTAGAACCCAGGTCCTCTGACTCCCAAGCCTGTGCTCTTTCCACAAGGCCTCGCCAATTACCCCGACGGAGGGGTCACCGAGGGAACAGGCCGCGGCGCTGCAGCCAGAGCTCCGCGTAGGCCCGCTGAAGGACCGTCTAATTCCACCCTCTCATCATCATCATCATCAGTCGTATTTATTGAGCGCTTACTGTGTGCAGAGCACTGGACTAAGCGCTTGGGAAGTACAAATTGGCAACATAGAGAGATGGTCCCTACCCAACAGTGGGCTCACAGTCTACAAGGGGGAGACACCCTCTCGGAAGTAGACGGGAAGCTCGTTATGGGCAGGGAACGTGTCCGCTAATTCTCTTGCGTCGTCCCCTCCCAAGCAGTTAGTACAGTTCTGTGAATACTGTGAGCGTTTGATAAATAGCACTGAGGATTTCGCCGGTGATGAGGCCTAACAATGTCTTCTCACCCTCCGTTTTTCCCAGGCACTCGAGGAAGCCTATCGGGTCTTGAGACCAGGAGGAAGGTTCCTCTGCCTGGAGTTTAGCCAAGTCACCAACCCCCTCGTTTCCAGGTTAGCGGCCAATTTCCAACCGGGCTCTGTCCCTTATTGCCCTGCGAGAGAAGCGTTCACTCGTCCGGTCGCATTTATTCAGCGCTTACTGTGTGCAGAGCACTGTACCAAGTGCTGTGGCAGCGTGGCTCGGTGGAAAGAGCCCGGGCTTTGGAGTCGGAGGTCATGGGTTCTGCCACTTCATCATCATCAATCGTATTTATTGAGCGCTTACTATGTGCAGAGCACTGTACTAAGCGCTTGGGAAGTACAAATTGGCAACATCTAGAGACAGTCCCTACCCAACAGTGGGCTCACAGGCTATAAGGGGAAGACAGAGAACAAAACCAAACATACTAACAAAATAAAATAAATAGAATAGATATGTACAAGTAAAATAAATAAATAGAGTAATAAATATGTACAAACATATATACATATATAGAGGTGCTGTGGGGAAGGGAAGGAGGTAAGAAGGGGGGGATGGAGAGGGGGACGAGGGGGAGACGAGATGGAGAGGGGGAGACAAGTGACAAGGGCCACTTGTCAGCTCTGTGACTTTAGGCAAGTCACTTCACTTCTCTGGGCCTCAGTTCCCTCATCTGGAAAATGAGGATTAAGACTGTGAGCCCCCCGTGGGACAACCTCATTCATTCATTCATTCAGTAGTATTTATTGAGCGCTTACTGTGTGCAGAGCTTGGGAAGTCCAAGTTGGCAACGTCTAGAGATGGTCCCCACCCAACAGCGGGCTCACAGTCTAGAAGAGGGAGACAGACAACAAAACAAAACATATTAACACAATAACCTAATCACCTTGTGACTTCCCCGGTGCTTAGAACCGTGCTTGGCACATAGTAAGCGCTTAATAAATGCCATTATTATTATTATTGTTATCATTATTTTTAAGCAGCAGCATTCTGCCTATGATACTGCTCCCTTACTGGTTCTGTGTGTCCTTCCCATTCAGGCTGTACGACCTATATAGCTTCCAAGTAATCCCAGTTCTCGGGGAAGTCATTGCCGGGGACTGGAAGTCCTACCAATACCTCGTGGAGAGCATCCGGCGCTTCCCGGCTCAGGTAAGTAACTTCTCCCAGACTGAGCCCCTTCTTTCCTCTCCTCCTCGTCCCCCTCTCCATCCTCCCCATCTTACCTCCTTCCCTTCCCCACAGCACCTGTATATATCATCGTCATCAATCGTATTTATTGAGCGCTTACTGTGTGCAGAGCACTGGACTAAGCGCTTGGGAAGTCCAAGTTGGCAACATACAGAGACAGTCCCTACCCAACAGTGGGCTCACAGTCTAAAAGGGGGAAGACGGAGAACAAAACCAAACATACTAACAAAATAAAATAAATAGAATAGATATGTACAAGTAAAATAAATAGAGTAACAAATATGTACAAACATATATACAGGAGCAGTGGGGAAGGGAAGGAGGTAAGATGGGGGGATGGAGAGGGGGACGAGGGTATATATATATATACATATATATATATATGTTTGTACATATTTATTACTATATTTTATTTGTGCATATCTATTCTATTTATTTTATTTTGTTAGTATGCTTGGTTTTGTTCTCTGTCTCCCCCTTTTAGACTGTGAGCCCACTGTTGGGTAGGGACTGTCTCTATATATTGCCAACTTGGACTTCCCAAGCGCTTAGGACAGTGCTCTTCACATAGTAAGCGCTCAATAAATACGATTGATGATGATGATATATACATACAGATGTATATATGTTTGTACATATTTATTACTCTTATTTGTGCATATCCTATTTATTTTATTTTGTTAGTATGCTTGGTTTTGTTGTCTGTCTCCCCATTTTAGACTGTGAGCCCACTGTTGGGTAGGGACCGTCTCTACATGTTGCCAACTTGGACTTCCCAAGCGCTTAGCACAGTGCTCTGCACACAGTAAGCGCTCAATAAATACGATTGATTGATTGAAGAGAAACGAGGCCCGGGTTCAGCTCAGCTCTTCTAACGCCGTCTCCTCCTCCTCCTCAGGAAGAGTTCAAGGAGATGATCGAAGATGCCGGTTTTCGGAAGGTGACGTACCAGAGCCTCACGTCCGGCATCGTGGCCGTCCACTCGGGCTTCAAACTGTGATCCTTCCCGGCCCTTAGAGATGCAGCCCGCCTCTCCTTTCGGGAAGTCAGCGCCCGGGAGGACCAGGCAGTTTCAGGAGAGCCCAGCGGGATTTTCTCCCTGTTATGGAATTTGGGCCGTGGAAGTTGGGTGGTAAGGGACGGCGGAGCTGGGGTTGTTCTCTCCTCCCCACGGCTTCAGGCGACGAAGGGCTGGAGGCTGCGTGGCCTTTGGTCTCTCGGGAGATTTATTTTATTTGGAAACTCCTGTCCGTTCATCTCCCTCGAAATCCGCCCCCTGAGAGGCTGGGGAAGCCACCGGAGGAGGACAGATAAAGGACTCGATGTGGAAGGAGAAAGGGAAGGAAAGGCCCAACTTTGGCTCAGCCCAGAAGATTCCCAAGGATACAATTTCAGGAGTTCATTTGGGGCCCCAGCGAACTTCCCTTTCTTGGCTTGAGGGGTGGCCGCGGGCTTTACGTTGTGACGAATAGAATTAAATATGCTGAATATTTGTCTTGGTCTTCATGCGTGAAAAAAATCCTGCATAATAATAATAAAGATAGCATTTATTAAGCCCTTACGATGTGCAAAGCACTGATCTAAGCGCTGGGGAGGTTACAAGGTGATCAGGGGGTCCCCCGGGGGCGGCTCACAGTCTTCATCAGGCTCAGTGGAAAGAGGCCGGGCTTTGGAGTCAGAGGCCATGGGTTCGAATCCCCACTCCGCCACATGTCTGCTGTGTGATCTTGGGCAAGTCACTTAACTTCTCTGGGCCTCAGTTCCCTCATCTGTAAAATGGGGATTAAGACTGTGAGCCCCATGTGGGACAACCTGATCACCCTGTATCCTCCCCAGCGCTTAGAACAGTGCTTTGCACGTAGTAAGCGCTTAACAAATGCCAATTATCATTATCATTATTATTATTATTATTTTAACTGATTTTAACTATCCCATCTCTGCCACTTGTCAGCTGTGTGACTTTGGGCAAGTCACTTAACTCCTCTGGGCCTCAGTTACCTCATCTGTAAAATGGGGATTAAGACTGTGAGCCCCCTGAGGGACAACCTGATCACCTTGTAACCTCCCCAGCGCTTAGGACAGTGCTTTGCACAAAGTAAGCACTTAATAAATGCCATCATTATTATTATTATTATTAATCTAAGCGCTGGGGAGGTTACAAGGTGATCAGGGTGTCCCCCGGGGGCAGCTCACAGTCTTCATCCCCATTTCAACTGAGTTTAACTAATTTATGGTATTTGTTAAGCGCTTACTATGTGCCAAGCACTGTTCTAAGCGCTGGGGAGGTTACAAGGTGATCAGGGTGTCCCCCGGTGGGGGGGCTCACAGTCTTCATCCCCATTTTAACTGATTTTAACTAATTTATGGTATTTGTTAGGCGCTTACTATGTGCAAAGCACTGTTCTAAGCGCTGGGGAGGTTACAAGGTGATCAGGGTGTCCCCCGGTAGGGGGGCTCACAGTCTTCATCCCCATTTTAACTGATTTTAACTAATTTTAACTAATTTATGGTATTAAGTGCTTACTATGTGCCAAGCACTGTTCTAAGCGCTGGGGAGGTTACAAGGTGATCAGGGGGTCCCCCGGGGGCGGCTCACAGTCTTCATCCCCATTTTAACTGATTTTAACTAATTTTTGGTATTAAGCGCTTACTATGTGCCAAGCACTGTTCTAAGCGCTGGGGAGGTTACAAGATGATCAGGGTGTCCCCCGGGGGCGGCTCACAGTCTTCATCCCCATTTTAACTGATTTTAACTAATTTATGGTATTTGTTAAGCGCTTACTATGTGCCAAGCACTGTTCTAAGCGCTGGGGAGGTTACAGGGTGATCAGGGTGTCCCCCGAGGGCGGCTCACAGTCTTCATCCCCATTTTAACTGATTTTAACTAATTTATGGTATTTGTTAAGCGCTTACTATGTGCCAAGCACTGTTCTAAGCGCTGGGGAGGTTACAGGGTCAGCAGGTTGTCCCACATGAGGCTCACAGTCTTCATCCCCATTTTACAGATGAGGGGACTGAGGCACAGAGAAGTGAAGCGACTTGCCCAAAGTCACACAGCTGGCAATTGGTAGAGCCGGGATTTGAATCCATGACTTCTGACACCAAAGCCTCTGATCTTCCCACTGGGCCACGCCGCTTCTCCTGCCCTTGTACATATTTACTACTCTATTTATTTTGTTCATGATGTGCATCTAGCTTTCTGTTTATTTTGACGACTTGACACCGGTCCTCATGTTTTGTTTCGTCGTTCTAGGGACCGTCTCTATATGTTGCCAATTTGTACTTCCCAAGCACTTAGTCCAGTGCTCTGCTCACAGTAAGCGCTCAATAAATACGATTGAGTGAATCAATGAATGAATGCCCTTCTCCTTCCCTTTGCAATGAGCGAAAAAAGTGGTTTCACGTATGGCCCTAGTTGACAGAGCCTGGACTTAGGAGTTAGAGACCTGGGTTCTAATCCCGGCTCTGCCACTTGTCTGCTGGGTGACTTTGGGCAAGTCACATTCCCTCTCTGTGCCTCAGTGACATCTGTATGTGTGTGTATATACACACACACACACACACACACACACACACACACACACACACATATAGATATAGATATATCTGTATATATATAAAATATATAACATATTATATATATACAGATATATCTATAGATATATATATACAGATATGGCTATATCTATATCTATATATAATATATATTATATATATAGATATATAGATATATCTGTATGTATAATATATATTATATATAGTTATAGATATAGCTATATCTGAATATATATAATATATTATATATATACAGATATAGCTATATCTATATCTATATGTAATATATATTATATATAGATATATAGATATATCTGTATGTATAATATATATTATATATAGTTATAGATATAGCTATATCTGTATATATATAATATATAGAGATATATCTGTATATATATAATATATATTATATTTATTACTCTATTATATTTATTACTCTATTTTATTTGTACATATCTATTCTATTTATTTTATTTTGTTAGTATGTTTGGTCTTGTTCTCTGTCTCCCTCTTTTAGACTGTGAGCCCACTGTTGGGTAGGGACTGTCTCTAGATGTTGCCAACTTGTACTTCCCAAGCGCTTAGTACAGTGCTCTGCACGTAGTAAGCGCTCAATAAATACGATTGATGATGATGATGATGATCTGTAAAATGGGGATTAAGACTGTGAGGCCCATGTGGGACAGGGACTGTATCCAACTCAATTAGCTTGTATCTATTCCAGTGTGTAGCATGATACTTGGCACGTAGTTGCTAGTTGCGGACAGGGAATGTGTCTGTTAAACATGTCTACCCCAGTGCTTAGTACAGCGCCTTGCACAGAGTAAGGACTCAGCAAATAATAATAATAATGATGGCATTTATTAAGCACTTACTATGTGCAAAGCGCTGTTCTAAGTGCTGGGGAGGTTACAAGGTGATCAAGTCTTCCCACGGGGGGCTCACGGTTTTAATCCCCATTTTACAGATGAGGTCACTGAGGCCCAGAGAAGTGAAGTGACTTGCCCAAAGTCACACAGCAGACAAGGGGCAGAGCCGGGATTTGAACCCATGACCTTGAGCCTGCTGTTGGGTAGGGACTGTGTCTATACGTTGCCAACTTGTACTTCCCAAGTACTTAGTCCAGTGCTCTGCACACAGTAAACGCTCAATAAATACGATTGAATGAATGAATGAATGACCTTAGTACAGTGCTATGCACACAGTAAGCGCTCAATAAATACGATTGAATGAATGGCCTCTGACTCCCAAGCCCGGGCTTGGGAGGCTTGTACTTCCCAAGCGCTTAGTACAGTGCTCTGCACACAGGAAGCGCTCAATACGATTGAATGAATGGATGAACAAATATCATTTAAGAAAACGGTCCCTACCCAACAGTGGGCTCACAGTCTAGTAGGGGGAGACAGAGAACAAAACCAAACATATTAACAAAATAAAATAAATAGAATAGATATGTACAAGTAAAATAAATAAATAGAGTAATAAATATGTACATGCATATATACAGGTTTATTGATGTATTGTAATAATAATAATAATAATAATAATGGTATTTGTTAAGCGTGTACTATGTGCCAAGCACTGATCTAAGCATTGGGGTAGATTCAGGGTAATCAGGTTGTCCCATGTAGGGCTCTCACTTTTAATCCCCATTTTCCAGATGAGGGAACTGAGGCACAGAGAAGTGAGGTGGCTTGCCCGAGGTCACGCAGCAGACAAGTGGCCGAATCGGGATTAGAACCCACATCCTGTGACTCCCAAGGCCAGGCTTTTTCCACTAAGCCATGCTGCTTCCCTCCCAAGCGTTTAGTACAGTACTCTGCACAGAGGCAGCGCTCATTAAATACAGTTGAACGGAGGCTTAACAATCACCTTGTAAGCTCCCCAGCGCCTAGAACAGTGCTTTGCACATAGTAAGCGCCTAACAAATACCATCGTTATTATTAAAAGAAACCCAGTAGAACAAAGCCCTACTGAGAGCTCACCTCCTCCAGGAGGCCTTCCCAGACTGAGCCCCCTCCTTCCCCTCCACCTTACCTCCTTCCCCTCCCCACGGCACCTGGATATATGTTGGTACAGATTTATTACTCTATTTATATTTATTCCTCTATTTTACTTGTACATATTTATTCTCTTTATTTTATTTCGTTAACGTTCTGTTTTGTTGTCGGTCTCCCCCTTCTAGACTGTGAACCCGCTGTCGGGTAGGGCCCGTCTCTATAAGTTGCTAACTTGGACTTCCCAAGCGCTTAGCGCAGTGCTCTGCATCATCATCATCATCAATCGTATTTATTGAGCGCTTACTGTGTGCAGAGCACTGTACTAAGCGCTTGGGAAGTACAAGTTGGCAACACATAGAGACGGTCCCTACCCAACGGCGGGCTCACAGTCTAAAAGGGGGAGACAGAGAACAAAACCAAACATACTAACAAAATAAAATAAATAGAATAGATGTGTACAGGTAAAATAGAGTAATAAATCTGTACAAACATATATCCAGCTATACAGGTGCTGTGGGGAAGGGAAGGAGGTAAGGCGGGGAGGATGGAGGGGGGACAGGAAGGAGGGGGGCTCAGTCTGGGAATCAATCAATCAATCGTATTTATTGAGCACTTACTGTGTGCAGAGCACTGTACTAAGCGCTTGGGAAGTACAAGCTGGCAACATCTAGAGACAGTCCCTACCCAACAGTGGGCTCACAGTCTAGAAGGGGGGAGACAGAGAACAAAACCAAACGTACTAACAAAATAAAATATATAGAATAGATATGTACAAGTAAAATAAATAAATAGAGTAATAAATATGTACAAACATATATCCATCTATACAGGTGCTGTGGGGAAGGGAAGGAGGTAAGATGGGGGGGATGGAGAGGGGGACGAGGGGGAGAGGAAGGAAGGGGCTCAGTCTGCACACAGTAAGCGCTCAATAAATATGACTGAATGAATGAATACTAGTATTTAAGCTCTTGCTATGTGCCAAGCACTGTATGGACCCGCAGGAGTAGATACTTTAAATTATATATAATAGATTTCTATCAGGGTCCGTCTCCCCTTCTAGAGTGTAAGCTTGTTGTGGGCGGGGAATATTTGCTAACGCTGTTGTGTTGTACTCTCCCGAGCACTTAGTACAGTGCTCTGCACATGCTCAGTATATTTTTACATTTCAAGGGCTGCTTGCCTTCACACCTTTCTCCTGTGTTCACAACAACTTAGTCTGTTTACTCATAATCACTGTAAACACTGTTTTTTTCACTCTCAAGGGCCCCAGGACAATTCAACCATCTCTTCAGGGTTCTCCTAAATCAATCAATCAATCAATCGTATTTATTGAGCACTTACTGTGTGCAGAGCACTGGACTAAGCGCTTGGGAAGTCCAAGTTGGCAACATATAGAGACAGTCCCTACCCAACAGTGGGCTCACAGTCCAGAAGAATAACGATGGCATTTATTAAGCGCTTACTATGTGCAAAGCACTGTTCTAAGCGCTGGGGAGGTTACAAGGTGATCAGGTTGTCCCATGGGGGGCTCACAGTCTTCATCCCCATTTTACAGATGAGGGAACTGAGGCCCAGAGAAGTGACGTTGACTTGCCCAAATTCACACAGCTGACAAGTGGCAGAGCCGGGATTTGAACCCATGACCTCTGACTCCCAAGCCCGGGCTCTTTCCACTGAGCCACGCTGCTAAACACTAGCAGCTTGGCCTAATGGATAGAGCACAGGCCCGGCAGTCAGGAGGACCCGGGTTCAAATCCCGGCTCTGCCACTCGATGATGATGCTTTTTGTTAAGCGCTTACTATGTGCCAAGCACTGTTCTAAGCGCTGGGGGAGATACAGGGTAATCAAGTTGTCCTACATGGGGCTCACAGTCTTAATCCCCATTTTTACAGATGAGGTAACTGAGGCTCAGAGAAGTTAAGTGACTTGCCCAAGGTCACACAGCAGACTTGTGGTGGAGCTGGGATTTGAACCCATGACCTCTGACTCCAAAGCCCGGGCTCTTTGTGAGCCCAGCGTAGCTCAGTGGAGTCACCCACGGGGGGCTCACAGTCTTAATCCCCATTTTCCAGATGAGGGAACTGAGGCCCAGAGAAGTGAAGTGACTTGCCCAAAGTCACACAGCTGACAAATGGCGGAGGCGGGTTTATTCATTCATTCATTCAATCGTATTTATTGAGCGCTTACTGTGTGCAGAGCACTGGACTAAGAACCCACTCGACTGCTGGGTGACCTTGGGCAAGTCACTTCACTTCAAGTTGTCCCACATGGGGCTCACAGTCTTAATCCCCATTTTTCCAGATGAGGGAACTGAGGCTCAGAGAAGTGACTTGCCCAAGGTCACACAGCAGACTTGTGGCGGAGCCGGGATTCGAACCCATGACCTCTGACTCCAAAGCCCGGGCTCTTTCCACTGAGCCACGCTGTACTGTGACCGTGAGCCCAATGGGGGACGGGGACTGTTTTCAACCTGATTAACCCTGTCTCTACCCCAGCGCTTAAAGCCGTGCTTGGCATATAGTAAGTGCTTAATAAGTACCCTCATTATTATTTTTCTCTCTCGTGGACCCAAGGACAATCGAGCCATCGCCTCGAGGTTCTCCTAATCATGGGCCTAATCCGTTTTAAACCGTGAGCCCGCTGTTGGGTAGGGACCGTCTCTATATGTTGCCAATTTGTACTTCCCAAGCGCTTAGTCCAGTGCTCTGCACATAGTAAGCGCTCAATAAATACGATTGATGATGATGATGATGGGCCTCTCCACTCTCAGTGACCCAAAGACAGTTCAACAGTCTCCCCGGGGATCAAGTTGTTATTGCTGTCTTGTACCTCAACTACAATCAATCAATCGTATTTATTGAGCGTTTACTGTGTGCAGAGCACTGGACTAAGCGCTTGGGAAGTACAAGTTGGCAACTACAACATGTAAACTTAAAGCACCCTCCAATTCCCCCCTCTCCAACATATTAACATAATAACACAATAACACAAAACATATTAACAAAATAAATAGAATAAATATCATGCGCCCTCTCCAGTCAGCCCATCCCAGTCTTCCCCTCCGCCCCATCCCTGTCCTCCTCCTCATCATCATCAATCGTATTTATTGAGCGCTTACTGTGTGCAGAGCACTGTACTAAGCGCTTAGGAAGTACAAGTTGGCAACATATAGAGACAGTCCCTACCCAACAGTGGGCTCACTGTCCTCCTGTCCCAACACCATCCCTAGTCCCTTTCCCCCGGCGTTGGCCTGTCGACTCACTTCCATCCAAACCTTCCTCACCGCTCCCGCTGTTCCCCCCCAACCCCAACACACACATAATAATAATAATAATAATAATAATAATAATAATGGCATTTGTTAAGCACTTACTATGTGCCAAGCCCTGTTCTAAGCGCTGGGGGGGGGATACAAGGTGATCAGGTTGTCCCACGTGGGGCTCACAGTCTTCATCCCCATTTTACAGATGAGGGAACTGAGGCTCTGAGAAGTGAAGTAAATAATAAATAAATATTAATAATATTTATTTGATATTAAAATAAATATTTTATATATTATTATATTATAAATATATATTATATTTTATATATATTTTCTATAAATATTTTATATGATAAAAATTTATATTATATAATAAAAATCAATGAATACGATTGATGATGATGATTGATGATGAAGTGACTTGCCCAAGGTCACACAGCGGACACGTGGCGGAGCCGGGATTCGAACCCATGACCTCTGGCTCCAAAGCCCGGGCTCTTTCCCACTGAGCCACGCTGCTTCTCTGCACATCCTACACTACATCAAGAAACAGACATATCCCCTGCCCACCACGAGCTACTGTGCTAAGCACTCGGATAGAAACAAGCTAATCAGGTTAACGCAGTCCGTGTCCCACATGGGGCTCACGCTTTTAATCCCCATTTTCCAGATGAGGGAACTGAGGCACAGAGAAATGACTTGCTAAAGGTCACACAGCAGACAGGTGGTGGAAGTGGTGGACCCAAGGACAATTGGGCCATCTCCTTATTTATTTGTACATATCTATTCTATTTATTTTATTTTGTTAGTATGTTTGGTTTTGTTCTCTGTCTCCCCCTTTTAGGCTGTGAGCCCACTGTTGGGTAGGGACTGTCTCTATAGGTTGCCAATTTGTACTTCCCAAGCGCTTAGTACAGTGCTCTGCACATAGTAAGCGCTCAATAAATACGATTGATGATGATGATTAGGAGAACCTCAAGGAGATCATCATCATCAATCGTATTTATTTTTTTATTATTTTTTTAAATGGCATTTATTAAGCGCTTACTATGCGCAAAGCCCTGTTCTAAGCGCTGGGGAGGATACAAGGTGATCGGGTTGTCCCTCGGGGGACTCACAGTCTTCATCCCCATTTTACAGATGAGGTAACCGAGGCCCAGAGAAGTTCAGTGACTTGCCCAAAGTCACACAGCTGACAGAGCCGGGATTTGAACCCATGATCTCTGACTCCAAAGCCCGGGCTCTTTCCACTGAGCCACGCTGCTTCTCTCTTTATTGAGCGCTTAGTGTGTGCAGAGCGCTGTACTAAGCGCTTGGGAAGGACAAATTGGCAACATAGAGAGACGGTCCCTACCCAACAGTGGGCTCACAGGCTAATCATGGGCTTCTCCGCTCTCAATGACACAAAGACAGCTCGACAATCTCCTCGGGGATCAAGTTGTTATTGCTGTTTTTTACCACAACTACAACACGGAAACTTAAAATACACACTCTACCATGACCCTCCGATTCCTCCCCTCCGCCCCATCCCTGTCCTCCTGTCCCAACAGCATCCCTAGTCCCCCTCCGGGTTGGCCTGTCGACTCACTTCCATCCATCCATCCAACCAATCAATCAATCAATCGTATTTATTGAGCGCTTACCGTGTGCAGAGCACTGGACTAAGCGCGTAGATAGAGCACAGGCCCGGCAGTCAGAAGGACCCGGGTTCAAATCCCGGCTCTGCCACTTGATGGTGATGCTTTTTGTTAAGCGCTTACTGTGTGCCAAGCACCGTTCTAAGCGCTGGGGAGGTTACAAGGTGATCAGGTGGTCCCACGGGGGGCTCACGGTCTTCATCCCCATTTTCCAGATGAGGGAACTGAGGCCCAGAGAAGTGAAGTGACTTGCCCAAAGTCACACAGCTGACAAATGGCGGAGGCAGGATTATTCATTCATTCATTCAATCGTATTTATTGAGCGCTTACTGTGTGCAGAGCACTAGTCCCCCTCCCCCGGAGTTGGCCTGTCGACTCACTTCCATCCATCCAATCAATCAATCAATCGTATTTATTGAGCGCTTACTGTGTGCAGAGCACTGGACTAAGCGCTTGGGAAGCACCCCCACAGAGACCTCCGATTTTTCAGCCCCATCTTATTTGCTCAACTCATCACGCCCCATTTTGTTTTGTTCTCTGTCTCCCCCTTCTAGACTGTGAGCCCGCTGTTGGGTAGGGACCGTCTCTATCTGTGGCCGACTTGTCCTTCCCAAGCGCTTAGTCCAGTGCTCTGCACACAGTAAGCGCTCAATCAATACGATTGAATGAATGAATGAATGAATTTAGCCACTGTACCCAAACTACTTTCCCTTGATGACCAAACTGACTCAACACCACCAACTCAATTCACTCACTCCCCCGTCCCCGTGGGACAACCTGATCACCTTGTAACCTCCCCAGCGCTTAGAACAGTGCTTTGCACATAGTAAGCGCTTAATAAATGCCATTATTATTATTTATTGAGCACTTACTGTGTGCAGAGCACTGTAGTATGTGTTTGGGAGAGTACAAACACATACCCATTGGTATGCCATTATAAATAAAATAACACAACAATAACATAGTCCCTGCCCACAGCGAGTTGACAGTCTAGATGAGACAGACAGTAATATAAATAAATAAATGACAGGCATGGACATAAGTGCTATGGGGCTGGGAGGGGGGATTCATTCATTCATTCATTCATTCAATTGTATTTATTGAGCACTTACTGTGTGCAGAGCACTGGACTAAGCGCTTGGGAAGTACAAGCTGGCAACATATAGAGACGGTCCCTAAAAATAATAATAATAATGAAATAATGGCATTTATTAAGTGCTTACTATGTGAAGAGCACTGTTCTAAGCGCTGGGGAGTATATAAGGTGATCAGGTTGTCCCATGGGGGGCTCACAGTCTTAATCCCCATTTTCCAGATGAGGGAACTGAGGCCCAGAGAAGTGAAGTGACTTGCCCAAAGTCACGAAGCTGACAATGGGAGGGGCCGGGATTTGAACCCATGACCTCTGACTCCAAAGCCCGGGCTCTTTCCACTAAGCCACACACAGTGCTCTGCACCCAGTAAGCGCTCAATAAATATGATTGAATGAATGATGTGTGTGTGTATATAATAATAATAATGGCATTTATTAAGCGCTTACTATGTGCAAAGCACTGTTCTAAGCACTGGGGAGGTTACAAGGTGAGCAGGTTGTCCCACTTGGGGCTCACAGTCTTAGTCCCCGTTTTACAGATGGGGTAACTGAGGCGCAGAGAAGCGAAGCGACTTGCCCAAAGTCACCCAGCTGACAAGTGGCGGAGCCGGGATTCGAACCCCTGACCTCTGACTCCAAAGCCCGGGCTCTTTCCGCTGAGCCACGCTGCTTCACTTCATGAAACGCCAAATCCTTAGGTGTGAGGTTTTTAAAGCCCCGCGAGCCCCGCTACCTTTTTATTTTCAGCCGCCGGGGTCAGTCGGCCTCGTCAACTTCAGAGGCCTGGAAAGGACCCGCCGCCGCCGCCACCGCCGGCCCAATCCCATCGCCATGGAAACACGTTTCCCTCGCATCTGAATCAAAAAATAGATGTCACCTGCCTTCACTTGACAATAGACCGAGACGCGGGGCCTCACCATAATCATTCAGCGCTTCGGCTTGGAAGGTAGGGAGATCTCGGACATTTATGGCGACAGAATGCGAGGTCGCCGCTATTTATTTGTTGCCGGGGTGGATCGGGTCGTCGCAGGCGTGATGGGCTGTGGAAACGCTTCCTTCAGAGGCATTCGAGCGAACTTCGCTCACGCGCCGCGGCCATCGAGGGAGAAAACTATTTTCATCACGAGTCGACGTCTGCCTATAGAGAGAGAGGTGTAACAAGTCTATCGTCATCATCATCAATCGTATTTATTGAGCGCTTACTATGTGCAGAGCACCGGACTAAGCGCTTGGGGAGTCCAAATTGGCAACATCTAGAGACAGTCCCTACCCATCAGTGGGCTCACAGTCTAAAAGGGGGAGACGGAGAACCAAACCAAACATACTAACAAAATAAAATAGAATAGATATGTACAAGTAAAATAGAGTAATAAATATGCACGAACATATATACAGGTGCTGTGGGGAAGGGAAGGAGGTAAGATGGGGGGGATGGAGAGGGGGACGAGGGGGAGAGGAAGGAAGGGGCTCAGTCTGGGAAGGCCTCCTGGAGGAGGTAGCTCTCAGTAGGGCCTTGAAGGGACTTGGTGTTACACACTTATCCACACTTATCCACTTGGTGTTACACAACCACCACCCATTTTTAGCATCCTCTCCGCTCCCCTGGTATTAAAGAGATCCATTTAACCCAGGCTTCTCAAGTCCCGACCCCAAAACTGACAACAGAAGGAAAGAATGTCGTTTTCAGACTGTCCCTTCGGGCTGAGTTAATAATCAAGTTTGTTTTTATCATCATCATCATCAATCGTATTTATTGAGCGCTTACTATGTGCAGAGCACTGGACTAAGCGCTTGGGAAGTCCAAGTTGGCAACACATAGAGGCAGTCCCTACCCAACAGTGGGCTCACAGTCTAAAAGGGGGAGACAGAGAACAAAACCAAACATACTAACAAAATAAAATAAATAGAATAGATATGTACAAATAAAATAAATAAATAAAAAGAGTAAAAAATATGTACAAACATATATACATATATACAGGTGCTGTGGGGAAGGGAAGGAGGTCAGATCGGGGGGGATGGAGAGGGGGACGAGTTTTTAGACTGTGAGCCCACTGTTGGGTAGGGACTGTCTCTATATGTTGCCAACTTGTACTTCCCAAGCGCTTAGTACAATGCTCTGCACAGTATGCGCTCAATATGATTGATTTTTTGCAGTATCATTGTGCGTCTACTATGTGCCAAGCACTGCACTAAGCGCTGAGGTGGCGTGGCTCAGTGGAAAGAGCCCGGGCTTGGGAGTCAGAGGTCATGGGTTCGCCACTTGTCGGCTGTGTGACCTTGGGCAAGCCACTTAACTTCTCTGTGCCTCAGTTACCTCATCTGGTAACTGCTTAGAGAAGCAGCGTGGCTCAGTGGAAAGAGCCCGGGCTTTGGAGTCAGAGGTCATGGGTTCAAATCCCAGCTCTGCCAATTGTCAGCTGTGTGACTTTGGGCAAGTCACTTCCCTTCTCCGGGCCTCAGTTCCCTCATCTGTAAAATGGGGATTAAGACTGTGAGCCCTCTGTGGGACAACCTGATCACCTCGTAACCTCCCCAGCGCTTAGAACAGTGCTTTGCACATAGTAAGCGCTTAATAAATGCCATCATTATTATTATTATCTGGAAAACGGGGATGAAGGCTGTGAGCCCCACGAGGGACGGCCTGCTCACCTTGTATCCCCCCCAGTGCTTAGAACAGTGCTTTGCACATAGTAAGCGCTTAACAAATACCACCATTATCATCATTATTATATAAGTATGTATATAGGGACCATCTCTATCACTCTATTTTATTTGTACATATTTATCCTATTTATTTTGTTAATGCTTTGTCTTTTGCCTTCTAGACTGTGAGCCCATTGTTGGGTAGGGACCGTCTCTATATGTTGCCAACTTGGACTTCCCAAGCGCTTAGTCCAGTGCTCTGCACACAGTAAGCGCTCAATGAATACGACTGATGATGATAGTCCAGTGCTCTGCACACAGTAAGCGCGCTCAATAAATACGATCGAATGAGTTTGGACACAGTCCCCGTCCCACGCGGGGCTGTTTTAATTCCCATTTCACAGATGAGGTTACTGAGGTACAGAGAAGTTAAGGGACTCACCCAAGGTCACCTAGCGGACAAGTGGCGGAGAGGGGGGGATTAGAACCCAGATCCTGACTCCCACACTCGTGCTCCATCCACTAGGCAACTCTGCTTCTCAAGTCCGCGTCAACCGTTTCCTTTTTCCTTCCGCACGCTCTCGTAGCATTGAGCTTCAGCCACGCGTTAGTGACCCGCCGCCATTCACAATTCCGCCATCCCCCCCACATCCGTCTTGTCAGGACAGCAGCTGGTTCGATTCCGGCCTTCTGTTGGGAAAAAAAGAATCCCAAGGAGCCCGGCACTCTGGTGAAATCGCAGTGTGGGGGCAGGCCAGAAAAGTCCGTCCCCCTGTGCCATTTCGCCGACGTGGGCCGTGGTCTGCGCTCGTTCTGTTACGGGTCTGTTCCCACTCTTCTGCCTTGGCCACATGGCTGGGAAGAAGCGGGAACACCGCCCTCCATCCCTACCAGCCAAAGCTGCTCCTCGGAGGGAGACGGAAAGAGGGAGGTCCGAGGGCCAGAGGGAAGTTGGCGGGGAAGATTATCCACCCACTTCCGAGGGTCAGGGAAGTGCCTCCACTCCGCCTTGGGATCCCATTTGATCGTGGAAAATTTCCGTTCGCAGCTACGCGTTACAGCCTAGAATTCCTGCCAGGACCGTACTTCCATCCAAAGGGAGCCGCGCATTAAACAGAAGCCTTTTAAGAGCTTCGAGGGCAACCACCCAGAGACCTCGCAGCACTTTAGCTACTGTCTCGTCCTCGGGGGGGTTTAGGAACGAAGTATTTTGTGAAGGGAGAAAAGTAGTCGAGTGGTTTTGGAGGCCTGGGCTTTCAAGACCCTGCCCCTAAAAGTTTCGGTCTGGTACATCAGTCTTTTTTTTTTTATGAACACGCTGTCCCTTCTCACGGTTGACGCTCACCCACCTAAGCCGTCATTTGTTCTAGACAAATGTTTGGGAGGTATGCTTCGAAAGTTTGGGCAAAACCCACCATGAGACGGGCTCATATGCTGTGGTTGAGTGGAAGGAGAAAAAAAAATAAAGCTTAAAACACCCTTAACAGGGCTCACCTCCAACTAGAGTTTAACCCTGCAAAGGCATACACTTTTACATACATAAGCGCTTAGTCCAGTGCTCTGCACACAGTAAGCGCTCAATAAATACGACTGATGATGATACACTGAGCCTACCCCTAAACTCTGCCTAGAGGATTACTAAACAAAGTCTTAGTTAAACACACATACATCTCCAACAGGTTTATTTTTAAAAGAGGGTGGGATTCTCTGGGGTGGGGGGGAAAGAGAGGGCGGGGTCGTTTAGAATAGAAAATAAATACAAATGTAAAGTTGTTTTGCTAATCATTTTATAGCCACGATGAACAGACTAGTACACAGGAGACCCCTGTACGTTAACAACAACAGCACAATAAAGGCTTGGAGGGCGAGGTGTTCCCTTGGCAAGGCTGAAGATTTCAGTCTCTGGTATTTGGAATTTCGGCTGCAGTCCTTTTTGGGATGGATCGGTGGATCTCAGAGTCCATGCTTTAACCGGATTTGAACAGAAGAATGGCAACTTGGCCCAGGTAGAAGTAGATGAAGTGTTTGGTCTCGTGTGTCACATAGCTACCGAAGTTCCTCCCCACGATGCAGTGCCAGGTGGGGTTGTACTTCTTGTCAAACTCCTGGGGAGGAGGGGAAAGAAATAAAATAAAATAAAGACACTCTTAGCTTCACGAAAATAAAATAAAAAGACAGTCTTAGTTTCACGTCGGACATGAGGACCGGCCTCCTTCCCTAGCCAGTCTAGACAGGGGAGACATCGGGAGGGAGGTTAGCATCTGCGGATTCTTGGAATGCAAGAATGTCCCTTGTTTCCAAGTCGCCTACGTACCGCATTAATGCAAACATACTTGGCTTCTGAGTTAAGTGGAACCGCGGAGTACAGAGCCCAGCAGGCTCAAAACAGCTGCAGCACAGAGCTCTCTTGTATCCAAGCATCCCCCTTTTCATCCTTCTCCTCCCACGTTATTGTTCTTTAAGAAGTGGCAGATCGGAGTTGGCGGGGGGAAGAGCGGTACTGAGGACTTGAACTGGGAAGTGCTACGGGAAGTCGTTTCCCTCTATCTTTCCCCTGGGAGCCTTTTTTTAAAATGTTTTTTTACTCTGTGCCAAGCACTGTGCTAACTACTGGGGCGGATACAGGCTAATCCGGTTGGACGCAGTCCCTGGGGGCTCACGCCCGTTTGCACATCAGGTGACGCGCAACAGAGTGACTTGCCCAAGGTCACACACACACACAGGACAAGTGGCACAGCCAAGGCGAGAACCCGGGTCCGGACTCCCGGCCCCGTGCTCTACCCACTAGGCCACGCTGCTTCTCTCACTCATTCATTCAATCGTATTTATTGAGCGCTTACTGTGTGCGGAGCACTGGACTAAGCGCTTGGGAAGGACAAGTCGGCAGCATCTAGAGACGGTCCCTACCCCGGGTCTCCGACACTACGCGGCAATCAAGAGAAGCGGCGTGGC
The DNA here is from genome assembly GCF_015852505.1 of Tachyglossus aculeatus. Taxonomy (NCBI): domain Eukaryota; kingdom Metazoa; phylum Chordata; class Mammalia; order Monotremata; family Tachyglossidae; genus Tachyglossus; species Tachyglossus aculeatus. The sequence continues at coordinate 38,015,453 of NC_052086.1, forward strand.
TCAGTGGAAAGAGCCCGGGCTTTGGAGTCAGAGGTCAGGGGTTCAAATCCCGGCTCTGCCCATGAATAATAACAATGGCATTTATTAAGCGCTTACTATGTGCAAAGCACTGTTCTAAGCGCTGGGGAGGTTACAAGGTGATCAGGTTGTCCCACGGGGTCTCACAGTCTCAATCCCCGTTTTACAGATGAGGTAACTGAGGCCCAGAGAAGTTAAGTGACTTGCCCAAAGTCACACAGCCGACAGTTGGCAGAGTAGGGATTTGAACCCATGACCTCTGACTCCAAAGCCCGGGCTCCTTCTGTTGAGCCACGCTGCTTCTCCATTAGCTGTGTGACTCTGGGCAAGTCACTTCGCTTCTCTGGGCCTCAGTGACCTCATCCGTAAAATGGGGATGAAGACCGTGAGCGCCCCGTGGGACAACCTGATCGCCTTGTAACCTCCCCAGCGCTTAGAACAGTGCTTTGCACCTAGTAAGCGCTTAATGCCGTTATTATTATTAAGAGAAATTGGCAGAATTTCACTTCAAATAGTTCCACCACGCTCTAGACTTGTTTGCCAAGCTCTTACCAGAACAGTGGGTGTAACGGGCATTCTCTTACACACACACACCCCTCCCACCCCCCCGGGCAAGACCATCACTCATTTTTAAATATAAGTGAAGTACTGGAACAACTGATGTCAGTCTTAAAGATTTTTTTTTTTTTTAATAAATAAATTTGGGGAGCCCTCTTTCCCAAACGCCCTATCAAGAGTACAGTTTGAGTTTCAAGAAGGAAATGGTGGTGGTGGTGCGGGGAGACAAGGCCTAGGACCCCCTGTATAGATTTCGAAGCACAACAGTACATTTACATTGTGTTGAGGGCAGGGAGCGAGTATAGTTTTTGCTAGGCACTCAAGAACAGTGCTATGCGCCCTTGGGGGAGCGCTCAGTAAATATCTGTTGATTGACTGCAGCTACTTAAGACCTATTAAAAAGGCAGTAGCTGTTCTTGCTTGACTACATGAAATCTCACACGGTCAGCATTGTTGCCCTCGTCAGAAGTGGTATTTATTTCTATTCCAACAATCTTTGGAGCCTGGGCCTAACCCACCCACTCCTGAGACTGCCAGCTTTCTTCCCTTCGAGCAACAGAGTTTCTGTCTGAGAGCTAGCACTTTTATTAGATTTTTTCAGAGGGCTATTCACCAATCCTCTCCTCCTCCTCCTCCCGCTTCAACTTTCCCCTTGGCAAAGCCTCCTGCCCCGGGATTCTCCCAGGGCTCATCTGGGAACACCCCCACTTTTTCCTGCCACCCCTACTATACCTAGGAGTCGACTGTTCACATTTATTGAACGCTCCTTGGGTGCGGAGCACTGTACTAAAGCACTTGGAGAGGACAATACAGAAACTATTGCTAGGTGAAGACAGGAGGGTGGTGTTGAAAGGTTTCATCTCATTATTAGATCCTTTTAGGACTCCGGTTCACATGGCCATTTAAACACAATTTTCTTTGGGGTTCCTGACAAGGAAGCTCTTTCTCTAACCCCCTGGATTACAGTCTCTTAATGCAGTCTCATTAAGGGCAACGGTAACACGGACACAAGCACGCCAATCGCTTTGGGGAGGGCCAGTAACCAGCTGAAATGTAACAATTCTTCCCGAGGGCCTAGACAGGACACAGAGCCCCAAAAGACCCCTTCCCTAAACGCCCCAGCCCCTCTCCGGGGGTCTCCCTCGCAAACAGTTCCTCCTACCTTCTTGATATGGGCCGCTATGTCCTTCTCTATATTGTATTTCTCCAGGGCCTGAGTGGCACATTCCACCGAGTCCTGCTGCATCTCCTCCGACATATCCGCATTTTTGATCACGGCTTTTCGGTCGCACATGGTTACCTGGTACAAGGAGAGGGAAGGGGGGGGCAGGGGGGAAAAAGGGTGTGTGGGGGGAGAAGCAAAGAAGAAGTTGAGTGGGGTCTGGACCATTCGTGGGAGAAATCGGCAAAATTTCACTGACAATAGGCGCTGAAGTTTGCAGAATTGCACTTACAATAGGCGCTGAGGTTGGCAAAATTTCACTTACAACGGTTGTAGAACTTTGCAGAATTGCACTTACAATAGGTATTGAGGTTTGCCAAATTTCACTTAATATGGTCGTAGTAAGTGCAATTCTGCCAATTTCAACAGGAGTTGAGGTTGGCCAAATGTCACTTAAAACGGTCGTAGAAATCGGCAGAATTGCACTTACAATAGGTATCGAGGCTTGCACCATTTCACTGGCGATAGGCGCTGAGATTTGCCAGACTTCTTTTAAAAACGGTCGTGGAAATGGGCAGAATTGCCCTTACAACAGGCGTTGAGGTTGGCTCAAGTTCACTTAAAAACGGTCGTAGAAATGGGCAGAATTACACTTAGGCGCTGAGGTGTGCTCAGTTTCACTTAGAAAACGGTCGTAGAAATGGGCGGAATTGCCCTTACAACAGGCGTTGAGGTTGGCCCAGTTTCACTTAAAAACAGTCGTAGAAATTGGGCAGAACTGCACTTACAACAGGAGCTGAAGTGTGCCCGATTTCACTTAAAAACGGTCATAGAAATGGGCAGAATTGCCTTTACAACAGGTGTTGAGGTTGGCCCAATTTCAGTTAAAACGGTGGAGGAAATGGGCCCCATTTCACTCAAAAGGCGGTGGAAATGGGCCGAATTTCACTTACAACAGTGGTAGAAAGGGGCCCAATTTCACTTACAATGGTGGTAGAAAGGGGCCCAATTTCACTTACAACGGTGGTAGAAAGGGGCCCAATTTCACTTACAACGGTGGTGGAAATGTGCCCAATTTCACTTACAACAGTGGAAGAAATGGGCAGCATTTCGGTTAAAAAGGTGGACGAAATAGGCCGAATTTCACTTAAAAGGCGGTGGAAATGGGCCGAATTTCAGTTAAAACGGTGGTAGAAACGGGCCCCATTTCATTTAAAAGGCGGTGGAAATGGGCAGAATTTCAGTTAAAACGGTGGTAGAAATGGGCCCAATTTCACTTAAAACGGGAGTGGAAATGGGCAGAATTTCAGTTAAAACGGTGGGGGAAAATGGGCAGCATTTCAGTTAAAACAGGGGAGAAAATGGGCCCAATTTCACTTAAAACAGGGGTGGAAATGGGCATCATTTCACTTACAACGGTGGTGGAAATGGGCATCATTTCAGTTAAAACGGTGGACGAAATGGGCCCCATTTCACTTCAATCAATCGTATTGATTGAGCGCTTACTGTGTGCAGAGCACTGTACTAAGCGCTTGGGAAGTCCAAGATGGCAACATCTAGAGACGGTCCCTACCCAACAGTGGGCTCACAGTCTAAAAGGGGGGGACGGAGAACAAAACCAAACATACTAACAAAATAAAACAGACTAGATATGTACAAGTAAAATAAATAAACGGTGGAGGAAATGGGCAGCATTTCAGTTAAAAAGGTGGACGCAATGGGCCCAATTTCACTTAAAAGGCGGTGGAAGTGGGCCCAATTTCGGTTAAATTTTGGTTCTATTTATTTTATTTTGTTAGTATGTTTGGTTTTGTTCTCCGTCTCCCCCTTTTAGACTGTGAGCCCACTGTCGGGTAGGGACCGTCTCTAGATGTTGCCAACTTGGACTTCCCAAGCGCTTAGTCCAGTGCTCTGCACACAGTAAGCGCTCAATAAATACGATTGATTGATTAAAACGGTGGAGCCAACGGGCCCCATTTCAGTTAATATGTTTGGTTTTGTTCTCTGCCTCCCCCTTCTAGCCTGTGAGCCCGCTGTTGGGTAGGGACCGTCTCTAGATGTTGCCAACTTGGACTTCCCAAGCGCTTAGTCCAGTGCACAGTAAGCGCTCAGTAAGTACGACTAAAACGGTGGAGGAAATGGGCCCAATTTCACTCAAAAGGTGGTGGAAGTGGGCCCAATTTCGGTTCAAAAGGTGGTGGAAACGGGCCCCATTCCCCGGGAAAGGCGGTGGAGGGAAGGGGCAGCGTTTCCATGAAAACGGTCAATCGATCAATCGTATTTATTGAGCGCTTACTATGTGCAGAGCACCGTACTACGCGCTTGGGAAGTACAAATTGGCAACATCTAGAGACAGTCCCTACCCAACAGTGGGCTCACAGTCTAAAAGGGGGAGACGGTCTAAAAGGGGGCACTTCCACCGCCTTTTGAGGGAAATTGGGCCCATTTCGTCCACCGTTTTAACTGAAATGCTGCCCATTGCCACCAACTTTTTAAGTGAAATCGGGCCCATTTCCACCGCCGTTTTAACTGAAATTCTGCCCGTTTCCACCCCCGTTGTAAGTGAAATTGGGCCCATTTCCACCACCCTTTTAAGTGAAATTGGGCCCATTTTCTCCACTGTTTTAACTGAAATGCCGCTCATTTCCCCCACCGTTTTAACTGATATTCCGCCCATTTCTAGCACCGTTTTAAGTGAAGTGGGGCCCATTTCTACCACCGTTTTAACGGAAATTCTGCCCCTTTCTAGCACCGTTTTAAGTGAAGTGGGGCCCATTTCTACCACCGTTTTAACTGAAATTCTGCCCATTTCCAGCACGGTTTTAACTGAAATTCGGCCCTTTTCCACCGCCTTCTGAGTGAAATTCGGCCCCTTTCGTCCACCGTCTTAACCAAAATGCTGCCCCTTTCTAAAAAGGGGAGACTGAGAACCAAACCAAACATACTAACAAAATAAAATAAATAGACTAGATATGTACAAGTAAAATAAATAAATAAATAGAGTAATAAATATGTACAAACATATATGCAGGTGCTGTGGGGAAGGGAAGGAGGTAAGGTGGGGGGGATGGAGAGGGGGACGAGGGGGAGAGGAGGGAAGGGGCTCAGTCTGGGAAGGCCTCCTGGAGGAGGCGTTTCCCTAGTTGAGGGAGGCTTGTTGGGGAGGGGGGTTCTCACCGTGGGGTTGGGGGCGGCGATGGGCTGCTCCCTGAGGCGATGGCGATGGCGTGGGGACAAGGACAGCAGCAGCAGCAACAGCAGCAGGTGCAGGCGTTGCTAAGGCGGTTGCGCATCTAAGGCCCCACCGCCCGCCGCCGCCGCCTAGTGCCCGGGCCCCGCCCCCCGCGCCCCCGCCGCCCGCCGCGATTGGCCGCCCCGCCGCCGGCGCGCGGCCCCCATTGGCTCAGCCCCGCAAGGGCTCCCCCGGCAACTTTCGGCCGCGTTCTGTTGCGGGCCACAATGCCCCGCGCGCGGCGTCGGTCGCCACGGCGACGGGGCTGGGGCCTCCGGAGGGGAGCCAATCGGAGGCCCGGAGCGGCCGGAGGCGCCGGGGGCTGTTCCCAGGCAGGCTGACGGCGCGGCGCATGCGCCCTAAGCGGGGCCCGGCTGAGGCGAAGGGGCTTCATTCATTCATTCGTATTTAGTGAGCGCTTATTGGGTGCAGAGCACTGGACTAAGCGCTTGGGAAGTACATCATCATCATCAATCGTATTTATTGAGCGCTTACTATGTGCAGAGCACTGGACTAAGCGCTTGGGAAGTACAAGTTGGCAACATCTAGAGACGGTCCCTACCCAACAGTGGGCTCACAGTCATTCAGTCGTATTTATTGAGCGCTTACTGTGTGCAGAGCACTGGACTAAGCGCTTGGGAAGTCCAAGTTGGCAACAGATAAAGACGGTCCCTACCCAACAGTGGGCTCACAGTCTAGAAGGGGGACATAGACAACAAAACAAAACATATTAACAAAATAAAATAAATAGAATATCATGCGCCCTTCGCAGGGCCCGGCTGAGGCGAAGGCGCTTCATTCATTCATTCAATCGTATTTATTGAGCGCTTACTGGGTGCAGAGCACTGGACTAAACGCTTGGGAAGGACAAGTTGGCAACATCTAGAGACGGTCCCTACCCAACAGTGGGCTCGCAGTCTAGAGGGGGAGACAGACAACAAAACAAAACATATTAACAAAATAAAATAAATGGAATAAATATCATGCACCCTTCGCAGGGCCCTGCTGAGGCGAAGGCGCTTCATTCGTTCATTCAATCGTATTTATTGAGCGCTTACTGTGTGCAGAGCACTGGACTAAGCGCTTGGGAAGTACAAGTTGGCAACATATAGAGAGAGTCCCTACCCAACAGTGGGCTCACAGTCATTCATTCAATCATATTTATTGAGCGCTTACTGCGTGCAGAGCACTGGACTAAACGCTTGGGAAGTCCAAGTTGGCAACATCTAGAGATGGTCCCTACCCAACAGTGGACTCACAGTCTAGAAGGGAGAGATAGACAACAAAACAAAACATATTAACAAAATAAAATAAATAGAATAAATATCATGCGCCCTTCACAGGGCCTGGCTGAGGCGAAGGCGCTTCATTCATTCATTCAATCGAATTTATTGAGCGCTTACTGCGTGCAGAGCACTGGACTAAACGCTTGGGAAGGACAAGTTGGCAACATCTAGAGACGGTCCCTACCCAACAGTGGGCTCACAGGCTAGAAGGGGGAGACAGACAACAAAACAAAACATATTAACAAAATAAAATAAATGGAATAAATATCATGCGCCCTTCGCAGGGCCCGGCTGAGGCGAAGGCGCTTCATTCATTCATTCAATCGTATTTAGTGAGCGCTTACTGCGTGCAGAGCACTGGACTATGCGCTTGGGAAGTCAAAGTTGGCAACTTATAGAGAAGGTCCCTACCCAACAGTGGGCTCACAGTCATTCATTCATTCAATCGTATTTATTGAGCGCTTACTGCGTGCAGAGCACTGGACTAAACGCTTGGGAAGTACAAGTTGGCAACATAGAGAGACGGTCCCTACTCAACAGTGGGCTCACAGTCTAGAAGGGGGAGATAGACAACAAAACAAAACACATTAACAAAATAAAATAAATAGAATAAATATCATGCGCCCTTCGCAGGGCCCAGCTGAGGCGAAGGCGCTTCATTCATTCATTTAGTCGTATTTATTGAGCGCTTACTGCGTGCAGAACACTGGACTAAGCGCTTGGGGAGGACAAGTTGGCAACATAGAGAGACAGTCCCTCCCCAACAGCGGGCTCACAGTCTAGAAGGGGGAGACGGACAACAAAACATTCATTCATTCATTCATTCATTCAATCGTATTTATTGAGTGCTTACTGTGTGCAGAGCACTGCGCTAAGCGCTTGGGAAGTACAAGTTGGCAACATATAGAGACGGTCCCTACCTGACAGCGGGCTCACAGTCTAGAAGGGGGAGACAGAGAACAAAACAAAACATATTAACAAAATAAAATAAATAGAATCGATATGTACAAATAAAATAAACAGAGTAGTAAATCCGTACAAACATATATCCATATATAACAGGTGCTGTGGGGAGGGGAAGGAGGTAAGACGGGGGGATGGGGAGGGGGACGAGGGGGAGAGGAAGGAGGGGCTCAGTCTGGGAAGGCGCTTCCCTCCCTCATTCATTCATTCGAGCCTACTGATTATTAATCGTAATCATAATCACGAGGGTATTTGTTAATAATAATAATATTTTTGGTATTTGCTAACTGCTTACTATGCGCAAAGCACTGTCCTAAGTGCGGGGGAGGATACAAGGTGATCAGGTTGGACCACGGGGGGGCTCACGGTCTTCATCCCCATTTTACAGATGAGGGAACTGAGGCCCAGAGAAGTGAAGTGACTCTTTCCACTGAGCCACGCTATGTGCCAAGCACTGTTCCGAGTGCTGGGGAGGTTACGAGGTGATCGGGTTGTCCCACGAGGGGCTCACAGTCTTCATCCTCATTTTACAGATGAGGGAACTGAGGCCCAGAGAAGTGAAGTGACTTGCCCAAAGTCACATCGCTGACAATTGGCGGAGCCAGGATTTGAACCCATGACCTCTGACACCAAAGCCCGGGCTCTTTCCACTGAGCCAAGCTGCTTCTCGATGATGATGATGATGATGGCATTTGTTAAGCGTTTACTATGTGCAAAGCACTGTTCTAAGCGCTGGGACAGATACAAGGTGATGAGGTGTGGTTGTCCCCCGTGGGGCTCACAGTCTTAATCCCCATTTTCCAGATGAGGGAACTGAGGCCCAGAGAAGTGAAGTGACCTGCCCAAAGTCACACAGCTGACAAGCGGTGGAGCCAGGGTTCGAGCCCATGACCTCTGACTCCCAAGCTCGGGCTCTTTCCACTGAGCCACGCTGTGTGCCAAGCACTGTTCTAAGCGCTGGGGAGGATACAAGGTGATCAGGTTGTCCCATGGGGGGCTCACGGTCTTCATCCCCATTTTCCATTCACTCATTCATTCATTCAATCGTATTTATTGAGCGCTTACTGTGTGTAGAGCGCTTGGGAAGTCCAAGTCGGCAACATCTAGAGACGGTCCCTACCCGCCAACGGGCTCACGGTCTAGAAGGGGGAGACAGACAACAAAACAAAACATGTGGACATTACATGTCCAAGACTGAACTCCTTGTCTTCCCTCCCAAACCCTGCCCTCTCCCTGACTTTCCCGTCTCTGTTGACGGCACTACCATCCTTCCCGTCTCACAAGCCCGCAAACTTGGTGTCATCCTCGACTCCGCTCTCTCGTTCGCCCCTCACATCCAAGCCGTCACCAAACCCTGCCGGTCTCAGCTCCGCAACATTGCCAAGATCTGCCCTTTCCTCTCCATCCATACCGCTCCCCTGCTCGTTCAAGCTCTCATCCTGTCCCGTCTGGACTACTGCATCAGCCTTCTCTCCGATCTCCCATCCTCTTGTCTCTCCCCACTTCAATCCATACTTCATGCCGCTGCCCGGATTGTCTTTGTCCAGAAACGCTCTGGGCATATTACTCCCCTCCTCAAAAATCTCCAGTGGCTACCAATCAATCTGTGCATCAGGCAGAAGCTCCTCCCCCTGGACTTCCAGGCTGTCCATCCATCCCCTGGCCCCCTCCTCCCTCACCTCCCTTCTGTCCTTCTCCAGCGCAGCCCGCACCCTCCGCTCCTCTGCCGCTAATCTCCTCACCATTAGGCCTCGTTCTCGCCCGTCCCGCCATCGACCCCCGGCCCACGTCTTCCCCCGGGCCTGGAATGCCCCCAATCCCTCTGCCCCTCCGCCAAGCTCGCTCTCTTCCTCCCTTCAAGGCCCTACTGAGAGCTCACCTCCTCCAGGAGGCCTTCCCACACTGAGACCCCCCCCCATTCCTCTCCCCCTCCTCCCCCTCTCCATCCCCCCTTCTTACCTCCTTCCCTTCCCCACAGCACCTGTATATATGTATATATGTTTGTACATATTTGTTACTCTATTTATTTATTTATTTATTTTACTTGTACATATCTATACAATTTATTTTATTTTGTTAGTATGTTTCATTTTGTTCTCTGTCTCCCCCTTCTAGACTGTGAGCCCACTGTTGGGTAGGGACTGTCTCTATATGTTGCCAACTTGTACTTCCCAAGCGCTTAGTACAGTGCTCTGCACACAGTAAGTGCTCAATAAATACGATTGATGATGACGATGATGTGGACAGGTGTCAAGTCATCAGAATAAATAGAAGTAAAGCTAGATGCACGTCATTAACAAAATAAATAGGATAGTAAATATGGACAATACAGTAGTTAGGAAACCAGTAAATGGCTTAGGTATGTATATACTGTGCAGTATAGACAAAGAAGCAGCATGGCCTAGTGGGGAGAGCACCGGCCTGGGACTCAGACGGACCTGGTTTCTAATTCCGGCTCTGCTACTTATAATAATAAATAATGATGGCATTTGTTAACCGCTTACTATGTGCACAGCACTGTTCTAAGCGCTGGGGGGGATAGAAGGTGATCAAGTTGTCCCACGTGGGGCTCACAGTCTTAATCCCCATTTTACAGCTGAGGTCACTGAGGCTCAGAGAAGTGAAGTGACTTGCCCAAGGTCACACAGCAGACATGTGGTGGAGTCGGGATTCGAACCCCTGACCTCTGACTCCAAAGCCCGTGCCCTTTCCACTGAGCCACGCTGCTGTCTGCCGTATGACCTTGGGTGCGTCACTTAACTTCCTTGTGCCTCGGCTACCTCGTCTGTAAAATGGGGGTGATGACTGTAAGCCCCATGTGGGACAGGGAGTCACTTAACTTCCTTGTGCCTCGGCTACCTCATCTGTAAAATCATCATCATCATCATCAATCGTATTTATTGAGCGCTTACTATGTGCAGAGCACTGTACTAAGCGCTTGGGAAGTACAAATTGGCAACATCTAGAGACAGTCCCTACCCAACAGTGGGCTCACAGTCTAAAAGGGGGAGACAGAGAACAAAACCAAACGTACTAACAAAATAAAATAAATAGAACAGATATGTACAAATAAAATAAATAAATAAATAGAGTAAAAAAATATGTACAAACATATATCCATATATACAGGTGCTGTGGGGAAGGGAAGGAGGTAAGATGGGGGGATGGAGAGGGGGACGAGGGGGAGAGGAAGGAAGGGGCTCAGTCTGGGAAGGCCTCCTGGAGGAGGTGAGCTCTCAGCAGGGCCTTGAAATGGGGATGATGACTGGAAACCCCATGTGGGACAGGGACTGTGTCCAACCTGATTAGCTTGTATCTACCCCGGTGCTTAGAACAGTGCCTGGCGTCTCTATATGTTGCCAGCTTGTACTTCCCAAGCGCTTAGTCCAGTGCTCTGCACACAGTAAGCGCTCAATAAATACGATTGAATGAATGTAGGAAGAAGCAGCATGGCTCAGTGGAAAGAGCGCGGGCTTGGGAGTCAGAGGGCATGGGTTCGAATCCCCACTCTGCCAGTTGTCAGCTGTGTGACGTTGAGCAAGCCACTTAACTTCTCCGTCAATCAATCAATCAATCAATCGTATTTATTGAGCACTGACTGTGTGCAGAGCACTGGACTAAGCGCTTGGGAAGTACAAGTCGGCAACATATAGAGACAGTCCCTACCCAACAGTGGGCTCACAGTCTAGAAGGGGGAGACAGAGAACAAAACCAAACATATTAACAAAATAAAATAAAATAAATAGAATAGATATTGTGCCTCAGTTACCTCATCTGCAAAATGGGGATTAAGACTGTGAGCCCCACGTGGGACAACCTGATCACCTTGTATTCCCCCTCCCAGCACTTAGAACAGTGCTTTGCACATAGTAAGCGCTTAATAATAATAATACAAATACCATTTAAAAAGTGTATTTGTCCATAGAGACTGCACAGTGAATTATCAGACAATTTTTTAAATTAAAATCTTAGTTTGATTCCTTTTGAGGATTTGAATATTTTTTTCTCTAATCTTTCTCACATTTATTGCTCTTGAAGCAGATCGCCGCACCAAAGTCTATGTAATAATAATGATAATAATAATCGTTTTCATTCATTCATTCAATCATACTTATTGAGCACTTACTGCGTGCAGAGCACTGTATTTATTAAGCACTCACTATGGGTCAATCACTGTTCTAAGCGTTGCGGGGAGGTACAAGTCCACCAGTGTATATGTAAGCTTCAGACAGCACTCTGCACACAGTAAGTGTGTGGCTTAGTGGAAAGATCCTGGGCTTGGAAGTCAGAGGTCACGGGTTCTAATCCTGCCACCACCCACTTGTCAGCTGTGTGACTTTGGGCAAGTCACTTCACATCTCTGTGCTTCTGTTCCCTCATCTGTAAAAATGGGGATTAAGACTGTGGGCCCCTCATGGGACAACCTGATCACCTTGTATCCACCCCAACGCTTAAAACAGTGCTTGGCACATAGTAAGTGCTTAACAAATACGAAGGAAGGAAGGAAGGAAGGAAGGAAGGTTGGAACTACCAAGCCAGGAGAAGATGAGAGAGGTTGGTGAGGACCACCAGAAATTCCTTCCAGGATACAGCCTGGCAAATTCTGGTTTAGAAGAACAATAGCATTCTTTCCCCCGAGGGCTCTGGCTAATGAGTGTTAATCGAATAAGGCCGTCTCTCTGGAGGGTGGGGACAGGTGCCCTTGGGGTTAAAGTTCAAGTTCCACCCTCTCATGAGGGTGGAACCCGTCTTGCCAATTAGACGAGTCAGGAAGTGGTGTGGCAGAGACAAGCCTGCTCCTTTCTTGCTTGCTTTCTTTCTTGCTTTCTAGCTTGCTTTTTCTTGCTTGCTTTTTTGTTTCCTTCCTTCCTTCCTTCCGTTCTTCCTTCTTTCTTTCCTTCCTTCTTCTTTCATCCTTCCTTTCTTCCATCCTTCCTTTCTTCCATCCTTCCTTCCTCCCTCTCTTCCTCTCCCTTCCTCCCTTTCTTCCTTCCTCCCTCTCCCCTTCCTTTCTTCCTTTCTTCCTTTCTTCCTTCCTCCCTTCCTCCCTCTCTCCCTCTCTCCCTCCCTTTCTTCCTTTCTTCCTTCCTCCCTCTCTCCCTTCCCTTCTCCCTTCCCTTCTCCCTTCCCTTCTCCTTTCCCTTTTCCCTTCCCTCCTTCCTTCCTTCCTTCCTTCCTTCCTTCCTTCCTTCCTCTCTCTCTTTCTCTCTATCTCTCTCTTTACCTCTGTTTTTCTCTCTCTCTCTTTCTCTCTCCCTCTCCCTCTCTCTCTCTCTCTCTTTCTCCCTCTCTCTCCCTCCCTCCCTTCCTCTTTTTCTCCCTCTCTCCCTTCTCCCTCTCTCCCTTCTCCCTTCTCCCTCTCTCCCTTCTCCCTCTCTCCCTTCTCCCTCTCTCCCTTCTCCCTTCCCTTCTTCCTTCCCTCCTTCCTTTCTCTCTCTCTTTCTCTCTCTCTTTCTCTCTCTTTACCTTTCTCTTTCTCTCTCTCTCTCTCTCTTTCTCTCTCCCTCTCCCTCTTTCTCTCTCCCTCTCTCTCTTTCTCCCTCTCTCTCCCTCCCTCCCTCCCTTCCTCTCTTTCTCCCTTCCTCTCTTTCTCCCTTCCTCTCTTTCTCCTTCTCTCCCTCTCTCCCTTTCTCCCTTTTTCTCCCTTTCTTCCTTCCCTCTGGATTAAATACAAGGCCATCAGGTTGGACCAACTCTGTTCTAGTGTATTCTCCAAGTGCTTAGCAGAGCATCCTGCAATAATAATATTAATTAGTAATAATTATGGTTATGGTACTTGTTGAATGCTTACTATATTTCTGACACTGTTCTAAGCACTGGGGGAGATACAAGGTAATCAGGTTGGACACAGTCCCTGTCCCATGAGGGGCTCACAGTATTATAATATAATAATATTAATAATTCTTGTATTTGTTAAGTGCTTACTATGTACCAGGCACTGTACTAAACACTGGGGGTGGATACAAGGAAATCAGGTTGGACACAGTCCCTGTCCCATGTGGGGCTCACAATCTCAATCCCCATTTTACAGATGAGATAACTGAGGCCCAGAGAAGTTAAGTACCTTGCCCAAGGTCACACAGCAGACAAGTGGTGGAGTGGGGATTAGAACCCATGACCTTCTGACTCCCAGGCTTGTGCTCTTTCCACTGCACCCTGCTGCTTCTCTTAATCCCCATTTTACAGAGGAGGTAATTGAGGCCCAGAGAAGTGAAGTGACTTGCCCGAGGTCACACGGCAGACAAGCAGCGGAGCTAGAAATAGAACCCAGATCCTCCGACTCCCAAGAACCATGCTCTTCCCACTGGGCCACGCTGCTTCTCGATGAATAATAATAATAATAATAATAATGGTGGCATTTGTTAAGCGCTTACTATATGCAAAGCACTGTTCTAAGCGCTGGAGAGGATACAAGGTGATCAGGTTGTCCCACGGGGGGCTCACAGTCTTCATCCCCATTTTTCAGATGAGGGACCTGAGGCCCAGAGAAGTGAAGTGACTTGCCCAAAGTCACACAGCTGACAAGCGGCGGAACCGGGATTTGAACTCACGACCTCTGACTCCCAAGCCCTTGCTCTTTCCACTGAGCCACGCTGCTTCTCATGATAAGCCTTTCGAGGCTTCCGCTCTCAGAAGGCTGAATTTCCTCAGAGGTCCTACCTCCCTCTTTAATAATAATAATAATAACAATAATGATGGTGTTTGTTAAGCGCTGACTATGTGCAAAGCACTGTTCTAAGCGCTGGGGAGGTCACAAGGTGATCAGGTTGTCCCACGGGGGGCTCACAGTCTTCGTCCCCATTTTCCAGATGAGGGAACTGAGGCCCAGAGAAGTGAAGTGACCTGCCCAAAGTCACCCAGCTGACAGTTGGTGGCGCCGGGATTTGAACCCATGACCTCTGACTCCGAAGCCCGGGCTCTTTCCACTGAGCCACGCTGCTTCTCCATGTATTCTTTCTTTATGACATCTTCGGAGTAAGGTCCAGAACCCACCTCTGCCACTTGTCAGCTGTGGGAGACAGATAATAATAATAATAATGATGATGATGACCTGTATATATGTATATATGTTTGTACATATTTATTACTCTATTTAATTATTTATTTATTTATCCTGGCTCTGCCAACTTGTCAGCTGTGTGACTTTGGGCAAGTCACTTCATTTCTCTGGGCCTCGGTTACCTCATCCGGAAAATGGGGTTGAAGACTGTGAGCCCCACGGGGGGACAACCTGATCACCTTATAGCCTCCCCAGCACTTAGTACAGTGCTTTGCACATAGTAAGCGCTTAACAAATGCCATCATCATTATTATTATTATTATCCAAGGGAATAGGCGATGCAGAAGAGAGGCCAACTTGTACTTCCCAAGCGCTTAGTACAGTGCTCTGCACATAGTAAGCGCTTAACAAATGCCATCATTATTATTATTATTATTATTATCCAAGGGAATAGGCGATGCAGAAGAGAGGCCAACTTGTACTTCCCAAGCGCTTAGTACAGTGCTCTGCACATAGTAAGCGCTTAACAAATGCCATTATTATTATTATTATTATTATTATCCAAGGGAATAGGCGATGCAGAAGGGAGGCCAACTTGTACTTCCCAAGTGCTTAGTCCAGTGCTCTGCACACAGTAAGCGCTCAATAAATACGATTGATGATGATAATAATTATGGTATTATTTATGCTGGGGTAGACAGAGGGCAATCAGGTTGTCCCTTGTGGGGCTCATACTTTTAATCCCCATTTTACAGATGAGGTAATTGAGGCTCAGAGAAGTTAAGTGACTTGCCTAAGGTCCCACAGCAGACAAGTGGTGGAGGTGGGATTAGAACCCACGTCCTTTGACTCCCAAGCCCGGGCTCTTTCCACTAAGCCATGCTGCTTCTCAAAGAGAGCTTAATCAAGGAATAATGATTATAATAATAATTATGGTACTTCTTAAGTGCTTATTATGTGCCAAGAACTGTTCTAAACACTGGGGTAGATACAAGTTTGTCAAGTTGGACACAGTCCCGGCCCCACACAGGGCTCAGTTTTAATCCCCATTTTACAGATGAGGTAACTGAGGCAAAGAGAAGTGAAGTGACTTGCCCAAGGTCACCCAACGCAAGTGTAGAGCCGGAATCAGGACGCAGGTCCTTCTGACTTCCAAGACCGTGCCATATCAATCAATCAATCAATCGTATTTATTGAGCGCTTACTGTGTGCAGAGCACTGTACTAAGCGCTTGGGAAGTCCAAGTTGGCAACATCTAGAGACGGTCCCTACCCAACAGCGGGCTCACAGTCTAGAAGGGGGAGACAGAGAACAAAACCAAACATACTAACAAAATAAAATATATAGAATATATATGTACAAGTAAGATAAATAAATAGAGTAATAAATCTGTACAAACATATATACATAGATACAGGTATAATAATGGTATTTGTTAAGTGTTTACTCTGTGCAAAGCACTGTTCTAAGTGCTGGGGAGGTTACAAGGTGATCAGGTTGTCCCACGGGGGGCTCACAGTTTTAATCCCCATTTTACAGATGAGGTAACTGAGGCTCAGTTACCACTCAGTATCCACTAGGCCACACTGCTTCTCTGGGCCACGCTGCTTCTCTTCTCTCTTGGAAGGCCTCAAGAATAATAATGACGGTATTTGTCGAGCGTTTAACTACGTGCCAAGCACTGTTCTAAGCGCTGGATGCGCCCGCAGTCGGGCTTGTGAGCTCACAATGATGCAACAGAGTTGGTAATAATAATAATAATGACAATGGTGGCATTTATTAAGTGCTTACTATGTGCAAAGCACTGTTCTAAGCGCTGGGGAGGTTACAAGGTGATCAGGTTGTCCCATGAGGGGCTCACAGTCTTAATCCCCATTTTACAGATAAGGGAACTGAGGCCCAGAGAATAATAATAATAATAATAATGATAATGGCATTTATTAAGCGCTTACTATGTGCAAAGCACCATTCTAAGCACTGGGGAGGTTACAAGGTGATCAGGTTGTCCCCCGGGGGGCTCACAGTCTTCATCCCCATTTTACAGATGAGGTCACTGAGGCTCAGAGAAGTGAAGTGACTTGCCCGAAGTCACCCAGCTGACAATTGGCGGAGCCGGGATTTGAACCCATGACCTCTGACTCCAAAGCCCGGGCTCTTTCCATTCATTCATTCAATCGTATTAATTGAGTGCTTACTGTGTGCAGAGCACTGTACCAAGCAGTGAAGTGACTTGCCCAAAGTCCCACAGCTGACAATTGGCGGAGCCGAGATTTGAACCCATGACCTCAGACCCCAAAGCCCGGGTTAATAATGATAATGATGACATTTATTAAGCACCTACTATGTGCAAAGCACTGTTCTAAGCGCTGGGGAGGTTACAAGGTGATCAGGCTGTCCCACGTGGGGCTCACAGTCTTAGTCCCCATTTTACAGATGAGGGAACTGAGGCCCAGAGAAGTGAAGTGACTTGCCCGAAGTCACCCAGCTGACAATTGGCGGAGCCGGGATTTGAACCCATGACCTCTGACCCCAAAGCCCGGGCTCTTTTCCACTGAGCCACGCTGCTTCTCTGGGAATGGTAGACACGTTCCCCACTCTCTCCTTGTCCAGCCCAGCCTGCACCCTCCGCTCCTCCGCCCTAATCTCCTCACCGTTAGGCCTCATTCTCGCCCGTCCCGCCATCGACCCCCGGCCCACGTCCTTCCCCTGGCCCGGAATTCCCTCCCTCCGCACATCCGCCAAATTGTCTCTCTTTTTCCCTTCAAATCCCTCCTGAGAGCTCACCTCCTCCAGGAGGCCTTCCCACACTGAGCCCCCTTTTTCCTCTCCTCCTCCCCATCTCCCCCGCCCTACCTCCTTCCCCTCCCCACAGCACCTTTATATATGTTTGCACAGATCTATCACTCTATTTACTTGTCCATATTTACTATTCTATTTATTTTGTTAATGATGTGCATAGAGCTATAATTCTATTTGTTCTGACGATTTTGACACCCGTCTACATGTTTTGTTTCGTGGTCCGCCTCCCCATGCTAGACTTTGAGCCCGTTCATCATCAATCGTATTTATTGAGCGCTTATTGTGTGCAGAGCACTGTACTAAGCGCTTGGGAAGTACAAGTTGGAGCCCATTGTTGGGTAGGGACCTTCTCTCTATGTTGCCGGCTTGTACTTCCCAAGCGCTTAGTCCAGTGCACACAGTAAACGCTCAATAAATACGATGGACTGAATGAATGAACGAACTCCCTGCCCATGAGGGAGTCAAGAGAGTGAGACAGACACGAATTTAAAGAAATGCATTATGGATATAGACCTAAGTGCTCTGAGGCTGAGGGTGGGGTGAATTTCAACTGCCGAAAGGGTACAGATGTAAGTGAGAGGGAGCAGAGGAAAAGAGGGTGTATATATGTTTGTACATATTTATTACTCTATTTATTTACTTATTTTACTTGTACATATTTATTCTATTTATTTTATTTTGTTAATGTGTTTTGTTTTGTTGTCTGTCTCCCCCTTCTTGACTGTGAGCCCGCTGTTGGGTAGGGACCGTCTCTATATGTTCCCAACTTGTACTTCCCAAGCGCTTAGTACAGTGCTCTGCACACAGTAAGTGCTCAATAAATACGACTGAATGATTGAATGAACCATAAGCAACAAACCACAATAATAATTATTATTATTATCATTTGAAGAACTATTTAAACCAATTTGGAAAAATCATCGGGGCAGCAGAGTGAAGGATGTACAGGAGGAGGAGGCTGGGAATAGGATGAGGCCTGGAATAACGTGGTGGCTGTTTGGGAGGAGAGGAAGGGGTGGATTTTGGAAATGTTGCGAAGGAAAAACCAACAGGCAACAGATTGACTATGGAGTACGAAAGAGAGGGTGGAATCGAGGATGACACGCAAATTCGTGAAGCGTTCCATATTTTTCTATTTATTTTATTTTGTTAATATGTTTGGTTTTGTTGTCCGTCTCCCCCTTCTAGACTGTGGGCCCGCTGTTGGGTAGGGACCGTCTCTAGATGTTGCCAACTTGGACTTCCCAAGCGCTTAGTACAGTGCTCTGCGCACAGTAAGCGATCAATAAATACGAATGAATGAATGAATGAATGAATGAATGAAAGGATGCCAAGGAAAATTCCTGAGCAGAAGAGAGGGCAGAGTTCTAGCCCGCAGAGCTGAATTCGAAGGGGCTTAAAATCAGTTCTGCGGCCTGGATTCCTCCCAACAGTGTTCTCCACGGTGAGGCCTAGTGGGAATCAATCAATCAATCAATCAATCAATCGTATTTATTGAAGAACACTGGACTGAGAGTCAGGAGCCCTAGGTATCTGGCCCAGCTTTGGCACTTGCCCGATGACCCTGGTCAAGTCATTTGAGACAGTAAGCGCTCAATAAATACGACCGCCTGACTGACCCTGTCGAAGAAGCAGTGTGGTCTAGGGGAGAGAACACTCGCCCGGTCCCCACAGCGGTTGTATATATTTGTACAGATTTATTAATCTATTTATTGTACTTGTCCATATTTACTATTCTATTTATTTTGTTAATGACGTGCACAGAGCTATAATTCGATTTATTCTGACGATTTTGACACCTGTCTCCATATTTTAGTTTGTTGTCTGTCTTCCCCCTTCTAGACTGTGAGCCCGCTGTTGGGTAGGGACCGTCTCTAGATGTTGCTGACTTGGACTTCCCAAGCGCTTAGCATTTAAAATTTATTATTTTATTTATTTATTTTAAAAATAATAAATTTGATTTATTTTACTCGTACATATCTATTCTATTTATTTTATTTTGTTAGTATGTTTGAAGACGAGATAGACATTAAAATTAATAAATGATGTATCAATATGAACAAACGTCCTGGGGGTCTGGGGTGGGGGGGACAAATACTAAATGCCCAAAGGGCACAGATCCAAGAGAAGCAGCGTGACTCAGTGGAAAGAGCCCAGGCTCGGGAGTCAGAGGTCATGGGTTCAAATTCTGGCTCTGGTCATCATCGTCATCGTTATTATTATTACGATCATTATACCCCTTTTCATGGAGCCCCTTCCAGACAATGAGACTTCCTCGCCCCGTAAGTGTGGCATCGTTTGTCGCGTTGCGGACGAGTCGGGTGTGGAGGGAATATCCCAGGCCGGGATCCGGCCTGCTGCCCAAAAAGACGACAGGAAGGCCAGAGCTCGTGGAGAAGGGATCTGGACTGGACGCCCCTGGTTTTGGAGAGGGGTTTTCCCATCAAAGCGACAGCGGACAGGGGCGTGTTTTCCCAGTAGGACGATTGCTGGGCTCAGGCCTCCAATCTCATCATCGTCAATCAATCGTATTTATTGAGCGCTTACTATGTGCAGAGCACTGTACTAAGCGCTTGGGAAGTACAAATTGGCAACATAGAGAGACAGTCCCTACCCAACAGTGGGCTCACAGTCTAAAAGGGGGAGACAGAGAACAAAACCAAACATACTAACAAAATAAAATAAATAGAATAGATATGTACAAAATAAATAAATAAATAAATAAATAAATAGAGTAAAAAATATGTACAAACATATATACATATATACAGGTGCTGTGGGGAAGGGAAGGAGGTAAGATGGGGGGGATGGAGAGGGGGACGAGGGACAATCTGCTCTCGAGGGACATGTGTGATGGCATGGGTAGGGACCGTCTCGATATGTTGCCGACTTGTCCTTCCCGAGCGCTTAGTACAGTGCTCTGCACACAGTAAGCGCTCAATAAATACGACTGAATGAATGAAAAAATTGGACTGCCCCCTCAGACCGATGCCCGTTTAGGTCCTGCTTGGACCCCCCGGACTATTTTCCGGCTCCGGTTGGCCTAGTCAGGCTCAGGACCACTGGGTATTTTTGATATCGCAGGTGTTCTTTGTGGGATTTTTGTC
Source organism: Tachyglossus aculeatus (assembly GCF_015852505.1). NCBI lineage: Eukaryota > Metazoa > Chordata > Mammalia > Monotremata > Tachyglossidae > Tachyglossus > Tachyglossus aculeatus. Next base: position 38,035,578 of record NC_052086.1, read on the forward strand.
CATTTTTATTCCCTTTTTCCTTGATTTTGGTCTCTGCTCCTCCTCCCCATTGCCCCGACTCCCTCTCCCTGCTCCACAGTACTTGCGCATAGGTATGTACGTCCTTATTGAGCACTATCCGGAGGCCTTCCCATTCATTCAATCGTCACTTCCCAAGCGCTTAGTCCAGTGCTCTGCACACAGAAAGCGCTCAGTAAAGACGATTGAATGAATGAATCGTCTTTATTGAGCACTTTCCGGAGGCCTTCCCAGTCATTCAGTCGTCACTTCCCAAGCGCTTAGTCCAGTGCTCTGCACACAGAAAGCGCTCAGTAAAGACGATTGAATGAATGAATCGTCTTTATTGAGCAATTTCCGGAGGCCTTCCCAGTCATTCAGTCGTCACTTCCCAAGCGCTTAGTCCAGTGTTCTGCACAAGTAAGCGCTCAATACAATTGAATGAATGAATCGCCTTTATTGAGCACTTACCGAGGCCTTCCCATTCATTCAATCGTCCTTACTGAGCACTTACTGGAGGCCTTCCCATTCATTCAATCGTCACTTCCCAAGCGCTTAGTCCAGTGCTGTGCACACAGTAAGCGCTCAGTAAAGACGATTGAATGAATGAATGAATCGTCTTTATTGAGCACTTACTGGAGGCCTTCCCATTCATTCAATCGTCTTTATTGAGCGCTTGCTGTGTGCAGAGCACTGGACTAAACTGAGCCCCCCCCCCCGCCTTACCTGTGCTCCTCCTCCCCATAATAATAATAATAATGGCATTTATTAAGCGCTTACTATGTGCAAAGCACTGTTCTAAGCGCTGGGGAGGTTACAATAATAATGGCATTTATTAAGGGCTTACTATGTGCAAAGCACTGTTCTAAGCACTGGGGAGGTTACAAGGTGATCAAGTTGTCCCACGTGGTGCTCACAGTCTTAATCCCCATTTGACAGATGAGGGAACTGAGGCCCAGAGAAGTGAAGTGACTTGCCCAAAGTCACCCAGCTGACAAGTGGCGGAGCCGGGATTTGAACCCATGACCTCTGACTCCAAAGCCCGGGCTCTTTCCACTGAGCCACGCTGCTTCCCCATCGCCCCCCTCTCCCTCCCCACAGCACTGGTCTATACTTGTACATATTCATCACTCTATTCATTTTATTAATGATGTGGATATAGCTATAATTCTATTTATTCTGCTGGTATTGACACCTGTCCACATGTTTTGTTTTGTTGTCTGTCTCCTCCTTCTAGACTGTGAGCCCGTTGTTGGGTAGGGACCGTCTCTGTAGGTTGCCTACTTATACTTCCCAAGCGCCTAGTACAGTGCTGCGCACACAGTCAGCGCTCAATAAATACGATTGAATGAATGAATGGTGCATTCATCACTCTATTTTATTAATGATGTGGATATAGTTATAATTCTATTTATTCTGCTGGTATTGACACCTGTCTCCTTGTTTTGTTTTGCTGTCTGCCTCCCCCTTCTAAGCTGTGAGCCCGTTGTTGCGTAGGGACCGTCTCTGTATGTTGCCAACTTGTACTTCCCAAGCGCCTAGTACAGTGCTCTGCACACAGTAAGCGCTCAGTAAATACGATTGAATGAATATTTATTATTCTATTTATTTTATTAATGAGCACCTGTTTATATGTTTGTACAGATTTATTACTCTATTTTACTTGTACATATTTACTATTCTATTGATTTTGTTAATGATGTGCATCTCCAGTGGCTACCAATCAATCTGCGCATCAGGCAAAAACTCCTCATCCTCGGCTTCCAGGCTGTCCATCCCCTCGCCCCCTCCTACCTCACCTCGTCTCTATATGTTGCCAACTTGGACTTCCCAAGCGCTTAGTACAGTGCTCTGCACGCAGTAAGCACTCAATAAATACGATTGATTGATTGATTGCTCTGCACACAGTAAGCACTCACTAAATATGACTGATGATGATGATGATGATTTATTTTACTTGCACATATCTATTCTATTGATTTTATTTTGTTAGTATGTTTGGTTTTGTTCTCTGTCTCCCCCTTTGAGACTGTGAGCCCACTGTTGGGTAGGGACCGTCTCTATATGTTGCCAACTTGGACTTCCCAAGCGCTTAGTCCAGTGCTCTGCACACAGTAAGTGCTCACTAAATACGACTGATTGATTGATTGATTGCTCTGCACACAGTAAGCGCTCACTAAATACGACTGATTGATTGATTGATTGATTTACCTGGTGCAGACTTCTGTGGCGACAGCTGGGAGGTCCTAACCTGTGGAGCAGGAAAATCAATCCAGGGAGGCCTCCGGGAAGAGGCGGGATTTCCGAAGGGGGCTTCGAAGCCGGGGAGAGCTTCGCCCGGCAGATTTTAAGGAGGAGGGAAGCTTTGCGGATCTGGAAGGAGCAGTGGGCGGCATCGGGGCCTGGATGGAGCCGCCCTGGAGCGATGCCACCTCGCTCCCTCCGAAGAGTGGGACGGTGCCAGGCAGAGGCTGGCAGAGAGCGCCCAGATGGCACAGCCCGGAGGGCCGCAGTGCAGGGGAACCGGGCATTCGTTCCCTCACTTCTAGCCCGTGAGCCCGCTGTTGGGTAGGAACCGTCTCTATATGTTGCCAACTTGGGCTTCCCAAGCGCTCAATACACAGTAAGCGCTCAATCAATCAATCAATCAATCAATCAATCAATCGTATTTATTGAGCACTTACTGTGGCAGAGCACTGGACTAAGCACTTGGGAAGTCCAAGTTGGCAACATCTAGAGACGGTCCCTACCCAACAGTGGGCTCACAGGCTAGAAGGGGGAGACAGAGATCAGTACGGTGCCCTGCACACAGTAAGCCGCTCAATCAATCAATCAATCAATCAATCATATTTATTGAGCACTGACTGTGTGCAGAGCACCGGACTAAGCACTTGGGAAGTCCAAGTTGGCAACATCTAGAGACGGTCCCTACCCAACAGTGGGCTCACAGGCTAGAAGGGGGAGACAGAGATCAGTACGGTGCCCTGCACATAGTAAGCCACTCAATCAATCAATCAATCAATCAATCATATTTATTGAGCACTGACTGTGTGCAGAGCACCGGACTAAGCACTTGGGAAGTCCAAGTTGGCAACATCTAGAGACGGTCCCTACCCAACAGTGGGCTCACAGGCTAGAAGGGGGAGACAGAGATCAGTACGGTGCCCTGCACACAGCCGCTCAATCAATCAATCAATCAATCAATCAATCATATTTATTGAGCACTGACTGTGTGCAGAGCACCGGACTAAGCACTTGGGAAGTCCAAGTTGGCAACATCTAGAGACGGTCCCTACCCAACAGTGGGCTCACGGTCTAGAAAGGGGAGACAGAAATCAGTACGGTGCCCTGCACACAGTAAGCCGCTCAATCAATCAATCAATCATATTTACTGAGCGCTTACTGTGTGCAGAGCACTGGACTAAGCACTTGGGAAGTCCAAGTTGGCAACATCTAGAGACGGTCCCGACCCAACAGTGGGCTCACAGTCTAGAAGGGGGAGACAGACAACAAAATCAAACATATTAACAAAATAAAATAAATAGAATAGATATGTACAAGTAAAATAAATAGATAAATAAATATGTACAAACATATATCCATCTATACAGGTGCTGTGGGGAAGGGAAGGAGGTAATAATAATAATAATGTTGGTATTTGTTAAGCGCTTGCTATGTGCAAAGCACTGTTCTAAGCGCTGTGGGAGATACAAGGTAATCAGGTTGTCCCCCGTGGGGCTCCCAGTTTTCATCCCCATTTGACAGATGAGGGCACTGAGGCCCAGAGAAGTTAAGTGACTTGTCCAAAGTCATAAAAGGTGGCAGAGTCGGGATTAGAACCCATGACCATTTATTAAGCACTTACTGTGTGCAAATCACTGTTCTAAGCGCTGGGGAGGTTACAGGGAGATCAGGTTGTCCCACGGGGAGCTCACAGTCTTAACCCCCATTTTGCAGATGAGGGAACTGAGGCTTAGAGAAGTGAAGTGACTTGCCCAAGGTCACACAGCAGACATGTGGTGGAGTAGGGATTCGAACCCATGACCTCTGACTCCAAAGCTCGGGCTCTTTCCACTGAGCCACGCTGCTTCTCTCTGAGCCAGAAGGATAATAATGATAAAAATTACAGTATCTGTTAAGCATTTACTATGTGCCAGGCACTGTAATAATAATAATAATAATAATAATAATGGCATTTATTAAGCACTTACTACGTGCCAAGCACTGTTCTAAGCGCTGGGGAGGTTACAAGGAGATCAGATTGTCCCACATGGGGCTCACAGTCTTAATCCCCATTTTCCAGATGAGGTCACTGAGGCCCAGAGAAGTGAAATGACTTGCCCAAAGTCACACGGCTGACAAGTGTCGGAGTCGGGATTTGAACCCATGACCTCTGACTCCAAAGCCCGGGCTCTTTCCACTGAGCCATGCTGCTGCTCTGTACTAAGCGCTGGGGTGGATACGAGCCAATCGGACACAGTCCCTGTCCCGCATAAGGCTCACTGTCTTACTCCCCATTTTACAGATGAGGCAACTGAGGCCCAGAGAAGTGAAGCGACTCGCCCAAGGTCACACAGCAGGCAAGTGGCAGAGCCGGGATTAGACCCATGACCTCCTGACTCCAAATCAATCAATCATATTTATTGAGCGCTTACTGTGTGCAGAGCACTGCACTAAGCGCTTGGGGAGTACAAGTTGGCAACATCTAGAGACGGTCCCTACCCCACAGTGGGCTCACAGTCTAAAAGGGGGAGACAGAGAACAAAACCAAACATACTAACAAAATAAAATTAATAGAATAGTTATGTACAGGCAAAATAAATAAATAAATATGTACAAACGTATATACATATATACAGATGCTGTGGAAACAGCCAAAGCCCGGGCTGTTTCCACTCTGCCACTGGGCAGATACTAAGTGCGTAACAAATACCGCCATTAATATTAATTACTATTAGTTTATTTGAGTGGAGAGGATTTCCTTTACCTAGTGGCACTAGGCACGACTCCAACCTCCTTGCAACATTATCGGACCTCAGTTTGCTGGCAGGGCACAAATAATCTGGTTTTCCTCCTCACCCCTGTGACCACTCCTCAGTTTCATCCTCTGGCTCCTCTTTTGTCTCCCATTCATTCAATCGTATTTATTGAGCGCTTATTGAGTGCTTATTGAGTGCAGAGCATTCATTCATTCATTTAATCATATTTAAATATATGATTTAAATATATTTATATATTTAAATATATTTAAATATATATAATATATCTAAACATATTTATATATTTAAATTTAAATTTATATATTTAAACATATTTAAATATAAATATATAAATTTAAATTTAAATATATTTATATATTTAAATATACATTTATATATATATGTATATATATAAATATATATTTAAACATATTTATATATTTAAATTTAAATTTATACATTTAAATATAAATATATATAAATATATAAATATATATTTAAACATATTTAAATATATATTTAAATATATAATACCTCATCCCCCTCTCCATCCCCCTCATCTTACCTCCTTCCCTTCCCCACAGCACCTGTATATATGTATATATGTTTGTACGTATTTTTTTTTACTCTATTTATTTATTTATTTATTTTACTTGTACATATCTATTCTATTTATTTTATTTTGTTAGTATGTTTGGTTTTGTTCTCTGTCTCCCCCTTTTAGACTGTGAGCCCACTGTTGGGTAGGGACTGTCTCTAGATGTTGCCAATTTGTACTTCCCAAGCGCTTAGTACAGTGCTCTGCACATAGTAAGCGCTCAATAAATACGATTGATGATGATGATGATTTATTGAGCGCTTACTGTGTGCAGAGCACTGTACTAAGCACTTGGGAAGTCCAAGTTGGCAACATAGAGAGACGGTCCCTACCCAACAGCGGGCTCACAGGCTAGAATGCCATTATTATTATTATTATTATTATTATTATTATTATTATTAGAAGGGGGACCATTACTCTCATCCATTAACTGTCAGTGTCCCACAGGCCACTGCTCCGTGTTCCCTACTCTTCTTTTACCTCCTTCCCCTCCCCACAGCACCTGGATATATGGATACATGTTTGTATGTATTTATTACTCTATTGATTTATTTTATTTGTACATATTTATTCTATTTATTTTATTTGGTTCATATGTCTTGTTTTGTTGTCTGCCTCCCCCTTCTAGACTGTGAGCCCGCTGTTGGGTAGGGACCGTCTCTCTGTGTTGCCAACTTGTACTTCCCAAGCGCTTAGTACAGTGCTCTGCACACAGTAAGCGCTCAATAAATACCATTGAATGAATGAATGAATGTTTTCTTAAATGATATTTGTTCATTCATTCCTTCAATCGTATTTATTGAGCGCTTACTGTGTGCAGAGCACTGTACTAAGTGCTTGGGAAGTACAATCAATCAATCAATTGTATTTATTGAGCGCTTACTGTGTGCAGAGCACTGGACTAAGTGCTTGGGAAGTCCAAGTTGGCAACAGATAGAGACGGTCCCTACCCAACAACGGGCTCACAGTCTAGAAGGGGGAGACAGATAACAAAACAAAATATATTAACAAAATAAAATAAATAGAATAGTAAATGTGTACAAGTAAGATAGAGTATTCATTCATTCAATCGTATTTATTGAGCACTTACTGTGTGCAGAGCACTGGACTAAACGCTTGGGAAGTACAAACTGGCAACAGATAGAGACGGTCCCTACCCAAAAACGGGCTCACAGTCTAGAAGGGGGAGACAGACAACAAAACAAAATATATTAACGAAATAAAATAAATAGAATAGTAAATATGTACAAGTAAGATAAATACAGCATTCATTCATTCATTCAATAGTATTTATTGAGCGCTTACTGTGTGCAGAGCACTGGACTAAACGCTTGGGAAGTACAAGTCGGCAACAGATAGAGACGGTCCCTACCCAACAACGGGCTCACAGGCTAGAAGGGAGAGACAGACAACAAAACAAAATATATTAACAAAATAAAATAAATAGAATAGTAAATATGTACAAGTAAGATAAGTAGAGCATTCATTCATTCATTCAATTGTATTTATTGAGTGATTACTGTGTGCAGAGCACTGCACTAAGCGCTTGGGAAGTACAAGTCGGCAACAGATAGAGACGGTCCCTACCCAACAGCGGGCTCACAGTCTAGAAGGGGGAGACAGACAACAAAACAAAATATATTAACAAAATAAAATAAATAGAATAGTAAATATGTACAAGATGAATAGAGTATTGTCTGCTAGGTAACCTTGGACAACTCACTTCACATCTCAGAGGCTCGCTTCCCTCATCTGCAAAATCACCAGTGATATTAAATAATAATAATAATTCATTCATTCATTCAATCGTATTTATTGAGCGCTTACTGTGTGCAGAGCACTGTACTAAGCGCTTGGGAAGTGCAAGTTGGCAACACATAGAGACAGTCCCTACCCAACAGCGGGCTCACAGTCTAGAAGAGGGACACACACAACAAAACAAAACAAAATAAATAGAATAAATATGTATAAGTAAAATAAATAGAGTAATAAATCTGTACAAACATATATACATATATACAGGTGCTGTGGGGAGGGGAAGGAGGTAAGGTGGGGGGGGATGGGGCTCACACTCTCAATCCCCATTTTCCAGATGAGGTAACTGACAAGTGACTAATCATCAATCGTATTTATTGAGCGCTTACTGTGTGCAGAGCACTGGACTAAGCGCTTGGGAAGTACAAATTGGCAACATATAGAGACAGTCCCTACCCAACAGTGGGCTCACAGTCTAAAAGAGTGGGCTAATGGCAGGGTAGGGACTGTCTCTAGATGTTGCTGACTTGTACTTCCCAAGCGCTTAGTCCAGTGCTCTGCACACAGTAAGCGCTCAATAAATACGATTGAATGAATGAATGCTAAGCGCTTCCTATGTGCCAAGCACTGTACTAAGCGCTGGAGGGGGGATACAAGGTAATCAGGTTGTCCCACGTGGAGCGCACAGCCTTAATCCCCATTTTCCAGACGAGGTCACTGAGGCCCAGAGAAGTGAAGCGACTTGCCCCAAGTCACCCAGCTGACGAGTGGCGGAAGCGGGATTAGAACCCATGACCTCTGGCTCCCAAGCCCGGGCTCTTTCCGCGGAGCCACGCTGCTGCTGTAGATACTTTTCCATCTGCTTCCTCCTTTAGAGCCAACTCCTTGTGAGCAAGAGCTGTGTGACACGCTCGTCCTGTTTTTCCCAAGTGCCTAATTCACTGCATTATACCTAGTGGGAGTTCAATAAATAGCATTACTATTATTATAATTGTGCCACTCGTTGTTTGTCAAGCACGGTTTTCAGCGCTGGGGTATTTACAAGCTAATCAGGTCGGCCAAAGTCCCTGTCCCACATGGGGCTCACAGCCAAAGCGAAGCTCAGTGGAAAGAGCCCGGGCTTTGGAGTCAGAGGTCACGGGTTCAAATCCCGGCTCCGCCACTTGCCTGCTGTGTGACCTTGGGCCAGTCACTTCACTTCTCTGGGCCTCAGTTCCTTCATCTGTAAAATGGGGGTTAAGACTGTGAGCCCCCCGTGGGATGACCTGATCACCTTGTAACCTCCCCGTGCTTAGAACAGTGCTTTGCACATAGTAAGCACTTAATAAATGCCATTATTATTATTATTATTAAATAAGAGGGGGAACCATCAGGGCCTAATGGCTACAGCATAGGCCCGGGAGTCAGAAGGACCTGGGTTCTAATCCTGCTTCTGCCTCGCACCTGCTGGGTGACCTTAAGCGAATCACTTGACTTCTCTGTGCCTCTTGAAGGATTAGGACTGTGAGCCCCACGTGGGACAGGGATCGTGTCCCTCCTGATTACCTTGAATTCATTCCTTCAGTCGTATTTATTGAGTGCTTACTGTGTGCAGAGCACTGTACTAAGCACTTGGGAAGTCCAAGTTGGCAACATATAGAGACAGTCCCTACCCAATAGTGGGCTCACAGGCTAGAAGGGGAGACAGGCAACAAAACAATCAATCAATCCATCAATCAATCATATTTATTGAGCGCTTACTGTGTGCAGAGCACTGGACTAAGTGCTTGGGAAGTCCAAGTTGGCAACATATAGAGACGGTCCCTACCCAATAGCGGGCTCACAGGCTAGAAGGGGGAGACAGACAACAAAACAATCAATCAACCCATCAATCAATCATATTTATTGAGCGCTTACTGCGTGCAGAGCACTGTACTAAGCGCTTGGGAAGTCCAAGTTGGCAACGTCTAGAGACGGTCCCTACCCAACAGCGGGCTCACAGGCTAGAAGGGGGAGACAGACAACAAAACAAAACATATTAACAAAAGAAAATAAATAGAATAAATATGTACAAGTAAAATAAATAGAGTAATAAATATGTACAAACATATATATATATATATATATATATATATATACAGGTGCTGTGGGGAGGGGAAGGAGGTAAGGTGGGGGGGGAGGGGGAGGGGGAGAGGAAGGAGGGGGCTCAGTGTGGGAAGGCCTCCAATCTTGAATCTACCTTAAGGTAGATAAGGCCTTCATACGGCCTTAAATAATAATAATAATAATGATGACATTTATTAAGCGCTTACTATGTGCACAGCACTGTTCTAAGCGCTGGGGAGGTTACAAGGTGATCAGGTTGTCCCCCGGGGGGCTCACAGTCTTCATCCCCATCTTCCAGATGAGGTCACTGAGGCCCAGAGAAGTGACGCGACTTGCCCAAAGTCACCCAGCTGACAACGGGCAGAGCCAGGATTTGAACCCATGACCTCTGACTCCAAAGCCCAGGCTCTTTCCACTGAGCCACGCTGCTTCCCAGTCTACCCCAGTGCTTAGAACAGTGCCTGGTACGTAGTAAATGCCTAACAATTATTATTAAAAAGAGAGTGAGAGAGAACGGGCACTGAATCCCCATTTTACTTGTAGATATCTATTCTATTTATTTTATTTTGTTAGTATATTTGGTTTTGTTCTCTGTCTCCCCCTTTTTAGACTGTGAGCCCACTGTTGGGTAGGGACTGTCTCTATATGTTGCCAACTTGGACTTCCCAAGCGCTTAGTCCAGTGCTCTGCACATAGTAAGCGCTCAATAAATACGATTGATGATGATGATGACGATGACTGTCTCTATATGTTGCCAACTTGGACTTCCCAAGCGCTTAGTCCAGTGCTCTGCACACAGTAAGCGCTCAATAAATACGATTGATTGATTGATTTTACAACTGGATAATCAGTTTACCCATTCCAGACGACGACACATCCGATCCTCCCCCTATTCCAGAAAGTTGTAACTCCGGTATTCCCGTCGACGCCTTTCCGGCTTTGAACTCTCACGTTCAGGCTGTTGCTAAATGCTGCTGGTTCTTTCCCTGCAATATTTCCTGGATCCGCCTTCCCGTCTACTAGGAGCAGTGGGGACGAGGAAGTGGAAGACCTGGGTTCTAATTCCGCCTCGGCCACTTGGCCTGCTGTGCCAACTTGGACTTCCCAAGCGCTTAGTCCAGTGCTCTGCACACAGTAAGCGCTCAATAAGCGCTCAATAAGCCCGGAAAGAGCCCGGGCTTTGGAGTCAGAGGTCATGGGTTCAAATCCCGGCTCCACCACTTGTCAGCTGTGTGACTTGGGGCAAGTCACTTCACTTCTCTGGGCCTCAGTTCCCTCATCTGTAAAATGGGGATGAAGACTGTGAGCCCCACGTGGGCCAACCTCATCACCTTGTATCCTCCCAGTGCTTAGAACAGTGCTTTGCACATAGTAAGTGCTTAATAAATGCCATCAAAAAATAAAAAATAAAATAAATAAATACGATTGAATGAATGAATGAATGCTGTACGTCAGGCAAATTTCTTCAACTGTAAAATCAATCAACCAATCATACTTATTGAGCGCTTACTGTGTGCAGAGCACTGTACTAAGCGCTTGGGAAGTCCAAGTTGGCAATGTTTAGAGACGGTCCCTACCCAACAGCGGGCTCACAGTCTAAAAGGGGGAGACAAAGAACAAAACCAAACATACTAACAAAATAAAATAAATAGAATAGATAAATAGGGATTCAACGCCGGTTCTCCCTCCTACTTAATAATAATAATGTTGGTATTTGTTAAGCGCTTACTATGTGCAAAGCACTGTTCTAAAACTTACGCAGCTCCCTGAAATCAGGTCCCTGGGACAGGGACTGTGGCCGACCTGATTAACTGTAAATAACCCAAACGCTCAGAACAGCGCTTGACACATCAATCAATCGTATTTATTGAGCGCTTACTGTGTGCAGAGCACTGTACTAAGTGCTTAGCACTGTACTAAGCACTTAGCACTGTATAAGGGCTTAGACTATAAGCTCACGGTGAGCAGGGCATGTGTCCATTATATTGTTACACTTTTCCCAGCGCTTAGTACAGCGCTCCGCATACCGTAAGCGCCCAATAAGTACGACCGATTGACCACACCGCAGCGCTTAGGTCCTGAATATCTGTAATTTCTTTATTTATAGCAGTGTCTTGTCTCCCCCTCTAGATTGTAAGTTCTGAATATCTGTAATTTCTTTATTTATAGTAGTGACTGCCTCCCCCTCTAGATTGTAAGCTCTTTGTGGGCAGGGAATGTGTCTGTTTGTTGTTACATTGCACACTCCCAAGTGCTTAATACAGAGCTGTGGACAGAATAAGCGCTCAATAAATACTATTGAGTGAATGAAGGAATGAATAAAAATGGATTTAGGAGGGAAGATGAAGCATTTGGTCAGGTCCGCCTGACAGCCTGGGACATGGGCCAAATCATTCATTCAATCATATTTATTTATTTATTTATTTATTTATTCATTCATTCATTCAATCGTATTTATTGAGCGCTTACTGTGTTCAGAGCACTGTACTAAGCGCTTGGGAAGTCCAAGTTGGCAACATATAAAGACGGTCCCTACCCAACAGAGGGCTCACAGTCTAGAAGGGGGAGACAGACAACAAAACAAAACATATTCACTAAAATAAAATAAATAGAATAGATATGTACAAGTGAAATAAATAGAATAATAAATATGTACAAACATATATACATATATATATTCATTCATTCAATCGCATTTATTAAGCGCTTACTGTGTGCAGAGCACTGTACTAAGCGCTTGGGAAGTCCAAGTTGGCAACAGATAGAGACAGTCCCTACCCAACAGTGGGCTCACAGTCTATAAGGGGGAGACAGACAACAAAACAAAACATATTAACAAAATAAAATAAACAGAATAGATATGTACAAGTGAAATAGAGTAATAAATATGTACAAACATATATACATATATATACATATATATTCATTCATTCAACCGTATTTATTAAGCGCTTACTGTGTGCAGAGCACTGTACTAAGTGCTTGGGAAGTCCAAGTTGGCAACATACAGAGACGGTCCCTACCCAACAGTGGGCTCACAGTCTATAAGGGGAGACAGACAACAAAACAAAACATATTAACAAAATAAAATAAATAGAATAGATATGTACAAGTGAGAGTAATAAATATGTACAAACATATATACATATATATATATATATTCATTCATTCAATCGTATTTATTAAGCGCTTACTGTGTGCTGAGTACTGTACTAAGCGCTTGGGAAGTCCAAGTTGGCAACAGATAGAGACAGTCCCTACCCAACAGAGGGCTCACAGTCTAGAAGGGGGAGACAGACAACAAAACAAAACATATTAACAAAATAAAATCAATAGAATAGATATGTACAAGTGAAATAAATAGAGTAATAAATATGTACAAACATATATACATATATATTCATTCATTCAATCGTATTTACTGAGTGCTTACCGTATACAGAGCACTGTACTAAGCACTTGGGAAGTACAAGTTGGCAATCAATCAATCACTCAATCAATCGTATTTATTGAGCACTTACTGTATGCAGAGCACTGTACTAAGCGCTTGGGAAGTACAAGTTGGCAACAGATAGAGACAGTCCCTACCCAACAGCGGGCTCACAGTCTAGAAGGGGGAGACAGACAACAAAACAAAACATACTAACAAAATAAAATAAATAGAATAGATATGTACAAGTGAAATAGAGTAATAAATATGTACAAACATATATACATATATATATATTCATTCATTCAATCATATTTATTAAGCGCTTACTGTGTACAGAGCACTGGACTAAGCGCTTGGGAAGTCCAAGGTGGCAACATCTAGAGACGGTCCCTACCCAACAGTGGGCTCACAGTCTAGAAGGGGGAGACAGACAACAAAACAAAACATATTAACAAAATAAAATAAATAGAATAGATATGTACAAGTGAAATAAATAGAGTAATAAATATGTACAAACATATATACATATATATATGTTCATTCATTCAATTATATTTATTAAGCGCTTACTGTGTACAGAGCAATGTACTAAGCGCTTGGGAAATACACGTTGGCAACATATTCATTCATTCATTCAATCGTATTTATTGAGCGCTGACTGTGTGCAGAGCACTGGACTAAGCGCTCGGGAAGTCCAAGTCGGCAACATCTAGAGACAGTCCCTACCCACCAACGGGCTCACAGGCTAGAAGGGAGAGACAGACAGCAAAACAAAATGTGTGGACGGGTGTCAAGACCGTCGGAATAAATAGAATTATAGCTAGATGCACATCATTAACAAAATAAATAGAATAGTAAATATGTACAATTAAAATTTATTGAGCGCTTACTGTGTGCAGAGCACTGTACTAAGCGCTTGGAAAGTACAATTCGGCAACAAATTAGCCCCGGACGACTCAGAGTGGAAGGCCCGTCTCCCACTGCTACCCGCTCTGCTTCCAAAGGACCCATGGTCTCCCTCAGGAGGAGGACTGGACTGGCCTCTTAATAATAATGATGGCATTTATTAAGCGCTTACTATGTGCAAAGCACTGTTCTAAGCGCTGGGGAGGTTACAAGGTGATCAGGTTGTCCCACGGGGGGCTCACAGTCTTCATCCCCATTTAACAGATGAGGTCACTGAGGGCCAGAGAATAATAATAATAATAATAATAATAATAATAATAATAATAATAATGATAATAATAATAATGGCACTTATTAAGCGCTTACTATGTGCCAAGCACTGTTCTAAGCACCGGGGAGGTTACAAGGTGATCAGGTTGTCCCATGGGGGGCTCACAGTCTTCATCCCCATTTTACAGATGAGGTCACTGGGGGCCAGAGAACAACAACAATAATAATAATAATAATAATAATAATAATAATAATAATAATAATAATAATGGCATTTATTAAGCACTTACTATGTGCAAAGCACTGTTCTAAGCACTGGGGAGGCTACAAGGTGATCAGGTTGTCCCATGGGGGCTCACAGTCTTCACCCCCATTTTACAGTTGAGGTCACTGAGGGCCAGAGAATAATAATAATAATAATAATGATGGCATTTATTAAGCGCTTACTATGTGCAAAGCACTGTTCTAAGCGCTGAGGAGGTTACAAGGTGATCAGGTTGTCCCACGGGGGGCTCACAGTCTTCATCCGTATTTTACAGATGAGGTCACTGAGGGCCAGAGAATAATAATAATAATAATGATGGCATTTATTAAGCACTTACTATGTGCAAAGCACTGTTCTAAGCGCTGGGGAGGTTACAAGGTGATCAGGTTGTCCCACGGGGGGCTCACAGTCTTCATCCCCATTTTACAGATGAGGTCACTGAGGGCCAGAGAATAATAATAATAATAATAATGATGGCATTTATTAAGCGCTTACTACGTGCAAAGCGCTGTTCTAAGTGCTGGGGAGGTGACAAGGTGATCAGGTTTTCCCACGGGGGGCTCACAGTCTTCATCCCCATTTTACAGATGAGGTCACTGAGGGCCAGAGAATAATAATAATAATAATAATAATAATAATAATAATAATAATAATAATAATAATAATAATATTTATTAAGTGCTTACTATGTGCAAAGCACTGTTCTAAGCGCTAGGGAGGTTACAAGGTGATCAGGTTGTCCCATGGGGGGGCTCACAATCTTCATCCCCATTTTACAGATGAGGCCACTGAGGGCCAGAGAATAATAATAATAATGATGATGGCATTTACTAAGCGCTTACTATGTGCAAAGCACTGTTCTAAGCGCTGGGGAGGTTACAAGGTGATCAGGTTGTCCCATGGGGGGCTCACAGTCTTCATCCCCATTTTACAGATGAGGGAACTGAGGCACAGAGAAGTGAAGTGACTTTCCCAAAGTCACACAGCTGACAATTGGCGGAGCCGGGATTTGAACCCATGACCTCGGACTCTAAATCTCGCGCTCTTTCCATGGAGCCACACTGCTTCTCAATGTTGTTCTTGAGAAAACATTTCAGCTGAGCCCCCAGAGGAAACTGATGTCACAGGGAAAGTGAGAGAGCCAGAAAAGCTGGTCCGTCGGCTGTTATTCCCCTGGCTTGAATAATTTTATTTTTATTGGATCCGATCCTCTCCGGGAATCAGGAGGAAACGGGATCCCTTTGGCCAGGGATTAATCAATTCCAGCGGGCTTATCGATGGGTGGAATTTATTGAGCGCTTACTGTGTGCAGAGCACTGTGCTGAGCTCTTGGGAGAGGACAATACAGTCGAGTTGGTAAGCAGGATCCTGGTCCTCAAGAAGCTTCCAATCGACACTGTGGGATCCAGTTAATAATAATAATAATAATAATGATGGCATTTATTAAGCGCTTACTATGTGCAAAGCACTGTTCTAAGCGCCGGGGAGGTGACGAGGTGATCAGGTTGTCCCACGGGGGGCTCACAGTCTTCATCCCCATTTTCCAGATGAGGGAACTGAGGCCCAGAGAAGTGAAGTGACTTGCCCGACGTCACCCAGCTGACCATTGGAGGAGCCAGGATTTGAACCCATGACCTCTGACTCCAAAGCCTGGGCTCTTTCCACTGAGCCACGCTGATCCTCTCCAGGAATCAGGAGGAAATAGGCTCTCTTTTGCCAGGGATGAATCAATTCCGGCAGGCTTATCGATCGGTGGAATTTATTGAGCGCTTACTGTGTGCAGAGCACTGTGCTGAGCTCTTGGGAGAGGACAATACAGTAGAGTTGGTAAGCAGGATCCTGGTCCTCAAGAAGCTTCCAATCGTCACTGAGGGGTTCAGTTAATAATAATAATAATGGCATTTATTAAGCGCTTACTATGTGCAAAGCACTGTTCTAAGCGCTGGGCGGGGGATACAAGGTGATCAGATTGTCCCACATGGGGCTCCCAGTCTTCATCCCCATTTTATAGATGAGGGAACTGAGGCCCAGAGAAGTGAAGTGACTTGCCCAAAGTCATTCATTCATTCATTCATTCAATCGTATTTATTGAGCGCTGACTGTGTGCAGAGCACTGGACTAAGCGCTTGGGAAGTCCAAGTTGGCAACATAGAGAGACGGTCCCTACCCAACAGTGGGCTCAAGTCACACAAGTGACAGTTGGCGGAGCAGGGATTTGAACCCATGACCTCTGAGTCCCAAGCCCGGGCTCTTGCCACTAAGTCATGCTGCTTCTCTAATAATAATATTAATTATTAATAGTATAATAATATTAATTATTAACAGTATAATAATTATTATATCATAACAATGGTGCTAACAACAACAATAATAACCACTACAGTACGGTGTTTAGCCCATTGTTGGGTAGGGATTGTCTCTGTTGCTGAATTGTACTTTGCAAGCGCTTAGTACAGCACTCTGCACGCAGTAAGCACCCAATAAATACGATTGAATGAATGAATGAATAGTACAGTGCTCTGCACACAGCGCTCAATAAATACGAGTGAATGAATCATTTGTATTTAAAATGGTGCTTCTGATGCCTCTTTGCTTGTTTTCCTGTCTCCCCGCCTTCTAGACCGTGAGCCCATTGTGGGCAGGGATGATCTCTCTCTCTTGCCTAATTATACTTTCCAAGCGCTTAGTACAGTGCTCTGCACACAGTAAGCGCTCAATAAATAGGATCGAATGAATCATTTGTATTTAAAATGGTGCTTCTGATGCCTGTTGGCTTGTTTTCCTGTCTGTCTCCCCCTCTTCTAGACCGTGAGCCCGTCGTGGGCAGGGATGGTCTCTCTCTCTTGCCGAATTGTACTTTCCAAGCGCTTAGTACAGTGCTCTGCACACAGTAAGTGCTCAATAAATAGGATCGAATGAGTAGTGCTTGGCACGTAATAAGCGTTCAACAAATACCATCATCATTATTATTATTATTGCACTATAGCAGAGCTGGTAGACTTGTTCCTGCCCATAATGAGCGTACTGTCTAGAGCCTATAAAATCTACCTGACATAATAATAATAATGGCATTTATTAAGCGCTTACTATGTGCAAAGCACTGTTCTAAGCGCTGGGGAGGTTACAAGGTGATCAAGTTGCCCCACGGAGAGCTCACGGTCTTAATCCCCATTTTCCAGATGAGGTCACTGAGGCCCAGAGAAGTGAAGTGACTTGGCCAAAGTCACACAGCTGACAACTGGCAGAGCCGGGATTTGAACCCATGACCTCTGACACCAAAGCCCGGGCTCTTTCCACTAAGCCTAGAACAGTGCTCCAGCGCTTAGAACAGTGCTTTGCACATAGTAAGCGCTTAACAAATACCATTATTATTATTATTATTATTATTATAAGCCACGCTGCTTCTCCCTATAGAAAAACTCCCTATATATCCATGAAGCTATTGTGATTGAAAAGACTATTTACCACCAACTGTCCTTTTCACACTGGGCATCCATAAAGATTACTCCTTCCTTCCTCTCCCCCTTGTCCCCCTCTCCATCCCCCCCATCTTACCTCCTTCCCTTCCCCACAGCACCTGTATATGTTTGTACATATTTATTACTCTATTGATTTATTTATTTTATTTGTACATATCTATTCTATTTATTTTATTTTGTTAGTATGTTTGGTTCTGTTCTCTGTCTCCCCCTTCTAGACTGTGAGCCCACTGTTGGGTAGGGACCGTCTCTATATGTTGCCAACTTGGACTTCCAAGCGCTTAGTCCAGTGCTCTGCACACAGTAAGCACTCAATAAATACGATTGATTGATTACTCTGTACTGGACCATTTGGGATCCCTGCTGCTGTCCTCAAAATCTCCTGATTTCTGCGCTTCTAACACCTTGAACTGGTAGGGTGCTCTCATTTTGTCCAAAGTGCTTTGACATCAATCATCGCATTTTAATCCTCCCAAGGTAAGGAGAGGCGGGTATTATCATCCCCATTTTACCGATGAAGAAATTGAATCACAGAAAGGTTAAGTGACTTGCCTGAGGTCACCCAGCAGGTCAGGGAGGGGCAGAAGGGGTACTTAGGATGGCCAGTCATCAGGTTTTAAACCGGACAGGCTGGTTTTCATCCAGTCCATCCCTGTCTGGATCTGGCGTAATACCAGAAATATTGCTCTCCAGTTTTATTTCTTTTAATTTTCAGCCCTGAGCCTCCCTCTGCCACAGATTTTGCCACAGTGTCGTCACCCGGAAGACGTGCCGACCTCACACCGACGTGGGAGGGGGGCATAAAAGCTCTGGAGCAAGTCGGGGCTCAGGGGTTCCCCTTCGAGAAACGCTGTAGGATCACGCAAAATCAGCAGAGTTGGATAAAATGGCAGCTTTCAATCAATCAATCAATCAATCAATCAATCAATCAATTGTATTTATTGAGCGCTTACTGTGTGCAGAGCACTGGACTAAGCGCTTGGGAAATACAAGTTGGCAACATATAGAGACAGTCCCTACCCAACACAGTCTAAAAGGGGGAGGCAAAGAACCAAACCAAACATACTAACAAAATAAAATAAACAGGATAGATATGTACAAGTAAAATAAATAGAGTAATAAATATGTGCAAACATATATACATATATATATATACATTTCATGTCATTACATGGCTTTCATGTCCTGTATATATGTATATATGTTTGTACAGATTTATTACTCTATTTATTTATTTAGTTTACTTGTACATCTCTATTCTGTTTATTTTATTTTGTTAGTATGTTTGGTTTTGTTCTCTGTCTCCCCCTTTTAGACTGTGAGCCCACTGTTGGGTAGGGACCGTCTCTAGATGTTGCCAACTTGGACTTCCCAAGCGCTTAGTACAGTGCTCTGCACACAGTAAGCGCTCAATAAATACGATTGATGATGATGATATCTATTCTATTTTGTTAATATAATCATAATTGGCATTTGTTAAGCGCTTACTATGTGCAAAGCACTGTTCTAAGCGCTGGGGAGGATACAGGGTGATCAGGTTGTCCCATGTGGGGCTCACAGTCTTCATCCCCATTTTACAGATGAGGTCACTGAAGCCCAGAGAAGTTAAGTGACTTACCCAAGATCACACAGCAGACATGTGGTGGAGTTGGCATTCGAACCCATGACCTCTGACTCTAAAGCCCGGGCTCTTTCCACCGAGCCACGCTGCTTCTCAATATGTTTGGTTTTGTCCTCTGTCTCCCCCTTCTAGACTGTGAGCCCACTGTTGGGTAGGGACTGTCTCTAGATGTTGCCAACTTGGACTTCCCAAGCGCTTAGTCCAGTGCTCTGCACACAGGAAGCGCTCAATAAATACGATTGATTGATTGATTGATTGATTACACGGTACCGCCTGTCCGGAGTAATACATAATAACGATGGCATTTATTGCTCTTACTTTGTGCAAAGCACACTGGGGAGGCTACAAGGTGATCAGGTTGTCCCACAGGGGGCTCACAGTCTTCATCCCCATTTTACAGATGAGGGAACTGAGGCCCAGAGAAGTTAAGTGACTTGCCCAAAGTCACCCACCTGACAATTGGCGGAGCCGTGATTTGAACCCATGACCTCTGACTCCAAAGCCCAGTCTCTTTCCACTAAGCCACATAATAATAATAATAATAATACTGGCATTTATTAAGTGCTTACTATGTGCAAAGCACTGTTCTAAGCTCTGGGGAGGTTACAAGGTGATCAGCTTGTCCCACGGGCGGCTCACAGTCTTCATCCCCATTTTACAGATGAGGTCACTGAGGCCCGGAGAAGTGAAGTGACTTGCCCAAAGTCACCCAGCTGACAATTGGCGGAGCTGGGATTTGAACCCATGACCTCTGACTCCAAAGCCCAGTCTCTTTCCACTGAGCCACATAATAATAGTAATAATAATAATGGCATTTAATAAGCACTTACTATGTGCAAAGCACTGTTCTAAGCGCTGGGGAGGTTACAAGGTGATCAGCTTGTCCCACAGGCAGCTCACAGTCTTCATCCCCATTTTACAGATGAGGTCACTGAGGCCCGGAGAAGTGAAGTGACTTGCCCAAAGTCACCCAGCTGACAATTGGCGGAGCTGGGATTTGAACCCATGACCTCTGACTCCAAAGCCCAGTCTCTTTCCACTGAGCCACATAATAATAGTAATAATAATGATGGCATTTATTAAGCGCTTACTATGTGCAAAGCACTGTTCTAAGCGCTGGGGAGGTTACAAGGTGATCAGCTTGTCCCACGGGGGGCTCACAGTCTTCATCCCCATGTAGCAGATGAGGGAACTGAGGCCCAGAGAAGTGAAGTGACCTGCCCGAAGTCACACAGCTGACAATTGGCGGAGCCGGGATTTGAACCCATGACCTCTGATTCCATGGCCTGGGCTCTTTCCATTCATTCATTCATTCATTCATTCAATCGTATTTATTGAGCGCTTACTGTGTGCAGAGCACTGGACTAAGCGCTTGGGGAGTCCAAGTTGGCAACAGATAGAGACGGTCCCTACCCGACAGCGGGCTCACAGTCCACTGAGTCACATGCGACATCACACGTCTGGACGGTATTCGAGAGGGCCGTCAGGTGCCATCTTAGCAGGAATAGAACCCAGGACCCTCGACTATCAGGCCAGACCTGAACTAGACACCCCCAGGGGTGACTGCTTCTGCGATTTCCAAGAAGTCCACTGCCAGGTCACATGAGAAGCAGCGTGGCTCAGTGGAAAAAAGCCCGGGCTTTGGAGTCAGAGGTCATGGGTTCAAATCCCGGCTCCGCCACTTGTCAGCTGTGAGACTTTGGGCAAGTCACTTCACTTCTCTGGGCCTCAGTTCCCTCATCTGTAAAATGGGGATGAAGACTGGGAGCCCCACGTGGGACAACCTCATCACCTTGTATCCCCCCAGTGCTTAGAACAGTGCTTTGCACATAGTAAGCGCTTAATAAATGCCATTATTATTATTATTATTATTATTTGAAGGGGGCCCACACTGAGCCCCCTTTTTCCTCTCCTCCTCCCCATCCCCCCGGCCCTACCTCCTTCCCCTCCCCACAGCACCTGTATAGATGTTTGTACAGATTTACTACTCTATTTATTTTACTTGTACACATTTACTATTCTATTAATTTTGTTAATGATGTGCATCTAGCTTTATTTCTATTTATTCTGATGACTTGACACCTGTCCACACGTTTTGTTTTGTTGTCCGTCTCCCCCTTCTAGACTGTGAGCCCGCTGTTGGGTAGGGACCGTCTCTAGATGTTGCCGACTTGGACTTCCCAAGCGCTTAGTACAGTGCTCTGCACACAGTAAGTGCTCAATAAATACGATTGAATGAATGAATCTAGCTTTACTTCTATTTGTTCTGACGACTTTGACACCTGTCCACATGTTTTGTTTTGTTGTCCGTCTCCCCCTTCTAGACTGTGAGCCTGTTGTTGGGTAGGGACCGTCTCTAGATGTTGCCGACTTGGACTTCCCAAGCGCTTAGTATAGTGCTCTGCACACAGTAAGTGCTCAATAAATACGATTGAATGAATGAATGAATCTAGCTTTACTTCTATTTGTTCTGACGACTTTGACACCTGTCCACATGTTTTGTTTTGTTGTCCGTCTCCCCCTTCTAGACCGTGAGCCCATTGTTGGGTAGGGACTGTCTCTAGATGTTGCCGACTTGGACTTCCCAAGCGCTTAGTATAGTGCTCTGCACACAGTAAGTGCTCAATAAATACGATTGAATGAATGAACGAATTTGAACTCATGGTTCCCCGTATCTTTAACTCTCTCACAGCTCCATGAAGTCAGCTGGGTAGTGAATGAGGTAGTAAATCGCGGGATAAAAATCAAACTCAAATACAACTGGTGACATTTTGAGGGGCACAAATACGGAAGAAAAAGATCTGAAGATCAGAGTTGAGCAGAGGCTGAATTTGAGTCAGCTATGCAGTGGTGTTATTAAATAAAAAAAAAACCCCGTCATGACACTAGACAAATTAACAGGAGTAAAACAGACAAGAAATTGGAAGTACTCTTTCCACTATATTTGACAATGGTCAAACTCTTATTAGGGCTCAATAAATACGACTGAATGAACGAATTTGAACTCACAGTTCCCCGTGTCTTTAACTCTCTCACAGCTCCATGAAGTCAGGTGGGTAGTGAATGGAGTAGTAAATCACGGGATAAAAGTCAAACTCAAATACAACTGGTGACATTTTGAGGGGCACAAATACGGCAGAAAAAGATCTGAAGATCAGAGTTGAGCAGAGGCTGAATTTGAGTCAGCTATGCAATGGTGTTATTGAATTTAAAAAAAAAAACCATCATGACACTAGACAAATCAACAGGAGTAAAACAGACAAGAAATTGGAAGTAATCTTTCCACTATATTTGACAACGGTCAAACTCCTATTAGGGTACTAGGTTTATTTCTAGATTGTGAGCCCGTTGTTGGGTCGGGACCGTCTCTCTATCTGTTGCCGACTTGTACTTCCCAAGCGCTTAGTACAGCGCTCTGCACACAGTCAGCGCTCAATAAATACGACTGAATGAACGAATTTGAACTCGCGGTTCCCCGTGTCTTTAACTCTCTCACAGCTCCATGAAGTCAGCTGGGTAGTGAATGGAGTAGTAAATCGCGGGATAAAAGTCAAACTCAAATACAACTGGTGACATTTTGAGGGGCACAAATACGGCAGAAAAAGATCTGAAGATCAGAGTTGAGCAGAGGCTGAATTTGAGTCAGCTGTGCAGTGGTGTTATCGAATTAAAAAAAAACCCCATCATGACACTAGACAAATCAACAAGAGTATAACAGACAAGAAATTGGAAGTAATCTTTCCACTATATTTGACAACGGTCAAACTCTTATTAGGGCTCAATAAATACGATTGAATGAACGAACTTGAACTCACAGTTCCCCGTGTCTTTAACTCTCTCACATCTCCATGAAATCAGCTGGGTAGTGAATGAAGTAGTAAATCGCGGGATAAAAGTCAAACTCAAATACAACTGGTGACATTTTGAGGGGCACAAATACGGCAGAAAAAGATCTGAAGATCGGAGTTGACCAGAGGCTGAATTTGAGTCAGCTATGCAGTGGTGTTATTGAATTAAAAAAAAAAAACCATCATGACACTAGACAAATCAACAGGAGTAAAACAGACAAGAAATTGGAAGTAATCTTTCCACTTTATTTGACAACGGTCAAACTCTTATTAGGGTACTAGGTTTATTTCTAGATTGTGAGCCCGTTGTTGGGTCGGGACCGTCTCTATCTGTTGCCGACTTGTACTTCCCAAGCGCTTAGTACAGCGCTCTGCACACAGTCAGCGCTCAATAAATACGACTGAATGAACGAATTTGAACTCGCGGTTCCCCGTGTCTTTAACTCTCTCACAGCTCCATGAAGTCAGCTGGGTAGTGAATGGAGTAGTAAATCGCGGGATAAAAGTCAAACTCAAATACAACTGGTGACATTTTGAGGGGCACAAATACGGCAGAAAAAGATCTGAAGATCAGAGTTGAGCAGAGGCTGAATTTGAGTCAGCTGTGCAGTGGTGTTATCGAATTAAAAAAAAAACCCATCATGACACTAGACAAATCAACAGGAGTAAAACAGACAAGAAATTGGAAGTAATCTTTCCACTATATTTGACAATGGTCAAACTCTTATTAGGGCTCAATAAATACGACTGAATGAACGAATTTGAACTCACGGTTCCCCGTGTCTTTAACTCTCTCACAGCTCCATGAAGTCAGCTGGGTAGTGAATGAGGTAGTAAATCGCGGGATAAAAATCAAACTCAAATACAACTGGTGACATTTTGAGGGGCACAAATACGGAAGAAAAAGATCTGAAGATCAGAGTTGAGCAGAGGCTGAATTTGAGTCAGCTATGCAGTGGTGTTATTAAATAAAAAAAAAACCCCGTCATGACACTAGACAAATTAACAGGAGTAAAACAGACAAGAAATTGGAAGTAATCTTTCCACTATATTTGACAATGGTCAAACTCTTATTAGGGCTCAATAAATACGACTGAATGAACGAATTTGAACTCACAGTTCCCCGTGTCTTTAACTCTCTCACAGCTCCATGAAGTCAGCTGGGTAGTGAATGGAGTAGTAAATCACGGGATAAAAGTCAAACTCAAATACAACTGGTGACATTTTGAGGGGCACAAATACGGCAGAAAAAGATCTGAAGATCAGAGTTGAGCAGAGGCTGAATTTGAGTCAGCTATGCAATGGTGTTATTGAATTTAAAAAAAAAAACCATCATGACACTAGACAAATCAACAGGAGTAAAACAGACAAGAAATTGGAAGTAATCTTTCCACTATATTTGACAACGGTCAAACTCTTATTAGGGTACTAGGTTTATTTCTAGATTGTGAGCCCGTTGTTGGGTCGGGACCGTCTCTCTATCTGTTGCCGACTTGTACTTCCCAAGCGCTTAGTACAGCGCTCTGCACACAGTCAGCGCTCAATAAATACGACTGAATGAACGAATTTGAACTCGCGGTTCCCCGTGTCTTTAACTCTCTCACAGCTCCATGAAGTCAGCTGGGTAGTGAATGGAGTAGTAAATCGCGGGATAAAAGTCAAACTCAAATACAACTGGTGACATTTTGAGGGGCACAAATACGGCAGAAAAAGATCTGAAGATCAGAGTTGAGCAGAGGCTGAATTTGAGTCAGCTGTGCAGTGGTGTTATCGAATTAAAAAAAAAACCCCATCATGACACTAGACAAATCAACAAGAGTATAACAGACAAGAAATTGGAAGTAATCTTTCCACTATATTTGACAACGGTCAAACTCTTATTAGGGCTCAATAAATACGATTGAATGAACGAACTTGAACTCACAGTTCCCCGTGTCTTTAACTCTCTCACATCTCCATGAAATCAGCTGGGTAGTGAATGAAGTAGTAAATCGCGGGATAAAAGTCAAACTCAAATACAACTGGTGACATTTTGAGGGGCACAAATACGGCAGAAAAAGATCTGAAGATCAGAGTTGAGCAGAGGCTGAATTTGAGTCAGCTATGCAGTGGTGTTATTGAATTAAAAAAAAAACCCATCATGACACTAGACAAATCAACAGGAGTAAAACAGACAAGAAATTGGAAGTAATCTTTCCACTTTATTTGACAACGGTCAAACTCTTATTAGGGTACTAGGTTTATTTCTAGATTGTGAGCCCGTTGTTGGGTTGGGATCGTCTCTATCTGTTGCCGACTTGTACTTCCCAAGCGCTTAGTACAGCGCTCTGCACACAGTCAGCGCTCAATAAATACGACTGAATGAACGAATTTGAACTCGCGGTTCCCCGTGTCTTTAACTCTCTCACAGCTCCATGAAGTCAGCTGGGTAGTGAATGAGGTAATAAATCGCGGGATAAAAGTCAAACTCCAATACAACTGGTGACATTTTGAGGGGCATAAATACGGCAGAAAAAGATCTGAAGATCAGAGTTGAGCAGAGGCTGAATTTGAGTCAGCTGTGCAGTGGTGTTATCGAATTAAAAAAAAAACCCATCATGACACTAGACAAATCAACAGGAGTAAAACAGACAAGAAATTGGAAGTAATCTTTCCACTATATTTGACAATGGTCAAACTCTTATTAGGGCTCAATAAATACGACTGAATGAACGAATTTGAACTCACGGTTCCCCGTGTCTTTAACTCTCTCACAGCTCCATGAAGTCAGCTCGGTAGTGAATGGAGTAGTAAATCACGGGATAAAAGTCAAACTCAAATACAACTGGTGACATTTTGAGGGGCACAAATACGGCAGAAAAAGATCTGAAGATCAGAGTTGAGCAGAGGCTGAATTTGAGTCAGCTGTGCAGTGGTGTTATTGAATTAAAAAAAAAAAACCCATCATGACACTAGACAAATCAACAGGAGTAAAACAGACAAGAAATTGGAAGTAATCTTTCCACTATATTTGACAACGGTCAAACTCTTATTAGGGTACTAGGTTTATTTCTAGATTGTGAGCCCGTTGTTGGGTCGGGACCGTCTCTATCTGTTGCCGACTTGTACTTCCCAAGCGCTTAGTACAGCGCTCTGCACACAGTCAGCGCTCAATAAATACGACTGAATGAACGAATTTGAACTCGCGGTTCCCCGTGTCTTTAACTCTCTCACAGCTCCATGAAGTCAGCTGGGTAGTGAATGGAGTAGTAAATCGCGGGATAAAAGTCAAACTCAAATACAACTGGTGACATTTTGAGGGGCACAAATACGGCAGAAAAAGATCTGAAGATCAGAGTTGAGCAGAGGCTGAATTTGAGTCAGCTGTGCAGTGGTGTTATCGAATTAAAAAAAAAACCCATCATGACACTAGACAAATCAACAGGAGTAAAACAGACAAGAAATTGGAAGTAATCTTTCCACTATATTTGACAATGGTCAAACTCTTATTAGGGCTCAATAAATACGACTGAATGAACGAATTTGAACTCACGGTTCCCCGTGTCTTTAACTCTCTCACAGCTCCATGAAGTCAGCTGGGTAGTGAATGAGGTAGTAAATCGCGGGATAAAAGTCAAACTCAAATACAACTGGTGACATTTTGAGGGGCACAAATACGGCAGAAAAAGATCTGAAGATCGGAGTTGAGCAGAGGCTGAATTTGAGTCAGCTAGGCAGTGGTGTTATTGAATTTAAAAAAAACCCCATCATGACACTAGACAAATCAACAGGAGTAAAACAGACAAGAAATTGGAAGTAATCTTTCCACTATATTTGACAATGGTCAAACTCTTATTAGGGCTCAATAAATACGACTGAATGAACGAATTTGAACTCACGGTTCCCCGTGTCTTTAACTCTCTCACAGCTCCATGAAGTCAGCTGGGTAGTGAATGGAGTAGTAAATCACGGGATAAAAGTCAAACTCAAATACAACTGGTGACATTTTGAGGGGCACAAATACGGCAGAAAAAGATCTGAAGATCAGAGTTGAGCAGAGGCTGAATTTGAGTCAGCTGTGCAGTGGTGTTATTGAATTAAAAAAAAAACCCATCATGACGCTAGACAAATCAACAGGAGTAAAACAGACAAGAAATTGGAAGTAATCTTTCCACTATATTTGACAACGGTCAAACTCTTATTAGGGTACTAGGTTTATTTCTAGACTGTGAGCTCGTAGTTCGGTAGGGACCGTCTCCGTCTGTTGCCGACTTGTACTCCCCAAGCGCTTAGTACAGCGCTCTGCACACAGTCAGCGCTCAATAAATACGATTGAATGAATGAACGAATTTGAACTCACGGTTCCCCGTGTCTTTAACTCTCTCACAGCTCCATGAAGTCAGCTGGGTAGTGAATGAGGTAGTAAATCGCGGGATAAAAGTCAAACTCAAATACAACTGGCGACATTTTGAGGGGCGCAAATACGGCAGAAAAAGATCTGAAGATCAGAGTTGAGCAGAGGCTGAATTTGAGTCAGCTGTGCAGTGGTGTTATCGAATTAAAAAAAAACCCCATCATGACACTAGACAAATCAACAAGAGTATAACAGACAAGAAATTGGAAGTAATCTTTCCACTATATTTGACAACGGTCAAACTCTTATTAGGGCTCAATAAATACGATTGAATGAACGAACTTGAACTCACAGTTCCCCGTGTCTTTAACTCTCTCACAGCTCCATGAAATCAGCTGGGTAGTGAATGAAGTAGTAAATCGCGGGATAAAAGTCAAACTCAAATACAACTGGTGACATTTTGAGGGGCACAAATACGGCAGAAAAAGATCTGAAGATCGGAGTTGACCAGAGGCTGAATTTGAGTCAGCTATGCAGTGGTGTTATTGAATTAAAAAAAAAAAACCATCATGACACTAGACAAATCAACAGGAGTAAAACAGACAAGAAATTGGAAGTAATCTTTCCACTTTATTTGACAACGGTCAAACTCTTATTAGGGTACTAGGTTTATTTCTAGATTGTGAGCCCGTTGTTGGGTTGGGATCGTCTCTATCTGTTGCCGACTTGTACTTCCCAAGCGCTTAGTACAGCGCTCTGCACACAGTCAGCGCTCAATCAATACGACTGAATGGATGATTGAATGGATTTTGTCTTTCCCTACCTCTTCCCAGCCCTGGAGGCATTGCCGAATTGGAGCTAACAAATACACGTCTGATACGCTTTGCTTGTCCTCCCGACGGGAGAGCATGAGGGTGTGGACGAGTGGAGGCTTGGCGTTGGTTTTGGGGACGCACGGGCACGCAAGAGAAGGAGAGTTTAGAGCTGAGGGTGTGTGAGCAGGTTTGTAATGCTCCTTTCTACTGTGAGATCCTCAAGGCAGATTACGGTAATAAAAATCAGAATATTTATGGACCACTCTTACGCTCAGGTCAGTGAACAAGACTTTTGGGAGCTCTTTATTATGATATCCGTCTCGGTGTCCCGCACACTTGGGCGTTCAATGGTGGAGTGGAAAGATCCCGGGCCTTGGAGTTAGAAGGTCATGCGTCCCCATCCCGGCTCCGCCACTTCTTTGCTGTGTGACATTGGGCAAGCCACTTTACTTCTCCGTGCCTCAGTTCCCCAATCTGTAAAATGGGGATTGAGACCCTGAGCCCCACGTGGGACAGGGACTGTGTCCGAGCCGATTTGCTTGTATCTACCCCAGCGCTTAGTAAGTGCTTAACAAAGGCCGCAATTATTGTTATTATAATTATTATAAGAAGATGCATTTGATGACAGTCATGACCGCCATGGTGAGAGGGCCTGTAGGTAGGAACAGGAGGTCACTGACTGTCACTGCCCAGATAATAACAATAATAATAATAATGGTATTTGTTAAGCGCTTACTATGTGCAAAGCACTGTAATAATAATAATAGCATTTATTAAGTACTTACTATGTGCCAAGCACTGTTCTAAGCACTGGGGAGGTTACAAGGAGATCAGGTTGTCCCATGTGGGGCTCACAGTCTTAATCCCCATTTTACAGATGAGGGAACTAAGGCCCAGAGAAGTGAAGTGACTTGGCCAAAGTCACACAGCTGATAAGTGGCGGAGCCGGGATTTGAACCCACCTGGCCTGCCACTTCCCAAGACCACTCAAACCAGGTGGGTCTTCGATTAGCACAACGAGCAGAGGAGGATTTCCCCAGACCTCTCCTGAGGGGATGAAGCAGCGTGGCTCAGTGGAAAGAGCCCGGGCTTGGGAGTCAGAGGTCATGGGTTCGAATCCTGGCTCCGCCACTTCTCAGCTGGGTGACTTTGGGCAAGTCGCTTCACTTCTCTGGGCCTCAGTTCCCTCATCTGTCAAATGGGGATTAAGATTGTGAGCCCCACGTGGGACAACCTTGATTACCTTGTATCTCCCCAGTGCTTAGAACAGTGCTGGGCACATAGTAGGCTTTGCACGTAGTAGGTGCTTAATAAATGTCATTATTATTATTATTATTATTAATTGTTATTCTAAGGGCGGCCTTCCGCCCGCAGCCACAAGGGGGCGCTCGGGGGGCGGGGGGGAGAGAGACAGAGAGAATAAAACAGAGACAAAGAGAGAAAACAGAGAGAGAGAGAGAGAGAGCGAGGAAGAGAGGAAAGAAGAGAGAAAATAGTGATAAAAAGAGAGGGAGAGAGAAAAAGAGATTGGAAGAGGGAGAATAAAAGAGACAGGGAGAAAAGAGAGAGAGAGTGAGGAAGAGAGGAAAAAAGAGAGAAAATAGTGATAAAAAGAGAGGGAGAGAGAAAAAGAGATTGGAAAAGGGAGAATAAAAGAGATGGAGAAAAGAGGGAGAGTGAGGAAGAGAGGAAAAAAGAGAGAGAAAATAGTGATAAAAAGAGAGGGAGAGAAAAAAGAGATTGGAAGAGGGAGAATAAAAGAGACAGGGAGAAAAGAGAGAGTGAGGAAGAGAGGAAAAAAGAGAAAATAGTGATAAAAAGAGAGGGAGAGAGAAAAAGAGATTGGAAGAGGGAGAATAAAAGAGATAGGGAGAAAAGAGAGAGAGTGAGGAAGAGAGGAAAAAGAGAAAATAGTGATAAAAAGAGAGGGAGAGAGAAAAAGAGATTGAAAGAGGGAGAATAAAAGAGACAGGGAGAAAAGAGAGAGAGAGAGAGCAAGGAAGAGAGGAAAAAAGAGAGAAAATAGTGATAAAAAGAGAGGGAGAGAGAAAAAGAGATTGGAAGAGGAAGAATAAAAGAGACAGGGAGAAAAGAGAGAGAGCGTGAGAAAGAGAGGAAAAAAGAGAGAGAAAATAGTGATAAAAGAGGGAGAGAGAAAAAGAGATTGGAAAAGGGAGAATAGAAGAGACAGGGAGAAAAGAGAGAGAGAGTGAGGAAGAGAGGAAAAAAGAGAGAGAAAATAGTGATAAGAGGGAGAGAGAAAGAGAAAGATTGGAAGACAGAGATCAAAGAGACAGAAAAGGGAGAGAGTGAGGAAGAGGA
Source organism: Tachyglossus aculeatus (assembly GCF_015852505.1). Classification (NCBI taxonomy): domain Eukaryota; kingdom Metazoa; phylum Chordata; class Mammalia; order Monotremata; family Tachyglossidae; genus Tachyglossus; species Tachyglossus aculeatus. The sequence goes on from NC_052086.1 coordinate 38,066,284, forward strand.
AAAAGGAGAGAGAGAAAATAGTGATTAAAAAGAGAGGGAGAGAGAAAAAGAGAGAGAGATTGGAAGAGATACAGAATAGAGACAGAGAGAAAACAGAGAGTGACAAAGAGAGGAAAAAAGAGAGACAAAATAGTAATAGAGAGGGAGAGAGAAAAAGAAAGAGAAAAGATCCAGTGCTTAGAACTGTGTTTCGCACATAGTAAGCGCTTAACAAATGCCATCATTATTATTGGAAGAGAGAATAAAAGAGAGAGACAAAGAGAGAAAACAGAGTGAGGAAGAGAGGAAAAGAGAGACAAAATAGTGAAAAAAGAGAGGGAGAGAGAAAAAGAGAGGGAGAGAGAAAGAGAGAGATTGGAAGAGAGAATAAAAGAGAGTGAGAAAAGGAAAAGAGAGTGAGAAAGAGAAAAAATAGAGAAAAAGAGAGGGAGAGAGAAAAAGAGAGGGAAAAAGAGGAAGAGAGAGAGAAAGAAAAAAGAGAAAACAGAGAAAAAGAGAGGGAGAGAAAAGAGAGAAAAAAGAGAGGGGAGAGAAAAAGAGAGGGAAAAAGAGGAAGAGAGAGAGGAAAATAGAGAAAAAGAGGGAGAGAAAAAGAGAAAAGAGAAAAAAGAGAGGAAGAGAGAGTGAGAAAGGAAAAGAGAGGGAGAGGGAGAGAGAAAAAAAAGAGAGAAAATAGAGAGGAAAAGAGGGAGATAAAAAGAGAGAAAAGAGAGGGAAAGAGGAAAAAAGAAAGAAAATAGAGAGGAAAAGAGGGAGAGAGAAAAAGGGAGAAAAGAGAAAGAGAGGGAGAAAGAGGAAAAAAGAGAAAGAGAGAGAAATAGAGGAAAAGAGAGGGAGAGAGAAAAATAGAAAAAAGAGAAAGGAAGACGGGGAGAGAGGAAAAGAGATGGAGAGAGAAAGAGAAAAGAGAGAGGGAGAGAGGAAAAAAGAGAGAGAAAATAGAGAGGAAAAGAGAGGGAGAGAGAAAAAGAAAGAGAAAAAAGAGAAAGGAAGAGAAAAAAGAAAAAGGAAGAGAGAAAAAGAGAAAACAGAGAGAAAAAGAGGGAGAGAGAAAGAGAAAATAGAGAGAAAAAGAGAGAAAAGAGAAAGAGAGAAGAGAGGGACAGAGGAAAAAAGAGAGGGAAAATAGAGAGGAAAAGAGAGGGAGAGAGAAAAAGAAAGAAAAGAGAGGGGTAGAGGGAGAGGGAAAAAGAGAAAGAGAAAATAGGGAGGAAAAGAGGGAGAGAAAAAGAGAAGAGGGAGGGAGGAAAAAAGAGAAAGAGAGAAAATAGTGAGGAAAAGAGAGGGAGAGAAAAAGAAAGAGAAAAAAGAGAAAGGAAGAGAGAGAGAGAAAATAGAGAGGAAAAGAGGGAGAGAAAAAGAGAGAAAAGAGAAAGAAAGAGAGGGAGAGAGGAAAAAAGAGGGAAAATAGAGAGGAAAAGACAGGGAGAGAGAAAAAGAAAGAAAAGAGATGGGGGAGAGAGAGGAAAAAAGAGAAAGGAAATAGAGGAAAAGAGAGGGAGGGAGAAAAAGAGAAAAAAGAAAGAGAGAGGGGAGAGAGAGGGAAAGGTGCACAGGCGCAGTTGGGTGGGGCGGGCGGCTCCGGGACCCCCGCTGACCTCTGACCCGCTGACCTCTGACCCCCGGGGCCCACTCAGGGCCTGCAGACTGAGCGCTGCGCTGAGCGCTTGGGGGAGGACGGACACTGGTGACCGATGGCGGCCTCCGCCCCCCACGACGACCTGTCTGACCATCTTCTGCTTTTGTTGTCTGTCTTCCCCCTACCAGACTGTGAGCCCATTGTTGGTTACGGACCGTCTCTAGATGTTGCCGACTTGGACTTCCCAAGCGCTTAGTCCAGTGCTCTGCACACAGTCGGCGCTCAATAAATAGGATGGAATGAATGAGTGAATTCTCCCCCTTCTAGGCTGTGGGCCCGTTGTTGGGTAGGGACCGTCTCTGTCTGTCACCGACTTGTCCTTCCCAAGCGCTTAGTCCAGTGCTCTGCACACAGTCAGCGCTCAATAAATACGATGGAATGAATGGAGGGAAACAGCGCGGCTCAGTGGAAAGAGCCCGGGCTTGGGAGTCAGAGGTCGTGGGTTCAAATGCCGACTCCGCCAACTGTCAGCTGTGTGACTTTGGGCAAGCAGCGTGGCTCAGTGGAAAGAGTCCGGGTTTTGGAGTCGGAGGTCATGGGTTCAAATCCCGGCTCTGCCACTTGTCAGCTGTGTGACTTTGGGCAAGTCACTTCACTTCTCCGGGCCCCAGTTACCTCATCTGTAAAATGGGGATGAAGACTGTGAGCCCCCCTTGGGACAGGCTTATAACCTTGTAACCTCCCCAGTGCTTAGAACAGTGCTTTGCACATAGTAAGCGCTTAATAAATGCCATCATTATTATTATTATTATTGCTTCACTTCTCTGGGCCTCAGTGACCTCATCTGGAAAACGGGGATGAAGATTGTGAGCCCCCCGTGGGACAACCTGATCACTTTGTGTCCCCCCCCGCCGCAGCGCTTAGAACAGTGCTTGGCACATAGTAAGCGCTTTAACAAATGCCATCATTATTATTAGAGGGAAGACCCCTCTGCCCTACCTCCTTCCCCTCCCCACAGCACTTGTGTATGTTTGTACGGATTTATTACTCTATTTCTTTTACTTGTCCATATTTACTATTCTATTTATTTTGTTAATGACGTGCATAGAGCTATAATTCTATTTATTCTGACGGTTTTGACACCTGTCTACATATTTTGTTGTCTGTCTCCCCGCTCCTAGACTGTAGGGACCATAAATACGATTGAATGAATGAATCCAACTTGTACTTCCCAAGCGCTTAGTACAGTGCTCTGCACACAGTAAGTGCTCAATAAATACGACTGAATGAATAAATACGAGTGAATGAATAAATACGATTGAATGAATAAATACGACTGAATGAATAAATACGATTGACTGACTGACTGAATGAATGAATCCCCGGAGGACCCCGCCTCCTTAAATTTGCTCCATCCCCCTGCCTTGTGCATCCTTAGCGAATAATAATAATAATGGTATTTGTTAATCATCATCATCATCAATCGTATTTATTGAGCGCTTACTGTGTGCAGAGCACTGGACTAAGCGCTTGGGAAGTACAAGTCGGCAACATATAGAGACGGTCCCTACGCAACAGTGGGCTCACAGTCTAAAAGGGGGAGACAGAGAACAAAACCAAACATACTAACAAAATAAAATAAATAGAATAGATATGTACAGTAAAATAAATAAATAGAGTAATAAATATGTACAAACATATATAAGCACTGGGATATATTCAGGGTCACCAGGTTGTCCCATGTGGGGCTCACACTTTAATCCCCATTTTACAGATAAGGTAACTGAGGCACGGAGAAATACCTTCCTTCAAAGCCCTACTGAGAGCTCACCTCCTCCAGGAGGCCTTCCCAGACTGAGCCCCCTCCTTCCTCTCCTCCTCCCCATCCCCCCACCCTACCTCCTTCCCCTCCCCACAGCACCTGTCTAGATGTTTGTACAGATTTATTACTCTATTTATTTTACTTGGATGTATTTACTATTTTATTTATTTTATTTAGTTAATATGCTTTGTTTTGTTGTCCATCTCCCCCTTCTAGACTGTGAGCCCGCTGTTGGGTAGGGACCGTCTCTAGATGTTGCCAACTTGTACTTCCCAAGCGCTTAGTGCAGTGCTCTGCACACAGGGAGCGCTCAATAAATACGACTGAATGAATGAAAGTGACTTGCCTAAGGTCACACAGCAGACGAGTGGCTGAGCCGGGATTAGAACCCACATCCTTTGGCTCCCAAGCCCAGGCTCTTTCCACTGAGCCACGCTGCTGCTCTGAATCCATACATATTTATTTTTGTACATATTTATTCCACTTATTTTATTTTGTTAATTTGTTTTGTTCTCTGTCTCCCCCTTCTAGACTGTGAGCCCGCTGTTGGGTAGGGACCGTCTCTCTATGTTGCCAACTTGGACTTCCCAAGCGCTTAGTACAGTGCTCTGCACACAGTAAGCGCTCAATAAATACGATTGAGTGAACGAATGAATGACCGACAGATGTGAAAACAGCTCAAGCAAGGGCTGATGAACTGAGGTGCTTTCGACTCATCTGGCTGTCTCTTGCTTATTAAAAGACAGGCGCCTTGATAAAACCGGGTCAAGTGACTGTCTTTATTATTATTATTATTATTATTATTATTATTATTATTATTATTATTATTATTATTATCCCACAACTTGAGATTCCACAGATTGACCTGATCACCTTGTAACCTCCTCAGCGCTTAGAACAGTGCTTTGCACATAGTAAGCGCTTAATAAATGCCATCATCATCATCATTATTATTATTATTATTATTGTAACCTTCTTCTAAGAAGTGATTTCCCCCAGCGGGCATCCATACAATAGGCAAGGCATGGGACTCTCAGGGGCAGCAGCGTGGCTCAGTGGAAAGAGCCCGGGCTTGGGAGTCAGAGGTCATGGGTTCGAATCCCAGCTCCGCCACTTGTCAGCTGGGTGACTTTGGGCAAGTCACTTCACTTCTCTGGGCCTCAGTGACCTCATCTGGAAAATGGGGATTAGGTCTGTGAGCCCCACGTGGGACAACCTGATCACCTTGTAACCTCCCCAGCGCTTAGAACAGTGCTTTGCACATAGTAAGTGCTTAATAAATGCCATAATCATTATTATTATTATTATTCTCTGTGCCTCAGTGACTTCATCTGGAAAATGGGGATTAAGTCTGTGAGCCCCACGTGGGACAACTTGATTACCTTGTATCTACGCCAGTGCTTAGAACAGTGCTTTGCACATAATAAGCGCTTAATAAATGCCATTATTATTATCTACCCCAGTGCTTAGAACAGTGCTTTGCACATAAGCACTTAATAAATGCCATTATTATTATTATCTACCCCAGTGCTTAGAACAGTGCTTTGCACATAATAAGCACTTAATAAATGCCATTATTATTATTATCTACCCCAGTGCTTAGAACGGTGCTTGACGCATAGTAGGCGCTTAACAAATGCCATCATTATTATTCATTCATCCAATTGGAATTTATTAAGTGTTTACCGCATGCAGAGCTAGACGCTTGGAAAAGTACAATACAACAATCAATCAATCGTATTTATTGAGCGCTTACTGTGTGCAGAGCACTGTACTAAGCGCTTGGGAAGTACAAGAAGTACAACAATGAACGGCAACATTCCCTGTCACAGTCAACACCTGATTGGAATTTCCCGGGGAGGGGAAATCGCTCGGGTTTTTGAACGTGCCCTTTTGGAATGAGGTATTAGGGCGATAACTCTATGTTCCCGATAATTATGGAAGATTCCCTCTCCAGGAATCCAGTGGGACTCCGAGAGTATGGGAAGAGGCCTGGGGAAAAGGAATGTGTCTGTGGGATTCATTCAATCATATTTCAGCGTAGAGAAGCAGCGTGGCTCAGTGGAAAGAGCCCGGGCTTTGGAGTCAGAGGTCATGGGTTCAAATCCCGGCTCCACCACTTATCAGCTGTGTGACTTCGGGCAAGTCACTTCACTTCTCTGTGCCTCAGTTACCTCATCTGTAAAATGGGGATGAAGACTGTGAGCCCCCCGTGGGACAACCTGATCACCCTGTTAACCGCCCCAGCGCTTAGAACAGTGCTTTGCACATAGTAAGCGCTTAATAAATGCTATCATTATTATTATTATTATTATTATTTCAGCGCTTACTGTGTGCAGAGCACTGTACTAAGCGCTTGGGAAGTACAAGTTGGCAACATATAGAGACGGTCCCGACTCACCAAAGAGCAGAGGCAGGGTTTGATGTGTGGAACTGGGCAAGAAAAAAACCAAAATAACTAGGGAGTGGGAAGGTTTTGTTCCCGAAAATCTCGCCATTCCAGAGAGCTAGGCCCTAGATCGGTGATGGTCACCAAGCTGATTTCAGTCATCCGGGACTTCTAGGAAAGACAATCGTGCAGCTTCCCATTGATGACCTTTTTGACTTTTATTACCGGAGAAAAAGAAGCCGCCTTACGTCCACAGGCTACCCTACTCCTATCAATCAATCAATCGTATTTATTGAGCGCTTACTGTGTGCAGAGCACTGGACTAAGCGCTTGGGAAGTTCAAGTCGGCAACACATAGAGACAGTCCCTACCCAACAGTGGGCTCACAGTCTAGAAGGGGGAGACAGAGAACAAAACCAAACATACTAACAAAATAAAATAAATAGAATAGATAGGTACAAGTAAGATAAATAAATACCCCTGTAGAGAAGCAGCGTGGCTCAGTGGAAAGAGCCCGGGCTTTGGAGTCGGAGGTCGTGGGTTCAAATCCCGGCTCCACCAATTGTCAGCTGTGTGACTTTGGGCAAGTCACTCGACTTCTCTGGGCCTCAGTTCCCTCATCTGGAAAATGGGGATTAAGACTGTGAGCCCCTTGTGGGACAACCTGATCAGCTTGTAACCTCTCCAGTGCTTAGAACAGTACTTTGCACAGTAAGCGCTTAATAAATGCCATTTATTATTATTATTATTACTCCCGCTCATTGGCTGCCCATACTTGCACAATTCCCTGTTACTCTGAACTCTGCACGTGAAAGTAGTTTTTTGTGAGGATTTCTTGAAGAGCCCTTCTTCCCATTTCAGAGGCCAAGGCGAACCCCCTGCCCGCCCTCTAAGGCTGGGCCTATAGCTCCACTTGGTTCATTCATTCATTCAGTCGTATTTATTGAGCACTTACTGTGTGCAGAGCACTGGACTAAGCGCTTGGGAAGTCCAACATATAGAGACGGTCCCTACCCGAGAACGGGTGAGGTGAGCTGAAGTGAGCGGCGGCAGAGGAGCGGAGGGTGCGGGCTGGGATGGAGAAGGAGAGAAGGGACCGGAGGGAGGAGGGGGAGAGGGGATGGACGGCCTGGAAGCCGAGAGGGAAGAGTTTTTGCTTGATGCGTAGGTTGACAGGCAGCCACTGGAGATTTTTGAGGAGGGGAGTGACATGCCCAGAGCGTTTCTGCACAAAGATGATCCGGGCAGCAGCGTGAAGTATAGACTGAAGTGGGGAGAGACACGAGGATGGGAGATCAGAGAGGAGGCCGATGCAGTCATCCAGCCTGGTTGGGATGAGAGATTGAACCAGCAAGGGAGCGGTTTGGATGGAGAGGAGAGGGCGGATCTTGGCAATGTTGCGGAGCTGAGACCGGCAGGGTTTGGTGACGGCTTGGATGCGAGGGGCGAACGACAGAGCGGAGTCGAGGATGACACCAAGGTTGCGGGCTTGTGAGACGGGAAAGACGGTAGTGCCGTCTACGGTGAGGGAGAGAACAGGGTTCGGGTGGGAAAATAAGGAGCTCAATCTTGGACGTGTTATTTCTTTTACCGCAGCAGCAGCTAGGGTTTAGGTGCCTCTCCCGAGTTGCAGGCTCAGATTCCACCCCTCTTCCGTCGCTCCTCGGCTTTTGCATGGAAATGGGGCTCAACCCGGTGGGTTTTTAATGACTCTGCTCCTAGGGATGGAAAGATGTTGCCAACTGGTACTTCCCAAGCGCTTAGTACAGTGCTCTGCACACAGTAAGCACTCGATAAATACGATTGATTGATGGATTGATTGAAAGAAATGACCCAGGCTCCTTCCCAGCTGCCTGCCTTTGGAGCAGACGCCGTACTGACTAATGTTTCCTACAGAGTTCTGGCTCGAGGCGCAGTTAATACCGGAGTGGAAGGCGTTAATTGTGATGAGGAAAGAAATCAGTAAATTGCACGTCCCTGGACAGCCACAGCTTACGAGACAAAGTGTCTGAAGATCTTTGTCAGTGGTATTTATTGAGTGTTGACTGTGTGCAGAGCACTGTACTAAGCGCTTAGGAGAGTACAATGTAATATTTGCTAAGTGCTAAGCACTGGGTTGGATACAACCTAACTCGGTTGGACCCAATCCCTGTCCCACGTGGGGCTCACAATCTTAATCATCATCATCATCATCAATCGTATTTATTGAGCGCTTACTATGTGCAGAGCACTGGACTAAGCGCTTGGGAAGTACAAATTGGCAACATATAGAGACAGTCCCTACCCAACAGTGGGCTCACAGTCTACAAGGGGGCCCCGTTTTACAGATAACTGAGGCCCAGAGAAGTGAAGTGACTTTTCCGAGGTCACGCAGCAGGCAAGGGACAGAGTCGGGATTAGAACCCGTGACCTTCCGCTCCCAGGCCCGGGCTCTAGCCACTACTCCACGCTGCTTCCCTCCTACGCCGTGCTGCTTCTATAATGGAGTCGGTAGATCTTTCTCGTGTCTCTTACTTTTGACTGTCCTGGCTGATGGCAGCTCCCCCTTTCACTCTATCAGCCTCAGTTAATCAGAATAATAATGACGGTATTTGTTAAGCGCTTACTATAATAATAATAATAATAATGTCGGCATTTGTTAAGCGCTTACTATGTGCAAAGCACTGTTCTAAGCGCGGGGGAGGATACAAAGTGATCAGGTTGTCCCCTGTGGGGCTCACCGTCCTAATCGCCATTTTACAGATGAGGTAACTGAGGCTCAGAGAAGTTAAGTGACTTGCCCAAGGTCACACAGCAGACATGTGGCAGAGCCAGAATTCGAACCCATGCCCGCTGACTCCAAAGCCTGTGCTCTTTCCACTGAGCCACGCTGCTTACTATGTGCCAAGCACTAAGTGCTGGGGGTGGGAGGGTGCAAGGCTATCAAGGTTGTCTCCTGAGGGGCTCACGGTCTTAATCCCCATTTTACAGATGAAGTAACTGAGGCACAGAGAAGTGACTTGCCCAAGGTGACACAGCAGGCAAGTGGCGGAGCCAGGATTAGAACCCACGTCCCAAGGCCGGGCTCTTTCCACTAAGCCACGTTACTTCTCTATGGGGACCCAATGCTGAACCACTTTGGGGTCATTTTGTATTTCCAGTTGCAAAGCACGTCTTTGGGTTTCTTCATGGTATTTAGCACTTAATAATAATAATAATAATAATAATAATAATAATAATAATAACAATAATAATAATGATGATGATGGCATTTGTTAAGCGCTTACTATGTGCAGGGCACTGTTCTAAGCGCTGACTACTACGAGTCAGGCGCTGTAGAAGTACAGAGTACTATGTACTCTGCACATAGTAAGCGCTCAATAAATACGATTGATTGATTGATTGATTGATTGATTGAAGTAAGCTAATCAGGTTGGACACAGTGTCCCACATCGGGCTCAGGGTACTATGTCCCCATTTTACGGATGGGGGAACTGAGGCAGAGAGAAGTGACTTGCCCAAGGCCACACAGCAGACAAGTGGCAGAGCCGGGACTCGAACCCAGGTCCCTTGACTCGCAGGCCTGTGCTCTTTCCACTAGGCCACCCTGCTTCCTGAGATTAATAACAGTTATGGTCCTTGTTAAGCAGCGCGGCTCAGTGGAAAGAGCCCGGGGCTTTGGAGTCAGAGGTCATGGGTTCAAATCCCGGCTTCGCCACTTGTCAGCTGGGTGACTTTGGGCAAGTCACTTCACTTCTCCAGGCCTCAGTTCCCTCACCTGGAAAATGGGGATGAAGACTGGGAGCCCCACGTGGGACAACCTGATCACTCATAACCTCCCCAGCGCTTAGAACGGTGCTTTGCATTCATTCATTCATTCAATCATATTTATTGAGCGCTTACTGTGTGCAGAGCACTGTACTAAGCGCTTGGGAAGTACAAGTTGGCACATAGTAAGCGCTTAATAAATGCCATTATTATTCTTATTATTGTTATTGACAATATTTATTAACAATACGTATTTACTGAGCGCTTACTGTGTGCAGAGCACTGTACTAAGTGCTTGGGAAGTACAAGTTGGCACACTGTAAGCGCTTAATAAAATGCCATTATTATCATTATTAAGCGCTTACTATGTGCCCAGCAAGCACTGTTCTAAGCGCTGGGGGGGACGCAAGGTAATTAGGTAGTCCCACCTGGGGCTCCCAGTCTTAATCCCAGTCTTAATATTTTACTGGTACCTATCTATTCCATTTATTTTATTTTGTTAATATGTTTGGTTTTGTTCTCTGTCTCCCCCTTTAAGACTGTGAGCCCACTGTTGGGTAGCGACTGTCTCTAGATGTTGCCAATTTGTTCTTCCCAAGCGCTTAGTACAGTGCTCTGCACATAGTAAGCGCTCAATAAATACGATTGATGATGATGATGATGATGATGATCCGACGAGGGAGGGGACCCGAGCTTGTGAGACCTTCCAGAGCTGGGGTCATCAAGATGAACGCGATACCACAAACTCGGAATGGGGGGGTCAATACAGGGACATCGGGAGGGCTGTCGTGACTCGGGGAGGTAAACCGAGGCCGCCTGTCCCCCCGACCCAGGGGGCCTCTCTCCCAATCAATCAATCAATCGTATTTATCACTACGTATCACTGGATTTCTCCCACCCACCCACCCCACGGCCTCCTTCAGCCTCATCTCCCCTCCCGCACTGGGGGCCGAGCGTGTGTTTCCTGGGAAGCAGACAGCCCCATCCCACCTAACCGGGAGCGGCGAATGCGGACCGGTTGACCCTTCCTCGCTATTTTCCGCGGTGGCAGGGCTTCCGCGACACCGCTCTTCAAAACCACAAATACCCTTTAATGGCACAGTTGGGTTGGGAAGGGGCAGCATCCGTGGGCCTCCGCGCCTCCATTACAGTCCCCTCCGACGTGTCCGCGCTACGTCTGGACCAGGGCCTCATTCATCTTCCATAGGGATGTTACCTGTGTGTGTGTGAGGAAACAAAAAAAAAAAGAATATCGCTTGCCCACTCATTCGTTCGTGTACTTTGGTTTTCAGAAGCTAATCGCGTCTCACGAGAACTAACGACAACCTTTCTGGTCTTTGGGTGGAAAAAAATCACGCAGCGGTTTCCGCCTTGGTGAACCAGGAGATCGTCTGAAATGGACACCCTCCTGTCATCATCATCATCAATCGTATTTATTGAGCGCTTACTATGTGCAGAGCACTGTACTGAGCGCTTGGGAAGTAAAAATTGGCAACATATAGAGACAGTCCCTACCCAACAGTGGGCTCACAGTCTAAAAGGGGGAGAGACAACATCAAAGTCTTTTGTTGCTTAGGAACGTACCCTCTATCACCCCGCCCTCAGCCCCGTTGCACTTAGGTTCACATATATGTAATTTACCGGGTTGTCTTCTTCCTCCCTTCCTCCCTGCTGAGAGCTCACCTCCTCCAGGAGGCCTTCCCAGACTGAGCCCCTTCTTTCCTCTCCCCCTCGTCCCCCTCTCCATCCCCCCGTCTTACCTCCTTCCCTTCCCCACAGCACCTGTATATATGTATATATGGTTGTACATATTTATTACTCTATTTATTTATTTATTTATTTATTTTACTTGTACATTTCTATCCTACTTATTTTATTTTGTTGGTATGTTTGGTTCTGTTCTCTGTCTCCCCCTTTTAGACTGTGAACCCACTGTTGGGTAGGGACTGTCTCTATGTGATGCCAATTTGTACTTCCCAAGCGCTTAGTACAGTGCTCTGCACATAGTAAGCGCTCAATAAATACGATTGATTGATTGATTGATTGATTGATTCCCCTCTGGACCGTACGCGCCTTGTGGGCAGGGAACACGTTAGACAGCTCTGCTATAACGTTCCCTCCCAGGCACTTAGTACAGAGTCCCGCACCCGGTGAGCGCTCGATAAGTACCGCTGATTGCTATCTGTACGAAGGGTGCCCTCTTTTCTGGGCATTGTGGCCGAATGCATCAGGAGAGGATTCCCTTCCCCACATCATCATCATCAATCGTATTTATTGAGCGCTTACTATGTGCAGAGCACTGTTCTAAGCGCTTGGGAAGGACAAATTGGCAACATATAGAGACAGTCCCTACCCAACAGTGGGCTCACAGTCTAAAAGGGGGAGACCGAGAACAAAACCAAACATACTAACAAAATAAAATGAATAGGATAGATATGTACAAGCAAAATAAATAGAGTAATAAATATGTACAACCATATATACATATATACAGCTGCTGTGGAGAAGGGAAGCAGGTAAGACGGGGGGATGGGGAGGGGGACAAGGGGGAGAGGAAGGAAGGGGCTCAGTCTGGGAAGGCCTCCTGGAGGAGGTGAGCTCTCAGCAGGGCCTTGAAGGGAGCACAGTACCTGTATATATGTTTGTACATATTTATTACTCTATTTATGTATTTATTTTACTTGTAAATATCTATTCTATTTATTTGATTTTGTTAGTATGTTTGGTTCTGTTCTCTGTCTCCCCCTTCTAGACTGTGAGCCCGCTGTTGGGTAGGGACTGTCTCTATATGTTGCCAGCTTGTACTTCCCAAGCGCTTAGTACAGTGCTCTGCACACAGTAAGCGCTCAATAAATGCGATTGATTGATTGATTGAGAGACATTTCAGAATGGGAAGTTACCATTTTTCAGGGTTCCTGCAATTTCACAGCCCTTGTCGGCCCGGCGGTTTTATGCCGTCCATCTCACTGGATTTCTCCTAGGACGTAGGGAGTGGCGAGTACTGTCCTCATTTGACAGGTGGGGAAACTGAGGGCGGGAGGTCCGGTGACGAGAACCCTAGGACTCCCCACCCTCAGGCTTGTGAGCTTCCTCCCAGGCCACGTTGCCAGCTCATTTGCGTTCCTGCCTCCGTGTCAACCGGGGTTTACAGACTAGCTCGAGATGGCGGTGAGACTCTGCGACTCAATCAATCAATTGTATTTATTGAGCGCTTACTGTGTGCAGAGCACTGCACTAAGCGCTTGGGAAGTACAAGTCGGCAACACATAGAGACAGTCCCTACCCAACAGCGGGCTCACAGTCTAGAAGGGGGAGACAGACAACAGAACCAAACATACTAACAAAATAAAATAAATAGAATAGATATGTACAAGATAAATCAATCAATCAATCATCATCATCATCATCAATCGTATTTATTGAGTGCTTACTGTGTGCAGAGCACTGTACTAAGCGCTTGGGAAGTACAAGTCGGCAACACATAGAGACAGTCCCTACCCAAAAGCGGGCTCACAGTCTAGAAGGGGGAGACAGACAACAGAACCAAACATACTAACAAAATAAAATAAATAGAATAGATATGTACAAGATAAATAAATAAATCATCATCATCAGTCGTATTTACTGAGCGCTTACTGTGTGCAGAGCACTGTACTAAGCGCTTGGGAAGTACAAGTCGGCAACACATAGAGACAGTCCCTACCCAACAGCGGGCTCACAGTCTAGAAGGGGGAGACAGAGAACAGCACCAAACATACTAACAAAATAAAATAAATAGAATAGAAATGTACAAGATAAATAAATAATCATCACCATCAATCGTATTTACTGAGCGCTTACTGTGTGCAGAGCACTGTACTAAGCGCTTGGGAAGTACAAGTCGGCAACATATAGAGACAGTCCCTACCCAACAACGGGCTCACAGTCATGAAGGGGGAGACAGAGAACAGAACCAAACATACTGACAAAATAAAATAAATAGAATAGATATGTACAAGATAAATAAATAAATCAATCATCATCATCAATCGTATTTATTGAGCGCTTACTGTGTGCAGAGCACTGTACTAAGCGCTTGGGAAGTACAAGTTGGCACACACAGAGACCATCCCTACCCAACAGCGGGCTCACAGTCTAGAAGGGGGAGACAGAGAACAGAACCAAACATACTAACAAAATAAAATAAATAGAATAGATATGTACAAGATAAATAGAGCAATAAATATGTACAAACATATATACAGGTGCTGTGGGGAAGGGAAGGAGGTAAGGAGGGGGAACTTTACTCGTTTTTTTCCGTGTACTGGAACGATCGGACGATTTAAAAGCAGAACACGGCCGCCTCCGGATTTCATCATCATCATCATCAATTGTATTTATTGAGCGCTTACTGTGTGCAGAGCACTGTACTAAGCGCTTGGGAAGTACAAGTTGGCAACATATAGAGACAGTCCCTACCCAACAGTGGGCTCACAGTCTAAAAGGGGGAGACAGAGAACAAAACCAAACATACTAACAAAATAAAATAAATAGAATAGATATCATCATCATCATCATCAATCGTATTCATTGAGCGCTTACTATGTGCAGAGCACTGTACTAAGCGCTTGGGAAATACAAATTGGCAACACATAGAGACAGCTCCTACCCAACAGTGGGCTCACAGTCTAAAAGGGGGAGACAGAGAACAAAACCAAACATACTAACAAAATAAAATAAATAGAATAGATATCATCATCATCATCATCAATCGTATTCATTGAGCGCTTACTATGTGCAGAGCACTGTACTAAGCGCTTGGGAAATACAAATTGGCAACACATAGAGACAGTTCCTACCCAACAGTGGGCTCACAGTATAAAAGGGATATGTACAAGTAAAATAAATAGAGTAACAAATATGTACAAACATATATACATATATACAGGTATACATATATATACAGGTAGACATGGATGTGGGGAGGGAGGGCATTCCAGGCCAGGGGGAGGATTTCCCGCACGGCGCGGATTTATACCTGGCGGGGCCACGAAATATTCTTCGACGGTCCGGCGGGCGTTTCGCAGCAGCTCTTCGGCACAGTTGCCTTCGGCCACTTCGTCGGCCCTCAGGTACAGGCACCTGCAGGGAACGGGAACTTCAGTCGCCGGCGTCAGAGAGGAGAACAGAAGGCAGAGGGAAGAGGGTCACGAACGAGGCGGGACGGAGACGATGAAGAAATCGGTGCCTCCCCCGGTTAAGGACGGTTGCTGAAAGACCCCCAAAGGCCGCGTTAGGGGGAAGGTCAAGTGTGACAGGTCCAGGAAAACTCTCCCTCTCTCAATAAACGTCCTCGCTATCTCGTTCTTCGCTTTCCTCCTGCCCCGCTCGGGCTTTCGAGCCCAAAGCGGAGCCGGAGACCTGGCTCCCGCGATGCCCCAGATGAGTCCAGGTTTCTGGCTGCGGGGCCGAGAGTTTCCTAAGAAACGCATCCATCCACAGAATTCGTTGAGCAGTGACCCCGTGCAGAGCATGCTGCTCAGTGCTTGGGAGACTACGATAGACTCCGTGGACGGTCCTTGCCCTCGAAGAGTTTATTATTTAGCGGCGGTGGCCGGCTGACACGTCAAGTACCAGGAGGGGAAAGCGGCAGCATTTCAAGCCGTGGACGTAACTTGGACATGTTCAATCGTAAATACGATTGAATGAACGAATGAATAACTGGCCTGGTGGGGATCAAGAAGTGCTCAAATGGCTGGGTGGGGAGGGGAGATGGGGAGACGAAGGTGGGGAGACGAGGGAGATCAGGCGGGAAAGGCCTCCTGGAGATGTGGTTTCGGAAGGGTTTTGAAGACGCGGAGAGGAGAGGTCTGCCAGATGGGATGGGGAAGGGAGTTGCGGGGAGGAGGGAGGGCACATGGATGAGAAAGAGACTGGCAGGGAGAGAGGAACAAAACGGGTGAGATGCGCTGTAATGGGAGGGTGAGAAAAAGCGAGGGGAAGACAGCTGATTGCTGAGTGACTGCCTTAAAGTCGGCTACAGCCTGGCCCTGGGAATCGGAAGGACCTGAGCCCGCTGTCGGGTAGGGACCATCTCTATATGTTGCCAAGCGCTTAGTCCAGTGCTCTGCACACAGTAAGCGCTCAATAAACGCGACTGAATGAATGAATGAATGACCTGGGTTCTCCTCCCAGCTCCGCCGCTAGTCTGCTGTGCGACCTTGGGCCAGTCACTTCACTCTTCCGGGCCTCGGTTACCTCACCTGTCAAATGGGGACGAAGACTGGGAACCCATGTGAAGTCAGAGGACCTGCGTTCTAATCCTCCCCGTGCCATATGTCTGCTCTTTGACCTTGGGCAAGTCACTTGACTTCTGTAGACCTCAGGTACCTCATCTATAAAATGGGGACCGAGACTTTGAGCCCCATGTGGGACAGAGACCACGTCCATCATCATCATCATCAATCGTATTTATTGAGCACTTACTATGTGCAGAGCACTGTACTAAGCGCTTGGGAAGTACAAATTGTCCAACCTGATCAGGTTGTATCTACCCCAGCTCTTAGTACGGTGCCTGGCACAAAGTAAGCGCTTAATATACCCAGACTGAGCCCCTCCTCCCCCTCCCCATCCCCCCTGCCCTACCTCCTTCCCCTCCCCACAGCACCTGTATAGATGTTTGTACAGATTTATTACTCTATGGACATATTTGCTATTCTATTTATTTTATTTTGTTAATATGTTTTGTTTTGTTGTCTGTCTCCGCCTTCTAGACCGTGAGCCCGCTGTTGCGTAGGGACCGTCTCTATATGTTGCCAACTTGGACTTCCCAAGCGCTTAGTACAGTGCTCTGCACACAGTAAGCACTCAATAAATACGATTGAATGAATGTGGGCCGGGGACTGTGTCCAGCCTGTTTAACTTGTATCGACCCCAGTACTTGGAACGATGCCCGGCGCGGAGTAAACGCTCAACGGATCCCGCAATCGTTATTATTATGTGTAGAGGAAACGGATAACCACCGGCAGTTTGGGAGCAGTGGGGAGAGGTGTGCAAAATGATGTCTTAATAATAATAATGACATTTATTAAGCGCTTACTATGTGCAAAGCACTGTTCTAAGCACTGGTGAGGTTACAAGGTGATCAGGCTGTCCCACGGGGGGCTCACAGTCTTAATCCCCATTTTACAGAGGAGGTAACTGAGGCCCAGAGAAGTTAAATGACTTGCCCAAAGTCACACAGCTGACAATTGGTGGAGCCGGGATTTGAACCCATAACGTCTGACTCCAAAGCCCGGGCTCTTTCCACTGAGCCACGCTGCTTCTCCATGTCTTGGAGAAATGGTTTGGGCGGGAGAGTGGAAATAGAGAGGGGAGAGACTGGAGGCTGACGCGGCAGGCCTTCACTTAAGTCACGGAGGACTTGACTGTATGCCAGTTTATCTTATTAATGCTATTGCCTGGGAGAGGTGAGGAGATATGGGAAGCAGTGTGGCTCCTTCATTCATTCAATTGCACTTATTGAGCACTTACTGTACTGTACTAAGCGCTTGGAACGTGCAATTCAGCAACACAGAGAGACGGTCCCTACCCAACAACGGGCTCACAGTCTAGAAGGGTCCTTGTTGACGGCTGCTGTTTCCGTTCCGATGGGCTCCTCTCTTGGGAAACAGCAGGCTCCGGGGTTCGGATTCCAGTTCTTCTAGCCCGTGAGCCCGCTGTTGGGTAGGGACCGTCGCTATATGTTGCCAACTTGGACTTCCCAAGCGCTTAGTACAGTGCTCTGCACACAGGAAGCGCTCAATAAATACGGTTGAATGAATGAGTTCCCCTACATCTCAGGAAAGCTGAAACTCCTGGCTCCTTTCCCGCACTGCTGTCCCCCTCCACCTTATCTCCTTCCCTTCCCCACAGCACCTGTATATATGTATAGATGTTTGTTCGTATTTATTACTCTATTTATTTATTCTACTTGTATATATCTATTCTATTTATTTTATTAATATGTTTGGTTTTGTTCTCTGTCTCCCCCTTCTAGACTGTGAGCCCGCTGTTGGGTAGGGACTGCCTCTACATGTTGCCAACTTGGACTTCCCAAGCGCTTAGTACAGTGCTTACTGTACAGTAAGCGCTCAATAAATACGACTGATTGATTGATTGACCGTCTCTATATGTTGCCAACTTGTACTTCCCAAGCGCTTAGTACAGTGCTTACTGTACAGTAAGCGCTCAACAAATACAACTGATTGATTGTCTATGTTGCCAACTTGTACTTCCCAAGCGCTTAGTACAGTGCTTACTGTACAGTAAGTGCTCAATAAATACGACTGATGATTGATTGATTGACCGTCTCTATATGTTGCCAACTTGGACTTCCCAAGCGCTTAGTCCAGCGCTCTGCACACAGTAAGCGCTCAATAAATACGACTGATTGATTGATTGACCGTCTCTATATGTTGCCAACTTGGACTTCCCAAGTGCTTAGTCCAGCGCTCTGCCCACAGTAAGCGCTCAATAAATACGATTGATTGATTGATTGATTGATTGATTGACATTCTCAGAAGTGACCTGAGGCTCTGCCCAGAAGGGCAACCAGAACAACTCAGGCAGAGGATCTCCACCTCCCTCAAGACCTGGTGGAGCCTCTCTCAGGCACAAATGATTTTTGCTTTATTCTTTTAAATGGTAGCAATAATGATAAAATAATAATGATCACTGCATTTGTTAATCAATTAATCAATCGTATCTATTGAGCGCTTACTGTGTGCAGAGCACTGTACTAAGCGCTTGGGAAGTACAAGTCGGCAACACATAGAGACAGTCCCTACCCAACAGTGGGCTCACAGTCTAGAAGGGGGAGACAGGGAACAGAACCAAACATACTAACAAAATAAAATAAATAGAATAGATACGTACAAGATAAATAAATAAATAAATCGTCATCATCAATCGTATTTACTGAGCGCTTACTGTGTGCAGAACACTGTACTAAGCGCTTGGGAAGTCCAAGTCGGCAACACACAGAGACAGTCCCTACCCAACAGCGGGCTCACGGTCTAGAAGGGGGAGACGGAGAACAGAACCAAACATACTAACAAAATAAAATAAATAGAATAGCTATGTACAAGATAAATAGAGTAATAAATACGTACAAACACATATACATATATACAGGTGCTGTGGGGAAGGGAAGGAGGTAAGGAGGGGGACAGTGCTTTGCACATAGTAAGCGCTTAATCAATCAATCAATCGTATTTCTTGAGCGCTTACTGTGTGCAGAGCACTTTGCCTCAGGAATGGAACCAAACACTGGAGTGGATACAGGCAAATGGGGTCGGAACGCCCTCGCTCTCAACCGTCATTTTAAAGGTGAGGTAGCTGAGGCCCAAAGAACTGAATCCAAATAAAGTGGATCTAAAATTTGTGGAGGGAAAGAAAAGCAGCGCGGCCAAAGAGCCCAGGGCTGAGAATTAGAGGACCTGGATTCTAATCCCGCCTTTGCCAGTCTTTTAGAGACTGTGACCCCACTGTTGGGTAGGGACTATCTCTCTATGTTGCCAACTTGGACTTCCCAAGCTCTTAGTCCAGTGCTCTGCACACGGTAAGCGCTCAATAAATACGATTGATTGATTGATTGATTTGCCTCTTGCCTTCTGGGTGACCTTGGATTCGCTTCTTCGGGCCACAGTTCCCTCATCTGTAAAATGGGGATTGAGACTGGGAGCCCCTTCCCTCCTCTCCCCCTCGTCCCCCTCTCCATCCCCCCATCTTACCTCCTTCCCTTCCCCACAGCACCTGTATATATGTATATATGGTTGTACATATTTATTACTCTGTTTATTTATTTATTTATTTATTTTACTTGTACATTTCTATCCTATTTATTTTATTTTGTTGGTATGTTTGGTTCTGTTCTCTGTCTCCCCCTTTTAGACTGTGAGCCCACTGTTGGGTAGGGACTGTCTCTCTATGTTGCCAACTTGGACTTTCCAAGCGCTTAGTCCAGTGCTCTGCACACGGTAAGCGCTCAATAAATATGATTGATTGATTGATTGGTTTGCCTCTTGTATTCTGGGTGACCTTGGATTCGCTTCTTTGGGCCACAGTTCCCTCATCTGTAAAATGGGGATTGAGACTGGGAGCCCCGTGTGGGGCAGGGACTGATTATCTTGAATCTTCCCCGGTGCTTAGAACAATGATTCACACATACTAAGCGCTTAAAAAATGACGATGATGGCATTTATCTATATATGTATATATGTTTGTGCATATTTATTACTCTATTTATTTATTTTACTTGTACCTATCTATTCTGTTTATTTTATTTTGTTAGTATGTTTGGTTTTGTTCTCTGTCTCCCCCTTCTAGACCGTGAGCCCACTGTTGGGTAGGGACTGTCTCTATATGTTGCCAGCTTGGACTACCCAAGCGCTTAGTCCAGTGCTCTGCACACAGTAAGCGCTCAATAAATACTATTGATTGATTGATTGGTTTGCCGCTTGCCTTCTGGGTGACCTTGGATTCGCTTCTTTGGGCCACAGTTCCCTCATCTGTAAAATGGGGATTGAGACTGGGAGCCCCATGTGGGGCAGGGACTGATTATCTTGAATCTTCCCCAGTGCTTAGAACAATGATTCACACATACTAAGCGCTTAACAAATGATGATGATGGCATTTATCTATATATGTATATATGTTTGTGCATATTTATTACTCTATTTATTTTACTTGTACCTATCTATTCTATTTATTTTATTTTGTTAGTATGTTTGGTTTTGTTCTCTGTCTCCCCCTTCTAGACCGTGAGCCCACTGTTGGGTAGGGACTATCTCTATATGTTGCCAACTTGGACTTCCCAAGCGCTTAGTCCAGTGCTCTGCACACAGTAAGCGCTCAATAAATACGATTGAATGAATGCAGTCATTTCACTTTTTTCTTTAATGGCATTTATTGAGCGCTTACTATGTGCAAAGCACTGTTCTAAGCGCTGGGGAGGTTACAAGGCACACAGTAAGTGCTCAATAAATACGACTGAATGAATGAAGTCATTTCACTTATTTTAAATGGCATTTATTAAGCGCTTACTATGTGCAAAGCACTGTCCTAAGCGCTGGGGAGGTTACAAGGCACACAGTAAGCGCTCAATAAATACGATTAAATGACTGAAGTCATTTCACTTTTTTCTTTAATGGCATTTATTGATGGGTTACTGTGTGCAAAGCACTGTTCTAAGCACTGGGGAAGTTATAAGGCACACGGTAAGCGCTCCATAAATACGATTGAATGAATGAAGTCATTTCACTTTTTTCTTTAATGGCATTTATTGAGCGCTTACTATGTGCAAAGCACTGTTCTAAGCGCTGGGGAGGTTACAAGGCACACAGTAACCGCTCAATAAATACGATTAAATGAATGCAGTCATTTCCCTTTTTTCTTTAATGGCATTTATTAAGCGCTTACTATGTGCAAAGCACTGTTCTAAGCGCTGGGGAGGTTACAAGGCACACAGTAAGTGCTCCATAAACACGACTGAATGAATGAAGTCATTTCCCTTTTTTTAATGACATTTATTAAGCGCTTACTATGTGCAAAGCACTGCCCTAAGCGCTGGGGAGGTTACGAGGCACACGGTAGGCGCTCAATAAATACGACTGAGTGAATGAATGAACGTAGGGCCTACTTCCGGTGCGTGCGTGCGTGCGTGCGTGCGTGCGTGCGTGCGTGCGTGCGTGCGTGCGTGCGTGCGTGCGTGCGTGCGTGCGTGCGTGCGTGCGTGCGTGCGTGCGTGCGTCCCCCGTCGGCGGCGTCGGCGGTTACCTGTCCTCGAGCACGGAGTCCATGGGCGGGACCCCGTCGGTGTTGAGGTCCCGGAGGCGCTGTGCGTGGCGGACGGCCCGCTCCAGGCGCGACAGCCCCGACGCGTCGCCCGAATCCACCAGCGCCAGCCGCTCCAGGTGCCCCAGCAGCTCCGCCGGGATGGGGACGGGGACGGGGCCGGGGCCCGGGGCCCGCTCCGAGGCCCGGGCCGACCCGGAGGACAAGCCGCGGGCCCGGACTCCGGACGCCGCCGGCAGCCCCGACACCCAAAGCCTCCCCGCCAACGCCCACATCGCCAGCGCCGCCGGCACCCTCTACGTCATCGGCCCGCGACACCATAAGCCACAGCCTCCGCCACTCGTGACGTCACAATCCGGAGCATCCCGGCGCCAGCACGTCATCGGCCCGCGACATCATAGCCCGTAGCAGTCCAGTGCCTCCACGTCACCGGCACGCGAAACCATAAACCAGAGCCACCGACACCCTCTACGTCATCATCCCGCGACACCATAATCCAGGCATCCCGGCGCTTCACGTCATCGGCCCGCGACGCCATAAATAAAGCACAAACACCCTATACGTCATCATCCCGGGACACCACAACCCACAGCACCCTGGCGCCGGCACCTCATCGGCCCGCGACACCATGAAACAATTAATCAATCGTATTGATTGAGCGCTTACTGCGTGCAGAGCACTGTGCTAAGCGCTTGGGAAGTCCAAGTCGGCAGCATATAGAGACGGTCCCTATCCAACAGTGGGCTCACAGTCTAGAAAGGGGAGACAGAGAACAAAACATATTAACATGATAAAATAGACTAGACATGTACAAGTAAAATAAATGAATGGAGCAATAAATACGTACAAACATATATACATATAACCAGAGCCACCGGTACCCGCTACCTCATCATCCCGCGACATCACAACCCAGGGCCCCCGGCGCCGAAACGTCACCGGCCCGCGACGCCGTAAACCAGAGCCACCGGCTCCCTGTACGTCATCACTCCGCGACATCAATCCAGAGCCGCTCCCTGCCCCTCTACGTCATCGTCGCACGACATCGCAACCCGACTCCGACACGTCGACGTCATCGGGCCGCGCCGCTGGCCAGCGCCTACCCGCCGGCCCCAGATGCCGGTAACGTCATCAATCCGCGCCACTGCCCACTTCACTTCTCTGTGCCTCAGTTCCCAAATCTGTGAAATGGACATGAAGACTGTGAGCATCCCCTCCGTGGGACAACCTGATCACCTTGCAACCTCCCCAGCGTTTAGAACAGCAATTTACATGTAACAGGCAATTAATAAGTCCCAGCATTTTTAGAATTTATACGTAGAAGGCAATTAATAAGTTCCAGCATTTTTAGAAGCAGCGTGGCTCAGTGGAAAGAGCCCGGCCTTTGGAGTCAGAGGTCATGGGTTCAAATCCCGGCTCTGCCACTTGTCAGCTGTGTGTCACTTCACTTCCCTGGGCCTCAGTGCCCTCATCTGTAAAATGGGGATGAAGACTGTGAGCCCCCCGTAGGACAACCTGATCACCTTGTATCCCCCCAGCGCTTAGCACTGTGCTTTGATGATGATGATGATGGTATTTGTTAAGTGCTTACTATGTGCAAAGCACTCCTCTAAGCGCTGGGGGGGATACAAGGTGATCAGGTTGTCCCACAGGGGGCTCAGAGTTTTAATGTCCATTTTGCAGATGAGGGAATTGAGGCCCAGAGAAGTGAAGTGACTTGCCCAAAGTCACACAGCTGACAATTGGTGGATTTGCCTAAATTGGTCTAGCTGGGATTTGAACTCTTGACCTCTGACTCCCAAGCCCGGGTTCTTTCCACTGAGACACAATGCTTCTCCTTATAAAGGTATTTTTATAGCATTTATTAAGTGCTTACTATGTGCAAAGCACTGTTCTAATCGCTGGGGAGGTTACGAGGTGATCAGGTTGGGGCTCACAGTGTTAATCCCTATTTAACAGATGAGGTCACTGAGGCCAACAGAAGTGTAATGATTTGCCCACACAGCTGACAAGTGGGGGAGTTGGGAGTTGAACCCATGACCTTTCCGCTTGCAGCGTCGTCGTCGTCATCATCATCATCATCATCAATCGTATTTATTGAGCGCTTACTATGTGCAGAGCACTGTACTAAGCGCTTGGGAAGTACAAATTGGCAACATATAGAGACAGTCCCTACCCAACAGTGGGCTCACAGTCTAAAAGGGGGAGACAGAGAACAAAACCAAACATACTAACAAAATAAATAAATAAATAAATAAATAAATCATATTTATTGAGCGCTTACTACGTGCAGGGCACTGTACTAAGCGCTTGGGAAGTACAAATTGGCAACATGTAGAGACAGTCCCTACCCAACAGTGGGCTCACAGTCTAAAAGGGGGAGACAGAGAACAAAACCAAACATCCTAACAAAATAAAATAAATAGAATACATATGTACAAATAAAATAGAGTAATAAATATGTACAAACATATATCCATATATACAGGTGCTGTGGGGAAGGGAAGGAGGTAAGATGGGATGGAGAGGGGGACGAGGGGGAGAGGAAGGAAGGGGCTCAGTGTGGGAAGGCCTCCTGGAGGAGGTGAGCTCTCAGCAGGGCCTTGAAGGGAGGTCATCGTGGCGCGCTGTGCACTCCCCCTCCTCTGGCGTCATCACGGCATCCCTAACGCTTCCCCTCGCGACGTCATCGTGGCGCGCCGACAGGCTTCCCCTCCGCTGTCATTACGGCGCACCTCGCATCCCCCTGCGACGTCATCGTGGCGCGCCTAGTGCTCCCTTTCTTTCTAGACTGTGAGCCCACTGTTGGGTAGAGACCGCCTCTGTACTGTGAGGGATGGAACCCAGTGAAGTTCCCTCGTGAGACCCCGGGAGGGAAGGCAGAAGCTATCTCCCCGGGCCAGGCTGGGTTACACCTGCTACAATCATCATCATCATCAATCGTATTTATTGAGCGCTTACTGTGTGCAGAGCACTGTACTAAGTGCTTGGGAAGTACAATTTGTCAACACATAGAGACAGTCCCTACCCAGCAGTGGGCTCACAATCTAATGTAGGCTCACATCACCATGCCGCGCCACGAGATCCCTTTGCGACGCCACCACGGCACGCACCACGCCCCAGTGACGTCATCGCGGCGCGCCTCGAGTCCCCCCTGAAACGTCATCGCGGCGCGCCTTGAGCCCCTGCGGCGTCATCGCGGCGCGCCTCGAATCCCCTGAAACGTCATCGTGGCGCGGCTCGAGCCCTGCAACGTCATCGCGGCGCGCCGCGAGTTCCCTCTGAAGCGTCATCGCGGCGCGCCGCGAGCCCCTGAAACGTCATCGCGGCGCGCCTCGAGTCCCCCCTGAAACGTCATCGCGGCGCGCCTCGATCCCCTGCGGCGTCATCGCGGCGCGCCTCGAGTCCCCCCTGAAACGTCTTCGCCGCGCGCCTCGATCCCCTGAAACGTCATCGCGGCGCGCCTCGAGAACCCCTGCGGCGTCATCGCGGCGCGCCTCGAGAACCCCTGCGGCGTCATCGCGGCGCGCCTCGAGCCCCCCGCGACGTCATCGCCGCGCGCCGCCGCCGCCCTCCCGGCCCGTCCGCCATGAACAGCGTGGGTGAGGCGTGCACGGAGCTGAAGCGGGACTACGACCACTGCTTCAACCGCTGGTTCGCCGACAAGTTCCTCAAGGGCGAAGCCTCCGGGGACCCCTGCGGCCGCCTCTTCAAGCGATACCAGCAGTGCGTCCAGGTGACAGAGACACACGCCGTAATCATCACACAGAATCACAAACAATAATGATAATAAACATGGCACCCGGTAAGTGTTTAGTAGGTGCCCAGCACTGTGCTAAGCGCTGGGGAGTTTCCAAGGTGATCATGTTGTCCCATGGGGGAGGGGCTCACGGTCTTCAGCCCCATATTAATAATAATAATGACATTTATTAAGCGCTTACTATGTGCCCAGCACTGTTCTAAGCGCTGGGGAGTTTCCAAGGGGATCAGGTTGTCCCTCGGGGGGCTCACGGTCTTCATCCCCATTTGACAGATGAGGGAACTGAGGCCCAGAGAATAATAATAATAGTAGTAATGGTGTTTGTTAAGCGCTTACTATGTGCAAAGCACTAAATAATAATGATAATGATGCATTTATTAAGCGCTTACTATGTGCAAAGCACTAAATAATGATGATAATAATGGCATTAAGCGCTTGCTATGTGCAAGGCACTAAGTAATAATAGTAATAATAATGGCATTTATTAAGCGCTTACTATGTACAAAGCACTAAATATTAACAGTAATAGTAATGGCATTTATTAAGCGCTTACTATGTGCAAAGCCTAAATAATAATAATAATAATAGTAATGATAGTGGCATTAAGCGCTTACTATGTGCAAAGCACTAAATAATAATAGTAATGATAATGGCATTTATTAAGCGCTTACTATGTGCAAAGCACTAAATGATAATGATAATGGCATTTATTAAGCGCTTACTATGTGCCAAGCACTAAATAATAATAGTAATAATAATGGCCTTTATTAAGCGCTTACTATGTGCCAAGCACTAAATAATAATAGTAATAATAATGGCATTTATTAGGCGCTTACTATGTGCAAAGCACTAAATAATAATAGTAATGATAATGGCATTGATTAAGCGCTTACTATGTGCAAAGCACTAAATAATAATAGTAATGATAATGGCATTTATTAAGCGCTTACTATGTGCAAAGCACTAAATGATAATGATAATGGCATTTATTAAGCGCTTACTATGTGCCAAGCACTAAATAATAATAGTAATAATAATGGCCTTTATTAAGCGCTTACTATGTGCCAAGCACTAAATAATAATAGTAATAATAATGGCATTTATTAGGTGCTTACTATGTGCAAAGCACTAAATAATAATAGTAATGATAATGGCATTTATTAAGCGCTTACTATGTGCAAAGCACCAAATAATAGTAGTAATAATAATGGCATTTATTAAGCGCTTACTATGTGCAGTGCAATAAATGATAATGGCATTTATTAAGCGCTTACTATGTGCAAAGCACTAAATAATAATAGTAATGATAGTGGCATTAAGCGCTTACTATGTGCAAAGCACTAAATAATAATAGTAATGATAATGGCATTTATTAAGCGCTTACTATGTGCAAAGCACTAAATGGTAATGATAATGGCATTTATTAAGCGCTTACTATGTGCCAAGCACTAAATAATAATAGTAAGAATAATGGCATTTATTAAGCGCTTACTATGTGCCAAGCACTAAATAGTAATAATAATGGCATTTATTAAGCGCTTACTATGTGCAAAGCACTAAATAATAATAGTAAGAATAATGGCATTTATTAGGCGCTTACTATGTGCAAAGCACTAAATAATAATAGTAATAATAATGGCATTTATTAAGCGCTTACTATGTGCAGTGCAATAAATGATAATAATAATGGCATTTATTAAGCGCTTACTATGTGCCCAGCACTGTTCTAAGCGCTGGGGAGTTTCCAAGGTGATCAGGTTGTCCCTCGGGGGGCCTCACAGTCTTCATCCCCATATTAATAATGGCATTTATTAAGCACTTACTATGTGCCAAGCACTGCTGTAAGCGCTGGGGAGTTTCCAAGGTGATCATGTTGTCCCTCGGGGGGGCTCACGGTCTTCATCCCCATTTGACAGATGAGGTCGCTGAGGCCCAGAGAATGATAATAACAATAATAGTAGTGATGGTATTTGTTAAGCGCTTACTATGTGCAAAGCACTAAATAATAATAATAGTAATAATAATAGTGCATTTATTAAGCGCCTACTATGGGCAAAGCACTAAATAATGATAATGATAATGGCATTAAGCGCTTGCTATGTGCAAAGCACTAAATAATAATAATAATAATGGCATTTATTAAGCGCTTACTATGTGCAAAGCACTAAATAATAATAATAATTATGACATGTCTTAAGCGCTTATTATGTGCCAAGCACTGTTCTAAGCCCTGGGGAGGTTACAAGGTGATCAGGTTGTCCCACGGGGGGCTCACAGTCTTCATCCCCATGTTACAGATGAGGGAACTGAGGCCCAGAGAATAATAATAATGATGGTATTCATTAAGTGCTTACTACGTGCCAAACCCTGTTCTAAGCTCTGGGGAGGTTACAGGGTGATCAGGTTGTCCCATGGGACCTCACAGTCTTCATCCCCATCTTGCAGATAAGGGAACTGAGGCCCAGAGAATAATAATAATAATAATGGTATTCATTAACCTCCAACTCCCAAGCCCGGGCTCTTTCCACTGAGCCACGAGGCTTCTCTGCCCCACGTACAGTACAGCAGAATTGGTAGACACATTCCCTGCCCACAACGAGCTTACAGTTTAGAGGAGGAGAAGGACATTAATAGATCGTATTTATTGAGCGCTGCTGTGTGCGGAGCACTGTACTGAGCTCTTGGGAGAATACAGTAAAACAATGTAACAGTCACATTCCCTGCCCACAACGAGCTTACAGTTTAGAGGAGGAGACGGACATTAATAGATCATATTTATTGAGCGTTGTATGCAGAGCACTGTACTGAGCTCTTGGGAGAATACAGTAAAACAGTATAACAGTCACATTCCCTGCCCACAACGAGCTTACAGTTTAGAGGAAGAGAAGGACATTAATAGATCGTATTTATTGAGCACTGCTGTGTGCGGAGCACTGTACTGAGCTCTTGGGAGAATACAGTAAAACAATGTAACAGTCACATTCCTTGCCCACAACGAGCTTACAGCCTAGAGGGCGAGGCAGACATTTGTATATATAATTTATTTGCTTAAATAATTTATATATTTTTGTATATAAATTATTTATATATATGTGCATATATTTATATATAAATATACATCATACATTACAATACACATAATATATAATAATACACATATAACAACACACAATAATGTATAATAATATAGTAATAATAACATATTAATAATATATAACAATAATATATGTAATAATGATATATCTAATAATAATAATATATACTATATATTTATATATATAAATATATATTTGTATATATATAAATTATTTAAGTAAATAAATAAATAAATAAATAAATTTTGGCTATGTGCTTAGGTGCTACGGGGCTGGGAGGGGGGTGAATTTTAAAATGTGGAATCAAGGGTTTATTTGGAAACGTGGTTTGGACAATGCTGTCGCGTCGTCACAGGGAGAAGCAGCGTGGCTCAGTGGAAAGAGCCCGGGCTTGGGAGTCAGGTCATGGGTTCAAATCCCGGCCCTGCCACTTGTCAGCTGTGGGACTTTGGGCAAGTCACTTCGCTTCTCTGGGCCTCAGTTCCCTCATCTGTCAAATGGGGATGAAGCCTGCGAGCCCCCCACCGTGGGACAACCCGATCACCTCGTAACCTCCCCAGCGCTTAGAACGGTGCTTTGCACATAGTAAGCGCTTAATAAACGCCATCATCATCATTATTATTATTGAGGACGGGGTTTCGACATCATGCCTCTCGGTTGAAATGTATTTCCTCCTCCCTCAGAAAGCAATAAAGGAGAAGGAGATTCCCATTGAAGGCCTGGAGTTCATGGGGCACAGTAAGGAGAAATCGGAGAGCTCCTCTTTCCCTTGACGAGAATCTCCACGCTAACATCCCTGGGACTTCGAAATCAGGACGCCGGTTTCTACTGATGAGAATGACGAAGGTGACCAGTGATCTGACGTGACTTCTTAGTTCCACCTCCCTGCCGTTTTCCTCTTCCCGGGCTACAAGGTCGTGGGGAATTTTAGCATCTATTTTCATACGGCACCTCTGGGGAGCTTGGCATCTTCTCAGAAAGCTTAGGCACTAAATGAAATATTTAGATTGTGCACTTCAAAAGTCATGGGGCACTTTAGCGTCTATTTTCATACAGCACCTCTGGGGAGCTTGGCATCGTATCAAAAAGCTTAGGCACTAAATGAAATATTTAGATTGTGCACTTCAAAAGTCATGGGGCACTTTAGCGTCTATTTTCATACAGCACCTCTGGGGAGCTTGGCGTCTTATCAAAAAGTTTAGGCACTAAATGAAATATTTAGATTGTGCACCTCAAAAGTCATGGGGCATTTTAGCGTCTATTTTCATACGGCACCTCTGGTTAGCTTGGCATCTTCTCAAAAAGCATAGGCACTAAATGAAATTTAGATTGTGCACCTCAAAAGTCATGGGGCACTTTAGCGTCTATTTTCATACGGCACCTCTGGGTAGCCTGGCATCGTATAAAAAAGCTTAGGCACTAAACGAACGTTAGATTGTGCACCTCAGAAGTCATGGGGCATTTTAGCGTCTGTTTTCATACGGCACCTCTGGGTAGCCTGGCATCGTATAAAAAAGCTTAGGCACTAAACGAACGTTAGATTGTGCACCCCAAAAGTCATGGGGCACTTTAGCGTCTATTTTCATACAGCGCCTCTGGGTATCCTGGCATCGTATCAAAAAGCTTAGGCGCTAAACGAACGTTAGATTGTGCACCTCAAAAGTCATGGGGCACTTTAGCGTCTATTTTCATACGGCACCTCTGGGGAGCTTGGCATCTTCTCAAAAAGCTTAGGTGCTAAACGAACGTTAGATTGTGCACCTCAAAAGTCATGGGGCACTTTAGCGTCTGTTTTCA
This sequence comes from Tachyglossus aculeatus, assembly GCF_015852505.1. Taxonomy (NCBI): domain Eukaryota; kingdom Metazoa; phylum Chordata; class Mammalia; order Monotremata; family Tachyglossidae; genus Tachyglossus; species Tachyglossus aculeatus. The sequence continues at coordinate 38,096,287 of NC_052086.1, forward strand.
TACGGCACCTCTGGGGAGCTTGGCATCTTCTCAAAAAGTTTAGGCACTAAATGAAATATTTAGGTTGTGCACCTCAAAAGTCATGGGGCACTTTAGCGTCTATTTTCATACGGCACCTCTGGGTAGCTTGGCATCATATCAAAAAGCTTAGGTGCTAAACGAATGTTAGATTGTGCACCTCAAAAGTCATGGGGCATTTTAGCGTCTATTTTCATACGGCACCTCTGGGGAGCTTGGCATCATCTCAAAAAAATTAGGTGCTAAACGAACGTTAGATTATGCACCTCAAAAGTCGTGGGGCATTTTAGCGTCTATTTTCATACGGCACCTCTGGGTAGCCTGGCATCGTATCAAAAAGCTTAGGCGCTAAATGAACGTTAGATTGTACACCTCAAAAGTCATGGGGCATTTTAGCGTCTATTTTCATACGGCACCTCTGGGTAGCTTGGCATCTTCTCAAAAAGCGTAGGCACTAAATGAAATTTAGATTGTGCACCTCAAAAGTCATGGGGCACTTTAGCATCTATTTTCATACGGCACCTCTGGGGAGCTTGGCATTTTCTCAAAAAGCTTAGGCACTAAACGAACGTTAGATTGTGCACGTCAAAAGTCATGGGGCGTTTTAGCGTCTATTTTCATAAGGCACCTCTGGGGAGTTTGGCATCTTATCAAAAAGCTTAGGCGCTAAATGAACATTAGATGATTGTGCACCTCAGAGATCATGGGGCATTTTAGCGTCTATTTTCATACAGCACCGCTGGGTAGCTTGGCATCGTATCAAAAAGCTTAGGCGCTAAATGAACGTTAGATTGTGCACCTCAAAAGTCATGGGGCACTTTAGCGTCTATTTTCATACGGCACCTCTGGGGAGCTTGGCATCGTATCAAAGAGCTTAGGCGCTAAACGAACGTTAGATTGTGCACCTCAAAAGTCATGGGGCAGTTTAGCGTCTATTTTTATACAGCACCTCTGGGTTGCCTGGCATCGTCTCAAAAAAATTAGGTGCTAAACGAACGTTAGATTATGCACCTCAAAAGTCATGGGGCACTTTAGTGTCTATTTTCATGCGGCACCTCTGGGTAGCTTGGCATCTTCTCAAAAAGCTTAGGCGCTAAACGAACGTTAGATTGTGCACCTCAAAAGTCATGGGGCACTTTAGCGTCTATTTTCATGCGGCACCTCTGGGTAGCCTGGCATCGTATCAAAAAGCTTAGGCGCTAAATGAATGTTAGATTGTGCACCTCAAAAGTCATAGGGCACTTTAGCGTCTATTTTCATACAGCACCTCTGGGGAGTTTGTCATCTTATCAAAAAGCTTAGGCGCTAAACGAACGTTAGATTGTGCACCTCAAAAGTCATGGGGCATTTTAGTGTCTATGTTCATGCAGCACCTCTGGGTTGCCTGGCATCGTATCGAAAAGCTTAGGCGCTAAACGAACGTTAGATTGGGCACCTCAAAAGTCATGGGGCACTTTAGCGTCTATTTTCATACGGCACCTCTGGGGACCTTGGCATCTTCTCAAAAAACTTAGGCTCTAAACAAACGTTATATTGTGCACCTCAAAAGTCATGGGGCACTTTAGCGTCTATTTTCATACGGCACCTCTGGGTAGCTTGGCATCTTCTCAAAAAGCTTAGGCGCTAAATGAACGTTAGATTGTACACCTCAAAAGTCATGGGGCATTTTAGCGTCTGTTTTCATACGGCACCTCTGGTTAGCTTGGCATCTTCTCAAAAAGCATAGGCACTAAATGAAATTTAGATTGTGCACCTCAAAAGTCATGGGGCACTATAGCATCTATTTTCATACGGCACCTCTGGGGAGCTTGGCATCTTCTCAAAAAGCTTAGGCACTAGACGAACGTTATATTGTGCACCTCAAAAGTCATGGGGCACTTTAGCGTCTATTTTCATACGGCGCCTCTGGGTAGCTTGGCAACTTCTCAAAAAGCTTAGGCGCTAAACGAACGTTAGATTGTGCACCTCAAAAGTCATGGGGCATTTTAGTGTCTATTTTCATGCGGCACCTCTGGGTAGCCTGGCATCATATCAAAAAGCGTAGGCGCTAAACGAACGTTAGATCGTGCACCTCAGATGCCTCCGGGGATCCGGTCCACGATCGGTTTCTAAAGCGGTTAATTTATAAACGATGATGACGATACTTGGAGTCCCTAGTACCGGGTTTCAGGGGAGGCTCACTGGGGCCATTTTTCTGGGCCGCAACCGCCGCCCTGATAGTAGGCCTTAGGTGGACAGTCCAGGGTCAGCCCTCGCGTGCCGGAGGTTTTATTTTAACGCAGCGATCGATCCTAGCGCCATTGGTTGCCGCTCGAAGACCCACCTCGGTCCCCGCCTTGGAGGAAGCGAGCCGCCCGGCTCTTCGGGAACCGTCCACGGATGCGGAGCGGGAAGGACCGGGAGCTGTCCGAGAAAATCTCAGCAGTCACCGACCACCTCAAGTCGACACCTTCTCCAGGGACTGGAATGAAGACGCCTTTTCCGCCCCTCCGAAACCCGGCCACGGTCGGTCGAGGAGGAAGGATTTAGATTTGAATCCCTTCCCCGTCGCGGGGCGGGTGCCGTGGCGCCGTATTAGAGAGAAGAAGTGGGCTGGTTGCCCTACTGCTTCTATGATCCTATAATCGTAGAGATGGAATAAATCGTGATACTATTTGGTTTCCCGTTGGTGACTTTTCGGAGGGTCTCAAAGCGCCCGGCGGACGAGGAGTGCTTTGCGCATAGTAAGCGCTTAACAAATGCCATCATTATTATTATTATTACCGTGTCCTTGAGCGATACGTAGGAAGCAGTATTGTTGCCCCTCTAATAGTTAAAGATGAAAGAACCGGTCCGAGAGCAGTAGTAGAGCTGGGATTAGCATGCAGAGATGTATTTATTTCCACGGCAGGGCTTCCCAACTGGCTCCCCGCTCTCTCCCGTAGCAGCAGCGTGGCTTGGTGGAAAGAGCCCGGGCTTTGGAGTCGGAGGTCATGGGTTCAAATTCCGGCTCTGCCACTTACCAGCTGTGTGACTTTGGGCAAGTCATTTCACTTCTCTGGGCCTCAGTGACCTCATCTGTAAAATGGGGATTAAGACTGTGAGCCTCCCCCGTGGGACACCCTGATCACCTTGTAACCTCCCCAGTGCTTAGAACAGTGCTTTGCACAGAGTAAGCACTTAATAAATGCCATCATCATAATTATTATTATTATAGAAGTCGTGGGTTCGAATCCTGGCTCTGCCACTTACCAGCTGCGTGACCTTGGGCAAGTCACTTCACTTCTCTGGGCCTCAGTTCCCTCATCTGTAAAATGGGGATTAAGACTGTGAGCCCCCCGTGGGACAACCTGATCACCTTGTAACCTCCCTAGTGCTTAGAACAGTGTTTTGCACATAGTAAGCGCTTAATAAATGCCATTATTACTATTATAGAAGTCATGGGTTCGAATCCCAGCTCTGCCACTTACCAGCTGAGTGACTTTGGGCAAGTCACTTCTTCTCTGGGCCTCAGTTCCCTCATCTGTAAAATGGGGATTAAGACTGAGAGTCCCCCTGTGGGACAACCTGATCACCTTGTAACCCTCCCAGTGTTTAGAACAGTGCTTTGCACATAGTAAGCGCTTAGTAAATGCCATCATTATTATTATTATTATTATAGAGGTCATGGGTTTGAATCCCAGCTCTTCCACTTATCAGCTGTGTGACTTTGGGCAAGTCACTTCACTTCTCGAGGCTTCGGTTCCCTCATCTGTAAAATGGAGATGAAGATTGAGAGCCCCACATGGGACAACCTGATCATCTAGAAATCTCCCCAGCACTTAGAACAGTGCTTGGCACATAGTAAGCGCTTACTAAATGCCATTATTATTATTATTATTACAATGGGGATTAAGACTGTGAGCCCCCCGTGGGACAACCTGATCACCTTGTAACCTTAGAACAGTGCTTTGCACATAGTAAGCACTTAGCAAATACCAAAATTATTACTATTACAATGGGGATTAGGACTGTGAGCCCCCCGTGGGACAACCTGATCACCTTGTAACCTTAGAACAGTGCTTTGCACATAGTAAGTGCTTAACAAATACCAAAATTATTACTATTACAATGGGGATTAGGACTGTGAGCCCCCCGTGGGACAACCTGATCACCTTGTAACCTTAGAACAGTGCTTTGCACATAGTAAGTGCTTAACAAATACCAAAATCATTATTATTACAGTGGGGATTAAGACTGTGAGCCCCCCGTGGGACAACCTGATCACCTTGTAACCTTAGAACAGTGCTTTGCACATAGTAAGCACTTAGCAAATACCAAAATTATTACTATTACAATGGGGATTAGGGCTGTGAGCCCCCCGTGGGGCAACCTGATCACCTTGTGACCTTAGAACAGTGCTTTGCACATAGTAAGCGCTTAGCAAATACCAAAATTATTACTATTACAATGGGGATTAGGACTGTGAGCCCCCCGTGGGACAACCTGATCACCTTGTAACCTTAGAACAGTGCTTTGCACATAGTAAGTGCTTAACAAATACCAAAATTATTATTATTACAGTGGGGATTAAGACTGTGAGCCCCCCGTGGGACAACCTGATCACCCTGTAACCTCAGAACAGTGCTTTGCACATAGTAAGCATAGTAATGATGGCATTTATTAAGCACTTACTATGTGCAAATCAATCAATCAATCGTATTTATTGAGCGCTTACTATGTGCAGAGCACTGTACTAAGCGCTTGGGAAGTACAAATTGGCAACATATAGAGACAGTCCCTACCCAACAGTGGGCTCACGGTCTAAAAGGGGGACTCTACTTCAGCGCCTGGACTTAATAAGCACCCTAAAACCAAAAGGGCTTCCCAAATTCCCAACACGCCGTACCACACACCACGGTGAGGGTTATTTATTTAGGCCATCTCGGCCACACACACGGAGAATAGCATCCGTCGTCATTTCAGGTCCAAGTGATGGTCCCGTACGGTTTTCTGGTCCAGAGCGTTGGTCCGAAACACCACTGTGGTCCCCGGGGCGAAGTTTTTATTCCTCCTCGTAGCCGGTTGGGAGAGGATTAATGTGAGGGTTGTGGAAGAGGGTATGGTTGCCGTCTCCCCACGGGAAGGGCTGCGGAGGGAAGACACAGACGCGCTCGGCTCAGTCTGGAACCTCGACTTCCGAAAGATCTCCTAGACTGCGAGCCCACCGTTGGGTAGGGACCGTCTCTATATTCATTCATATTCAATCGTATTTATTGAGCGCTTACGGTGTGCAGAGCACTGTCCTAAGCGCTTGGGAAGTCCAGGTTGGCAACATCTAGGGACGGTCCCTACCCAACAGCGGGCTCACGGTCTAGAAGGGGGAGACATTCGTTCATTTGATCGTATTTATTGAGCGCTTACGGTGTGCAGAGCACTGGGCTAAGCGCTTGGGAAGTCCAAGTTGGCAACATCTAGAGACGGTCCCTACCCGACAGCGGGCTCACAGGCTAGAAGGGGGAGACAGACAACAAAACCAAACATATTAACAAAATAAAATAAGTAGAATAAATATGTACAAGTAAAATAAAGAAAAATAAAATAGAGAAGCAGCGTGGCTCAGTGGAAAGAGCCCGGGCTTTGGAGTCAGAGGTCGTGGGTTCAAATCCCGGCTCCGCCAACTGTCAGCTGTGGGACTTTGGGCGAGTCACTTTACTTCTCTGGGCCTCAGTTCCCTCATCTGGAAAACGGGGATGAAGACTGGGAGCCCCCTGTGGGACAACCTGATCACCTTGGAACCCCCCCAGCGCTTAGAACAGGGCTTTGCACATAGTAAGCGCTTAATAAATGCCATTATTATTATTATAAAGAGTAATAAATACGTACAAACATATATACAGGTGCTGTGGGGAGGGGAAGGAGGTAAGGCCGGGGGGAGGAGGGGGAGAGGAAGGAGGAGGCTCAGTCTGGGAAGGCCTTGTCTCTGCTCCTCTTCTAGACTGTAAGCCCACTGTTGGGTAGGGACTATCTCCACACGTTACCAACCTGTACTTCCCAAGCGCTTAGTACAGTGCTCTGCACACAGTAAGCCCTCAATAAATACGATTGATTGATTGATTGAAAGATGGGGACAAAGTCACTCGGGCCTGGCAGATTCTGATTTGGGCAAGGACCCTTCCGTGATGACTACAGTAGAGTGCTCTGCACACAGTGAGCGCTCAATAAATACGATTGAATGACTGAATGTCTCCCCCTTCTCGACTGTGAGCCCGCTGTTGGGTAGGGACCGCCCCTATATGTTGCCAATTTGTACTTCCCAAGCGCTTAGTACAGTGCTCTGCACATAGTAAGCGCTCAATAAATACGATTGATGATGACTGAATGAATGAATGAATGAGTCCCTCACGACTCGCTAGGAACTAGGTTAACCCATACGAAGGAGCACCTTCCTAAGCCAAGAAAATTTTGGCTTTTCTCCCCGGTGTGTACGACAAAAGTCTTTGCGCTATGGACAAATCCATTTCATTTTCAAGTAGACGGGCCACATAATCCCGGGGGTCTCCTGCTAACCCACCATCCGCTACTGTAAATTCCTGCCACCGCCAGGCAGACGCGTTGGGAATTCTGCTATCGCGGGAATTTAGTAGGGAGACGGCCAATGCCCCCGTTAACGGCAATTTTATTCATCAGTTTAGGTGCGGCCGCGTATCCCGGGGTTAGGAGAGCGTTTCTCGGTTCCCGAGTGGGCTAGAGTCCGGGCCTAGGGGTCAGAAGGAGCTGGGTTCTAATCCCCCCGACCCCTTTTTTTTAAATGGCATTTATTCATTCATTTAATCGTATTTATTGAGCGCTTACTGTGTGCAGAGCACTGTACTAAGTGCTTGGGAAGTACAAGTTTGCAACATATATTTATTAAGCGCTTACTATGTGCAAAGCACTGTTCTAAGCGCTGGGGAGGTTACAAGGTGATCGGGTCGCCCCCCGGGGGGCTCACGGTCTTCACCCCCATTTTCCAGATGAGGTCACTGAGGCCCAGAGAAGTGACGTGACTTGCCCAAAGTCACACAGCTGACAAGTGGCAGAGCCAGGATTTGAACCCACGACCTCGGGCTCCTTCCAGGCAGCCGCGCCCCTTTTCCTGCTGTGTGACCTTGGGCAAGTCGCTTCGCTTCTCCGCACCTCAGTCTCCTCACTTGTAAAATGGGGATGAGGACCGCGAGCCCTACGTGGGACAGGGGCTGCGCCCAACTTAATCGCCTTGCATCGAGAGAAGCAGCGTGGCTCAGTGGAAAGAGCCCGGGCTTTGGAGTCAGAGGTCATGGGTTCAAATCCTGGCTCCGCCAACTGTCAGCTGGGTGACTTTGGGCAAGTCACTTCACTTCTCTGGGCCTCAGTGACCTCAACTGTCAAATGGGGATGAAGACTGTGAGCCCCCCATGGGACAACCTGATCACCTTGCATCCTCCCCAGCGCTTAGAACAGGGCTTTGCACATAGTGAGTGCTTAATAAATGCCATTATTATTATTATTATTATTATTATGATCTACCCCGGCGCTTAGAACAGTGCTCGGCCCGTAGTAAGCGCTCACAGCAAACACCACGATATTAACGGGCGCCGGGCAGATTCCAAATTGCCCTTGGGCCAATTCCGCCTCCTCTCTTGGCTGCGCCAACTTTGAAGCTGTTGGGGTAATCAATCGATCAATCAATCGTATTTATTGAGCGCTTACTGTGTGCGGAGCCCTGTACTAAGCGCTTGGGAAGTCCAAGTCGGCAACATCTAGAGCCCATTGTTGGGTAGGGACCGTCTCTATACGTTGCCAACTTGTACTTCCCAAGCGCTTAGTACGGTGCTCTGCACACAGTAAGCGCTCAACAAATACGATTGATGATGCTGATGATGCCCTTGGGCCAATTCCGCCTCCTCTCTTGGCCGCGCCAGCTTTGACGCTGTTGGGGTAATCAATCAATCGATCAATCAATCGTATTTATTGAGCGCTTACTGTGTGCAGAGCCCTGTACTAAGCGCTTGGGAAGTCCAAGTCGGCAACATCTAGAGACGGTCCCTACCCGGCAGCGGGCTCACGGTCTAGACTAGTCTAGTCCCAGTGAGGGCTCCTCACCTTGGACCTGATGCGGAGATGGGGGTAGGCGATGAACTCGGGCCTCTCGTGACCGCCGTGCTGCTGCTTCAGGTAGGCGTTCAGCATACTGACCCCCACCCCGGGGAGGGCCACGAAGTAGGTCAGCAGCTTCCAGGTGCGAGCTGCAAGGAAGAGGCGGAGGATGAGGCGGGGTGGGGACAAGGAGGGGCCTCCTCCCGGGACTCGGGGACAAAGAAGGGGAGAGGCCACCCACAGCCCCGGATTCGCCTCCCCATCATCATCAATCATATTTATTGAGCGCTTACTATGTGCAGAGCACTGTACTAAGCGCTTGGGAAGCACAAATGGGCAACATATATATATCCCCAGGGTTGAGTGGGGGGCAGAGAGGGACACCGGCCCACCAGGAGGGTCCCAGCGTGGCTCAGTGGAAAGAGCCCGGGCTTTGGAGTCAGGGGTCGTGGGTTCCCATCCCGGCTCCGCCGCTTGTCAGCTGGGTGACTCTGGGCGAGTCGCTTCTCTGAGCCTCAGTTCCCTCATCTGGAAAAGGGGGATGAAGACTGGGAGCCCCCCGTGGGACCGCCTGATCGTCTTGTAACCTCCCCGGCGCTTAGAACAGTGCTTGGCACATAGTAAGCGCTTAATAAATGCCATTATATTATCCTCTCGTCCTCAGTTCCCTCATCTGTAAAATGGGGATGAAGACTGTGAGCCCCCCGTGGGACCACCTGATCGTCCTGTAACCTCCCCGGCGCTTAGAACAGTGCTTTGCACATAGTAAGCGCTTAATAAATCTCATTATTACTATTATTCTCTAGGCCTTAGTGACCTCATCTGTAAAATGGGGATGAAGACTGAAAGCCCCCCGTGGGACAACCTGATCGTCTTGTAACCTCCCCGGCGCTTAGAACAGTGCTTTGCACATAGTAAGTGCTTAATACATCTCGCTGTTATTATTATTCCCTAGGCCTTAGTGACCTCATCTGTCAAATGGGGATGAAGACTGTGGACCACCTGATCGCCTTGTAACCTCCCCAGTGCTTAGAAAAGTGCTTTGCACACAGTAAGCGCTTAATAAATCCCATTATTATTATTATTCTCTAGGCCTCAGTGACTTCATCTGTCACATGGGGATGAAGACTGTGGACCACCTGATCGCCTTGTAACCTCCCCAGCGCTTAGAACAGTGCTTTGCACATAGTAAGCGCTTAATAAATGCCATTACTATTATTACTCTCTGGGCCTCAGTGACCTCATCTGTCACATGAGGGATGAAGACTGTGGACCACCTGATCGCCTTGTAACCTCCCCAGCGCTTAGAACAGTGCTTTGCACAAAGTAAGCGCTTAGTAAATGCCATTACTATTATTATTATTATTATTATTCTCTGGGCCTCAGTGACCTCATCTGTCACATGGGGGACGAAGACTGTGGACCACCTGATCGCCTTGTAACCTCCCCAGCGCTTAGCACATAGTAAGCGCTTAATAAAAGCCATTACTATTATTATTATTATTATTCTCTGGGCCTCAGTGACCTCATCTGTCACATGGGGTCACTGAGACATAGTAAGCACTTAATAAATGCCATTATCATCATTATTATCACCTTGTAACCTCCCCAGCGCTTAGAACAGTGCTTGGCACATAGTAAGCGCTTAATAAATGCCATTACTATTATTATTCTCTGGGCCTCAGTGACCTCATCTGTCACATGGGGTCACTGAGACATAGTAAGCGCTTAATAAATGCCATTATCATCATTATTATCACATGTAACCTCCCCAGCGCTCAGAACAGTGCTTTGCACATAGTAAGTGCTTAATAAACGCCATTACTATTATTATTATTCTCTGGGCCTCAGTGACCTCATCTGTCAAATGGGGTCACGGAAACATAGTAAGCGCTTAATAAATGCCATTACTATTATTATTATTATTCTCTGGGCCTCAGTGACCTCATCTGTCAAATGGGGTCACTGAGACATAGCACGCACTTAATAAATGCCATTATTATCATTATTACTATCAATCACCTTGTAAGCTCCCCAGCGCTTAAAACAGTGCTTGGCACATAGTAAGCGCTTAATAAACGCCATTACTATTATTATTATTCTCTGGGCCTCAGTGACCTCATCTGTCAAATGGGGTCACTGAGACATAGCAAGCGCTTAATCAATGCCATTATTATCATTATTACTATCAATCACCTTGTAAGCTCCCCAGCGCTTAGAACAGTGCTTGGCACATAGTAAGCGCTTAATAAACGCCATTACTACTATTATTATTCTCTGGGCCTCAGTGACCTCATCTGTCACATGGGGTCACTGAGACATAGCAAGCGCTTAATCAATGCCATTATTAACATTATTACTATCAATCACCTTGTAACCTCCCCAGTGCTTAGAACAGTGCTTGGCACATAGTAAGCGCTTAATAAACGCCATTACTACTATTATTATTCTCTGGGCCTCAGTGACCTCATCTGTCAAATGGGGTCACTGAGACATAGTAAGCGCTTAATAAATGCCATTACTATTATTATTATTATTATTATTATTCTCTGGGCCTCAGTGACCTCATCTGTCAAATGGGGTCACTGAGACATAGTAAGTGCTTAATCAATGCCATTATTATCATTGTTACTATCAATCACCTTGTAACCTCCCCAGCGCTTAGAACAGTGCTTGGCACATAGTAAGCGCTTAATAAACACCATCACTACTATTATTATTCTCTGGGCCTCAGTGACCTCATCTGTCACATGGGGTCACTGAGACATAGTAAGCGCTTAATCAATGCCATTATTATCATTGTTACTATCAATCACCTTGTAACCTCCCCAGCGCTTAGAACAGTGCTTGGCACATAGTGAGCGCTTAATAAACGCCATTACTATTATTATTATTATTCTCTGGGCCTCAGTGACCTCATCTGTCACATGGGGTCACTGAGACATAGTAAGCGCTTAATAAATGCCATTACTATTATTATTATTATTATTCTCTGGGCCTCAGTGACCTCATCTGTCAAATGGGGTCACTGAGACATAGCAAGCGCTTAATCAATGCCATTATTATCACTGTTACTGTCAATCACCTTGTAACCTCCCCAGCGCTTAGAACAGTGCTTTGCACGTAGTAAGACGAGCTTCCTCAACGGGCTCATTCTATTTTTATGATTTCTCTGGGCGTGTCCCCGTCCCCCGTCCCCCCCAAGGTGAGCGATTGAGTGTCCATAGTCCTGCGGTTGTTGTTCGGCTCCCCCGGTACCTGAGCCGTCGTCCCCGTGGGCCCCGCGGGCCCCGGTCGCCATGGCGCGCCTCAGCGGGCCCGTCGCCCCTCGCAGCCGCCCGCCCATCGCCGCCGCCGCCATCTTGGCTTCCTGCTCAGAACGCGCAACCGGAACCGGAAGCGCCTCCCAGCGACGCTTGCGATTGGACGACCTTCCTCTTTAGACGCATGCGCGGTGGCCTGAGTGAGCAGACGACCTTGCTCTTCCGGAGCATGCGCAGTGGCCTGGGGGGGGGGGCGACGACCCTGTTGTTCTGGCGCATGCGCAGTGGGCTGGGGGCCGACGACCCCGTTGTTCCAGCGCATGCGCAGTGGCCTGGGGGGGGGGGCCCGACGACCTTGCTCTTCCGGCGCATGCGCAGTGGCCTGGGGGCCCGACGACCTTGCTCATCCGGTGCATGCGCATTGGCCGGGGAGGGCCCGACGACCTTATTGTTTCGGCGCATGCGCAGTGGTATGGGGCCCCGACGACCTTGCTCTTTCGGCGCATGCGCATTGGCCTGGGAGCCGACGACCCTGTTGTTCTGGCGCATGCGCAGTGGACTGGGGACGACGACCCTGTTGTTCTGGCGCATGCGCAGTGGGCTGGGGGCCGACGACCCCGCTGTTCCAGCGCATGCGCAGTGACCTGGGGAACCGACGACCTTGCTCTTCCGGCGCATGCGCATTGGTTGGGCGGGGCCGACCGCTTTACTATTCCGGCGCATGCGCAGTGGCCTGGTCCCCGACCACTTTACTATTCCGGCGCATGCGCAGTGGCCTAGGGGCCGACGATCGTCATCATCAATCGTATTTATTGAGCGCTTACTATGTGCAGAGCACCGTACTAAGCGCTTGGGAAGTGCAAATTAGCGCTTGGGAAGTACAGATTACTTCCCAAGATCGTGTTGTTCTAGCGCATGCGCAGTGGCCGGGGGGGGGGGGGGGGCCCGACAACCCGGTTGATCCGGCGCATGCTTAGTGGCATGGGGGCCCCGACGACCTTGCTCTTCCGGCGCATGCGCATTGGCCGGGGGGGGGCCCGACGGCCTTGCTCTTCCGTCGCATGCGCAGTGGCCTGGGCCCCGACCACCTTGCCATTCCGGCGCACGCGCAGTGCCCGGGGGCCCGACGACCTTGCTGTTGCGGTGTAGGCGCTGTGGCCTGGGGAACCGACGACCTTGCTCTTGCGGCACATGCGCAGTGGCCTGGGGAGCGCGACGACTTTGTTGTTCCGGCGCATGCGCAGTGGCCTGTGGCCCGACGACTTTGCTGTTGCAGCGCATGCGCTACAGCTTGGGGCCGACGACCTTGCTCTTTCGGCGCATGCGCAATGGCCGGGGCACCGACGACCCTGCTCATTCGGCGCATGCGCAGTGGACTAGGTCAGACGACTTTGCTGTTGCGGCGCATGCGCAATGGCCTGGGGCCCGACGACCTTGCTCTTTCGACGCATGCGTTGTGGCCTGGGGGCCGACGACCCGGCTGTTGAGGCAATGCGCCGGATCGTCCCCCTGCTGCTCACGTGAGGGGCAGGTTCTAGGCCTCCATTCATTCATTCATTCATATATCAATCAATCAATCAATCGTATTTATTGAGCGCTTACTATGTGCAGAGCACTGTACTAAGCGCTTGGGAAGTACAAATTGGCAACACATAGAGACAGTCCCTACCCAACAGTGGGCTCACAGTCTAAAAGGGGGAGACAGAGAACAGAACCAAACATACCAACTAAAATAAAATAAATAGGATAGATATGTACAAGTAAAATAAATAAATAAATAGAGTAATAAACATGTACAACCATATATACATATATACAGGTGCTGTGGGGAAGGGAAGGAGGTAAGATGGGGGGATGGAGAGGGGGACGAGGGGGAGAGGAAGGAGGGGGCTCAGTCTGGGAAGGCCTCCTGGAGGAGGTGAGCTCTCAGCAGGACCTTGAAGGGAGGAAGAGAGCGAGCTTGGCGGATGGGCAGAGGGATTGGGGGCATTCCAGGCCCGGGGGAGGACGTGGGCCGGGGGTCGACGGCGGGACAGGCGAGAACGAGGTACAGTGAGGAGATTAGCGGTGGAGGAGCGGAGGGTGCGGGCTGGGCTGGAGAAGGAGAGAAGGGAGGTGAGGGAGGAGGGGGCCAGGGGATGGATGGACAGCCTGGAAGCCCAGGGGGAGGAGTTTCTGCCTGATGCGCAGATTGATTGGTAGCCACTGGAGATTTTTGAGGAGGGGAGTGATATGCCCAGAGCGTTTCTGGACAAAGATAATCCGGGCAGCAGCATGAAGTATGGATTGAAGTGGAGAGAGACACGAGGATGGGAGATCAGAGAGAAGGCCGGTGCAGTAGTCCAGACGGGATAGGATGAGAGCTTGAATGAGCAGGGTAGCGGTTGGGATGGAGAGGAAAGGGCAGATCTTGGCAATGTTGCGGAGCTGAGACCGGCAGGTTTTGGTGACGGCTTGGATGTGAGGGGGGAATGAGAGAGCGGAGTCGATGACACCAAGGTTGCGGGCTTGTGAGACGGGAAGGATGGTAGTGCCGTCAACAGAGATGGGAAAGTCAGGGAGAGGACAAGGTTTGGGAGGGAAGACAAGGAGCTCAGTCTTCGACATGTTGAGCTTTAGGTGGCGGGCGGACATCCAGATGGAGGTGTCCTGAAGGCAGGAGGAGATGCGAGCCTGGAGGGAGGGGGAGAGAGCAGGGGCAGAGATGGAGATCTGGGTGTCATCAGCGTTAGAGATGATAGTTGAAGCCGTGGGAGCGAATGAGGTCACCAAGGGAGTGAGTGTAGATTGAGAACAGAAGGGGACCAAGCACTGAATCTTGGGGAACCCCCACAGTAAGAGGATGGGAGGGGGAGGAGGAGCCTGCAAAAGAGACTGAGAAAGAACGACCAAAAATATATATTTTTGGAGCGCTTAATTCATTCATTCCTTCATTCCTTCATTCAATCGTATTTATTGAGCGCTTACTGTGTGCAGAGCACTGTACTAAGTGCTTGGGAAGTACAAGTTGGCAACATATAGAGACAGTCCCTACCCAACAGTGGGCTCACAGTCTAAAAGCACACAGTCCCAAGTGCTCAGTACAGTGCTCTGCACACAGTAAGTGCTCAATAAATACGATTGATTGATTGAATGAATGAATGAAAGTGCTGTGGGGAGGGAAAGGGGGCAGGGCTGGGGATGTGGAGAGGAAAAGGGGGGCTCAGTGTGGGAAGGCCTCCTGGAGGAGGTGAGCTCTCAGTAGGGCTTTGATATGTTTGTACATATTTATTACTCTATTTATTTGTTTATTTTACTTGTACATATCTATTCTATTTATTTTATTTTGTTAATATGTTTGGTTTTGTTTTCTGTCTCCCCCCTTCTAGACTGTGAGCCCACTGTTGGGTAGGGACCGTCTCTAGATGTTGCCAACTTGGACTTCCCAAGTGCTTAGTGCAGTGCTCTGCACACAGTAAGCGCTTAATACGACAATGAATGAATGAGTGAATAAGAACAATAATGATGGCATTTGTTAAGTGCTTACTATTCATTCATTCATTCAGTCAGTCAGTCAGTCACTTAACTTCTCTGAGAAGTAGCGTGGCTCAGTGGAAAGAGCCTGGGCTTTGGAGTCAGAGGTCATGGGTTCAAATCCCTGCTCTGCCAATTGTCAGCTGTGTGACTTTGGGCAAGTCACTTCACTTCTCTGTGCCTCAGTTACCTCATCTGTAAATGACTGTGAGCCCCCTGAGGGACAACCTGATCACCTTGTAACTTCCCCAGCGCTTAGAACAGTGCTTTGTACATAGTAAGCACTTAATAAATGCCATCATTATTAACTTCTCTGAGCCTCAGTTACCTCATCTGTAAAATGGGGACGAAGACTGTGAGCCCCCCGTGGGTCAACCTGATCACCTTGTACCCCCCAGCGCTTAGAATGGTGCTTTGCACATAGTAAGCGCTTAACAATGAGTGAATGAATGATAATAATAATGATGGCATTTGTTAAGCGCTTACTATTCATTCAGTCAGTCGTATTTATTGAGCGCTTACTGTGTGCAGAGCACTGTACTAAGAGCTTGGGAAGTCCAAGTTGGCAACATATAGAGACGGTCCCTGCCCAACAGTGGGTTCACAGTCTAGAAGGGGGAGACCGAGCACTGTTACAGTGCTCGGCACATAGTAAGCGCTTAACAAATGCCATTGTTATCATTATTATTATTGATTGGCCGATCGCCATTAGGCCGATGGAACTTGGGGCAAACAGCCTTGCTGGAGGCCAACGTCCTTGGGCCGCGCTGCCCGTCCTGTTCATCATCATCATCAATTGTATTTATTGAGCGCTTACTGTGTGCAGAGCACTGTACTAAGTGCTTGGGAAGTACAAGTTGGTAACATATAGATACAGTCCCTACCCAGCAGTGGGCTGACAGTCTAAAAGGGGGAGACAGAGAACAAAACCAAACATACTAACTAAAGAAAATAAATAGAATAGATATGTACTAGTAAAATAAATAAATAGAGTAATAAATATGTACAAACATATATCCATATATACAGGTGCTGTGGGGAAGGGAAGGAGGTAAGAGGTCCTGTTCCCTGAGGAGTCATTCTCGGGAAGGCCTTGGTTCCCTCCCGGCCTGCTGACCTCCCGGGCAATCTGAGGGCAGCGAGTCGGCCGCCCTTCCCGGTTCCCGGGGATTCTCGGACCTCATTCTGGGCTGGGAGGCCTCGGTGACCCCAACCGAGTCTAGATAATAATAATAATAATCAAAATAATGGCATTTATTAAGTGCTTACTATGTGCAGAGCACTGTTCTAAGCTCTGGGGAGGTTACAAGGCGATCAGATTGTCCCACAGGGGGGCTCACAGTCTTAACCCCCATTTTACAGATGAGGTCACTGAGGCCCAGAGAAGTGAAGTGACTTGCCCAAAGTCACACAGCTGACATGAGGCGGATTCGCATCCCAAGCCCGGGATCTAGAGAAGCAGCGTGGCTCAGTGGAAAGAGCCCGGGCTTTGGAGTCCGAGGTCATGGGTTCGAGTCCCAGCTCCACCACGTGTCTGCTGTGTGACCTTGGGCAAGTCACTTAACTTCTCTGAGCCTCAGTTACCTTGTCTGTAAAATGGGGATGAAGACTGTGAATCCCATGTGGGACAACTTGATCACCTTGTATCCCCCCAGTGCTTACAGCAGTGCTTGGCACATAGTAAGCACTTAACAAATGCCATAATTATTATTATTATTATTATTATTATTATTATTATTATTTCCACTGAGCCACGCTGGGAAGCATCAGGGTGTAATGGAGAGAGCACAGGCCTGGGAGCCTGAAGGTTGTGGGTTCTAATCCCGGCTCCACCACTTGCCTGCTGTGTGGCCTTGGGCAAGTCGCTTCACTTCTCTGGGCCTCAGCTCCCTCATCTATAAAATTCGGGTCGACTGTGAGCACCACGTGGGATAGGAACTGCGTCCAACCTGATTTGCTTGTATTCATTCATTCATTCATTCATTCAATTGTATTCATTGAGCGCTTACTGTGTGCAAAGCACTGGACTAAGCGCTTGGGAAGTGCAAGTCGGCAACAGATAGAGACGGTCCCTACCCAACGGCGGGCTCACAGTCTAGAGGGGGAAGACAGACAACAAAACAAAACACATAGACAGGTGTCAAAACCATCAGAATAAATAGAATTATACACAGCAGGTGCTCAATAAATACGATTGAATGAATGAACAAATGAATATCTACCCCAGCACTTAGTACAGTGCTCGGCACATAGTCCGCGCATAGCAAGTACCATAGAGAAGCAGCGTGGCTCAGTGGAAAGAGCACGGGCTTGGGAGTCAGAGGTTACGGGTTCAAATCCTGGCCCACCAATTGTCAGCTGTGTGACTTTGGGCAAGTCACTTCACTTCTCTGGGCCTCAGCGACCTCATCTGGAAAATGGGGATGAAGACTGAGAGCTCACCTCCTCCAGGAGGCCTTCCCAGACTGAGCCCCTTCCTTCCTCTCCCCCTTGCCCCCCTCTCCATCCCCCCATCTTACCTCCTTCCCTTCCCCACAGCACCTGGATATATGGATATATGTTTGTACATATTTATTACTCTATTTATTTATTTATTTATTTAACCTGTACGTATCTATTCTATTTATTTTCTTTTGTTAGTATGTTTGGTTTTGTTCTCCGTCTCCCCCTTTTAGACTGTGAGCCCGCTGTTGGGTAGGGACTGTCTCTATATGTTGCCAACTTGGACTTCCCAAGCGCTCAGTCCAGTGCTCTGCACACAGTAAGCGCTCAATAAATACGATCGATCGATTGATTGATTGATTCTCTGTCTCCCCCTTTTAGACTGTGAGCCCACTGTTGGGTAGGGACTGTCTCTATATGTTGCCAACTTGGACTTCCCAAGCGCTTAGTCCAGTGCTCTGCACACAGTAAGCGCTCAATAAATACGATCGATCGATTGATTGATTGATTCTCTGTCTCCCCCTTTTAGACTGTGAGCCCACTGTTGGGTAGAGACTGTCTCTATATGTTGCCAACTTGGACTTCCCAGGCGCTTAGTCCAGTGCTCTGCACACAGTAAGTGCTCGATAAATACGATTGATTGATTGATGGATTGACTGGGAGCCCCCCGGGGGACCACCTGGTCACCTTGTAACCTTCCTAGTGCTTAGAACAGTGCTTGGCACATCGTAAGTGCTTAATAAATGGCATTATTATTATTATTATTGTTATTATTACACCCCCAAATGAAGCGTGTGTGTCAGAGGGCGGCCTAAGCCAGGGGGCCGAGTTAGGCCCGGGCGGCGGTGCCCACCAGCGCCAGCCTAGTCCAGTGGGTGGCGCCCCCGGCCTGCCCTTGGGCCCTGGCCCATCTTGGCCCTGGGCCTGGGGGTCTGGGGGTCTGGGGGTCTGGGGTCTGGGGGACTGGGGTCTGCGGGTGGCCAGCGGGCCTGGACTCCCACACACTGGGGCACGGGACTTCTCCTGGGTCAAGGATGCCCACCAGCCCGGCTGGACACGGAAGAAATGGAGGACCGGAGGGCGGGAAGACGTGCTTCTTGTCGAGGCCTCCTCTCCGTCTCGCCCTTCTTCTCTCTCTCTCTCTCTCTCTCTCTCTCTCCCTCTGTCTCTCCCTCTGCCCCTTTCTGTCCTCTAACTCTCCCTCTCCCCTTCTAAATCTCCCTCTCTCCCTCCGTCTCTCCCCCTCAATCTCCATCTCTTCCCCCAAGTTTCCCTCTCTCTGCCTCTTTCTGTCTCTCTATCTCTCCCTCTGCCCCTTTCTGTCCTCTAACTCTCCCTCTCCCCTTCTAAATCTTCCTCTCTCCCTCCATCTCTCCCCGTCAATCTCCATCTCTTCCCCCAAGTTTCCCTCTCTCTGCCTTTCTCTCTGTCTCTCCCTCTGCCCCTTTCTGTCCTCTAACTCTCCCTCTCCCCTTCTAAATCTCCCTCTCTCTCCCTCAATCTCCCTGTCTTCCCCCAAGTTTCCCTCTCTCTGCCTCTTTCTGTCTCTCTGTCCCTCCCTCTATCTCTCCCTCTGCTGCTTTCTGTCCTCTAACTCTCCCTCCCCCTTCTAAATCTCCCTCTCTCCCTCCGTCTCTCCCCCTCAGTCTCCATCTCTTCCCCCAAGTTTCCCTCTCTCTGCCTCTTTCTGTCTCTGTCTCTCCCTCTATCTCTCCCTCTGCCCCTTTCTGTCCTCTGACTCTCCTTCTCCCCTTCTACATCTCCCTCTCTCCCTCCGTCTCTCCCCCTCAATCTCCATCTCTTCCCCCAAGTTTTCCTCTCTGCCTCTTTCTGTCTCTCTTTGTGTCTCTCCCTCTATCTCTCCCTCTGCCCCTTTCTGTCCTCTAACTCTCCCTCTCCCCTTCTAAACCTCCCTCTCTCCCTCCGTCTCTCCCCCTCAATCTCCATCTCTTCCCCCAAGTTTCCCTCTCTCTGCCTCTTTCTGTCTCTCTCTGTCTCTCCCTCTGCCCTTTTCTGTCCTCTAACTCTCCCTCTTCCCTTCTAAATCTCCCTCTCTCCCTCCGTCTCTCCCCCTCAATCTCCACCTCTTCCCCCAAGTTTCCCTCTCTCTGCCTTTTTCTGTCTCTGTCTCTCCCTCTATCTCTCCCTCTGCCCCTTTCTGTCCTCTAACTCTCCCTCTCCCCTTCTAAATCTCCCTCTCTCCCTCCTCCCCGTCAGTCTCCATCTCTTCCCCCAAGTTTCCCTCTCTCTGCCTCTTTCTGTCTCTCTCTGTCTATCCCTCTGCCCCTTTCTGTCCTCTAACTCTCCCTCTCCCCTTCTAAATCTCCCTCTCTCCCTCCTCCCCCTCAGTCTCCATCTCTTCCCCCAAGTTTCCCTCTCTTTGTCTCTTCCTGTCTCTCTGTCTCTCCCTCTGCCCCTTTCTGTCCTCTAACTCTCCCTCTCCCCTTCTAAATCTCCCTCTCTCCCTCAACCCCTTCAGCCTCCATCTCTTCCCCCAAATTTCCCTCTCTTTGTCTCTTCCTGTCTCTCTGTCTCTCCCTCTGTTTCTTTCTGTCCTCTAACTCTCCTCCCCTTCTACATCTCCCTCTCTCCCCCTCAATCTCCACCTCTTCCCCCAAGTTTCCCTCTCTCTGCCTCTTTCTGTCTCTGTCTCTCCCTCTATCTCTCCCTCTGCCCCTTTCTGTCCTCTGACTCTCCTTCTCCCCTTCTAAATCTCCCTCTCTCCCTCCGTCTCTCCCCCTCAATCTCCATCTCTTCCCCCAAAGTTTCCCTCTCTCTGCCTCTTTCTGTCTCTCTCCCTCCCTCTTTCAATTCATTCATTGTCGTATTAACTGAGCGCTTACTGTGTGCAAAGCACTGTACTAAGAGCTTGGGAGAGGACAATGCAACAACAAACGGACACAGTTCCTTCCCATAAGGAGCTCACAGTCACTCTGTCTCTGTCTCTCTCCCTGTTTTTCTCTCTCTGCCTCTCTGTCCCCTCCTCTCAATCAATCACAGTCAATCAATCAATCTCAATCACAGTCCTCTGGACTGTGAGCCCGTTGTTGGGTAGGGACCGTCTCTATATGTTGCCAACTTGTACTTCCCAAGCGCTTAGTACGGTGCTCTGCACACAGTAAGCGCTCAATAAATACAATTGAATGAATGAATCAATCTCCATCTCTTCCCCCAAGTTTCCCTCTCTCTGCCTCTTTCTGTCTCTCTCTCTCCTAATGGCATTTATTAAGCACTTACTATATGCAAAGCACTGTTCTAAGCGTTGTATTGTCCTCTCCCAAGTGCTTAGAACAGTGCTCTGCACGCAGTAAATGCTCAATACGATTGAATGAATGGATATTTATTGAGTGCTTATTTTGTGTCTCCCTTTTTGTCTCCCTCTTTCTCCCCAACTTTCTATCTCTCCCCATTTCTCTCTCCCTCTCATCTCTGTCTCATTGCCTGTTTCTCTCTGTGTCTCCTTGTTTCTCTCTCTCTCTCTCTCTGTCTTCCTGCCTCTCCCTCCAATCTTTCTGTCGCTCCTTGTTTCTCTCTATCTCTGTCTCTCTGCCTCTCCTTTGGTCTCTCTATCTCTCCTTTGGTCTCTCTGCCTCTCCTTTGGTCTCTCTATCTCTCCTTTGGTCTCTCTGTCTCTCCTTGTTTCCCGCTATCTCTGTCTCTCTGCCTCTCCTTTGGTCTCTCTATCTCTCCTTATTTCTCTCTATCTCTGTCTCTCCCCCAATCTCTCTCTCTGTCTCTCTGCCTGTCCTTTGGTCTCTCTGTCTCTCCCCGTTTCTCTCTATCTCTGTCTCTCTGTCTCTCCTTTGGTCTCTCTGTCTCTCTGTCTCTCCCCCGGTCTCTCTATCGCTCCCTGTTTCTCTCTCTGTGACTCTCTCTCTCTGTCTCTCTCTCTCTGTCTCTCTGCCTCTCCTTTGGTCTCTCTGTCTCTCCTTATTTCTCTATATCTCTGTCTCTGTCTCTCCCCCAATCTCCATCACTCCCTGTTTCTCTCTCTGTCTCTCTGCCTCTCCTTTGGTCTCTCTATCTCTCCTTATTTCTCTCTATCTCTGTCTCTCTGTCTCTCCCCCAATCTCTATCACTACCTGTTTCTCTCTCTCTCTCTCTGTCTCTCTGCCTCTCCTTTGGTCTTTCTATCTCTCCTTATTTCTCTCTATCTCTGTCTCTCCCCAACCTCCATCACTACCTGTTTCTCTCTCTCTCTCTCTCTGCCTCTCCTTTGGTCTCTCTATCTCTCCTTATTTCTCTCTATCTCTGTCTCCCTGCCTCTCCCCAATCTCTATCACTCCCTGTTTCTCTGTCTGTCTCTCTGCCTGTCCTTTGGTCTCTCTATCTCTCCTTGTTTCCCTCTATCTCTTTCATTCATTCATTCAATTGTATTTATTGAGCACTTACTGTGTGCAGAGCACTGTACTAAGCACTTGGGAAGTAAAAGTTTGCAACATATAGAGACTATCTCTGTCTCTCTGTCTCTCCCCAATCTCTATTGCTCCCTGTTTCTCTCTCTCTCTGTCTCTCTGCCTCTCCTTTGGTCTCTCTATCTCTCTTTATTTCTCTCCATCTCTGTCTTTGTCTCTCCCCCAATCTCTATCACTCCTTGTTTCCCGCTATCTCTGTCTCTCTGCCTCTCCTTTGGTCTCTCTATCTCTCCTTATTTCTCTCTATCTCTGTCTCTCCCCCAATCTCGATCACTCCCTGTTTCTCTCTCTCTCTCTCTCTCTCTCTCTCTCTCTGCCACTCCTTTGGTCTCTCTATCTCTCCTTGTTTCCCTCTGTCTCTGTCTCTCCATCTCTCCCCAATCTCTATCACTCCCTGTTTCTCTCTCTCTGCCTCTCCTTTGGTCTCTCTGTCTCTCCTTGTTTCCCCTCTATCTCTGTCTCTCTACCGCTCCCTGTTTCTCTCTCTGTCTCTGTCTCTCTGCCTCTCCTTTGGTCTCTCTATCTCTCCTTGTTTCCCTCTATCTCTGTCTCTCTGTCTCTCCCCAATCTCTATCACTCCCTGTTTCTCTCTCTCTCTCTGTTTCTCTGCCTCTCCTTTGGTCTCTCTATCTCTCCTTGTTTCGCTGTGTCTCTCAGTCTCTCCCCAATCTCTACCGCTCCCTGTTTCTCTCTCTCTGTCTCTCTGCCTGTCCTTTGGTCTCTCTATCTCTCCTTGTTACCCTCTATCTCTGTCTCCCTGCCTCTCCCCCCCGTCTCTCTATCACTCCCTGTTTCTCTCTGTCTCTCTGTCTCTCTGCCTCTCCTTTGGTCTCTATATCACTCCCGGTTTTTCTCTCTGTCTCTCTGTCTCTCTGCCTCTCCTTTGGTCTCTCTGTCTCTCCTTATTTCTCTCTATTTCTGTCTCTCTGTCTCTCCTCCAATCTCTATCACTCCCGGTTTCTCTCTCTCTCTCTCTCTTTCTCTCTCTCTGTCTCTCTGCCTCTTCTTTGGTCTCTCTCCCTCCTTGTTTCCCTCTATCTCTCTCTGTTTCCCTCTATCTCTGTCTCCCTGCCTCTCCCCCCAGTCTCTCTATCTCTCCCTGTTTCTCTCTCTCTCTATCTCTGTCTCTCTGCCTCTCCTTTGGTCTCTTTCTCTCTATCTCTGTCTCTCCCCCAATCTCTATCAGTCCCTGCTTCTCTCTCTCTCTCTCTGTCTCTCTGCCTCTTCTTTGGTCTCTCTCCCTCCTTGTTTCCCTCTATCTCTCTCTGTTTCCCTCTATCTCTGTCTCCCTGCCTCTCCCCCCAGTCTCTCTATCTCTCCCTGTTTCTCTCTCTCTCTATCTCTGTCTCTCTGCCTCTCCTTTGGTCTCTTTCTCTCTATCTCTGTCTCTCCCCCAATCTCTATCAGTCCCTGCTTCTCTCTCTCTCTCTCTGTCTCTCTGCCTCTCCTTTGGTCTCTCTATCTCTCCTCATTTCTTTCTATCTCTGTCTCTCCCCAATCTCTATCACTCCCTGTTTATCTCTGCGTCAATCTCCCCCTTTTAGACTGTGAGCCCACTGTTGGGTAGGGACTGTCTCTAGATGTTGCCAACTTGGACTTCCCAAGCGCTTAGTGCAGTGCTCTGCACACAGTAAGCGCTCAATAAATACGATTGATTGATTGATTGATCAGGTTGTCCCACCGGGGGCTCCCAGTCTTCATCTCCATTTTCCAGATGAGGGAACTGAGGCACAGAGAAGTGAAGCGACTTGCCCAAAGTCACCCAGCTGACAAGTGGCGGAGCCGGGATTCGAACCCATGACCTCTGACTCCAAAGCCCGGGCTCTTTCCACTGAGCCACGCTGCTTGAGACATAGGAAGCACTCAATAAATTCCACAATTTTGATTGAGCTGCGTTTTTTGCCTCCTAAGCAGCGTGGTGAAGTGGGTTTCTAGACTGTGAGCCCGTCGTTGGGTAGGGACCGTCTCGACAGAGAAGCAGCGTGGCTCGGTGGAAAGAGCCCGGGCTTGGGAGTCAGAGGTCATGGGTTCTAATCCCGCTCTGCCACTTGTCAGCTGTGTGACCTTGGGCACATCACTTAACTTCTCTGGGCCTCAGTGACCTCACCTGGAAAATGGGGATGAAGACTGGGAGCCCCCCGTGGGACAACCTGATTACCTTGTAACCTCCCCAGCGCTTAGAACAGTGCTTGGCACATAGTAAGTGCTTAACGAATGCCAACATTATTATTATTATTATATGTTGCCGATTTGTACTCCCCAAGCGCTTAGTACAGTTCTGTGCACACAGTAAGTGCTCAATGAATACAATGGAATGAATGAAGAGCACAGACTTGGGAGTCAGAGGTCATGGGTTCAAATCCTGCTCCGCCGTGTGTCTGCTGTGTGACTTTGGGCAAGTCACTATACTTCTCTGTGCCTCAGTTACCTCATCCGTAAAATGGGGATTAAGACTGTGAGCCCCACGTGGGACAACCTGATCACTTTGTATCCTCCCCAGTGCTTAGAACAGTGCTTTGCACATAGTAAGCACTTAACAAATGCCATCATCATTATTATTATTATGATGATGATGATTTGAACCCCTGACCTCTGACTCCAAAGCCCGGGCTCTTAACTAAATACCATCTCTAAAATATTATTATTATTATTATTATTATTATTATTATTATTATTATTATTATTATTATTATGATGAATGGAACCCCTGACCTCTGACTCCAAAGCCCAAGCTCTTAACTAAATACCATCTCTAAAATACCATCATTATTATTATGATGGTGATGATTTGAACCCCTGACCTCTGACTCCAAAGCCCGGGCTCTTAACTAAATGCCACCTCTAAAATACTATCATTATTATTATTATTATTATTATTATTATTATTATTATTTGAACCCCTGACCTCTGACTCCAAAGCCCGGGCTCTTAACTAAATACCATCTCTAAAATACCATCATTATTATTATTATTATTATTTGAATCCCTGAGCTCTGACTCCAAAGCCCGGGTTCTTAACTAAATACCATCTCTAAAATATTATTATTATTATTATTATTATTATTATTATTATTATTGTTATTATTATTATTATTTGAACCCTGACCTCTGACTCCAAAGCCCGGGCTCTTAACTAAATACCATCTCTAAAATACCATCATTATTATTATGATGATGATGATTTGAACCCCTGACCTCTGACTCCAAAGCCCGGGCTCTTAACTAAATACCATCTCTAAAATACCATTATTATTATTATGATGATGATGATGATGATGATTTGAATCCCTGACCTCTGACTCCAAAGCCCGGGCTCTTAACTAAATACCATCTCTAAAATAACATTATTATTATTATTATTATTATTATGATGATTTGAACCCCTGACCTCTGACTCCAAAGCCCGGGCTCTTAACTAAATACCATCTCTAAAATACCGTCATTATTATTATTATTATTATTATTATTATTATTATTATTATTATTATGATTTGAACCCCTGACCTCTGACTCCAAAGCTCGGGCTCTTAACTAAATACCATCTCTAAAATACCATTATTATTATTATTATTATTATTATTTGAACACCTGACCTCTGAATCCAAAGCCCGGGCTCTTAACTAAATACCATCTCTAAAATACCGTTATTATTGTTATTATTATAACGATGATTTGAACCCCTGACCTCTGACTCCAAAGCCCGGGCTCTTAACTAAATACCATCTCTAAAATACCATTATTATTATTATTATTATTATTATTTGAACACCTGACCTCTGAATCCAAAGCCCGGGCTCTTAACTAAATACCATCTCTAAAATACCGTTATTATTGTTATTATTATAACGATGATTTGAACCCCTGACCTCTGACTCCAAAGCCCGGGCTCTTAACTAAATACCATCTCTAAAATACCATTATTATTATTATTAGTATTATTGTTACTATTATTTGAACCCCTGACCTCTGACTCCAAACATTGAGCCACACTGCTTCTTCTTCTTCTTCTTCTATTGTCCCTCGGCCCCCCGGACAGCCCTTGGGTGCCCCCGATCCACCCCGCACCTCTGGACCCTGAGACAGACGGGGCCTCTGAGATGGACGCCCCCCACCCCCATCCCCTCGCATCCGGGTCCCAAGACCCTTCTAGCCTGTGAGCCCACTGTTGGGTAGGGACCGTCTCCCTACGTTGCCGACTTGTCCTTCCCAAACGCTTAGTACAGTGCTCTGCACACAGTAAGCGCTCAATAAGTACGATTGAATGAATGAAATGAATGCCCCTCTGTGCCCTCCGGCCTGCCCAGTCCTTGGCTTCGCCACACATTTTATCAGCGCCCCGGGAGGTCGGCCTCCGCGCAAGGTCGGCCCTGTGCCGGGCAGAGAAGCAGCGTGGCTCAGTGGAAAGAGCCCGGGCTTTGGAGTCAGAGGTCACGGGTTCAAATCCCAGCACCGCCAATTGTCAGCTGGGTGACTTTGGCCAAGTCACTTCACTTCTCTGGGCCTCAGTGACCTCATCTGTAAAATGGGGATGAAGCCTGCGACCTCCCCGTGGGACAACCTGATCACCTTGTAACCTCCCCAGCGCTTAGAACAGTGCTTTGCCCATAGTAAGCGCTTAATAATAATAATAATAATAATGTTGGTATTTGTTAAGCGCTTACTATGTGCAAAGCACTGTTCTAAGCGCTGGGGGGGGGGGAACACAAGGAGATGAGATTGTCCCGTGTGGGGCTCACAATCTTAATCCCCATTTTACAGATGAGGGAACTCAGGCACAGAGAAGTGAAGTGACTTGCCCAAGGTCACACAGCAGGCATGTGGGGGAGGCAGGATTCGAACCCATGACCTCGGACTCCCGAGCCCACGCTCTTTCCACTGAGCCACGCCGCTTCTCTAATAAATACCATCATTATTATTATTATTATTCCGGCCGGCCGGCCGGCTGACCCACAGCTCTCCTTGTCCTTGTTGGCCATGTATTGAGCGCCTCCCCCCCCGATTTTGTCTACACACAAAACCCCTCTTTGGTTCTCTCCCAGGCCCCGCAAGGGCCAGGCCATTAACACACCTGCCCCTTCTGACACACTCATTCCTGTTCCTCCCGTCGTCCAGTACACTCAGGAGTGCACACGTACACGCACTTTCTCCAACCATCTCACCCACGCTTCCTGTTCAAACACAACATTTGTTCTGACCGTTTTGACCCCTGTCTCCATGTTTTGTTGTGTCGCCTGTCTCCCCCTTCTAATAATAATAATAATGATGGCATTTATTAAGCGCTTACTATGTGCAAAGCACTGTTCTAAGCGCTGGGGAGGTTACGAGGTGATCAGGTTGTCCCCCGGGGGGCTCACAGTCTTCATCCCCATTTTACAGAGGAGGTCACTGAGGCACAAAGAAGTGAAGTATATATGCACCTGTATATATGTATAATAATAATGATGGGATTTATTAAGCGCTTACTCTGTGCAAAGCACTGTTCTAAGCGCTGGGGAGGTTACAAGGTGATCAGGTTGTCCCACAGGGGGCTCACAGTCTTAATCCCCATTTTCCAGATGAGGGAACTGAGGCTCAGAGAAGTGAAGTGACTTGCCCAAGGTCACACAGCAGACATGTGGCGGAGCCGGGGTTCGAACCCATGACCTCTGACTCCAAAGCCTGGGCTCCTTCCGCTGAGCCATCAGGTTTATGTTTGTACGTATTTATTACTCTATTTTATTTGTACAAATTTATTCTATTTATTTTATTTTGTTAATATGTTTGGTTTGGTTCCCTGTCTCCCCCTTCTAGACTGTGAGCCCGCTGTTGGGTAGGGACCGTCTCTAGATGTTGCCAACTAGGACTTCCCAAGTGCTTAGTACAGTACTCTGCACACAGTAAGCGCTCAATAAATACGATCGAATGAATGAATGAATGTTTGTACGTATTTATTACTCTATTTTATTTGTACATATTTATTCTATTTATTTTATTTTGTTAATATGTTTTGTTTTGTTCTCCGTCTCCCCCTTCTAGACTGTGAGCCCACTGTTGGGTAGGGACCGTCTCTAGATGTTGCCGACTTGTACTTCCCAAGTGCTTAGTACAGTACTCTGCACACAGTAAGCGCTCAATAAATACAATCGAATGAATGAATGTTTGTACATATTTATTACTCAATTTATTTTATTTATACATATTTATTCTATTTATTTTATTTTGTTAATATGTTTTGTTTTGTTGTCCGTCTCCCCCTTCTAGCCTGTGAGCCCGCTGTCGGGTAGGGACCGTCTCTAGATGTTGCCAACTTGGACTTCCCAAGCGCTTAGTCCAGTGCTCTGCACACAGTAAGCGCTCAATAAATACGATTGAATGAATGAATGAATGCTTGTACGTATTTATTACTCTATTTTATTTGTACATATTCTATTTATTTTATTTTGTTAATATGTTTGGTTTTGCTGTCCGTCTCCCCCTTCTAGACTGTGAGCCCGCTGTTGGGTAGGGACCGTCTCTAGATGTTGCCAACTTGGACTTCCCAAGCGCTTAGTCCAGTGCTCTGCACACAGTAAGCGCTCAATAAATACGATTGAATGAATGAATGAAGTGACTTGCCCACCGTCACAGAGCTGACAACTGGCGGAGTCGGGATTTGAACCCGTGACCTCTGACTCCAAAGCCCGGGCTCTTCCCACTGAGCCACGCTGCTTCTCGCTCCTCACTTCTAGACCGTGAGCCCGTCGTTGGGTAGGGACCGTCTCTAGATGTTGCCGACTTGGGCTTCCCAAGCGCTTAGTCCAGTGCTCTGCTCACAGTAAGCGCTCAATCAATCAGCTGTGTGACTTTGGGCAAGTCACTTCGCTTCTCTGGGCCTCAGTGACCTCATCTGGAAAATGGGGATGAAGACTGTGAGCCCCCCGGGGGACAACCTGATCACCTTGGAACCTCCCCAGCGCTTAGAACGGTGCTTTGCACATAGTAAGCGCTTAATAAATGCCATTATTATTATTATTATAATCAATACGACGGAATGAATGAATGAACCCCCACACCCGACACACTCTCAGTGGAAAGAGCCTGGGCTTTGGAGTCAGAGGTCGTGGGTTCGAATCCCGGCTCCACCACAAGTCTGCTGTGGGACCTTGGGCAAGTCACTTACCTTCTCTGTGCCTCAGTTACCTCATCTGTAAAATGGGGATTAAGACTGTGAGCCCCATGTGGGACAACCTGATCACCTTGTAACTTCCCAGCGCTTAGAACAGTGCTTTGCACATTGTAAGTGCTTAATAAATGCCATTATTATTATTATTATTATCAATCGTCCCCCGTCTTGCCGTCGCTTAGCTCACCCTCTCCTCATCCCCGACTCCATCAAAGCCCTCTCCCGTTCACCCAAAAGGGCAGACACAGGCATCGCACACCCAACGTGCACACAATTATTCATTCAATCGTATTTATTGAGCGCTTACTGTGTGCAGAGCACTGTACTAAGCACTTGGGAAGTACAAATTATCCATCCTTCCCCATCTCAAGCTCTCTCATTCCATCACCCCGACTTGGCCTCCACCCTCAGACTCACCCTCTCCTCACCCCCAACTCTCCCAAATAATAATAATAATGTTGGTATTTGTTAAGCACTTACTATGTGCCAAGCACTGTTCTAAGCGCTGGGGTTAGATACCAGGTGAACAGGTTGTCCCACGGGGGGCTCACAGTCTTCATCCCTCGTTTTACAGATGAGGGAACTGAGGCCCAGAGAAGTGAAGTGACTTCATTCATTCAATCGTATTTATTGAGCGCTTACTGTGTGCAGAGCACTGGACTAAGCGCTTGGGAAGTCCAAGTTGGCAACATATATAATAATAATAATAATAATGATGGCATTTATTAAGTGCTTACTATGTGCAAAGCACTGTTTCATTCATTCCATAATAATAATAATAATAATAATAATAATAATAATAATAATGGCATTTATTGAGCGCTTACTGCGTGCGAAGCACTGTTCTAAGCGCTAGGGAGGTTACAAGGTGATCAGGTTGTCCCTCGGGGGGCTCACAGTCTTCATCCCCATTTGACAGACGAGGGAACTGAGGCCCAGAGAAGTGAAGTGACTTCATTCATTCAATCGTATTTATTGAGCGCTTACTGTGTGCAGAGCACTGGACTAAGCGCTTGGGAAGTACAAGTTGGCAACATATATAATAATAATAATAATGATGGCATTTATTAAGTGCTTACTATGTGCAAAGCACTGTTCTAAGCGCTGGGGAGGTTACAAGGGGATCAGGTTGTCCCACGGGGGGCTCACAGTCTTCATCCCTCAGTTTACAGATGAGGGAACTGAGGCCCAGAGAAGTGAAGCGACTTCATTCGTTCAATCGTATTTATTGAGTGCTTACTGTGTGCAGAGCACTGGACTAAGCACTTGGGAAGTCCAAGTTGGCAACATATATAATAATAATAATGATGATGGCGTTTATTAAGTGCTTACTATATGCAAAGCACTGTTCTAAGCGCTAGGGAAGTCCAAGTTGGCAACATATAGAGACGGTCCCTACCCAACAGTGGGCTCACTTACTGTGTGCAGAGCACTGTACTAAGCGCTTGGGAAGTACAAGTTGGCAACAGATAGAGACGGTCCCTACCCAACAGTGGGCTCACTTACTGTTTGCAGAGCACTGTACTAAGCCCTCGGGAAGTATAAGTTGGCAACATATAGAGACAGTGTCTACCCAACAATGGGCTAACTTACTGTGTGCAGAGCACTGTACTAAGTGCTTGGGAAGGACAAGTTGGCAACAGATAGAGACAGTCCCTACCCAACAGCGGGCTCATTCAGTCAAGTCAGTCATTCCATCCTATTTATTGAGCGCTTTCTGTGTGCAGAGCACTGGACTAAGCGCTTGGGAAGTCCAAGTTGGCAACAGATAGAGACGTTCCCTACCCAACAGTGGGCTCACAGTCTAGAAGGGGGGCACAGAGAACAAAACCAAACATATTAACAAAATACAATAAATAGAATAGATATGTACAAGTAAAATAGAGTAATAAAAACGTATAAACAGTCAGTCACTCCATCCTATTTATTGAGCGCTTACTGTGTGCAGAGCACTGGACTAAGCGCTTGGGAAGGACAAGTTGGCAACATCTGGAGACGGTCCCTACCCAACAGCGGGCTCACTTACTGTGTGCAGAGCACTGTACTAAGCATTTGGGAAGGACAAGTTGGCAACATCTAGAGATGGTCCCTACCCAACAGCGGGCTTATTCAGTCAGTCATTCCATCCTATTTATTGAGCGCTTACTGTGTGCAGAGCACTGGACTAAGCGCTTGGGAAGTCCAAGTTGGCAACATAGAGAGACGGTCCCTACCCAACAGCAGGCTCACTTACCATGTGCAGAGCACTGTACTAAGCGCCTGGGAAGGACAAGTTGGCAATAGATAGAGACAGTCCCTACCCAACAGCGGGCTCACTTACTGTGTGCAGAGCACTGTACTAAGCACTTGAGAAGGACAAGTTGGCAACATATAGAGACGGTCCCTACCCAACAGTGGGCTTATTCAGTCAGTCAGTCATTCCATCCTATTTATTGAGCGCTTACTGTGTGCAGAGCACTGGACTAAGCGCTTGGGAAGTCCAAGTTGGCAACAGAGAGAGATGGTCCCTACCTAACAGTGGGCTCACTTACCGTGTGCACAGCACTGTACTAAGCGCTTGGGAAGTTCAAGTTGGCAACAGAGAGAGACGGTCCCTACCCAACAGCGGGCTCACTTACTGTGTGCAGAGCACTGTACTAAGCACTTGAGAAGGACAAGTTGGCAACATATAGAGACGGTCCCTACCCAACAGCGGGCTTATTCAATCAGTCAGTCATTCCATCCTATTTATTGAGCGCTTACTGTGTGCAGAGCACTGGACTAAGCGCTTGGGAAGTCCAAGTTGGCAACATCTAGAGACGGTCCCTACCCAACAGCGGGCTCACTTACTGTGTGCACAGCCCTGTACTAAGCGCTTGGGAAGGACAAGTTGGCAACATAGAGAGACGGTCCCTACCCACCCGCCCCAAGGTCACCCAGCTGACAAGTGGCATTGGCGGGATTTGAACCCACGACCTGTGGCCCTTTCCTCTGAGCCACAGTGCTTTCCAAATCATAATCCGCCCTGCACAACCACACACCCTCTCAGACAGACACTCTTCTCCCAAATGGCCGTCCTCAGCCCGCCCAGACACACACCCCCTCGACACTCAGTTCTCAGGCCGACACAAAGACATTTTTGAGGCCCTCCAGTTTCTCAGAAGGTTTTCCTTTCTTTCTTTCATTCCCGGCCCGGGCCTCACGGTGAATGTGAAAGGGAGAAAGTGCCTCCGTGGGCCTTTCATGTGGAAATGAGCCGGGGCCCCGAGCAGCGGGGTCACCCGGGGGAGGATTTCACCCTTTTAATTACTCGGGAGAGAAAGCAGGCCGCTGACTCCATCTTGGAGCCAACCCCTTTTCTCCTTCATCCATCCCATCCTGTTTACTGAGCGCTGACTGTGTGCAGGCACTGGACTAAGCGCTTGGGAAGGCCCAGTTTATTTCTTTATTTATTTTACTTGTCCCCGTCTATTCTATTTATTTTATTTTGTTAGTGTGTTTGGTTTGGTTCTCTTTTAATCCATCAGTTGGATTTATTGAGCGCTTACTTATCAATCAATCAATCAATCGTATTTATTGAGTGCTTACTATCATCATCATCATCATCAATCGTATTTATTGAGCGCTTACTATCATCATCATCATCATCAATCGTATTTATTGAGTGCTTACTATGTGCAGAGCACTGGACTAAGCGCTTGGGAAGTACAAGTCGGCAACACAGAGAGACAGTCCCTACCCAACGGCGGGCTCACAGTCTAAAAGAGGGAGACAGAGAACAAGACCAAACATACCAACAAAATGAAATAAATATAGGATAGAAATGTACAAGTAAAATAAATAAATAAATAGAGTAATAAATATGTTATTTATTACTTATGTTTGGTTTGGTTCTCTTTTAATCCATCGATCATTGAGCGCTTACCGCGTGCAGAGCACTGGACTAAGCGCTTGGGAAGTACAAGCTGGCAACATATATAATAATCATATACCCAACAGCGGGCTCATTCAGTCAGTCATTCCATCCTATTTACTGAGCGCTGACTGTGTGCAGGCACTGCACTAAGCGCTCGGGAAGGCCAAGTTTATTTATTTATTTATTTTGCTGATACCTATCTATTCTATTTATTTTATTTCGTTAGTATGTTTGGTTTGGTTCTCTTTTAATCCATCAGTCGGATTTATTGAGCGCTTACTGCGTGCAGAGCACTGGACTAAGCGCTTGGGAAGTACAAGTTGGCAACATATATAATAATAATATACCCAACAGCGGGCTCATTCAGTCAGTCATTCCATCCTATTTATTGAGCGCTGACTGTGTGCAGGCACCGGACTAAGCGCTCAGGAAGGCCAAGTTTATTTATTTATTTATTTTGCTGATACCTATCTATTCTATTTATTTTATTTTGTTAGTATGTTTGGTTTGGTTCTCTTTTAATCCATCAATCATTGAGCGCTTACTGCGTGCAGAGCACTGGACTAAGCGCTTGGGAAGGACAAGCTGGCAACATATATAATAATGATATACCCAACAGCGGGCTCATTCAGTCAGTCATTCCATCCTATTTATTGAGCGCTGACTGTGTGCAGGCACTGGACTAAGCGCTCGGGAAGGCCAAGTTTATTTATTTATTTATTTTGCTGGTACCTATCTATTCTATTTATTTTATTTTGTTAGTATGTTTGGTTTGGTTCTCTTTTAATCCATCAATAGGATTTATTGAGCGCTTACTGCGTGCAGAGCACTGGACTAAGCGCTTGGGAAGTACAAGCTGGCAACATATATAATAATAATATACCCAACAGCGGGCTCATTCAGTCAGTCATTCTGTCCTATTTATTGAGCGCTGACTGTGTGCAGGCACTGGACTAAGCGCTCAGGAAGGCCAAGTTTATTTATTTATTTATTTTGCTGGTACCTATCTATTCTATTTATTTTATTTTGTTAGTATGTTTGGTTTGGTTCTCTTTTAATCCATCAATCGGATTTATTGAGCGCTTACCTCGTGCAGAGCACTGGACTAAGCGCTTGGGAAGTACAAGCTGGCAACATATATAATAATCATATACCCAACAGCGGGCTCATTCAGTCAGTCATTCCGTCCTATTTATTGAGCGCTGACTGTGTGCAGGCACTGGACTAAGCGCTCAGGA
The DNA here is from genome assembly GCF_015852505.1 of Tachyglossus aculeatus. Classification (NCBI taxonomy): domain Eukaryota; kingdom Metazoa; phylum Chordata; class Mammalia; order Monotremata; family Tachyglossidae; genus Tachyglossus; species Tachyglossus aculeatus. Next base: position 38,130,288 of record NC_052086.1, read on the forward strand.
AGGCCAAGTTTATTTATTTATTTATTTTGCTTGTACCTATCTATTCTATTTATTTTATTTTGTTAGTATGTTTGGTTTGGTTCTGTTTTAATCCATCAATCATTGAGTGCTTACCGCGTGCAGAGCACTGGACTAAGCGCTTGGGAAGTACAAGCTGGCAACATATATAATAATAATATACCCAACAGCGGGCTCATTCAGTCAGTCATTCTGTCCTATTTATTGAGCGCTGACTGTGTGCAGGCACTGGACTAAGCGCTCGGGAAGGCCAAGTTTATTTATTTATTTATTTTGCTGGTACCTATCTATTCTATTTATTTTATTTTGTTAGTATGTTTGGTTTGGTTCTCTTTTAATCCATCAATAGGATTTATTGAGCGCTTACTGCGTGCAGAGCACTGGACTAAGCGCTTGGGAAGTACAAGCTGGCAACATATATAATAATAATATACCCAACAGCGGGCTCATTCAGTCAGTCATTCTGTCCTATTTATTGAGCGCTGACTGTGTGCAGGCACTGGACTAAGCGCTCGGGAAGGCCAAGTTTATTTATTTATTTATTTTGCTGGTACCTATCTATTCTATTTATTTTATTTTGTTAGTATGTTTGGTTTGGTTCTCTTTTAATCCATCAATCATTGAGCGCTTACCGCGTGCAGAGCACTGGACTAAGCGCTCGGGAAGGCCAAGTTTATTTATTTATTTATTTTGCCGGTACCTATCTATTCTATTTATTTTATTTTGTTAGTATGTTTGGTTTGGTTCTGTTTTAATCCATCAATCATTGAGCGCTTACCGCGTGCAGAGCACTGGACTTAGCGCTTGGGAAGTACAAGCTGGCAACATATATAATAATCATATACCCAACAGCGGGCTCATTCAGTCAGTCATTCCGTCCTATTTATTGAGCGCTGACTGTGTGCAGGCACTGGACTAAGCTCTCGGGAAGGCCAAGTTTATTTATTTATTTATTTATTTTGCTGGTACCTATCTATTCTATTTATTTTATTTCGTTAGTATGTTTGGTTCTCTGTCTCCCCCTTTTAATCAATCAATCGGATTTATGGAGCGCTTACTGTGTGCAGAGCACTGGACTAAGCGCTCCAGATGAGGGAACTGAGGCCCAGAGAAGTGAAGTGACTTGCCCAAAGTCACCCAGCTGATGCTTATATGTATATAATGTGTATAAGCGCTTAGTACAGTGCTCTGCACCTAGTAAGCGCTCAATAAATACAATTGATGATTGATGATGCTTACTATGTGCCTGGGGGCTCACAGTCTTCATCCCCATTTTCCAGATGAGGGAACTGAGGCCCAGAGAAGTGAAGTGACTTGCCCAAAGTCACCCAGCTGACGCTTCTTACTATGTGCCTGGGGGCTCACAGTCTTCATCCCCATTTTCCGGATGAGGGAACTGAGGCCCAGAGAAGTGAAGTGACTTGCCCAAAGTCACCCAGCTGACGCTTACTATGTGCCTGGGGGCTCCCAGTCTTCATCCCCATTTTCCGGATGAGGGAACTGAGGCCCAGAGAAGTGAAGTGACTTGCCCAAAGTCACCCAGCTGACGCTTACTATGTGCCTGGGGGCTCCCAGTCTTCATCCCCATTTTCCAGATGAGGGAACTGAGGCCCAGAGAAGTGAAGTGACTTGCCCAAAGTCACCCAGCTGACGCTTCCTATGTGCCTGGGGGCTCCCAGTCTTCATCCCCATTTTCCAGATGAGGGAACTGAGGCCCAGAGAAGTGAAGTGACTTGCCCAAAGTCACCCAGCTGACGCTTCCTATGTGCCTGGGGGCTCACAGTCTTCATCCCCATTTTCCAGTTGAGGGAACTGAGGCCCAGAGAAGTGAAGTGACTTGCCCAAAGTCACCCAGCTGACGCTTACTATGTGCCAAGCACTGTTCCACATAATCGTGTCAGTCCCGGCCTCTGTCCCGCACGGCGCAGTGGGTTCTAATCCTGCCATCCCTCCCACCCCCCTGGTGTACTGCTGCTGGCTTTGGGAGGAAGAGACTTCATTCCATTCGGTCGTACTTATTGAGCGCTTACTGTGTGCAGAGCACTGGACTAAGCGCTTCCAGGAATGGGAGGGGACGAGTGAGGGTCCCGGAGGATGTCCCAGGATCCCTGAGGAAAGTTCGATCCCCTTTTTCAGAGATTTAGACTTTTAGACTGTGAGCCCACTGTTGGGTAGGGACTGTCTCTATATGTTGCCAATTTGTACTTCCCAAGCGCTTAGTACAGTGCTCTGCACATAGTAAGCGCTCAATAAATACGATTGATGATGATGATGATGATGATGATGATGATGATTTGCGGCCTGCAGGTGAGCAGGCATCCAGCTGGACTGCACTAGGCAATCAATCAGTGCTATTTATTGAACACTTACGGCATGCGGGGCGACGTATATTTGAACATATTTATTACTCTATTAATCCTGTGTATATAGCTCCTTCCTCTCCCTCTCTTCCCCCTCCCCATCCCCCCGCCTTACCTCCTTCCCCTCCCCACGGCACCTGGATATATGGATATATGTTTGTACGGATTTATTACTCTATTTATTTATTTATTTTATTTGGACACACATTCTATTTGTCTTATTTTGTTAATATGTTTTGTTTTGTTCTCTGCCTCCCCCTTCTAGACTGTGAGCCCGCTGTTGGGTAGGGACCGTCTCTATGTGTTGCCGACTTGTACTTCCCAAGCGCCTAGTACAGTGCTCTGCACACAGTAAGCGCTCAATAAATACGATTGAATGAATGAATTTATTTTATTTGTACATATTTATTCTATTTATTTTATTTTGTTAATATGTTTTGTTTTGTTGTCCGTCTCCCCCTTCTAGACTGTGAGCCCGCTGTTGGGTAGGGACCGTCTCTATGTGTGGCCGACTTGTATTTCCCAAGCGCTTAGTCCAGTGCTCCGCACACAGTAAGCGCTCAATAAATACGATTGAATGAATGAATTTATTTTATTTGTACATATTTATTCTATTTATTTTATTTTGTTAATATGTTTTGTTTTGTTGTCCATCTCCCCCTTCTAGACTGTGAGCCCACTGTTGGGTAGGGACTGTCTCTATATGTTGCCAACTTGGACTTCCCAAGCACTTAGTACAGTGGTCCGCACACAGTAAGCGCTCAATAAATACGATTGAATGAATGAATGAATGAAGTCGGCAACACATAGAGACAGTCGCTACCCAACAGCGGGCTCACAGTCTAGAAGGGGGAGACAGAGAACAAAACCAAACATACTAACAAAATAAAATAAATAGAATAGATATATACAAGTAAGATAAATAAATAAACAAATAGAGTAATAAATGCATACAAACATATATCCATATCTACAGGTGCTGTGGGGAAGGGAAGGAGGTAAGATGGGGGGATGGAGAAGGGGACGAGGCGGGGAGAGGAAGGAAGGAAGACTGCGAGCCCACTGTTGGGTAGGGACTGTCTCTATATGTTGCCAACTTGGACTTCCCAAGCGCTTAGTACAATGCTCTGCACACAGTAAGCACTCAATAAATACGATTGATTGATTGATTGATTGACATATAGTGACAGTGCCTCCCAAACAACAGGCTCACAGTCCCTGCTCTGGTGCTTCAACAGGGGACTGACTCCCTTGGGGCTCGCCACCAGTGAGAGAGAGGAACGGCCCACCCTAGATTCATTCATTCCTTCATTCAATTGTATTTATTGAGCCCTTACTGTGTGCAGACACTGTACTAAGCGCTTGGAAAGTCCAAGTTGGCAACATATAGAGACGGTCCCTCCTCAACAACGGGCTCACAGTCCCTGCTCTGGTGCTTCAACAGGGGACTGACTCCCTTGGCGCTCGTCACGTGTGAGAGAGAGGAACGACCCACCCTAAATTCATTCATTCAATCGTATTTATAATAATAATAATAATGATGGTATTTGTTAAGCACTTACTATGTGCAAAGCACTGTTCTAATCAATCAATCAATCAATCATATTTATTGAGCGGTTACTGTGTGCAGAGCACTGTACTAAGCGCTTGGGAAGTACAAGTTGGCAACATACAGAGACAGTCCCTACCCAACAGTGGGCTCACAGTCTAGAAGGGGGAGACAGAGAAAGCGCTGGGGAAATACAAGGTGATCAGGTTGTCCCACGGGGGACTCCCAGTCTTCATCCCCATTTTCCAGATGAGGGAACTGAGGCCCAGAGAAGTGAAGTGACTTGCCCCAAGTCACACAGCTGACAAGTGGCGGAGGGGGGATTTGAACCCACTACCTCTCACTCCAAAGCCCGGGCTCTTTCCACTGAGCCACGCTGCTTCTCCTTGGGAGAAGTGGGACTCCTTGGGACTAAGCGCTTGGGAAGTCCAAGTTGGCAACATCTAGAGACGGTCCCTACCCAACAGCGAGCTCACAGGCTAGAAGGGGGAGACAGAGAACTAAACAAAACATATTAACTAAATAAAATAAATAGAATAAATATGTACAAGTAAAATAAATCAATAAATGGAGTAATAAATCCGTACAAACATATATACATATATACAGGTGCTGTGGGGAGGGGAAGGAGGTAAGGCGGGGGGGATAGGGAAGAGGGGACTCAGTCTGGGAAGGCCTCCTGGAGATCCGTCTCTAGATGTTGCCAACTTGGACTTCCCAAGCGCTTAGTACAGTGCTCTGCACACAGTAAGCGCTCAATAAGTGCGATTGAATGAATGAATGAATCCCCCTGACCTTCCTCCTTACGTGAGGGTCAGGGTCTACAGCTCTGCTCCTTTCTCTCTCTCTCTTTTTTTGGAATTTGTTAAGTGCTTACTATGTGCCAGGCACTGTACTGAGCGCTGGGGTAGATAGATCCAATTCTGTTTATCTATTCTGACGATTTTGACACCTGTCTACTTGTTTGGTTTGAATAACAATAATAAGAATAATGATGATGTCATTTATTAAGTGCTTACTATGTGCAAAGCACTGTTCTAAGCACTGGAGAGGTTCCAAGGTGATCAGGTTGTCCCGCGGGGGGCTCACAGCTTTCATCCCCATTTTCCAGATGAGGGAACGGAGGCCCAGAGAAGTGAAGTGACTTGCCCAAAATCACACGGCTGACAATTGGAGGAGCTGGGATTTGAACCCATGACCTCTGACTCCAAACCCGGCTCTTTCCACTGAGCCACGCTGCTTCTCATTTGTTAATTTGTTAAGCGCTTACTATGGGCCAGGCACTGTACTGAGTGCTGGGGTAGATCCAATTCTATCAATCAATCAATCAATCAATCGTATTTATTGAGCGCTTACTATGTGCAGAGCACTGTACTAAGCGCTTGGGAAGTACAAATTGGCATCACATAGAGACAGTCCCTACCCAACAGTGGGCTCACAGTCTAAAAGGGGGAGACAGAGAACAGAACCAAACATACCAACAAAATAAAATAAGTAGGATAGAAATGTACAAGTAAAATAAATAAATAAATAGATAAATAGAGTAATAAATATGTACAACCATATATACATATATACAGGTGCTGTGGGGAAGGGAAGGAGGTAAGACGGGAGGATGGAGAGGGGGACGAGGGGGGAGAGGAAAGAAGGGGCTCAGTCTGGGAAGGCCTCCTGGAGGAGGTGAGCTCTCAGCAGGGCCTTGAAGGGAGGAAGAGAGCTAGCTTGGCGGATGGGCAGAGGGATTGGGGGCATTCCAGGCCCGGGGGATGACGTGGGCCGGGGGTCGATGGCGGGACAGGTGAGAACGAGGTACGGTGAGGAGATTAGCGGCGGAGGAGCGAAGGGTGCGGGCTGGGCTGGACAAGGACAGAAGGGAGGTGAGGTAGGAGGGGGCGAGGGGATGGACAGCCTGGAAGCCCAGGGTGAGGAGTTTCTGCTTGATGCGCAGATTGATCGGTAGCCATTGGAGGTTTTTGAGGAGGGGAGTGATATGTCCAGAGCGTTTCTGGACAAAGATAATCCGGGCAGCAGCATGAAGTATGGATTGAAGTGGAGAGAGACACGAGGATGGGAGATCAGAGAGAAGGCTAGTGCAGTAGTCCAGACGGGATAGGATGAGAGCTTGAATGAGCAGGGGTAGCGGTTTGGATGGAGAGGAAAGGGCGGATCTTGGCAATGTTGCGGAGCTGAGACCGGCAGGTTTTGGTGACGGCTTGGATGTGAGGGGGTGAATGAGAGAGCGGAGTCGAGGATGACACCAAGGTTGCGGCCTTGTGAGACGGGAAGGATGGTAGTGCCGTCAACAGAGATGGGAAAGTCAGGGAGAGGACAAGGTTTGGGAGGGAAGACAAGGAGCTCAGTCTTCGACATGTTGAGCTTTAGGTGGCGGGCGGACATCCAGATGGAGATGTCCTGAAGGCAGGAGGAGATGCGAGCCTGGAGGGAGGGGGAGAGAGCAGGGGCAGAGATGGAGATCTGGGTGTCATCAGCGTAGAGATGATAGTTGAAGCCGTGGGAGCGAATGAGGTCACCAAGGGAGTGAGTGTAGATTGAGAACAGAAGGGGACCAAGCACTGAACCTTGGGGAACCCCCACAGTAAGAGGATGGGAGGGGGAGGAGGAGCCTGCAAAAGAGACTGAGAAAGAACGACCGGAGAGATAAGAGGAGAACCAGGAGAGGACGGAGTCTGACAATTTTGACACCTGTCTACTTGTTTTGTTTTAATAATAATAATAATAATAATAATGATGGCATTTATTAAGCGCTTACTATATGCAAAGCACTGTTCTAAGGGCTGGAGAGGTTACAAGGTGATGAGGTTGTACGAACAGGGGGCTCACAGTCTTCATCCCCATTTTACAGATGAGATGACTGAGGCCCAGAGAAGTGAAGTGACTTGCCCAAAGTCACACAGCTGACAAGTGGCGGAGCCGGGATTTGAACCCATGACCCCTGACTCCAAAGCCCGGGCTCTTTCCACTGAGCCACGCTGCTTCTCCTTGTTGTCTGACTCCCCCTTCTAGACGGTGAGCCCGTTGTCGGGTAGGGACCGTCTCTAGATGTTGCCAATTTGTACTTCCCAAGCGCTTAGTCCAGTGCTCTGCACACAGTAAGCGCTCAATAAATATGATTGAATGAATGAATGAATCCAAGCTAATCAGGTTGTCCCACACAGGGCTCACAATCTTTATCCCCATTTTGCAGATGAGGGAACTGAGGCCCAGAGAAGTGAAGTGACTTCATTCATTCAATCGTATTTATTGAGCGCTTACTGTGTGCAGAGCACTGGACTAAGCGCTTGGGAAGTACAGGTTGGCAACATATATAATAATAATGATAATAATGATGGCATTTATTAAGCGCTTACTATGTGCAAAGCACTGTTTTAAGCGCTGGGGAGGTTACACGGTGATCAGGTTGTCCCACGTGAGGTTCACAGTCTTCATCCCCGTTTTCCAGATGAGGGAACTGAGGCCCAGAGAGGTGAAGTGACTTGCCCTAAGTCACACAGCTGACAGTTGGCAGAGCCGAGATTTGAACCCATGACCTCTGACTCCAAAGCCCGGGCTCTTTCCACTGAGCCTCGCTGCTTATGATGGCATTTATTAAGCGCTTACTATGTGCCAAGCACTGTTCTAAGCGCTGAGCAGGTTACAAGGTGATCAGGTTGTCCCGAGGGGGGCTCCCAGTCTTAATCCTCATTTTCCAGATGAGGTCACTGAGGCACAGGGAAGTGAAGTGACTTTCCTAAAGTCACCCAGCTGACAAGTGGCGGAGCCGGGGTTTGAACCCATGACCTCTGACTCCAAGGCCCGGGCTCTTTCCACTGAGCCACGCTACTTCTAGACTGTAAGCCCACTGTTGGGTAGGGACCGTCTCTATATGTTGCCAACTTGCCCTTCCCAAGCGCTTAGTCCAGTGCTCTGCACACAGTAAGTGCTCAATAAATACGATTGAATGAATGAAAGCTTAATCCAAAGCTGGAAAACCAAGTCTGTCCTGAAGTCTTTCTGCCCAGCTCATCCTGGCCTGCTTAAGCAACGTGGCTCAGTGGAAAGAGCCCAGGCTTTGGAGTCAGAGGTCATGGGTTCGAATCCCGGCTCCACCAACTGTCAGCTGGGTGACTCTGGGCAAGTCACTTCACTTCTCTGGGTCTCAGTTCCCTCATCTGGAAAATGGGGATGAAGACTGCGAGCCCCACGTGGGACAACCTGATCACCTTGTTTCTCCCCCGGCGCTTAGAACAGTGCGTGGCACAGTGTCCATATTTACTATTCTATTTATTTTGTTGATAATGTGCACAGAGCTATAATTCTATTTATTCTGACGATTTTGACCCCTGTCTACCTGTTTTGTTTTGTCGTCTGTCTCCCCCTTCTAGACTGTGAGCCCGCTGTTGGGTAGGGACCGTCTCTAGATGTGGCCGACTTGGACTTCCCAAGCGCTTAGTACAGTGCTCTGCACACAGTGAGCGCTCAACAAATATGATTAAATGAATGAATGAATCTATAACACAGTGGAAAGAGCCCGGGCTTTGGAGTCAGAGGTCATGGGTTCAAATCCCACCTCCCCCACATGTCTGCTGTGTGACCTTGGGCAAGTCACTTCACTTCTCTGAGCCTCAGTTACCTCATCTGTAAAATGGGGATTAAGACTGTGAGCCCCACAGGACAAGCTGATCACCTTGTATCCCCCCCAGTGCTTAGAACAGTGCTTTGCACATAGTAAGCGCTTAACAAATACCATTATTATTATTATTATTTATATCTACTGATGCTATCGATTCATTCATTCATTCAATCGTATTTATTGAGCGCTTACTGTGTGCCGGACACTGTACTAAGCACTTGGGAAGTACAAGTTGGCAACATATAGAGACGGTCCCTACCCAACAGTGGGCTCACAGTCTAGACGCCTGTCTACTTGTTTTGTTTTGTTGTCTGTCTCCCCCTTCTAGACTGTGAGCCCATTGTCGGGTAGGGACCGTCACTATATGTGGCTGATTTGGACTTCCCAAGCGCTTAGTCCAGTGCTCTGCACACAGTAGGCGCTCAATAAATACAATTGAATGAATGAATAAATAGTAAGCACTTGGAATGTGTCTGTTTATCATTGTATTATACACTCCCAAGTGCTTAGTACAGTGCTCTGCACACAGTAAGTAGTCAGTAAATATGATTGAATCAATGAATGATGAATAAATGAATTAGAGAAGCGGCGTGGCTCAGTGGAAAGAGCCCGGGCTTTGGAGTCAGAGGTCATGGGTTCAAATCCCGGTTCCGCCAATTGTCAGCTGGGTGACTTTGGGTAAGTCACTTCACTTCTCTGGGCCTCAGTGACCTCATCTGTAAAATAGGGATTAAGACTATGAGTCCCCCGCGGGACAACCTGATCACCTTGTAACCTCCCCAGCGCTTTGAACAGTGCTTGGCACATAGTAAGCTCTTAATAAATGCCATTAAAAAAAAAAAAGGTGATCAGGTTGTCCCCCAGGGGGCTCACAGTTTTAATCCCCATTTTCCAGATGAGGTAACTGAGGCCCAGAGAAGTGAAGTGACTTGCCCAAAGTCACACAGCTGAAAATTGGTGGAGCTGGGATTTGAACCCATGACCTCTGACTCCAAAGCCCGGGCTCTTTCCATGAGCCATGCTGCTTCTCCTTCCCCACAGCACCTGTATATATGTACATATGTAATAATAATGTAATAATAATAATAATGTAATAATAATAACATGTATTATTAATATATGTAATAATAATAATAATGGTATATGTATATATGTATTTTTAGACTGTGAGCCCACTGCTGGGTAGGGACTGTCTCTATATGTTGCCAATTTGTACTTCCCAAGCGCTTAGTCCAGTGCTCTGCACATAGTAAGCGCTCAATAAATACGATTGATGATGATGATGATATATGTCTGTACATATTTATTGCTCCATTTATTTATTTATTTATTTATTTTACTTGTACATATCTATTCTATTTCATTTTGTTAGTATGTTTGGTTTTGTTCTCTGTCTCCCCCTTCTAGACTGTGAGCCCACCGTTGGGTAGGGACTGTCTCTATATGTTGCCAACTTGTCCTTCCCAAGCGCTTAGTACAGTGCTCTGCACACAGTAAGCGCTCAATAAATACGATTGACTGATTGATTGATTGATTGATGAAGACTGTGAGCCCCACATGGGACAAGCTGATCACCTTGTAACATCCCCAGCGCTTAGAACGGTGCTTGGCACATAGTAAGCGCTTAATAAATGCCATTATTATTGTTGGGGGCAGAGAGAGGAGTCTTTCTCTTTTGGGGTGGTCCCTACTCCAGTCTCCCCTAAATCTCAGCACACAAACACACTCATACCCCCCCAGGAGAGGAAGGAGGGAGAGAGGGAGGCCTAAGAGAAGGAAAAAGGGGTAGGGGGGAAGGATGGGAGGCGGAGGGGCTTCAGCAATCAATCAATCAATCAATCAATCGTATTTATTGAGCGCTTACTGTGTGCAGAGCACTGGACTAAGCGCTTGGGAAGTACAAGGTGGCAACAGATAGAGACAGTCCCTACTCAACAGTGGGTTCACAGTGTGCTCTGCACACAGTAAGCGCTCAATAAATATGATTGATTGATGGATGGATTGATTAAACGGGGGAGCAGCAGGAGGCCTTTGGAGTCATATTATACTCTCTATATACATATATACATATTTATTACTCTATTACTCTATTTATTTATTTATTTATTTATTTTACTTGTACATATCTCTCCTATTTATTTTATTTTGTTGGTATGTTTGGTTTTGTTCTCTGTCTCCCCCTTTTAGACTGTGAGCCCACTGTCGGGTAGGGACCGTCTCTCTGTGTTGCCAATTTGTACTTCCCAAGCTCTTAGTCCAGTGCTCTGCACATAGTAAGCGCTCAATAAATACGATTGATGATGATGATGATGATGATGAGTCAGAGGTCAAGGGTTCAAATCCCGGCTCCGCCAATTGTCGGCTGTGTGACTTTGGACGAGTCGCTTCACTTCTCTGGGCCTCGGTTCCCTCGTCTGTGAAATGGGGATGAAGACTGGGAGCCCCGCGTGGGACAACCTGATCACCTTGTAACCTCCGCAGCGCTTAGGACGGTGCTTTGCACATAGGAAGCGCTTAATAAATGCCATTATTAAAAAAAAAAAGGAGCAGATGGAGCTGTGGAGGCTCAGCTTTCCGCCGCCTGAATAATTCATGGAGAACAAAATGGTTGGCCGGGAGAGTCCCTTTCTGCTCCCTCTCTTGGAGAGTTTCTGATTACAGTTGAGGCAGGCCGGGCTGGGGGTGGGGAGGAAGGGGCAGAGGGCGCTTAGTACAGTGCTCTGCACACAGGAAGAGCTCAATAAATCACTTCTCTGTGCCTCAGTTCCCTCATCTGTAAAATGGGGATTAAAGCTGTGAGCGCCCGGTGGGACAACCTGATCGCTTTGTATTCCTCCAGCGCTTAGAACAGTGCTTGGCACATAGTAAGCGCTTAACAAATGCCATTTAAAACATAAATAAATAAATAAATGCGATTGAATGGAAAGGACGCAGGGAGGTGCTGAGAGGATGGGTTGGTTATTATATTACAATAATAATATTATGTATATATATAATATATATAATATATTATAATAATATTATTATTATTGGTTCCTTTGGTTGGGTTTTCTACCCCACCGTCCGGTTTCAAGCGGGCAATTGGAGAATTAGGGGTGGCCCATGTCGCGTGGAAGAGCAGCAGGGCGGAGGGAGGGAAGAGCGGCCGAGGCCGATGAAACTCATCAATCATCAACATCAATCGTATTTATTGAGCGCTTACTGTGTGCAGAGCACTGTACTAAGCGCTTGGGAAGTACAAGTTGGCAACGTCTAGAGACAGTCCCTACCCAACAGTGGGCTCACAGTCTGAAACTCAGAGAGAACCACGCTGGGCCCATGTTAGGGGATAATAATAATCATAATAATGGCATTTATTAAGCACTTACTATGTGCAAAGCACTGTTCTAAGCGCTGGAGAGTTTACAAGGTGATCAGGTTGCCCCACGGGGGGCTCACAGCCTTCATCCCCATTTTCCAGATGAGGGAACTGAGGCCCAGAGAAAAAAATAAAACGAATAATGGCATTTATTAAGCGCTTACTATGTGCCAAGCACTGTTCTAAGCGCTGGGGCAGTTACAAGGTGATCAGGTTGTCCCACGGGGGGCTCACAGCCTTCATCCCCATTTTCCAGATGAGGGAACTGAGGCCCAGAGGAGTGAAGTGACTTGCCCAAAGTCACCCAGCTGACAAGTGGCGGAGCCGGGATTTGAACCCACGACCTCTGAGTCCAAAGCCCGGCCTCTTTCCACTGAGCCATGCTGTGATAGTGATAATAATAGTAATGATGGCATTTGTTAAGCGCTTACTATGTGCAAAGCACTGTTCTAAGTGCTGGGGCGTTTCCAAGGTGATCACGTTGTCCCACGGGGGGCTCACAGTCTTCATCCCCATTTTCCAGATGAGGGAACTGAGGCCCAGAGAAAAAAATTAAACGAATAATGGCATTTATTAAGCGCTTACTATGTGCAAAGCAGTGTTCTAAGCGCTGGGGTGGTTACAAGGTGATCAGGTTGTCCCACGGGGGGCTCACAGCCTTCATCCCCATTTTCCAGATGAGGGAACTGAGGCCCAGAGGAGTGAAGTGACTTGCCCAAAGTCACCCAGCTGACAAGTGGCGGAGCTGGATTTTGAACCCACGACCTCCGAGTCCAAAGCCTGGCTCTTTCCACTGAGCCACGCTGTGATAGTGATAATAATAGTAATGATGGCATTTGTTAAGCGCTTACTATGTGCAAAGCACTGTTCTAAGCGCTGGGGCATTTCCAAGGTGATCAGGTTGTCCCACAGGGGGCTCACAGTCTTCATCCCCATTTTCCAGATGAGGGAACTGAGGCCCAGAGAAAAAAATAAAATAAAAATGGTATTTATTAAGCGCTTACTATGTGCAAAGCACCGTTCTAAGTGCTGGGGAGGATACAAGGTGATTCATTCATTCAATCGTATTTACTGAGTGCTTACTGTGCACTGCACTAAGCGCTTGGGAACTACAAGTCGGCAACATATAGTCTCTCCCCCTTCTAGACTGTCTCCCCCTTCTAGCCTGTGAGCCCGCTGTTGGGTAGGGACCGTCTCTAGATGTTGCCAACTTGTACTTCCCAAGCGCTTAGTACAGTGCTCTGCACACAGTAAGCGCTCAATAAATACGATTGAATGAATGAATGAATGAATATAGAGACAGTCCCTACCCAACAACGGGCTCACAGTCTAGAAGGGGGAAACAGACAACAAAACAAAACATGTGGACGGGTGTCAAGTTGTCAGAACAAATAGAAATAAAACTAAATGCACATCATTAACAAGATAAATAGAATAGTAAATATGGACAAGTAAAATAAATAGAGTAATAAATCTGTCCAAACGTCTATACAGGTGCTGTGGGGAGGGGAAGGAGGTAGGGCGGGGGGGATGGGGAGGGGGAGAAGAAAAAGGGGGCTCAGTCTGGAAGGCCTCTTGGAGGAGGTGAGCTAATCAGACTGTGAGCCCACTGTCGGGTAGGGACCGTCTCTCTATGTTGCCAACTTGTCCTTCCCAAGCGCTTAGTCCAGTGCTCTGCACACAGTAAGCGCTCAATAAATACGATTGAATGAATGATCAGGTTGTCCCACTTGGGGCTCCCAGTCTTCATCCCCATTTTCCAGATGAGGGAACTGAGGCCCAGCGAAGTGAAGCGACTCGCCCAAAGTCACCCAGCTGACAATCGGCGGAGCCGGGATTTGAACTCACGGCCTCTGACTCCCAAGCCCGGGCTCTTTCCATTGAGTCACAGATGGAGTTGACCGTGGATACCGCGTTTTTTTTCTCTCTCTTTAAGGGCATCCCGGCCCTTAAAGGGCATCAAGCGCTTAGTACAGTGCTTTGCACACAGTAGGCGCTCAATAAATACGATTGATTGATCGATTGATCCCGGCTCTGCCAGTTGTCAGCTGTGTGACTTTGGGCAAGTCACTTCACTTCTCTGGGCCTCAGTTACCTCATCCGTAAAATGGGGATGAAGACTGTGAGCCCCTGTGGGACAACCTGATCACCTTGTAACCTCCCCAGCGCTTAGAACAGTGCTTTGCACATAGTAAGCGCTTAATAAATGCCATTATTATTATTATTATTATTATTATTATTATTAATAATAATCTGGAAGTGTATTTCTGCCAGGGGAGGTGGCGAAAGCGGGCTACAGTGGATACAGGGTAATTCATTCAATTGTATTTATTGAGCACTTACTGTGTGCAGAGCACTGTACTAAGCGCTTGGGAAGTACAAATTGGCAACATATAGAGACAGTCCCTACCCAACAGTGGGCTCACAGTCTAAAAGGGGAAGACAAAACCAAACATACTAACAAAATAAAATAAAGGTAATGAGGTTGGACCCAGCCCCTGTCCCACATGAGATTCACAGTCAATCAATCAATCAATCGATCAGTCATATTTATTGAGCACTTACTGTGTGCAGAGCACTGTACTAAGCGCTTGGGAAGTACAAGTTGGCAACATATAGAGACGGTCCCTACCCAACAGTGGGCTCACAGTCTTAATCCCCATTTTCCAGATGAGGTCACTGAGGCCCAAAGAAGTGAAGTGACTTGCCCAAAGTCACACAGCTGACGTGGGGCGGGGCCGGGATTAGAACTCATGTCCTCTGACTCCAAAGCCGGTTGAGCCACGCTGCCCCTCAAAATGGGGAGTAAGACTTTGAGCCCCTTGTGGGATAAAGACTGTGTCTAACATGGTGTAGTGGACAGAGCATGGGCCTGAAAATCCGAAGGTCATGGGTTCTAATCCCAGAATAATAATAATAATAATAATAATAATAATAGTAGTAGTAGTAGTAGTAGTAATAGTAGTAGTAGTAGTAGTAGTAGTAGTAATGATAGTATTTGTTAAGCGCTTACTATGTTCCCTGCACTGTTCTAAGCTCTGGGGTAGATACAATCAATCAATCAATCAATCAATCGTATCTATTTATTAATCAATCAATCAATCAATCGTATTTATCGAGCGCTTACTGTGTGCAGAGCACTGTACTAAGCGCTTGGGAAGTCCAAGTTGGCAACATCTAGAGACGGTCCCTACCCAACAGTGGGCTCACAGTCTAGAAAAGGTGATAGGGTTGTCCCACGGGGGGTTCCCAAGCAGGAGAAGCAGCGTGGCTCAGTGGAAAGAGCCCGGGCTCTGGAGTCAGAGGTCACGGGTTCGAATCCCGGCTGCACCAATTGTCAGCTGTGCGACTTTGGACGAGTCACTTCACTTCTCTCTGCCTCAGTGACCTCATCTGTAAAATGGGGATTAAGACTGTTAGCCCCACGTGGGACAACCTGATCACCTTGTAGCCCCCCAGTGCTTAGAACAGTGCACATAGTAAGCGCTTAACAAATACCATCATCATCATCATCATCATATCCCAGCTTCACCAATGGTCAGCTGTGTGACCTTGGGCAAGTCACTTCACTTCTCTGGGCCTCAGTGACCTCATCTGTAAAATGGGGATTAAGACTGTGAGCCCCCCGTGGGACAACCTGATCACCTTGTAGCCCCCCAGTGCTTAGAACAGTGCACATAGTAAGCGCTTAACAAATACCATCATCATCATCATCATATCCCGGCTCCACCAATGGTCAGCTGTGTGACCTTGGGCAAGTCACTTCACTTCTCTGGGCCTCAGTTCCCTCATCTGTAAAATGGGGATTAAGGCTGTGAGCCCCATGTGGGACAACCTGTTCACCTTGTAGCCCCCCAGTGCTTAGAACAGTGCACATAGTAAGCGCTTAACAAATACCATCATCATCATCATCATATCCCGGCTCCACCAATTGTCAGCTGTGTGACCTTGGGCAAGTCACTTCACTTCTCTGGGCCTCAGTTCCCTCATCTGTAAAATGGGGATTAAGACTGGGAGCCCCCCGTTGGACAACCTCATCACCTCGTAACCTCCCCAGCGCTTAGAACAGTGCTTTGCATAGAGTAAGCACTTAATAAATGCCATGATTATTATTATTCCCCATTTTACACATGAGGTAACTGAGGCCCAGAGAAGTTAAACGACTTGCCCAAGGTCACCCAGCTGACAAGTGGCGGAGCCGCGATTCGAACCCATGACCTCTGACTCCCAAGCCCGGGCTCTTTCCACTGAGCCACGCTGCCTCTCCTGCTTCTCCCATCTCCACCCCTCGTCTGCTACGTGACCTTGGGCAAAGCACTTCGCTTCTCTGTGCCTCGGTTAGCTCATCTGTAAAATGGGGAATGAGGCCGTGAGCCCCACGTGGGACGGGGACCGTATCCAACCGGATTTGCTCGTATTCACCCCAGCGCTTAGTACAGTGCCTGGTACATAATAAGCGCTTAACAAATACCACAATTATTATTATTACCCCAGGGCTTAGGACATTACCAGGCACGTAGTAAGCGCTTAACAAAGTCTTCTAGACTGTGAGCCTGTTGTGGGCAGGGATTGTCTCTCATTCATTCATTCAGTCGTATTTATTGAGCGCTTCCTGTGTGCAGAGCACTGTACTAAGCGCTTGGGAAGTCCAAGTCGGTGACATATAGAGACGTCACCTACCCAACAACGGGCTCACAGTCTAGAAGGGGGAAACAAGACAACACAAAGCAAGTAGACAAGTGTCAATATCAGCAGAATAGATAAATAGCTATATAGCTATTTATATTTATATTTGTATTTATATTTGTATTTATATTTGTATTTATAGCTATATAGCTATAGCTAATAGCTATAAATACAATATATAGCTTAGTAGAAAGATCGCGGGCTTGGGGGGTCAGAGGGCATGGGTTCTAATCCCACCTCTGCCACTTGTCTGCTGTGTGTCCTTGGGCAAGTCACTTCACTTCTCTGGGCCTCAGTGACCTCATCTGGAAAATGGGGATTACAAGTGTGAGCCCCATGTAGGACAACCTGATCCCCCTTGTATCCACCCCAGCGCTTAGAACAGTGCTTGGCACATAGTAAGCGCTTAACAAATACTATCATTATTATTATTCTTTTCGAGACTGTGAGCCGGTTGTTGGGTAGGGACCGTCTCTATATGTTGCCGATTTGTACTTCCCAACCGTTTAGTACAGTGCTCTGCACACAGTAAGCGCTCAATATATATGATTGAATGAATAAATATATATAATAATAATAATGATCGCATTTATTAAGCACTTACTATGTGCAAAGCACTGTTCTAAGCGCTGGGGAGGTTACAAGGAGATCGGGTTGTTCCACGGGGGGGTGCTCCCAGTCTTAATCCCCATTTTCCAGATGAGGGAACTGAGGCCCAGAGAAGTGAAGTGACTTGCCCAAAGTCACCCAGCTGACAACTGGGGGAGCCGGGATTGGAACCCATGACCTCTGACTCCTCTGACTCTTTCCACTGAGCCACGCTGCTTCTCAATAGATACGATTGAATGAATGAATATATATACATATATATATATATATTTGTTGCTGAATTGTACTTCCCAAGCGCTTAATACAGTGCTCTGCACACAGTAAGCGCTCAATATATATGATTGAATGAATGAATAAATATATATATATAATGATAATAATAATAATGATGGCATTTCTTAAGCACTTACTATATACAAACCACTGTTCTAAGCGCTGGGGAGGTTACAAGGTGATCAGGTTGACCCATGGGGAGCTCCCAGTCTTAATCCCTTTTTTACAGATGAGGTCACTGAGGCCCAGAGAAGTGAAGTGACTTGCCCAAACTCACACAGCTGACAATTGGCAGAGCAGGGATTTGAACCCATGACCTCTGACTCCTCTGACTCTTTTCGCTGAGCCACGCTGCTTCTCAGTAGATACGATTGAATGAATGAATAAATATATATATACATATATATATATTTGTTGCTGAATTGTACTTCCCAAGTGCTTAATACAGTGTTCCGCGCACAGTAAGTGCTCAATAAATATGACTGAATTAATGAAGTACCACACATTATTGTTATTAAATTCTGAGCAAGGAGAGAAGTAGAGGCTGAGGGATGGGGAGAGGGAGAAGAGGTTCGTTTTCTGTCCTGAGGGAACCACTCGAACGTGACCGGAAGAAAAAGGGCATCTCTTTCAGAGAAACCCAGACTCCTGGGGGAATAATAACAATAATAATAATAATAATAGTAATAATAATAATAGCAACAATAATAAATAATGGTATTTGTTAAGCGCTTACTATGTGCAAAGCACTGTTCTAAGCGCTGGGGAGGTTACAAGGTGATCAAGTTGTCCCATGGGGGGCTCACAGTTTTAATCCCCATTTTCCAGATGAGGTCACTGAGGCTCAGAGAATAATAATAATAATAATAATGGCATTTATTAAGCGCTTACTCTGTGCAAAGCACTGTTCTAAGTGCTGGGGAGGTTACAAGGTGATCAAGTTGTCCCATGGGGGGCTCACAGTCTTAATCCCCACTTTCCAGATGAGGGAACTGAGGCAAGAAGTCAAATCAATCCACCCGTCAGTGGTGTTTACTGAGCACTTACTAAAGAATGAGCACGGGCCTGGGCGTCAGAGGACCTGTGTTCTAGTCCTGGCTCTGCCAATTGCTTGCTGTGTGACCTTGGGTAAGTCACTGAGCTTCTCTGTGCCTCAGTTTCCTCAACTGCAAAATGGGGATTCAACACCTGTTTTGCTTTCAACTTCAGATTGTGAGCCCCATGCGGGGCGGGGGCTGTGTCTGATCTAATTGACTTGTGATAATAATAATGTGGTATTTGTTAAGCGCTTACTATGTGCCAAGCACTGTTCTAAGCTCCGGAGGTGGATACGAGGTGATCAGATTGTCCCACGTGGGGCTCACAGTCTTCATCACCATTTTCATTCATTCAATCGTATTTATGGAGCGCTTACTGTGTGCAGAGCACTGGACTAAGCGCTTGGGAAGTCCAAGTTGGCAACATATAGAGACGGTCCCTACCCGACAGTGGGCTCATTTTCCAGATGAGGTAACTGAGGCTTAGAGAAGTGAAGTGACTTGCCCAAGGTCACACAGCAGACATGTGGCGGAGCCGGGATTAGAACCCACGACCTCCGACTCCCAAGCCCGGGCTCTTTCCACTGAGCCACGCTGCTTCTCTATGTGAAGCGACTTGCCCTCAATCACCCAGCTGACAAGTGGCAGAGCTGGGATTAGAACCCATGACCTCTGACTCCCAATAATAATAATAATAATAATAATGACATTTATTAAGCCCTTGCTATGTGCGAAGCACTGTCCTAAGCGCTGGGGAGGTTACAAGGTGATCAGGTTGTCCCACGGGGGGCTCACAGTCTTCATCCCCATTTTACAGATGAGGGAACTGAGGCCCAGAGAATAATAATAATAATAATGATAGCATTTATTAAGCATTTATTGTATGCAAAACACTGTTCTAAGCACTGGGGAGTTTACAAGGTGATCAGGTTGTCCCACGGGGGGGCTCCCAGTCTTCATCCCCATTTGACAGATGAGGGAACTGAGGCCCAGAGAAGTGACTTGCCCAAGGTCACACAGCTGCCAGTTGGCGGAGCCGGGATTTGAACCCATGACCTCTGACTCCAAAGCCCGGGCTCTCTCCACTGAGCCACGCTGTACTTTCCCCAGTGCTCAGAACAGTGTCTGACACATAGTAAGCGCCTAACGAGAAGCAGCGTGGCTCAGTGGAAGGAGCCCGGGCTTGGGAGTCAGAGGCCGTGGGTTCAAATCCCGGCTCTGCCACTTAGCTGTGGGACTTTGGGCGAGTCACTTCACTTCTCTGGGCCTCAGTTCCCTCATCTGTAAAATGGGGATGAAAACTGTGAGCCCCCCGTGGGACAACCTCATCACCTTGTATCCCCCCCAGCGCTTAGAACAGTGCTTGGCACATAGTAAGCAGTAAGCAGCATAGTTAGAGAAGCAGCGTGACTCAGTGGAAAGAGCCCGGGCTTTGGAGTCAGAGGTCATGGGTTCAAATCTTGGCTCCGCCAACTGTCAGCTGTGTGACTTGGGCAAGTCACTTAACTTCTCTGGGCCTCAGTTCCCTCCTCTGTAAAATGGGGATGAAGACTGGAATCCCCCCGTTGGGACAACCTGATCACCTTGTAACCTCCCCAGTGCTTAGAACAGTGCTTTTGCACATAGTAAGTGCTTAATAAATGCCATCATTAGTAAGCGCTTAACAAATGCCATTATTATTATTATTATTATAACCAAGCAATCAATCAATCGTATTTATTGAGCGCTTACTGTGTGCAGAGCACTGTACTAAGCGCTTGGGAAGTACAAGTTGGCAACATATAGAGACGGTCCCTACCCGACAGTGGGCTCACAGTCTAAAAATTATTATTATTATTATAAAACAAACAAAAGCAGGACCCTGAAGCCACTAGCTGACCCACAAGCAGATGTGTACAGTGCTCTGCACCTAGTACAGTGCTCTGCACATAGTAAGCGCTCAATAAATACGATTGATGATAATGATGATGTGTGGGGGGTGGTAAAAAGGCCTCCGAAACAGGCTACCCCTAAATTCAGTTCAAGTCAGACCCCTTAACCTTTGGGCGGAGAGACTTCCTGCCCTTATTTTTATTTATTTTATTTTTTAAGCCCCCAGTACACTGCAAGCTCCGGGTGGGCAGGAATCCCGTCTGTTAATTCTGTTGTAGCGTCTTTATCCCGGCTCCGCCGCTTGTCTGCTGTGTGACCTTTGGCAAGTCATTTTATTTCCCTGGGCCTCAGTCACCTCGTCTGTGAAATGGGGATCGGTGTCCAACCCGATGTGCTTCATTCATTCATTCATTCAATCGTATTTATTGAGCGCTTACTGTGTGCAGAGCACTGGACTGAGCGCTTGGGAAGTACAATTCGGCAACATGTAGAGACGGTCCCTACCCAACAGCGGGCTCACCGTCTAGACGGGGGAAACAGAGGCCTTCCCAGACTGAGCCCCTTCCTTCCTCCCCTTCGTCCCCCTCTCCGTCCCCCCCACCTTACCTCCTTCCCTTCCCCACAGCACCTGTATATTTGTATATACGTTTGTACACATTTATTACTCTATTTATTGATTGATTTTACTTGTACATATCTATTCTATTGATTTTATTCTGTTAATATGTTTGGTTTTGTTGTCCGTCTCCCCCTTCTAGCCTGTGAGCCCGCTGTTGGGTAGGGACCGTCTCTCTATGTTGCCAACTTGTACTTCCCAAGCGCTTAGTCCAGTGCTCTGCACACAGTAAGCGCTCAATAAATACGACTGAATGATTGAATGAACAAAACAAAACAGGTATCAAAATCAGCAGAACAAATAGAATAGAACAGAACAGCGCTTAGCACAGTGCCAGGCACATAATAAAAATATTAATAATGATAATAAGGATGATGGCATTTGTTAAGCGCTTACTATGCATGAAGCACTGTTCTAAGCATTGGCGGGGATACAAGGTGATCAGGTTGTCCCACGTGGGGCTCACGGTCTTAATCCCCATTTTCCAGATGAGGGAACTGAGGCACAGAAAATAATAATAATAATAATGATGGCATTTATTAAGTGCTTACTATGTGCAAAGCACTGTTCTAAGCGCTGGGGAGGTTACAAGGTGAGCAGGTTGTCCCATGGGGGGCTCACAGTCTTAATCCCCATTTTACAGATGAGGTCACTGAGGCACAGAGAAGTGAAGTGACTTGCCCAAAGTCACACAGCTGACAATTGGCGGAACCGGGATTTGAACCCCTGACCTCTGACTCCAAAGCCCGGGCTCTTTCCACTGAGTCACGCTGATGGCATTTATTAAGCGCTTACTATGCGCAAAGCACTGTTCTAAGCGCTGGGAAGGTTACAAGGTGATCAGGTTGTCCCACGGGGGGCTCACAGTCTGCATCCCCATTTTCCAGATGAGGTCACTGAGGCCCAGAGAAGTGAAGTGACTTTCCCAAAGTCACCCAGCTGACAAGTGGCGGAGCCGGGATTAGAACCCATGACCTCTGGCTCCCAAGCCCGGGCTCTTTCCACTGAGCCAAGCTGCTAAGCGCTTAACAAATATGCTTTTAGAGAAGCAGTGTGGCTCAGTGGAAAGAGCCCGGGCTTTGGAGTCAGAGGTCATGGGTTCAAATCCCGGCTCCGCCACTTGTCAGCTGTGTGACTTTGGGCAAGTCACTTCACTTCTCTGGGCCTCAGTGACCTCATCTGGAAAATGGGGATGAAGACTGGGGGCCCCACGTGGGACAACCTGATCACCCTGTATCCCCCAGCGCTTAGAACAGTGCTGTGCACACAGGGAGTGCTCAATAAATACAATTGAATGAATGAATGAAAGAATAGAAGATTAATTCTATTTAATCTCACGATTTTGACACCTGTCTCCATGTTTTGTTTTGTTTTATTGTCTGCCTCCCCCTTCTAGACTGTGAGCCTGTTGTCGGGTAGGGACCATCTCTATATGTTGCCGACTTGGACTTCCCAAGCGTTTAGTCCAGCGCTCTGCACACAGGGAGCGCTCAATAAATACAACTGACTGACTGACTGACTGACTGAA
This sequence comes from Tachyglossus aculeatus, assembly GCF_015852505.1. NCBI lineage: Eukaryota > Metazoa > Chordata > Mammalia > Monotremata > Tachyglossidae > Tachyglossus > Tachyglossus aculeatus. The sequence continues at coordinate 38,152,824 of NC_052086.1, forward strand.
TGAATGAAAGAATAGAAGATTAATTCTATTTGTTCTGACGATTTTGACACCTGTCCCCATGTTTAGTTTTGTTGTCTGCCTCCCCCTTCTAGACTGTGAGCCCGTTGTCGGGTAGGGACTGTCTCCGTAGGTCGCCGACTTGGACTTCCCAAGTGCTTAGTCCAGTGCTCTGCACACAGGGAGCGCTCAATAAATACGACTGAATGAATGAATGAATGAATGAATGAATGAATGAATGAAAGAATAGAAGATTAATTCTATTTGTTCTCACAATTTTGACACCTGTCTCCATGTTTTGTTTTGTTGTCTGCCTCCCCCTTCTAGACTGTGAGCTCGTTGTTGGGTAGGGACCGTCTCTATCTGTTGCCGACATGGACTTCCCAAGCGCTTAGTCCAGTGCTGTGCACACAGGGAGTGCTCAATAAATACAATTGAATGAATGAATGTTTGTACATATTTGTTACTCTATTTATTTATTTATTTTACTTATACATATCTATTCTATTTATTTTATTTTGTTAGCATGTTTGGTTTTGTTCTCCGTCTCCCCCTTTTAGACTGTGAGCCCACTGTTGGGTAGGGACCGTCTCTAGATGTTGCCAACTTGTACTTCCCAAGCGCTTAGTACAGTGCTCTGCACACAGTAAGTGCTCAATAAATATGATTGATGATGATGATGATGATGATGAATGAAAGAATAGAAGATTAATTCTATTTGTTCTCACGATTTTGACACCTGTCTCCATGTTTTGTTTTGTTTTATTGTCTGCCTCCCCCTTCTAGCCTGTGAGCCTGTTGTCGGGGAGGGACCGTCTCTATAGGTCACCGACTTGGGCTTCCCAAGCGCTTAGTCCAGCGCTCTGCACACAGGGAGCGCTCAATAAATACGAATGACTGACTGACTGAATGAATGAAAGAATAGCAGATTAATTCTATTTGTTCTGACGATTTTGACACCCGTCTCCATGTTTTGTTTTGTTGTCTGCCTCCCCCTTCTAGACTGTGAGCCCGTTGTCGGGTAGGGACTGTCTCCGTAGGTCGCCGACTTGGACTTCCCGAGTGCTTAGTCCAGTGCTCTGCACACAGGGAGCGCTCAATAAATATGACTAAATGAATGAATGAATGAATAGAAGATTAATTCTATTTGTTCTCACAATTTTGACACCTGTCTCCATGTTTTGTTTTGTTGTCTGCCTCCCCCTTCTAGACTGTGAGCTCGTTGTTGGGTAGGGACCGTCTCTATAGGTTGCCAACTTGGACTTCCCAAGCGCTTAGTCCAGTGCTCTGCACACAGGGAGTGCCCAATAAATATGATTGAATGAATGAATGAAAAAATAGAAGATTAATTCTATTTGTTCTCACGATTTTGACACCTGTCTCCATGTTTTGTTTTGTTTTATTGTCTGCCTCCCCCTTCTAGACTGTGAGCCCGCTGTTGGGTAAGGGACCGTCTCTATATGTTGCTGACTTGGACTTCCCAAGCGCTTAGTCCAGCGCTCTGCACACAGGGAGCGCTCAATAAATACGACTGACTGACTGACTGAATGAATGAAAGAATAGCCGATTAATTCTATTTGTTCTGACGATTTTGACACCCGTCTCCATGTTTTGTTTTGTTGTCTGCCTCCCCCTTCTAGACTGTGAGCCCGTTGTCGGGGAGGGACCGTCTCCGTAGGTCGCCGACTTGGACTTCCCAAGCGCTTAGTCCAGCGCTCTGCACACAGGGAGCGCTCAATAAATACGACTGACTGACTGCCTGAATGAATGAAAGAATAGCCGATTAATTCTATTTGTTCTGACGATTTTGACACCCGTCTCCATGTTTTGTTTTGTTGTCTGCCTCCCCCTTCTAGACTGTGAGCCCGTTGTCGGGTAGGGACCGTCTCTATATGTGGCCGACTTGGACTTCCCAAGCGCTTAGAGAAGCAGCGTGGCTCACTGGAAAGAGCCCGGGCTTTGGAGTCAGAGGTCATGAGTTCGAATCCTGCCTCCGCCACACGTCTGCTGTGTGATCTTGGGCAAGTCACTTCACTTCTCTGGGCCTCAGTTACCTCATCTGTAAAATGGGGATGAAGACTGTGAGCCCCGCGTGGGACAACCTGATCACCCTGTATCCTCCCCAGCGCTTAGAACAGTGCTTTGCACATAGTAAGCGCTTAACAAATGCTAATTATTATTATTATTATTAGTCCAGCGCTCTGCACACAGGGAGCGCTCAATAAATCTGACTGACTGACTGACTGAATGAATGAAAGAACAGCCGATTAATTCTATTTGTTCTGACGATTTTGACACCCGTCTCCATGTTTTGTCGCCTGCCTCCCCCTTCTAGACTGTGAGCCCGTTGTCAGGTAGGGACCGTCTCTCTATGTGGCCGACTTGGACTTCCCAAGCGCTTAGTCCGGCGCTCCGCACGCTGTAAGCGCTCAATAAATCCGATTGGGTGGGTGAATGAATGAATAGGAGATCATAAGCACCTAACAAACACCACCCTCATCATCATCATCATCATTATTATTATATCCCTTCGGTCGGGCGGGAGGAGGCAGCGGCTCCTGATTCCCACCGACGGGGAAGGAAGCTCGCCGTCCACCGTCCGTCGCCGGTCCGTCCGGGAGAGGCCCCGGGGTGGGAATCCGTCCTGGCTTCCCTCAGAGGTCAGGCCCGGAGCTAGGCCCCACGGAGGCGGGGGGCGAGGGAAGGCCCCGGCCCTTTCCTTTAATGAGAAGCGGCAGAACTCCCCCGAAAGTCGCCTCCCAAGGGCCCCCGTTGTCACTGGCCTCACAAAGGGCCGTGATAAATGAAAGGAACGGAGTGGAGAAAGGCGCTTTCTCTTTGTGTCCCTTTCCCAGCTCCTGTTTGCCCGGGCCCTTCTCCCTGGCTGCCATTGATCAGGCATGTGGAAAGATTCCGCCTCCCGGACTCCCATTGTAGCCGCCCGGTTGCCAGGCTGCACTTGACTTGAATAACTTCACTCAAAATCCCCGGGCCCGCGGACCTCGGAGACGGGGACCCCGCTAGCCCTCGCTCCACCCCACCCCCAACTCGCCCCTCGTCTATCAAACAATCGATCGTATTTATTGAGCGCCTACCGTGTGCAGAGCACCGGACTAAGCGCTTGGGGAGTCCAAGTCGGCAACATATAGAGACGGTCCCTACCCAACTGGAAAGCGGGCTCGCGGGGCTCGGCGGAAAGAGCCCGGGCTTGGGAGTCGGAGGACGTGGGTTCCAATCCCTTGTCAGCTGCGTGAACTTGGGCAAGCCACTTCACTTCTCTGGGCCTCAGTGCCCTCATCTGTAAAATGGGGATTAAGACTGTGAGCCCCAAGTGAGACTGTGAGCCCACTGTAGGGTAGGGACTGTCTCTATATGTTGCCAACTTGGACTTCCCAAGCGCTCAGTACAGTGCTCTGCACACAGTAAGCGCTCACTAAATACGATTGATTGACAACCTGATCACCTTGTAGCCGCCCCCCCCCAGCGCTTAGAACAGTGCTTATTATGTATATATGTTTCTACGTATTTATTGCTCTATTTTACTTGTACACATTTATTCTATTTATTTTATTTTGCTAATATGTTTTGTTTTGTTCTCTGTCTCCCCCCTTCTAGACTGTGAGCCCACTGTTGGGTAGGGACCGTCTCTATATGTTGCCAACTTGGACTTCCCAAGCGCTTAGTACAGTGCTCCGCACACAGTAAGCGCTCAATAAATACGATTGAATGAATGAATGAATAGTAAGCGCTTAACAAATACCACCATTATTATTGTTATTATTTTCTGCTGGATGACCTTGGCCAAGACACTTTCATTCATTCATTCATTCAGTCAGTCGTATTTATTGAGCGCTTACTGTGTGCGGAGCACTGGACTAAGCACTTGGGAAGTACAAATTGTCAGCATAGAGAGACGGTCCCTACCCAACAACGGGGTCGCAGTCTAGAAGGGGGAGACAGACAACAGAACGTGTAGACAGATGTCAAAATCGTCCAAAAAAATAGAATTATAGCTATATTCATTCATTCAATTGTATTTATTGAGTGCTTACTGTGTGCGGAGCACTGGACTAAGCACTTGGGAAGTACAAGTTGGCAACATATAGAGACGGTCCCTACCCAACAATGGGCTCACAGTCTAGAAGGGGGAGACAGAGAACAAAACAAAAGATAATAACAAAATAAAATAAATAGAACAGATATGTACAAGTAAAATAGAGTAATAAATACGTACAAATCAATCAATCAATTGTATTTATTGAGTGCTTACTGTGTACAGAGCACTGTACTAAGCGCTTGGGAAGTACAAGTTGGCAACAAATAGAGACGGTCCCTACCCAACAATGGGCTCACAGTCTAGAAGGGGGAGACAGACAACAAAACATGTAGACAGGTGTCAAAATAGAACAAATAGAATTATAGCTATATTCATCCATTCATTCAATCGTATTTATTGAGCGCTTACTGCGTGCGGAGCACTGGACTAAGCGCTTGGGAAGGACAAATCGTCAGCATAGAGAGACGGTCCCTACCCAACAACGGGCTCACAGTCTAGAAGGGGGAGACAGACGACAGAACAAAACAAGTAGACAGGCGTCAATACCATCAGAATAAATAGGATTATAGCTGTATACACATCATTAATACAATGAATAGAGTAATAAATATGTACAAATGAAGTAAATAGAGTAATTAATATGTACAAATATATACAAGTGCTGTGGAGAAGGGGAAGGGGGTAGAGGAGGGGGGGTGATAAGGGGGGAAGGAGGAGAGGAAAAAGGGGGCTGAGTGTGGGAAGGCTTCCTGGAGGAGGTGAGCTCTCAGTAGGGATTTGAAGGGAGGAAGAGAGCGAGCTTGGTGGATGGGCAGAGGGATTGGGGGCATTCCGGGCCAGGGGGAGGACAGGGGCCGGGGGTCGACGGCGGGACGGGCGAGAACGAGGCCCGGTGAGGAGGTGAGCACTTGACTTCTCTGGGCCTCAGTAACCTCATCTGTAACACGGGGGTGAAGACTGCGAGCCCCATGTGGGACAACCTGATTAGACATTTAGACTGTGAGCCCACTGTTGGGTAGGGACTGTCTCTATATGTTGCCAACTTGTACTTCCCAAGCGCTTAGTACAGTGCTCTGCACACGGTAAGCGCTCAATAAATACGATTGATGATGATGATGATGATGATGATGATGATTATCTTGTATCCACCCCAGCGCTTAGAACAGTGCCTGGCACATACTACTACTACTACTACTACTACTACTACTACTACTAATAATAATAATAATAATGGCATCTTCTAGACTGTGAGCCCGCTGTTGGGTAGGGACCGTCTCTATATGTTGCAAACTTGTCCTTCCCAAGTGCCACAGTAAGCGCTCAATAAATACAATTGAATGAATTTGTTAAGTGCTTGCTATGTGCCAGACACTGTTCTAAGCGCTGGGGGAGATACAAGGTGATCAGGCCCACGTGGGGCTCCCGGTCTTCATCCCCATTTTCCAGATGGGGGAACTGAGGCCCAGAGAAGTCGAGTGACTTGCCCAAAGTCACACAGCTGACAAGTGGCGGCGCTGGGATTAGAACCCATGACCTCTGACTCCCAAGCCCGAGCTCTTTCCACTGAGCCACGCTGCTTCTCTGTTAAGCGCTAATGTAGTAAGCGCATAACAGATACCACAATTATCATCATCATCATCAATCGTATTTATTGAGCGCTTACTGTGTGCAGAGCACTGTACTAAGCGCTTGGGAAGTCCAAGTTGGCAACATATAGAGACAGTCCCTACCCAACAGTGGGCTCACAGTCTAAAAGGGGGAGACAGAGAACAAAACCAAACATACTAACAAAATAAAATAAATAGAATAGATATGTACAAGTAAAATAAATAAATAAATAAATAGAGTAACAAATCTGTACAAACATATATCCATATATACAGGTGCTGTGGGGAAGGGAAGGAGGTAAGATGGGGGGATGGAGAGGGGGACGAGGGGGAGACGAGGGGGAGAGTAACAATTATTATTGTTATTCCCCTCCTTCCTTCCAGCTCACCAAGGGACAGTCCTGGTGTGTGTGTGGATTCATTCATTCATTCAATCGTATTTATTGAGCGCTTATTGTGTGCAGAGCACTGTACTAAGCGCTTGGGAAGGACAAGTTGGCAACATATAGAGATGGTCCCTACCCAACAGTGGGCTCACGGTAGCGTGGCCTAGCGGGAAGACCCCAGGCCCGGGAGTTGGAAGGCCTTGGGTTCTAATCCCGCTCCGCCACTCGTCTGCTGTGTGGCCCTGGGCAAGTGGCTTCACTTCTCCTGGGCCTCAGTTCCCTCATCTGTAAAATGGGGATGAAGACTGGGAGCCCCACGTGGGGCATGGATCATTTCATTCCTTCATTCAATCCAATTTATTGAGCGCTGACTGTGTGCAGAGCACTGGACTAAGCGCTTGGGAAGTCCAAGTTGGCAACATCTGGAGACGGTCCCTACCCAACAGCGGGCTCACAGGCTAGAAGGGGGGGACGGACAACGAAACAAAACATATTAACTAAATAAAATAAATAGAATAAATATGTGCAAGTAAAATAAATCAATAAATGGAGTAATAAATCGGTACAAACATATATACATATATACAGGTGCTGTGGGGAGGGGAAGGAGGTAAGGCTGGGGGGGATAGGGAGGAGGGGGCTCAGTCTGGGAAGGCTTCCTGGAGATCCCCATGACCTTCCTCCTTAGGTCAGGGTCTACATCTCTGTTCCTTTCTCTCTCTTTTTTTGGAATTTGTTAAGCGCTTACTATATGCCAGGTACTAAGCACTGGGATACAAGCTAATCATGATTAGCCCCCTCCTCCCCCTCCCCATCCCCCCCGCCTTACCTCCTTCCCCTCCCCACAGCACCTGTATATATGTAAATATGTTTGTACCGATTTATTACTCTATTTATTTATTTTACTTACACATATTTATTCTATTAATTTTATTTGGTTTATATGTTTTGTTTTGCTGTCTGTCCCCCCCTTCTAGGCTGTGAGCCTGTTGTTGGCTGGGACCGTCTCGATCTGTGCTGACTTGGACTTCCCAAGCACTTAGTACAGTGCTCTGCAATCAATCAATCAATCAATATCGTATGTATTGAGCGCTTACTGTGTGCAGAGCACTGGACTAAGCGCTTGGGAAGTCCAAGTTGGCAACATAGAGAGACGGTCCCTACCCAACAGTGGGCTCACAGTCTAGAAGGGGGAGAGAGAGAACAAAACCAAACATACTAACAAAATAAAATAGACTAGATATGTACAAGTAAAATAAATAAATAGAGTAATAAATATGTACAGACATATATACATATATACAGGTGCTGTGGGGAAGGGAAGGAGGTAAGATGGGGGGGATGGAGAGGGGGACGAGGGGGAAGAGGGGGATGAGGTACACACAGTAAGCGCTCAATAAATACGATAGAGAAGCAGCGTGGCTCAGTGGAAAGAGCCCGGGCTTTGGAGTCAGAGGTCATGGGTTCGAATCCCGACTCCGCCACTTGTCAGCTGTGTGACTTTGGGCAAGTCACTTCACTTCTCTGGGCCTCAGTTCCCTCATCTGGAAAATGGGGATTAAGTCTGTGAGCCCCACGTGGGACAACTTGATTGCTTGTATCTACCCCAGCGCTTAGAACAGTTCTTTGCACATAGTAAGCGCTTAATAAATGCCATTACGAATGAATGAATGAATGAATGAATGAATGAATGAATCTATGTGTATAACATTTCCCCATTTACGTTCCTGGAAGCACTTTGAGTGCAAGGATTCCCGTCTTTTAATTCTAACTTTCCGGCCTTATTCATTCATTGAATGAATGAATTCATTCCATCGTATTTATTGAGCGCTTACTGTGTGCAGAGCACTGGACTAAGCGCTTGGGAAGTGCAAGTCGGTAACATAGAAGAGACGGTCCCTACCCGACAGTGGGCTCGCGGACACAGACTGAGAGAGACAGAACAGAGACAGAGACAAAAATACAGAGACAAATTGAGCCAGCCTTAGTTTCCCCTTCTGTAAAATGCCGTTAGGAGAATGAGTCCCATGTGGGACGGGGACAGAATCCAATTCAATAACTTTTTATAATAATGATGGCGCTTGTTAAGCGCTTACTATGTGCCAAGCACTGTTCTTAGCGTGGGGGAGGATACGAGGTGATCAGGTTGTCCCACGTGGGGCTCACAGTCTTCATTCCCATTTTCCAGATGAGGTCACTGAGGCCCAGAGAAGTGAAGTGACTTGCCCAAAGCCACACAGCTGACAAGTGGCAGAGCCGGGATTTGAACCCAAGACCTCCGACTCCAAAGCCTGGGCTCTTTCCACTGAGCCACGCTGCTTTGTATCTCCCTCAGCACCTCGCACGCAGTCAGCGCTTGGAGAAGAAGCAGGGCCTAATGGCTAGAGCGTGGGCCAGGGACCTGGGTTCTAATCCCGCCTCTGCCATATGTCCGTTGGGCGACCTTCCGCAAGTCACTTAACTTCTCAGGGCCTCGGTTCCCTCATCTGTAAAATGGGAATTAAGACTGTGAGCCCTATATGGGACAGGGACTGTGTCCAACTGCATAATATTAATAATAATAATTATAACGATGGCATTTATTAAGCGCTTACTATGTGCAAAGCACTGTTCTAAGCACTGGGGAGGATACAAGGCGATCAGGTTGTCCCATGGGGGGCTCACAGTCTTCATCCCCATTTTACAGATGAGGGAACTGAGGCCCAGAGAAATTAAGTGACTTGCCCAAAGTCAAACAGCTAAGTGGTGGAGCCGGGATTTGAACCCATGACCTCTGACTCCAAAGCCTGGGCTCTTTTCCACTGAGCCGCGCTGCTTCTTACTTGTCTGCTGTGTGACCTTGGGCAAGTTGCTTCACTTCTCTGGGCCTCAGTTCCCTCATCTGTAAAACGGGAATTAAGTCTGGGAGCTCCACGTAGGATAGGGATTGTGTCCAACTCAATTTGCTTATATCCACCCCACCGCTTAGTACAGTGTTTGGCACAGAATCTTTTCTTGTCTTATTCCTTTTTTCTTATTCCTTATTCCTTATTTCTTTTAGACTGTGAGCCCACTGTTGGGTAGGGACCGTCTCTATACGTTGCCAACTTGTACTTCCCAAGCGCTTAGTACAGTGCTCTGCACACAGTAAGCGCTCAATAAATACGATTGATTGATTGATTATTCCGTCGTGTTGTGTCCGAACCATAGCGACGCCACGGACATCCCCACGCTACTGGGGAAGCAGCATGGCTCAGTGGAAATAGCACCGGCTTGCGTGTCAGAGGTCATGGGTTCAAATCCCAGCTCCGCCAACTGTCAGCTGTGTGACTTTGGGCAAGTCACTTAACTTCTCTGTGCCTCAGTTCCCTCCTCTGTAAAATGGGGATTAAAACTGTGAGCCCCCCGTGGGACAACCTCATCACCTTGTATCTTCCCCAGTGCTTAGAACAGTGCTTTGCACATATTAAGCGCTTAACAAATACCATTGTTATTATTATTATTATTATGGGTTCTAATCCCGGCCCCGCCGCTTGTCAGCTGTGTGACTTTGGGCAAGTCACTTCCCTCATCTGTAAAATGGGGATGAAGACTGGGAGCCCCCCATGGGACAACCTGATCACCTTGTATCCTCCCCAGTGCTTAGAACAGTGCCTTGCACATAGTAAGTGCTTAACAAATACCATCATTATTATTATTATTATTCTTATGGGTTCTAATCGCTTGTCAGCTGTGTGACTTTGGGCAAGTCACTTCACTCATCTGTAAAATGGGGATGAAGACTGGGAGCCCCCCATGGGACAACCTGATCACCTTGTATCCTCCCCAGTGCTTAGAACAGTGCTTTGCAAATAGTAAGCGCTTAACAAATACCATCATTATTATTATTATTATTATGGGTTCTAATCCTGGCCCCGCCGCTTGTCAGCTGTGTGACTTTGGGCAAGTCACTTCACTCATCTGTAAAATGGGGATGAAGCCTGGGAGCCCCCCATGGGACAACCTGATCACCTTGTATCCTCCCCAGCGCTTAGAACAGTGCTTTGCACATAGTAAGCGCTTAACAAATACCATCATTATCATTACTATTATGGGTTCTAATCCCGGCTCCGCCGCTATCAGCCGTGTGACTTTGGGAAAGTCACTTCACTCATCTGTAAAATGGGGATGAAGACTGGGACAACCTGATCACCTTGTATCCTCTCCAGCGCTTAGAACAGTGCTTTGCACATATTAAGCACTTAACAAATACCATCATTATCATTATTATTATGGGTTCTAATCCCGGCTCCGCCGCTTGTCAGCTGTGTGACTTTGGGCAAGTCACTTCACTCATCTGTAAAATGGGGATGAAGACTGGGACAACTTGATCACCTTGTATCCTCCCCAGTGCTTAGAACAGTGCTTTGCACATATTAAGCGCTTAACAAATACCATTATTATTATCATTATTATGGTTTCTAATCCCGGCCCCACCGCTTGTCAGATGTGTGACTTTGGGGAAGTCACTTCCCTCATCTGTAAAATGGGGATGAAGACTGGGACAACCTGATCACCTTGTAACCTCCCCAGCGCTTAGAACAGTGCTTTGCACATATTAAGCGCTTAACAAATACCATCATTATTATTATTATTATGGGTTCTAATCCCGGCCCCGCCGCTTGTCAGCTGTGTGACTTTGGGCAAGTCACTTCCCTCATCTGTAAAATGGGGATGAAGACTGGGACAACCTGATCACCTTGTAACCTCCCCAGCGCTTAGAACAGTGCCTTGCGCATAGTAAGCGCTTAACAAATGCCATTATTATCATTATTATCTCTCCCAGAAGGCCCCACCTCCATCCGCAATCGTTCCGGTAGTGGACCCACAGAGTTTTCTTGGGAAAAATCCGGATGCGGTTGACCACGGCCGCCTTCCACGGGGTCAACTCGAGTCTCTGCCCTCAACTCTCTCCCGGGCCGCTGCCGCCCGGCACGGGGGAGTTTTGACCTGTAGCAGAAGGCCGGCCACTCAGTAGCCACTGCCCAAGCTAGGAATAATAATAATAATAATTGGCATTTGTTAAGCGCTTACTTTGTGCAAAGCACTGTTCTAAGCGCTGGGGAGGATGCAGGGTGACCAGGTTGTCCCACGTGGGGCTCACAGTCTTCATCCCCACTTTACAGATGAGGGAACGGAGGCCCAGAGAAGTGAAGTGACTTGCCCAAGGTCACACAGTAGACATGTGGCGGAGTGGGATTCGAACCCATGACCTCTGACTCCAAAGCCCGGGATCTTTCCACTGAGCCACGCTGCTTCTGGATAGGCCTCTGCTTCACTCTTCCTCCCGTAGTCGAGATTAGTAGAGGACTGGAAACTCTCCAGCTGTGACAACAGGCTGATGTCAGCGTATCTCCAGACTCATAATGGGAGGGATATTTATCCTCTTCACACACAATAATCAATCAATCAATCAATCGTATTTATTGAGCGCTTACTGTGTGCAGAGCACTGGACTAAGCGCTTGGGAAGTCCAAGTTGGCAACATAGAGAGACGGTCCCTACCCAACAGTGGGCTCACAGTCTAGAAGGGGGAGACAGAGAACAAAACCAAACATACTAACAAAATAAAATAAATAGAATAGATATGTACAAGTAAAATAAATAATCATCATCATCATCAATCGTATTTATTGAGCGCTTACTGTGTGCAGAGCACTGTACTTAGCGCTTGGGAAGTCCAAGTTGGCAACATATAGAGACAGTCCCTACCCAACAGTGGGCTCACAGTCTGAAAGGGGGAGACAGAGAACAAAACCATACTAACAAAATAAATTAAATAATAATAGGTTGACTTAAAAAATCAAAAAGTAAAATATGGAGGATGTTATCAGAACAGTAGCACTGTCTTCTGTTTCAGTGTATATATGTTTGTACATATTTATTACTCTATTTATTTATTTATTTTACTTGTGCATATCTATTCTATTTATTTTATTTTGTTGGTATGTTTGGTTTTGTTCTCTGTCTCCCCCTTTTAGACTGTGAGCCCACTGTTGGGTCGGGACTGTCTCTAGATGTTGCCAACTTGGACTTCCCAAGCGCTTAGTACAGTGCTGTGCACACAGTATGCGCTCGATAAACACGATTGATTGATTGATTGATTGAGCCCTTTCTCCAGGGAGCTCAAAGCTTTTTCAGAGCTTAACTAAAGTCATAATCCCAGCAAGCAGCAACACGGTCACCCTGATTTTATAGATAAGGAAACCAGGAGCCCACTGTTGGGGAGGGACCGTCTCTATATGTTGCCAACTTGGACTTCCCAAGCGCTTAGTGCACATAGTAAGCGCTCAATAAATACGATTGAATGAATGAAAATGGCACACAGTAGCGCTTAACAAACACCAGAATTATTATCTATTTGTATTGATGTCTGTCTCTTCTCTCTGGTGATGGCATTTATTAAGTGCTTACAATGTGCCACTGTTCTAAGCGCTGGGGGGATACAAGGAAATCAGGTTGTCCCACGTGGGGCTCCCAGTCTTCATCCCTATTTTACAGATGAGGGAACTGAGGCACAGAAAAGTGAAGTGACTTGCCCAAAGTCACCCAGCTGACAAGTGGCGGAGCTGGGATTAGAACCCATGACCTCTGACTCCAAAGCCCGGGCTCTTTCCACTAGCCACGCTGCTTCTCACTGTGAGCTTGTTATGATCAGGGAATGTCACTGTTTACTGTTGCATTGCACTTTCCCAAGCACTTAGTTCATTCATTCAATCGTATTTATTGAGCGCTTACTGTGTGCAGAGCACTGTACTAAGCGCTTGGGAAGTACAAGTTGGCAACATACAGAGACGGTCCTTACCCAACAGTGGGCTCACAGTCTAGAAGGAGGAGACAGAGAACAAAACAAAACATATTAACAAAATAAAATAAGTAGAATAAATATGTACAAGTAAAATAAATAGAGTAATAAATACGTACAAACATATATCCATATATACAGGTGCTGTGGGGAAGGGAAGGAGGTAAGACGGGGGATGGAAAGGGGAACGAGGGGGAGAGGAAGGAAAGGGCTCAGTCTGGGAAGGCCTCCTGGAGGAGGTGAGCTTTCAGTGCTTAATAAATACGATTGAATGAATGAATATTATTATTATTATTAGCTTGTATCCACCCCAGCACTTAGAACAGTGTTTGTCACAAAGTAAGCACTTAACAAATTCTATTATATTATGCAGTCTATTCTTCTAGACTGTGAGCCCACTGTTGGGTAGGGACCGTCTCTATATGTTGCCAACTTGGACTTCCCAAGTGCTTAGTACAGTGCTCTGCACACAGTAAGTGCTCAATAAATACGATTGATTGATTATTATTATTATTATGATTGACAACAATACTACTACTACTAATAATAATGATGGTGTTAAGCGCTCACCATGTGCAAAGCACTATTCTAAGTGCTGGGTGGATACAAGGTGATCTGGTTGTCCGACGTCGGGCTCACAATCTTAATCCCCAATTTAATAATAATAATAATAATAATAATGGTATTTGTTAAGCACTTACTGTGTGCAAAGCACTGTTCTAAGCGCTGGGGAGGTTACAACGTGATTAGGTTGTCCCACAGGGGGCTCACAGTCCTAATCCCCATCTTACAGATAAGGTAACTGAGGCACAGAGAAGTGAAATGACTTAATAATAATAATAATAATGATGGCATTTATTAAGCACTTACTATGTGCAAAGCACTGTTCTAAGCGCTGGGGAGGTTACAAGGTGATCAGATTGTCCCACGGGGGGCTCACAGTCTTCACCCCCATTTTACGGATGAGGTAACTGAGGCCCAGAGAAGTGAAGTGACTTGCCCAAAGTCACACAGCTGATAAGTGGCGGAGCCGGGAGTAGAACCCACGATCTCTGACTCCCAAGCCTGGGCTCTTTCCACTGAGCCACGCTGCTTCTCTTATTACTAATAATGATACCAAATACCGTTTCAAAACAAAGGTGGGGAGCAGAGGGGCAAACAGGTTTTCCAACGATAAGGAGGCTTTCTTTGGGGAGGGAACCCACCCCTACTCCTGGAGGGAAGATGGAGAGGGAAAACACAGGAAGAGAAAAGAGAAGGAGAAAGAGAAGAGAAGGAGAAAGAAGAGAGGGGAGAGAGAAGAGAGGGGAAAGAAGAGAGGGGAAAGAGAGGAGAGGGGAAAGAGAGGAGAGGGGAAGAGAGGAGAGGGGAAAGAGAAGAGAGGGGAAAGAGAAGAGGGGGAAAGATAAGAGAGGGGAAAGAGAAGAGGGGAAAGAGAAGAGAGGGGAAAGAGAAGAGAGGGGAAAGAGAAGAGGGGGGAAAGAGAAGAGAGGGGAAAGAGAGGAGAGGGGAAAGAGAGGAGAGGGGAAAGAGAAGAGAGGGGAAAGAGAGGAGAGGGGAAAGAGAGGAGAGGGGAAAAAGAGGAGAGGGGAAAGAGAGAGGAGAGGAAAAAGAGAGGAGAGGAAAAAGAGAGGAAAGGGAAGAGGAGAGAGGAAAAGAGAGGAAAGGGAAGAGGAGAGAGGAAAAGAGAGGAGGGAAAAAGAGGAGAGAGAAAAAGAGAGGAGAGGAAAAAGAGAGGAAAGGGAAGAGAGAGAAAAAGAGAGGAGGGAAAAAGAGAGGAGAAGAAAAAGAGAGGAGGGAAAAAGAGAGGAGAAGAAAAAGAGAGGAGAAGAAAAAGAGAGGAGAAGAAAAAGAGAGGAGAGAGAAAAAGAGAGGAGAGAGAAAAAGAGAGGAGAGGGAAAAAGAGAGGAGAGGGAAAAAGAGAGGAGAGGGAAAGGAGAGGAGAGGGAAAGGAGAGGAGAGGGAAAGGAGAGGAGAGGGAAAGGAGAGGAGAGGGAAAGGAGAGGAGAGGGAAAGGAGAGGAGAGGGAAAGGAGAGGAGAGGGAAAGGAGAGGAGAGGGAAAAGAGAGGAGAGGGAAAGGAGAGGAGAGGGAAAGGAGAGGAGAGGGAAAGGAGAGGAGAGGGAAAGGAGAGGAGAGGGAAAGGAGAGGAGAGGGAAAGGAGAGGAGAGGGAAAGGAGAGGAGAGGGAAAAGAGAGGAGAGGGAAAAGAGAGGAGAGGGAAAAGAGAGGAGAGGGAAAAGAGAGGAGAGGGAAAAGAGAGGAGAGGGAAAAGAGAGGAGAGGGAAAAGAGAGGAGAGGGAAAAGAGAGGAGAGGGAAAAGAGTGGAGAGGGAAAAGAGAGGTGAGGGAAAAGAGAGGAGAGAGAAAGAGAGGAGAGTGTAAAGAGAGGTGAGAGAAAAAGAGAGGAGAGAAAAAAAGAGAGGAGAGGGAAAAGAGAGGAGAGAGAAAAAGAGAGGAGAGGAAAAAGAGAGGAGAGAGAGGAGAGAAGACAGAAAGAGAAGAGAGAAGGAGAAGAGGGGAGAGAGCACAGAGGAGAGAGGAGAGAAGGAGAAAGGAGAAGGAGAAAGGAGGAGGAGGAGGACGAGGAGGCGGCGGCGGCGGCAGCCTGCCAAGGGGCCCGGGCCCGGCTACCTGGCGGTTTGAAGGGCATTGGAATTGCTGATCTCAGGTGATTAGCATAACAATCCCCGCAGAGCCGGCTTCAGCCCGGGGCTAGAGCTGGGCTTGGGCCATCCCAGTTCCAGCCTCCGCTCTTTCTTGAGCAGCCTAATGCCGGCGGCCGGACGGGGGGAGATGACCTTCTTAAACAGACACCGGGCCTGCCTTCCCTTGCCGGCCAGCAACTGGGAGGAAGGAAGGAAGGAGGGAAGGAGGGAAGGAGGGAAGGAAGGAAAGGAAAGGAAGGAAGAAGGAAGGAAGGAAGGAAGGAAGGAAGGAAGGAAGGAAGGAAGGAATCCCTGACCCCTCCAAGGGAGGGCAGGTGTCACCTGCGGATATGTTTGTGCAGATTTATTACTCTTATTTCATAAAAATAATAACAATAATGGCATTTATTAAGCGCTTACTATGTGCAAAGCACTGTTCTAAGCGCTGGGGAGGTTACAAGGGGATCAGGTTGTCCCAAAGCGGGGCTCACAGTCTTCATCCCCATTTGACAGATGAGGTCACTGAGGCCCAGAGAGGTGAAGTGACTTGCCCAAGGTCAAACGGCGGAGTCGGAATTCGAACCCATGACCTCTGACTCCAAAGCCCGGGCGCTTTCCACAAAGCCACGCTGAGATGTCACCTGTATCTATGTTTCTACAGATTTATTACTCTATTTTACTTGTACGTATTTGCTATTCTATTTGTTTTGTTAATGATATGAATTTAGCTTTAATTCTATTTGTTCTGACGATTTTGACACCTGTCTCCATGTTTTGTTTTGTCAATCAATCAATCAATCGTATTTATTGAGCCCTTACTGTGTGCAGAGCACTGTACTAAGCGATTGTTTTGTCGTCTGTCTCCCCCTTCTAGACTGTGAGCCCGTTGTTGGGCAGGGACCGTCTCTAGATGTGGCCAACTTGGACTTCCCAAGCGCTTAGTCCAGTGCTCTGCACACAGTAAGCGCTCAATAAATACGATTGAATGAATGAATGACTGTCACCTTGAGAAGGACCCCTAAGCAGTTGAGGAAGAGGATGAGGAAGGGAGAGGATTGGGAATTGCCCCTTGGGAAGCTCTGGGAGGGAAAGTCGAAGGTGGCCAGAACAGCTCCCATCAGACAGAGCTGGTGGACCCAGGAGAGGAACCCCACGCTCTGGGATTAATCCCACAAGATTAATAATAATAATAATAATAATAATAATAATAATAATGGCATTTGTTAAACACTTACTATGCACAAAGCACTGTTCTAAGCACTGGGGAGGATACAAGGTGATCAGGCTGTCCCACTCTATTTATTTATTTTACTTGTACATATCTATTCTATTTATTTTATTTTGTTAATATGTTTGGTTTTGTTCTCTGCCTCCCCCTTTTAGACTGGGAGCCCACTGTTGGGTAGGGACTGTCTCTAGATGTTGCCCACTTGTACTTCCCAAGCACTTAGTACAGTGCTCTGCACACAGGAAGCACTCAATAAATATGATTGATTGATTGATTGGGGCTCACAGTCTTTATCCCCATTTTACAGATGAGGGAACTGAGGCCCAAAGAATAATAATAATGATGGCATTTGTTAAGCGCTTACTATGTGCAAAGCACTGTTCTAAGCACTGGGGAGGATACAAGGTGATCAGGTTGTCCCACCTGGGGCTCACAGTCTTTATCGCCATTTTACAGATGAGGGAACTGAGGCCCAAAGAATAAGAATAATAATGATGGCATTTGTTAAGCGCTTACTATGCGCGAAGCACTGTTCTAAGCACTGGGGAGGATGCAAGCTGATCAGGCTGTCCCACCTGGGGCTCACAGTCTCTATCCCCATTTTACAGATGAGGGAACTGAGGCCCAAAGAATGATAATAATGATGGCATTTGTTAAGTGCTTACTATGTGCAAAGCACTGTTCTAAGCGCTGGGGAGGATACGAGGTGATCAGGTTGTCCCACGGGGGGCTCACAGTCTTTATCGCCATTTTACAGATGTGGTGTCTGAGGCCCAGAGAAGTGAAGTGACTTGCCCAAGGTCACACAGCTGACAATTGGCGGAGTCGGGATTAGAACCCATGACCTCCGACTCCCAAGCCCGGGCTCTTTCCACCGAGCCACGCTGCTTCTCCAATCTTCTCTTAATCTCCTTGATTAAGAGAAGCAGCGTAACCTGATGAGTAGAGGAGGGGCCTGGGAAACAGAGAACCTAGATTAATACTAATAATTGCGGTATTTGTTAAGGGCTTACTATGTGCCAGACACTGTAGTAAGCGCTGGGGGGGGGATAAAAAGCAACCAGGTTGTCCCACGTGGGGCTCACAGTCTTAATCTCCCTTTTACAGATGAGGTCACTGAGGCTCAGAGAAGTGACTTGCCCAAGGTCACACAGCGGACATGTGGCGGAGCCGGAATTAGAACTCACGACCTCCGACTCCCAAGCCCGGGCTCTTTCCACTGAGCCACGCGGGCCCGAGGCGATCGGGTTGTCCCAACGTGGGGCTCACAGCCTTCATCCCTATTTTCCAGATGAGGTTACTGAGGCACAGAGAAGTTAAGTGACTTGCCCAAGGTCATTCATTCAGTCATTCAATCGTATTTATTGAGCGCTTAGTGTGTGCGGAGCACTGTACTAAGCGCTTGGGAAGCCCAAGTCGGCAACATAGAGGGACGGTCCCCACCCAACAGCGGGCTCACAGACTAGAAGCAGCATGGCTGGGGAAGCAGCGTGGCTCAGTGGAAAGAGCCCGGGCTTTGGAGTCAGAGGTCATGGGTTCGAATCCCGGCTCCACCCCGTCTGCTGTGTGACCTTGGGCAAGTCACTTAACTTCTCTGAGCCTCGGTTCTCTCAACTGTAAAATGGGAATTAAGACTGTGAGCCCCACGTGGGACAACCTGATCACCTTGTATCCCCCCCAGCGCTTAGAACAGTGCTTTGCACATAGTAAGTGCTTAACAAATGCCATTATTATTATTATTATTATTAGAAGACTGTCCCCCGTCTAGACTGTGAGCCCACTGTTGGGTAGGGACCGTCTCTATATGTTGCCGACTTGGACTTCCCAAGCTCTTAGTACAGTGCTCTGCACACACTAAGCGCTCAATAAATACGATTGATGGATTGATTAATCCCCATTTTGCAGGTGAGAGACCTGAGACACGGAGAAGTGAGGTGACTTGCCCAAGGTCACACAGGAGTCACATGACGGAGCGGGGATTAGAACTCGTGACCTCTGACTCCCAGCCCCCTGCTCTTTCCAGTCCACCGTGCTGCTCCCTCCACCAATTTTCGGCTGTGTGACCTTGGGTAAGTCCCTTCACTTCTCTGGACCTCAGTTTCCTCATCTGCAAAATAATAATAATGGCGGTATTTGTTAAACGCTTACTACGTGCCAAGCACTGTTCTAAGCGCAGGGGGGATACAAGGTGATCAGGTTGTCCCATGGGGGGCTCACAGTCTTCACACCCATTTTACAGATGAGGGAACTGAGGCAGAGAGAAGTGAAGTGACTTGCCCAAAGTCACACAGCCGACAATTGGCAGAGCCAGGATGGGGGTTCAATCTGCGTTCTCCCTTCTTCTTAGACTCTGAATTCACTTGTCAGCTGGGTGACTTTGGGCAAGTCACTTCACTTCTCTGGGCCTCAGTTCCCTCATCTGGAACATGGGGATGAAGCCTGGGAGCCCCCCATGGGACAACCTGATCACCTTGTAACCTTCCCAGCGCCTAGAACAGTGCTTTGCACATAGTAAGTGCTTAATAAATGCCATTATTATTATTATTATTATTGTTCTCTGGGCCTCAGTGACCTCATCTGTAAAACGGGGATTAAGACTGTGAGCCCCACGTGGGACAACCTGATCACCTTGTAACCTCCCCAGCGCTTAGAGCAGTGCTTTGCACATAGTAAGTGCTTAATAAATGCCATTATTATTATTATTATTATTATTTCTCTGGGCCTCAGTTCCCTCATCTGTAAAATGGGGATTAAGACTGTGAGCCCCCCGTGGGACAACCTGATCACCTTGTAACCTCCCCAGTGCTTAGAACGGTGCTTTGCACATAGTAAGCGCTTAATAAATGCTATCATTGTTATTATTATTGAGAGCATACCGTGTGCAGAACACTGTACTAAACACTTGGGAGACTACCGTGCCCACAAGGAGCTTACAGTTTAGGGGGGTAGAAAGATATTAATATAAATAAGTAAATTCCATCTATGGATATAAACCCTGTGGGGCTGAGGGCCGGAGGCCAGAGTGCAACTTGATCACCTTGTATCCTCCCCAGTGCTTAGAACAGTGCTTTGCACATAGTAAGCGCTTAACAAATACCAAAATTATTATTATTATTTTATTATTATTATTATTATTATTATTATTATTAACTCAGCCCCGCTCAAAGTTTGTAGAGTGAGCACACAGCCCCTGATGTTTCTGTCAAAATTTGGCCATCCACACTATTACTGTGGTATTTGTGAAGGGCTTACTATGCGCCACACACTGTACTAAGCGCTGGGGTGAGTACAAGATAATTGGGTTGGACACAGTCCCTGTCCCACGTGGAGCTCACAGTCTTTATCCCCATTTCACAGATGGGGGAACTGAGGCACAGAGAAGTGAAGTGACCTGTCCAAGGCCATGCAGCAGACACATGGTGGAGTCGGGATTAGAACCCATGACCTTAGACCCCTTGGCCACGAGAAGCAGCGTGGCTCAGTGGCTTGGGAGTCAGAGGTCGTGGGTTCTAATTCTGCTCCGCCACTTACCAGCTGTGTGACTTTGGGCAAGTCATTTCACTTCTCTGGGCCTCAGTTCCCTCATCTGGAAAATGGGGATTAAAAGTGTGAGCACCCCTTTGGGACAACCTGATCACCTTGTATCTCCCCCAGCGCTTAGAACAGTGCTCGGCACATAGTAAGGGCTTAACAAATACCATCATTATTATTATTATCATTATTATTCTGAATCCCAGGCCCGAGTTCTATCAACTACACCGTACTGCTTTACTATGACCTCCCAATCAATCAATCAATCAATCGTATTTATTGAGCGCTTACTGGGTGCAGAGCACTGTACTAAGCGCTTGGGAAGTCCAAGTTGGCAACATCTAGAGACAGTCCCTACCCAACAGTGGGCTCACAGTCTAGAAGGGGGAGACAGAGAACAAAACCAAACATACTAACAAAATAAAATAAATAGAATAGATATATACAAGTAAAATAGAGTAATAAATACATACAAACATATATACATATATACAGGTGCTGAGGGGAAGGGAAGGAGGTAAGATGGGGGGGATGGAGAGGGGGACGAGGGGGAGAGGAAGAAAGGGGCTCAGTCTGGGAAGGCCTCCTGGAGGAGGGGAGCTCTCAGTAGGGCCTTCAAGGGAGGAAGAGAGCGAGCTTGGCGGATGGGCAGAGATGTTCCTGGCCCAAGTCTGGGGATACCTTCCATCCCCTCAATCATTCAATCGTATTTACTGAGCGCTTACTGTGTGCAGAGCACTGTATTAAGCACTCGGGAGAGTACCGTGGCTCAGTGGAAAGAGCACGGACTTTGGAGTCAGAGGTCAGGGGTTCAAATCCCGGCTCCGCCACTTGTCAGCTGGGTGACTTTGGGCAAATCACTTCACTCCTCTGGGCCTCAGTTCCCTCATCTGGAAAATGGGGATGAAGACTGTGAGCCCCACGTGGGACAACCTGATTACCGTGTATCCCCCCCAGTGCTTAGAGCAGTGCTTTGCACATAGTAAGCGCTTAATAAATGCCATTATTATTATTATTACAATATAACAGAGGCAGACGCATTCCCTGCCCACAAGGAGCTTACACACTAGAGGGGAAAACAGACTTTGAATTATTCATTCATTCATTCATTCAATGGTATTTATTGAGCGCTTACTGTGTGCAGAGCACTGTGCTAAGGGCTTGGGACGTCCAAGTTGGCAACATAGAGAGACTGTCCCTACCCGACAACGGGCTCACAGTCTAGAAGGGGGAGACAGACAACAAAACAAAGCAAATAAGCAAGTAGAAGAGGCAGAAGCAGCGTGGCTCAGTGGAAAGAGCCCGGGCTTTGGAGTCAGAGGTCACGGGTTCAAATCGCACCTCCGCCAATTGTCAGCTGTGTGACTTTGGGCAAGTCACTTCACTTCTCTGGGTCTCAGTTCCCTCATCTGTAAATTGGGGATGAAGACTGTGAACCCCCCTGTGGGACAACCTCATCACCTTGTAACCTCCCCAGCGCTTAGAACAGTGTTTTGCACATAGTAAGAGCTTAACAAATGCCATCATTATTATTATTATTAAATAAACAGACAACAATACCATCAGAATAACAGAATTATAGCTCTATACACATCATTAATCAAGGCCAGTCTCCTGTGGCTTGAATCAGGTGATCACGTCAGCAGAATATTTGTGGAAATTCATTCACTCGTTCAATCATATTTACTGAGTGCTTACTGTGTGCAGAGCACTGGACTAAGCGCTTGGGAAGTACAAGTTAGCAACATATAGAGACGGTCCCTACCCAACAGCGGGCTCACAGTCTAGAAGAAGTGCCATTTAGAGAAACAGCGTGGGTCAGTGGAAAGAGCCCGGGCTTTGGAGTCAGAGGTCATGGGTTCGAATCCTGGATCCACCACAAGTCTGCTGTGTGACCTTGGGCAAGTCACTTAACTTCTCTGAGCCTCAGTGAAACAAACAAACAAACAATAAATTAATAAATAGAGGATGCATCGCCTGCATCCTCTGGTCTCCCCCCAGCCCAGATTCCCTGGCCCCGCTGTGTCCCGCTCCCTCATTAGAGAAGCAGCGTGGCTCAGTGGAAAGAGCCCGGGCTTTGGAGTCAGAGGTCATGGGTTCGAATTCCGGCTCCGCCACATGTCTGCTGTGTGACCTGCTGAGAGCTCACCTCCTCCAGGAGGCCTTCCCAGATTGAGCCCCTTCCTTCCTCTCCCCCTCGTCCCCCTCTCCATCCCCCCCATCTTACCTCCTTCCCTTCCCCACAGCACCTGTATATATGTTTGTACAGGTTTTTTTACTCTATTTATTTATTTATTTATTTTACTTGTACATATCTATTCTATTTATTTTATTTTGTTAGTATGTTTGGTTTTGTTCTCTGTCTCCCCCTTTTAGACTGTGAGCCCACTGTTGGGTAGGGACTGTCTCTGTATGTTACCAACTTGTACTTCCCAAGCGCTTAGTCCAGTGCTCTTCACATAGTAAGCGCTCAATAAATACGATTGATGATGATGACCTTAGGCAAGTCACTTAACTTCTCTGAGCCTCAGTTCCCTCATCTGTAAAATGGGGATGAAGACTGTGAACCCCCCATGGGACAACCTGATCACTTTGTATCCCCTCCAGCGCTTAGAACAGTGCTTTGACATAGTAAGCGCTTAAAAAATGCCAACTTTATTATTATTATCTCAGGGAGGACAAAGAAACAGGCCCAGGCCGTGGAGCCGGACGGGGAGGGGGTTGGTGTTGCTTTTTAAGGGACCCCTAAATTGCCTCCATCCCTCTCCTCCTCCTCCTCCCCCACCAGAGAACCAACTACAACTCCTGAATTCAAGCAGAGGCTTTTGTGTGTCGCATGTGTTGCGGGGAACAAAGCTCTCCCCGGGTGGAAGAAAAGCTCCTATTCAGCAGCCGGTTTGCTCTCATTTTAATTGCTTCCACTCCAGCCTCCCCTCCTTCCTCATCCGGGCCCAGTTCCCAGGGCGGCCCAGTCCGGCCCATTCAATCAATCAATCAATCAATCATCAATCAATCGTATTTATCGAGCGCTTACTGTGTGCAGAGCACTGGACTAAGCGCTTGGGAAGTCCAAGTTGGCAACATAGCACTCTCTCCACCTCTCTCCACCTTTCATTTTCATTCACTCGTTCATTCAATCATATTTATTGAGCGCTTACTGTGTGCAGAGCACTGGACTCAGCGCTTGGGAAGACCAAGTTGGCAACATCGAGAGACGGTCCCTACCCAACAGTGGGCTCACAGTCTAGGAGGGGGAGACAGAGAACAAAACCAAACACACTAACAAAATAAAATAAATAGAATAGATAGGTACAAGTAAAATAAATAAATAAATAAATAGAGTAATAAATATGTACAAACATATATACAGGTTCGTGTTTGTGCCCACCGAACAAACCGAGCACTTCAGAGGATCCTAAAGCGACTTCTAAATGCAGTTGTAACCATCATCACCATCATCATCATCATCAATCGTATTTATTGAGCGCTTACTATATGCAGAGCACTGTACTAAGCACTTGGGAAGTACAAATTGGCAACATCTAGAGACAGTCCCTACCCAACAGTGGGCTCACAGTCTAAAAGGGGGAGACAGAGAACAAAACCAAACATACTAACAAAATTAAATAAATAGAATAGATAGAACCACAGCACAGGGTCATTATGGGCAGGGAATTATGTCTTCCTTCCTCTCCCCCTCTCCATCCTCCCCATCTTACCTCCTTCCCTTCCCCACAGCACCTGTATATATGGATATATGTTTGCACATATTTATTACTCTATTTATTTATTTATTTTATTTGTGCATATCTAGTCTATTTATTTTATTTTGTTAGTATTTTTGGTTTTGTTCTCTGTCTCCCCCTTTTAGACCGTGAGCCCACTGTTGGGTAGGGACCATCTCTAGATGTTGCCAACTTGGACTTCCCCAGCGCTTAGTCCAGTGCTCTGCACACAGTAAGTGCTCAATAAATACGATTGATTGATTGATTGATGTCTGTTATATTTTCCGTTGTGCTCTCCCAAGTGTCAGTACAGTGCTCCGCACACGGTAAGCGCTCGGTAAATACAACTACCTGACCGTGTCTAATAATAAATAATCCCCCTTTTTAGACTGTGAGCCCACTGTTGGGTAGGGACTGTCTCTATATGTTGCCAACTTGGACTTACCAAGCGCTTAGTACAGTGCTCTGCACACAGTAAGCACTCAATAAATGCGATTGATTGATTGATTGATTGATTGATTGACCACCTTGTATTCTCTCCCGGTGCTTAATACATGCTCTGCACACGGTAAGCATTTTAAAAATACTTTTACTACCACCGGGTGACTAAGTTAGTAACTTTCTTCTTTCTTCAGTTTCCACAGCCCTGGGCCCGACAATTAATCGATGGAATTGATTTGAGTTAGACGGCTCTGCCGCTTGTCCGCCGGGTGACCTTCAGAAAGTCACTTAGTGTCTCTGTGCCTCAGTTCCCTCATCTGTAAAATGGGGATGAACACAGTGACGGGACAACCTGATCACCCCAGCGCTTAGAACAGTGCTTTGCACGTAGTAGGTGCTTAATAAATGCCATTATTATTATTATTACTTCAGTTCTCTGTGCCTCAGTTCCCTCATCTGTGAAATGGGGGTTAATAATAATAATGATGATGGCATTTATTAAGCACTTACTATGTGCAAAGCACTGTTGAGGTTACAAGGTGATCGGGTGTCCCACGTGGGGCTCACAATCTTAATCCCCATTTTACAGATGAGGTCACTGAGGCCCAGAGAAGTCAAGTGACTTGCCCAAAGTCACACAGCTGACAATTGGTGGAGGCGGGGTTTGAACCCATGACCTCCGACTCCAAAGCCCGGGCTCTTTTCCACTGAGCCACGCTGCTTCTCTAAGAGAGAGGCAAGAGTTAAGAGTGTGTTAATAAATGCCATTATTATTATTGGAAAGCGCTATTAGTGCTATTGGAAAGAGCACGGTCACGGGTTCAAATCTCCTCTCCGCCAGTTGTCAGCTGTGTGACTTTGGGCAGGTCACTTAACTTCTCTGGGCCTCAGTTGCCTCATCTGTAAAATGGGAATTAAGACTGTGAGCCCCCCCGGGGGACAACGTGATCACCTTGTAACCTCCCCAGAGCTTAGAACAGTGCTTTGCACATAATAAGCGCTTAATAAATGGCATTATTATTATTATTACTTTAGTTCTCTGTGCCTCAGTTGCCTCATCTGTAAAATGGGAATTAAGACTGTGAGCCCCCCGGGGGACAACCTGATCACCTTGTAACCTCCCTAGCGCTTAGAACAGTGCTTTGCACAAAATAAGCGCTTAATAAATGGCATTATTATTATTATTACTTTAGTTCTCTGTGCCTCAGTTGCCTCATCTGTAAAATGGGAATTAAGACTGAGAGCCCCCCGGGGGACAACCTGATCACCTTGTAACCTCCCCAGCGCTTAGAACTGTGCTTTGCACATAATAAGCGCTTAATAAATGGCATTATTATTATTATTACTTAAGTTCTCTGTGCCTCAGTTCCCTCATCTGTGAAATGGGGGGTAAGAGTGCGAGCCCCATCTGGAACGCAGGAGTTGAGAGCTGAGGGAGAAGCGGCCGGTCCTCGGAGGAAGGACAATCAAAGATGGAAACCCGAGCTCTTCCTGGGAGAGAAGTGTGTCCTTATGGCAGGCCCTCTCAATCAATCAATCAATCAATCATATTTATTGAGCGCTTACTGTGTGCAGAGCACTGTACTAAGCACTTGGGAAGTACAAGTTGGCAACATATAGAGACAGTCCCTACCCAACAGTGGGCTCCTCTCCAGAGGAGCGCCTTATTCCCTGGTCTTTAGTCGTTCAGTCAGTCAGTCAGTCAGTTGTATTTATTGAGTACTTATTGCAGTGTAGCTCAGTGGAAAGAGCACGGTCATGGGTTCAAATCCCCGCTCTGCCAGCTGTCAGCTGTGTGACTTTGGGCAGGTCACTTAATCAATCAATCAATCGTATTTAGTGAGCGCTTACTGTGTGCAGAGTACTGGACTAAGCGCTTGGAAAGTCCAAGTTGGCAACATCTAGAGACGGTCCCTACCTAACAGTGGGCTCACAGTCTAGAAGGGGGAGATAGAGAACAAAACCAAACATACTAACAAAATAAAATAAATAGAATAGATATGTACAAGTAAAATAAATAAATGGAGTAATAAATATGTGCAAACATATATATATATATATATATATATATATATATATATATATATATATTTAACTTCTCTGTGTCTCAGCTGCCTCATCTGTAAAATGGGGACAAAGACTGTGAGCCCCCCGGGGGACAACCTGATCACCTTGTATCCCCCCCAGCGCTTAGAAAAGTGCTTTGCACATAGTAAGCGCTTAATAAATGCCATCAGCTTGCAGAGCACTGTACTAAGCACTTGGAAGTGTACAATACAACCAAAAACAAGACAACTTGTACTTCCCAAGCACTTAGTCCAGTGCTCTGCACACAGTAAGTGCTCAGTAAATACGAATGAATGAATGAATGACAAGTTCCCTGCCCACAATGAGCTTACAGTCTAATCAATCATATTTATTGAGCGCTTACTGTGTGCAGAGCACTGTACTAAGCACTTGGGAAGTACAAGTTGGCAACATATAGAGACAGTCCCTACCCAACAGTGGGCTCACAGTCTAGAAGACTGTCTAGAGGGGGAGACGTTCATTAATGGAAATAAATTCATTCAATTCATTCAATCATACTTATCGAGCGCTTACGGTGTGCAGAGCACTGTGCTGAGCGCTTGGAAAGTACAACCCCAGCTCCGCCACATGTCTGCTGTGTGACCTTGGGCAAGTCACTTAACTTCTCGGAGCCTCGGCTACCTCATCTGTAAAATGGGGATGATGACTGTGAGCCCCACGCGGGGCAACCTGATCACCTTGTATCCCCCCCAGCGCTTAGAACAGTGCTTTGCACATAGTAAGCGCTTAACAAATGCCATCGTTATCATTATTACAATTCAGCAACAAATAGAGACAATCCCTGCCCACAGCGGGCCCACAGTCTAGAAGTCTAGAATGAGCCCCTTCCTTCCTCTCCCCCTCGTCCCCCTCTCCATCCCCCCCATCTTATCTCCTTCCCTTCCCCACAGCACCTGTATATATGGATATATGTTTGAACATATTTATTACTCTATTTATCTATTTATTTTACTTGTACATATCTATTCTATTTTATTGTATTTTGTTAGTATGTTTGGTTTTGTTCTCTGTCTTCCCCTTTTAGACTGTGAGCCCACTGTTGGGTAGGGACCATCTGTAGATGTTGCCAACTTGAACTTCCCAAGCACTTAGTACAGTGCTCTGCACACAGTAAGCGCTCAATAAATACGATTGATTGATTGATTGATTGATTGAAGGGGGGAGACAGACATCAAAATATCAAGTTAAATAAATGATAGCTATGGACCTAAGCGGTGTGGGGCTGGGAGGGAGGATGAATAAAGGGAGAAAGTCAGGACGACGGTGACGTCTAGACAGTGAGCCCGCTGTTGGGTAGGGACCGTCTCTATATGTTGCCAACTTGGACTTCCCAAGCGCTTAGTACAGTGCTCTGCACACAGTAAGCGCTCAATAAATACGATTGATTGATTGATTGACGATGCAGAAGGGAGTGGGAGAAGAGGAGAGGAGGGCTTAGTCTAAATATTACTCTATTTATCTTACTTGTATTTATTCTATTTATTTTATTTGGTTAGTATGTTTGGTTTTGTTCTCTGTCTCCCTCTTCTAGACCGTGAGCCCGCTGTTGGGTAGGGACTGCCTCTATGTGTTGCCGACTTGTACTTCCCAAGCACTTAGTACAGTGCTCTGCACACAGTAAGCGCTCAGTAAATACGATTGATTGATTGATAGTCAGGGAAGACCTCTTGGAGGAGATGGGCCTTCAATAAGGCTTTGAGGGGGGGAGAGTCATTGTCTCACCGAACCCCCCAGTTGTTGGGGTACCGATCACCCCACCCCAGAATCCCACTATAATTATTATTATTATTACTGTTTTCAGTAAAATTGGGCCTCGGAGGCCAATTTTCTCTTCCCCGCAGGCCCCCCGCCGTTACCTCATCTGTAAAATGGGGATTATGAGCGTGGGACATGAACTGTGTCCAATCGGCCAAGAGGGTGGGCGAGAAGGGGGCATCTTAGATTTCCCTCCCTCTTCACCACGTTTGTACAGTTACTGAGATGGGTCTAATATAGAAATGCCTAAAATATTTTTGGTAACTGAGGGCCAGAGAAGTTAAGTGTATGTGTATATATATATATATATACATACATATATATGTATGTATGTATATATATATATATGTATATATATATACTTGTACATATTTATTACTCTATTTATTCATTTATTTATTTTACTTGTACCTATCTATTCTATTTATTTCATTTTGTTAGTACATTTGGTTTTGTTCTCCGTCTCCCCCTTTTAGACTGTGAGCCCACTGTTGGGTAGGGACTGTCTCTATGTGTTGCCAACTTGGACTTCCCAAGCGCTTAGAACAGTGCTCTGCACACAGTAAGCGCTCAATAAATATGATTGATTGATTGATTGATTAAGTGACTTGCCCAAAGTCACACAGCTGACAAGTGGCGGAGCCAGGATTTGAACCCATGTAACCTCCCCAGCGCTTAGAACAGTGCTTTGCACATAGTAAGCGCTTAATAAATGCTATCATTATTATTATTATTAGGGGTTGTGTCTAGTCTGATAACCTTGTATTTACTCTCTGCAATTAGCATAAGCATGTAATGCATGATACCATTTTTATACCAGTTTAGAACATGGGGCGATGCCGATTTCTTGATTTCTTTTAGCTTGGTTTGGGTGCTGTGGAATCCAGAATGCGATGTCAATGCATTAGGAATCCCCACATCTCTGTGAGAGAAGTTGGGAGCATGTTACATCCTCCCCAATCAATCAATCAATCAATCAATCATATTTATTGAGCGCTTACTGTGTGCAGAGCACTGTACTAAGCGCTTGGGAAGTACAAGTTGGCAACATATAGAGATGGTCCCTACCCAACAGCGGGCTCACAGTCTAAAAGGGGGAGACGGCGAACAAAACCAAACATACTAACAAAATAAAATAAATAGAATAGATATGTACAAGTAAAATAAATAGAGTAATAAGTATGTACAAACATATATCCATATATACAGGTGCTGTGGGGAAGGAAAGGAGGTAAGATGGGGGGATGGAGAGGGGGACGAGGGGGAGAGGAAGGAAGGGGCTCAGTCTGGGAAGGCCTCCTGGAGGAGGTGAGCCCTCCCCAGTTTTCAGAGACAAAAAACTGAGGCAAAAAAATGGATTTAATGATTTACCTCAGGGCACTCAGCCAGTCAGAGAACTGAGATTTTTCGAATTCTGTTTCTTTACCAACAAAATCTTGCCATTTCAGATCATTTTTTAAAAAACTTAAGGTATTTGTTAAGCACTTACTATCAATCAATCGCATTTATTGAGCGCTTACTATATACAAGGCACTGTACTGGGGAAGCAGCTTGGCCCGGGCTTGGGAGTCAGAGGTTGTGGGTTCGAATCCCTCTCCTGCCATTTTTCAGCTGTGTGACTTTGGGCCAGTCACTTTACTTCTCTTGAGAAGCAGCATGGCTCAGCAGAAAGAGCACGGGCTTTGGAGTCAGAGGTTATGGGTTTGAATCCCGCTCCGCCACATGTCCGCTGTGTGACCTTGGGCAAGTCGCTTCACTTCTCTGAGCCTCAGTTACCTCATCTGGAAAACGGGGATTAAGACTGTGAGCCCCACGTGGGACAACCTGATCACCTTGTATCCCCCCCAGCACTTAGAACAGTGTTTTGCACATAGTAAGTGCTTAACAAATGCTATTATTATTATTATTGTTATTATTATTATTATTATCTACCCTCTGCTTAGTACAGAGCCTGGCACATAGCAAGCGCTTAACAAATACCATTAAATAAAGAAAAGTGGAGCCACTGGTCCAGGCTGGGGGCCCCGTGACCCTGATTCCCCCCGCCCTACCTCCTTCCCCTCCCCACAGCACCTGCATATATGTTCATACAGATTTATTACTCTATTTATTTTACTTGTACATATTTACTATTCTATTTATTTTGTCAATGATGTGCATCTAGCTTTAATTCTATTTATTCTGATGACTTGACACCTGATCACATGTTTTGTTTTGTGGTCTGTCTCCCCCTTCTAGACTGTGAGCCCTTTGTTGGGTAGGGAACTTCTCTAGATGCTCTGCACACAGTAAGCGCTCAATAAATACAACTGAATGAATGAATAGATGTTGCCGACTTGTACTTCCCAAGCGCTTAGTCCAGTGCTCTGCACACAGTAAGCGCTCAAGCAGCGTGGCTCGGTGGAAAAAGCCCGGGCTTTGGAGTCAGTGGTCAGGGGTTCAAATGAGGTCACTGAGGCCCAAAGAATCAATCAATCAATCAATCAATCGTATTTATTGAGCACTTACTGTGTGCAGAGCACTGTACTAAGTGCTTGGGAAGTACAAGTTGGCAACATAGCACTCTCTCCACCTCTCTCCACCTTTCATTTTCATTCATTCATTCATTCAATCATATTTATTGAGCGCTTACTGTGTGCAGAGCACTGGACTAAGCGCTTGGGAAGTCCAAGCTGGCCACATCTAGAGACAGTCCCTACCCAACAGTGGGCTCGCAGTCTAGAAGAGGGAGACAGAGAACAAAACAAAACTTATTAACAAAATAAAATAAATAGAATGAACAAATACAAATAAAATAAATAAATACATAGAGTAATAGTAATAGAGTAATATGTTGCCAACTTGTACTCCCCAAGTGCTTAGTACAGTGCTGTGCGAACAGTAAGTGCTCAATAAATACAATTGAATGAATGAATGAGAGTACAATGCAATACAATATACAGTACAATATATAGTACATACAATTGAATGAATGAATGAATGGAAATTCCCTTTAGGCACCCCAACCTCAACCTCTCAGCACTTACATACGTATCTGGAATATATTTATTTATATTAATAGCTGTCTCCCCCTCTAGACCGCAAGTTCCTTGTGGGCAGGGGACACGTCTACTAGCTGCTATATTGTACTCTCATTCATTCATTCATTCATTCAATCATATTTATTGAGCGCTTACTGCATGCAGAGCACTGGACTAAGCGCTTGGGGAGTACAAATTGGCAACATATAGAGACGGTCCCTACCCAACAGCGGGCTTACAGTCTAGAAGGGGGAGACAGACAACAAAACAAAACAACATATTAACAAAATAAAATAAATAGCATAGAAAATATGTACAAGGAAAATAAATAGAGTAATAAATATGTACAAACATACCTACAGGTTCATTCATTTCATTCATTCAATCATATTTATTGAGCGCTTACTATGTGCAGATCACTGGACTGAGCGCTTGGGAAGTCCAAGTTGGCAACATAGAGAGACGGTCCCTACCCAACAGCGGGCTCACAGTCTAGAAGGGGGAGACAGACAACAAAACAAAACATATTAACAAAATAAAATAAATAGAATAAATATGTACAAATAAAATAAATAAATAGAGTAATAAATATGTACAAACATATACGTATATACAGGTGCTGTGGGGAGGGGAATCAATCAATCAATCAATCGTATTTATTGAGCGCTTACTATGTGCAGAGCACTGTACTAAGCGCTTGGGAAGTACAAATTGGCATCACATAGAGACAGTCCCTACCCAACAGTGGGCTCACAGTCTAAAAGGGGGAGACAAAGAACAGAACCAAACCAAACATACCAACAAAATAAAATAAGTAGGATAGAAATGTACAAGTAAAATAAATAAATAAATAAATAAATAGAGTAATAAATATGTACAACCATAGGGGAAGGAGGTAAGGCGGGGGGGAATGGAGAGGGAGAGGAGGGGGAGAGGAAGGAGGGGGCTCAGTCTGGGAAGACCTTATTTATTGAGCGTTTACTGTGTGCAGTGCACTGTACTAAGCGCTTGGGGAGTACAAGTTGGCAAAACATAGAGACGGTCCCTACCCAAAGTGCTTAGAATAGAGCTCTGTACACAGTAAGAGCTCAATATATATAATTAATTGATTGAATGATCAACTGGGTATGTTAAGAGCTGTGTGACTTTGGGCAAGTCACTTCACTTCTCTGGGCCTCAGTTCCCTCATCTGTAAAATGGGGATTAAGGCTGTGAGCCCCATGAGGGACAACCTGATCACCTTGTAACCTCCCCAGCGCTTAGAACAGTGCTTTGCATGGAGTAAGTGCTTAATAAATGTCATTATTATTATTATTATTATTATTATTACTAGGTGCCAAGCACTGTAAGAGGAGTTGGAGAAAATGCAAGATGATCTGCACACAGTAAGCACTCAATAAATACGATTGATTGATTGATTGATTCTCTGGGCCTCAGTTCCCTCATCTGTAAAATGGGGATGAAGACTGTGAGCCCCCGGTGGGACAACCTGATCACCTTGTAACCCCCCAGCGCTTAGAACAGTGCTTTGCACATAGTAAGCGCTTAATAAATGCTATCATTAAATTATATTAAATTAAATCAGGCACAGTCCCTGCCTCACACGGGGCTCTCGGACTAAAGAAGGAGAACCGGGATTGAACGCCCATTTTACAGTAGAGGAAACTGGAGCCCAGAGAAACTTACCGGAGGTCACACAGCAGGTTGGCCTTGAAATGCCAGAAAAGGTGTCAATATTTGATGTAGTAATCGTGGTATTTGTTTGGGAAAGGAAGCGGAGAACCCCAAAGTCCTGGTCAGCCTCCCTCAGTGGGAAACTCCGGGATTTCTCACCTTTTGCCACTTCCTTCTTGGACTCCATATCCCCTTCGAGGTTACTAACTCAAGTCCAGGCCTTGGAATAATAATAATAATAATAATGGCATTTATTAAGCCCTTTTTAGACCCCCTTTTAGACTGTGAGCCAAATGTTGGGTAGGGACTGTCTCTATATGTTGCCAATTTGTACTTCCCAAGTGCTTAGTACAGTGCTGTGCACATAGTAAGCGCCCAATAAATACGATTGATGATGATGATGATGATTAAGCGCTTACTATGTGCCAAGCACTATTCTAAGCGCTGGGGAGGTTACAAGGTGATCAGGTTGTCTCACGGGGGGGCTCACAGTCTTCATCCTCATTTTACAGATGAGGAAACTGAGGAAGTCTGAGTTGAAAGAGCTTCCCAGAAGTATGGAAAAGTATTCTACCCCTACTTCCAGGTCTTCGTTGCATTTTCCAGCATGGCTGCATAGAATAAGTAGAACTGATTTACTCCCCTGACAAGGAATCTATCAAGACACGAAGAATCAGTCTTGACTAGTGGACTAGTGGACTATTTGTACATATCTATTCTATTTATTTTATTTTGTTAGTACGTTTGGTTTTGTTCTCTGTCTCCCCCTTTTAGACTGTGAGCCCACTGTTGGGTAGGGACTGTCTCTATATGTTGCCAACTTGGACTTCCCAAGCGCTTAGTACAGTGCTCTAAACACAGTAAGTGCTCAATAAATATGATTGATTGATTGATTGAAAGAACAGGAGCCTAGGAGTCAGCAGGTCCTGGGTTCTAATCCCCGCTCCACCACTCGTCTGCTGTGTGACCTTGGGAAAGTCGCTTCATCTCTCTAGGCCTCAGTTATCTCATCTACAAAATGGAGATTAAGACTGTGAGCCCCATGTGCATATTTGTACCGATTTATTATGTTATTCATTATTTATTTATTTTTATTTATTTATCCCGACTCCACCGATTGTCAGCTGTGTGACTTTGGGCAAGTCACTTCACTTCTCTGGGCCTCAGTTCCCTCATCTGTAAAATGAGGATGAAGCCTGTGAGCCCGCCGTGGGACAACCTGATCACCTTGGTAACTTCCCCAGAGCTTAGAACAGTGCTTAGCATGTAGTCCACTTATAAGCTGTGTGGCTTATAAGTATCTTGTACCCCCCGCCCCCAGTGCTTAGAACAGTGCTTTGCACATAGTAAGCGCTTAATAAATGCCATTATTATTATTACTCTATTTTATTTGTACATATTTACTATTCTATTTATTTTGTTAACGATGCGCCTGTAGCTTTAATTCTATTTGTTCTGACGATTTTGACACCTGTCTACAGGTTTTGTTCTGTTGTCTGTCTCCCCCTTCTATCAATCAATCAATCAATCGTATTTATTGAGCGCTTACTGTGTGCAGAACACTGTACTAAGCGCTTGGGAAGTACAAGTTGGCAACATATAGAGACAGTCCCTACCCAACAGTGGGCTCACAGTCTAGAAGGGGGAGACAGAGAACAAAACCAAACATACTAACAAAATAAAATAAATAGAATAGATATGTACAAGTAAAATAAATAAATAGAGTAATAAATGTGTACAAACATATATACATATACACAGGCGCTGTGGGGAAGGGAAGGAGGCAAGATGGGGGGGATGGAGAGGGGACGAGGGGGAGAGGAAGGAAGGGGCTCAGTCTGGGAAAGCCTCCTGGAGGAGGTGAGCTCTCAGTAGGGCCTTGAAGGGAGGAATCAATCGTATTTATTGAGCGCTTACTGTGTGCAGAGCACTGTATTAAGCACTTGGGAAGTACAAGCTGGCAACATATAGAGACAGTCTCTACCCAACAGTGGGCTCACAGTCTAGAAGGGGGAGACAGAGAACAAAACCAAACATACTAACAAAATAAAATCAATACAATAGACACGCACAAGTTAAATAAATAGAGTAATGAACATGTACAAACATACTTACATATATACAGGTGCTGTGGGGAAGGGAGCCTGTTGTTGCATAGGGACCGTCTCTATATGTTGCCAACTTGGACTTCCCGAGCGCTTAGTATGGTGCTCTGCACACAGTAAGCGCTTAATAAATACAATTGAATGAATGGAATGGAATGAGGCCCAGAGAAGTGAAGTGACTTGCCCGAAGTCACACAGCTGACAATTGGCGGAGTCGGAATTTGAACCCATGACCTCTGACTCCAAAGCCCGGGCTCTTTCCACTGAGCCACGCTGCTTCTCAAGCCCTCTGGAAGCCTCTGCTCCTTGTGGTTAGGGATCACGTCTACCTACCCTGTTGTACCATACTCTCCCAAGCGCTTAGCACAGTGCTCTCCCAACCACGTGCTCTGTACACAGGAATAATAATAATAGTGACAACATTTATTTTATTTTGTTAGTATGTTTGGTTTTGTTCTCTGTCTCCCCCTTTTAGACTGTGAGCCCACTGTTGGGTAGGGACCGTCTCTATATGCTGCCAACTTGTGCTTCCCAAGCGCCTAGTACAGTGCTCTGCACACAGTAAGCGCTCAATAAATATGATTGATTGATTGATTGATTAAGCACTTACTGTGTGCAAAGCACTAAGTGCTGGGGAGGTTACAAGGTGATCAGGTTGTCTCACAGGGGGGCCTCACAGTCATTCATTCATTCGTATTTATTGAGCGCTTACTGTGTGCAGAGCACTGTAGTAAGCGCTTGGGAGAAGACAATGCAACACTAAACAGACACAGTCCCTGCAGACATTAATATAAGTAAATTACTCATTCAATCGTATTTATTGAGCGCTTACTGTGTGCAGAGCACTGTACTAAGCGCTTGGGAGAAGACAATGCAACACTAAACAGACACAGTCCCTGCAGGCATTAAGTAAATTATTCATTCATTCATTGTCTTCATCCCCATTTGACAGATGAGGGAACTGAGGCCCAGAGAAGTAAAGCGACTTGCCCAAAGCCACCCAGCTGGCAATCGGAAGAGCCAGGATTTGAACCCATGACCTCGGACTCCAAAGCCCAGGCTCTTTCCGCTGAGCCACGCTGCTTCTCTAAGGAAGCAGCTTCTAAGGAAGCGCTTAGCAAATACCACCGACTGAATGAGTGGAAGCCCCTTGTTTGGCTATTTTTTTGTGGTACTTGTTAAGTGCTCCCTGTTCTAGGCGCGGGGTAGATCCAAGCTACTCAGGCTTAGGAAAGTGAAGTGACTTGTCCAAGGTCACACGTCAGACAGACTTTTAGACTGTGAGCCCACTGTTGGGTAGGGACTGTCTCTCTATGTTGCCAACTTGGACTTCCCAAGCGCTTAGTCCAGTGCTCTGCACACAGTCAGCGCTCAATAAATACGATTGATTGAATGATTGATTGACTTTCTGACTCCAGGCCCGGGCTCTAACCATCATCATCATCATCAATCGTATTTATTGAGCGCTTACTGTGTGCAGAGCACTGTACTAAGCGCTTGGGAAGTCCAAGTTGGCAACATAACCGTTAGACCATGTTGCTCCTTCCCCCAGAGCGCTAGTTGGAAACCCGTGAATAACATCACGGAATTTGTGAGGGGAAAGATTGTCCCTTTCTGGATTGGTGCGGGGGGCCCGGCGAGGCTTGGTGAACTGGATTTACCTTCATTTATTCTGTCAGTCAGTCGTATTTATTGAGCGCTTCCTGTGAGCGAGGCACTATACTAAGCTCTTGGGCCTCAGTGACCTCATGTGTTGCCAATTTGTACTTCCCAAGCGCTTTGTACAGTGCTCTGCACATAGTAAGCGCTCAATAAATACGATTGATTGATTGATTGAGAAGCAGCGGGGCTCAGTGGAAAAGAGCCCGGGCTTTGGAGTCAGAGGTCATGGCTCAGCTGGGTGACTTGGGGCAAGTCGCTTCATCATCATCATCATCATCAATCGCATTTATTGAGCGCTTACTGTGTGCAGGGCACTGTACTAAGCACTTGGGAAGTACAAATTGGCAACATAGAGAGACAGTCCCTACCCAACAGTGGGCTCACAGTCTAAAAGGGGGAGACAGAGAAAAAAACCAAACATACTAACAAAATAAAATAAATAGAATAGATATGTACGTCAGATAAATAGAGTAATAAATATGTACAAACATATATCCATCTATACAGGTGCTGTGGGGAAGGGAAGGAGGTAAGATGGGGAGGATGGAGAGGGGGACGAGGGGGAGAGGAAAGAAGGGGCTCAGTCTGGGAAGGCCTCCTGGAGGAGGTGAGCTCTCAGTAGGGCCTTGAAGGGAGGAAGAGAGTGAGCTTCTCTGCGCCTCAGTTCCCTCATCCGGAAAACGGGGATTAAAACTGGGAGCCCCCCACGTGGGACCAACTGATCACCTTGTAACCTCCCCAGCGCTTAGAACAGTGCTTTGCACGTAGTAAGCGCTTAACAAATGCCATCATTGTTATTATCTGTAAAATGGGGATGAAGCCTGTAAAATGGGGATGGAGGCCTTCCCAGACTGAGCCCCCTCCTTCATCATCATCATCATCATCAATCGTATTTATTGAGCGCTTACTGTGTGCAGAGCACTGTACTAAGCGCTTGGGAAGTAAAAATTGGCAACATATAGAGACAGTCCCTACCCAACAGTGGGCTCACAGTCTAAAAGGGGGAGAATTTCCTCCCTCTCCATCCTTCTCCTTCCTCTCCATCCCCACCGCCTTACCTCCTTCCCCTCCCTACAGCACCTGTATATATGTTTGTACGGATTTATTACTCTATTTATTTATTTATTTTACCTTTACATATCTATTCTATTTATTTAATTTTCTTAATATGTTTTGTTTTGTTCCCTGTCTCCCCCTTCTAGACTGTGAGCCCGCTGTTGGGTAGGGACCGTCTCTAGATGTTGCCAACTTGGACTTCCCAAGCGCTTAGTCCAGTGCTCTGCACACAGTGAGCGCTCAATAAATACGATCGAATGAATGAATGAATGAATGAACGAAGCCTGTGAGCCCCCTGTGGGACAACATATTGTACATATTTACTGTTCTATTTATTTCATTTTGTTAATATGTTTTGTTTTGTTGTCTATCTCCCCCTTCTAGACTGTGAGCCCGTAGTTGGGTAGAGACCATCTCTATATGTTGCCAACTTGTACTTCCCAAGCACTTAGTCCAGTGCTCTGCACACAGTAAGTGCTCAATAAATGTGGTTGAATGAATGAATGAACAACCTTATCACCTTGTAACCTCCCCAGTGCTTAGAGCAGTGTTTTGCACATAGTAAGCGCTTAATAAATGCCATTATTATTATTATTATTATTATTGTATCCCTGTCTAGGCCCGGCCTTGGTCAGACCCCTTCATTACCACCCCGCCAGGCCGAACCTCTGAACCAACCTAACTGTCCCTTCAAAATTCTGCCACAGGGCGAGCAGAAGCATTCGTCATTCAGTCAATCAATCATATTTATTTATCGTACTTATTTGAGAAGCAGCGTGACTCAGTGGAAAGAGCCCGGGCTTTGGAGTCAGAGGTCATGGGTTCAAATCCCGGCTCCGCCAACTGTCAGCTGGGTGACTTTGGGCAAGTCCCTTTATTCACTTAATAAATGCCATTATTATTCTTCTTCTCTGGGCCTCAGTTTCCTCATCTATAAAATGGGGATGAAGACTGTGAGCCCCTGTGGGACAACCTGATCACCTTGGAACCACCCCAGCGCTTAGAACAGTGCTTTGCACATAAGTAAGCACTTAATAAGACCCGTGGGGCTCCCAGTCTTCACCCCCATTTTCCAGATGAGGGAACTGAGGCCCAGAGAAGTGAAGCGACTGGCCCAAAGTCACCCAGCTGACAAGCGGCGGAGTCGGGACCTCTGACTCCCAAGCCCAGGCTCTTTCCACTGGGCCACGCTGCTTCTCCTCAGGGAGGGAAAGACAAGAATCTGCTGGGGGAGGGCAGGGATGGACTCAGGGGTCAAGAAAAAGAATTCCTGACTCAGTGAGCAGCTCAATCAGTCCCAACACTGATGATCTTGGATATAATAATAATGGTATTTGTTAAACGCTTACTATGTGCAAAGCACCCTTCTAAGCGCTCCCCCTTCTAGACTGTGAGCCCACTGTTGGGTAGGGACTGTCTCTATATGTTGCCAACTTGCACTTCCCAAGTGCTTAGTACGGTGCTCTGCACACAGTAAGCGCTCAATAAATACGATTGATTGATTGATTGATTGATTGGAAGGGACTGTTCTAAGTGCTGGATCGACTGAATTGGACTCAGGTCCCGGCTTTCCAAGCAGCGCGGCTCAGTGGAAAGGGCCCGGGCTTGGGAGTCGGAGGTCGTGGGTTCTAATCCCGCCACCACCACTGATCAGCCGTGTGACTTTGGGCAAGTCACTTCCCTTCTCTGGGCCTCAGTGACCTCATCTGGAAAATGGGGATTAAGACTGTGAGCCCCACTGTGGGACAACCTCTTAGTACGGTGCTCTGCCCAAAGGAAGCACTTAATAAATTCAACTGATCGATCGATTGATTGATGATGATGATGATGATGGTATTTGTTAAGCTCTTACTATGTGCCAAGCACTGTTCATTCATTCATTCATTCAATTGTATTTATTGAGCACTTACTGTGTGCAGCGCAGTCATTCATTCGATCGTATTTATCGAGCACTTACTGTGTGCAGAGCGCTGTACTAAGCGCTTGGGAAGTACAAATTGGCAACATATAGAGACGGTCCCTACCCAACAATGGGCTCATGGTCTAAAAGGGACTGTTTTAAGCGCTGGATTGACTGAATTGGACTCAGGTCCCGGCTTTCCAAGCAGCGTGGCTCAGTGGAAGGAGCCCGGACTTGGGAGTCAGAGGTCATGGGTTCAAATCCCGGCTCCACCACTTATCAGCCATGTGACTTTGGGGAAGTCACTTCCCTTCTGTGGGCCTCAGTTCCCTCATCTGTGAAATGGGGATTAAGACTGTGAGCCCCACGTGGGACAACCTGATCACCTTGTATCCCCCCCAGCACTTAGAACAGTGCTTTGCACATGGTAAGTGCTAAACAAATACCATCATTATTATTATTATGAGGATTAAGACTGTGAGCCCCAGATGGGACTGTGTCCAACCGGATTAGCTTGTACTTCCCCCAGCTCTTAGAACAGCGCATGACGAAAGAGCACGGGCTTTGAAGGCAGAGGTCCTGGGTTCGAGTCCCGACTCTGCCACACGTCTGCTGCATGACCTCGGGCAAGTCACTTAACTTCTCTGAGCCTCAGTTCCCTCATCTGTAAAATGAGGATGAAAACTGTGAGCCCCAAATACCATCATTATCATTATTATCATTATTCTTTGGGCCTCAGTGACCTTATCTGGAAAATGGGGATGAAGACTGTGAGCCCCCCGTGGGACAACCTGATCACCTTGTATCCCCCCCAGCGCTTAGAACAGTGCTTGGCACATAGTAAGCGCTTAACAAATACCACCATCATTATTGTTATTATGAGGATTAAGACTGTGAGCCCCAGATGGGACTGTGTCCAACCGGATTAGCTTGTACTTTCCCCAGCTCTTAGAACAGCGCATGACATATAGTAAGCACCTAACAAATACCATCATTCAGTGCTTTGCACATAATAAACGCTTAATAAATGCTATTATTATTATTATTATTAACTCAATCCTGAGACAGGGCAGGTGGGTGGCACCTAGGGGAGGCGATGGCCTCCGGAGCCAAGATGATGGGGCAGCAGTGACCACAGTGAAACAGGTCCGATTAGGGCGATCACCTGATGCCAGTCACA
This sequence comes from Tachyglossus aculeatus, assembly GCF_015852505.1. NCBI lineage: Eukaryota > Metazoa > Chordata > Mammalia > Monotremata > Tachyglossidae > Tachyglossus > Tachyglossus aculeatus. The sequence continues at coordinate 38,193,704 of NC_052086.1, forward strand.
TTCAGTCAGTCATTCAATAGTATTTATTGAGCGCTTACTGTGTGCAGAGCACTGTACTAAGCGTTTGGGAAGTCCAAGTTGGCACCATATAGAGACGGTCCCTACCCAACAGTGGGCTCACAGGCTAGAATGGGGAGACAGACAACAAAACAAAACATATTAACAAAATAAAATAAATAGAATAGTAAATATGTACAAGTAAAATAGAGTAATAAATATTCATACATTCAATCGTATTTACTGAGCGCTTACTGTGTGCAGAGCACTGTACTAAGCGCTTGGGAAGTCCAAGATGGCAACATACAGAGATGGTCCTCCTCCTCCTCCTTCATTCAATCGTATTTATTGAGCGCTTACTGTGTGCAAAGCACTGTACTAAACGCTTGGGAAGGCCAAGTTGGCAACATAGAGAGACGGTCCCTACGCAACAGCAGGCTCACAGTCTAGAGTGGGGGGACAGACAAAAAAACAAAACAAAACATATTAACAAAATAAAATTAATAGAATAGTAAATATGTTCTAGTAAAATAGAGTAATAAATATTCATTCATTCAATCATATTTATTGAGCGTATACTGTGTGCAGAGCACTGTACTAAGTGCTTGGGAAGTCCAAGATAGCAACATACAGAGACAGTCCTCCTCCTCCTCATTCATTCAATCGTATTTATTGAGCGCTTACTGTGTGCAGAGCACTGGACTAAGCGCTTGGGAAGTACAAGTTGGCAACATCTAGAGACGGTCCCTACCCGACAGCGGGCTCACAGTCTAGAAGGGGGAGACGGACAACAAAACAGAACATATTAACAAAATAAAATAAATAGAATAAATACGTACAAGTAAAATAAATAGAGTACTAAATCCGTACAAACATATATACATGTATGCTGGTGCTGTGGGGAGGGGAAGGGGGTAAGGTGGGGGGGATGGGGAGAGGAAGGAGGGGGCTCAGTCTGGGAAGGCCTCCAGGGATTGGGATGAGCTGAGAGTGCCTAGTACAGTGCCCGGCACGTAGGAAGCGCTTCAGAAAGGCCTTGGAAACCAAGAGGGAGGTTGGGAAGAGCGCATGACTGATACAAACAAAATACTTTGGCCGGGCTGAGACCCCGGGCGGACGCCTAAGCCGCTTAAGGGGATTTGGGGCAGGTATTTCTGTCCTCACACTGGCTTTGGCCTGTGGTTGTCCCGATCGCTAGCTGATGAACTGATTCTGCTTCCTCCATCCATAAGATTTCTAGACTGCGAGCCCACTGTTGGGTAGGGACCGTCTCTATACGTTGCCAACTTGTACTTCCCAAGCACGTAGTACAGTGCTCTGCACACAGTAAGCGCTCAATAAATACGATTGAATGAATGAATGAATAATAATAATAATAATAATAATAATAATAATGATGGCATTTACTAAGCTCTTACTATGTGCAATATGTACTATTGTACATATTGTATGTGGGTTGTCCCATGTGGGGTCACAGTCTTCATCCCCATATTAATAATAATAATAATAATGACATTTATTAAGTGCTTACCATGTGCCAAGCACTGTTCTAAGTGCTGGGGGAGATACAAGGTGATCAGGTTGTCCCATGGGGGGCTCACAGTCTTCACCTCCATATTAATAATAGTGGTATTTATTAAGCACTTACTATGTGCAAAGCACTGTTCTAAGCGCTGGGGGAGATACAAGGTGATCAGGTTGTCCCATGGGGGGCTCACAGTCTTCACCCCCATATTAATAGTAGTGGTATTTATTAAGCGCTTAGTATGTGCAAAGCACTGTTCTAAGCGCTGGGGAGGTTACAAGGTGATCAGGTTGTCCCATGGGGGGCTCACAGTCTTCACCCCCATATTAATAATAGTGGTATTTATTAAGCACTTACTATGTGCAAAGCACTGTTCTAAGCGCTGGGGGAGATACAAGGTGATCAGGTTGTCCCATGGGGGGCTCACAGTCTTCATCCCCATTTTACAGATGAGGTCACTGAGGCCCAGAGAAGTGAAGTGACTTGCCCAAGGTCACACAGCTGACAGTTGGCCTTCCTGCCTATGTGCTTTGGTCTGTACCCCATCAGCATGCTGATGCTCCCCCCAACCCTGAGCCCCACAGCATTTATATACATGTCCTTCTACTCTAATAATAATAATAATAATAATGGCATTTATTAAGCACTTACTATGAGCAAAGCACCGTTCTAAGCATTGGGGAGGTTATAACATGATCAGGTTGTCCCACGGGGGGCTCACAGTCTTAATCCCCATTTTACAGATAAGGTCACTGAGGCCCAGAGAAGTGAATAATAATAATAATAATGATGGCATTTATTAAGCACGTACTATGTGCAAAGCACTGTTCTAAGCGCTGGGGAGGTTACAAGGTGATCAGGTTGTCCCACGGGGGGCTCTCAGTCAATCCCCATTTTACAGATGAGGTCACTGAGGCTCAGAGAAGTGAAGTGACTTGCCCAAAGTCACCCAGCTGACAATTGGCGGAGCGGGATTTGAACCCACGACCTCTGACTCCAAACCCGGGCTCTGTCCACTGAGCCTCGCTGCTTCTCTACCGCTTCCTCTATTTGTCATTCATTTCACTGTCTAGATCCCTCACTGGAAAGGAGGACTAGACTGTGAGCCCACTGTTGGGTAGGGACCGTCTCTATATGTTGCCAACTTGTACTTCCCAAGCGCTTAGTCCAGTGCTCTGCACGCAGTAAGCGCTCAATAAATACCACTGATTGATTGAGGAGGAGGTGAGCTCACAGTAGGGCTTTGAAGGGGGGGAAGTGAGCTAGTTTGGCGGCTAGGCTTCGAAGCCAGGGAGGCACATATTTATTACTCTATTTATTTATTTATTTATTTATTTATTTATTTATTTATTTATTTATTTTACTTGTACATTTCTATCCTATTTATTTTATTTTGTTGGTATGTTTGGTTCTGTTCTCTGTCTCCCCCTTTTAGACTGTGAGCCCACTGTTGGGTAGGGACTGTCTCTATGTGTTGCCAATTTGTACTTCCCAAGCGCTTAGTCCAGTGCTCTGCACATAGTAAGCGCTCAATAAATACGATCGATTGATTGATCGATTGATTGAGAGTCACCGTCTGTGGGATTAGAGGAGGGAGGGCATGCCAGGCCAGAGGCCGTGAGATAGGCCCAATTCCTAATTTACAGATGAGGAAATAGGCACAGAGTGGTTAATTCTTTTCCGTGATTTGGGACGAGTGGGGCTGGGCCTCCAGCCCAGAGGCTGAAGGGGCAACCATCCCCTTCGGCCACGTCGGGTTGGCATCCCTGGCAGTGCCGCCTCTCGCAGCTATATGTTGTACCCATCAGTGCTGTGGACGTCCCTTCCAAAGACTCAGTTCATGGACTCCACCCAACCGTGAGCCATGACCATCAGGGGATCTGTTAGAGCATTTGCTATTTGGAAAGGTGTGTGGTTACACCTCCCCTTCGGATGAAGCGTCTAGGTCAGTGGCTATTCAATCATTTTGGTCTGGCCACCTACAAAATGGTCTGGTGACTAAAATAATCAAAATGAGCATCTTTAAAATAGGCGGGAAAAAGGGAATTTCGGGAAGTTCTTGTATGATTCCCGTAACACCATTTGAAGCATTGTTAAAAATTCAGACTTTTGAGGCCAAGAGCCAAGAGCTTAGTACAGTACTCCACACATAGTAAACACACAATAAATGTGTTTGAATTGAACAGTTGTTTCTAGAGGACCGATTGTATACTTGAACCTCATGTATATATGTATATATGTTTGTACACATTTGTTACTCTATTTATTTATTTATTTTACTTGTACATATCTATTCTATTTATTTTATTTTGTTAGTATGTTTGGTTTTGTTCTCTGTCTCCCCCTTTTAGACTGTGAGCCCACTGTTGGGTAGGTACTGTCTCTATATGTTGCCAACTTGGACTTCCCAAGCGCTTAGTACAGTGCTCTGCACACAGTAAGCGCTCAATAAATACGATTGATGATGATGATGATGATGAAGCAACTTGCCCAAAGTCACACAGCAGACAGGTGGCAGAGCCAGAACTAGAACTCGGGACTCCTGATTCCCAGTCCTGTGCTCTTTCCGCTAGGCCAAGATTGCCTCTTTGAGAGAGCCTCCCTCTTCTCCTGCCCCGATAATAATAATAGTAATAATAGCATTTATTAAGCGCTTACTATGTGCAAAGCACTGTTCTAAGCACTGGCGGGGATACAAGGTTGTCCCACGGGGGGCTCACAGTCTTCATCCCCATTTTCCAGATGAGGGAACTGAGGTACAGAGAAGTGAAGTGACTTGCCCAACGTCACACAGCTGGCAATTGGCGGAGTTGGGATTTGAACCCATGACCTCTGACTCCAAAGTCCAGGCTCGTCCCACTGAGCCACGCTGCTTCCCCAAATAAATAAGGATAACAAATCCTTCCTGCAGTAGAGGGGGTTTCTGGACCCCTCTTCCTCTGATGATGGTATTTATTAAGCGCCTACTATGTGCAAAGCACTGTCCCAAGCACTGGGGAGGTTACAAGGTGATCAGGTTGTCCCACTGGGGGCTCACAGTCTTCATCCCCATTTTCCAGATGAGGGAACTGAGGTACAGAGAAGTGAAGTGACTTGCCCAACGTCACACAGCTGGCAATTGGCGGAGTTGGGATTTGAACCCATGACCTCTGACTCCAAAGTCCAGGCTCTTCCCACTGAGCCACGCTGCTTCCCCAAATAAATAAGGATAACAAATCCTTCCTGCAGTAGAGGGGGTTTCTGGACCCCTCTTCCTCTGATGGATAAATATGATTGATTGATTGATTGATTGATGGTATTTATTAAGTGCTTACTATGTGCAAAGCACTGTTCTAAGCGCTGGGGAGGTTACACGGTGATCAGGTTGTCCCACGGGGGGATCACAGTCTTAATCCCCATTTTACAGATGGGGGAACTGAGGCCCAGAGAAGTGAAATGACTTGCCCAAAGTCACACAGCTGACAATCGTCGGAGCCGGGATTTGAACCCATGACCTCGGACTCCAAAGCCCGGGCTCTTTCCACTGAGCCACGCCGCTTCTCTGGACACAAAGTGCTCTCCTCCCTTTGGAGGCCCCTTCTGATGCCTTCTTCCCCAGGCCCAGGGCAGAGGAGGAGAGCAGCCCTCATCTCTGCTCTGCCACGTGTCTGCTGTGTGACCTTGGGTGAGTCACTTCACTCCTCTGGGCCTCAGTTCTCTCATCTGTAAAATGGGGATTGAGACCGGGAGCTCCACGTGGGACAGAGGCTCAGTCCAACCCCATTTGCTTCTATCCATCCCAGCACATAGTTCAGCATCTGGCTGAACTATTACTCTATCTGGGTAAATATTACTCTATTTATTTATTTATTACTCTATTTATTTATTTATCTTATTTGTACATATCTATTCTATTTATTTTATTTTGTTAGTATGTTTGGTTTTGTTCTCTGTCTCCCCCTTTTAGACTGTGAGCCCACTGTTGGGTAGGGACCGTCTCTATGTGTTGCCAATTTGTACTTCCCAAGCGCTTAGTCCAGTGCTCTGCACACAGTAAGCGCTCAATAAATACCATTGAATGAATGACAATGAATGGCACAAAGTAAGCGCTTAACAAATTCCACAGTTATTATTATTTATAATAATAATATAATATAATAATATAGGGAGGATGGCAGCGTAAGCTAGTGACCGGAGCACAAGGCTGGGAGTCAGAGGACCCGGGTTCGCATCCCGGCTCCTCCGATTCGCCTGCTGTGTGACCTTGGGCAAGTCACTTAACGTCTCTGGTCCCCCCCCCCGCCGTTTCCTCATCTGTCAAACGGGGCTATTTGTTCTCCTTCCCCCTCCAGGACACGAGCCCTGTGTGGACCAGGGGCTGTGCCCGGCCTGATCATAGCCTATCTCCCTCAGTGCTTAGCACAGTGCTTGGCACATCATCATCATAATAATAATACATATAATACATATCTATTCTATCTATACATAACTATTTTATCTATTTTATTTTGTTAGTATGTTTGGTTTTGTCTCCCCCTTCTAGACTGTGAGCCCACCGTTGGGTAGGGACTGTCTCTATATGTTGCCAATTTGTACTTCCCAAGCGCTTAGTACAGTGCTCTGCACACAGTAAGCGCTCAATAAATACGATTGATGATGATGATAATATATATTATATACATATATTATTATATTATATTATATAATTATATTATATTATAATATTAATATTATATTAAAATATTATATTATATATGTATATATGTTTGTACATATTTATTACTCTATTTATTTATTTATTTATTTTATTTGTGCATGTCTATTCCATTTATTTTATTTTGTTAGTATGTTTGGTTTTGTTCTCTGTCTCCCCCTTCTAGACTGTGAGCCCACTGTTGGGTAGGGACCGTCTCTAGATGTTGCCAATTTGTACTTCCCAAGCGCTTAGTCCAGTGCTCTGCACACAGTAAGCGCTCAATAAATACGATTGATGATGATGATAATATATATTATATACATATATTATCATATATATAATATAATATAATATATTATATTATAATATATTACTATTATATTGTAATATTATATTATGTACATATATATGTATATATGTTTGTACATATTTATTACTCTATTTATTTATTTATTTATTTTATTTGTACATATCTATTCTATTTATTTTATTTTGTTAGTATGTTTGGTTTTGTTCTCTGTCTCCCGCTTTTAGACTGTGAGCCCACTGTTGGGTAGGGACCGTCTCTATATGTTGCCAATTTGTACTTCCCAAGCGCTTAGTCCAGTGCTCTGCACACAGTAAGCGCTCAATAAATACGATTGATGATGATGATGATGATAATAATGATGATGATGGCAAAGCACTGTTCTAAGCGCTGGGGAGGTTACAAGGTGATCAGGTCGTCCCACGGGGGCAGGGGCTCACAGTCTTAATCCCCATTTTACAGATGAGATAACTGAGGCCCAGAGAAGTGAAGTGACTTGCCCAAAGTCACACAGCTGACAGGTGGTGGAGCCGGGGTTTGAACCCATGACCTCTGACTCCAAAGCCCGGGCTCTTTTCCACTGAGCCACGCCGCTTCTCTAATCGTAAGCGTTTAACACACACCAGGAGAAGCCGCGTGACCTAGTGGATAGAGCAGAGGCCTTCGAGTCGGAAGGACCTGGGTTCTAATCCCGACTCCGCCGCTTAATAATAACGATGGCATTTATTAAGCGCTTACTATGTACAAAGCACTGTTTTCAGCACTGAATAATGGTGGCATTTGTTAAGCGCTTACTATGTGCCAAGCACTGCTCTAAGCGCTGGGGGAGATAGGAGGTCATCAGGTTGTCCCATGTAGGGCTCCCAGTCTTCATCCCCTGGGTAAGTCACTTCACTTCTCTGGGCCTCAGTTCCCTCATCTGGAAAATGGGGATGAAGACTGGGAGCCGCCCGTGGGGCAACCTGATCACCTTGTAACCTTCCCGGCGCTTAGAACAGTGCTTGGCACATAGTAGGCGCTTAACAAATAAGCTTCAAAGCCCTACTGAGAGCTCACCTCCTCCAGGAGGCCTTCCCAGACTGAGCCCCTTCCTTCCTCTCCCCCTCGTCCCCCTCTCCATCCCCCCCATCTTACCTCCTTCCCTTCCCCACAGTACCTGTATATATGGATATATGTTTGAACATATTTATTACTCTATTTATCTATTTATTTTACTTGTAGATATCTATTCTATTTATTTTATTTTGTTAGTATGTTTGGTTTTGTTCTCTGTCTCCCCCTTTTAGACTGTGAGCCCACTGTTGGGTAGGGACCGTCTCTAGATGTTGCCAAATTGTACTTCCCAAGCGCTTAGTCCAGCGCTCTGCACACAGTAAGCGCTCAATAAATACGATTGATGATGATGATGATGAACAAATACCATCATTATTATTATTGATGCCACTCAAAAGTCCTAAGGTCTAACTGCTCCTGCCATTTTGTTGTAATTCAGGCAGGTAATAGACTAGAGAAACAGCATGGCTCAGTGAAAAGGGCCCAGGCTTTGGAGTCAGAGGTCATGGGTTCTAATCCTACCCCACACCACTTGTCAGCTGTGTGACTTGGGGCAAGCCTTCTAGCCTGTGAGCCTGTTGTTGGGTAGGGACCGTCTCTATATGTTGCCAACTTGGACTTCCCAAGCGCCTAGTACAGTGCTCTGCACACAGTGAGTGCTCAATAAATACGGCTGAATGAATGAAAGTCACTTCACTTCCCTGGGCCTCAGTGCCCTCATCTGAAAAATGGGGATAGAGACTGTGAGCCCACTGTTGGGTAGGGACTGTCTCTATATGTTGCCACCTTGTACTTCCCAAGCGTTTAGTACAGTGCTCTGCACACAGTAAGCGCTCAATAAATATGATTGATTGATTGATTGATTGTGAGCCCCACATGGGACAACTTGATGACCTTGTAATTCATTCACCCTCATTCACCCCTCATTCACCCCTCACATCCAAGCCGTCACCAAAACCTGCCGGTCTCAGCTCCGCAACATTGCCAAGATCCGCCCTTTCCTCTCCATCCAAACCGCTACCCGACTAATTCAAGCTCTCCTCCTGTCCCGTCTGGACTACTGCACCAGCCTTCTCTCTGATCTCCCATCCTCGTGCCTCTCTCCACTTCAATCCATACTTCATGCTGCTGCCCGGATTATCTTTGTCCAGAAACGCTCTGGGCATATTACTCCCCTCCTCAAAAACCTCCAATGGCTACCGATCAATCTGCGCATCAGGCAGAAACTCCTCACCCTGGGCTTCAAGGCTGTCCATCACCTCGCCCCCTCCTACCTCACCTCCCTTCTCTCCTTCTACTGCCCAGCCCGCACCCTCCGCTCCTCCACCGCTAATGTCCTCACCGTACCTCGCTCTCGCCTGTCCCGCCATCGACCCCCGGCCCACGTCCTCCCCCGGGCCCGGAATGCCCCCATTCCCTCTGCCCATCCGCCAAGCTCGCTCTCTTCCTCCCTTCAAGGCCCTGCTGAGAGCTCACCTCCTCCAGGAGGCCTTCCCAGACTGAGCCCCTTCTTTCCTCTCCCCCTCGTCCCCCTCTCCATCCCCCCGTCTTACCTCCTTCCCTTCCCCACAGCACCTGTATATATATATATATATGGTTGTACATATTTATTACTCTATTTATTTATTTATTTATTTATTTTACTTGTACATTTCTATCCTACTTATTTTATTTTGTTGGTATGTTTGGTTCTGTTCTCTGTCTCCCCCTTTTAGACTGTGAGCCCACTGTTGGGTAGGGACTGTCTCTATGTGATGCCAATTTGTACTTCCCAAGCGCTTAGTACAGTGCTCTGCACATAGTAAGCGCTCAATAAATACGATTGATTGATTGATTGATTGATTGTAATAATAATAATAATAATAATAGCATTTATTAAGCGCTTACTATGTGCAAAGCACTGTTCTAAGCACTGGGGAGTTCACAAGGTGATCAGGTTGTCCCATGTGGGGCTCACAGTCTTAATCCCCATTTTACAGATGAGGGAATTGAGGCACAGAGAAGTGAAGTGACTTGCCTAAAGTCACACAGCTGACAATTGGGGGAGCCGGGATTTGAACCCCTGACCTCTGACTCCAAAGCCCGGGCTCTTTCCACTGAGCCATGCTGCTTCCCCTAATAATAATAATAATAATAATAATAATAATAATAATACTGAGGCCCAGAGAAGTGAAGTGATTTGTCCAAAGTCACACAGCTGACAAGTGGCAGAATTAGAACCCACTACCTCTGACTCCCAAGCCCGGGCTTTTTCCACCGAGCCACGTGTGACCTTGGATAAGTCACCTTGCTTTTCCGGGCCTCAGTGTCCTCATCTGGAAAATGGGGATGAAGACTCTGAGCCCCACGTGGGACAGGGACCTGGTCCAACCTGATTTGCTTGTCTCTACCCCCTGGCACGTAGTAAGCACTTAACAAATACCAGGAATATTAGCATTTATTATTGTTATTATTACTATTATTATAACTATTATTATTGTCACAATAATAACCAGTGTGGCTCAGTGGAAAGAGCCTGGGCTTTGGAGTCAGAGGTCATGGGTTCAAATCTCACCTCTGCCACTTGTCAGCCACTTGTCACTTCACTTCTCTGGGCCTCAGTTCCCTCATCTGGAAAATGGGGGTGAAGACTGGGAGCCCCCTGTGAGACAACCTGATCACCTTGTAACCTCCCCAGCGCTTAGAACAGTGCTTTGCAAGTAGTAAGCACTTAATAAATGCCATTATTATTATTTATTAGTAATTCTTATTATTAGAGAGGCCAACAGGAGAGAGGGGGCTCCACTCCCCCGGCACCAACACCTCTGGCCCATGGCACCCGTGAATGGAGAAGCAGCGTGGCTCAGTGGAAAGAGCCCAGGCTTTGGCGTCAGAGGTCCTGGGTTCAAATCCTCTCTCCGCCATTTTGTCAGCTGTCTGACTTTGGGCAAGTCACTTCACTTCTCTGGGCCTCAGTTCCCTCATCTGGAAAATGGGGGTGAAGACTGGGAGCCCCCTGTGGGACAACCTGATCACCTTGTAACCTCCCCAGCGCTTAGAACAGTGCTTTGCACATAGTAAGCACTTAATAAATGCCATTATTATTATTTATTATTAATTCTTATTATTAGAGAGGCCAGCAGGAGAGAGGGAGCTCCCCTGGCACCAACAGCTCTGGCCCATGGCACGCGTGAATGGAGAAGCAGCATGGCTCAGTGGAAAGAGCCTGGGCTTTGGCGTCAGATGTCCTGGGTTCAAATCCTGGCTCCACCACTTTGTCAGTTGTGTGACTTTGGGCAAGTCACTTCACTTCTCTGGGCCTCAGTGACCTCATCTGGGAAATGGGGATTGACTGTGAGCCCCCCTGTGGGACAACCTGATCACCTTGTAACCTCTCCAGTGCTTAGAACAGTGCTTTGCACATAGTAAGCACTTAAGAAGTGCCATCATCATCATTATTATTATTTGGCATCAGAGGTCCTGGGTTCAAATCCTGGCTCCGCCACTTTGTCAGCTGTGTGACTTTGGGCAAGTCACTTCACTTCCCTGGGCCTCAGTGACCTCATCTGGGAAATGGGGATTGACTGTGAGCTCCCCGTGGGACAACCTGATCACCTTGTAACCTCCCCAGCGCTTAGAACAGCGCTTTCTAGACTGTGAGCCCGTTGTCGGCTAGGGACCATCTCTATATGTTGCCAACTTGGACTTCCCAAGTGCTTAGTCCAGTGCTCCGCACACAGTAAGCGTTCAATAAATACGATTGAATGAATGAACAGTGCTTTGCACATAGTAAGTGCTTAATAAATGCCATTATTATTATTATTATCATTATGAATGGGAGCGGAAGCCCCTGCCAACTCACAGGGCACAACCCGTAACCAGCCTTGCAGGCCTGCGGATTATATTCTCCAGGGCTGCACTTTCGCTTTCCCAAAATAAACACACACACACACAAAAGAAAGAACGAAAAAAAAGGCTTCTGGCTTGCTTTTGTCTTCAGCGCCAGACTGGTGGGTTTATTAATCGGCCAAATGAAATCAAATAGTTAATTACAGCAGCGAGGAGGCTTTAGATGTTGTGAAAATAAACTCCTGACCATCCACTTCTGCCCCAACGCATCAAATCAACACGGCTGTCATTAGAACCGACAGCCGGGGGTGTCAGCAGGTCCGGGCAGGACGTGGGCATTCCGAATACAAGCCAGGGCTACCCTGGCAGTTTATTGAACGCCCCGGCGCCTGCTCCTGCCAAAGGCAGAAGCGATAATTACAGAAGATCCCGGGGAGGCCGGGGAGCCTGGCAGCCTGGGGAGCGGGCATCGGCCGGGCCAACGAGTCAGCGGAGGAGGAACAAAATCAAGGCTGAGACCAGGGAGAGAACTGGGGGCAGGAGGGGCAGCCCAAAACACAGACCCAAGAAGATACAGTGTTGCCGTGGTTGCTGGGAACCAGCTGCTCCTTCAATTAATCAGGCCTGGGAAGAGACAGAGAGAGAAACAGAGCCAGAGAGAGACAATCAGAGAGAGAGAGAGACAGAGACCGCCAGAGTCAGAGAGCCGGAGCCAGAGAGAGATGGCCAGAGAGAAGTCAGAGAGAGAAACAGAGCCAGAGAGAGACAGCCAGAGAGAATGGGTCAGAGAGAGACAGAGAAAAAGAGCCAGAGAGAGACAACCAGAGGGAAAGAGTCAGAGATAGAGACAGAGAGAAACAGAGCCAGAGACAACCAGAGAGAAAGTCAGAGAGAGAGAGACAGAGACCGCCAGAGTCAGACAGAGCCAGAGAGAGACAGCCAGAGAGAAGTCAGAGAGAGAAACAGAGCCAGAGAGAGACAGCCAGAGAGAAAGGGTCAGAGAGAGAGAAACAGAGCCAGAGACAACCAGAGAGAAAGTCAGAGAGAGACAGAGACAGAGAGAGACCGCCAAAGTCAGAGAGATAGCCAGAGAGAGTCAGAGAGAGACACAGAGAGAAACAGAGCCAGAGAGAGACAGCCAGAGAGAAAGGTTCAAGAGAGACAGAGAAACAGAGCCAGAGAGAGACAACCAGAAGGAAAGAGTCAGAGATAGAGACAGAGAGAGAGAAACAGAGCCAGAGACAACCAGAGAGAAAGTCAGAGAGAGAGAGAGACAGAGACCACCAGAGTCAGACAGAGCCAGAGAGAGACAGCCAGAGAGGTCAGAGAGAGAAACAGAGCCAGAGAGAGAGACAGCCAGAGAGAAAGAGTCAGAGACAGAGAAACAGAGCCAGAGACAACCAGAGAGAAAGTCAGAGAGAGACAGAGACAGAGAGAGACCGCCAAAGTCAGAGAGATAGCCAGAGAGAGTCAGAGAGAGACACAGAGAGAAACAGAGCCAGAGAGAGACAGCCAGAGAGAAAGGGTCAGAGAGAGACAGAGAAACAGAGCCAGAGAGAGACAACCAGAAGGAAAGAGTCAGAGATAGAGACAGAGAGAGAGAAACAGAGCCAGAGACAACCAGAGAGAAAGTCAGAGAGAGAGAGACAGAGACCGCCAGAGTCAGAGCCAGAGAGAGACAGCCAGAGAGAAGTCAGAGAGAGAAACAGAGCCAGAGAGAGAGACAGCCAGAGAGAAAGAGTCAGAGACAGAGAAACAGAGCCAGAGACAACCAGAGAGAAAGTCAGAGAGAGACAGAGACAGAGAGAGACCGCCACAGTCAGAGAGATGGAGCCAGAGAGAGACAGCCAGAGAGAGTCAGAGAGAGACACAGAGAGAAACAGAGCCAGAGAGAGACAATCAGAGAAAGTCAGAGAGAAACAGAGAGAAGAAACAGAGCCAGAGGCAACCAGAGAGTCAGAGACAGAGAGAGAAACAGAGCCAGAGAGAGACAACCAGAGGGAAAGTCAGAGACAGAGACAGAGACAGAGAAACAGGGCCAGAGAGACAACCAGAGAAAGTCGGAGCCAGAGCCAGAGAGCCAGAGAGAGACCACCAGAGTCAGACAGAGCCAGAGAGAGACAGCCAGAGAGAAGTCAGAGAGAGAAACAGAGCCAGAGACAGCCAGAGAGAAAGAGTCAGAGACAGAGACAAACAGAGCCAGAGACAACCAGAGAGAAAGTCAGAGACAGAGGCAGAGAGCCAGAGAGAGACCGCCAGAGTCAGAGAGACGGAGCCAGAGAGAGACAGCCAGAGACAGCCAGAGAGAGTCAGAGAGAGACAGAGAGAGACAACTAGAGAGAGTCAGAGAGAAACAGAGAAAGGAAACAGAGCCAGAGGCAACCAGAGAGAAAGAGTCAGAGACCAAGACAGAGAGAGAAACAGAGAGAACTGCCACAGTTAGAGAGCCAGAGCCAGAGAGAGACAGCCAGAGAGAAGTCAGAGAGAGAAACAGAGCCAGAGAGAGACAGCCAGAAAGAGTCAGAGAGAAACAGAGAGGAAACAGAGCCAGAGGCAACCAGAGAGAAAGAGTCAGAGACAGAGACAGAGAAACGGAGCCAGAGACAACCAGAGAGAAAGTCAGAAAGAGACAGAGACAGAGAGACAGAGAGAGACCACCACAGTCAGAGAGATGGAGCCAGAGAGAGACAGCCAGAGGGAAGTCAGAGAGAGAAACAGAGCCAGAAAGAGACAGCCAGAGAGAAGGAGTCAGAGAGAGACAGAGAAACAGAGCCAGAGACAACCAGAGAGAAAGAATCAGAGATAGAGACAGAGACAGAGAGAGAAACAGAGCCAAAGAGAGACAACCAGAGAGAAAGTCAGTGACAGAGAGAGACCGCCAGAGTCAGAGAGAGAAACAGAGCCAGAGAGAGACAACCAGAGTCAGAGACAGAGACAGAGAGAGGTAGCCAGAGAGAAAGAGAGCCAGAGAGAGATAGAGATAGAGATAAAGAGAGAGAAACAGAACCAGAGAGAGACAACCAGAGAGAAAGTCAGAGAGACAGAGAGAGACAGAGCCAGAGGCAGCCAGAGTCAGAAACCAGAGAGAGAAACAGAGTCAGAGAGACAACCAGAGAGAAATTCAGAGACAGAGAGACAGAGCCAGAGACAGCCAGAGAGTCAGAGAGAGATAGAGCCAGACCCAAAGAGAGTCAGAGACAACCAGAGAGACAAAGACAGAGAGAGAGTGTGTGTATTTGTGTGTTTATGCATGCATTTTAGAAATCTTACGGATAAACAGAGTCCAGGATATTGTATTATACTTCAGAAATTACTCCCAGTGATGCAGGGGTTTTCTTTTTTTTTGTTTAATAGCATTTGTTAAGTGCTTACCATGCGCCAGCCACTGTACTAAGCCCTGGGGGAGGTACAAGCTAAGCATTGGGAGGAGCCCATGTTCCGCATGGGACGCACCGTTTTAATCCCCATTTTACAAATGAGGTGACTGAGGCCCAGAGAAGTGAACCGACTTGCCCAAGGTCAGGCTGCTGAGAAGTGGAGGAGCTGAGGTTATTTTATCTTATTTTACTTGTACATCTCTACTATTCTATTGATTTTGTTAATCAATCAATCAATCAATCAATCGTATTTATTGAGCGCTTACTATGTGCAGAGCACTGTACTAGGCGCTTGGGAAGTACAAATTGGCATCACATAGAGACAGTCCCTACCCGATAGTGGGCTCACAGTCTAAAAGGGGGAGACAGAGAACAGAACCAAACATACCAACAAAATAAAATAAGTAGGATAGAAATGTACAAGTAAAATAAATAAATAAATAAATAAACAGAGTAATAAATATGTACAACCATATATACATATATACAGGTGCTGTGGGGAGGGGAAGGTGGTAAGGCGGGGGGATGGAGAGGGGGACGAGGGGGAGAGGAAAGAAGGGGCTCAATCTGGGAAGGCCTCCTGGAGGAGGTGAGCTCTCAGCAGGGCCTTGAAGGGAGGAAGAGAGCTAGCTTGGCGGATGGGCAGAGGGATTGGGGGCATTCCAGGCCCGGGGGATGACGTGGGCCGGGGGTCGATGGCGGGACAGGCGAGAGCGAGGTACGGGGAGGAGATTAGTGGTGGAGGAGCGGAGGGTGCGGGCTGGGCAGTAGAAGGAGAGAAGGGAGGTGAGGTAGGAGGGGGCGAGGTGATGGTTAATGATGTGCATTCACCTTTAATTCTGTTTGTTCTGACGACTTGACACCTGTCCACATGTTTTGTTTTGTTGTCCGTCTCCCCCTTCTAGACCGTGAGCCCGTTGCTGGGTAGGGACCGTCTCTAGATGTTGCCAACTTGTACTTCCCAAGCGCTTAGTACAGTGCTCAGCACACAGTCAGCGCTCAATAAATACGATTGAATGAGTCGTCCCCCAGGTCCAGGCTTTTTCCACTAGGCCCTGTCTGAATCCCCAAAATTGATTCAGAGGAAGGGAGTCTCCCACCCAGGATCGGGAAAGGATAGGGTGCTTAGGACTGCATCATTCATTCAATCACATTTATTGAGCGCTGACTGTGTGCAGAGCACTGGACTAAGCGCTTGGGAAGGACAAGTCGGCAACAGATGGAGACGGTCCCTACCCAAAAACGGGCTCACAGTCTAGAAGGGGGAGACAGACAATCAATCAATCAATCAATCAATCGTATTTATTGAGCACTGACTGTGTGCAGAGCGCTGTACTAAGCGCTTGGGAAGTACAAGTAGGCAACACATAGAGACGGCCCCTACCCAAAAGCGGGCTCAGAGTCTAGAAGGGGGAGACAGAGAACAAAACCGAACATACTAACAAAATAAAATAAATAGAATAGATAGGTACAAGTAAGATAAATAAATAAATAGAGTAATAAATATGTACAAACATATATACATATATACAGGTATATGTATATAATCAATAAACAAAACAAAACGTATACCAGGCACTGTACTAAGCCCTGGGGGAGATACAAGCTAAGCATTGGGCAGAGCTAGGCTGAAAGCTCATTGTGTGACTACCAACTCTGCTATATTATCTATATTATCTATCTTTTAGACTGTGAGCCCACTGTTGGGTAGGGACTGTCTCTATATGTTGCCAATTTGTACTTCCCAAGCGCTTAGTACAGTGCTCTGCATACAGTAAGCGCTCAATAAATACGATTGATGATGATGATGATATTATAGTCTCCGAAATGCTTAGTACAGTGCCCTGCACACAAGGAGTGCTCCATAAATAGGGTTGAGTGACTGAAATAAAATAAAAATTTACATACCCTACGTCGCTCTAAAACCCACAAATAATAATGATGGCATTTGTTAATCGCTTATTATGTGCGAAGGTGATCAATCAATCGTATTTATTGAGCGCTTACTGTGTGCAGAGCACTGTACTAAGCGCTTGGGAAGTCCAAGTTGGCAACATATAGAGACAGTCCCTACCCAACAGTGGGCTCACAGTCTAGAAGGGGGAGACAGAGAACAAATCAATCAATCAATCAACCGTATTTAATAATGATAGCATTTATTAAGCGCTTACTATGTGCAAAGCACTGTTCTAAGCGCTGGGGAGGATACAAGGTGATCAGGTTGTCCCACGGGGGGCTCCCACTCTTAATCCCCATTTTCCAGATGAGGGAACTGAGGCCCAGAGAAGTGAAGTGACTTGCCCAAAGTCACAAGCTGACAAGTGGCGGAGCCGGGATTTTGAACCGATGACCTCTGACTCCAAAGCCCAGGCTCTTTCCACAGAGCCACACTGCTTCTCTATTTATTGAGTGCTTACTGTGTGCAGAGCACTGTACTAAGCGCTTGGGAAGTCCAAGTTGGCAACATATAGAGACAGTCCCTACCCAACAGTGGGCTCAAACAAAACATATTAACAAAATAAAATAAATAGAATAGATATGTACAAGTAAAATAAATAAATAAATAGAGTAATAAATACATACAAACATATATACATATACACAGGTGCTGTGGGGAGGGGAAGGAGGTAAGGCGGGGGGTGGGGGAGAGGTGATACAAGGCGAGCCCGTTGTTGGGTAGGGACCGTCTCTGTCTGTTGCCAACTTGTACTTGCCAAGCGCTTAGTACAGTGCTCTGCACACAGTAAGCGCTCAATAAATACGATTGAATGAATGAATGAACGAATCAGGTAGTCGCATGTGGGGCTCACAGTTTTAATCCCCATTTTCCAGAAGAGGGAACTGAGGCCCAGAGAAGTGAAGTGACTTGCCCAAAGTCACCCAGCTGACATGCAGCGGAGCCGGGATTAGAACCCATGACCTCTGGCTCCCAAGCCCGGGCTCTTTCCACTGAGCCGTGCTGCTTCTCTGCGTGAAACTGGAAGGGTGAATTAATGGTTTAATGAACACCTCGGAAATATTGAATTCCCTTGGATCGTGGCTTCGAACGCTAGCGGGCCTCATTGGCCACTGCGCGCTAGAAGTAGCGTGGTCTAGTGGAAAGAGCACCTGGGCCTGGGTGGCGGAGGACCTGGGTTCTAATCCTGCTCTGCTCCTTGCCTGCTGTGTGACCTTGGGCCAGTCGTTTCACTTTGCCTGGGTTTTCTCCTGTGTCAAATGGGGATTCAGTGGCTTTTTTCTCTCTTCTAATGAAACGGAGCCCCAGGTGAGACAGGGACTGTTTCCTATCTGATTGACCCAGAGATACCCCGGGGCTTACAACAGTGCTTGACACATGATGATGATGATGATAATAATAATAATAATAGCATTTATTAAGTGCTTACTATGTGCAAAGCACTGTTCTAAGCGCTGGGGAGGTTACAAGGTGATCGGGTTGTCCCATGTGGGGCTCACAATCATAATCCCCATTTTACAGATGAGGTCACTGAGGCCCAGAGAAGTTAAGTGACTTGCCCAAAGTCACACAGCTGACAATTTGGCAGAGCCGGTTTTTGAACCCATGACCTCTGACTCCAAAGCCCGGGCTTTTTCCACTGAGCCACGCTGCTTCTCATGTTGATGATGATGATGGTATTTGTTAAGCGCCTACTATGTGCAAAGCACTGTTCTAAGCGCAGGGGAGGTCACAAGGTGATCAGGTTGTCCCCCGGGGGGCTCACAGTTTTAATCCCCATTTTACAGATGAGGTAAGTGAGGCACAGAGAAGTGAAGTGACTTGCCCAGAGTCACCCAGCTGACAGTTGGCGGAGCCGGGATTTGAACCCATGACCTCTGACTCCAAAGCCAGGGCTCTTTCCACTGAGCCACGCTGCTTCTCTCTCTCTATATAGATACATATAGTAAGGGCTTAAAAAATATCATTTTTATTATTATTATTATTATTATTATTATTATCTTTTCCCTTAGACCGTGAACCTCGTGAGGGAGAGGGACCATGTCTGAGTGACTTTCTGAGCGAGAAGCAGCGTGGTTCAGTGGAAAGAGCCCAGACTTTGGAGTCAGGGGTCATGGGTTCAAATCCCGGCTCCGCCAATTGTCAGTTGTGTGACTTTGGGCAAGTCACTTCACTTCTCTGGGCCTCAGTTACCTCAACTGTAAAATGGGGATTAAGACTGTGAGCTCCCTGTGGGACAACCAGATCACCTTGTAACCTCCCCAGCGCTTAGAACAGTGACTTACACATAGTAAGTGCTTAATAAATGCCATCATTATTATTATTTTCTTGTACCCAACGCAGTCCTTGGTACAGTGGTTGGCACATAACAAGCACTTAACATCTACTATTAATAATAATAATAATAATAATAATAATATTGCCCACTTTATCATATTGACTTTATTCATTATTCATTCGAACTTGTGTCTTTTCCTCCGTACTGTGGGCAGCACATGAGTCTCCCGACTCCGTCAGTACCGTCCTCCTAAACGCTGAGTTCCGTGCTCCACATATAAATACCTCGGTAGCACTTTCTCACCAGCTAAGCAAATTAATTCTTAGTATAATCTATAACTTCCTCCTTTTTTAATATACTTTAAAAATACACTTTAATGCCCGTCTCCCCCACTAGACGGTAAACTCCTTGAGGGCAGGGATCGTCTATTGTACTCTCCCAAGCACTTGGTACAATGCTCAACACTTTGTCCATGTTTATTCTATTTATTTTATTTTGTTAATATGTTTGGTTTTGTTCTCTGTCTCCCCCTTCTAGACTGTGAGCCCGCTGTTGGGTAGGGGCCGTCTCTAGATGTTGCCAACTTGTACTTCCCAAGCGCTTAGTACAGTGCTCTGCACATAGTAAGTGCTCAATAAATACGATTGATGATGATGATGATGATAATAGGAGAATCCCGGATTTAAGCATCAACTGATACTAGGACTTGGATGCTCCAGCTAGAAAATTTCTCAGGGAGACATCTATAAGTACCAGCATATTGTGAGGGAGTGAGATGGCTACCAACTTTACCCCAAGGGAGGAACCAATAGACAGTATGCCATGTACCTTCCCCAGTGCTTAGAACAGTGTTTGACGTCTAATAAACAATTAAAAAATACAATAAAAAGCGCTATGTATATATGTTTGTACAGATTTATTACTCTATTCATTTTACTTGTACATATTTACGATTCTATTTGTTTTGTTGATGATGTGCATAGAGCTTTAATTCTATTTGTTCTGACAATTTTGACACCTGTCTACATGTTTTGTTTTGTTCATTCATTCACTCAATCGTATTTATTGAGCGCTTACTGTGTGCAGAGCACTGGACTAAGCGCTTGGGAAGTACAAGTTGGCAACATCTAGAGACGGCCCCTACCCAACAGTGGGCTCACAGTCTAGAAGGGGGAGACGGACAACAGAACAAAACATGTACGTATTACTTGTACGTATTTATTCTATTTATTTCATTTTGTTAATATGTTTGGTTTTGTTCTCTGTCTCCCCCTTCTAGACTGTGAGCCCACTGTTGGGTAGGGACCGTCTCTAGATGTTGCCAACTTGGACTTCCCAAGCGCTTAGTACAGTGCTGTGCACATAATAAGCACTCAATAAATACGATTGAATGAACGAATGAATGAATGAAGCCCAGGCTCTTTCCACATGATGTGCATATATGCCCCTTCTAGATTGTAAGCCCACTGTCGGGTAGGGACCGTCTCTAGGTGTTGCCAACTTGTACTTCCCAAGCGCTTAGTCCAGTGCTCTGCACACAGTAAGCGCTCAATAAATACGATTGAATGAATTGAATGAATGAATAGAAGGTAACGGGGGCTAGGGCCGAGGGGCGGCTTCTGGAGGAGCTTCCTCACCACAGGGGCCAGAGAAGGAGGGGGAGGGCGTTACTTGTCAGCTGTGTGACCTTGGGCAAGTCACTTAACTTCTCTGGGCCTCAGTTCCCTCATCTGGAAAATGGGGATTAAAACTGTGAGCCCCCCGGGGGACAACCTGATGACCTTATCATCTCCTCAGCACTTAGAACAGTGCTTTGCACATAGTAAGTGCTTAATAAATGCCATCATTATTATCATTATTATTATTATTATTAAATGGGGGCTGAGTGTGTGAAGGCCTCTTGGAAGAGGTGGGCCTTCAGTAGGGCTTTGAACCTGTGGCAGCTGATCATCATCATCATCATCATCAATCATATTTATTGAGCGCTTACTGTGTGCAGAGCACTGTACTAAGCGCTTGGGAAGTACAAATTGGCAACACATACAGAAAGTCCCTACCCAACAGTGGGCTCACAGTCTAAAAGACTGATGGAGTGGCTGATGGAGTGGTTCTTACCCCAGGCCCGGGGGGCAAATCGTGGTGGTGGTAGGGTTTGGGGGGGGGGGGGGTCCTCATCCAGGCCTGGTGGCAGGTGGAGTGGGGGGCTTCTCCAAAAACTGAGGTCCCAAGGGTCGGGGGGAAGGGGGGCTTCTCCATCCCCAGGGCCCAGGGGTCAGTTAGGGCAGGGGGGCTTCTCCATCCCCGGTGCCCAGGGGTCAGCGGGGGGCAGGGGGCCTCTCCATTTACTGGTGCCCAGGGGTCAGCGGGGGGCAGAGGGGCTTCTCCATCTCTGCGGTCTAGGGGTCAGCGAGCCTTCTCCATCTCTGCGGTCAGCGGGGTCAGCAGGCCTTCTCCATTTCTGGTGCCCAGGGGTCAGCTGGGGCAGAGGGGCTTCTCCATTTCTGGTGCCCAGGGGTCAGCGGGGGGCAGAGGGGCTTCTCCATTTCTGGTGCCCAGGGGTCGGGGGCAGAGGGGCTTCTCCATCCTCGGGGGCCCAAGGGTAAGTGGGGGGCAGAGGGGCTTCTCCATCTCTGCGGTCCAGGGGTCAGCGGGGGCAGAGGGGCTTCTCCATTTCTGGTGCCCAGGGGTCAGCGGGGGGGCAAAGGGGTTTCCTCCATCTCTGCGGTCCAGGGGTCAGCAGGGGCAGAGGGGCTCCTCCAACCCCGGTGCCCAAGGGTCAGTGGGGGCAGGGGGGCTTCTCCATCCTTGGGGGCCCAGGGGTCGGGGGCAGAGGGGCTTTTTTTATAATGGCATTTATTAAGCACTTATGATGTGCAAAGCACTGCTCTAAGAGCTGGGGAGGTTGCAAGGTGATCAGGTTGTACCACGGGGGGCTCACAGTCTTCATCCCCATATTAATAATAATGGCATTTATTAAGCGCTTACTATGTGCAAAGCACTGCTCTAAGCGCTGGGGAGGTTGCAAGGTGATCAGGTTGTACCACGGGGGGCTCCCAGTCTTCATCCCCATATTAATAATAATGGCATTTATTAAGCGCTTACTATGTGCAAGGCACTGCTCTAAGCGCTGGGGAGGTTGCAAGGTGATCAGGTTGTACCACGGGGGGCTCCCAGTCTTCATCCCCATATTAATAATAATGGCATTTATTAAGCGCTTACTATGTGCAAGGCACTGCTCTAAGCGCTGGGGAGGTTGCAAGGTGATCAGGTTGTACCACGAGGGGCTCACAGTCTTCATCCCCCTTCTGCAGATGAGGTAACTGAGGCCCAGAGAAGTGAAGTGACTTGCCCAAAGTCACACAGCTGACAACTGGACGAGCCGGGATTTGAACCCATGACCTCTGACTCCAAATAATAATAATAATAATGATGGCATTTGTTAAGCGCTTACTATGTGCAAAGCACTGTTCTGGGGAGGTTACAAGGTGATCAGGTTGTCCCATGGGGGGCCTCACAGTTTTAATCCCCCTTTTACAGATGAGGTAACTGAGGCACAGAGAAGAGAAGTGACTTGCCCAAAGTCACCGAGCTGACAATTGGTGGAGGCAGGATTCGAACCCATGACCTCTGACTTCAAAGCCCGGGCTCTTTCCACTGAGCCACGCTGCTTCTCCATCCCTGGTGCCCAGGGGTCGGGGGCAGAGGGGCTTCTCCATCCTCGGGGGCCCAGGGGTCGGGGGCACAGGGGCTTTTTTTTTTTTTACAATGGCATTTATTAAGCACTTACTACGTGCAAAGCATTGTTCTAAGCGCTGGGGAAGTTCCAAGGTGATCAGGTTGTCCCAAGGGGGGCTCACAGTCTTCATCCCCATTTGACAGGTGAGGGTAACTGAGGCCCAGAGAAATGAAGTGACTTGCCCCAGGTCACCCAGCAGACATGTGGCAGAGCCGGGATTAGAACCCATGACCTCTGACTCCCAAGCCCGGGCTCTATCCACTGAGCCACGCTGCTTCTCATTCATTCTCATTCATATTCATTCATTCAATCGTGTTTATTGAGCGCTTACTATGTGCCAAGCACCGTTCTAAGCGCTGGGGGAGATACAAGGTGATCAGGTTGTCCCACGTGGGGCTCCCAGTCTTCATCCCCATTTGACAGATGAGGGAACTGAGGCCCAGAGAAGTGAAGTGACTGGCCCAAAGTCACCCAGCTCACAATTGGTGGTGTCGGGATTTGAACCCACGACCTCTGACTCCAAAGCCCGGGCTCTTTCCACTGAGCCACGCTGCTTCTCCATCCTCGGGGGCCCAGGGGTCAGCAGGGGGTCAGCGGGGGTGAGGGCTTAGCGCTTAGTACAGTGCTCTGCACACAGTAAGCACTCAATCAATACGATTGATTGATTGAGGGGGGAGGCTGGGGTCTGTCTGTCTGTCTGCGTGTGTGTGTCTGTGTGTCTGTGTGTATCTGGGTGTCTGTGTGTGTGTGTGTGTGTCTATGTCTGTGTGTCTCTGTGGGGGGGGGATGTGTTGTGTGTCTGAGTGTCTGTCTGTGTGGATCTGGGTGTCTATCTGTCCGTGTGGATCTTGGTGTCTGAGTGTGTGTCTGTGTGCTTGTGTGTCTGTGTCTGAGTGTGTGTGTGTATCTGTGTCTGAGTGTGTGTGTGTCTGTGTGTATCTGGGTGTCTGTGTGCGTTTGTGTCTGTTTGCGTGTCTCTGTATGTGTGTCTGAGTGTATCTGGGTGTCCAAGTGTGTCCTTGTGTGCCTGTGTGTATCCGTGTGTCTGTGTGTTTGGTTGTGTGTCTGTGTGTGTGTTTGTGTGTCTGTGTCTGAGTGTGTGTGTATCTGTGTCTGAGTGTGTGTGTCTGTGTGTATCTGGGTGTCTGTGTGTGTTTGTGTCTGTGTGTCTCTGTGTGTGTGTCTGAGTGTATCTGGGTGTCTGAATGTGTCTATGTGTGTCTGTGTGTATCCGTGCGTCCGTGTGTGTGGTTGTATGTCTGTGTGTATATCTGGGTGTCTGAGTGTGTGTCTGTGTGTGTGTCTGAGTGTCTGTCTGTCTGTTTGTATCTGGGTGTCTGTCTGTGTGTATCTGGGTGTCTGAGTGTGTGTCTGTGTGTGTGTGTTTGTGTCTGGGTCTGTGTGTATGTCTATGTGTATCTGTGTGTCTGTGTGCGTTTGTGTGTCTCTGTGTGTGTGTCTGAGTGTATCTGGGTGTCTGACTGTGTGTGTGTGAGTGTGTGTCTGTGTGTATCTGGGTGTCTGAGTGTTTCTGTGTCTGTGTGTCTGTGTGTTTGTATCTGGGTGTCTCTGGGTGTGTGTGTTTGTGTGTCTGAGTGTGTGTCTGGGTGTCTGAGTGTGTCTGTGTGTGTGTGTCTGTGTGTATCTTCTAGACCGTGAGCCCACTGTTGGGTAGGGACCGTCTCTCGATGTCGCCAGCTTGTACTTCCCAAGCGCTTAGTCCAGTGCTCTGCACACAGTAAGCGCTCAACAAATACAATTGAATGAATGAATGAATCTGGATGTCTGAGTGTGTGTCTCTGTGTGTGTCTGTGTGTTTTTGGGTGCCACTGTGTGTGTGTCTGAGTGTGTGTCTCTGTTTGTGTGTCTGTGTGTTGCCTGTGTGTCTCTAAGTGTGTCTGTGTGTATCTGTGTGTGTATTTGGGTGTCTGAGTGTGTGTCTGCCTGTGTTTGTGTGTATCTGGGTGTCTGAGTGTGTGTCTCTGTGGGTGTCTGTGGGTGTCTTCTAGACTGTGAGCCCGGTGTTGGGTAGGGACTGTCTCTATCTGTTGCCGACTTGTACTTCCCAAGCGCTTAGTACAGTGCCCTGCACACAGTAAGCGCTCAATAAACACTACTGAATGAATGAATGAATCTGGATGCCTGAGTGTGTGTCTGTGTGTATTTGGGTGCCTCTGTGTGTGTCTGAGTGTGTGTCTCTGAGTGTGTCTCCGTGTGTGTGTGTGTCTATCTGTGTTTGTGTGTATCTGGGTGTCTGTGTGTGTGTGTCTGTGTGTATCTGGGTGTCTGAGTGTGTGTCTCTGTGTGTGTCTGTGGGTGTCTGTGTGTGTCTTCTAGCCTGTGAGCCCGCTGTCGGGTAGGGACGGACTCTTTACGTCGCCGACTTGGGCCTTCCCAAGCGCTTAGTCCAGTGCTCTGCACACAGTAAGCGCTCCATAAATACGATGGAATGAATGAATCTGGATGTCTGAGTGTGTGTCTCTGTGTTTGTGTGTCTGTGTGTTGTCTGTGTGTATCTGAGTCTGTCTGTGTGTGTGTCTGTGTGTATTCATTCAACCGTATTTATTGAGCGCTTACTGTGTGCAGAGCACTGGACTAAGCGCTAAGTGTATCTGGGTGTCTGAGTGTGTGTCTGTGGCTGTCTGTGTGTGTGTGTGTGTGTGTGTGTGTGTATCTTCTCGACTGTGAGCCCGCTGTCGGGTCCGGACCGACTCTTTACGTCGCCGACTTGGGCCTTCCCAAGCGCTTAGTCCAGTGCTCTGCACACAGTAAGCGCTCGATAAATACGACGGAATGAATGAATCTGGATGTCTGAGTGTGTGTCTGAGTGTGTGTCTCTGTGTTTGTGTGTCTGTGTGTTGTCTGTGTGTATCTGAGTCTGTGTGTGTGTGTGTGTCTGTCTGTGTTTGTGTGTATTCATTCAACCGTATTTATTGAGCGCTTACTGTGTGCAGAGCACTGGACTAAGCGCTTAGTGTATCTGGGTGTCTGAGTGTGTGTCTGTGGGTGTCTCTGTGTGTGTGTGTGTGTATCTGTGTGTATCTTCTCGACTGTGAGCCCGCTGTCAGGTCGGGACTGTCTCTAAGCGTCGCCAACTTGTCCTTCCCAAGCGCTTAGTCCAGTGCTCTGCACACAGTAAGCGCTCAATAAATACGATCAAATGAATGAATCTGGATGTCTGAGTGTGTGTCTCTGTGTTGTGTGTATCTGAGAGTGTCTCTGTGTGTGTGTGTGTGTCTGTGTGTATCTGAGAGTGTCTCTGTGTGTGAGTCTGTGTCTGTGCGCATCTGGGTGTCTAAGTGCATGTCTGCCTGTGTCTGTGTGTATCTGGGTGTCTGAGTGTGTGTCTCTGTGTGTGTGTCTGAGTGTGTGTGTGTATATATCTGTGTGTATCCTCTCGACTGTGAGCCCGCTGTCGGGTCGGGACCGTCTCTTCACGTCGCCAACTTGTCCTTCCCAAGCGCTTAGCCCAGTGCTCCGCACACAGTCAGCGCTCAATAAATACGATGGAATGAATGAACCTGGATGTCTGAGGGCGTGTGTGTGTGTGTCTCTGTGTTGTCTGTGTGTATCTGAGAGTGTCTCTGTATGTGTGTCTGCCTGTGTTTGTGTGTATCTGGGTGTCTGTGTGTGTGTGTCTCTGTGTGTGTCTGAGTGTGTGTGTGTGTGTGTATCCCCTCGACTGTGAGCCCGCTGTCGGGTAGGGCCCGTCTCTATACGTCGCCCAACTTGTCCTTCCCAAGCGCTTAGCCCAGTGCTCTGCACACAGGAAGCGCTCAATAAATACGATGGAATGAATGAACCTGGATGTCTGAGTGTGTGTGTGTGTGTGTGTGTGTCTGAGTGTGTGCCTGTGTTGTCTGTGTGTCTCTGAGAGTGTCTCTGTGTGTGTCTGTCTGCCTGTGTTTGTGTGCATCTGGGTGTCTGTGTGTGTGTCTCTGTGTGTGTCTGAGTGTGTGTGTGTATCAGTGTGTATCTCCTCGACTGTGAGCCCGCTGTCGGGTAGGGCCCGTCTCTCTATGTTGCCAACTTCTCCTTCCCAAGCGCTTAGCCCAGTGCTCCGCACACAGTGAGCGCTCAGTAAATACG
The DNA here is from genome assembly GCF_015852505.1 of Tachyglossus aculeatus. NCBI lineage: Eukaryota > Metazoa > Chordata > Mammalia > Monotremata > Tachyglossidae > Tachyglossus > Tachyglossus aculeatus. The sequence goes on from NC_052086.1 coordinate 38,220,526, forward strand.
ATGGAATGAATGAACCTGGATGTCTGAGTGTGTGTGTGCCTGAGTGTATCTGAGTGTGTCTCTGTGTCTCTGTGTGTGTCTGAGTGTGTGTCTGTGTGTATCTGTGTGTATCCTCTCGACTGTGAGCCCGCTGTTGGGTAGGGCCCGTCTCTATACGTCACCAACTTGTCCTTCCCAAGTGCTTAGTCCAGTGCTCTGCACGCAGTAAGCGCTCAATAAATACGATCGAATGAATGAATCTGGATGTCTGAGTGTGTGTGTGTCTGAGTGTGTGTCTCTGTGTTGTGTGTATCTGAGAGTGTCTCTGTGTGTGTGTGTGTCTGTGTGTATCTGAGAGTGTCTGTGTGTGAGTCTGTGTCTGTGCGCATCTGGGTGTCTAAGTGCGTGTCTGCCTGTGTCTGTGTGTATCTGGGTGTCTCTGTGTGTGTCTGTGTGTGTGTGTGTGTCTGAGTGTGTGTGTGTATATCTGTGTGTATCCTCTCGACTGTGAGCCCGCTGTCGGGTCGGGACCGTCTCTTCACGTCGCCAACTTGTCCTTCCCAAGCGCTTAGCCCAGTGCTCCGCACACAGTCAGCGCTCAATAAAGTCGATGGAATGAATGAACCTGGATGTCTGAGGGGGTGTGTGTGTGTCTCTGTGGTGTCTGTGTGTATCTGAGAGTGTCTCTGTATGTGTGTCTGCCTGTGTTTGTGTGTATCTGGGTGTCTGTGTGTGTGTCTGAGTGTGTGTGTGTGTGTGTGTGTGTGTGTGTATCCCCTCGACTGTGAGCCCGCTGTCGGGTAGGGCCCGTCTCTATACGTCGCCCAACTTGTCCTTCCCAAGCGCTTAGCCCAGTGCTCTGCACACGGTAAGCGCTCACTAAATACGATGGAGTGAATGAACCTGGATGTCTGAGTGTGTGTGTGTGTGTGTGTGTCTGAGTGTGTCTGTGTTGTCTGTGTGTCTCTGAGAGTGTCTCTCTGTGTGTGTGTCTGTCTGCCCGTGTCTGTGTGTATCTGGGTGTCTGTGTGTGTGTCTCTGTGTGTGTGTCTGAGTGTGTGTGTGTGTGTGTGTGTATCTGTGTGTATCCTCTCCACTGCGAGCCCGCTGTCGGGTAGGGCCCGTCTCTAGATGTTGCCAACTTGTCCTTCCCAAGCGCTTAGTCCAGTGCGCCGCACGCAGTAGGCGCTCAATAAATACGATGGAATGAATGAACCTGGATGTCTGAGTGTGTGTGTGTGTGTCTGAGTGTGTGCCTGTGTTGTCTGTGTGTCTCTGAGAGTGTCTCTGTGTGTGTGTGTCTGTCTGCCCGTGTTTGTGTGTATCTGGGTGTCTGTGTGTGTGTCTCTGTGTGTGTGTGTGTGTATCTGTGTGTATCTCCTCGACTGCGAGCCCGCTGTCGGGTCGGGACCGTCTCTAAACGTCGCCAACTTGTCCTTCCCAAGCGCTTAGCCCAGTGCTCCGCGCATAGTGAGCGCTCAATAAAGACGATGGAATGAATGAACCTGGATGTCTGGGTGTGTGTGTGTGTGTCTCTGTGTTGTCTGTGTGTGTGTGTGTGTATCTGTGTGTATCCTCTCCACTGCGAGCCCGCTGTGGGGTAGGGCCCGTCTCTAAACGTCGCCAACTTGTCCTTCCCAAGCGCTTAGCCCAGTGCTGCGCACACAGTAAGCGCTCAAAAAAGACGATGGAATGACTGAACCTGGATGTCTGGGGGTGTGTGTGTGTGTCTCTCTGTGTGTGTGTGTGTGTGTGTGTGTCAGTGTGCGTGTGTCCCCCCCCCCCGCCGGGGGCCGGGCCGCCCTTCCCTCCCTCCCTCCCTCCGTCCCTCCGTCCCTCCGTCCCCCGGTGATCGGCGGGTCCGGCCCGTCCGTCCGTCCGTCCGTCCCTCCTCCCCTCCCTCTCCCTCTCCCTCCTCCTCCTCCCTCTCCCTCCCTCCTCCCCCCTCCGTCCTCCCCGCCCCCCCCGGGTGGGTGCCGGGGGCCCGGCAGCCCGATGGCCCGTCCCGGGCGGCCCCCAGCCGCGCTCCTCCTCATCGGGCCCTCCCTCTCCCTCCCTCCCTCTCCCTCCCTCTCCCTTTCCTCCTCCTCCTCTTCTTCCCGCTCCCGCTCCCGTTCCCGCCCCCTCCTCCTCCCTCCTCCCTCCTCCCCCCTCCCTCCTCCCGCTCCTCCTGCTCCAGCTCCTCCTCCGCCTGCTCCGCCTTCGCCTCCTTCTTCCTCCGATGGAGCCGGACGCGCCCCAGCCCGGACTGGCCGGCCCGGACTCCCCGCACGACCCCTGGTAGCCCCCCGGTAGCCCCCCCCCCCCCGGGGACACCCCCCCCGGGACCCCCCCCCCGCCCCGAGCCCCCCAGCATGGCCGACCCCCGGGGCCCGGACCACCCCCTCCCCCCCGGCCCGACCCCCGGGACCCCGGGGCCCCCGGCCCCCTCTCACGCCGCCTCTTTGTGTCCTTCCTCCTCCTCCTCCTCCTCCTCCTCCTCCCGCAGCAAGATGTTCATCGGGGGACTGAGCTGGCAGACCACGCAGGGTGAGCCCCCCCCCCCCGCCCCCGGGACCCCCCCTAACCGGTGTCCCCAAAGCTGGGGGGAGGGGGAAACAACAACCCCCTCTGCCCAAAGTCCCGTCCACCTCCCGGGACCCCCCCATCCCGGGACCCCCCAACCGGTGCCGAGGCCTTGTGAAGCAAGGACCGGTTGCCCCGGGTCTTGGGGGAGGGAGAAAGAAGAAGCCCCCTCCCCAAAGTCCCGGCCACCCCCTAGGACACCCCCCCCCCATCCCAGCCCCCCCCCAACCGATGCTGAGGCCTTTTGAAACAAGGACCGGTTGCCCCAAGTCTTGAGGGAGGGAGAAAGAAGGAACCCCCCCTCCCCAAAGTCCCATCCAGCTCCCGGGACCCCCCCATCCCAGGACCCCCCAACCGATGCTGAGGCCTTTTGAAGCAAGGACCGGTTTCCCCAAGTCTTGGGGGAGGGAGAAAGAAGGAACCCCCCTCCCCAAAGTCCCGTCCACCCCCTAGGACCCCCCACCCCATCCCAGGACCCCCCAACCGGTGCCGAGGCCTTTTGAAGCAAGGGCCGGTTGCCCCAAGTCTTGGGGGAGAGAGAAAGAAGGAACCCCCCTCCCCAGAGTCCCGTCCACCCCCTAGGACCCCCCCCATCCCAGGACCCCCCTCATCCCAGGACCCCTCAACCGGTGCCGAGGCCTATTGAAGCAAGTACTGGTTGCCCCAAGTCTTAAGGGAAGGAGAAAGAAGAACCCCCCCCGCCCAAAGTCCCGTCCACCCCTTAGGACCCCCCCTCCCATCTCATGACCCTTCAATCCCATCCACCCCCTAGGACCCCCCCCCCCCCATCTCAGGACCCCTCAACCGGCGCTGAGGCCTTTTGAAGCAAGGACCGGTTGCCCCAAGTCTTGGGGGAGGGAGAAAGAAGGAACCCCCTCTTCCCAAAGTCCCATCCACCCCCTAGGACCCCCCCATCTCAAGATCCCCCTCCCCCAACTAGTGCCGAAGCCTTTTGAAGCAAGGACCGGTTGCCCCAGGTCTTGGGGGAGGAAGAAAGAAGGGACCCCCTCCGCCCAAAGTCCCGTCCACCCCCTAGGACCCCCCCCATCCCAGGACCCCCCAACCGGTGCTGAGGCCTTTTGAAGCAAGGACCGGTTGCCCCAAGTCTAGGGGGAGGGAGAAAGAAGGAACCCCCTCTTCCCAAAGTCCCATCCACCCCCTAGGACCCCCCCCCACCTCAAGACCCCCCAACTAGTGCCGAGGCCTTTTGAAGCAAGGACCGGTTGCCCCAGGTCTTGGGGGTGGAAGAAAGAAGGAACCCCCTCTGCCCAAAGTCCTGTCCACCCCCTAGGACCCCCCCATCCCTGGACCCCCGCCATCCCAGTACCCCTCAACCGGTGCCAAGGCCTTTTGAAGCAAGGACCGGTTGCCCCAAGTCTTAGGGGAGGGAGAAAGAAGAACCCCCCCTGCCCAAAGTCCCGTCCACCCCCTAGGACCCCCCCCATCCCAGGACCCCCCAACCGGTGCTGAGGCTTTGTGAAGCAAGGACCGGTTCCCCCAAGTTTTGGAGGAGGGGGAAAGAAGGAACCCCTCTGGCCCAAAGTCCCCCCCCAGGATCCTCCAACCCAAGACCCCCCAACCAGTGCCGAGGCCTTTTGAAGCAAGGACCGGTTCCCTCAAGACTTGGGGGAGGGGGAAAGAAGGAGCCCCCTCCCTTCCCTCCCCCGGCCCGAGGGGTGCGGGACGAGTGGGGTGCGGGATGAGTGGACTTTGGGGTCGTCCGGGAGCGGAGCGTCCTCCGTGCGCAAACTCCACGCTCACACCTGCGACTCAAACTTTTGCGGCGCGACCAGGGAGGGGGCGACGGGGGTGGGGGCGTGAGGAGAAGGGAAATCGAGGCAAGGCCTCGGGGGGCTGCCCCGATAAGGGATCCCCTCCGTCCCCACCCCCACACGAGGGGTCCCCGGGAGGGAGGGCGGCGGGGGGGCCGGAGCGGGCGTGGGCCTCGTCCGACGCGGGCTGTGTGGTTGCAGAGGGATTGCGAGAGTATTTTGGCCAGTTCGGGGAGGTGAAGGAGTGTCTGGTGATGCGGGACCCACTGACCAAAAGATCCAGGTGAGACCCCCTCCCTCTTGTCCCGCCTCCGGACCCCCGCCCCGGACCCCCACCCCCGGAGTCACCCTAACACTAAACCGCCCGCTTCCTTCCTCTCCGACCGTCCCCGCTCGTCACCCGGCCCGGAACCGGACGCAGGGGCTTTGGCTTTGTCACTTTCATGGACCAGGCTGGGGTGGACAAAGTGCTGGCCCAATCCCGACACGAGCTGGACTCCAAAACGGTAAGTCCCCCGCCGCCGGGCCGCCAGCTTCAGGAGTGGACCGAAGCGGGCCACCTCCGCCCCCCCTCCCCTGCTTCATTCATTCATCGTTCGTTCATTCCATCGTATTTGTTGAGCGCTTCTTGTGTGCGGAGCACTGTTATGAGCGTTTGGAAAGTACAGTTGGGTCCGGGAGGGGGTCTGAGTCCTCCGTGTGTGTCTGTAGGTGTTGGGGTGGGCGGATGGGGAATCCACAGGCCGGCGAGGGTTTCTTCGGTTGGGTCAGTCCCGTCTCCTCCCTTGATGACCGGGTCCACGAGCGAGCGAACGTGTGTCCCCCGGTCACAGACACCCCCCTTGGGCTGGCTCTGGGGGTCTGGGGCTCGGCGACCCCCCGGGGAATTGGCACCGAGAGGGTGTGGGAAGGGGGAGCCCTTGGGAGGCGGACGGGGGGAGCGGAGGGGAGCGTCTGAACCCTTCCCGGCCAAGGCCGGGTGAGTCAGAGCGGTAATAAGGCAGCCTTCTCTCTCCCCGCCATCCCTCGCCCCTACGATTCGGCCTCGGTGGGTGGCTCCTTCCGACCGGCACTTGTCCCAGACGCGGCTGCCCCCTTGAAAGCCGTCCGACCCTCGTCCGTCCCCCAGTTTGTCCGTTCGGCCCGTTTCCCCTTTGTTCGGCGGACCTCGGGGCTGCGGGATTGGGGGGAGGACAAGGATCCCAGGGGGATTTACGGGAAGGCCCGACGGCACCCGAACTGGGCTGGCTCGAGGTGAAGGGTTTGCCTGGGGTGGAGGGCAGTGAGGGGGCGGGAGGAAGAGGAGGACGAGGACGAGGAGAAGGCCTCAGCCTGGCAGTGGCAGGGCTTGGAGCGGGCAGCCTACGTGTTTGTTTTTCAAACTTCTAAGCTTTGCGAGCGTCCCGTTCACCCCGTGGCCTTGGGCCTGCGAGGGTGCAGGTTGGGGCTGCCGATCCCGTCCCCCTGGGACCCCCCAAATCCCCCCCAGAATCGGGGACACCCTTTCCGGGCCCAAACGGGCTCCGTCCGCCGTCGTCTGCGCGTGTCGGGGGAGGCCGTCCGAGGTCGGGGCGGGGGGCCTGCGATCGAACGGCCGGGAAACTCCCCCGAAGAGAAGCAGCAGGGCCTAGTGGAGCGGAGCCCTGGCCTGGGTGTCGGAAGAACCACTTGCCCGCCGCGCGACCTTGGCCGAGTCTCCTCGCTCCTCCGAGCCTCACTTTGCTCTCCTGTAAAACGAGGAGCGAGGCCGGGAGCCCCACGTGGGACGTGGACCGCGTCCGCGGTGCTTAGTACGGCGCCTGGCCCCTAGTGCGTGCTTAACGGATGCCGTAAGGAAACAACAAAGATCTCTGTCTCTTCCCCTTCTCCCTCGCCGTCCCCCCCTTCCGCCCCTGGATCTTAGGCAGGTCCACCCGGGCTCCTGTTTACCTGCAACAATAGCTAGTTGTGCAGAAGAATTTGCTAAATTACCGGCTGTCCCCGTCCAGCCGGGCACGCACGTTATCTCTGCCCAGTGGCTCCCGCACAGAGTAATGAGAAAATGAGGCCAGACCGCAACTTTGCTGGGGCTGAAAGCATCTTCTTGGCAGCCTCTGAATGACACCGGCTGGGAGCGGAGAGACAGTGGATTATTGTTTTTGCTGATTATCTGCCATCGGCCTCCTGCTCTCCTGCCGTCCCCTGTCCTCGGAATTCACTGAAGATTTCGGGCCTAGCCAGGAAGGGGGGAAGGGGAGGGATGGGACGAAGGAGGAAGAGGGAAGTAGGAGGAGGGCGACGGGATGGGGGCCGGGAGGCGGTTGCCCCTGGGAGACCCGGGGAAGACGACGAGGTGCCTCTCGTCGGACCCGAAGGAGGCTCCCCCCGACTCCCTCCGCCTTCCCCACCGGGGAGAGAGTCCAGGGTGGAGTTTATTTTGAGTTCCGACTTCGGCCTTTTATTTATTTACCGATTGAGTTTATTTACGTGGCCGGTTGTGAGTCAGAGTGGAAGTGAGGTGTCTGCCTCTTATTTGTGGGTCTGCATCTGGGATTGTGAGTTTGGGGAGGTGGGGGGGTATGCGTGGTGTGTGGGGGTGTGGGTCTTGTTCCTGGGGAACTAACTAGAGCCAGAATGGAGGTGAAGTTTCTGTGGTTTTTTTGTGGGGCTGTATCCTGGGATTATGAGGGGGGTTTTTTTGGGTGGGTGTGATGTGTCTTTGTGTGTTTATTTGTGTATCTTCTTGTTCCTGAGATGTTGGCTGAATCCGAACGGAGGTGAAGTTTCTGCGCCTTGTTTGTGGGGCTGTATCCTGGGATTATGAGGGGGTGTTTTGGGGTGGGTGTGATGTGTCTGTGTGTGTGTCTGTGTATTTGTGTGTCTTCTTGGTCCTGAGATGTTGGCTGAATCCGAACGGAGGTGAAGTTTCTGCGTCTTGTTTGTGGGGCTGTATCCTGGGATTATGAGGGGGTGTTTTGGGGTGGGTGTGATGTGTCTGTGTGTGTATGTATTTGTGTGTCTTCTTGTTCCTGAGATGTTGGCTGAATCCGGAGGTGAAGTTTCTGTGTCTTGTTTGTGGGGCTGTAGCCTGGGATTATGAGGGGGTGTTTTGGGGTGGGTGTGATGTGTCTGTGTGTGTGTGTATTTGTGTGTCTTCTTGTTCCTGAGATGTTGGCTGAATCCGGAGGTGAAGTTTCTGTGTCTTGTTTGTGGGGCTGTATCCTGGGATTATGAGGGGGTGTTTTTGGGTGGGTGTGATGTGTCTGTGTGTGTATGTATTTGTGTGTCTTCTTGTTCTGGAGATGTTGGCTGAATCCGAACGGAGGTGAAGTTTCCGTGTCCTGGGATTATGAGGGGATGTTTTGGGGTGGGTGTGATGTGTCTGTGTTTGTGTGTGTATTTGTGTATCTTCTTGTTCCTGAGATGTTGGCTGAATCCGAACGGAGGTGAAGTTTCTGCGTCCTGGGATTATGAGGGGGTGTTTTGGGGTGCGTGTGATGTGTGTGTGTGTGTGTGTGTGTGTGTGTGTATTTGTGTGTCTTCTTGTTCCTGAGATGTTGGCTGAATCCAGAGGTGAAGTTTCTGCGTCTTGTTTGTGGGGCTGTATCCTGGGATTATGAGGTTTTGGGGGTCTGGGCGTGTGAGTGCGTGTGTCTGTGTGTGAGTTTGTGCGAGAGAGAGTGTCTGCTTGTTCTTGAGATGCTCCTGAGCCGGGCAAGGAGCTTTCGGTTCTGCTTGACAAGTGGAAGGATGAGAGGAAAACAGAGATAAGTCAGTCCGGGGAGTGGAACAATACCGGGGAGGAGAGCCGGGCGGGCAGCTGTCATTTCCCCGGGGGACTGGTTGGGCTGTGGGCTAGTGGGAGAGAGGCCAGATGGGTTGGTTCAGCAGCTGCTTTTGGGGGGGATCGGCTGGGCCCCCTCTCTGAGTGATGGTTCCTCTGTGAGGGTCAGGAGTGGGCTGCTTCCCGCCCGGCAGATGGGAGGGGAGCGGAGCGGAGCCCACCCCCCGGGCCCCCAGCCCCGGCCCCAGTCGGGCGGCAGGAACTTTAGGAGGAGCAGGTGGCCGTGGAGGAGCAAGAGATTTCCCCCATCGTCGGACCGGGCCCCGCGGAAGGAAGGGTCAAACCTCAAAGGGTCCACCCTAGTCTCACAATCAATCAATCAATCGTATTTATTGAGCGCTTACTGAGTGCAGCGCTTGGGAAGTACAAGTTGGCAACATATAGAGACGGTCCCTACGCAACAGCGGGCTCACAGTCTAGAAGGGGGAGACAGAGAACAAAACATAGGAACCAAATAAATAGAATGAATATGTACAAATAAAATAGAGTACATTGGAGTGAGACGCTCTCCTCAGTCAGGAGCGTTGTTTGAGCGCCCACCGTGATGATGATGATGGTGTTTGTTAAGCGCTTACTGTGTGCAAAGCACCGTTCTAAGCGCTGGGGAGTTTACAAGATGATCAGGTTGTCCCCCACGGGGGTCACAGTTTTAATCCCCATTTTACAGATGAGGTCACTGAGGCCCAGAGAAGTGAAGTGGCTTGGCCAAAGTCACACAGCTGATAGTTGGTGGAGCCGGGATTCGAACCCATGACCCCAGGCCCCAAAGCCCGGGCTCTTTCCACTGAGCCACGCTGCTTCACCGTGTTGCCGAGCGCCCGGGAGGGTGGGGTGGAACCAGAAGACGCCATCCCTACTCTCGAGGAGTTGACGGCGTAGCCGGGGAGGGTGACGTGGAGGAGTCGGGGGTGCTTTCGGAGACTTCCGGTGATGAAGACGAGCGTCATCATCATCATCATCATCATCATCAATCGTATTTATTGAGCACTTACTATGTGCAGAGCACTGTACTAAGCGCTTGGGAAGTACAAATTGGCAACATATAGAGACAGTCCCTACCCAACAGTGGGCTCACAGTCTAAAAGGGGAGCGTCCTAGAGGTGCAGAGACGCCGGCCAAAATCAGACACATAAGGCTCTTGGTTTTCACCCGGGTGACTCTTCTAGTAGAGAAGCGGCGTGGCTCAGTGGAAAGAGCCCGGGCTTTGGAGTCAGAGGGCGTGGGTTCAAATCCCGACTCCGCCACTTGTCAGCTGGGTGACTCTGGGCAAGTCACTTCACTTCTCTGGGCCTCACTTCCCTCATCTGGAAAATGGGGATGAAGACTGGGAGCCCCCCGTGGGACAACCTGATCACCTTGTAACCTCCCCAGCGCTTAGAACAGTGCTTTGCACATAGTAAGCGCTTAATAAATGCCATCACTATTATTAGTAGTAGTAGTAGAGAAGCAGCGTGGCTCAGTGGAAGGAGCCCGGGCTTTGGAGTCAGAGGGTGTGGGTTCAAATGCCGACTCCGCCACTTGTCAGCTGGGTGACTCTGGGCAAGTCACTTCGCTTCTCTGGGCCTCAGTTCCCTCATCTGGAAAATGGGGACGAAGACTGTGAGCCCCCCATGGGACCTCATCACCTTGTAACCTCCGCGGCGCTTAGAACAGTGCTTTGCACATAGTAAGCACTTAATAAATGCCATCATTAGTAGTAGTAGTAGTAGAGAAGCAGCATGGCTCACTGGAAAGAGCCCGGGCTTTGGAGTCAGAGGTCGTGGGTTCAAATCCCGACTCCGCCGCTTGTCAGCTGGGTGACTCTGGGCAAGTCACTTCACTTCTCTGGGCCTCAGTTCCCTCATCTGGAAAATGGGGATGAAGACCGTGAGCCCCCCGTGGGACCACCTCGTCACCTTGTAACCTCCCCAGTGCTTAGAACAGTGCTTTGCACATAGTAAGCGTTTAATAAATGCTATCATTATTATTAGTAGTAGTAGTAGTAGGGGAATGTCCATTAGATCGTAAGCACCTCGAAGGCAGGACGCTGGGTAATTTCCACCCCCAACCAGGGCCCCAGGACTGTGCTCTGCACACACACAAAAAACTTAACCAATCAATATTATTGATGACATCGATGAGGGTGGGACCCCCGGGAGGCCAAGTCCGTGCAGAGCCAGAGCGAGAGACCCGTTAAGTCCTCGCCCTGTCAAGACCTAGCTTGTCAGCTGGGTGACTCTGGGCAAGTCACTTCACTTCTCTGGGCCTCGGTTCTCTCCTCTGGAAAATGGGGATGAAGGCTGCGAGCCCCCCGTGGGACAACCTGATCACCTTGGAACCTCCCCAGCGCTTAGAACAGTGCTTTGCACATAGTAAGCGCTTAATAAATGCCATCGTTATTATTATTAAGACCTGCCAAATAGCCGCCACCTCCTCCTGCCCCGGAGTTGTGTCGAGAATGAGCTTGAAGCGCAGTTATGTTTCGCTTGCTAAGGCCTAGGAGACCCTCCCACCCCGTGGAATGGAAGACTAGCTGGCAGGCCTCTTCATTTGCCCCGCGTTTTGGAGTTCAGACCCGCCATTTGACCCGCCTTCCCTCCCCGGAATCATTCCAGAATCCTGGAGTCGGAAGGGACCCCTTCCCGGCCTCTGGGACTGACACGGATTTCAGGCCAAAGGATCGTAGTGATTTGCAATGGTGATGGCATTTACTAAGCGCTTACTATGTGCAGAGCGCCCTTCTAAGCGCTGGGGAGGTTACAAGGCGATCAGGTTGTCCCACGGGGGGGCTCACAGTCTTCATCCCCATTTTACAGACGAGGTAACTGAGAAGGGAAGTGACTTGGCCAAAGTCACACAGCTGACAATTGGCGGAGCCGGGATTTGAACCCATAATAATAATGATAATGGCATTTAGGAGAAGCGGCGTGGCTCGGTGGAAGGAGCCCCGGGCTTTGGAGTCAGAGGTCAGGGGTTCAAATCCCGGCTCCGCCAACTGTCGGCTGTGTGACTTTGGGCAAGTCACTCAACTTCTCTGGGCCTCAGATCCCCCATCTTCCAGATGAGGGTGAAGACTGTGAGCCCCATGTGGGACAACCTGATCACCTTGTAACCTCCCCAGCGCTTAGAACAGTGCTTTGCACATAGTAGGCGCTTAATAAATGCCATTATTATTATTATTATTTATTAAGTGCTTACTATGTGCAAAGTGCCATTCTAAGTGCTGGGGAGGTTACAAGGTGATCAGGTTGTCCCACGGGGGGCTCACAGTCTTAATCCCCATTTACAGATGAGGGAACTGAGGCCCAGAGAAGTGGAGTGACTTGCCCAAAGTCACACAGCTGACAACTGGTGGAGCCGGGATTTGAACCCATGACCTCTGACTCCAAAGCCCGGGCTCTTTCCACTGAGCCACGCTGCTTCTCTTTTGCATCATCATCATCATCATCATCAATTGTATTTATTGAGCGCTTACTATGTGCAGAGCACTGTACTAAGCGCTTGGGAAGTACAAATTGGCAACATATAGAGACAGTCCCTACCCAACAGTGGGCTCACAGTCTAAAAGGGGGAGACAGAGAACAAAACCAAACATACCAACAAAATAAAATAAATAGAATAGATATGTACAAGTAAAATAAATAAATAAATGAATAGAGTAATAAATATGTACAACCATATATACATATATACAGGTGCTGTGGGGAAGGGAAGGAGGTAAGATGGGGGGAAGGGAAGGAGGTAAGATGGGGGGATGGAGAGGGGGACGAGGGGGAGAGGAAGGAAGGCTTTTGCAAGGCTTCTGAGGGACGGGTCCATACCTGACGGGCTCCTCCCTTCGCCCGGAACACTATCCGGGGTTCTGGGGGACCGCCCGAGGTTTATGATGTGCATTTAGCTTTAATTCTATTTATTCTGACGCCTTGACACCCGTCCACATGTTTCGTTGTGTCGTCCATCTCCCCCTTCTAGACCGTGAGCCCGTTGGTGGGTAGGGACCGTCTCTAGATGTTGCCAACTTGTACTTCCCAAGCGCTTAGTCCAGTGCTCTGCACATAGTAAGCGCTCAATAAACACGATAGAATGAATGATTGTAACGGAGATTATAAGAAGCAGCGTGGGTCAATGGAAAGAGCCCGGGCTTGGGAGTCAGAGGTCATGGGTTCAAATCCCGGCTCCGCCAGTTGTCCGCTGTGTGACTTCGGGCGAGTCACTTCACTTCTCCGCGCCTCAGTTACCTTGCCTGTAAAATGGGGATGTGAGACGCAAGTGGTCCAATCTGATCACCTTGTATCCTCCCCAGCGCTTAGAACAGTGCTTTGCATGTAGTAAGCGCTTAACAAATGCCGTCGTTATTATTATTAACGTAGGGGAGTACGATCCAGTTAGAAGAATTGGAAGCTGGGATTTTCTTGGGGCTTCCAGAGGAGATCTCTCTGGTCTCCGTTGGGCTTCCTGGGCTGATGGGATGGAGAATGGGGGGGTTGGGGGGAAAATGTTGGATTAGGTGGTCCGCGGAGCCGAAATGCTTTCCCTAAAATGCATCCTCCTCCTCCTTCCCCGACCCGTTCTTTCAGATCGATCCCAAGGTGGCATTCCCGCGCCGAGCACAGCCCAAGGTAAGTCGGGTGGGCCTGGGAGAAGACTTGGGAGCCCTTGGGAATCTCTGGGATGCGGCCTCTCCCCGGCTTCGCCGCCCGCGAGTGCGGGGTAGCGGCGGTGGGCTCTCGGGGTGGGCTGGGGGCCGGCCGAGGGTCATCCTAGGGACTGTCTCTATATGTTGCCAATTTGTACTTCCCAAGCGCTTAGTACAGTGCTCTGCACATAGTAAGCGCTCAATAAATATGATTGATGATGATGATGATGATCCTGGAAGTTGGGATGGGAAGAGGACGTGGCCAGTCGATCCTGGATCACGGGGTACAGTGCCCAAGGCGGGCACGTTGGGGCCGGGGAGCTCACCACAGCCTCAGCTTTGGTTGCTGGAAATGGGAATTCTGGACCCGAGGTCGGTGCGGGGTTGCAGCGTGGCTCGGTGGAAAGAGCCCGGGCTCGGGAGTCAGAGGTCGTGGGTTCTAATCCCGGCTCTGCCGCTTGTCCGCTGGGTGACTTCGGGCAAGTCACTTCACTTCTCTGGGCCCCCGTTCCCTCATCTGGAAAATGGGGATGAAGACTGGGAGCCCCACGTGGGACAACCTGATCACCTTGTATCCCCCCCGCAGTGTTTAGAACAGTGCTTCGCACATAGTAAGCGCTTAATAAATGCCATTATTATTATCGTGATCTCCCAAGCGCTTAATGCAGTGCTTTGCACACAGTAAGCGCTAAATAAATACAATTGGATGAATTAGTTCAGCACAGTGCAGTGTTCTGCACATAGAACACACCCGATAAATAATAATAGTAATAAGTGAAGTGACTTGGCCAAAGTCACACAGCTGACAATTGGCGGAGCTGGGATTTGAACCCGTGACCCCTGACTCCAAAGCCCCGGCTCTTTCCGCCGAACCGCGCTGCTTCTCGATTCCACCGACTGATCGATCGGAGGCCTTGAAAGAGCTTAGCTGGCTTTGCAAAGCAAGGAGGTGTCAGCTTGCTGCCTTGGAGAAGCAGCGCGGCTCAGTGGAGAGAGCCCGGGCTTGGGAGTCAGAGGTTGTGGGTTCGAATCCTGGCTCCCCCGCCCATCTGCTGGGCGACCTCAGGCTGGTCACTTCACTTCTCTGAGCCTCAGTGACCTCATCTGTCATATGGGGATGAAGACTGGGAGCCCCCGCCGTGGGACAACGTGATCGCCTTGTATCTATCCTCCCCCAGTGCTTAGAACAGTGCTTCACCTGTAGTAAGCGCTTCACAAATGCCATTATTATTATTATTAATATTATTATTATCATATTTGACCTCTGAGGGCTGGGACCCAGGAAGCCTGGCGGCTTTTCTCCTCCCTTGGGACCCAGGAGTCCTGCCTTCCATCTCTCTCATCCGGGCTCCTTCACCACGGGGGTGAAGTCGCTGTGTCCCTATGGTCTCCGGCAAGGGAAATGAGGAAATTGAGGAATAGGGATGCGAGTGGGGGAAAGAAGAAGCCCCACCCTCTCGGGGAGCTCTCAGTTTTTCCAAAATGGGATGGGGGGTGTGATGCTATAGTCGCCAGCCACTCCCCCTCCACCCCAAAAATCCATTCAATCGTATTTCTTCTAGACTGTGAGCCCACCGTTGGGTAGGGACCGTCTCTATAGGTTGCCAAATTGTACTTCCCAAGCGCTTAGCGCAGCGCTCTGCATCCAGTAAGCGCTCAATAAATACGGTTGAATGAATGAATGGATTTCTTGAGCACTTACTGTGCGCAGAGCACTGTACTAAGTGCTTAATGTGCGGGACAACCTGGCCACCTTGTAACGTCCCCAGTGCTTAGAACAGTACTTTGCACATAGTAAGTGCTTAATAAATGCCATTATTATTATCTGTAAAATGGGGCTGAAGACCGTGAGTCCCCCGCGGGACAACCCGATCACCTTGTAACCTCCCCAGCGCTTAGAACAGTGCTTTGCACATAGTAAGCGCTTAATAAATGCCATTATTATTATCTGTAAAATGGGGCTGAAGACCGTGAGTCCCCCGCGGGACAACCCGATCACCTTGTAACCTCCCCAGCGCTTAGAACAGTGCTTTGCACATAGTAAGCGCTTAAGAAATGCCATTATTATTATCTGTAAAATGGGGATGAAGACCGTGAGTCCCCCGCGGGCCAACCCGATCACCTTGTAACCTCCCCAGCGCTTAGAACAGTGCTTTGCACATAGTAAGCGCTTAAGAAGTGCCATTATTATTATCTGTAAAATGGGGATGAAGACCGTGAGTCCCCCGCGGGACAACCCGATCACCTTGTAACCTCCCCAGCGCTTAGAACAGTGCTTTGCACATAGTAAGCGCTTAACAAATGCCATTATCATCATTATTAATGTGGACAAAAATGTCCATCCTCTCCGCGGGGAGAGGAGAAGGGAGAGGATTGCGAGAAGGAGGCCAGTCCGGGAGGGGAAGGGGAAGAGGAACTGAAAGCAATTAGCAAGCGGGTATCCCGAGGAAGGACATGGTCAGAATTGGGTTAATTCCATTAAGCGGTTTGGTGACAGAAGGTTCTTTAGTGTTGGGATGGGGGCTGGAACGGCTCCGGATTAGCCGCGCGCTCCGCTGGGTAATTCGAACCATGTGCTCCTTCCAGGCCACGGTGAGGGCCAGTGGGCTGCCCAGGTTGGGGAGAATCAATCAATCAATCAATCAATCGTATTTATTGAGCGCTTACTATGTGCAGAGCACTGTACTAAGCGCTTGGGAAGTACAAATTGGCAACACATGGAGACAGTCCCTACCCAACAGTGGGCTCGCAGTCTAAAAGGGGGAGACAGAGAACAGAACCAAACATACCAACAAAATAAAATAAATAGGAAAGAAATGTACAAGTAAAATGAATAAATAAATAAATAAATAGAGTAATAAATATGTACAACCATATATACATATATACAGGTGCTGTGGGGAAGGGAAGGAGGTAAGATGGGGGGATGGAGAGGGGGACGAGGGGGAGAGGAAGGAAGGGGCTCAGTCTGGGGAAGAAGATACTAACGGGGCGTTGGTGGTGGGCGGCTTTTGGCCTCTCCCGGCCCGGGGCGTCCCAGCCGCCCCCCGCCCCGGGGACCCCTCTCCAGAGGGCAGCCCGGGCAGTCGGACCGCTCAGGACGGAAAACGCTCGTTCGTTCATTCATTTAATCGCATTTATAGAGCGCTTACTGTGTGCAAAGCACTGGATGTTCTCCCCCTCTCCATCCCCCACTCCATCTTACCTCCTTCCCTTCCCCACAGCACCTGTATATATGTCTGTATGTATTTATTACTCTATTTATTTTACTGGTACATATCTATTCTATTTTATTTTGTCAGTATGTTTGGTTTTGTTCTCTGTCTCCCCCTTTTAGACTGTGAGCCCACTGGTGGGGACTGTCTCTCTATGTTGCCAACTTGGACTTCCCAAGCGCTTAGTACAGTGCTCTGCACAAAGGAAGCGCTCAGTAAATACGATTGATTGATTGGTTGATTGATTGGACTAGGCGCTTGGAAAGTACAGTTTGGCAACAGAGACGGTCCCTACCCAACAGCGGGCTCACAGTCTAGAAGGGGGAGACGGACGACAGAACAGAACACGTAGACGGGTGTCAATACCGTCAAAATAGATAAATAATAATAATAATGACGGTGTTTATTAAGCACTTACTATGTGCAGAGCACTGTTCTAAGCACTGAGGAGGATACAAGGTGATCAGGTTGTCCCACGTGGGGCTCACAGTCTCAATCCCCATTTTACAGATGAGGTAACTGAGGCCCAGAGAAGTGAAATGACTTGCCCAAAGTCACACAGCTGACAATTGGCAGAGCCGGGATTTGAACCCATGACCTCTGACTCCAAAGCCTGTGCTCTTTCCACTGAGCCATGCCGCTTCTTAGTTTGGCAGTTTGAGATGGTAGATAGAGATGGTCCCTACCCAACAGCGGGCTCACAGTCTACAAGGGGGAGACGGACGACAGAACAAAACACGTAGACGGGTGTCAATACCATCAAAATAGATAAATAATAATAATAATAACGTCATTTATTAAGCACTTACTATGTGCAAAGCACTGTTCTAAGCACTGGGGAGGTTACAAGGTGATGAGGTTGTCCCACAGGGGGTTCGCAGTCTTAATCCCCATTTTACAGATGAGGTAACTGAGGCCCAGAGAAGCGGACTTGCCCAAAGTCACACAGCTGACAATTGGTGGAGCCGAATTTTGAACCCATGACCTCTGACTCCAAAGCCCGGGCTCTTTCCACTGAGCCATTCATTCATTCATTCATTCAATCGTATTTATTGAGCGCTTACTGTGTGCAGAGCACTGGACTAAGCGCTTGGGAAGTCCAAGTTGGCAACATATAGAGACGGTCCCTACCCAATAGCGGGCTCAGCCACTAACTCACGTGGGACAACTTTATTCCCTTGTATCTACCCCAGCGCTTAGAACAGTGCTTTGCACATAGTCAGCGTTTAATAAATGCCATCATTATTATTATTATTACTATTAACTCTAACCCTAAATAGAATTATTGATAGATACACATCATTAATAAAATAGAGCAATACATACAGCGTGGCTCAGTGGAAAGAGCTCGGGCTTTGGAGTCAGAGGTCATGGGTTCAAATCCCAGCTCTGCCAATTGTCAGCTGTGGGACTTCACTTCTCTGGGCCTCAGTTCCCTCATCTGTAAAATGGGGATGAAGACCGTGAGCCCCCCATGGGACAACCTGATCACCTTGTAACCTCCCCAGCGCTTAGAACAGTGCTTTGCACATAGCGTTTAATAAATGCCATCATTATTATTATTATTATTAACTTTAACCCTAACCCTAAATAGAATTATTGATAGATACACATCATTAATAAAATAGAGTAATACATACAGCGTGGCTCAGTGGAAAGAGCTCGGGCTTTGGAGTCAGAGGTCATGGGTTCAAATCCCAGCTCTGCCAATTGTCAGCTGTGGGACTTCACTTCTCTGGGCCTCAGTTCCCTCATCTGGAAAATGGGGATGAAGACCGTGAGCCCTCCGTGGGGCAACCTGATCACCTTGTAACCTCCCCAGCGCTTAGAACAGTGCTTTGCACATAGTAAGCGCTTAATAAATGCCATCATTATGATTATTATTATTATATGTACAAATAGACACCAGTGCTGTGGGGAGGGGAAGGGGGAAGGACAGAGGGAGGGAGTGGGGGTGATGGGGAGGGGAGGAGGAGCAGAGGAAAAAGGGGGGCTCAGTCTGGGAAGGCTTCCTGGAGGAGGTGAGCTCTCAGGAGGGCTTTGAAGGGAGGAAGAGAGCTAGTTGGGCGGATGTGTGGAGGGATTGGGGGCATTCCAGGCCCGGGGGAGGACGTGGGCCGGGGGTGGACGTCCACCCCGTCTTCCCTTCCCGCCCGGATCCGTCTCCCCTTCCACGAGGAGGGATGGGAGCCGAGCGGGGGGGAGCAGCGGCGTAGATGTAGAAAGGTGGAGTCCGGAGCAGAGGCAGAGAAGCACGTCCTGGGCAACCAGGAGAAGAATCCATCCATCGGCGGTACTTACCGAGCGTTCACTATGTGCAGAGAGCACTGTAGTAAGCGCTTGGGAGAGTCCACTATAACAGAATTAGCAGGCATGTCACCCTGCCCATAAGAAGAGGGCTAATGAGGAGAAGCAGCGTGTCTCAGTGGGAAGAGCTCGGGCTTGGGAGTCAGAGGTCATGGGTTCAAATCCCTGCTCCGCCAACTGTCAGCTGTGTGACTTTGGGCAAGTCACTTCACTTCTCTGTGCCTGTTACCTCATCTGTAAAATGGGGATTAAAACTGTGAGCACCTTGTAACCTTCCCAGCGCTTAGAACAGTGCTTTGCACATGGCAAGCGCTTAACAAATACCATTATATATATATTATATATATATGGGTTCTAATCCCAGCTCCGCCACACGTCTGCTTTGTGACCTTGGGCAAATCACTTAACTTCTCTGAGCCTCAGTTCCCTCTTCTGTAAAATGGGGATGAAGGCTGTGAGCCCCACGTGGGACAACCCGATCACCTTGTATTCCCCCCCGGCGCTTAGAGCTGTGCTTTGCACATAGGAAGTGCTTAACAAATGCCATCATTATTATTATTATTAATGAGGGCACGGGGGCAAGCGTTCATTCATTCAGTCGTATTTATTGAGCGCTTACTGTGCGCAGAGCACCGGACTAGACGCTTGGAAAGTAGGATTCGGCACAAGATAGAGACGGTCCCTACCCAACGACGGGCTCGCGGTCTAGAAAGCAGCAAGCAGCTGACGGGGACAGTCTTCGGGCTGGGGTGGTCCAACGCACAGGCCTTAGGGATGGGGCTGTCGTCCTCATAGTGGAGGGGGTGGGGAGTGGGTGGGCTACTGCTGGGGTATAATAATAATAATAATAATAATAATATTAATAATGACATTTATTAAGCACTTACTATGTGCAAAGCACTGTTCTAAACACTGGGGAAGTTACAAAGTGATCAGGTTGTCCCTCGGGGGGCTCACAGTCTTCATCCCCATTTTACAGACGAGGTAACAGGCCCAGAGAAGTGAAGTGCCTTGCCCAAAGTCACACAGCTGACAAGTGGGGAGCCGGGGATTTGAACGCATGACCTCCGACTCCAAAGCCCGGGCTCTTTCCACTGAGCCACGCCGTTTCTCTCATCTCTTCCCCCGTCCCCTCTTCCCCACCCCGCCGCAGATGGTTACGCGGACGAAGAAGATCTTTGTCGGGGGGCTGTCGGTGAACACCACGGTGGAGGATGTGAAACAGTACTTTGAGCAGTTTGGAAAGGTGGGTCTGGGCCCTGGGTCGCGGGGGGCTCCCTGCCACAGACCGGGCGGCTGCCAGAGACCCCCCAACCTTTCCCTCCCCTCGGGGGGTGGCCGCCAAAGAGAGAGGAAGGCCGCGGGGGTGCGAGGGGGTGCCACCCAGGACGGAAAATTCCCAGGAACATCCAACCAATCCCTCCTTCCCGGGAGGCACTGACAGGCCGGCCCCACCTTCCCGGGATGCGGCCAGTTGCTCTGCGTGTCTGGGGAGCGGATGCTACACGGGATCTCTTCCCGGTCCCCCCCTCCCCTCCGACCCAAGTTTTCCCTTTCTTCGTCCCGTGCCATCCGGCTCTACCTCCGTGAATCCAGCCCGTTCCCAGTCCCCCCCTTCTCTCCCTCGGGGTTCGACCCTGTCCGGAGCCGGAGACTCCGTTAGGCACGATGATGGCCGGGCGGGAAGCGTCCCCCCCATCCCACCCGCAAGGCGGTCAGGCCCCTAGTCTCTTGCTCCCGTGCGGACAGGGTGTGGTGAGCACGATGGGGGTTGCAGCGTGGCTCAGCGGAAAGAGCCCGGGCTTTGGAGTCAGAGGTCATGGGTTCAAATCCCGACTTTGCCGCTTGTCAGCTGGGTGACTTCGGGCGAGTCACTTCACTTCTCTGGGCCTCGGTGACCTCATCTGGCAAATGGGGGTGAGGATTGTGAGCCCCGCATGGGGCAACCTGATCCCCTTGTATCCTCCCCAGCGCTTAGAACAGTGCTTGGCACATAGGAAGCGCTTAATAGATACCAAAATCATTATTATTGAGGGGGTGGTGGGAGGGGGATTCACTCAGCGCTTAGAACAGTGCCTGGCACATAGTAAGCGCTTAACAGATACCAAAATCATTATTATTGAGGGGGTGGCGGGAGGGGGATTCACTCATTCATTCAGTCGTACTTATCGAGCGCTTGCTGTGTGCCGAGCGCTGGACTAAGCGCTCGGGTTGGGTAGGGACCGTCTCCATATGTTGTACTTCTAGACTGTGAGCCCACTCTTGGGTAGGGACTGTCTCTACATGTTGCCAACTTGTACTTCCCAAGCGCTCAGTACAGTGCTCTGCACACAGTAAGCGCTCAATAAATACGATTGATTGATTGATTGTACTTCCCAAGTGCTTAATACAGTGCTCTGCACACAGTAAGCGCTCAATAAATACGATCGACTGAATGAGTGAGTGAAGTACGAGTCGGCAACACTGCCCAAAAACGGGCTCACAGTCTAACCCGGTCTCATCGCTCGGCCCGGTCGGAGATTATTCCTGATTCATTCATTCGTCCAATCGTATTTATTGAGCACTCACTGCGTGCAGAGCACTGGACTGAGCGCTTGGGAAGTACGAGTCGGCAACAGATAGAGACGGTCCCGACCCGACAGCGGGCTCACGGTCTAGAAGGGGGAGACGGACAAGAAACCCAGAGCGGAGCCGGGGTCCGGAGGTGGAGGAAGGGGAAGGGTCATTCGGCCAAGAGGAGCCGCGTTTCGTGGGATCAATCAATCAATCGTACTTATTGAGCGCTTACTGTGTGCAGAGCACTGTACTAAGCGCTTGGGAAGTACAAGTTGGCAACATATAGAGACGGTCCCTACCCAACAGCGGGCTCACATCTGGAGTTGGGGGGAGGTGGTCATGCTTAGTACAAGTTCAAGTGCTTAGTACAGTGCTCTGCACACAGTAAGCGCTCAATAAATACGATTGAATGAATGAAAGTGCTGAGGTGAGGGTCAGAGGCTCATCCTCATGAAAGCTGGGAGACGGGGCGTGGGGGCGAGCTCCGGTTTTCTCCGTCCCGGCTTGGTTCTCGCCCTCCCCAGTTCCCGAGGGGTAGCGGTCGCCGTGGTACTCATTAGGCGCTTACTGTGTGCGGAGCACTGTGCCGAGCCATCGGAAAGAATACCCAGATGGGAATTAAACGGGGTCCCCGTCCTCCTTGTCCCTCCTGGACTCCTAAAGGGTGTCTAGCTGTGGTCTGGATTGGTCCGGGAGAGAAAAACTGACGGAACTGAGAGCTCGTGTCACTTTCGAACTCGTGTTCTTTTCCAACTCGATGACTTTCCCGCCCGGGGGAGGCGGAATGAGGTCAGACAGAGGGTGGGCAGAACAGGGCAGGGAGAAAAGTGGGGGAACCCGAGCGGAACTTTGGTTTTAGCGGCTTGTGTTGGGGCCGTGAATCCCCCCGCCCTGCCGCCCCTCGACTCTCCCACGGTAAAGGGGTGGTCGGCGCTCTCCCCATCCTATTGCTCTTTTAGTGGTCGGAGAGCGGGGAAACAAAGAGGAAGGGCAGACTTGGGCCTCCACCCTTAGGCCTATCGACTCCGTCCAGAGGCGGTGGGGCTTCTGGAAGCCCCTGGGAGGGGATGCGAGGGAGACCCAGCCGCCCCATCCCTAGCAGAAGAGATGGGAGTCCAGGATCCGGGGTGTCGAGGGTCCCGGGGTTGTGGGGATGGGAGGCGGGGGTCCGGGCCGGGCCGCGGCGGGATGTCTTTGTGTCTGTGCGCCGTGGCGGAGCATAAGAGCTCACGCTAATCTGATCCAGCAGCTGTGATTGGAGGCGGCTGGCCCCTGGGCCCGGGGTTGCCATGGCAACCGGGCCCCAGGAGAAGCCGGCAGCGGCAGCCTCTTTTGTTCGGGCCTAAATCGGCGTTGGCATGTGAAACCGGGCCGGAGAGGCCGGACGGCGGGCGGGCGGGCCAGCGGGCAAGGGGGGAGCCGGAGAATAGGCTGGGGGGCCCGGACCAGGGGGATGGGGGGAGAGGACCACTGCGGGAGGGGATGCTGGGTTGGGATGGGGAAGGCCGGGCCTGGAATGCCAAGGGCCTGGCGCCGCGGGAGGCCCTTCCCGGGAGAGAGGGAGCGAGGGGCCGCCACGCCGAGCGGGAACAATGGTCAGCGGCAATGGCTGCCAATCAGGCTTAGCACGCGGCCCCACGAACTTGGCGCTCGGACCGGTCAGCGGCCCGCCCTGCTATGGCCCTCCATCTCCATGGAGACCGAAGCCCATTAAGGACACACATCTGAAGCCCGGGGCTGCCCGAGGCCCCCTTCACCCACAGGCTTGGTTACTTTTCCACCCCCCCGGCCTGGGTGGAGAACGTCCATGTTCAGGGAGAACATCCTTGAGCCCCGTCCCATCCCCTCCCCAACCTCCATCCTCCCGGGAGACTATCTATTCTATTTATTTTATTTTGTTAGCATGGTTGGTTTTGTTCTCTGTCTCCCCCTTTTAGACTGTGAGCCCGCTGGTGGGTAGGGACCGTCTCTATATGTTGCCAACTTGGACTTCCCAAGCGCTTAGTACAGTGTTCTGCACACAGTGAGCGCTCAATAAATACGATTGATGATGATGATGATGAGACGGCGGCGGGAGGAGGCTTGGGCCTAGACCCGTTCCAGGGGTCCACCTGGCCCCTGTGCTGTAAGGTGCCGGCTGCTGTCTTGGGGAGGGGGTCTCCTCGGTTCCTGAAAAGTTAGAGACTTGAGTAAGGGGGGAACCTTCCGGGGAATTCCAGGTTCCTGGGCAGAGAGGAAGAGGTTTGGGCCGCCGCCGCTGGCCTTTTGAAATCACTTGGTGGCCGTAGGGGAGGACCGACCCGCTATCGAAGCAGCGTGGCTCAGTGGAAAGAGCCCGGGCTTGGGAGCCGGAGGACGTGGGTTCTAATCCCGGCTCCGCCGCATGTCTGCTGTGTGACCCTGGGCAAGTCACTTAACTTCTCCCAGTTCCCTCATCTGTAAAATGGGGATTAAGCCCACTGTTGGGTAGGGACTGTCTCTATATGTTACCAACTTGTACTTCCCAAGCGCTCAGTACGGTGCTCTGCACATAGTAAGCACTCAATAAATACGATTGATGATGATGATGATGATGATGAAGTTGCCAACTTGTACTTCCCAAGCGCTCAGTACGGTGCTCTGCACACAGCAAGCGCTCAATAAATACGATTGATTGATTGATTGATTGTGAGCCCCCCCGTGGGACGATCTGATCACCTTGTATCCCCCCAGCGCTTAGAACAGTGCTTTGCCCATAGTAAGCGCTTAACAAATGCCATCATCATTATTATTATTATTATTACTGCCCGACTCTGCCCTTCTCTCTGGGAATGAGTCTCCGTCCGCTCCCGGAGGCAGCTGGCCGAGGAGGCTTGCTCCCTTGCTCTGGTCACCAGGGAGTTGCTTAGGACACAGCTCCATGCGGGCTGGGAAGGGCAGAGGGGTGGGGAGGGAGCAGATGGTTTCCTGGGGGAAGGGAAAACGAGTCAGTGAGAGAAGGCGAAGATCCCGTGTCAGATGTGGTGTGGAGGGAGGAGGTGCCTCCGGAGGCCAAGCACTCTGGAAAGGGAAAGCCATTAGAGTGGAAGGGGGCAAGGGAGCACGAGGATGACATCTCCGCCCCCGTAATCCTTGGCGGAATCGCCAGCTTTTTAGCCTAGTTCATTCATTCAATAATTATTGAGCGCTTACTGTGTGCAGAGCACTGAACTGAGCACTTGGGAAGTCCAAGTCGGCAACATCTAGAGACGGTCCCTACCCAACAGTGGGCTCACAGTCTAGAAGTCCCCCTCTCCATCCCCCCCATCTTACCTCCTTCCCTTCCCCACAGCACCTGTATATATGTATATATGTTTGTACCTATTTATTACTCTATTTATTGATTTATTTTACTTGTACATATCTATTCTGTTTATTTTATTTTGTTAGTATGTTTGGTTTTGTTCTCTGTCTCCCCCTTCTAGACTGTGAGCCCACTGTTGGGTAGGGACTGTCTCTAAATGTTGCCAACTTGGACTTCCCAAGCACTTAGTACAATGATCTGCACACAGTAAGCGCTCAATAAATACAACTGATTGATTGGTTAGAAGGGGCCTAGTTAGCAGGGAAATGCTTGGGAAGTCCAAATTGGCAACATCTAGAGACGGTCCCTACCCAACGGCGGGCTCACAGTCTAGAAGGGGGGGAGACAGACAACAAGACAAAACATATTAACAAAATAAAATAAATAGAATAAATATGTACAAATTAAATAGAGTAATAAATATGTACATACATATATACAGGTGATAATATATATATGATCGGGTTGTCCCCTTTGGGGCTCACAGTCTTCACCCCCATTTTACAGATGAGGAAACTGAGGCACAGTACAGATTGATTACTCTATTTTACTTGTAGACATTTACTATTCTGTTTATTTTATTTCGTTAATATGTTTTGTTGTCTGTCTCCCCCTTCTAGACTGTGAGCCCGCTGTTGGGTAAGGACCGTCTCTATATGTTGCCAACTTGTACTTCCCAAGCGCTTAGTACAGTGCCCTGCACACAGTAAGCGCTCAATAAATATTATTTTGTTGTCTGCCTCCCCCTTCTAGACTGTGAGCCTGCTGTTGGGTAGGGACTGTCTCTATATGTTGCCGACTTGGACTTCCCAAGCGCTTAGTGCAGTGCTCTGCACACAGTAAGCGCTCAATAAATAGTATTGTGTGAATGAATGAATAGGGCCACTCCTTGGCTTCCGAAGGCTCTCCCAGCTCGACCCCATTCGGTGCTTGGGAAACAGGGATACAGAATAGAGGATGAGGGAGAAGGATTAAATGAAGGCAAGGGGAAACAGTGGGAAGGGGAAGGAGCACACTGTTAGGTAGGGACTGTCTCTATATGTTGCCAACTTGTCCTTTCAAGTGCTTAGTACAGTGCTCTGCACACAGTAAGTGCTCAATAAATACGATTGATTGATTGATAGATTGGGGCCGCCCCTAGTCCAGAAGGGGCTTCTAGACTGTGAGCCCGCTGTTGGGTAGGGACCGTCTCTATATGTTGCCAACTTGGACTTCCCAAGCGCTTAGTACAGTGCTCTGCACACAGTAAGCGCTCAATAAATACAATTGAATGAGAAGGAAGAACTCCGGCTGATAGAAAGAGTGGCAAGGGGATGTCCTAGGAGGGGAGGCTGGGACTGGGGAGGAGGGTGGATAATAGAAGCAGCGTGGTTCAGTGGAAAGAGCCCGGGCTTTGGAGTCAGAGGTCATGGGTTCAAAATCCCGGCTCCGCCAACTGTCAGCTGTGTGATTCTGGGCAAGTCACTTCACTTCTCTGGGCCTCGGTTACCTCATCTGTAAAATGGGGATTAAAACTGTGAGGCCCCCGTGGGACAACCTGATCACCTTGTAACCTCCCCAGCGCTTAGAACAGTGCTTTGCACATAGTAAGCGCTTAACAAATACCATCATTATTATTATTATAAAGTACTGTACTTCGTTCTCACCTGTCCCGCTGTCAACCCCCAGCCCACGTCCTCCCCCTGGCCCGGAATGCCCTCCCTCCGCATATCCGCCAAGCCAGCTCTCTTCCTCCCTTCAAAGCTCTACTGAGAGCTCACCTCCTCCAGGAGGCCTTCCCACACTGAGCCCCCTTTTTCCTCTCCCCTCCCCATAGCCCCCTGCCCTACCTCCTTCCCCTCCCCACAGCACCTGTATATATCTTTGTGCAGATTTAGTACTCTATTTTATTAATTCATTCATTCATTCAATCGTATGTATTTATTCATTCATTCATTCAATTGTATTTATTGAGCACTTACTGTGTGCAGAGCACTGTACTAAGTGCTTGGGAAGTACAAGCTGGCAACATATAGAGAGGGTCCCTATTCATTCATTCATTCATTCATTCAATCAATCGTATTTGTTGAGCACTTACTGTGTGCAGAGCACTGTACCAAGCGCTTGGGAAGTACAAGTTGGCAACATATAGAGAGGGTCCCTATTCATTCATTTATTCATTCAATCAATCGTATTTATTGAGCGCTTACTGTGTGCAGAGCACTGTGCCAAGCGCTTGGGAAGTACAAGTTGGCAACATATAGAGACAGTCCCTATCCAACAGTGGGCTCACAGTCTAGAAACCTTGTACATATTTACCATTTTATTTATCTTGTTAACGCTGTGCATTTAGCTTTAATTCTATTTATTCTGACGACTTGACACCTGTCCACATGTTTTATTTTGTTGCTTTTCTCCCCCTTCTAGACCGTGAGCCCGGTGTTGGGTAGGGACCGTCTCTAGATGTCACCGACTTGGACTTCCCAAGCGCTTAGTCCAGTGCTCTGTACACAGGAAGCGCTCAATAAATACGATTGAATGAATGAATAAGGTGGACCTTCCCCTCCCCCAGTAGTCAGGGGGAGGCCCCCTGAGTTGCTCTAATTACAGCCTCCAGCAAGAGGAAACCTCAATTAGAGCAAAGGATCCTAGCAGGGGGCTGGGCAGCTTGGCCGAGATGGCCTCCCTAGCCTGTGCTTCAAGGATGAGGCTCCTTCCCCCCCCCCCCCCCCCCCCCCCCCCGCCATATCCATTCATTCATTCATTCAATCGCATTTATTGAGCGCTTACTGTGTGCAGAGCACTGGACTAAGCCCTTGGGAAGTCCAGGTCGGCAACCTCTAGAGACGGTCCCTACCCAAAAGCAGGCTCATATGGCTCTCAGGGGCCACCGACTCCCCCTCATTCGGTCAGTCATCATCATCATCATCATCAATCGTATTTATTGAGCGCTTACTATGTGCAGAGCACTGTACTAAGCGCATGGGAAGTACAAATTGGCAACATATAGAGACAGTCCCTACCCAACAGTGGGCTCACGGTCTAAACCAACATTCATTCAATCGTATTTATTGAGCGCTTACTGTGTGCAGAGCACTGGACTAAGCGCTTGGGAAGTACAAGTTGGCAACATCTAGAGACGGTCCCTACCCAAAAGCAGGCTCATATGGTTCTCAGGGGCCCCCTCTTCCACCGACTCCCCCTCATTCGGTCAGTCGACCAACATTCATTCATTCATTCATTCAATCGTATTTATTGAGCGCTTACTGTGTGCAGAGCACTGTACTAAGCGCTTGGGAAGTCCAAGTTGGCAACATCTAGAGGCGGTCCCCACCCAACAGCAGGCTCACAGTCTAGAAGGGGGAGACAGACAACAAAACAAAACATATTAACAAAATAAAATAAATAGAATAGTAAATATGTACAAGTAAAATAGAGTAATAAATATGTACAAACATATATACAGCTACATGCAGAGCACTGTACTAAGCACTTGGGAGAGCACGATTCTGACCTTCGCTCCCTGATGAGGGAGCTGAAGGGACCTTCCTTCCCAGTGCTTAGAACAGTGCTTTGCACATAGTAGGCACTTAATAAATGCCATCATTATTCTTATTACTATTCAAGCGCTTACTATGTGCCAGGCACTGTACTAGGCGCTGGGGAGGTTACAGGGTGATCATGTGGTCCCATGGGGGGCTCACAAGCAGCATGGCTCAGTGGAAAGAGCCCGGGCTTCGGAGTCAGAGGTCATGGGTTCAAATCCCGGCTCCGCCAATTGTCAGCTGGGTGACTTTGGGCAGGTCACTTCACTTCTCTGGGCCTCAGTGACCTCATCTGGAAAATGGGGATGAAGACTGTGAGCCTCCCGTGGGACAACCTGATCACCTTGTAACCTCCCCAGCGCTTAGAACAGTGCTTTGCACTTATTAGGCACTTAATAAATGCCATCATTATTATTATTACCTGGGGAGAGTGTTGTTTGAGGTGGGAGATTGGGCTGGGCCCTCCCGGGTGGGGAGCGGTCAGTACTTTTGTTGGAGCCCAAGGGTCTCTGCGAGGGGGGCTCTTGGGGAGGCCAGCCTCAGGCCCCTGGAGAAGGGCAAGCAGCATGGCTCTGTGGAAAGAGCCCGGGCTTTGGAGTCAGAGGTCATGGGTTCGAATGCCGGCTCCGCCACATGTCTGCTGTGTGACCTTGGGCAAGCCACTTCACTTCTTGGAGCCTCAGTTCCCTCATCTGTAAAATGAGGGTGATGACTGTGAGCCCCCCGCGGGACAACCTGATCACCTTGTATCCCCCCCAGCTCTTAGAACGGTGCTTGGCACATAGTAAGCGCTTAACAAATGCCATCATTCATTCATTCATTCAATCGTATTTATTGAGCGCTTACTGCGTGCAGAGCACTGTACTAAGCACTTGGGAAGTACACGTTGGCAACATATAGAGACGGTCCCTACCCAACAGTGGGCTCACAGTCTAGAAGGGGGAGAAAATATTTGTTAAATGCTTACTATGCGCAAAGCAGTTTTCTAAGCGCTTGGGGGATACAAAGTAATCAGGTTGTCCCACGTGGGGCTCACAGTCTTAATCCCCATTTCACAGATGAGGAAACCGGGGCCCAGAGAAGTTAAGTGGCTTGCCCAAGGTCACACAACTGACAAGTGGAGGAGCCGGGATTCGAACCCATGACCTCTGACTCCCAAGCCCGTGCTCTTTCCACTGAGCCACGCCGCTTCTCTAGTATATTATTATAATTATCAGGAATGCCGAGAGCTAAACTTTGCTAGGAGCCGGCCGCGGGGCGACCCACCCATCCACCCCTCTGGGGAGGGACTGATGGGAGGCGTTGGGGACAAGGGGCTGACGAGCGTGGGCAGTGCTTTGTGCCGTGCTCTGCTCATAGAAAATGCTCAATAAAAACCACTGATTCATTGAAATACCATCATTATTATTACGGGCGGTCTCAGCGTTGGGGTCTGTTTCAGGTGGACGACGCCATGCTGATGTTCGACAAAACCACCAACCGACACCGAGGTGAGCGCGGCCCTTCCCCCTCCCTGGGCTGGCTGGGTGGGGGGCTTGGGGGCCGGGGGGGACGCGGGAGGGGGTCAGGGGTCCCGTGGGCAGTGGCCGGGCCTCCCTACGGGTCACAGCTGCCCTTTCATCTTCCCTGCTGACATCCTATCCCTCAGGATCCGTGTCCCCTGCCAGCACAGAGGGCTTTTGTGCGGCCCCTTTCCGGTGCTAGAAACTTGCCGAGTTGCAGATACGGGAGAGGCCCTGGCTCCTCCCCGACTCCCTCCGTGGCTCCGGCCTGCTGCTGCTGCTGCTGGTCTGGGCCTCACCTTGTCCCCCACTCGCCCGAGTCCGGGGATGGACGGATGGACCGACGGACGGACGGACGGATGGACCGGAGGCCGGAGCAGCCCCCTCTCCCAGCCCTGCTGCTTCCTCCCTCCCGTTACCCCCAGAATTGGGACAGGGAGCAGGCCTGGGAAGCAAGGCTACCCTTTGGCTCAGGAAGGATCCTCCGTTTTCTCGTCTTTAAAGAGGGAATCCTGTCCCGTCAGCCGGTCAGTCGTACTCGTTGAGCGCTTACTGCGTGGGAGAGGACAGTAGAGCAATATAACAGACGCGGTCCCTCCCCACCATGAGCTTACGGCCAAGACGGGGAGGCAGACGTAATAGAAATAGATAAAATAGGGATGTGTAAGTGCTTGGGAGGGGACAGTAGAACGATATAACAGAAACGGTCCCTCCGCTCGATGAGCTTACGGCCAAGATGGGGAGGCAGACGTAATGGAAATAGATAAAATAGGGATATGTAAGTGCTTGGGAGAGGATAGTAGAACAATATAACAGACACGGTCCCTCCTCTCGATGAGCTTACGGCCAAGACGGGGAGGCAGACGTAATGGAAATAAATAAAATAGGGATTTGTAAGTGCTTGGGAGAGGACTGTAGAACGATATAACAGACACGTCCCTCCCCACGATGAGCTTACGGCCAAGACGGGGAGGCAGACGTAATGGAAATAAATAAAACAGGGATATGTAAGTGCTTGGGAGAGGACAGTAGAACGATATAACAGACACGTCCCTCCCCACGATGAGCTTACGGCCAAGACGGGGAGGCGGACGTAATGGAAATAAATAAAACAGGGATATGTAAGTGCTTAGGAGAGGACAGTAGAACAATATAACAGACACAATCCCTCCCCACGATGAGCTTACAGCCAAGGGGGGGAGGCAGATGTAATAGAAATAAATAAAACAGGGATATGTAAGTGTTGTATGTTGCCAACTTGTACTTCCCAAGTGCTTAGTACAGTGCTTTGCACACAGTAAGCGCCCAATAAATACAATTGATTGATTGATTGGGAGAGGACAGTAGAACGATATGACAGACACGTCCCTCCCCACAATGAGAGTACAGCCAAGACGGGAGGCAGACATAATAGAAATAAGTAAAATAGGGATTTGTAAGGGCTTGGGAGAGGACAGTAGAACAATAGAACAGATACGGTCCCTCTCCACGATGATCTTACGGTCAAGACGGGGAGGCAGACGTAATAGAAATAAATGAAATAGGGATTTGTAAGTGCTTGGGAGAGGACAGTAGAACAATATAACAGACACGGTCCCTCCCCACAATGAGCGTACAGCCAAGACGGGAGGCAGACGTAATAGAAATAAATAAAATAGGGATATGTAAGTGCTTGGGAGAGGACAGTAGAACGATATAACAGACACGTCCCTCTCCACAATGAGCGTGCAGCCAAGACGGGGAGGCAGACATAATGGAAATAAATAAAACAGGGATATGTAAGTGCTTGGGAGAGGACAGTAGAACGATATAACAGACACGTCCCTCCCCACGATGAGCTTACGGCCAAGACGGGGAGGCAGACGTAATGGAAATAAATAAAATAGGGATTTGTAAGTGCTTGGGAGAGGACAGTAGAACGATATAACAGACACGATCCCTCCCCACGATGAGCTTACGGCCAAGACGGGGAGGCAGACGTAATAGAAATAAATAAAATAGGGATTTGTAAGTGCTTGGGAGAGGACAGTAGAACACTAGAACAGACACGTCCCTCCCCACGATGAGCTTACGGCCAAGACGGGGAGGCAGACGTAATGGAAATAAATAAAATAGGGGTATGTAAGTGCTTGGGAGAGGACAGTAGAACGATATAACAGATACGATCCCTCCCCACAATGAGCTTACAGCCAAGACGGGAGGCAGACGTAATAGAAATAAATAAAATAGGGATATGTAAGTGCTTGGGAGAGGACAGTAGAACGATATAACAGACACGTCCCTCCCCACGATGAGCTTACGGCCAAGACGGGGAGGCAGACGTAATGGAAATAAATAAAACAGGGATATGTAAGTGCTTGGGAGAGGACAGTAGAACGATATAACAGACACGTCCCTCCCCACGATTAGCTTACAGCCAAGACGGGGAGGCGGACGTAATGGAAATAAATAAAATAGGGATATGTAAGTGCTTAGGAGAGGACAGTAGAACAATATAACAGACACAATCTCTCCCCACGATGAGCTTACAGCCAAGGGGGGGAGGCAGATGTAATAGAAATAAATAAAACAGGGATATGTAAGTGTTGTATGTTGCCAACTTGTACTTCCCAAGTGCTTAGTACAGTGCTTTGCACACAGTAAGCGCTCAATAAATGCGATTGATTGATTGATTGGGAGAGGACAGTAGAACGATACAACAGACACGTCCCTCCCCACAGTGAGAGTACAGCCAAGACGGGAGGCAGACGTAATAGAAATAAATAAAATAGGGATTTGTAAGGGCTTGGGAGAGGACAGTAGAACAATAGAACAGATACGGTCCCTCTCCACGATGATCTTACGGTCAAGACGGGGAGGCAGACATAATAGAAATAAATGAAATAGGGATTTGTAAGTGCTTGGGAGAGGACAGTAGAACAATATAACAGACACGGTCCCTCCCCACAATGAGCGTACAGCCAAGACGGGAGGCAGGCGTAATAGAAATAAATAAAATAGGGATATGTAAGTGCTTGGGAGAGGACAGTAGAACGATATAACAGACACGTCCCTCTCCACAATGAGCATGCAGCCAAGACGGGGAGGCAGACGTAATGGAAATAAATAAAATAGGGATTTGTAAGTGCTTGGGAGAGGACAGTAGAACGATATAACAGACACGATCCCTCCCCACGATGAGCTTACGGCCAAGACGGGGAGGCAGACGTAATAGAAATAAATAAAATAGGGATTTGTAAGTGCTTGGGAGAGGACAGTAGAACACTAGAACAGACACGTCCCTCCCCACGATGAGCTTACGGCCAAGACGGGGAGGCAGACGTAATGGAAATAAATAAAATAGGGGTATGTAAGTGCTTGGGAGAGGACAGTAGAACGATATAACAGATACGATCCCTCCCCACAATGAGCTTACAGCCAAGACGGGAGGCAGACGTAATAGAAATAAATAAAATAGGGATATGTAAGTGCTTGGGAGAGGACAGTAGAACGATATAACAGACACGTCCCTCCCCACGATGAGCTTACGGCCAAGACGGGGAGGCAGACGTAATGGAAATAAATAAAACAGGGATATGTAAGTGCTTGGGAGAGGACAGTAGAACGATATAACAGACACGTCCCTCCCCACGATTAGCTTACAGCCAAGACGGGGAGGCGGACGTAATGGAAATAAATAAAATAGGGATATGTAAGTGCTTAGGAGAGGACAGTAGAACAATATAACAGACACAATCTCTCCCCACGATGAGCTTACAGCCAAGGGGGGGAGGCAGATGTAATAGAAATAAATAAAACAGGGATATGTAAGTGTTGTATGTTGCCAACTTGTACTTCCCAAGTGCTTAGTACAGTGCTTTGCACACAGTAAGCGCTCAATAAATGCGATTGATTGATTGATTGGGAGAGGACAGTAGAACGATACAACAGACACGTCCCTCCCCACAGTGAGAGTACAGCCAAGACGGGAGGCAGACGTAATAGAAATAAATAAAATAGGGATTTGTAAGGGCTTGGGAGAGGACAGTAGAACAATAGAACAGATACGGTCCCTCTCCACGATGATCTTACGGTCAAGACGGGGAGGCAGACATAATAGAAATAAATGAAATAGGGATTTGTAAGTGCTTGGGAGAGGACAGTAGAACAATATAACAGACACGGTCCCTCCCCACAATGAGCGTACAGCCAAGACGGGAGGCAGACGTAATAGAAATAAATAAAATAGGGATATGTAAGTGCTTGGGAGAGGACAGTAGAACGATATAACAGACACGTCCCTCTCCACAATGAGCATGCAGCCAAGACGGGGAGGCAGACGTAATGGAAATAAATAAAATAGGGATATGTAAGTGCTTGGGAGACGACAGCAGAATAATATAACAGACACGGTCCCTCCCCGCAATGTGCTTACGGCCAAGACGGGGAGGCAGACGTAATAGAAATAGATAAAATAAGGATATGTAAGTGCTTGGGAGAGGACAGTAGAACAATATAACAGACACGGTCCCCCTCCACAGTGAGCGTACGGCCAAGACGGGGAGGCAGAAATAATAGAAATAAATAAAATAGGGATATGTAAGTGCTTGACAGTAGAACAATATAACAGACATGGTCCCTCTCCACAGTGAGCGTACAGCCAAGACAGGGAGGCAGACGTAATAGAAATAAATAAAATAGGGATATGTAAGTGCTTGGGAGTGGACAGTAGAACAATATAACAGACACGGTCCCTCCCCACAATGAGCTTACAGCCAAGGGGGGAGGCAGACGTAATAGAAATAAATAAAATAGGGATATGTAAGTGCTGTGGGGTTGGGAGGGGGGAATGAGCAAAGAGAGCAAGAAAGGGCTGACGCAGAAGGGAGTGGAAGGGAAGGAAAAGAGGGTTAGTCAGGGAAGGCCTCTTGGAGGAAGTGTGTCTTCAGTAAGGCTTTGAAGAAGGAGGAGAGTCGTTGTCTGTCCGATACGAGAGAGGGGGGCCAGAGGCAGGGCGTGGGCGAGATGTCGGCGGGAG
Organism: Tachyglossus aculeatus; assembly: GCF_015852505.1. NCBI lineage: Eukaryota > Metazoa > Chordata > Mammalia > Monotremata > Tachyglossidae > Tachyglossus > Tachyglossus aculeatus. The sequence goes on from NC_052086.1 coordinate 38,254,723, forward strand.
ATATATGTTGCCAACTTGTACTTCCCAAGCGCTTAGTACAGTGCTCTGCACACAGTAAGTGCTCAATAAATACGATTGATAATGATGATGATGATGAGATAGATGAGATGGAGGCACAGTAAGTAGGTTGGCATTGGAGGAGTAAAGTGTGCGGCCTGGGTTGTAGTTGGAGAGTAGCTTAGATTGTGAGCGCTTAATACAGTGCTCTACACACAGTAAGCACTCAATAAATACGATTGAATGAATGAATTGTGAGCCCTGGCTGGGACGGGGACCGTGGCCGAACCGGTCATCTTGCACCTAGCCCCAGAGCTTAGCTCACGGTCTGTGTAGTAAATGCCGGTATTATCATCATCAATCGTATTTATTGAGCGCTTACTGTGTGCAGAGCACTGAACTAAGCGCTTGGGAAGTACAAATTGGCAACATAATTAAGGGAGAGGGCCACCCTGCTGAAACGGGAGCTGCCCCCGATGTTTCCTCTGCTGAGCTCTCCGGACTGGAGGTTTGACCGGAGAGCGTGCCCGTCTCCAGGAAGACTTCCTTGCTTGCAGACGGGCTAGGCGGTGACGGGAATTTGGGTCAATCCCGTTGCCCTTCCTGTGCCCGGGGGCTAAGCCCGTCCTCGCCCCTGGCCCCGGGGGTGTCCCTGTCTCTCCCGCTTCAGGGTTCGGGTTTGTCACATTCGAGAGCGAGGAAATCGTGGAGAAAGTGTGCGAGATCCACTTCCATGAGATCAACAACAAGATGGTGAGTGATTAGTGAGGGCAGAGGGCGGGACCCAGGAAGGATCTGGTACAAGCAGACTAAGGAGCCCCCATGATAATAATAATAATAATAATAATAATAATAATAATAATAATAATAATAATAATAATAATGATGATGGCATTTGTTAAGCGCTTACTATGTGCAAAGCACTGTTCTAAGCGCTGGAAATACAATGGCATTTGTTAAGCACTTACTATGTGCAAAGCACTCTTCTAAGCGCTGGAAATACAATGGCATTATTAGGTGCTTACTATGTGCAAAGCACTGTTCTAAGAGCTGGGGGGGATACAAGGTCATTCATTCATTCATTCAATCGTATTTATTCATCATCAACATTAATCGTATTTAATGAGCACTTACTGTGTGCAGAGCACTGGACTAAGCGCTTGGGAAGTCCAAGTTGGCAACGTATAGAGACGGTCCCTACCCAGCAGTGGGCTCACGGCCTAGAAGGGCGAGACAGACAAAACATACTAACAAAATAAAATAAATAGAATAAATATTTACAAATAAAATTAATAAATAGAGTAATAAATATGTACAATCAATCAATAAATCAATCAATCGTATTTATTGAGCGCTTACTGTGTGCAGAGCACTGTACTAAGCGCTTGGGAAGTCCAAGTTGGCAACATATCGAGACGGTCCCTACCCAACGGTGGGCTCACAGGCTAGAAGGGCGAGACAGACAAAACATATTAACAAAATAAAATAAATAGAATAAATATGTACAAATAAAATTGATAAATAGAGTAATAAATATGTACAATCAATCAATCAATCATATTTATTGAGCACTTACTGTGTGCAGAGCACTGTACTAAGCGCTTGGGAAGTCCAAGTTGGCAACATATTGAGACGGTCCCTACCCAACAGTGGGCTCACAGGCTAGAAGGGCGAGACAGACAAAACATGCTAACAAAATAAAATAAATAGAATAAATATGTACAAATAAAATTAATAAATAGAGTAATAAATATGTACAAACATATATACAGGTGCGGCGGGGAGGGGAAGGAGGATCAAGTTGTCCCACGTGGGGCCCACAGTCTTAATCCCCATTTTACAGATGAGGGAACTGAAGCTCAGAGGAGTTAAGTGACTTGCCCACAGCAGACGTGTGGCGGAGGCGGGATTCGAACCCATGACCTGTGACTCCAAAGCCCCGGCTCTTTCCACTGAGCCACGCTGCTTCGCTAATCCACCCTGCCTTCCGCCCCCAGGCCAGAATTGGGAGGGCCTGGGGGGGCGGGAATCCTCGCCTTAGACCGGACCCTTCTTTTCCCCCCATTTCTCCTCACCCCTCCAAAGTTTCTTTTTTCCTCTCCCATCCGAGCCGTGGTCCGGAGCGGGAGATTCACTCCGCCGTCCGGCCCACGGCAGAGTTGGAGATCCTAGGAATCAATCGATCGGTGGTTTTTATTAAGCGCTCGGAGCACGGGGCTGACTGCTTCAGTCACACGGTCCCTGTCAACGATGATGGGGGGAGGCAGACATTCATAATAATAGAGAAGCAGCGTGGCTGGGTGGAAATAATAATAATAATAATAATAATAATAATAATAATAATAATAATGATGGCGTTTGTTAAGCTCTTACTATGTGCCAAGCACTGTTCTAAGCGCTGGGGAGGATACAAGGTGATCAGATTGTCCCACGTGGGGCTCACAGTCTTCATCCCTCATTTTACAGATGAGGGAACTGAGGCACAGAGAATAATTATTATTATTATTATTATTATAATTACTATAATTATGCACAGAGAATAATTATTATTATTATTATTATTATTATGGCATTTATTAAGTGCTTACTATGTGCAAAGCACTGCTCTAAGCGCTGGGGAGGTTACACAGTGATCAGGTTGTCCCACGGGGGGGCTCACAGTCTTCATCCCTAATTTACAGATGAGGTCACTGAGGCCCAGAGAAGTGAAGTGACCTGCCCAAGGTCACACAGCCGATGAGGCGGAGCCGGGATTTGAACCCGTGCCCTCCGGCTCCCCAGCCCGTGCTTTTCCCACTGAGCCACGCTGCTTCTAGAGCCCGGGGTTTGGAGTCAGAGGTCATGGGTTCAAATCCCGGCCCCGCCACTTGTCAGCTGGGTGACTTTGGGCAAGTCACTTCACTTCTCTGGGCCTCAGTGACCTCATCTGGAAAATGGGGATGAAGACTGGGAGCCCTCCCGTGGGACAACCTGATCACCTTGTAACCTCCCCAGCGCTTAGAACAGTGCTTTGCACAGAGTAAGCGCTTAATAAATGCCATCATCATTATTATTATTGTTAGAAATAAATAAATTACGGGTACGGAGATGAGTGCGCTGAGGCTGAGGGAGGGATGAATAAAGGGAGCAGATCAAAGTGCGAGGGTGAAGCAGAAGGGAGTGAGAGATGAGGAAATGAGGGGCGAGTTTATCATTATTATTATTATTATTATTCATATAAATAAATAAATTATGGGTATGGAGATGAGTGCACTGAGGCTGAGGGAGGGATGAATAAAGGGAGCAGATCAAAGTGCGAGGGCGAAGCAGAAGGGAGTGGGAGATGAGGAAATGAGGGGCGAGTTTATTATTATTATTATTATTATTATTATTATTCATATAAATAAATAAATTATGGGTATGGAGATGAGTGCGCTGAGGCTGAGGGAGGGATGAATAAAGGGAGCAGATCAAAGTGCGAGGGCGAAGCAGAAGGGAGTGGGAGATGAGGAAATGAGGGGCGAGTTTATCATCATTATTATTATTATTATTATTATTCATATAAATAAATAAATTATGGGTATGGAGATGAGTGCGCTGAGGCTGAGGGGGGGATGAATAAAAGGAGCAGATCAAAGTGCGAGGGCGAAGCAGAAGGGAGTGGGAGATGAGGAAATGAGGGGCGAGTTTATCATTATTATTATTATTATTATTCATATAAATAAATAAATTATGGGTATGGAGATGAGTGCGCTGAGGCTGAGGGAGGGATGAATAAAGGGAGCAGATCAAAGTGTGAGGGCGAAGCAGAAGGGAGTGGGAGAAGAGGAAATGAGGGGTGAGTTGGGGAAGGAATAGCGTGGCTCAGAGGAAAGAGCCCGGGCTTGGGAGCCAGAGGTCATGGGTTCTAATCCCGGCTCTGCCACTTAATAATAATAATAATAATGGCGTTTATTAAGCGCTTACTATGTGCAAAGCACTGTTCTAAGCGCTGGGGAACTTACGAGGTGATCAGGTTGTCCCACGGGGGCTCACAGTCTTCATCCCCATTTTACAGATGAGGTCACTGAGGCACAGAGAAGTTAAGTGACTTGCCCAAAGTCACACAGCTGACAGTTGGTGGAGCCGGGATTTGAACCCATGACCTCTGACTCCAAAGCCTGGGCTCTTTTCCACTGAGCCATGCTGCCACTTGTCAGCTGTGTGACTTTGGGCTTCTCTGGTCGTCAGTGACCTCATCTGTAAAATGGGGATGAAGAGTGTGAGCCCCCCCGTGGGACAACCTGATCACCTTGTATCCCCCCCAGCGCTTAGAACAGTGCTTCGCACATAGTAAGCGCTTAACAAATGCTATCATTTAGAGAATCATCTATCATCTAGAGAAGCAGCGTGGCTCAGTGGAAAGAGCCCGGGCTTGGGAGCCAGGGGTCATGGGTTCTAATCCCGGCTCTGCCACTTGTCAGCTGGGTGACTTTGGGCAAGTCACTTCTCTGGTCCTCAGTGACCTCATCTGTAAAATGGGGATGAAGGCTGTGAGCCCCCTGTGGGACAACCTGATCACCTTGTATCCCCCCCAGCGCTTAGAACAGGGCTTCGCACATAGTAAGCGCTTTTAGAGAATCATCTATCATCTAAAGAAGCAGCGTGGCTCAGTGGAAAGAGCCCGGGCTTGGGAGCCAGAGGTCATGGGTTCAAGTCCCGGCTCTGCTGCTTGTCAGCAGGGTGACTTTGGGCAAGTCGCTTCTCTGGTCCTCAGTGACCTCATCTGTAAAATGGGAGTGAAGACTGTGAGCCCCACGTGGGACAACCTGATCACCTTGTATCCCCCTCAGCGGTTAGAACAGTGCTTCGCACATAGTAAGCGCTTAACAAATGCTATCATTACTGCCGGGGGCTGCCGGCCTAAGTTCCGCACGGTGGGACTGTGCTGCCTTGATTTTAGAGGTGGGGACTGGGGGCGGAGGAGGGCAAGGGGGTCGGTGTTGGAGGCCGGACGCGACCCCATTGTTGGGTAGGGACCGTCTCTATAAGCATCGTGGCTCAGTGGAAAAGAACCCGGGCTTTGGAGTCAGAGGTCATGGGTTCAAATCCCTGCTCTGCCAAGTATCAGCTGTGTGACTTTGGGCAAGTCACTTCACTTCTCTGTGCCTCAGTTACCTCATCTGGAAATGGGGATGAAGACTGTGAGCCCCACGAGGGACAACCTGATCACCTTGTACCCTCCCCAGTGCTTAGAACGGTGCTTTGCACATAGTAAGCGCTTAATAAATGCCATCATGATTATTATTATTGCCAACTTGAACTTCCCCAGCGCTTAGTCCAGTGCTCTGCACACCATAAGCACTCGATAAATGCCATCATGATTATTATTATTGCCAACTTGAACTTCCCAAGCACTTAGTCCAGTGCTCTGCACACCGTAAGCGCTCGATAAATGCCATCATGGTTATTATTATTGCCAACTTGAACTTCCCACGCGCTTAGTCCAGTGCTCTGCACACCGTAAGCGCTCGATCAATGCCATCATGATTATTATTATTGCCAAATTGAACTTCCCCAGTGCTTAGTCCAGTGCTAAGCGCTCAATAAATACCATCATTATTATTATTGCCAACTTGAACTTCCCAAGCGCTTAGTCCAGTGCTCTGCACACCATAAGCGCTCGATAAATGCCATCATGATTATTATTATTGCCAGCGTGAACTTCCCCAGCGCTTAGTCCAGTGCTCTGCACACAGTTAGCGCTCAATAAATACGACTGAATGAATGGGTTTTGTTTCCGCAGGTGGAATGTAAGAAAGCCCAACCAAAGGAGGTGATGTCCCCGACCGGTTCTGCCCGGGGGCGTTCCCGGGTCATGCCTTACGGGATGGACGCCTTCATGCTGGGCATTGGCATGCTGGGTACGTGCTACACTCCGCCGGGCCCCGCATCGGCCGGAGGGACGGGCCACAGGGACACCGGGCCGGGCCACGCTGGGCTACCGGGCCACGCCGGGCTACCGTCCCGGCCCGGACCCGGGAGGGGAGAGGGTCCCAGGCCCCGAGCCCACGGGCCGGAGTAGCCAGCCGGACCGCCGGGAAGAGGGCAGGACATGGATGCCCACCCCACCCGGAGCTCCCGTGGGACTGGGCCGCCTTTCCGGGCCGGGGGGCTTAGTCCGGTGCTCTGCACACAGTAAGCGCTCAGTAAATACGATTGACTGACGGGGCGCGCGGGTGGCAGAGCGGTGAGCGGCCCAGCCAGGAACCCTCTTCCCAGCCGGAGGGAGCATTCATCCATTCGAGCGCTTACGGTGCTCGGCGCACAGTAAGCGCTCGATACATCCGATTGAATGAATGAATGAATGAATGAACGCTTAGTACAGTGCTCGGCACACAGTAAGCGCTCAATAAATACGATTGATGATGATGAGGAATGAATGAATGAATGTGTGCAGAGCACTGGGCTAAGCGCTTGGGAAGTCCAAGGTGGCAACGTCTAGAGACGGTCCCTACCCAACAGTGGGAGCAGTGTGGAAAGAATTCAGGCCTGAAAGTCAGAATAATAATAATAATATTGATGACATTTATGAAGCGCTTACTATGTGCAAAGCTCTGTTCTAATCAATCAATCAATCGTATTTATTGAGCGCTTACTGTGTGCAGAGCACTGGACTAAGCGCTTGGCAAGTCCAAGTTGGCAACATCTAGAGACGGTCACTACCCAGCAGCGGGAGCAGTGGGGTCTAGTGGAAAGAATTCAGGCCTGAAAGTCAGAATAATAATAATAATAATAATGACATTTATTAAGCACTTACTGTGTGCAAAGCACTGTTCTAATCAATCAATCATATTTATTGAGCACTTACTGTGTGCAGAGCACTGGACTAAGCGCTTGGGAAGCACAAGTAGGCAACATATAGAGACAGTCCCTACCCAACAGTGGGCTCACAGTCTAGAAGCTCTGGGGAGGTTACAAGGTGACCAGATTGTCCCTCGTGGGGCTCACAGTCTTCATCCCCATTTTCCAGATGGGGTAACTGAGGCCCAGAGAAGTGAAGTGACTTGCCCAAAGTCACACAGCTGACACTTGGCGGAGCCGGGATTTGAACCCGTGACTTCTGACTCCAAAGCCCGGGCTCTTTCCTACTGAGCCACGCTGCAAGGACTTGGGGTCTAATTAATAATAATAATGATGGTATTTGTTAAGCGCTTACTGTGTGCCAAGCACTGTTCTAAGCACTGGGAAGGTTACAAGTTGATCAGGTTGTCCCTCGTGGGGCTTACAGTCTTCATCCCCATTTACAGATGAGGGAACTGAGGCCCAGAGAAGTGAAGTGACTTGCCCAAAGTCACACAGCTGGCACTTGGCGGAGCTGGGATTTGAACCCGTCACTTCTGACTCCAAAGCCCGGGCTCTTTCCTACTGAGCCACGCTGCAAGGACTTGGGGTCTAATTAATAATAATAATAATGATGGTATTTGTTAAGCGCTTACTATGTTCTAAGCACTGGGAAGGTTACAAGGTGACCAGGTTGTCCCTCGTGGGGCTCACAGTCTTCATCCCCATTTCCAGATGAGGGAACTGAGGCCCAGAGAAGTGAAGTGACTTGCCCAAAGTCACACAGCTGACACTTGGTGGAGCCGGCATTTGAACCCGTGACCTCTGACTCCAAAGCCCGGGCTCTTTCCTACTGAGCCACGCTGCAAGGACTTGGGGTCTAATTAATAATAATAATGATGGTATTTGTTAAGCGCTTACTATGTGCCAAGCACTGTTCTAAGCACTGGGGGGATACAAGGTTGTCCCTCGGGGGGCTCCCAATCTTAATCCCCATTTTGCAGATGAGGTAACTGAGGCACAGAGAAGTTAAGTGAAGCAGTGTGGCTCAGTGGTAAGAGCACGGACTTGGGAGTCACAGGTCATGGGTTCGAATCCCAGCTCTGCCACATGTCTGCTGTGTGACCTTGGGCAAGTCACTTCACTTCTCTGGTCGTCAGTGACCTCATCTGGAAAATGGGGATGAAGACTGTGAGCCCCCCGTGGGACAACTTGATCACCATGTATCCCCCCCAGCGCTTAGAACAGTGCTTGGCACATAGTAAGCGCTGAACAAATGCCATCATTATTATTATATTATTATTAAGTGACTTGCTCAAAGCCACAGAGCCGATATGTGGCGGGATTCGAACCCATGACCTCTGACTCCCAAGCCCGGGCTCTTTCCACCGAGCCACGCTGCTTCTCTACTGCCAGCCCCACCGCTTGGCTGCTGAGTGACCTTGGGCAAGCCCCTTCACTTCTCTGTACCTCAGTTCCCTCACCTGGAAAATGGGGGTTAAGGCTGGGAGCAGGGACTGTGTCCAACCCGATTATCTTGTATCCGCCCCGGCGCTTAGTACAGTACCTGACACACAGTAGGCGCTTAAAAAAACACCACAATTACGATTATTATTATCATAGTAAGCGCTCAACGAGAGAAGCAGCGCGGCTCGGTGGAAAGAGCACAAGCTTGGGAGTCAGAGGTCATGGGTTCGAATCCCGGCTCCGCCACTTAGCTGTGTGACCTTGGGGAAGTCACTTCCCTTCTCTGAGCCTCAGTGACCTCATCTGGAAAACGGGGGTGAAGACTGTGAGCCCCCCGTGGGATAACCTGATCACCTTGTATCCCCCCGCAGCGCTTAGAACAGTGCTTTGCACATAGTAAGCGCTTAAAAATGCCATTATCATTATTATTATTATTAACAAATACAAAAAACAGAAAAGCCCACCCCAGAATGGGGCAGTGGGGACCAATCTAAATGTGGTTTAGTGGAGAAGGGCACGGGTTCTAATCCCGGGTCTCCCACTTGTCAGCTGTGTGACCTTGAGCAAGTCACTGCACTTCTCTGGGCTTCAGTTACCTCATCTGGAAAATGGGGATGAAGACCATGAGCCCCATGCAGGATTGGGACTGTGCAACCTGATTTGCTTGTATCCACCCCGGTGCTTAATAATAATAATGATGGCACTTAATAAGCGCTTACTATGTGCAAAGCACTGTTCAAAGCGCTGGGGAGGTTCCAAGGTGACCAGGTTGTCCCACGGGGGGCTCACAGTCTGCATCCCCGTTTTACAGATGAGGGAACTGAGGCCCAGAGAAGTGAAGTGACTTGCCCAAAGTCACCCAGCTGACAAGTGGTGGAGCTGGGATTTGAACCCATGACCTCTGACTCCCAAGCCCGGGCTCTTTCCACTGAGCCACGCTGCTTCTCTAAGCGCTGCTTAGTACAGTGTACCCCAGCGCTTAGAACAGTGCTTGACATAAAGTAAGCGCTTAACAAATACCATAGTTATTATTATTGTTGTTCTTATTACAGTGCCTAGCACATAGTAAGCGCTTAACCAAAGCAGCGTGACTCAGTGGAAAGAGCCCGGGCTTGAGAGTCAGAGGTCATGGGTTCTAATCCCGGCTCTGCCGCTTGTCAGCTGGGTGACTTTGGGCCAATCACTTCACTTCTCTGGGCCTCAGTTCCCTCATCTGGAAAATGGGGATGAAGACTGTGAGCCCCACCTGGGACAACCTGATCACCTTGTATGCACCCCAGCGTTTAGAACAGTGCTTGGCACAGAGTAAGCGCTTAACAAATGCCATCATTATTAATTAATTAATTAATTAATTAATTCAATCTTATTGAGCGTGGATCAGTGGAAAGAGCACAGGCTTTGGAGTCAGAGGTCATGGGTTCTAATCCCGGCTCCACCCCACGTCAGCTGTGTGACTTTGGGCAAGTCACTTCACTTCTCTGTGCCTCAGTGACCTCATCTGTAAAATGGGGATGAAGACTGGGAGCCCCTTGTGGGACAACCTGATCACCTTGTGTGCACCCCAGTGTTTAGAACAGTGCTTGGCACAGAGTAAGCGCTTAACAAATGCCATCATTATTATTAATTAATTCATTCATTCATTCAATCGTATTGAGCGTGGATCAGTGGAAAGAGCCTGGGCTTTGGAGTCAGAGGTCATGGGTTCTAATCCTGGCTCCGCCAATTGTCAGCTGTGTGACTTTGGGCCCGTCTTCACTTCTCTGTGCCTCGGTTACCTCATCTGTAAAATGGGGATGAATACCGTGAGCCCCACATGGGACAACCTGATCACCTTGTATCCACCCCAGTGTTTAGAACAGTGCTTGGCACAGAGTAAGCGCTTAACAAATGCCATCATTATTATTCATTAATTCATTCATTCATTCAATTGTATTGAGCATGGCTCAGTGGAAAGAGCACAGGCTTTGGAGTCAGAGGTCATGGGTTCTAATCCCGGCTCCGCCGCTTGTCAGCTGTGTGACTTTGGGCAAGTCACTTCACTTCTCTGTGCCTCAGTTCCCTCATCTGGAAAATGGGGATGAAGACTGGGAGCCCCTTGTGGGACAACCTGATCACCTTGTGTGCACCCCAGTGTTTAGAACAGTGCTTGGCACAGAGTAAGCGCTTAACAAATGCCATCATTATTAATTAATTCATTCATTCATTCAATCGTATTGAGCGTGGATCAGTGGAAAGTGTGTGGGCTTGGGAGTCAGAGGTCATGGGTTCTAATCCCGGCTAAGCCCCACGTCAGCTGTGTGACTTTGGGCAACTCACTTCACTTCTCTGTGCCTCAGTTCCCTCATCTGGAAAATGGGGATGAAGACTGGGAGCCCCTTGTGGGACAACCTGATCACCTTGTATCCACCCCAGTGTTTAGAACAGTGCTTGGTACAGAGTAAGTGCTTAACAAATGCCATCATTATTATTCATTAATTCATTCATTCATTCAATTGTATTGAGCATGGCTCAGTGGAAAGAGCACAGGCTTTGGAGTCAGAGGTCATGGGTTCTAATCCTGGCTCCGCCCCATGTCAGCTGTGTGACTTTGGGCAAGTCACTTAACTTCTCTGTGCCTCAGTTCCCTCATCTGTAAAATGGGGATGAATACTGTGACCCCCACCTGGGACAACCTGATCACCTTGTATCCACCCCAGTGTTTAGAACAGTGCTTGGCACAGAGTAAGCGCTTAACAAATGCCATCATTATTATTAATTAATTCATTCATTCATTCAATCTTATTGAGCGTGGCTCAGTGGAAAGAGCCTGGGCTTTGGAGTCAGAGGTCATGGGTTCTAATCCCGGCTCCGCCAATTGTCAGCTGTGGGACTTTGGGCCAGTCTTCACTTCTCTGTGCCTCGGTTACCGCATCTGTAAAATGGGGATGAAGACTGGGAGCCCCCCGTGGGACAACCGGATCACCTTGTACACTCCCAGTGCTTAGAACAGTGCTTGGCACAGAGTAAGCGCTTAACAAATGCTATCATTATTATTAATTAATTCATTCATTCATTCAATCGTATTGAGCGTGGCTCAGTGGAAAGAGCCCGGGCTTTGGAGTCAGAGGTCATGGGTTCTAATCCCGGCTCCGCCAATTGTCAACTGTGTGACTTTGGGCCCGTCTTCACTTCTCTGTGCCTCGGTTACCGCATCTGTAAAATGGGGATGAAGACTGGGAGCCCCCCGTGGGACAACTGGATCACCTTGTATCCCCCCCAGTGCTTAGAACAGTGCTTGGCACAGAGTAAGCGCTTAACAAATGCCATCATGATTTTGATTATGATTATGATTATGATTATTCTGTAGCCTTCCGGGTCACAGGGGTCATTTAGGGTTATTGGACGGGTCCCCTGCTCCCCCAAACTTCTCTTGTGTCCCCCCAAAGCCCGTAGGTGACCCCGCCGTGTCCGGAGGGCGCGCTATATGGGGGGGCACTATCTGGAACTTGCAGAAGCAGCGTGACTCAGTGGAAAGAGCCCGGGCTTTGGAGTCAGAGGTCATGAGTTCAAATGCTACTACTAATAATAATGATAATAATGATGGCATTACATGCGAAGCACTGTTCTAAGCGCCGGAAATCCCGGCTCCGCCGCTTGTCAGCTGTGTGACTTTGGGCAAATCTCTTCATTCATTCATTCATTGTTGTATTTATTGAGCGCTTACTGTGTGCAGAGCACTGGACTGAGCGCTTACTGTGTGCAGAGCACTGGACTAAGCGCTTGGGAAGTCCAATCAATCTAATCGTATTTATTGAGCGCTTACTGTGTGCGGAGCACTGGACTAAGCGCTTGGGAAGTCCAAGTTGGCAACAGAGAGAGACGGTCCCTACCCAACAGTGGGCTTACAGTCTAGAAGGGGGAGACGGACAACCAAACAAAACGTATTAACTAAATAAAATAAATAGAATAAATTTGTACAAATAAAATAAATAAATAAATAGAGTAATAAATACGTACAAACATATATACAGGTGCTGTGGGGAGGGGAAGGAGGTAAGGCGGGGGGGGGATGGGGAAGGGCAGGAAGGGGAGAGAAAGGAGGGGGCTCAGTCTGAGCCTCTGAGGCCCACTTCTCTGGGCCTCAGTTCCCTCATCTGTAAAATGGGGATGGGGACAACCTGATAATAATAATGATGATAGCATTTATCATCATCATCATCAATCATATTTATTGAGCGCTTACTATGTGCAGAGCACTGTACTAAGCGCTTGGGAAGGACAAATTGGCAACATCTAGAGACAGTCCCAACCCAACAGTGGGCTCACAGTCTAAAAGGGGGAGACAGAGAACAAAACCAAACATACTAACAAAATAAAATAAATAGAATAGCTATGCACAAGTCAAATAAATAAATAAATAAATTTATTAAGTGCTTACGATGTGCAAAGCACTGTTCTAAGCACTGGGGAGGTTACAAGGGGATCAGGTTGTCCCACGGGGGGCTCAAAGTCTTCACCCCCATTTTCCAGATGAGGGAACTGAGGCGCAGAGAAGCGAAGTGACTTGCCCAAAGTCACCCAGCTGACAAGTGGGGGAGCCGGAATTTGAACCCATGACCTCTGACTCCAAAGCCCGGGCTCTTTCCACAGAGCCACGCATCACCTTGTAACCTCCCCAGCGCTTAGAACAGTGCTTTGCACATAGTAAGCGCTTAATAAATGCCATCATCATCATCACTTGGAGGGGGGCCCAGCTCTCTGGCTCTGGCCAATTCCCATTCATTCAATCATATTTATTGAGCGCTTACTGCGTGCAGAGCACTGGACTAAGCGCTTGGGAAGTCCAAGTTGGCAACATCTAGAGACGGTCCCTACCCAACCGCGGGCTCACAGGCTAGATGGAAGGTCACAGCTCCATCAGGGCTATCAATTGAGCGCCTTCTCTGTGCGGAGCACTGCACTAAGCGCTTGAGAGAATACAGCGTGGCCCTGTGGAAAGAGCACTGGTTCTCCGGTTCTGCCCCGTCTGCTGCGGGATTCATTCGTTCGTTCGTTCAGCCGTATTTATTGAGCGCTTACTGGGTGCAGGGCACTGTACTAAGCGCTTGGGAAGTACAGGTTGGCAACATCTAGAGACGGTCCCTACCCAACAACGGGCTCACAGTCTAGAAGGAGAGACGGACAACAAAACAAGTAGACGGCAGCGTGGCTCAGTGGAAAGAGCGCGGGCTTGGGAGTCAGAGGTCATGGGTTCGAATCCCGCCTCCCCCACATGTCTGCTGGGTGGCCTTGGGTGAGCCACTTCACTTCTCTGTGCCTCAGTTCCCTCATCTGTAAAATGGGGATTAAGACTGTGAGCCCCACGTGGGACAACCTCATCTCCTTGTGTTCCCCCCAGCGCTTAGAACAGTGCTTTGCACATAGTAAGCGCTTAACAAATACCAACATTATTATTATTATTAGACAGGTGTCGATACCATCAGAATAGATCGATAGAATTATAGATATAGGCGCATCGTTAATAAAATAGAGTAATAGTAATAATAATAATGGTATTTGTTAAACACTTACTATGTGCAACGCACTGTCCTAAGCTCTGGGGGAGATATAAGGTAATCAGAATATCCCACGTGGGGTACACGGTCTTAATCCCCATTTTACAGACGAGGGAACTAAGGCCCAGAGAAGTGAAGTGATTTGCCCAACGTCACACAGCTGACAATAATAATAATAATAAGGATGGCATTTGTTAAGCGCTTACTATGTGCAAAGCACTGTTCTAAGCGCTGGGGGAGATACGAGGTGATCAGGTTGTCCCACGGGGGGCTCACAACCCACAGCACCTGTATATATGTATATATGTTTGTACATATTTATTACTCCATTTATTTATTTATTTTACTTGTCCATATCTATTCTATTTATTTTATTTTGTTAATATGTTTGGTTTTGTTCTCTGTCTCTAGACTGTGAGCCCGCTGTTGGGTAGGGACTGTCTCTATATGTTGCCAACTTGGACTTCCCAAGCGCTTAGTCCAGTGCTCTGCACACAGTAAGCGCTCAATAAATACGATTGATGATGATGACAATGATGATGATGTGAGCCCACTGTTGGGTAGGGACTGTCTCTATATGTTGCCAACTTGGACTTCCCAAGCGCTTAGTCCAGTGCTCTGCACACAGTAAGCGCTCAATAAATGCGATTGATTGATTGATTCATCCCCATTTTACAGATGAGGTCACCGAGGCCCAGAGAAGTGAAGTGACTTGCCCAACGTCACACAGCTGACAAGTGGCAGGGGCGGGATTGGAACCCATCACTTCTGACTCCAAAGCCCGGGCTCTTTCCACTGAGCCACGCTGCTTCTCTTAATTTTATGTTGCCAGCTTGGACTTCCCAAGCGCTTAGTCCAGTGCTCTGCACACAGTAAGCGCTCAATAAATGCGATTGATTGATTGATTGAGATTTATTGAGCGCTTTCTGTGTGCAGAGCACGGCCCTAAACGCTTGTGAGCCCACTGTTGGGTAGGGACTGTCTCTATATGTTGCCAATTTGTACTTCCCAAGCGCTTAGTACAGTGCTCTGCACATAGTAAGCGCTCAATAAACACGATTGATTGATTGATTGATTGATTGGGAGAGGACAATACGACACTGTAACAGATACAGTCCCTGCCCACAACAAACGTACAGTCTAGAGGAGTTTTGGGGTGCAGAGGGGTGGGTTCATTTCCCCCCAAAGCCCCGAGGCCTTGCCGCAGCTCAGTACCTCCTTTCAGAGTTTTTTGTTTCTTTATTTTGCTTTTTATGGTATTTTTTCAGTGCTTTCTAGTGCCAGGCATAGTGCTAAGCGCCGGAGTCGCTACAAGATAATCAGGTTGGACGGAGTCCCTCACGAAGCTCCTAGACTTCATCCCTTTTTTACACATGAGGTAACTGAGGCCCAGAGAAGTGAAGCGACTGGCCCGAAGTCACACAGCAGACAAGTGGGGGAGCCAGGATTGGAACCCAAGTCCTTCTGACCCCCAGGCTCTTTCCAGGGGGCCACGATGCTTTCCAAGTTTGAGCCTGTCTCCTCTCCTGGATCCCTCTTTCTGGAGTTGGAGCTGGAAGTCTGGAGCAGCGTGGCTCAGGGGGAAAGAGCCCGGGCTTTGGAGTCGGAGGTCACGGGTTCAGATCCCGGCTCCGCCACTTGTCAGCTGGGTGTCTTTGGGCCAGTCACTTCACTTCTCTGGGCCTCAGTTCCCTCATCTAGAAAATGGGGATGAAGACCGTGAGTCCCACGTGGGATAACCTGATCACCTTGTAACCTCCCCAACACTTAGAACAGTGCTTTGCACATAGTAAGCGCTCAATAAATGCCATTATTATTGTTATTATTATCTGTAAAATGGGGATGAAGACTGCGAGTCCCACGTGGGACAACCTGATCACCTTGTAACCTCCCCAATGCTTAGAACAGTGCTTTGCACATAGTAAGCGCTTAATAAATGCCATCATTATTATTATTATTATCTGTAAAATGGGGATGAAGACCGTGAGTCCCACGTGGGACAACCTGATCACCTTGTAACCTCCCCAATGCTTAGAACAGTGCTTTGCACATAGCAAGCGCTTAATAAATGCCATTATTATTATTATTATTACTATCTGTAAAATGGGGGTGAAGACCGTGAATCCCACGTGGGACAACCTGATCACCTTGTAACCCCCCAACACTTAGAACAGTGCTTTGCACATAGTAAGTGCTTAATAAATGCCATTATTATTATTATTATCTGTAAAATGGGGATGAAGACCGTGAGTCCCCCGCGGGACAACCCGATCACCTTGTATCCTCCCCAGCGCTTAGAACAGTGCTTTGCACATAGTAAGCGCTTAATAAATGCCATTATTACTATCTGTAAAATGGGGATGAAGACCGTGAGTCCCCCGCGGGACAACCCGATCACCTTGTAACCTCCCCAGCTCTTAGAACAGTGCTTTGCACATAGTAAGCACTTAATAAATGCCATTATTATTATCTGTAAAATGGGGATGAAGACCGTGAGTCCCCCGCGGGACAACCCGATCACCGTGTAACCTCCCCAGCGCTTAGAACAGTGCTTTGCACATAGTAAGCGCTTAATAAATGCCGTTATTATTATCTGTAAAATGGGGATGAAGACCGTGAGTCCCCCGCGGGACAACCCGATCACCGTGTAACCTCCCCAGCACTTAAAACAGTGCTTTGCACATAGTAAGCGCTTAATAAATGCCGTTATTATTATCTGTAAAATGGGGATGAAGACCGTGAGTCCCCCGCGGGACAACCCGATCACCGTGTAACCTCCCCAGCGCGCGCTTAGTAAATGCCATCGTTGTTATTATTATTAAAGCCAATTTCCAGACAGGGGCTTGGGACTCCAACCCCCTGTCCCCTCATCAATTCCCAGATGGGTTCAGGACTCCAGCCTCAGTGTCCCCCAGCTCTGACCTTGTCTGGCCTCCAGTTCGGGGGGTGGGGTGGCCCCGATTCCGCAGCAGTGTACTGAACGTCTCTCCTACCCGCAGGTTATCCAGGGTTCCAAGCTGCCACCTACACCAGCCGGAGTTACACGGGCATCGCTCCCGGTTACACCTACCAATTCCCCGGTAAGTCCGGCTTGGCGGGGGGGGGTGTCTCCCAGCTGTCTTCCCTTCATCATCATCAATCGTATTTATTGAGCACTTACTACGTGCAGAGCACTGTACTAAGCGCTTGGGAAGTACAAGTTGGCAACACATAGAGACGGTCCCTACCCAACAGTGGGCTCACAGTCTAAAAAGGGGAGACAGAGAACAAAACCAAACATACTAACAAAATAAAATAAATAGAATAGATATGTACAAGCAAAATAAATAAATAAATAGAGTAATAAATATGTACAAACATATATCCATATATACAGGTGCTGTGGGAAGGGGAGGAGGAAAGATGGGGGGGATGGAGAGGGGGACGAGGGGGAGAGGAAGGAGGGGGCTCAGTCTGGGAAGGCCTTCCACCCCAGGGACCCGACCCACTTTGGCTGGCTTCCCTTGGGCGATGGCCTGGCGGTTGACGGGTGCGTCGCTTGGAGGTCAATCGTCCATTCGATCGTACTTACTGTGCGCTTATCGTGTGCAGAGCACTGTACTAAGCGCTTGGGAAGTCCAAGTCGGCAACATATAGAGGCGGTCCCTGCCCAACGACGGGCTCGCAGTCTAGAAGGGGGAGACAGACAATAAACAAAACATCACAATCATCAGATCGATACCCAGGACGGATGGATCGATCGGTTGGAGGTCCTCCTATTTTTGAGTCGGAAGAAGGGTTGTTCTGGGGAAGAGACCCCCTATATGTTGCCAACTTGTACTTCCCAAGCGCTTAGTACAGTGCTCTGCACACAGTAAGCGCTCAATAAATACGATTGATTGATTGATCCGTCCATAGTTGCTGTCGATGACAGGCCTGCATGGTGACCTTGCATGGTTCCTCGGGATGCTGAATCCCCTACCCCCCAGCCCCTCCAGCCCTCCACTTCCCCTGCAGTTGGACACTTACATGGTGGACAGCTGAAAAACCTTTCTGGGAGCAAGAAGCAGCTAATGGATAGAGCACAGCCCTGGGAGTTAAAGAAGGGCCTGGGTTCTAATCCCGGCTCTGCCACTTATTCATTCGTTCATTCAATCGTATTTATTGAGAGTGCTTACTGTGTGCAGAGCACTGCACTAAGCGCTTGGGAAGTTGGCAACATATAGAGACGGTCCCTACCCAACAGCGGGCTCACAGCCCAGAAGGGGGAGACAGACAACAAAACATATTTACCAAATAAAATAAATAGAATAGTAAATATGTACAAGTAAAATAAATAGAGTAATAAATCTGTACAAACATATAGACAGGTGCTGTGGGGAGGGGAAGGAGGTAAGGCAGGAGGGATGGGGAGGGGGAGAGGAAGGAGGGGGCTCAGTCTGGGAAGGCCTCCTGGAGGAGGTGAGCTCTCAGTAGGGCTTTGAAGGGAGTCTGCTGGGCGACCTTGGGCAAGTCGCTTCACTTCTTGGGGGCCTTAGTTCCCTCATCTGTAAAATGGGGATGAAGACCGGGAGTCCCAGAGGGGAAGTGAATTGGGTCCAACCTATTCTACGCAGTGCCCGGCGCATAGCGAGCGCTTAACAGGTACAATTTTTGTAAAACAAAAATCATCATCATCATCATCATCAATCGTATTTATTGAGCGCTTACTATGTGCAGAGCACTGTACTAAGCGCTTGGGAAGTACAAATTGGCAACATATAGAGACAGTCCCTACCCAACAGTGGGCTCACAGTCTAAAAGGGGGAGACAGAGAACAAAACCAAACATACTAACAAAATAAAATAAATAGAATAGATATGTACAAATAAATTAAATAAATAAATAAATAGAGTAAAAAAAAATATGTACAAACATATATCCATATATACAGGTGCTGTGGGGAAGGGAGGGAGGTAAGATGGGGGGATGGAGAGGGGGACGAGGGGGAGAGGAAGGAAGGGGCTCAGTCTGGGAAGGCCTCCTGGAGGAGGTGAGCTCTCAGCAGGGCCTTGAAGGGAGTGCCCTCTGGGCTCTTTCCAAGATGCCTTTCGGCCCCAGGCGGATAAAGGAAGGTGAAGGAGGGAGGTGGGCTCGGCGGCTCACACTGCTGCTGGAGTCTATTGCCCCGCTCCTAGAGACCCAAGGCCTGTATTGGGCGGGGAGGAGGCAACCGTGGAGTGGGCTGGCTCTTTCTCTCTCCATCTCTCTCTGTCTTTCCTCCGCTCTTCCCACGCCCCTTCGCCTGCCCGCTGGGAGCTTCCCGAGAGCTCTGCATGAGTTGCCCCAGCGGATGTGAGTGTCCCCCGCGTGTCCTTCTGCCGGACCCCAGCCCCGGGGCCGCCCCACCTTCCTAAGCCGTTTTCCCTCTCCTTTTAGAGTTCCGGGTAGAGCGGACCCCTCTCCCGAGCGCCCCAGTCCTCCCCGAGCTCACAGGTCAGTCCCTCGGATTTCCTACAACTCGCGGGCCGGACGGGGAGAAGGGAGACCGGAAAACGGAGGCCTCCCTCCGGTCATCTGGCTGGGCCACGGGCCCTCCGTCCCTTGGGATTGAGGGCAGGGGCGGGTGGGGGTAGAGGGAAACAGGAGGGGAGAGAGGAGGGGAGCAAAGGAGCTGCTGCCGGGCCCAGCCATGGTTCACCCGGGCCGGGGATGACGAATCAATCAATCAATCAATCGTATTTATTGAGCGCTTACTATGTGCAGAGCACTGTACTAAGCGCTTGGGAAGTACAAATTGGCATCACATAGAGACAGTCCCTACCCAACAGTGGGCTCACAGTCTAAAAGGGGGAGACAGAGAACAGAACCAAACATACCAACAAAATAAAATAAGTAGGATAGAAATGTACAAGTAAAATAAATAAATAAATAAATAAATAGAGTAATAAATATGTACAACCATATATATATATATATATATATATATATATACAGGTGCTGTGGGGAAGGGAAGGAGGTAAGACGGGGGGATGGAGAGGGGGACGAGGGGGAGAGGAAAGAAGGGGCTCAGTCTGGGAAGGCCTCCTGGAGGAGGTGAGCTCTCAGTAGGGCCTTGAAGGGAGGAAGAGAGCTAGCTTGGCGGAGGGGCAGAGGGAGGGCATTCCAGGCCCGGGGGATGACGTGGGCCGGGAGTCGATGGCGGGACAGGCGAGAGCGAGGTACGGTGAGGAGATCAGCGGTGGAGGAGCGGAGGGTGTGGGCTGGGCAGTAGAAGGAGAGAAGGGAGGTGAGGTAGGAGGGGGCGAGGTGATGGACAGCCTTGAAGCCCAGGGTGAGGAGTTTCTGCCTGATGCGCAGATTGATCGGTAGCCATTGGAGGTTTTTGAGGAGGGGAGTAATATGTCCAGAGCGTTTCTGGACAAAGATAATCCGGGCAGCAGCATGAAGTATGGATTGAAGTGGAGAGAGACACGAGGATGGGAGATCAGAGAGAAGGCTGAGAAGACGAAGAAGACGGGCCCGACCCGTGGCAGTGGACGAACGCCCCTGCGCTCCCTGAAGAGGCGGTTTAGAGAGTCTCCGTGGGGGACTTAGGTGGGAGGAAGCCATTGGCGATGAGAGCCAAACTGGGCCGAGGAAAAGATGGTAAGGGTACGGGACTGAGGACGGCTGGGGCGATTTCACCCGCCACCCCGTTAGCTCCTTTTTCCGGGCAGTGTGTGGAAGATGTGACTCCTGTTACTGCCCTGAGAAAACAAGAGCTTTCTTCCACAGCCGTCCTTCTAAGCTCAGGGGCGGCAGAGTTGGGGGGCTTTTTTACCGGGAGAAGGGAGGGTCCCACATGGGGCGGGGACCGTGCTTCGGCTTCTCTTGCACAGCGCTTAGCACCCGGGGAGCGCCTAACGAATTCCATGCCTCTTATTCGGAGAGGAACGGGATGCGCTACGGCAGAGCTTTTCAACCTTATTCATTCATTCATTCGGTCGCGTTTATTGAGCGCTGACTGTGCGCAGAGCGCTGGACTAAGCGCTTGGGAAGGACAAGTCGGCGACAGATGGAGACGGTCTCTACCCGGCAACGGGCTCACAGTCTAGAAGGGGGGGACGGACAACAAAACAAAACATGTGGACAGGCGTCAGGTCGTCGGAACAAATAGAATGAAAGCTAGATGCACATCATTAACTAAATAAATAGAATAGTAAATATGGACAAGTAAAATAGAGTAATAAATCTGCACAAACGCATATACAGGTGCTGTGGGAAATGTTACCATCATCATCAACGGTATTTATTGAGCGCTTACTGTGTGCAGAGCACTGGACTAAGCACTTGGGAAGTACAAGTTGGCAACAGATAGAGACAGTCCCTACCCAACAACGGGCTCACAGTCTAGAAAGGGGAGACGGACAACAAAACAAAACGTGGACACGTGTAAAGTCGTTGGAACAAATAGAATTAAAGCTAGATGCACATCATTCACAAAATAAATAGAATAGTAAATATGTACAAGTAAAATAAATAGAGTAATAAATCAGTACAAACGTATATACAGGTGCTGTGGGAAATGTTACCATTATCATCAACGGTATTTATTGAGCGCTTACTGTGTGCAGAGCACTGGACTAAGCGCTTGGGAAGTACAAGTTGGCAACATATAGAGACGGTCCCTACCCAACAATGGGCTCACAGTCTAGAAGGAGGAGATGGACAACAAAACAAAACATGTGGACAGGTGTCAAGTTGTCAGAACAAATAGAATTAAAGCTAGATGCACATCATTCACAAAATAAATAGAATAGTAAATATGGACAAGAAAAATCAATAGAGTAATAAATCTGTACAAACGTATATACAGGTGCTGTGGGAAATGTTACCATCATCATCAATGATATTTATTGAGCGCTTACTGTGTGCAGAGCACTGTACTAAGTGCTTGGGAAGTACAAGTCGGGAAGAGATAGAGACAGTCGCTACCCAACAACGGGCTCACAGTCTAGAAGGAGGAGACGGACAACAAAACAAAACATGTGGACAGGTGTCAAGTCGTCGGAACAAATAGAATTAAAGCTAGATGCACATCATTCACAAAATAAATAGAATAGTAAATATGGACAAGTAAAATAAATAGAGTAATAAATCTGTACAAATATATATACAGGTGCTGTGGGAAATGTTACCATTATCATCAACGGTATTTATTGAGTGCTTACTGTGTGCAGAGCACTGTACTAAGCACTTGGGAAGTACAAGTCGGGAACAGGTAGGGACAGTCCCTACCCAACAACAGGCTCACAGTCTAGAAGGGGGAGACGGACAACAAAACAAAACATGTGGACAGGTGTCAATTCGTCGGAACAAATAGAATTAAAGCTCGATGCACGTCATTAACTAAATAAATAGAATAGTAAATATGGACAAGTAAAATAAATAGAGTAATAAATCTGTACAAACATATATACAGGTACTGTGGGAAGTGTTATCATCATCAATTGTATTTATTGAGCGCTTACTATGTGCAGAGCACTGTATTAAGCACTTGGGAAGTACAAATTGGCAACATATAGAGACAGTCCCTACCCAACAGCGGGCCCTTATTGAGCGCTTACTATGTACAGAGCACTGCACTAAGAACTTGGGAGAGGACGATATAACAGAGGCGGCAGATACGTTTCTTGCCCGCAGCGAGCTTACAGTTGGCAGTCTCAAAATGTCACCCGAGGTTTCCCATCCACAGGCCACACTCCCTTCTTTCTCCCCACTTCCCAACCCACCCAACAGTTCATCCTAAGCAGCAGCAGCAGCAGCCAGGACAAGTGGAAACAGAAGTTTCTTGTGCTGCCGTTTCCCCCCTCCAAACCCACTCTTACATCTTTCAGGGCCATTTCCCCCTGCCAGTACTTAGAACAGTGCATAGTAAGCGCTTAACAAATGCCATCATCATCATTATTATTATTATTTCTCACTCAATAATTATTATTTCTCCCTGTCTGTCTCCCCCTCTAGACTTGTGGTCAGGGAACGTGTCTACCAAGGCCGTGGTAGTGTACTCTCCCAAGCGCATAGTACAGGGCTCTGCACACAGTAAGCACTCAAAAAATACCGTTGATGATGATCGGGCCCTCTCTTGGAGATGGTTTGTGAAACAGCAGACGAGAATGGGCAGTCCCCAGGGGAGCTGAAAGCCCAAGGAGCCTCTGCCAAGCTCCAGGATAATAATAATAATAATAATAATAATAATAATGGCATTTATTAAGTGCTTACTATGTGCAAAGCACTGTTCTAAGCGCTGGGGAGCTTACAAGATGATCAGGTTGTCCCGGGGGGGCTCGCAGTCTTCATCCTCATTTTACAGATGAGGGAACTGAGGCCCAGAGAAGTGAAGTGGCTTGCCCAAAGTCACACAGCTGACAAGTGGCGGTGTCAGGATTTGAACCCATGACCTCTGACTCCAAAGCCCGGGCTCTTTCCACTGAGCCACGCTGCTTCTCTGCAGGATGGGACCAGGGGGCAAGAATGGCCCAAAAGCTGGAAGCCAGAGAAGCCCAGAGCTGCCCTTCCTCCCTCCCTTCCTTCCTTCCTCTTTCCCTCCCTCTTCTCTCCATTCCTCCCTCCTTCCCTTCTTCCCTGCAGCATGGCTCAGTGGAAAGAACCCGGGCTTTGGAGTCAGAGGTCATGGGTTCAAATCCCGGCTCCGCCACATGTCAGCTGTGTGACTTTGGGCAAGTCACTCAACTTCTCTGTGCCTCTGTTACCTCATCTGCAAAATGGGGATTAAGACTGTGAGCCCCCCGTGGGAAAACCTGATTACCTTGTAACCTCCCCAGCGCTTAGAACAGTGCTTTGCACATAGTAAGCGCTTAATAAATGTCATCATTATTATTTTCCTCCCTCCTTCTTTCCCTCTTTTCCTTCCTTCTTCCCTCCTTCTTTCCCGCCTTCCTTCCTTCCCTCCTTTCCTTCCTCCCTCCTCCTTTCCCTCCCTCCCTCCTTCTTTCCCTCCCTTCCTTCCTTCCCCTTTCCCTCCCTCCTTTATTCATTCATTCATTCAATTGAATTTATTGAGCACTTACCATGTGCAGAGCACTATACTAAGCACTTGGGAAGTACAAGTTGGCAACATAGAGAGGGCCCCTACCCAACAACGGGCTCACAGTCTAGGGTTCTAACCCCGGCCCCACCACCTGTCTGCCCTGTGACCCTGGGTGAGACACTTCCCTTCTCTGGACCTCAGTTCCCTCATCTGTAAAAGGGGACCGCGAGTCCCACATGGAACATGGACTGTGTCCAACCTGATCGGCTTATATTTATCCCATCCCTCCCTCTTCTCTCCCTTCCTCCCTCCGCTTTCCCTCCCTCTTCTTCCTTTCCTCCCTTCCTTCCTCTCTCCCTCCCTCTCTCTCTCTTCTCCTTTCTCCCTCACTTCCTTTCTCCCTCTCTCCCTCTTTTCCTCTCTCCCTCCCTTCCCCCCTTTCTTTCTTCCTCTCTTCCTCTCTCCCTCTTTCTCTCCCTTTCTCCGTTGTTTCCTCCCTCCCTTTCTTTCCCTTCCTCCCTTCCTCCCTTCCTTTCTTCCTCTCTCCCTCCCTCTCTCCCTCTTCTCCTTTCTCCCTCACTTCCTTTCTCCCTCTCTCCCTCTTTTCCTCTCTCCCTCCCTTCCCCCCTTTCTTTCTTCCTCTCTCCCTCTCTCCCTTTTTCCATTTTTTCCTCCCTCCCTTTCTTTCCCCTCCTCCCTTCCTTTCTTCCTCTCTCCCTCCCTCTCTCCCTCTTCTCCTTTCTCCCTCACTTCCTTTCTCCATCTCTCCCTCTTTTCCTCTCTCCCTCCCTTCCCCCCTTTCTTTCTTCCTCTCTCCCTCTCTCCCTTTCTCCGTTTTTTCCTCCCTCCCATTCTTTCCCTTCCTCCCTTCCTTTCTTCCTCTCTCCCTCCCTCTCCTCCTCTTCTCCTTTCTCCCTCACTTCCTTTCTCCCTCTCTCCCTCTCTTCCTCTCTCCCTCCCTTCCCCCCTTCATTTCTTCCTCTCTCCCTTTCTCCGTTTTTTCCTCCCTCCCTTTCTTTCCCTTCCTTTCTTCCTCTCTCCTTCCCTCTCTCCCTCTTCTCCTTTCTCCCTCACATCCTTTCTTCCTCTCTCCCTCTCTCCCTTTTTCCTCCCTCCCTTTCTTTCCCTCCTTCTCTCTCCCCCTCTCTCCCTTCTTTCCTCCCTCCCTTCCTTCCCTCCTTCCCTCTCTCCCTCCATCCCTCCTCTTCCCACACCTTCCACCAGGAGATAGAGAGTCCCTGGCCAGGCCTGCCCCTGAGGGAAGCGCAAGGGGAAATGGTGGGCCCAGTGTGCGGTGTAGTGCTCTGCATACAGTAAAGGCTTAATAAATCCCATGACGGGAACCACAGGGAGAGTTCTTCCCTCTGAGTTCCATCCGGACTCTTTCCAGCTCCTCTCAATCAATCAATCAATCAATCAATCAATCAATCGTATTTATTGAGTGCTTACTGTGTGCAGAGCACTATACTAAGCGCTTGGGAACTACAAGTTGGCAACATATAGAGACAGTCCCTACCCAACAGTGGGACCAATGGGGCATTCCCCACCAAGTCCACTGAGGATTCCGCCCCTGGGGACCACGGGGTGGGAAAGCAGAGAAGCAACGTGGCTCGGTGGAAAGAGCCCGGGCTTTGGAGTCAGTGGTCATGGGTTCAAATCCCGGCTCCGCCAACTGTCAGCTGTGTGACTTTGGGCAAGTCGCTTCACTTCTCTGGGCCTCAGTTACCTCCTCTGTAAAATGGGGATTGACTGTGAGCCCCCTGGGGGACAACTTGATCACCTTGTAACCTCCCCAGGACTTAGAATGGTGCTTTGCACATAGTAAGCGCTTAACAAATGCCATCATTATTATTATCATTAAAGCTGGACTCCCCTCTCTCTGGGCTTCAGTTTCCTCTATCTAATAATAATAATGGCATTTATTAAGCGCTTACTATGTGCAAAGCACTGGGGAGGTTACAAGGTGATCAGGTTGTCCCACGGGGGGCTCACAGTCTTAATCTCCATTTGACAGATGAGGTCACTGAGGCCCAGAGAAGCGAAGTAACTTGCCCCAAGTCCCACAGCTGACAATTGGCGGGGCCGGGATTTGAACCCATGACCTCTGACTCCAAAGCCCGGGCTCTTTCCACCGAGCCACGCTGCCTCCATGGGAAGGAGGCAGGGCCGCGTTGCTTCCCGGGCACGGACACCCGGCCGGAGGGGATGCCCGGGGCGGGCTGGGATGGGGCCGGAGAGGCCTCTGGGGGTCTCTGAGGAAACCAGGCCTTCTCTTGCAGCCATCCCTCTGACGGCGTATGGGCCGATGGCGGCGGCGGCCGCGGCGGCCGTGGTCCGAGGCACAGGTAAGGGACACCTGCGTCACGGGGGCCCCGGGCGGGCGCAGAGACAGCCATCCCACCTCTACCACCTATAATAGCATTTATTAAGCTCTTACTACGTGCCAAACACTGTTCTAAGCACTGGGGAGGTTACAAGGTGATCAGGTCATCCCACAGGGGGGCTCACAATCCTCATCCCCATTTTCCAGATGCGGTCAAAGAGGCCTAGAGAAGTGGACTTGCCCAAAGTCACACCGCTGACAATTGGCGGAGCCAGGATTTGAACCCAGGACGTCCAACTCCAAAGCCCGGGCTCTTTCCACTGAGCCACGCTGCTTCACTTGTCAGCTGTGTGACTTTGGGCAAGTCACTTCTCTGTGCCTCAGTTCCCTCATCTGTCAAATGGGGATGAAGACTGGGAGCCCCCCGTGGGACGACCTGGTCACCTTGTAACCTCCCCAGCGCTTAGAACAGTGCTTGGCACATAGTAAGCGCTTAACAAATGCCATCATCATTATTATCATCATCATCCCTCTGGGGAGGGTGGGGTGAGAGGTGTCAGCCCCCCCGAGAAGCCACGTGGCTCAGTGGAAAGAGCCCGGGCTTTGGAGTCAGAGGTCAGGGATTCAAATCCCGGCTCCGCCAACTGTCAGCTGTGTGACTTTAGATAACTCACTTCACTTCTCTGGGCCTCAGTGACCTCATCTGTAAAATGGGGATTAAAACTGTGAGCCCCCCGTGGGACAACCTGATCATCTTGTAACCTCCCCAGTGCTTAGAACAGTGCTTTGCACATAGTAAGTGCTTAACAAATGCCATCATTATTATTATCCATCGGTCCGCCCGTCCGTCTGTCCGTCCGTCGGTGGGTCGGGTGATGATGGCATTTATTAAGCGCTTACTATGTGCAGAGCACTGTTCTAAGCACTGGGGAGGTTACCAGGTGATCAGGTTGTCCCACGGGGGGCTCACAGTCTCAACCCCCATTTTCCAGATGAGGGAACTGAGGCCCTGAGAATAGTAATAATAATAATGATGGCATTTATTAAGCTCTTACTATGTGCAAAGCACTGTTCTAAGCGCTGGGGAGGTTACAAGGTGATCAGGTTGTCCCACGGGGGGCTCACAGTCTCAACCCCCATTTTCCAGATGAGGGAACTGAGGCCCTGAGAATAGTAATAATAATAATGATGGCATTGATTAAGCTCTTACTATGTGCAAAGCACTGTTCTAAGCGCTGGGGAGGTTACAAGGTGATCAGGTTGTCCCACGGGGGGCTCACAGGCTCAATCCCCATTTTCCAGATGAGGGAACTGAGGCCCAGAGAATAGTAATAATAATGATGATGGCATTGATTAAGCTCTTACTATGTGCAAAGCACTGTTCTAAGCACTGGGGAGATACAAGGTGATCAGGTTGTCCCATGGGGGGGCTCACAGTCTCAATCTCCATTTTCCAGATGAGGGAACTGAGGCCCAGAGAATAGTAATAATAATAATGATGGCATTGATTAAGCTCTTACTATGTGCAGAGCACTGTTCTAAGCGCTGGGGAGGTTCCAAGGTGATCAGGTTGTCCCATGGGGGGGCTCACAGTCTCAATCCCCATTTTCCAGATGAGGGAACTGAGGCCCTGAGAATAATAATAATAATGATGATGGCATTTATTAAGCGCTTACTACGTGCAAAGCACTGTTCTAAGCGCTGGGGAGGTTCCAAGGTGATGAGGTTGTCCCACGGGGGGCTCACAGTCTCAATCCCCATTTTCCAGATGAGGGAACTGAGGCCCTGAGAATAATAATAATGATGATGATGGCATTTATTAAGCGCTTACTACGTGCAAAGCACTGTTCTAAGCGCTGGGGAGGTTCCAAGGTGATCAGGTTGTCCCACAGGGGGGCTCTCAATCTCCATCCCCATTTTCCAGATGAGGGAACTGAGGCCCAGAGAAGTGACCTGCCCAGAATCCCACAGCTGACAAGTGGCAGAGCCGGGGTTTGAACCCATGACCTCTGACCCCAAAGCCCGAGCTCTCTCCACTGAGCCACACCGCTTTTTGGGGGCCTTCTCTGCGGGCTGCCAGGTTCTCACCCGTCCTGGGCGCCGACTCCCCACCTAGGTTCCACCCCGAGCCGCACGGGCGGCTTCCTGGGCACCACCAGCCCCGGGCCCATGGCGGAACTGTACGGAGCCGCCAACCAGGACTCGGGCGTCAGCAGCTACATCAGCGCCGCCAGCCCCGCACCCAGCACCGGCTTCGGACACAGCCTTGGGGTGAGCACCCCCCGGCCGGTCCCCCGGGAGGGCCCCCCGCGCTCCTCAGGGGAGGCCGCGGGCCGCCGGGCACGCGGCACCGTGGGCCATCATCATCATCATCTCCGTTTCAATTCTCTTTCCCTTTTAGGGTCCTTTGATTGCGACAGCTTTCACCAACGGGTACCACTGAGGCTGGGGGCCAAGGAGGAAGGAGGTAGGAGGCTTGGGCAGGGGCGGCGGGGTGTAGGTGGGCGAGGGCCCGAGAGCGGGGTTTCCGTGGCTTGGGATAGCCGGGGCGGGACAGGAACTTGTACTTCCCGAGCACTTAGTACAGTGCTCTGCATACAGTAAGCGCTCAATAAATACGATTGATTGATTGATTGATTGACAGGGGAGAGACTAGGCCCCTTGTCCTCGACGGGGAGCCGAGAGGAGGCCAGGCAGCTGAGAGGTGGTGGAAGGAAGCAATGCTGCCCAGGGACACAGGACAGGGAATCGGGGGACCCGGGTTCATTCAGTCATTCAATCGTATTTATTCATTCATTCATCCAATCGTGTTTATTGAGCGCTTACCGTGTGCAGAGCACTGGACTAAGCACTTGGGAAGTCCAAGTCGGCAACATCTAGACATGGTCCCTCCCCGACAACGGGCTCACAGTCTAGAAGGGGGAGACAGACAACAAAACAAAACGTGTAGAGCCCGCTGTTGGGTAGGGACTGTCTCTGTGTGTTGCCGACTTGTACTTCCCAAGGGCTTAGTACAGTGCTCTGCACACAGTAAGCGCTCAATAAATACGATCGATTGATTGATTGATTGATGTAGACAGGTGTCAAAATCGTCAGAACAAATAGAATTGAAGCTAGATGCACATCAGAGCGCTTACTGTGTGCAGAGCACTGTACTAGGCTCTTGGGAAGTACAAGTCAGCAGCATATAGAGACGGTCCCTACCCAACAACGGGCTCACAGTCTAGAAGGGGGAGACAGACAACAAAACAAAACCTGGAGACAGGTGTCAAAATCGTCAGAACAAATAGAATTAAAGCTATATGCACATCATTAACAAAATAAAAAGAATAGTAAATATGTACTAAACGTTTTCCAATGGCTGTTAACACTGTCCAAATATTTATTGAGCGCTTACTGTGTGCAGAGCACTGGACTAAGCGCTTGGAAAGTACAAGTTGGCAATACCTAGAGACAGTCCCTACCCAACAACGGGCTCACAGTCTAGAAGGGAGAGACAGAGAACAAAACAAAACCTGGAGACAGGTGTCAAAATCGTCGGAACAAATAGAATTAAACCTATATGCACATCATTAACAAAATAAAAAGAATAGTAAATATGTACTAAACGTTTTCCAATGGCTGTTAACACTGTCCAAATATTTATTGAGCGCTTACTGTGTGCAGAGCACTGGACTAAGCGCTTGGGAAGTACAAGTTGGCAATATCTAGAGACAGTCCCTACCCAACAACGGGCTCACAGTCTAGAAGGGAGAGACATGGAACAAAACAAAACATGGAGACAGGTGTCAAAATCGTCAGAACAAATAGAATTGAAGCTATATGCACATCAGAGCGCTTACTGTGTGCAGAGCACTGTACTAGGCTCTTGGGAAGTACAAGTTGGCAGCATATAGAGACGGTCCCTACCCAACAACGGGCTCACAGTCTAGAAGGGGGAGACAGACAACAAAACAAAACCTGGAGACAGGTGTCAAAATCGTCGGAACAAATAGAATTAAACCTATATGCACATCATTAACAAAATAAAAAGAATAGTAAATATTTAATAAATGTTTTCCAATGGCTGTTAACACTGTCCAAATATTTATTGGGCGCTTACTGTGGGCATAGCACTGGACTAAGCGCTTGGGAAGTACAAGTTGGCAACATATAGAGACGGTCCCTACCCAACAACGGGCTCACAGTCTAGAAGGGGGAGACAGACAACAAAACAAAACACATAGACAGGTGTCAAAATCGTCAGAACAAATAGAATTAAAGCTATATGCACATCATTAACAAAATAAAAAGAATAGTAAATATGTACTAAACGTTTTCCAATGGCTGTTAGCACTGTCCAAATATTTATTGAGCGCTTACTGTGTGCAGAGCAGTGGACTAAGCGCTTGGGAAGTACAAGTTGGCAACGTATAGAGACGGTCCCTACCCAACAGCGGGCTCACAGTCTAGAAGGGGGGACAGACAACAAAACAAAACATATTAACAAAATAAAATATATAGAATGAATATGTACAAGTAAAATAAATAGAGTAATAAATCTGTACAAACATATATACATATATACAGGTGCTGTGGGGAGGGGAAGGAGGTAAGGCGGGAAGGATGGGAAGGAGGAGGAGGGGGGTTCTAATCCCGGCTCTGCCGCTCGTCTCCTGTGACCTTGGGCAGGTCATGTCACTTCTCGTTACCTCATTTATAAAATGGGGGTTAATCAGTCAATCGTATCTACTGAGCGCTTACTGTGTTCAGGACGCTGTACTAAGGTGGTCAGGTCACCTCACCTCTCGTTACCTCATGCTCTGCATGCAGTAAGTGCTCAATAAATACGACTGAATGAATGAATGTCAGCTGGGTGACTTTGGGCAAGTCACTTCACTTCTCTGGGCCTCAGTGACCCCATCTGGAAAATGGGGGTGAAGACTGTGAGCCCCCCGTGGGACAACCTGATCACCTTGTGACCTCCCCAGAGCTTAGAACAGTGCCATGCACATAGTAAGCGCTTAATAAATGTCATCATTATTATTATGAAAAAGGGAAGGGCTGTTGGGGCGGTCCCGTAATCCTTTCTGCCTCTCTTCCCAGAGTCCCGGCCGGCAGCTGCCTGAGGAGAGCGGGCTGCAGGACCGGCCGAAGGCCGGGGGGACGAGGGCCAGCCGCCATCGCATCCTCCTCCTCCTCCTCTTCGTCCTCCTCCTCCTCGTCTTCCTCCTCCTCTCGCGACGCTGCACACTGCCAGCCGGCCGCCGGCTCCTGCCCCACGGACATCATCTCGCTGCCCTTACTAACCCTCTCCCCCTCCCGCCGCCGCTTTTATTTATTTTGGATTAGCCAGTAGCCTCCCGGTTTTCCCCCTTTGGGTTTGTGCCCCTCCCTCCTTCCCCGCCGACCCCGTAGAGCCCCCCGTGAATCGGCTTCCGCGCTCGCGTGTAGCTAGGGTGACGGTGGTCCGAGCCGCGGCCCGCCCCCCGTCCCCGTCCCCCGGGCCGCGTCCACCGCCGTTCTTTCATTCTGATTTTTCCTCTTTCCTCTTCTCCCTTTTTTATTTTAAGGAAACGTTTTTAACCCGTTTCTGGGTTTGTGAATGTGAAGCTCCGGGCCGGGGGCCGGAGCCCCACACCAGCGGGAGGACAAGTGTATATTTTGGTACGCGGCAGCCCGGCGCCCCCGGCTCCCGGGCCCCGGGTCGAATCCCTCTCCTGTATCATATATGTAAATACCGTGAGGTGACCCCGGCTGCAGCCCGCAGCCCCCGCTCCTCCCCGTGGCCCTCTTGGGGGCTCGCCTCCCCCCAAACCGGGGCCTTCCCCCCTCTTCCTGGACACCATTACTGTAAGATTTGGGTTAAGGCCTCGACTGAGGCAGGGAGAAGCCACCCTCTCCCCTCAGCCACGAGGCTGAGCGAGGGAGGAGGCCCGGGTTGGTCCCCCCCCAAGACCTCCATCCGAAGCCCCGGCTTTGGACGGGAGGGACCGCCCGCCCTGCCCCGTTGGAAACGAATTAACTCTCCCAAGGGTCTCCCTCCGGGCCGGGCCTTCGTGTCTCCTCCCTGTCGGGAAGGCCGAGGGCCGCTTGGCGGGCGGAAGAAGACCCCAGGGGTGGGCGACGGGCTTCTCAGGGATTGCCCACACTCCGACCGCGGCCTCGCGACGGACGGCGCGGCCTCGCTCGGCTCTCTCTCCCCCCGGGCGGCCGCCCCGGACCCTCCCGCCGCCCGCCCGGACGGCACCGGCGGGAGGGCAGGAGAGGATTTGGGATCTGGGGTTCCGCCAACCAAAGACCCGGAGGGACGGGGCGGGATCCGGGACGAGGATCCTCTCCGAGACGTAGGACGGACCTGAGCCGGGGGGGGCCCCTCTCCCGGGTCCCCCCCACCCCCAGACCCCTCAACTCCTTCGGAGAGTTAATTGTCAGCACAAGAGGTACTTGACCTGTTAGTACTGAGAACACGAAGCAATAATCTTTGTTACCGAGACGCGCGGCTGTATGGTTTTTTTAAAAAAACAAATATTTCCTAATAAAAGAGAAGCTGCATTTTATTGGTTTTTATTTTCATTTTCTACACGTCAGAGCGGGGCCCAGTCCGGCGCCGCCTCCTCCTCCGTCCCTCAGTCAGTCACCAAATGCCCTTCCCCGGGCTCACTGGGGTCTTGTCTGGGTTTCTTTTCCTTCTCTTCCTTTTCCTTTTTTCGAGGAACGTTAAGTGCTGTTTCAAAGCCAGTGAGTTACGACTCTCTGGTGTCTGTTCCGTCCGCCTCTGTAATTCCCCTTTTCCAGGTTTTTCAGTTAAAGTTCCTAAAATAAATTATTTGAAAAACGACGGTGCAGGTCTGTGGCTTTGGTGCTTCTGGGGGTGGGAAGGGGGCTTCTCCACACGGTCCGTCGTCCCTCGGAAGCCGCCTGATCCCTCTCCACCCCAGATCCCATCCCTGTCACCCCGCGGGAAGGCCGAGGTCAGCCTCTCCTCTGACCTCCCTGCCTCCTGTCCCCTCTCCAGTCCTTACTTTCATTCATTCACTCGTTCAGTTGTATTTATTGGGCGCTTAACTTTCATTCATTCACTCATTCAATCGTATTTATTGAGCGCTTACTGTGTGCAGAGCACCAGACCGAGCGCTTGGGCTTCACTCTGCCGCCGGGATCGTTTTCCTAAACAAGCGTTCAGACTCTCGCCGCGTGGCTCAGTGGCAAGATCCCGGGCTTGGGAGTCCGAGGTCGTGGGTTCTAATCCTGCCTCCGCCACTTGTCTGCTGTGTGACTTTGGGCAAGTCACTTCACTTCTCTGGGCCTCAGTTGCCTCGTCTGTAAAATGGGGATTAAGATGTGAGCCCCACGCGGGACAATCTGATCGCCTTGTATCTAACCCAGTGTCTAGGACAGTGCTCGGCACATAGTAAGCGCTTAACAAAAGCCATTATTATTATTATTATTGGCTTTAGAGCAGTGCTCAGTGCTTAGAACGGTGCTCAGTGCTTTGCACATAGTAAGCGCTTAACAAAAACCAATATTATTATTATTATTGGCGTTAGAGCAGTGCTCAGTGCTTAGAACAGTGCTCAATGCTTTGCACATAGTAAGCGCTTAACAAAAACCAGTATTATTATTATTATTGGCATTAGAGCAGTGCTCAGTGCTTAGAACAGTGCTCAGTGCTTTGCACATAGTAAGCGCTTAACAAAAACCATTATTATTGGCTTTAGAGCAGTGTTCAGTGCTTAGAACAGTGCTCAGCGCTTGGAACAGTGCTTTGCACATAGTAAGCGCTTAACAAAAACTACTATTATTATTATTATTGGCTTTAGAGCAGTGCTCAGTGCTTAGAACAGTGCTCAATGCTTTGCACATAGTAAGCGCTTAACAAAAACCAATATTATTATTATTATTGGCATTAGAGCAGTGCTCAGTGCTTAGAACAGTGCTCAGTGCTTTGCACATAGTAAGCGCTTAACAAAAACCATTATTATTGGCTTTAGAGCAGTGTTCAGTGCTTAGAACAGTGCTCAGCGCTTGGAACAGTGCTTTGCACATAGTAAGCGCTTAACAAAAACTATTATTATTATTGGCTTTAGAGCAGTGCTCAGTGTTTAGAACAGTGCTCAATGCTTTGCACATAGTAAGCGCTTAACAAAAACCATTATTATTATTATTATTGGCTTTAGAGCAGTGCTCAGTGCTTAGAACAGTGCTTTGCACAAAGTAAGCGCTTAACAAAAGCCATTATTATTATTATTATTGGCTTTAGAGCAGTGCTCAGCGCTTAGAACAGTGCTTTGCACATAGTAAGCGCTTAACAAAAACCAATATTATTATTGGCTTTAGAGCAGTGCTCAGTGTTTAGAACAGTGCTCAATGCTTTGCACATAGTAAGCGCTTAACAAAAACCATTATTATTATTATTGGCTTTAGAGCAGTGCTCAGTGCTTAGAACAGTGCTTTGCACAAAGTAAGCGCTTAACAAAAGCCATTATTATTATTATTATTGGCTTTAGAACAGTGCTCAGCACTTAGAACAGTGCTTTGCACATAGTAAGCGCTTAACAAAAACCATTATTATTATTATTACTGGCTTTAGAGCAGTAATAATACTGCTCTGTCTCTGTCTCTCCTCTCTTCTACTTCATCTCTCTCTTCCATTTTTGTCTCTCTCCATCTCTGCTCTCTATCTCTCATCTCTCTTCTCTCATCTTTCACCTCTCTCTCTCACCTCTTTATCCCACACTGAGCCCCCTCCTTCCTCTCCCCCTCCTCATCCCCCCGCCTTACCTCCTTCCCCTCCCCACAGCACCTATATATATATATATATGTTTGTAAGTATTTATTACTCTATTTTATTTGTACATATTTATTCTAATTATTTTATTTTGTTAGTATGCTTTGTCTTGTTCTCTGTCTCCCCCTTCTAGACTGTGAGCCCGCTGTTGGGTAGGGACCGTCTCTAGATGTTGCCAACTTGGACTTCCCAAGCGCTTGGTACAGTGCTCTGCACACAGTAAGTGCTCATTAAATACGATTGAATGAATGAATGAAAATCAGGTTGTCCCGTGTGGGGCTCAAAGTCTTAATCCCCATTTTCCAGATGAGGTCACTGAGGCACCAGGAAGTGAAGTGACTTGCCCAAAGTCTCTCATCGCTTCTCTCATCTTTCACCTCTCTCTCACCTCTTCATCTCTTCCCGCTCCATCTTTCCCCTCTCTCTGTCTCTCTTCTCTCTTCTGTTTCATCTCTCTCTTCCCTCTTTGTCTCTCTCCATCTCTCTGCTCTGTATCTCTCATCTCTCATCTTTCACCTCTTTATCCCAAACTGAGCCCCCTCCTTCCTCTCCCCCTGCTCCCCCTCCCCATTCCCCTGCCTTACCTCCTTCTCCTCCCCACAGCACCTGTATATATGTTTGTACAGATTTATTACTCTATTTATTTATTTATTTTACTTGTATATATCTATTTTATTTATTTTATTTTGTTAATATGTTCTGTTTTGTTGTCCGTCTCCCCCTTCTAGACTGTGAGCCCACTGTTGGGTAGGGACCGTCTCTATATGTTGCCAACTTGGACTTCCCAAGCGCTTAGTACAGTGCTCTGCACACAGTAAGCACTCAGTAAATATGATTGAATGAATGAAAGTCACCCAGCTGACAAGCGGCGGAGCCAGGATTCGAACCCATGACCTCTGACTCCCAACCCCGGGCTCTTTCCACTGAGCCACGCTGCTTTTCCACAGCGTGGAGCTGTGTCAGCTTCCCTGACACAGTACTGACACAGAGTAAGTATTTAACAAATACCAAAATTAAAAAAAAAAGATCTGTACTGTTTAAGCACTTGATATTCACTTCATTCATTCATTCATTCAATCATATTTATTGAGCGCTTACTGTGTGCAGAGCTTAACTTCATCTTCAGCCCTGCAGCCCTTACGTACACATCTGTAATTAATTTTCATGTCCGTCTTCCCCTCTGGACTGTGGATTCCTTGTGGGCACGAAAAGAGTCGACCAACTCTTGTATCGTCCTCTCCCAAGCGCTCAGTACAGCACTCTGGACACAGTAAGCATTCAATAAATGCCACTGATTGATAGAGCGCCCTGCCATCTGTATATATGTATATATGTTTGTATGGATTTATTACTCTATTTATTTATTTTATTTGTACGTATTTATTCTAATTATTCTAACGGAGAAGCAGCATGGCTCAGTGGAAAGAGCCCGGGCTTTGGAGTCAGAGGTCATGGGTTCGAGTCCCAGCTCCACCAATTGCCAACTGGGTGACTTTGGGCAAGTCACTTAACTTCTCTGTGCCTGTTACCTCATAAAATGGGGATTAAGACTGTGAGCCCCTCGGGGGATGACCTGATCACCTTGTAACCTCCCCAGTGCTTAGAACAGTGCTTGGCACAGAGTAAGCACTTAATAAATGCCATTATCATTAGTATTACAAGAGAATAGACTAGACTAGAATAGACTTCTAGACTGTGAGCCCCACGTGGGACAACCTGATCACCTTGTAACCTCCCCAGTGCTTAGAACAGTGCTTTGCACATAGTAAGTGTTTAATAAATGCCATTATTATTATTATTATTATTATCTGGGTAGGGATCGTCTCTATATGTTGCCAACTTGTACTTCCCAAGCGCTTAGTACAGTGCTCTGCACACAGTAAACAATAAATACGATTGAATGAATGAATGGTATCTGGGTAGGGACCATCTCTATATGTTGCCAACTTGTACTTCCCAAGCGCTTAGTACAGTGCTCTGCACACAGTAAACAATAAATACGATTGATTGAATGAATGAATGAATGAATGGTATCTGGGTAGGGACTGTCTCTATATGTTGCCAACTTGTACTTCCCAAGCACTTAGTACAGTGCTCTGCACACAGTAAACAATAAATACGATTGAATGAATGAATGAATGAATGAATGAATGGTATCTGGGTAGGGACCGTCTCTATATGTTGCCACCTTGTACTTCCCAAGCGCTTAGTACAGTGCTCTCTCTGCACACAGTAAACAATAAATACGATTGAATGAATGAATGAATGAATGAATGGATTCATGGGTTCAGTTGGTCTTTAATAATAATAATAATGATGGCATTTATTAAGTGCTTACTATGTGCAAAGCACTGTTCAGGGGGGAATACAAGGTGATTAGGTTGTCCCACATGGGGCTCACAGTCTTCATCCCCATTTTCCAGGTGAGGTCACTGAGGCCCAGAGAAGTGAAGTGACTGGCCCAAAGCCACACAGCTGACAAGGGGTGGAGCCGGGATTTGAACCCATGACCTCTGACTCCAAAGCCCGGGCTCTTTCCACTGAGCCACGCTGCTTCTCTACGCTACTTTAGGCCTTTAAGCCTAAAGTACCAGGAGAAGTTTCAGGGAGCGAGAGGTGGTCGGATCCTGGAGGATCATCATCATCAATCGTATTTATTGAGCGCTTACTATGTGCAGAGCACTGTACTAAGCGCTTGGGAAGTACAAATTGGCAACATCTAGAGACAGTCCCTACCCAACGGCGGGCTCACAGACTAAAAGGGGGAGACAGAGAACAAAACCAAACATACTAACAAAATGAAATAGAATAGATAGGTACAAGTAAAATAAATAAATAGAGTAATAAATATGTACAAACATATATACAGGTGTTGTGGGGAAGGGAAGGAGGTAAGATGGGGGGGATGGAGAGGGGGGCGAGGGGGAGAGGAAGGAAGGGGCTCAGTCTGGGAAGGCCTCCTGGAGGAGGTGAGCTCTCGCTCGGGAGGATGACAGTAGTTTGGGTGGCCCCGGCCTCCTGGGAGCAGGGCATTTTGGGTAGAGCAGGGCATTTTGGGTAGAGCAGGAGTGACTATTTTGGTTGGGGTCCAAGACCCCCAAGACCCCGGTGCAGCCGTTGACTACCCCAGCTCCCTCAGACGCTACTCCGAGCGAAGCAGCGTGGCTCAGTGGAAAGAGCCCGGGCTTTGGAGTCAGAGGTCATGGGTTCGAATCCCGCCTCCATCGCTTGTCAGCTGTGTGACCTTGGGCAAGTCACTTCACTTCTCTGGGCCTCAGTTACCTCAGCCCCCTCCTCTCCATCCCTCCCCACAGCACCCGTATCTATGGATATGAGAAGCAGCGTGGCTCAGTGGAAAGAGCCCGGGCTGTGGAGTTAGAGGTCAATCAATCAATCAATCAATTGTACTTATTGAGCGCTTACTGTGTGCAGAGCACTGGACTAAGCGCTTGGGAAGTACAAGTTGGCAACATCTAGAGACAGTCCCTACCCAACAGTGGGCTCACAGTCTAGAAGGTCATGGGTTCAAATCCCGGCTCTGCCAGTTGTCAGCTGTGTGACTTTGGGCAAGACGCTTCACTTCTCTGGGCCTCAGTTCTCTCATCTGTAAAACGGGGATGAAGACTGTGAGCCTCTCGTGGGACACCCTGATCACCTTGTACCCTCCCCAGCGCTTAGAACAGTGCTTTGCACAAAGTAAGTGCTTAATAAATGCCTTCATTATTATTATTATTATTATTATTATTATATGGATATATGTTTGTATGTATTTATTACTCTATTTATTTATTTATTTTGTTTGTACATATTTATTCTATTTATTTTATTTTGTTAATATGTTTTGTTGTGTTCTCTGTCTCCCCCTTCTAGTCTGTGAGCCCACTGTCGGGTAGGGACCATCTCTCGATGTTGCCAACTTGGACTTCTCAAGCACTTAGTCCAGTGCTCTGCACACAGTAAGCGCTCAATAAATACGATTGAATGAATGAATGAATAAAATGGGGATTAAGACTGTGAGCCCCCCGTGGGACAACCTGATCACCTTATATCTCCCCCAGCGCTTAGAACAGTGCTTTGCACATAGTAAGTGCTTTAATAATAATAATGATGATGACGGCATTTATTAAATGCTTACTACATGCTAAGCACTGTTCTAGGTGCTGGAGAGGTTACAAGGTGATCAGGTTGTACCACAGGGGGTTCACAGTCTTAATCCCCATTTTACAGATGAGGAAACTGAGGCCCAGAGAAGGGAAGTGACTTGCCCAAAGTCACCCAGCTGACAATTGGCGGAGCCGGGATTTGAACCATGACCTCTATCTCCAAAGTCCATGCTCTTTTCCACTGAGCCACGCTGCTTCTCTTTAACAAATTCATTCATTCATTCAATCGTTTTTATTGAGCACTTCCTGTATGCAGAGCACTGTACTAAGCGCTTGGGAAGTCCAAGTCAGCAACATCTAGAGGCGGTCCCTACCCAACAACGGGCTCACAGGCTAGAAGGGGGAGACAGGGAACAAAACAACACATGGAGACAGGTGTCAAAATCGTCAGAATAAATAGAATTAAAGCTGGATGGGAGGAAGGGGGGAAACACTTCTAGGTCAGCAGCGAGTTAGGAAGGAAAATATCCCTGCCGGACGCCCTCCCAGAGGATGTAGCATAAATAATAATAATAATGGCATTTATTAAGCGCTTACTATGTGCAAAGCGCTGTTCTAAGCGCTGGGGAGGCTACAAGGTGATCAGGTTGTCCCACGTGGGGCTCACGGTCTTAATCCCCATTTTCCAGATGAGGGAACTGAAGCACAGAGAAGTGAAGTGACTCGCCCAAAGTCACCCAGCTGACAAGCGGAGGAGCGGGGATTAGAACCCATGACCTCTGAATCCCAAGCCCGGGCTCTTTCCACTGAGCCACGCTGCTTCGCTCAGAGTCTTAATCTCTATTTTATAGATCCCCCCCATCTTACCTCCTTCCCTTCCCCACAGCACCTGTATATATGTATATATCTTTGTACATATTTTTTACTCTATTTATTTATTTATTTAATTTGTACTTATCTATTCTATTTATTTTATTTTGTTAGTATGTTTGGTTTTGTTCTCTGTCTCCCCCTTTTAGACTGTGAGCCCACTGTTGGGTAGGGACTGTCTCTATATGTTGCCAATTTATACTTCCCAAGCGCTTAGTTCAGTGCTCTGCACATAGTAAGTACTCAATAAATACGATTGATGATGATGATGATGCCATCATTATTATTATTACTCTTGATTTGGGTTTCCTAATAACCGAAGCTCGTCCCTCTAGACTGTAAGCTCGTTGTGGGTGGGGAGACGGGCCTATTTATTGTTATATCGTACTCTCCCAAGCGCTTACTACTTACTACTTACTACTCACTCTCCCAAGCGCTTACTACTATGCCACCTATGTGTGTGTATATATATATGTGCATATGTATATAACCACCTGTATATATGTATATATGTTTGTACGTATTTATTACTCTATTTTATTTGTACATGTTTATTCTATTTATTTTATTTTGTTAATATGCTTTGTTTTGTTCTCCGTCTCCCCCTTCTAGACTGTGAGCCCACTGTTGGGTAGGGACTGTCTCTGTATGTTGCCAACTTGTACTTCCCAAGCGCTTAGTACAGCGCTCTGCACACAGTAAGCGCTCAATAAATACGATTAAATGAATGAATGAATGCCACCCCCTCCTTCTCCCCCTCCTCCCCCTCCCCATCCCCCCTGCCTTACCTCCTTCCCCTCCTCACAGCACCTGTATATAATGTATATATGTTTGTACGGATTTATTGCTCTATTTATTTGTTTATTTTATTTGTACATATCTATTCTAATTATTTTATTTTGTTAATATGTTTGGTTTTGTTGTCTGTCTCCCCCTTCTAGACTGTGAGCCCGCTGTCGGGTAGGGACCGTCTCTAGATGTTGCCAACTTGGACTTTCCAAGCACTTAGTACCGTCTCTATATGTTGCCAACTTGTACTTCCCAAGCACTTAGTACAGTGCTCTGCACACAGTAAGCGCTCAATAAATACGATTGAATGAATGAATGAATGAATGCCCACAGTAAGTGCTCAATAAATACATTAGAGAAGCAGCGTGGCTCAGTAGAAAGAGCCCGGGCTTTGGAGTAAGAGGTCATGGGTTCAAATCCCCGCTCCACCACTTGTCAGGTGTGTGACTTTGGGCAAGTTACTTCACTTCTCTGTGCCTCAGTTCCCTCATCTATAAAATGGGGATTAAGACTGTGAGCCCCTCGGGGGATGACCTGATCACCTTGTAACCTCCCCAGAGCTTAGAACAGTGCTTTGCACATAGTAAGCACTTAATAAATGCCATTATTATTATTAGTATTATAAGAGAATAGACTAGACTAGAATAGACTAGAATAGACTTCTAGACTGTGAGCCCACTGTTGGGTAGGGACCGTCTCTATATGTTGCCAACTTGTACTTCCCAAGCACTTAGTACAGTGCTCTGCACACAGTAAGCGCTCAATAAATACGATTGATTGATTGATTGAAGAGAATGAATGAGGGAATGCTTAATGGGAAGCAGCGTGGCTCAGTGGAAAGAGCCCGGGCTTTGGAGTCAGAGGTCATGGGTTCAAATTCCGGCTCCACCAATGACTTTGGGCATGTCACGTAACTTCTCTGTGCCTCGGTGACCTCATCTGGAAAATGGGGATTAAGCCTGTGAGCCCCCCGTGGGACCACTTGATTACCTTGTATCTACCCCAGCGCTTAGAACAGTGCTTGGCACATAGTAAGCGCTTAATAAATGCCTTCATTAATTAACCAATAGCTTTAAAAAAATGTAAATAGTGACCCACCTTTTTGGGGGTGGGGGATAATTAACAGGGAGTGGGGAGGAGAGACCCCGGAGCCAGTGAGAGTGTTGACTTTCCAAGAGTGTGGGTACATTGCCATCTGTTTGGGCTGCCGGCCTACCTCATGTGCTGTTCTTTCCACTGGGACTGGGGACATCCCCTTCCCAGAGCGGGGTGGGCATGAGGCTTGCACACCTGTTCCCCAGCTGCGGTCGAGGGCTCCGGGGGTCAGGGTTATTCAGTGCTTGGTCCCCTTCTGTTCTCAATCTACACGCACTCCCTTGGTGACCTCATTCGCTCCCACGGCTTCAACTATCATCTCTATGCTGATGACACCGAGATCTTCGTCTCTGCCCCTGCTCTCTCC
The DNA here is from genome assembly GCF_015852505.1 of Tachyglossus aculeatus. NCBI lineage: Eukaryota > Metazoa > Chordata > Mammalia > Monotremata > Tachyglossidae > Tachyglossus > Tachyglossus aculeatus. The sequence continues at coordinate 38,296,830 of NC_052086.1, forward strand.
CCCTCTCTCCAGGCTGGCATCTCCTCCTGCCTTCAGGACATCTCCATCTGGATGTCTGCCCGCCACCTAAAACTCAACATGTCCAAGACTGAACTCCTTGTCTTCCCTCCCAAACCTTGCCCTCTCCCTGACTTTCCCATCTCTGTTGACGGCACTACCATCCTTCCTGTCTCACAGGCCCGCAAACTTGGTGTCATCCTCGACTCCGCTCTCTCCTTCACCCCTCACATCCAAGCCGTCACCAAAACCTGCAGGTCTCAGCTCTGCAACATTGCCAAGATCCGCCCTTTCCTCTCCATCCCAACCGCTCCCCTGCTCGTTCAAGTTCTCATCCTATCCCGTCTGGACTACTGCATCAGCCTTCTCTCTGATCTCCCATCTTTGTGTCTCTCCCCACTTCAATCCATACTTCATGCTGCTGCCCGGATTGTCTTTGTCCAGAAACGCTCTGGGCATGTTACTCCCCTCCTCAAAAATCTCCAGGCAGAATCAGGCAGAATCTCCTCCCCCTGGGCTTCCAGGCTGTCCATCCATCCCCTGGCCCCCTCCTACCTCCCCTCCCTTCTCTCCTTGTCCAGCGCAGCCCGCACCCTCCGCTCCTCTGCTGCTAATCTCCTCACCGTTAGGCCTCGTCCTCTCCTGTCCCGCCATCGACCCCCGGCCCACATCCTCCCCCGGGCCTGGAATGCCCCCAATCCCTCTGCCCCTCCGCCAAGCTCGCTCTCTTCCTCCCTTCAAGGCCCTACTGAGAGCTCACCTCCTCCAGGAGGCCTTCCCAGACTGAGCCCCTTCCTTCCTCTCCCTCTCGTCCCCCTCTCCGTCCCCCCCATCTTACCTCCTTCCCTTCCCCTCAGCACCTGTTTATATGTATATATGTTTGTACGTATTTGTTACTCTATTTATTTATTTATTTATTTTACTTGTACATATCTATTCTATTTATTTTATTTTGTTAATATGTTTGGTTTTGTTCTCTGTCTCCCCCTTTTAGACTGTGAGCCCACTGTTGGGTAGGGACTGTCTCTATATGTTGCCAACTTGTACTTCCCAAGCGCTTAGTACAGTGCTCTGCACACAGTAAGCACTCAATACAATTGATTGATTGATTGATTGATAATAATAATAATAATAACGATGGCATTTAGCGCTTACTATGTGCAAAGCACTGTTCTAAGTGCTGGGGAGGTCACAAGGTGATCAGGTTGTCCCACGGGGGGCTCACAGGCTTCCTAAAACCTTCCCTCTAGACTGTAAACCCCTTGTGGAAAGGGATAACTTGGACTTCCCAAGAGCTTAGGACAGTGCTCTGCACACAGTAAGTGCTCAATAAATATGATTGAATGAAAGAATGAATAATAGTAATAAAAATAATGATGGTATTTGTTAAGCGCTTACTATGTGCAAAGCACTGTTCTAAGCGCTGGGGGGGGATACAAGGTGATCAGGTTGTCCCACGTGGGCTCACAATCTTAATCCCCATTTTCCAGATGAGGAAACTGAGGCACAGAGAAGCTAATCAATCAATCAACCAATCGTATTTCTTGAGCACTTACTGTGTGCAGAGCACTGTACTAAGCGCTTGGGAAGTACAAGTTGGCAATATATAGAGATAGTCCCTACCCAACAGTGGGCTCACAGTCTAGAAGCTAAGTGACTTGCCCAAAGTCACACAGCTGATAATTGGCGGAGCCGGGATTTGAACCCATGACCTCTGACTCCAAAGCCCGGGCTCTTTCCACTGAGCCACGCTGCTTCTCTATGATCATGTCTACCAACTCTATTGTAGTAGACACTCTCAAGTGCTTAATTCAGTTGCTCTGCACACAACACTCAATAAATACTACTGATTGCAAAATGTAATATATAAGGGTGTGCTTCTAGACTGTGAGCCCACTGTTGGGTAGGGACCGTCTCTATATTCATTCATTCAATCGTATTTATTGAGCACTTACTGCGTGCTGAGCACTGTACTAAGCGCTTGGGAAGTACGATTCGGTGACATATAGAGACGGTCCCTACCCAACAATGGGCTCACGGTCTAGAAGGGGGAGACCGACGACAAAACAAAACATGTGGACAGGTGTCAAGTCATCAGAATAAATAGAAATAAAGCTAGATGCAATCATTAACAAGATAAATAAAATAGAGTAATAAGTCTGTACAACTGCTGTGTGACCTTGGGCAAGTCACTTTACATCTCTGGGCCTCAGTTACCTCGTAATAATAATAATGATGGTATTTGTTAAGCGCTTACTATGTGCCAAGCACTGTTCTAAGCGCTGGGGAGGTTACAAGGTGATCAGGTTGTCCCACGGGGGGGCTCACAGTTTTTATCCCCATTTTATATGTTGCCAGCTTGTACTTCCCAAGCGCTTAGTACAGTGCTCTGCACACAGTAATAATAATAATAATAATGACACTTCTAGACACCTTCTAGACTGTGTGCCCACTGTTGGGTAGGGACTGCCTCTATATGTTGCCAACTTGGACTTCCCAAGCGCTTAGTACAGTGCTCTGCACACAGTAAGCGCTCAATAAATACGATTGAATGAATGAATGTTGCCAACTTGGACTTCCCAAGCGCTTAGTACAGTGCTCTGCACACAGTAAGCGCTCAATAAATACGATTGATTGATTGATGGCATTTCTTAAGCGCTTACTATGTGCAAAGCACTGTTCTAAGCACTGGGGAGGTTACAAGGTGATCAGGTTGTCCCACAGGGGGCTCACAATCTTAATCCCCATTTTACAGATGAGGCAACTGAGGCCCAGAGAAGTGAAGCGATTTGCCCAAAGTCACACAGCTGACAATCAGCAGAGCTGGGATTTGAACCCATGACCTTGGACTCCAAAGCCCGGGCTCTTTCCACTGAGCCACGCTATACGATTGAATGAAGGAATGAATGTTTTGTTGTGTCGTCCATCTCCCCCTTCTAGACCGTGAGCCCGTTGTCAGGTAGGGACCGTCTCTCGATGTCGCCAACTTGGACTTCCCAAGCGCTCAGTCCAGTGTTCTGCACATGGACAGAGAAGCACAGAGAAGCAGCGTGGCTCAGTGAAAAGAGCCCGGGCTTTGGAGTCAGTGGTCGTGGGTTCAAATCCCGGCTCCGCCAATTGTCAGCTGTGTGACTTTGGGCAAGTCACTTCACTTCTCTGGGCCTCAGTTACCTCATCTGTAAAATGGGGATTGACTGTGAGCCCCCCATGGGACAACCTGATCACCCTGTAACCTCCCCAGCGCTTAGAACAGGGCTTTGCACATAGTAAGCGCTTAATAAATGCCATTATTATTATGGTAAGTGCTCAATAAATGTGATTGAAGGAATGAATCCCCATTTTTCAGATGAGGTCGCTGAGGCCCAGAGAAGTGAAGTAACTTGCCCCAAGTCACCCAGCTGGCAGTTGGTGGAGCAGGGATTTGAACCCATGACCTCTGACTCCAAAGCCCGGGCTCTTTCCACTGAGCCACGCTGCTTCTCCCGCTTCTCACGCTGTGAGCCCACTGTTGGGTAAGGACCGTCTCTATATGTTGCCAACTTGTACTTCCCAAGCAATTAGTACAGTGCTCTGCACATAGTAAGCGCTCAATAAATACGATTGATTGATTGATTGATTGATTGATTGATTATCCCACCTCAGTTTCCCTGACCCCATCCTCTCCCGGATTCTCTGCCTCTGTCTCTCTCCAGCCTCTGGTTCTCAATCCCTTTCGCGCGCTCCTCCTCTGCCATCCAGGAGTCCCTCGTGGCTCGGTTCTGGGCCTATCAATCAATCCATCGCATTTGCTGAGCACTTACTGGGGCAGGGCACTGTACTAAGCGCTAGGGCGAGTGCAATATAACAACAGGGCGGACACTTTCGCTGCCCACGGTGATCTCACAGTCTAGACTGTGAGCCCACTGTTGGGTAGGGACCGTCTCTACATGTTGCCAACTTGGACTTCCCAAGCGCTTAGTCCAGTGCTCTGCACACAGTAAGCGCTCAATAAATACGACTGATTGATTGATTGATCTTACAGTCTAGAAGGGTCCTGTCGTTCGTTCGTTCGTTCAACACTGCTCTGCACACAGTAAGTGCTCAATAAATACAATTGATTGATTGATCCCCCCCATCTTACCTCCTTCCCTTCCCCACAGCACCTGTATATATGTATATATGTTTGTACAGATTTATTACTCTATTTATTTATTTATTCATTTTATTCGTACATATCTATTCTATTTATTTTATTTTGTTAGTATGTTTGGTTTTGTTCTCTGTCTCCCCCTTTTAGACTGTGAGCCCGCTGTTGGGTAGGGACTGTCTCTATATGTTGCCAATTTGTACTTCCCAAGCGCTTAGTACAGTGCTCTGCACATAGTAAGCGCTCAATAAATACGATTGATGATGATGATGATTGATCTTACAGTCTAGAAGGGTCCTGTCGTTCATTCATTCAGTCGTATTTATTGAGCGCTTACTGTGTGCAGAGCACTGTATTAAGCGTTTGGAAAATACAATTCGGCAACAAATAGACACAATCCCTCCACAGTCTAGAAGTGTCCTATTCTCCAAATATGATGATGATGATGGCATTTATTAAGCGCTTACTATGTGCAAAGCACTGTTCTAAGCGCTGGGGAGGTTACAAGGTGATCAGGTTGGCCCACGGGGGGCTCACAGTCTTCATCCCCGTTTTACAGACGAGGGAACTGAGGCCCAGAGAAGTGAAGTGACTTGCCCAAAGCCACCCAGCTGACAATTGGCAGAGCCGAGATTTGAACCCATGACCTCTGACTCCAGAGCCTGTGCTCTTTTCCACTGAGCCATGCTGCTTCTCAAATATACCCATTCCCTTGGAGAACTCATCCTCTCCCGTGGCTTCAGCTACGATCTCTACGTGGATGATAATAATGATGGCATTTGTTAAGCGCTTACTATGTGCCAAGCACTGTTCTAAGCACTGGGGAGGATACGAGGTGATCAGGTTGGCCCACTTGGGGCTCACAGTCATTCATTCATTCGTTCAATCGTATTTATTGAGCGCTTACTGTGTGCAGAGCACTGGACTAAGCGCTTGGGAAGTACAAGTTGGCAACATATAGAGACGGTCCCTACCCAACAGTGGGCTCACACAGTCTTCGTCCCTATTTGACAGATGAGGTAACTGAGGCCCAGAGAAGTGAAGTGAGTTGCCCAAGGTCACACAGCTGACAATTGAGAAGCAGCGTGGCTCAGTGGAAAGAGCCCGGGCTTTGGAGTCAGAGGTCGTGGGTTCAAATCCCGGCTCCACCAATTGTCAGCTGTGTGACTTTGGGCAAGTCACTGAACTTCTCTGGGCCTCATTTCCCTCATCTGTAAAATGGGGATTAATAATAATGGTATTTGTTAAGCGCTTACTATGTTCTAAGCGCTGGGGGGGATACAAGGTGATCAGGTTGTCCCACGGGGGGCTCACAATCTTAATCCCCATTTTCCAGATGAGGTAACTGAGGCCCAGACAAGTGAAGTGACTTGCCCAAAGTCACCCAGCTGACAGTTGGCGGAGCTGGGATTTGAACCCACGACCTCGGACTCCAAAGCCCGGGCTCTTTCCACTGAGCCACACTGAGCCCCACGTGGGACAGCCTGACCACCTTGTATCCCCCCAGCGCTTAGAACAGTGCTCTGCACATAGTAGGCGCTTAACAAATACCATCATTATTATTATTATAACTGGCGGAGCCGGGATTTGAACCCATTCATTCATTCATTCATTCAATTCATTCAATCGTATTTATTAAGCGCTTACTGTGTGCAGAGCACTGGACTAAGCGCTTGGGAAGTCCAAGTTGGCAACATCTAGAGACGGTCCCTACCCAACAGCGGGCTCACAGTCTAAAAGGGGGAGACAGAGAACAGAACAAAACATATTAACAAAATAAAATAAATAGAATAAATATGTACAAGTAAAATAAATAGAGTAATAAATACATACAAACATATATACATATATATACAGATAGTGTTAATAATAATGGCATCCGTTAAGCGCTTACTGTGTGCCGAGCACTGTTCTAAGCGCTGGGATATATAGATACATAGATATATAGATATATATAGATATATATATAAAATGGCATTTATTAAGCGCTTACTATGTGCAAAGCACATAATCCCCATATAATCCCCACATAATCTAAGAGCTGGGGAGTTTACAAGGTGATCGGGTTGTCCCACTTGGGGCTCACAGTCTTAACAAAGGGGGTGACAGACGACAAAACAAAACATATTAACAAAATAAAATAGAATAAATATGTACAAGTAAAATAAATAGAGTAATAAATACATACAAACATATATACATATATACAGATAGTGTTAATAATGATGGCAGCCGTTAAGCGCTTACTGTGTGCCGATATCCATATATATATATACATATATATATGTATATACATATACACACATATACATATACATATATATATATAAAATGGCATTTATTAAGCGCTTACTATGTGCAAAGCACATAATCCCCATATAATCCCCACATAATCTAAGCGCTGGGGAGTTTACAAGGTGATCGAATTGTCCCACTTGGGGCTCACAGTCTTAATCCCCATTTGACAGATGAGGGAACTGAGGCCCAGAGAAGTTAAGTGACCTGCCTAAAGTCACACAGCTGACAAGTGGCGGAGGCGGGATTTGAACCCATGACCTCTGACTCCAAAGCCCGGGCTCTTTTCCACTGAGCCACGCTGCTTCTCGAAGCATTATCTTCTCGAAGGTTATCGAATAGATAACCCACGACCTCTGAATCCCAAGCCCGGGCTCTTTCCATCGAGCCACGCTGCTTCCAGGATTTGGGATGATTCCCAAATAGACCGCTCCAGCCTTGATCTCTCTCCTTCTCTGCAGTCTCATATTTCCTCCGGCCTTCGGGACACCTCTCCTTGGACATCCCGCCGTCACCTCAGACTTGACCTGTCCAATACTAGACGCCTCAGCTTCCCACCCAAACCCTGCCCTCCCCGTGACTTTCCCGTCACTGTAGATGGCAGAATGAATGAATGGAGAAATTCAGACTTTTTTAAATTTTTAAATTTGAATTCAAAAATTCAAATTTTTAGACTGTGAGCCCACTGTTGGGTAGGGACTGTCTCTATACGTTGCCAATTTGTACTTCCCAAGCGCTTAGTACAGTGCTCTGCACATAGTAAGCGCTCAATAAATGAGGATAAATAGAATGGTAGCTATATAAACATCATTAATAAAATAAATAAATAAAATAAATAGAATAATAAATCTGTACCTCTTTCCCCTCCCCACAGCACTTGCATATATTTGTACAGATTTATTACTCTATTTATTTTACATGTACATAGTGACTATTCTATTTATGTTGTTACTAATGTGCCTCGAGCTTTATTTTTATTTATTCCGACGACCTGACACCTGTCCATATCAATCAATCAATCATATTTATTGAGCGCTTACTATGTGCAGAGCACTGTACTAAGCATTTAGCACTGTACTAAGCACTGTCCATATGTGTTGTTTTGTTGTCTGTCTCCCCCCTTCTAGACTGTGAGCCCGTTGTCGGGTAGGGATCGTCTCCATGTGTTGCCGACTTGTAATAATAATAATAATGATGATGGCATTTATTAATTTATTAAGAGAAGCAGTGTGGCTCAGTGGAAAGAGCCTGGTTTTTGGAGTCAGAGGTCAGGGGTTCGAATCCCGGCTCCACCACAAGGCTGCTGTGTGACCTTGGGCAAGTCACTTAACTTCTCTGAGCCTCAGTTCCCTCATCTGTAAAAATGGGGATTAATAATAATAATGACATTCATTATGCGCTTACTATGTGCAAAGCACTGTTCTAGGCGCTGGGTAGGTTACAAGGTGATCAGATTGTCCCAAGGAGCTCACAGTCTTAATACCCATTTTACAGATGAGGTAACTGAGGCCCAGAGAAGTTAAGTGACTTGCCCAAGGTCACACAGCTGACAAGCGGCGGGGCTGGGATTTGAACCCCTGACCTCCGACTCCAAAGCCCTGGCTCTTTCCATTGAGCCACGCTTGATTAAGACTGTGAGCCCCATGTGGGACAACTTGATCACATCGTATCCCCCCCCCAGAGCTTAGAACAGTGCTTGGCACATAGTAAGCGCTTAACGAATTCCATTATTATTATTATTATTATTATTATTATTATTATTATTATTATTATTATTAAGCGCTTACTATGTGCCAAGCACTGTTCTAAGGGCTGGGGAGCTTACAAGGTGATCAGATCGTCCCGTGGGGGGCTCACAGTTTTAATCCACATTTTACAGATGAGGGAACTGAGGCCCAGAGAAGTGAAGTGACTTGCCCATAGTCACACAGCTAAGTGGTGGAGCCGGGATTTGAACCCATGACCTCTGACTCCAAAGCCCGGGCTCTTTCCACTGAGCCACGCTGCTTCTCTTAAGCGCTTAGTACAGTGCTCTGCACACAGTAAGCGCTCAATAAATACAATTGAATTTAGTACTAGTAGTATTTAGTATTTAGTAGTGGTATTTAGTAGTAAGTAGCGCTTACTAAGCGCAACTTCCCAAGTGCTTAGTACAGTGCTCTGCACACAGTAAGCGCTCAATAAATACAGTTGAATTTAGTAGGAGTAGTATTTAGTATTTAGTAGTAGCATTTAGTAGTAAGTAGCGCTTACTAAGCACTACTTCCCAAGCGCTTAGTACAGTGCTCTGCACACAGTAAGCGCTCAATAAATACAACTGAATGAATGAACTTCCACCCTCCCTGTCTCACAAGCCCATAACCGAAGCAGCGGGGCTCAGTGGAAAAGTGCCCGGGCTTGGGAGCCAGAGGTCCCGGGTTCGAATCCCGGCTCTGCCAATTGTCAGCTGTGTGACTTGGGGCAAGTCACTTCACTTCTCTGGGCCTCAGTTCCCTCATCTGGAAAATGGGGATGAAGACTGTGAGCCCCCCCGTGGGACAACCTCATCACCTTGTAACCTCCCCAGCGCTTAGAAGAACAGTGCTTTGCACATAGTAAGTGCTTAATAAATGCTATCATTATTATTATTATTATTATTATTATTATTATTATTATTATTATCCCCTTCTGAAAGCCTTTCCCGTCTAAGCCCTCATTTCATCTTCTACTGCCTTCTGCAGTGGGAAATCCTCCCACTTGGATTTCCATCTTTTATTCACCCCTCCCTTAGCCCTCTGTGCCACACACTGTCGTCACAATCTTAATGCCCATTTTACAGATGAGGAAACTGAGGCCCAGGGAAGTGAAGTGCCCTGCTCATCCATCCAATCGTATTTATTGAGCGCTTACTGTGTGCAGAGCACTGGACTAAGCGCTTGGGAAGTACAAGTCAGTAGCATATAATAATAATAATAATATATTAATAGTAATAAGTTAATAATAACAACAATAATGATTATGGTATGTGATACGTGCGTAATATAATGTCGGCAACATATAATAATGATATAATAATGAGCTAAAAATAATAACAATAATAATGATTATGGTATTTGATACATGCCTAATATAATGTCGGCAACATATAAAAATGATATAATAATAAGCTAAAAATAATAACAATAATAATGATTATGGTATTTGATACATGCCTAATATAATGTCGGCAAAATATAATAATGATATAATAATAAGTTAAAAATAATAACAATAATAATGATTATGGTATTTGATACATGCCTAATATAATGTCGGCAACATATAATAATGATATAATAATAAGCTAAAAATAATAACAATAATAATGATTATGGTATTTGATACATGCCTAATATAATGTCGGCAACATATAATGATGATATAATAATAATCTAAAAATAATAACAATAATAATGATTATGGTATTTGATACATGCCTAATATAATGCCGGCAACATATAATGATGATATAATAATAAGCTAAAAATAATAACAATAATAATGATTATGGTATTTGATACATGCCTAATATAATGCCGGCAACATATAATAATGATATAATAATTAGCTAAAAATAATAACAATAATAATGATTATGGTATTTGATAACATGCCTAATATAATGTCGGCAACATATAAAAATGATATAATAATAAGCTAAAAATAATGGCAATAATAATGATTATGGTATTTGATACATGCCTAATATAATGTCGGCAACATATAATAATGATATAATAATAAGCTAAAAATAACAGCAAATAATAATGATTATGGTATTTGATACATGCCTAATATAATGTCGGCAACATATAAAAATGATATAATAATAAGCTAAAAATAACAACAATAATAATGATTATGGTATTTGATACATGCCTAATATAATGTCGGCAACATATAATAATGATATAATAATAAGCTAAAAATAATAACAATAATAATGATTATGGTATTTGATACATGCCTAACATGTCGGCAACATATAATAATGATATCATAATAAGCTAAAAATAATACCAATAATAATGATTATTGCATTTGATACATGCCTAATATAATGTCGGCAACATATAATAATGATATAATAATAAGCTAAAAATAATAACAATAATAATGATTATGGTATTTGATACATGCCTAATATAATGTCGGCAACATATAATAATGATATAATAATAAGCTAAAAATAATAACAATAATAATTATGGTATTTGTTAAGTGCATAATATAATAAGTCGGCAACGTACCGTGACTCAATGGAAAGAGCCCGGGCTTGAGAGTCAGAGGTCATGGGTTCAAATCCCAGCTCCGCCAATTGTCCGCTGTGTGACTTTGGGCAAGTCACTTCACTTCTCTGGGCCTCAGTTCCCTCATCTGTAAAATGGGGATGTGAGCCCCACGTGGGACAATCTGATCACCTTGTATCCTCCCCAGCGCTTAGAACAGTGCTTTGCACATAGTAAGCGCTTAACAAATGCCATCATTATTATTATATAATAATAATGCTAATAATAATAATGTTAATAAGAATAACGATAAGAATTATGGTCTTTGTTAAGCACTTATTATGCGCCAGGCACCCTTCTCCCTCTCCCCATTTATAGACTGTGAGCCCATTGTTGGGTAGGGATTGTCTCTATCTGTTGCCGAATTGTCCTTTCCAAGCGCTTAGTACAGTGCTCGGCACACAGTAAGCGCTCAATAAATACGATTGATTGAATGAATTAATTTATACTCTTTGAGTGAGAGCCCCTTGAGGGCCAGAAACCATGTCTCCTTCCCATCTCTGTGTACTTTTCCAGGACTTGGTACCACTGTGGACGTAGTAGACACTTAATAAACACTATTACTACTACTACTCTGGAGAAGCAGCGTGGCTTACTGGAAAGAGCCCGGGCCTGGGTTCTAATCCCGTCACTGCCATTTGTCTGCTGTGTGACTCTGGGCAAATCACTAAACTGCTCTGGGCCTCAGTTACCGCATCTTCAAAATGGGGATTAAGGCTGGGAGCCCCACACGGGACATGGACCGTGTCCAACCCGATTTGCTTGTATCTCCCCCGGCGCTTAGTACAGTGCCTGCCACATAGTAAGCCCTTAACAAATACCATTAAAGAAAAAAAACAGTCATAGTCTGGCTTGGTCCTGCTGGAGAAACTGCACGATATCTGCATTCTTCTGCAAAATGGCACCACGCTCTCATCATAATAGTAATAATGATGGTATTTGTTAATCAATCAATCAATCAATCGTATTTATTGAGCGCTGACTGTGTGCAGAGCACTGGACTAAGCGCTTGGGAAGTACAAGTTGGCAACCTATGGAGACAGTCCCTACCCAACAGTGGGCTCACAGTCTAAGAGGGGGAGACAGAGAACAAAACCAAACATACGAACAAAATAAAATAAATAGAATAGATATGTACAAGTAAAATAAATAAATAAATAAATAGAGTAATAAATAAATAGAGTAATCAGTTAAGTTAAGCGCTTAACTATGTGCCAGGCACTGTACTAAGCGCTGGGTTGGATAAATATTCTATTTATTTTGTTAATATATTTTGTTTTGTTGTCCGTCTCCCCCGTCTAGACTGTGAGCCCGTTGCTGGGTGGGGACCGTCTCTAGATGTTGCCAACTTGGACTTCCCAAGCGCTTAGTCCAGTGCTCTGCACGGAGTAAGCGCTCAATAAATACGATTGAATGAATGAATACGTAGGAGGGAGAACAGGTATTGAATCCCCATTTTACAGTTGAGGAATCTGAGGCCCAGAGAAGCAAAGTGACTTGCCCAAGGTCACACTGCAGGCAACCACACATCCGCCAAACTAGCTCTTTTCCTCCCTTCAAATCCCTACTGCGAGCTCACCTCCTCCGGGAGGCCTTCCCATACTGAGCCCCCTTTTTCCCGCTCCTCCTCCCCATCTGCCCCGCCCTACCTCCTTCCCCTCCCCACAGCACCTGTATATAATAACAATAATAATAATAATAATGGCATTTATTAAGCGCTACTATGTGCAAAGCACTGTTCTAAGCTCTGGGGAGGTTCCAAGGTGATCAGGTTGTCCCATGGGGGGCTCACAGTCTTAATCCCCATTTTACAGATGAGGTCACCGAGGCACAGAGAAGTTAAGTGACATGCCTAAAGTCACACAGCGGACAAGTGACAGAACTGGGATTCGAACCCATGACCTCTGACTTCAAAGCCCAGGCTCTTTCCACTGAGCCATGCTGCTAGATATGTTTGTACAGATTTATTACTCTATTTATTTTACTTGTCCATATTTACTATTCTATTTATTTTGTTAATGATGGGCATTTAGCTTTAATTCTATTTGTTCTGACGACTTCCGCACGTTTTGTTTTGTTGTCTATCTCCCATTCTAGGCTGTGTCTATCTTCCCATCTATCCCTATCTCCCCATCGCCCCAGTCCCTCTCTCTGCTCTCCCCCCTTCCCCTCCCCACAGGACTTGTGTATATCTGAACATATTTTTTACTGTATTTATTTTATTAATTCATTCATTCATTCAATCATATTTATTGAGCGCTTACTGTGTGCAGAGCAGTGTACTAAGCGCTTGGGAGAGGACAATGTAACAATAAACAGACACATTCCCCGCACGCCACAAGCTGACAGTCTAGAGGGGGAGACAGACGTGAGCAGAAATCAATAAATCACAGGTTCTTTCATTCAATCATATTTATTGAGCGCTTACTGTGTGCAGAGCAGTGTACTAAGCGCTTGGGAGAGGACAATGTAGCAATAAACAGACACACTCCCTGCACACCACAAGCTGACAGTCTAGAGGGGGAGACAGACATAATTCTATTTATCTATTTTGATGGTGTTAAGGCCTGTCTACTTGTTTTGTCGTCTGTCTCCCCCTTCTAGACTGTGAGCCCGCTGTCGGGTAGGGACCGTCTCTCGATGTCGCCAACTTGTACTTCCCAAGCGCTTAGTCCAGTGCTCTGCACACAGTAAGCGCTCAATAAATACGATTGAACGGATGGATGAAGTGGCGGAGCCGGAATTAGAGCCCGGGTGTGTGTTCTTTCCCTGAGGTCATGCTGCTTCTCTTGGTTCCTTGTTTCCTCCAGGTGTTCGGTGGACACCATCACACCGCCATCACACTGTTGGGTAGGGACTGTCTCTATATGTTGCCAGCTTGTACTTCCCAAGCGCTTAGTACAGTGCTCTGCACACAGTAAGCGCTCAATAAATATGATTGATTGATTGATTGACACAGTAAGTGCCAGAAGGCTGGATGGGCTGCCCCTGACATGACGCTGCCCTCGGTCTCACGTTCTTATTCCTTCTAGACTGTGAGCCCACTGTTGGGTAGGGACCGTCTCTCGATGTTGCCAACTTGGACTTCCCGAGCGCTTAGTCCAGTGCTCTGCACACAGTAAGCGCTCAATAAATGCGATGGATTGATTGAAGTGGCAGAGCCGGGATTTGAACCCCTGACCTCTGACTCCAAAGCCCGGGCTCTTTCCACTGAGCCACGCTGCTTATATAAGGAAGAAAGAGAACGAACTTGGCGGATGTGCGGAGGGAGGGCATTCCGGGCCTGGGGGAGGACGTGGGCCAGGGGGCGATGCTCAATAAATACGATTGATTGATCGATCAATCAATCAATCGTATTTATTGAGCGCTTACTGTGTGCAGAACACTGTACTAAGCACTTGGGAAGTACAAGTTGGCAACCTATAGAGACAGTCCCTGCCCAACAGTGGGCTCACAGTCTAGAAGGGGGAGACAGAGAATAAAACCAAACATACTAACCAAATAAAATAAATAGAATAGATATGTACCAGGAAGTACATACAGATAGATACAAATAGATATGTACTAGATATGTAATAGGAAGCAGCATGGCTCAGTGGAAAGAGCCCGGGCTTTGGAGCCAGAGGTCATGGGTTCGAATCCCAGCTCCGCCACATGTCTGCTGTGTGACCTTGGACAAGTCACTTAACTTCTCTGAGCCTCAGTTACCTCATCTGTAAAATGGGAATTAAGACTGTGAGCCCCATGTGGGACAACTTGATCACCTTGTATCTCCCCCCAGCGCTTAGAACAGTGCTCTGCACATAGTAAGCGCTTAAAAAATGCCATCATTATTATTATATGTACAAGTAAGATAAATAAATAAATAAATAGAGTAATAAATCTGTACAAACATATATCCATATATACAGGTGCTGTGGGGAAGGGAAGGAGGTAAGATGGGGGGGGATGGAGAGGGGATGATTGATTGATTCTGCCCCTGCATTCTTCTAATAACAATCATTTGGGGGCTTGTTAAGCCCTTACTGTGTGCCAAGCGTGGCTCAGTGGAAAAATCACGAGCTTTGGAGTCCGAGGTCATGGGTTCAAATCCCGGCTCCCCACAAGTCTGCTGTGTGACTTTGGGCAAGTCACTTCACTTCTCTGGGCCTCAGTTCCCTCATCTCTAAAATGGGGATTAAGACTGTGAGCCCCCCGTGGGACGACCTCATCACCTTGTAACCTCCCCAGTGCTTAAAACAGTTTTTTAGCACATAGTAAGCACTTAATAAATGCCAGCATGGCTCAGTGGAAAGAGTGCAGGCTTGGGAGTCAGAGGTCATGGGTTCGAATCCCGCCTCCCCCACATGTCTGCTGTGTGACCTTGGGTAAGTCACTTCTCTGTGTCTCAGTTCCCTCATCTGTAAAATGGGGATTAAGACTGTGAGCCCCACATGGTACAACCTCAACTCCTTGTGTTCCCCCCAGTGCTTAGAACAGTGCTTTGCACATAGTAAGCGCTTAACAAATACCAACATTATTATTAGTAGTAGTAGTATTCTAAGCGCTGGGGTAGATACAAGTTCATCAGGTTCATTCATTCATTCAATCGTATTTATTGAGCGCTTACTGTGTGCAGAGCACTGGACTAAGCGCTTGGGAAGTCCAAGTTGGCAACATCTAGAGACGGTCCCTACCCAACAGCGGGCGCACAGTCTCGAAGGGGGAGACAGAGAACAAAACAAAACATATTAACAAAATAAAATAAATAGAATAAATATGTACAAGTAAAATAAATAAATAAATAGAGTAATAAATATGTACAAACATATATACATGTATACAGGTGCTGCTGGGTGACCTCGGGCAAGTCACTTCACTTCTCCGGGTCTCAGTTGCCTCATCGGTAAAAAAAGGGGTCACGGCCGTGAGCTCTGTGTGGAACAGGGACTGCGTCCAACCTGATAAGCTTGTATAATAATAATAATAATGGCATTTATTAAGCGCTTACTATGTGCAAAGCATTGTTCTAAGCGCTGGGGAGGTTACAAGGTGATCAGGTTGTCCCACGGGGGGCTCACAGTCTTCACCCCCCTTTTACAGGTGAGGTAACGGAGGCCCAGAGAATAATAATAATGATGATGATGGCATTTATTAAGCACTTACTATGTGCAAAGCACTGTTCTAAGCGCTGGGGAGGTTACAAGGTGATCAGGTTGTCCCACGGGGGGCTCACAGTCTTCATCCCCATTTTACAGATGAAGTAACTGAGGCCCATTGAATAATAATGGCATTTATTAAGCGCTTACTATGTGCAAAGCACTGTTCTAAGTGCTGGGGAGGTTACAAGGTGATCAGGTTGTACCCCGGGGGGCTCACAGTCTTCATCCCCATTTTCCAGATGAGGTAACTGAGGCCCATTGAATAATAATAATAATGGCATTTATTAAGCACTTACTATGTGCAAAGCACTGTTCTAAGCACTGGGGAGATTACAAGGTGATCGGGTTGTCCCACGGGGGGCTCACAGTCTTCATCCCCATTTTACAGATGAGGTAACTGAGGCCCATTGAATAATAATAATAATGGCATTTATTAAGCACTTACTATGTGGAAGGCACTGTTCTAAGCGCTGAGGAGGTTACAAGGTGATGAGGTTGTCCCACGGCGGGCTCACAGTCTTCATCCCCATTTTACAGATGAGGTAACTGAGGCCCAGAGAATAATAATAATAATAATGATAGCATTTATTAAGCGCTTACTATGTGCAAAGCACTGGTCTAATCGCTGGGGAGGTTACAAGGTGGTCAGGTTGCCCCACGTGGGGCTCCCAGTCTTCATCCCCATTTTACAGATGAGGTAACTGAGGCCCAGAGAATAATAATAATAATAATGATGGCATTTATTAAGCGCTTACTATGTGCAAAGCACAGTTCTAAGCGCTGGGGAGGTTACAAGGTGGTCAGGTTGCCCCACGTGGGGCTCCCAGTCTTCATCCCCATTTTACAGATGAGGTCACTGAGGCCCAGAGAAGTTAAGTGACTGGCCCAAAGTCACACAGCAGACTTGTGGGGAGCCAGGATTTGAACCCACGACCTCTGACTCCAAATCAATCAATCAATCAATCAATCAATCAATCGTATTTATTGAACGCTTACTGTGTGCAGAGCACTGGACTAAGCACTTGGGAAGTACAAATTGGAGCCCGGGCTCTATCCACTGAGCCACGCTGCTTGTAGCTACCCCAGTCCTTAGTACAGTGCCTGGTACATAGTAAGGCGCTTAACAAATGTCAAAAAACAAATGAGAAGCAGCGTGGCTCAGTGGAAAAGAGCCCGGGCTTTGGAGTCAGAGGTCATGGGTTCAAATCCCGGCTCCGCCACTTGTCAGCTGTGTGACTTTGGGCAAGTCACTTCTCTGGGCCTCAGTTACCTCATCTGTAAAATGGGGATGAAGACTGTGAGCCCCACGTGGGACAACCTGATCACCTTGTAACCTCCCCAGCGCTTAGAACAGTGCTTTGCACATAGTAAGCGCTTAATAAATGCCATTATAAAAAAAAAAAGAAAAAAAAAAAGAAAGCGGCCAAGTGAGGGCAGTGGCCGCCATCATTCGGGGTCGGCTTAGGTCCCGTCAGGGGCGGAGGAGAGGCCCAGGTCTCCCTTCTCTGGGGTCAGTGAACCATGGAGGGAACAGATAATAATAATAATAATAATGTTGACATTTGTTAAGCGCTTACTATGTGTAAAGCACTGTTCTAAGTGCTGGGGGGGGCTACAAAGTGATCATGTTGTCCCCCGTGGGGCTCACAGCCTTCATCCCCCTTTTACAGATGAGGGAACTGAGGCTCAGAGAAGTGAAGTGACTTGCCCAAGGTCACCCAGCAGACATGTGGGGGAGTGGAATTCGAATCCACGACCTCTGACTCCAAAGCCCGGGCTCTTTCCACTGAGCCACGCTGCTGAAGGAATGGAGCTAGAACAGCGTAGAAGAGAAGCAGCATGGCCTGCACAGCCCTGGGAAGGCCTCCTGATCACCTTGTAACCTCCCCAGCGCTTAGAACAGTGCTTTGCACATAGTAAGTGCTTAATAAATGCCATTATTATCATTATAATTATTATTAAATACCGCGGTCACTTGCGTTTCCAACGTGAAGCGCCCAACTCGGCCCTTTGGTGTAAAGGTGATACAAAAATCAAATCAATCTCTCTTTTTTTTTTTACAGGAGGGCTGCTCGGAGTTATTTCCAACCGAAGAATCAAGGCCACTGAAGAGAACTGGCTGTCAGAAGAGTAATAGAACTAGTAAGCGCTTAACAAATGCCATTGTTATGATTATTATAAATGCCATTATTATTATTATTATTATTATTATTAAATACCACGGTCACTTGTGTTTCCAACGTGAAGCGCCCAACTCGGCCCTTTGGCGTAAAGGTGATACAAAAATCAAATCAATCTCCTTTATTTTTTTTTAAAGGAGAGCTGCTCAGAGTTATTTCCAACCGAAGAATCAAGGCCACTGAAGAGAACTGGCCGTCAGAAGAGTAAACACAATCCTCTTATCGCAGAGGAATGGGTGGCTATAAGAAACCAGCTCGGCTTTCAGGGCGGTTCTCAATTTCATTTGCCCTCTTTGGTAACAAAATGAAATTCTTCCTCCTGGCTGCTCTCCTGATAGGTATGTCTGCTTCATCTCTCCTTCTTCGCTCTCATCTGGGCAAGGGCTGTCTCTGTCTCTCCCTCTCTGCCCTAAGGAGAAGCAGCGTGGCTCAGTGGAAGGAGCCCGGGCTTTGGAGTCCGAGGTCGTGGGTTCAAATCCCGCTCCGCCACTTGTCAGCTGGGTGACTCTGGGCGAGTCACTTCACTTCTCAGTCTGGAGGCCTTCCTTCCTCTCCCCCTCGCCCCCCTCTCCATCTTACCTCCTTCCCTTCTCCACAGCACATAATAATGTTGGCATTTGTTAAGCGCTTACTATGTGCAAAGCACTGTTCTAAGCGCTGGGGGGGGATACAAAGTGATCAGGTTGTCCCACGTGGGGCTCACAGTCTTAATCTCCATTTTACAGATGAAGTAACTGAGGCTCAGAGAAGTTAAGTGACTTGCCCAAGGTCACACAGCAGACATGTGGTGGAGCCAGGATTCGAACCCATGACCTCTGACTCCAAAGCCCGGGCTCTTTCCACTGAGCCACGCTGCTTCTCATGTACATATTTATTACTCTATTTATTTATTCATTTATTTTACTTGTACATATCTATTCTATTTATTTTATTTTGTTAGTATGTTTGGTTTTGTTCTCTGTCTCCCCCTTTTAGACTGTGAGCCCACTGTTGGGTCAGGACTGTCTCTAGATGTTGCCAACTTGGACTTCCCAAGCGCTTAGTACAGTGCTCTGCACAAAGTAAGCGCTCAATAAATATGATCGATTGATTGATTCTCTGTGAGCCCACTTCTCTGTAGACTGTGAGCCCACTGTTGGGTAGGGACCGTCTCTATATGTTGCCAACTTGGACTTCCCAAGCGCTTAGTCCAGTGCTCTGCACACAGTAAGCGCTCAATAAATACGATTGATTGATTGATTGATTCTCTGGGCCTCAGTTCCCTCATCTGGAAAATGGGGATGAAGACCCCTGTGGGACAACCTGATCACCTTGTATCCTCCCCAGTGCTTAGAACAGTGCTTTGCACATAGTGAGCGCTTAACAAATGCCATCATTATTATTATTATTAATTGCTGGGGTAGGAACCGGTTACTTAGGTCGGAGCCCACTGTTGGGTAGGGACTGTCTCTATATGTTGCCAACTTGGACTTCCCAAGCGCTTAGTACAGTGCTCTGCACACAGTAAGCGCTCAATAAATACGATTGAATGATTGATTGATTGATTACAGTCCCTGTCCGGCTCACAGTCTAAATAGGAGGACGAACAGGTATTGAGTTCCCATTTTATTCATTCAATCGTATTTATTGAGCGCTTACTGTGTGCAGAGCACTGGACTAAGCGCTTGGGAAGTCCAAGTTGGCAACCTATAGAGACGGTCCCTACCCGACAACGGGCTCACAGTCTAGAAGAGTGGCTAGAAGCTTCCTCTAGACTGAAAGCTCATTGCGGGCACACATTATAATAAAAACAATAATGATGGTATTACATTACTACATTACATTACTACATTTATGTATTACATTACATAAATAATAACAATAATGATGGCATTTATTAAGCACTTACTCTGTGCAAAGCACTGTTCTAAGCGCATGTGTTTATTGTTATATTTGTCCTCTCCCAAGTGCTTAGTGCGGTGCTCTGCACACAGTAAGCGCTCAATAAATACAATTGACTGGCTGGTTCCCGGGCTGGGGTTGCTAGGTAATTGAGTTAGGCCCCCATTAGAGGAGTAATAGCAGCACTTATTGAGCGCCCACTGGGTACAGTGCCCTGCATTATTATTTTTTTTTTTAATGGCATTTATTAAGCACTTACTATGTGCAAAGCACTGTTCTAAGTGCCGGGGAGGTGACAAGGTGATCAGTTTGTCCCACGGTGGGGCCTCACGGTCTTAATCCCCATTTTCCAGATGAGGTCACTGAGGCCCAGAGAAGTGAAGTGACTTGCCCAAAGTCACACCGCTGACAATTGGCGGACCCGGGATTTGAACCCCTGACCTCTGACTCCAAAGCCCAGGCTCTTTCCACTGAGCCACGCCGCTTCTCAATAATAGCAATGATAATAATGATATTTGTCAATGCACTTAGATCAGTGCTTTGCACATAGTAAGTGCTTAATAAATGCCATCATTATTGTTATTATTATTAATGTGTGGCAGCACTTTTCTAAGCACTGGGGTAGAAAGGAAATAATTGGGTTGGATGCCATCATTGTCCCACTTAGGGCTCACAGGAAGACGCATGGCATAGTGGATAGAGTAGGCGCCTGGGAGTCAGAAGGTTGTGGGTTCTAATCCCGGCTTGGCCACTTAATAATAATAATAATAATAATAATGGCATTTATTAAGCGCTTACTATGTGCAAAGCACCGTTCTAAGCGCTGGGGAGGTTACAAGGTGATCAGGTTGTCCCTCGGCGGGTTCCCAGTCTTCATCCCCATTTGACAGATGAGGTCACTGAGGCCCAGAGAAGTGAAGTGACTTGCCCAAAGTCACACAGCTGACAAGGGTTGGAGCCGGGATTTGAACCCGTGACCTCTGACTCCAAAGCTCGGGCTCTTTCCACTGAGCCACGCTGCTTCCCCTGAGCAATAAATACAATTGAATGAATGAATGAATATCTCTTGAATGTACACTCGCTGTGGGCAGGGAATGGGTCTGTTCTGTTCTGTTGTCCTCTCCCGAGTGCTTAGTCCAGTGCTCTGCGCACAGTAAGCGCTCAGTAAATGCAATTGACTGCCTGCCTCTTGGGGATGGGATTCCCCTGCCATGCCCCCTACCCCACCACCAATCTGTGGTACTTAGTGGGCACTCCGGCTATGTGCAGAGCACTGTACCATCTCTCGGCAGGGGTGTCTTCTACTGAAGACACCAGCTCCCGGGCCGTATGGCAGTTCCGGCGGATGATCAAGTGCGCCATCCCGGACAGCAAACCCCTGCTGGAATACAACAACTACGGTTGCTACTGTGGCCTGGGTGGCAGTGGCACCCCTGTGGATGAACTTGACAGGTGAGGGGGCAGAGGAGGGATGCAGGAGGAGGAGGAGGAGGGAGGGGAAGGAAGAGGAGGAGGGGAAGGAAGAGGAGCAGGAGGAGAAGGAGGAGCAGGAGGAGGGAGAGGAGGAGAAGGAAGATGAGAAGGAGGAAGAGAAGGAGAAGGAGAAGAAGAAGGAAGAGGAGGAGGGAGAGAAGAGGAGGAGGAGGAGGAAGGGGAGGAGGGAAGGAGGAAGGAGAGGAAGAGGAGGAAGAGGAGGAGGAGAAGGAGGGAGGGAAGAAGGAGGAAGGGGAGGAAGAGGAGGAGGAAGAAGATGAGGAAGAGGAGGATGTGGGAGAGGAGGAGGAAGAAGAGAGGGAGGTAGAGAAGGACAAGAAGAAGGAGGAAGAGGAGAAGGAGGAGGATGGGGAGGAGGAGGGAAAGGAGAAAGAGGAGGGAGAGGAGGAGGAAGAGGAGAAGGAGGAGGATGGGGAGGAGGAGGGAAAGAAGGAGGAGGAGGGAGAGGAGGAGGAAGGGAGGAAGATGGGGAGGAGGAGGAGGAGAAGGAAGGGAAGAGGAGGAGGAGGATAAAGGGAGGATGAGGAGGAGGAAGGGAGGAGGATGGGGAGGAGGAGGAGAAGGAAGGGAAGAGGAGGGGGAGAAGGAAGGGAAGAGGAGGAGGAGGAGGAAGGGAGGAGGAGGAGGAAGAAGAGAGGAGGAGGAGGAGGATAAAGGGAGGAGGAGGAGGAAGAAGGGAGGAGGAGGATAAAGGGAGGAGGAAGAGGAGAAGGAGGAGGAAGAGGAGAAGGAAGAAGATGAGGAAAAGGAGGGTGTGGGAGAGGAGGAGGAAGAAGAGAGGGAGGTAGAGAAGGAGGACAAGAAGAAGGAGGAAGAGGAGAAGGAGGAGGAAGAGGAGAAGGAGGAGGATGGGGAGGAGGAGGAGGGAAAGGAGAAAGAGGAGGGAGAGGAGGAGGAAGAGGAGAAGAAGGAGGATGGGGAGGAGGAGGGAAAGAAGGAGGAGGAGGGAGAGGAGGAGGAGGAGGAAGGGAGGAGGATGGGGAGGAGGAGGAAGAAGGGAGGAGGAAGAGGAAGAAGGGAGGAGGAGGATAAAGGGAGGAGGAGAAGGAAGGGAGGAGGAGGAGGAAGGGAGGAGGAGGAGGATGAAGGTGGATGCTTTACATGATGATGATGATGTTGGCATTTGTTAAGCGCTTACTATGTGCCAAGCACTGTTCTAAACGCCGGGGGAGATACAAGGTGATCAGGTTGTCCCACGTGGGGCTCACCATCTTCATCCCCATTTTCCCGATGAGGCCACTGAGGCCCAGAGAAGCGAAGAGACTTGCCCGAAGTGGCAAGCGGCAGAGCTGGGACTAGAACCCATGACCTCTGGCCCCCAAGCCTGTGCTCTTAAGTGCTTAACAAATACCACAGTTATCATTATCATTCTTGTCATTCTTCTCGCTCTCCAGGTGCTGTCAGGTGCATGACAACTGTTACGACGAAGCCAAGAAACTGAGCAATTGCTTATGGATCCTGGGCAATCCCTACACCAACAGCTACTCCTACAAGTGCTCCGGCACGGAGATCACCTGCAGCGGTAGGTCTTCCCCCGCTCCCAAGACCCCTACCACCGGCCCCCACCGCTCCCCGAGAACTAGAAACCAATCTGAGCCGAAACCTTCTTTATTCCCTGTCCCCTGAGGTTGTCTTTTTATTATTATTGTGGTGTTCGTCATCATCAATCGTATTTATTGAGCGCTTACGATGTGCAGAGCACTGTACTAAGCGCTTGGGACGTACAAATTGGCAACATATAGAGACAGTCCCTACCCAACAGTGGGCTCACAGTCTAAAAGGGGGAGACAGAGAACAAAACCAAACATACTAACAAAATAAAATAGAATAGATACGTAGAAATAAATTAAATAAATAAATAAATAGAGTAAAAAACATGTACAAACATATATCCGTATATACAGGTGCTGTGGGGAAGGGAGGGAGGTAAGATGGGGGGATGGAGAGGGGGACGAGGGGGAGAGGAAGGAAGGGGCTCAGTCTGGGAAGGCCTCCTGGAGGAGGTGAGCTCTCAGCAGGGCCTAAGCACTTAGTAACTAAGTTAAGCACTTACTGTGTGCCAGGCACTGCACTAGACGCTTGGGTGGAGACAAGCAAATGGGGCTCGCAGTCCCAATCCCCATTTGACGGGTGAGGGAACTGAGGCCCAGAGAAGTGAAGTGACTCGCCCAAGGTCACAGAGTACATATCTATTCTATTTATTTTATTTTGTTAGTATGTTTGGTTTTGTTCTCTGGCTCCCCCTTTTAGACTGTGAGCCCACTGTTGGGTAGGGACTGTCTGTAGATGTTGCCAATTTGGGCTTCCCAAGTGCTTAGTACAGTGCTCTGCACATAGTAAGCGCTCAATAAATACGATTGATGATGATGATGATGATTATCAGCCGTGACCTTCTGATTCCCAGGCCCGGGCTCGATCTAGAGGGGAGAAAGTAATAATAATAATAATAATGATGGTATTTGTTAAGCGCTTACTATGTGCAAAGCACTGTTCTAAGCGCTGGGGAGGTAAAATAAACCTCCTCGCATTTACTAATGATCACGGTGGTATTTGATGATAATAATAATAATAATGGTAATGGCATTTATTAAGCACTTATTAAGCACTGGGGAGGTTACAGAGTGATCAGGCT
Organism: Tachyglossus aculeatus; assembly: GCF_015852505.1. NCBI lineage: Eukaryota > Metazoa > Chordata > Mammalia > Monotremata > Tachyglossidae > Tachyglossus > Tachyglossus aculeatus. Next base: position 38,320,883 of record NC_052086.1, read on the forward strand.
GTCCCACGGGGGGCTCACAGTCTTAATCCTCATTTTACGGATGAGGTAACTGAGGCACAGAGAAGTGAAGTGACCTGCCCAAAGTCACCCAGCTGACAATTGGCGGAGCTGGGATATGAACCCATGACCTCTGACTCCAAATAATAATAATAATAATAATAATGGCGTTTATTAAGCGCTTACTATGTGCAAAGCACTGTTCTAAGCACTGGGGTAGACACAAGCTAATCAAGTTGTCCCACGTGGGGCTCACAGACTTATTCCCCATTTTACGGATGAGGTAACTGAGGCACAGAGAAGTGAAGTGACCTGCCCAAAGTCACCCAGCTGACAAATGACAATTCAAGCGCTTAGTACAGTGCTCTGCACATAGTAAGCGCTCAATAAATACGATTGATGATGAATTGGCGGAGCTGGGATATGAACCCATGACCTCTGACTCCAAATAATAATAATAATAATAATAATAATAATAATAACAATGATGGCATTTATTAAGCGCTTACTATGTGCAAAGCACTGTTCTAAGCACTGGGGTAGATACAGAGTAATCGAGTTGTCCCACGTGGGGCTCACAGACTTAATCCCCATTTTACGGATGAGGTAACTGAGGCACAGAGAAGTGAAGTGACCTGCCCAAAGTCACCCAGCTGACAATTGGCAGAGCTGGGATATGAACCCATGACCTCTGACTCCAAATAATAATAATAATAATAATGGCATTTGTTAAGTGCTTACTATGTGCAAAGCACTGTTCTAAGCACTGGGGTAGATACAGGCTAATCGAGTTGTCCCACGTGGGGCTCACAGACTTAATCCCCATTTTACGGATGAGGTAACTGAGGCACAGAGAAGTGAAGTGACCTGCCCAAAGTCACCCAGCTGACAATTGGCGGAGCTGGGATATGAACCCATGACCTCTGACTCCAAATAATAATAATAATAATAATAATGATGATGATGATGGCATTTATTAAGCGCTTACTATGTGCAAAGCACTGTTCTAAGCACTGGGGTAGATACAGGGTAATCGAGTTGTCCCACGTGGGGCTCACAGACTTAATCCCCATTTTACGGATGAGGTAACTGAGGCACAGAGAAGTGAAGTGACCTGCCCAAAGTCACCCAGCTGACAATTGGCAGAGCTGGGATATGAACCCATGACCTCTGACTCCAAATAATAATAATAATAATAATAATAATGGCATTTGTTAAGTGCTTACTATGTGCAAAGCACTGTTCTAAGCACTGGGGTAGACACAAGCTAATCGAGTTGTCCCATGTGGGGCTCACAGACTTATTCCCCATTTTACGGATGAGGTAACTGAGGCACAGAGAAGTGAAGTGACCTGCCCAAAGTCACCCAGCTGACAATTGGCGGAGCCGGGATATGAACCCATGACCTCTGACTCCAAATAATAATAATAATAATAATAATGATGATGATGATGGCATTTATTAAGCGCTTACTATGTGCAAAGCACTGTTCTAAGCACTGGGGTAGATACAGGGTAATCGAGTTGTCCCACGTGGGGCTCACAGACTTAATCCCCATTTTACGGATGAGGTAACTGAGGCACAGAGAAGTGAAGTGACCTGCCCAAAGTCACCCAGCTGACAATTGGCAGAGCTGGGATATGAACCCATGACCTCTGACTCCAAATAATAATAATAATAATAATAATAATGGCATTTGTTAAGTGCTTACTATGTGCAAAGCACTGTTCTAAGCACTGGGGTAGACACAAGCTAATCGAGTTGTCCCATGTGGGGCTCACAGACTTATTCCCCATTTTACGGATGAGGTAACTGAGGCACAGAGAAGTGAAGTGACCTGCCCAAAGTCACCCAGCTGACAATTGGCGGAGCCGGGATATGAACCCATGACCTCTGACTCCAAATAATAATAATAATAATAATAATGATGATGATGATGGCATTTATTAAGCGCTTACTATGTGCAAAGCACTGTTCTAAGCACTGGGGTAGATACAGGGTAATCGAGTTGTCCCACGTGGGGCTCACAGACTTAATCCCCATTTTACGGATGAGGTAACTGAGGCACAGAGAAGTGAAGTGACCTGCCCAAAGTCACCCAGCTGACAATTGGCGGAGCTGGGATATGAACCCATGACCTCTGACTCCAAATAATAATAATAATAATAATGGCATTTGTTAAGCGCTTACTATGTGCAAAGCACTGTTCTAAGCACTGGGGTAGATACAGGCTAATCGAGTTGTCCCACGTGGGGCTCACAGACTTAATCCCCATTTTACAGATGAGGTAACTGAGGCCCAGAGAAGTGAAGTGACCTGCCCAAAGTCACCCAGCTGACAATTGGCGGAGCCGGGATATGAACCCATGACCTCTGACTCCAAAGCCCGGGCTCTTTCCACTGAGCTACGCTGCTTGCCTTGCTCTGTGCCGTGCATTGTGCAGAGCGCTGGGGTAGATAACTGTGCCCAGCGCTTAGAACAGTGCTTTGCACATAGTAAGCACTTAATACCATCATTATGATTATTATAGATCAAGGTGATCGGGTGGGAATGTCCCTCCAAGAGGGGCTGGCAGTCTAGTAGGGCGGGAAGCCGTCCCGGAATTGCAGCCTAGGAAACCAGCAGCTGCCGGTAGAGTCGCCTCTGGCATTTGGCATCTGGCATTTTGTACATATTTATTACTCTATTTATTTATTTATTTTACTTGTACATATCTATTCTATTTATTTTATTTTGTTAGTATGTTTGGTTTTGTTCTCCGTCTCCCCCTTTTAGACTGTGAGCCCACTGTTGGGTAGGGACCGTCTCTAGATGTTGCCAACTTGTACTTCCCAAGCGCTTGACATCTGGCATTTTGTACATATTTATTACTCTATTTATTTACTTATTTATTTTACTTGTACATATCTATTCTATTTATTTTATTTTGTTAGTATGTTTGGTTTTGTTCTCCGTCTCCCCCTTTTAGACTGTGAGCCCACTGTTGGGTAGGGACTGTCTCTAGATGTTGCCAACTTGGACTTCCCAAGCGCTTGGCATCTGGCATTTTGTACATATTTATTGCTCTATTTATTTATTTATTTTACTTGTACATATCTATTCTATTTATTTTATTTTGTTAGTATGTTTGGTTTTATTCTCCGTCTCCCCCTTTTAGACTGTGAGCCCACTGTTGGGTAGGGACCGTCTCTATATGTTGTCAACTTGGACTTCCCAAGCGCTTGGCATCTGGCATTTTGTACATATTTATTACTCTATTTATTTACTTATTTATTTTACTTGTACATATCTATTCTATTTATTTTATTTTGTTAGTATGTTTGGTTTTGTTCTCCGTCTCCCCCTTTTAGACTGTGAGCCCACTGTTGGGTAGCGACTTTCTCTATATGTTGCCAATTTGTACTTCCCAAGTGCTTAGTACAGTGCTCTGCACACAGTAAGCGCTCAATAAATACGATTGATGATGATGTGTGTGTGTGTATATATGTATGTGTGTATACACATATATATGTATATATATGTATATATGTTTGTACATATTTATTACTCTATTTATTTTACTTGTACATATCTATTCTATTTATTTTATTTTGTTAGTATGTTTGGTTTTGTTCTCCGTCTCCCCCTTGTAGACTGTGAGCCCACTGTTGGGTAGGGACTGTCTCTATACGTTGCCAACTTGGACTTTCCAAGCGCTTAGTCCAGTGCTCTGCACATAGTAAGCGCTCAGTAAATACGATTGATTGATCGATTGATTGAAATAGTCGCCCGGTCCGATTCCTCCATCGAAGGCCTCAAAGACAGTGACTGAAATCAGCCTCCTGTGTGGTTTTCCCAGCCTCACTGGGCAGGCAAGCGAGTAGCTAGGATTCCTTTGTGGGGATTTTGGAGTTTTCCCTAAAGCGGGATTGATTGTCTTTTAGTCTTTTAGACTGTGAGCCCACTGTTGGGTAGGGACTGTCTCTATATGTTGCCAGCTTGTACTTCCCAAGCGCTTAGTCCAGTGCTCTGCACACAGTAAGCGCTCAATAAATACAATTGATTGATTAGGGACCGCCTCTATATGTTGCCAACTTGGACTTCCCAAGCGCTTAGTACAGTGCTCTGCACACAGTAAGCGCTCAATAAATACGATTGATGATGATGATGATGATGTTGGGTAGGGACCGTCTCTGTATGTTGCCAACTTGGACTTCCCAAGCGCTTAGTCCAGTGCTCTGCACACAGTAAGTGCTCAATAAATCCGATTGATTGAGTGATTGATTGATTGATTTGCATTACCCATATTTTCTAGAAAAAAACAGCGTATGCGACGATTTCATCTGCAACTGCGACCGGACCGCGGCCATGTGCTTCGCGGAAGCTCCGTACAACGAGGAATACAAGAGCCTGGACACCAAGAAATACTGCTCCACTCGTTAGGGGGGTCCCGGGGGACCCTCTCTTCCGACCGACTTCCTCACTGCCTCCATTAAAGCATCTCATAGAAAGATCTTACGCTGGGTGACTCTTTCCTCTTGGAAAACTTCCCATGGGGACGGGAGGGAAGGACGGATTAGGAAGGGACACTCTGACCTTGCCTGACCGCGTTCCCGGAGAACCATGACGGGAGACGGGGATGGGGACAATGTGACTGATTTAGACTGTGAGCCCACTATTGGGTAGGGACTGTCTCTATATCATCATCAATCGTATTTATTGAGCGCTTACTGTGTGCAGAGCACTGGACTAAGCGCTTGGGAAGTACAAATTGGCAACATATAGAGACATATATAGTGGGCTCTATATGTTGCCAACTTGTACTTCCCAAGCGCCTAGTACAGTGCTCTGCACACAGTAAGCGCTCAATAAATATGATTGATGATGATGAAGACAATGAGCAGGGCGATGCGGCGTGGCCTAGTAACTAGAACCCAGGCCCGGGAATCAGAAGGACCTGGGTTCATTCATTCATTCATTCATTCATTCATTCATTCATTCAATCGTATTTATTGAGCGCTTACTGTGTGCAGAGCACTGGACTAAGCGCTTGGGAAGTCCAAGTCGGCAACATCTAGAGACGGTCCCTACCCGACAGCGGGCTCACAGTCTAGAAGGGGGAGACAGACAACAAAACCAAACATATTAACAGAATAAAATAAATAGAATAAATATGTACAAGTAAAATAATTTATAAATTTATAATTTAGTAATTGAGTAATTTATAAATAGAGTAAGTAATAGAGTAACAGGGTTCTAATCCTGACTCCTCCACTTGTCTGCGGTTCAACCTGGCATTTTGTACATATTTATTACTCTATTTATTTATTTATTTATTTATTTTACTTGTACATATGGATTCTATTTATTTTATTTTGTTAGTATGTTTGGTTTTGTTCTCTGTCTCCCCCTTTTAGACTGTGAGCCCACTGTTGGGTAGGGACTGTCTCTATATGTTGCCAACTTGGACTTCCCAAGCGCTTAGTACAGTGCTCTGCACACAGTAAGTGCTCAATAAATACGATTGAATGAATGAATGAATCAATGGGTGGGTGGATGAATGAATGGATGGATGGATGGATGGATGGATGGATGGATGGATGGATGGATGGATGGATGGATGAGTGGATGGATGGATGGATGGATGGATGAATGGATGGATGAATGAATGAATGAATGGGTGGATGAATGAATGAGTGGATGGATGGATGGATGGATGGATGGATGAATGGATGGATGGATGGATGGATGAGTGGATGGATGGATGAGTGGATGGATGGATTTATTACTCTATTTTTGACATTATTTATTTATTTTATTTGAACATATTTATTCTATTTATTGTATTTTGTTAATATGTTTTGTTTTGTTCTCTGTCTCCCCCTTCTAGACTGTGAGCCCACTGTTGGGTAGGGACTGTCTCTATATGTTGCCAACTTGTACTCCCCAAGCGCTTAGTCCAGTGCTGTGCACACAGTAAGCGCTCAATAAATACGATTGAATGAATGAATGAATGGATGGATGAATGAATGGATGGATGGATGGATGGATGGATGAATGGGTAGATGAATGAATGAATGAATGAATGGATGGATGGATGGATGGATGGATGGATGAATGAAGAATGAATGAATGGATGGATGGATGGATGGATGGATGAATGAATGAATTCCCGCCTTACCTCCTTCCCTTCCTTCATTCATTCATTCAATCGTATTTATTGAGCCCTTACTGTGTGCAGAGCACTGGACTAGGCGCTTGGGAGGTACAATTTGGCAACATAGAGAGACAGTCCCTACCCAACAGCAGGCTCACAGTCTAGAAGAGTCCCCATCCCCCCTGCCTTACATCCTTCCCCTCCCCACAGCACCATTTATTTATTTTACTTGTACATATTTATTCTATTTATTTTATTTGGTGTATCTGTTTTGTTTTGTCGTCTGTCTCCCCCTTCTAGACTGTGAGCCTGCTGTTGGGTGGGGACCGTCTCTGCGTGTTGCCAACTTGTACTTCCAAAGCGCTTAGTACAGTGCTCTGCACACAGTAAGCGCTCAATATATGTTGCCAGTGCTCTGCACACAGTGGGCGCTCAATAAATACGATTGAATGAATGAATGAATGAATCCCCCCCGCCTTACCTCCTTCCCCTCCCCACAGCACCTGTATAAATGTATATATGTTTGTACGAATTTATTACTCCATTTATTTATTTTACTTGTACACATTCTATTTTATTTGGTTTATATGTTTTGTTTTGTCGTCTGTCTCCCCCTTCTAGACTGTGAGCCCACTGTTGGGTAGGGACCGTCTCTAGATGTTGCCAACTTGGACTTCCCAAGCGCTTAGCATATTGCTGTGCACACAGTAAGCGCTCAATAAATACGATTGAATGAATGAATGAATGAATATACATTGCAAACTTGTACTTCCCAAGCGCTTAGTACAGGGCTCTACACACAGTAAGTGCTCAATAAATATGATTGAATGAATGAATGAATCCCCCCTGCCGTACCTCCTTCCCTTCCCCACAGCACCTGTATATATGTATATGTGTTTGTATGTATTTATTACTCCATTTATTTATTTTACTTGTACATATTTTATTTATTTTACTTGGTTTATATGTTTTGTTTTGTTGTCCGTCTCCCCCTTCTAGACTGTGAGCCCACTGCTGGGTAGGGACCATCTCTATATGTTGCCAACTTGTACTCCCCAAGTGCTTAGTCCAGTGCTCTGCACACAGTAAGCGCTCTATAAATACAATTGAATGAATGAATGAATGAATGGATGGATGGATAGATGGATGGATGAATGGATGGTTGAATGGATGAATGAATGGATGGATGAATGGATGAGTGTATGAATGAATGGATGGACGGATGGATGGATGGATGGATGGATGGATGGATGGATGGATGGATTGATGGATGAGTGGATGGATGGATTTATTACTCTATTTATTTTTGATTTATTACTCTATTTATTTAGTTCATTGGTACATATGTATTCTATTCATTTTATTTTGTTAATATGTTTTGTTTTGTTCTCTGTCTCCCCCTTCTAGACTGTGAGCCCACTGTTGGGTAGGGACCGTCTCTATATGTTGCCGACTTGTACTCCCCAAGTGCTTAGTCCAGTGCTCTGCACACAGTAAGTGCTCAATAAATACGATTGAATGAATGGATGGATGGATGGATGGATGGATGAATGAATGAATCAATCAATCAATCGTATTTATTGAGTGCTTACTGTCTGCAGAGCACTGTACTAAGCGCTTGGGAAGTCCAAGTTGGCAACATATATAGTCCCTACCCAACAGTGGGCTCACAGTCTAAATCAATCAATCAATCAATCGTATTTATTGAGCGCTTACTGTGTGCAGAGCACTGGACTAAGCGCTTGGGAAGTCCAAGTTGGCAACATATAGAGACAGTCCCTACCCAACAGTGGGCTCACAGTCTAAAAGGGGGAGACAGAGAACAAAACCAAACATACTAACAAAATAAAATAAATAGAATAGATGTGTACAAGTAAAATAAATAAATAAATAAATAGGGTAATAAATATGTACAAACACATATACATACATACAGGTGCTGTGGGGAAGGGAAGGAAGTAAGATGGGGGGATGGAGAGGGGGACGAGGGGGAGAGGAAGGAAGGGGCTCAGTCTGGGAAGGCCTCCTGGAGGAGGTGAATGGATGGATGAATGGGTAGATGAATGAATGACTGAATGAATGGGTGGAGGGATGAATGAAAGAATCAATCAATCGGGATGGATGGATGGATGGATGGATGGATGGATGGATGGATGGATGGATGGATGGATGGATGGATGGATGGATGGATGGATGGATGGATGGATGGATGGATGGATGGATGGATGGATGGATGGATGGATGGATGGATGGATGGATGGATGGATGGATGGATGGATGGATGGATGGATGGATGGATGGATGGATGGATGGATGGATGGATGGATGGATGGATGGATGGATGGATGGATGGATGGATGGATGGATGGATGGATGGATGGATGGATGGATGGATGGATGGATGGATGGATGGATGGATGGATGGATGGATGGATGGATGGATGGATGGATGGATGGATGGATGGATGGATGGATGGATGGATGGATGGATGATGAGCGAGCCCCTTCCGGCAGGAGGAGCAGGGTTCGCCGGGAGGGGAACCACGTGGCAGTATTGACTTCTCCCCGTCACGTGACCCCCTAAGCCCGCCTCCTCCCCCGCCCTCCCTTTCGCGCGCCAGTCTCGTGGCCGTGACGTCACACTGGGCCCCGCCTAAACGGATCCGGGGAGGCGATTGGTTGGGGCGTTGCACGTGACCCTCTCTTCTCCTTCTGATTGGCGGGCGCGGCCCTCCCCCTCCCCCCCTCCCCCCCGGCCCGCCGTTCCCGCCCTGCCCCGCTGAGGTGAGGCGGCCTCCGGGCTGAGGGGATTTCGCTCTGAAGCCTCGTGTTGAATAATAATAATAATAATAATAATAATGATGGTATTTGTTAAGCGCTTACTATGTGCCAAGCACTGTTCTAAGCGCTGAGGGGGGGGATACAAGGTGATGAGGTTGTCCCCCCTGGGGCTCACATTTTTCATCCCCATTTTACAGATGAGGGAACTGAGGCCCAGAGAATAATAATAATAATGGTGTTTGTTAAGCGCTTACTATGTGCCAAGCACTGTTTTAAGCGCTGGGGAGATACAAGGTGATGAAGTTGTCCCCCGTGGGGCTCATAGTCTTCATCCCCATTTTACAGATGAGGGAACTGAGGCACAGAGAATAATAATAATATGATGGTATTTGTTAAGCGCTTACTATGTGCCAAGCACTGTTCTAAGCGCTGAGGGAGATACCAGGTGATGAGGTTGTCCCCCATAGGGCTCACAGTCTTCATCCCCATTTTACAGATGAGGGAACTGAGGCCCAGAGAATAATAATAATGATGATGGCATTTGTTAAGCGCTTACTATGTGCCAAGCACTGTTCTTATTGCTGGGGGAGATACAAGGTAATCAGGTTGTCACCCGTGGGGCTCACAGTCTTCATCCCCATTTTACAGATGAGGGAACTGAGGCCCAGAGAATAATAATAATGATAATGATATTTGTTAAGCACTTACTATGTGCAAAGCACTGTTCTAAGCACTGAGGGAGATACCAGGTGATGAGGTTGTCCCCCATTGGGCTCACAGTCTTCATCCCCATTTTACAGATGAAGGAACTGAGGCCCAGAGAATAATAACAACGATGATGGTATTTGTTAAGCGCTTACTATGTGCGTAGCGCTGTTCTAAGCGCTGGGGAGGTTACAAGGTGATCAGGTTGTCCCCCGTGGGGCTCACAGTCTTCATCCCCATTTTACGGATGAGGGAACTGAGGCCCAGAGAATAATAATAATGATGATGATATTTGTTAAGCGCTTACTATGTGCAAAGTACTGTTCTAGCGCTGGGGGAGATACAAGGTGATGAAGTTGTCCCTCATGGGGCTCACAGTCTTCATCCCCATTTTACAGATGAAGGAACTGAGGCCCAGAGAATAATAATAACAATGATGGTATTTGTTAAGCGCTTACTGTGTGCAAAGCACTGGGGAGATACAAGGCCATCAGCTTGTCCCACGGGGGGCTCACTGTCTTCATCCCCATTTTACAGATGAGGGAACTGAGGCCCAGAGAATAATAATAATAATAATAATGGTGTTTGTTAAGCACTTACAATGTGCCAAGCACTGTTTTAAGCGCTGGGGAGATACAAGGTGATGAGGTTGTCCCACGGGGGGCTCACAGTCTTCATCCCCATTTTACTGATGAGGTAACTGAGCCCCAGAGAATAATAATAATGATGATGGCATTTATTACGCACTTACTATGTGCAAAGCACTGTTCTAAGCGCTGGGGAGGTTACCCCATGGGGGGCTCACAGTCTTCATCCCCATTTTACAGATGAAAGAACTGAGGCCCAGAGAATAATAATAACGATGATGGTATTTGTTAAGCACTTAGTATGTGCAAATCGCTGTTCTAAGCGCTGGGGAGATATAAGGTGATCAGGTTGTTCCCTGTGGGGCTCACAGTCTTCATCCCCATTTTACGGATGAGGGAACTGAGGCCCAGAGAATAATAATAATGATGATGGTATTTGTTAAGCGCTTACTATGTGCAAAGTACTGTTCTAAGCGCTGGGGGAGATACAAGGTGATGAAGTTGTCCCTCGTGGGGCTCACAGTCTTCATCCCCATTTTACAGATGAAGGAACTGAAGCCCAGAGAATAATAATCACGATGATGGTATTTGTTAAGCACTTACTGTGTGCAAAGCACTGGGGAGATACAAGGCCATCAGGTTGTCCCACGGGGGGCTCACAGTCTTCATCCCCATTTTACTGATGAGGTAACTGAGCCCCAGAGAATAATAATAATGATGATGGCATTTATTAAGCGCTTACTATGTGCAAAGCACTGTTCTAAGCGCTGGGGAGGTTACAAGGTGATCAGGTTGTCCCATGGGGGGCTCACAGTCTTAATCGCCATTTTCCAGATGAGGGAACTGAGGCCCAGAGAAGTGAAGTGACTTGCCCAAAGTCACCCAGCTGACCGTTGGAGGAGTCAGGATTTGAACCCATGACCTCTGACTCCAAAGCCCATGCTCTTTCCCTAACAAAGTGCTTACTATGTGCCAGGCGCTGTATTAAGCAGCGTGGCTCAGTGGAAAGAGCCTGGGCTTAGGAGTCAGAGGTCATGGGTTCAAATCCCGGCTCCGCCACTTGTCAGCTGTGTGACTTTGGGCAAGTCACTTCACTTCTCTGGGCTTCAGTGTATTTATTTTATTTTGTTAGTATGTTTGGTTTTGTTCTCTGTCTCCCCCTTTTAGACTGTGAGCCCACTGTTGGGTAGGGACTGTCTCTATATATTGCCAACTTGGACTTCCCAAGCGCTTAGTCCAGTGCTCTGCGCACAGTAAGCGCTCAATAAATACGATTGATTGATCGATTGATTCAGTGACCTCATCTGGAAAACGGGGATGAAGACTGTGAACCCCGTGTGGGACAACCTTATAACCTCCCCAGCGCTTAGAACAGTGCTTTGCACATAGTAAGCGCTTAATAAATGCCATCATAAAGCTAATCAGGGTAGCCACAGTCCATGTCCCACATTGGGCTCATGCTCTTAATCCCCCCTTTTTTTTTTTTACAGGTAAGCACAGAGAAGTTAAGTGCCTTGCCCAAGGCCGCACAGCAGACAAGTGGCAGAGCTGGGATTAGAAACCAGGTCTTTCTGATTCCGAGGCCTGGGCTCTTTCCACTAGACCAATCAATCAATCAATCAATCGTATTTATTGAGCGCTTACTGTGTGCAGAGCACTGTACTAAGCGCTTGGGAAGTATAAGTTGGCAACAAGACTGTGAGAATAGAATAAATATGTACAAATAAAATAAATAGAGTAATAAATCCGTACAAACATATATACATATATACAGGTGCTGTGGGGAGGGGAAGGAGGTAAGGCCCGGGGGGGGATGAAGGAGGAGGCTCAGTCTGGGAAGGCCTCCTGGAGGAGGTGAGCTTTTTTTTATCAAGTAATTCAATCGTATTAAGTACTGAGATGTGAGTTTTTGCTAAATTGGAGGAGTTTTGCAGTACTTTTGCTGAGGGCCCTGCAGTTTCTATTAATACCGATTTGTTTTAGAGGTCAGCCCGCCTTATTAAATCCCCCTTTTAGACTGTGAGCCCACTGTTGGGTAGGGACTGTCTCTATATGTTGCCAATTTGTACTTCCCAAGCGCTTAGTACAGTGCTCTGCACATAGTAAGCGCTCAATAAATACGATTGATGATGAACAAGACCACACTGCTTCTCGACATGTTTGCTTCGTGGATACCTCCGCCGTCTACACTGAGAGGATAGGGATGGCACAGCGCTCATTTTCTATGGATTTTATTTTTCTCCCTCCTCCCAGGTTGAGTTGTCTGTCGGAAATTTTCCCTGAGGATTTCTCCAGCCAGCAATTCCCGGGGGAAAAAATGTCCTAATGGCAGTTTTGTATCTGAAATCGAGTAAGAAATCTCCGGAAAGAAACAGGGCCCAGCGCCTAATCCTGTGACCACGCGACTTCCACATCAGAACTTGAGAAGCGGATCTAGTTTGCTTCGAAAAATGTAGCTAGTAAGTGACCCTTCAATCAATCAATCAATCAATCGTATTTATTGAGCGCTTACTGTGTGCAGAGCACTGGACTAAGCGCTTGGGAAGTCCAAGTTGGCAACATATAGAGACGGTCCCTACCCAACAGTGGGCTCACAGTCTAAAAGGGGGATTTAATAAGGCGGTCTGACCTCTAAAACAAATCGGTATTAATAGAAACTGCAGGGCCCTCAGCAAAAGTACTGCAAAACTCCTCCAATTTTGCAAAAACTCACATCTCAGTACTTAATAAATATGATTGAATTAATTGATAAATAAAGCTCACCTCCTTCAGGAGGCCTTCCCAGACTGAGCCCCCTCCTTCATCCTCCCCGCCTTACCTCCTTCCCCTGCCCACAGCACCTGTATATATGTATGTATGTTTGTACGGATATATTTCTCTTTATTTTATTTGTACATATTTATTCTATTTATTTTATTTTGTTAATACGTTTTGTTGTCTGTCTCCCCCTTCTAGACTGTGAGCCCGCTGTTGGGTAGGGACCGTCTCTCTATGTTGCCAACTTGGACTTCCCAAGCGCTTAGTACAGTGCTCTGCACACAGTAAGCGCTCAATAAATACGACTGAATTGAATCCCCACTGTACAGGTGAGGTAACAGAGGCACGGAAGCGAATTGACTTATCCAAGGTCACACAGCGGATATTTAATGAGCGTCTACTGCATGCAGATCACTGTTCTTAGAGCTTGGGAATGTATAATATAGCAGATTTGGTAGTCACGTTCCCTACCCATAAGGAACTTACAGTTTATTCAATCCATCAATCAATCAATCGTATTTATTGAGCGTATTTATTTATTCCTGCTGACTCTGGATTGCACAGTGTCAGACAGATACGTATTATAAAATAAATGTCTCACCCTACCTCCTTCCCCTCCCCACAGCACCTGTATATATATATTTGTACAGGCTAATTACTCTATTTATTTTACTTGTACATATTTACTATTTATTTTGTTAATGATGTGCACACAGCTTTAATTCTATTTGTTCTGACGATTTTGACACCTGTCTCCATGTTTTGTCTGTCTCCCCCTTCTAGACTGTGAGCCCGTCGTTGCGTAGGGACCGTCTCTATAGATTGCCAACTTGGACATCCCAAGCGCTTAGTCCAGTGCTCTGCACACAGTAAGCGCTCCATAAACACGATTGAATTGAATCCCCATTGTACAGGTGAGGTAACAGACGCACAGAAGCGAAGTGACTTATCCAAGGTCACACAGCGGATATTTAATGAGCGTCTACTGCATGCAGATCACTGTTCTTAGAGCTTGGGAATGTATAATATAGCTGATTTGGTAGTCACGTCCCCTACCCACAAGGAGCTTACAGTTTATTCAATCAATCAATCAATCAATCGTATTTATTGAGCGTATTTATTTATTCCTGCTGACTCTGGATTGCACAGTGTCAGACAGATACGTATTATAAAACAAATGTCTCGCCCTCCCTCCTTCCCCTCCCCACAGCACCTGTACATATATATATTTGCACAGGTTAATTACTCTATTTATTTTACTTGTACATATTTAGTACAGTGCTCTGCACATAGTAAGCGCTCAATAAATACGATTGATGATGATATTTACTATTTATTTTGTTAATGATGTGCACGCAGCTTTAATTCTATTTGTTCTGACGATTTTGACACCTGTCTCCCTGTTTTGTTTTGCTGTCCGTCTCCCCCTTCTAGCCTGCGAGCCCGTCGCTGGGTCCGGGACCGTCTCTAGACGTTACCGACTTGGACTTCCCAAGCGCTTAGTCCGGTGCTGTGCACACAGCGAGCGCTCAACAAATACGGCTGAATGAATTAATAAATTTTAAAAATGACGGCCGTGGACGCAAGCGCTGTGGGATTGAGGATGGGGTGAGCGGAGGGACGGATTCAGAGGCAAGGACGGCGCAGGAGGGAGCGGGAGGAGAGGCCAAGAGGGCTTCGGCAGAGAAGATCTTGTGGAGAATATGTGATTTTAAGAAGCTTTGAAGGTGGGGAGAGTGGTGGTCTGTATCTCGCAACTGTAACTTGTCTATATCCCAGTGCTCAGAACGGCGTTTATAATAATAATAATAATAATAATAATGTTGGTATTTGTTAAGCGCTTACGATGTGCAAAGCACTGTTCTAAGCACTTACCAAATACAATCATTATGATGATGGTACTGACGATCATAACAATAATACTAATAATGATGGTGTTTGTTAAGCGCTTACTATGCCCCAAGCAATCAATCAGTCAATCAGTCGTATTTACTGAGCGCTTACTTTGTGCAGAGCACTGGACTAAGGCGCTTGGGAAGTACAAGAGAAGCAGCGTGGCTCAGTGGAGAAGAGCCCGGGCTTTGGAGTCAGAGGTCATGGGTTCAAACCCCGGCTCCGCCAATTGTCAGCTGTGTGACTTTGGGCAAGTCACTTCACTTCTCTGGGCCTCAGTTACCTCATCTGTAAAATGGGGATTGAGACTGTGAGCCCCATGTGGGACAACCTTGTAACCTCCCCAGCGCTTAGAACAGTGCTTTGCATGTAGTAAGCGCTTAATAAATGCCATTATTATCATTATTATTATTATTATTACAAGTTGGCAACATATAGAGACAGGCCCTACCCAACAGTGGGCTCACAGTCTGAAAGGGGGAGACAGAGAACAAAACCAAACATACTAACAAAGCACTGTTCTAAGTGTTGGGGTAATAATAATAATAATAATAATAATGACATTTATCAAGCCCTTACTGTGTGCAAAGCACTGTTCTGAGCGCTGGGGAGGTTACAAGGTGATCAGGTTGTCCCCCGTGGGGCTCCCAGTCTTCATCCCCATTTTACAGATGAGGTCACTGAGGCCCAGAGAATAATAATAATAATGATGGTGTTTGTTAAGCCCTTACTATGTGCCAAGCACTGTTCTAACTGTTGGGGTAATAATAATAATAATGATGGCATTTATCAAGCCCTTACTACGTGCAAAGCACTGTTCTGAGCGCTGGGGAGGTTACAAGGTGATCAGGTTGTCCCCTGTGGGGCTCCCAGTCTTCATCCCCATTTTACAGGTGAGGTCACTGAGGCCCAGAGAATAATAATAATAATAATAATGATGATGGCATTTATTAAGCGCTTACTATGTGCCAAGCACTATTCTAAGTGCTGGGGTAATTAATAATAATGATAATGGCATTTATTAAGCCCTTACTATGTGCAAAGCACTGTTCTGAGCGCTGGGGAGGTTACAAGGTGATCAGGTTGTCCCATGTGGGGCTCACAGTCTTCATCCCCATTTTACAGGTGAGGTCACTGAGGCCCAGGGAATAATAATAATAATGATGATGATGGCATTTATTAAGTGCTTACTATGTGCCAAGCACCGTTCTAAGTGTTGGGGTAATAATGGCATTTATTAAGCCCTTACTATGTGCAGAGCACTGTTCTGAGCGCTGGGGAGGCTACAAGGTGATCAGGTTGTCCCCCGTGGGGCTCCCAGTCTTCATCCCCATTTTACAGATGAGGTCACTGAGGCCCAGAGAATAATAATAATAATGATGATGGCATTTATTAAGCACTTACTATGTGCCAAGCACTGTTCTAAGTGTTGGGGTAATAATAATAATGGCATTTATTAAGCCCTTACTATGTGCAAAGCACTGTTCTGAGTGCTGGGGAGGTTACAAGGTGATCAGGTTGTCCCACGCGGGGCTCCCAGTCTTCATCCCCATTTTACAGATGAGGTCACTGAGGCCCAGAGAATAACAATAATAATGATGGCATTTATTAAGCACTTACTATGTGCCAAGCACTGTTCGAAGCATTGGGGAGGTTACAAGATGATCAGGTTGTCCCACGTGGGGCTCCCAGTCTTCATCCCCATTTTACAGATGAGGTCACTGAGGCCCAGAGAATAATAATAATAATGATGGCATTTATTAAGCACTTACTATGTGCCAAGCGCTGTTCTAAGCGCTGGGGAGGTTACAAGGTGATCAGGTTGTCCCCTAGGAGGCTCACAGTCTTCATCCCCATTTTACAGACGAGGTCACTGAGGCCCAGAGAAGTGAAGTGACTTGCCCAAAGTCACCCAGCTGACAAACGGCGAAGCTGGGATTTGAACCCATGACCTCTGATTCCAAAGCCCGGGCCCTTTCCACTGAGCCACGCTGCTTCTCTGGTAGTTACGGGGTAATAATAATAATGATGGCATTTGTTAAGCGCTTACTATGTGCAAAGCACTGTTCTAAGCGCTGGGGAGGTTACAAGGGGATCAGGTTGTCCCACGGGGGGCTCACAGTCTTAAACCCCATTTTCCAGATGAAGTAACTGAGGCCCAGAGAAGTGAAGTGACTTACCCAAAGTCACACAGCTGACAGTGGGGGGAGCCGGGACTTGAACCCATGACCTCTGACTCCAAAGCCCGGGCTCTTTCCACTGAGCCCTTCAAGACTGTGAGCCCACTGTTGGGTAGGGACCGTCTCTCTACGTTGCCGACTTGGACTTCCCAAGCGCTCTGCACACAGTAAGCGCTCAATCAATCAATCAATCGTATTTATTGAGCGCTTACTGTGTGCAGAGCACTGTACTAAGCGCTTGGGAAGGACAAGTTGGCACAGCGGATGAAAGAAACAGGTCCTCGGCTCAGCCTGAGTTGCCAGCCAGGGAACGGGAGTACTCGTGTGACACGTCAATCCCTCGGTGGTATTTTCTGAGCGCTTACTGTAAACAAAGCACTGTGCTAAGCGCTTGGGAGGGCACGATCCAACAGAATTGGCAGGCTCGTTCCCTGCCCATAACGAGCTGTCAATCAATCAATCAATCAATCAATCGTATTTATTGAGCGCTTACTATGTGCAGAGCACTGTACTAAGCGCTTGGGAAGTACAAATTGGCATCACATAGAGACAGTCCCTACCCAACAGTGGGCTCACAGTCTAAAAGGGGGAGATCTAGACAGAGAGACGTTAATAGAGGTAAATAATTTCGAATATATAAGCAGCGTGGCTCAGTGGAAAGAGCCCGGGCTTTGGAGTCGGAGGTCAGGGGTTCAAATCCCGGCTCCGCCACTTCAATCAATCAGTCAGTCGTATTTATTGAGCGCTTACTGTGTGCAGAGCACTGGACTAAGCGCTCGGGAAGTCCAAGTTGGCAACATCTAGAGACGGTCCCTACCCAACAGCGGGCTCACAGTCTATCAGGGGGCGTGACAGGTGACACACACTTCATCATCATCATCATCAATCGTATTTATTGAGCGCTCACTGTGTGCGGAGCACTGGACTAAGCGCTCGGGAAGTCCAAGTTGGCAACATCTAGAGACGGTCCCTACCCAACAGCGGGCTCACAGTCTATCAGGGGGCGTGACAAGTGACACACACTTCATCATCACCATCATCAATCGTATTTATTGAGCGCTCACTGTGTGCGGAGCACTGGACTAAGCGCTTGGGAAGTACAAATTGGCAACATAGAGAGACGGTCCCCACCCAACAGTGGGCTCACACTTGTCAGCTGTGTGACTTGGGGCGAGTCACTTCACATCTCCGGGCCTCAGTTCCCTCATCTGTCAAATGGGGATGAAGACTGGGAGCCCCCCGTGGGACAACCTGATCACCTTGTAGCCTCCCCAGCGCTTAGAACAGTGCTTTGCACATAGTAAGCGCTTAATAAATGCCATTATTATTTAATGGTACGACTGAATGAATGAGCCACGCTGCTTCTCTGGAAGTTACGGGGTACGTACACGGTAATCAGGTTGGCCCCCCGTGGGGCTCCCAGTCTTCATCCCCATTTGACAGGTGAGGGAACTGAGGCCCAGAGAAGTGACTTGCCCAAGGTCACCCAGCAGACAAGTGGCGGAGCCGGGATTAGAACGGTGCTCTGCACACGGTAAGCGCTCAATAAATACCATTGATTGATTGATTGATTGATTAGGATGCATGACCTTTAGAGTCCCAGGCCGGTGCTCTACCAAGCGCTTAGTACAGTGCTCTGCACATAGTAAGCGCTCAATAAATACGATTGATGATGATGATGATGCTCTATCCACTAGGCCATGCTGCTTCTCCGTAAAGCTCAGTACGACTGATTACTACAAGTCCCCACGCTGGAAGGTATTGGGTCTGGGGTCTAGGAGATCCTGTATATATGTATAATAATGATGGCATTTATTAAGCGCTTACTATGTGCAAAGCACTGTTCTAAGCGCTGGGGAGGTTACAAGGTAATCAGGCTCACAGTCTTCATCCCCATTTTCCAGATGAGGTACCTGAGGCCCAGAGACTAATAATAATAATAATAATTATAATTATAATGGCATTTGTTAAGCGCTTACTATGTGCAGAGCACTGTTCTAAGCGCTGGGGGTGGATACAAGGTGATCAGGTTGTCCCACATGGGGCTCCCAGTCTTCATCCCCATTTTCCAGATGAGGGAACCGAGGCTCAGAGAAGTGAAGTGACTTGCCCAAGGTCACACAGCAGACAGGTGGCAGAGCCGGGATTCGAACGCATGATCTCTGACTCCAAAGCCCGGGCTCTTTCCACTGAGCCACAATGTATATATGTTTGTACATATTTATTACTCTATTTATTTATCTTGTACCTATCCATTCTATTTATTTTATTTTGTTAATATGTTCGGTTTTGTTGTCTGTCTCCCCCTTTTAGACTGTGAGCCCACTGTTGGGTAGGGACCGTCTCTAGATGGTGCCAACTTGGACTTCCCAAGCGCTTAGTACAGTGCTCTGCACACAGTAAGCGCTCAATAAATACGATTGATTGACGAATGAATGAATGAATTACTCTATTTTATTTGTACATATTTATTCTATTTATTTTATTTTGTTAATATGTTCGGTTTTGTTCTCTGCCTCCCCCTTCTAGCCTGTGAGCCCGCTGTTGGGTAGGGACCGTCTCTAGATGTTGCCAACTTGGATTTCCCAAGTGCTTAGTCCAGTGCTCTGCACACAGTAAGCGCTCAATAAATACGATTGATTGATTGACGAATGAATGAATGAATTACCCTGTTTTACTTGTACATATTTATTCTATTTATTTTATTTTGTTAATAGGTTTGGCTTTGTTGTCTGTCTCCCCCTTCTAGCCTGTGAGCCCACTGTTGGGTAGGGACCGTCTCTAGATGTTGCCAACTTGGATTTCCCAAGCGCTTAGTACAGTGCTCTGCACACAGTAAGCGCTCAATAAATACGATTGATTGATTGACGAATGAATGAATGAATTACTCTATTTTACTTGTACATATTTATTCTATTTATTTTATTTTGTTAATAGGTTTGGCTTTGTTGTCTGTCTCCCCCTTAGAGAAGCAGTGTGGCTCAGTGGAAAAAGCACGGGCTTTGGAGTCAGAGGTCATGGGTTCAAATCCCGGCTCCACCACTTGTCAACTGTGTGACTTTGGGCAAGTCACTTAACTTCTCTGGGCCTCAGTTCCCTCATCTGTAAAATGGAGATGAAGACTGTGAGCCCCACGTGGGACAACCTGATCACCTTGTAAATTCCCCAGCGCTTAGAACAGTGCTCTGCACATAGTAAGCGCTTAATAAATGCCATTATTATTATTAATAAATACGATTGATTGACGAATGAATGAATGAATTACTCTATTTTACTTGTACATATTTATTCTATTTATTTTATTTTGTTAATAGGTTTGGCTTTGTTGTCTGTGTCCCCCTTCTAGACTGTGAGCTCGCTGTTGGGTAGGGACCGTCCCTAGATGTTGTCAACTTGGACTTCCCAAGCGCTTAGTCCAGTGCTCTGAACACAGTAAGCGATCAATAAATATGATTGAATGAATGAATAAATGAATGAGCCCCCTCCTTCCTCTCCCCCCCATCCCCCCAGCCTTACCTCCTTCCCCATCAATAAATATGATTGAATGAATGAATAAATGTATGAGCCCCCTCCTTCCTCTCCCCCCATCCCTCCAGCCTTACTTCCTTCCCCTCCCCACAGCACCTGTATATATGTATATATGTTTGTACGCATTTATTACTCTATTTATTTTATTTGTACGTATTTATTCTATTTATTTTATTTTGTTAATATGTTTTTTGTTTTGTTCTCTGTCTCCCCCTTCTAGCCTGTGAGCCCGCTGTCGGGTAGGGACCGGCTCTAGATGTTAACTTGGACTTCCCAAGCGCTTAGTCCAGTGCTCTGCACACAGTAAGCGCTCAATAAATACGACTGAATGAATGAATGAGCCGTCCTCTCCCAAGAACTTCTTCTTATTAATAGTACGAATTGTGGTCTTCATTTAGCTTTAATTCTGTTTCTTCTGACGACTCGACACCCGTCCACATGTTTTGTTTTGTTGTCCGTCTCTCCCTTCTAGACTGCGAGCCCGCTGTCGGGTAGGGACCGTCTCTAGACGTTGCCGACTTGGACTTCCCAAGCGCTTAGTCCAGTGCTCTGCACACAGTAAGCGCTCAATAAATCCGATTGATTGATTGATTGATTGATTGAGTGCGGCCTTCTCTTCCTGAGCTGGGCCCGGTGAGGCTCCGGTCACTGAGGGATGATGAGGGGCAGCAGTTCTCCGCAGCGGGAATTGATTTTCAGAGCTGCGAGCTGGTCTGATCGCGTGGGCCCGATGTTTACGATGGCGATGGGCAGCTTCTTCTCGTGGGCAGCGAGAATGAACCTGTAACCGGAATATACCTGCGGGGGACAGGAGTGGATAATAATAATAATAACAATAACAATCATAATAATAATAATGATGATGATGATAATAATAATAATGTTGGCATTTGTTAAGCGCTTACTCTATGCAAAGCACTGTTCTAAGCCCTGGGGAGGTTACAAGGTGATCAGGTTGTCCCACGGGGGGCTCACAGTCTTAATCCCCATTTTACAGATGAGGTCACTGAGGCACAGAGAAGTGACTTGCCCAAAGTCACACAGCTAACAAGTGGCGGAGCCGGGGTTTGAACCCCTGACCTCTGACTCCAAAGCCCGGGCTCTCTCCACTGAGCCACGCTGCTTCTCTATGTCTGTTGTATGTTATATGGCTGACTGTTATAGGGAATATGTCTGTTATAGTCTTATATAATAATAATGTTGGCATTTATTAAGCGCTTACTATGTGCAAAGCACTGTTCTAAGCCCTGGGGAGGTTACAAGGTGATGAGGTTGTCCCACGGGGGGCTCACAGTCTTAATCCCCATTTTACAGATGAGGGAACTGAGGCACAGAGAAGTGAAGTGACTTGCCCAAGGTCACACAGCAGACATGTGGCGGAGCTGGGGTTTGAACCCATGACCTCTGACTCCAAAGCCCGAGCTCTTTTCCACTGAGCCACGCTGCTTCTCTATGTCTGTTATATGGCTGACTGTCATAGGGAATATGTCTGTTATATTCTTATATAATAATAATGTTGGCATTTATTAAGCACTTACTATGTGCAAAGCACTGTTCTAAGCCCTGGGGAGGTTACAAGGTGACCAGGTTGTCCCACGGAGGGCTCACAGTCTTAATCCCCATTTTACAGATGAGGGAACTGAGGCTCCGAGAAGTTAAGTGACTTGCCCAAGGTCACACAGCAGACATGTGGCGGAGCCAGGATTTGAACCCATGGCCTCTGACTCCAAAGCCCGGGCTCTCTCCACTGAGCGATGCTGCTTCTCTATGCCTGTTATATGTTATATGGCTGACTGTTATAGGGAATATGTCTGTTATATTCTTATTATAATAATAATAGTAATAATAATGATGGCATTTATTAAGCGCTTACTATGTGCAAAGCACTGCTCTAAGCGCTAGGGAGGTTACAAGGTGATTCATTAATTCATTCACTCAATCGTATTTATTGAGCGCTTACTGTGTGCAGAGCACTGGACTAAGCGCTTGGGAAGCACAAGTCGGCAACATCTAGAGACGGTCCCTACCCAACAGCGGGCTCACGGGCTAGAAGGGGGAGACGGACAACAAAACCAAACATATTAACAAAATAAAATAAATAGAATAAATATGTACAAGTAAAATCAATGAATAGAGTAATAAATCTGTACAAACATATATACAGGTGCTGTGGGGAGGGGAAGGATTCATTCAATCGTATTTATTGAGCGCTTACTGTGTGCAGAGCACTGGACTAAGCGCTTGGGAAGTCCAAGTTGGCAACATCTAGAGACGGTCCCTACCCGACAGTGGGCTCACAGTCTAGAAGGGGGAGACAGAGAACAAAACATATTAACAAAATGAAATAAATAGAATATGTACAAATAAAATAGAGTAATAAATATGTACAAAGATATATCCAGGTGCTGTGGGGAGGGGAAGGAGGTAAGACGGGGGGGATGGGGAGGGCGAGGAGGGGGAGAGGAGATGAGGTTGTCTCCCGTGGGGCTCACAGTCTTCATCCCCATTTTACAGATGAGGGAACTGAGGCCCAGAGAAGTGAAGTGACTTGCCCCAAGTCACACAGCTGACATTGTTAGTATTATCGTTATTCATTCATTCATATTTATTGAGCGCTTACTGTGTGCAGAGCACTGGACTAAGCGCTTGGGAAGTCCAAGTCGGCAACATAGAGAGACGGTCCCTACCCAACAGCGGGCTCACAGTCTTGAAGGGGGAGACAGACGACGAAACCAAACATATTAACAAAATAAAATAAATAGAATAACTATGTACAAATAAAATCAATCAATAAATAGAGTAATAAATCCATACAAAACCAAACATATAAACAAAATAAAATAGAATAAATATGTACAAATAAAATCAATAAATAGAGTAATAAATCCGTACAAACATATATACATATATACAGGTGCTGTGGGGAGGGGAAGGCTTCACACAGCTGACGACTGGTGGAGCCGGAATTTGAACCCATGACCTCTGACTCCAAAGCCCGGGCTCTTTCCACTGAGCCACGCTGCCACGCTTTATTGAGCGCTTACTGTGTGCAGAGCACTGTACTAAGCGCTTGGGGAGTGCAATTCAGCAAAAGATAGAGGCAATCCCTACCCAGCAACGGGCTCCCAGTCTAGAAGGGGGAGACGGACAAGGAAACAAGACAAGTAACAGGCATCAATCTTGGATTCTTGAAAGGGAATTCCCTTTCCCTTCTTCCCTCCACTTCAAAAAAAAAAAAAAGTATTAAGCGCTTACTATGTGCCAAGCACTGTTCTAAGCGCTGGGGTAGATACAAAGTGATCAGGTTGTCCCACGTGGGGCTCACAGTCTTCATCCCCATTTTCCAGATGAGGGAACTGAGGCCCAGAGAAGTGAAGTAGCTTGCCCAAAGTCACCCAGCTGACAAGTGGCAGAGCCGGGATTTGAACCCATGACCTCTGACTCCAAAGCCCGGGCTCTTTCCACTGAGCCGCGCTGCTTCCCAGCATGTTCAAGGAACTCCCTTGGGGTCTTCCTCAAGGCAGTAAAAGTCAAAAGGTCCCCAGAGAAGTGAAATGACTCACCCAAGGTCACACAGCAGGCCAGTGGCGGGGCGGGATTAGAACCCGTGACTTTCTGGCTCCCAGGCCCGGCCTCTACTTCCCCCACTTCTTTGGGCCTCAGTTCCCTCATCTGGACAATGGGAGTTAAGAGTGTGAGCCCATAAGCGCTTAGTACAGTGCTGTGCACACAGTAAGCGCTCAATAAATACGATTGATTGATTGATGTGGGACAGGGATTGTGTCCAACGTGATAAACTTGTATCTACCCCGGTGCTTCGAACAGTGCCTGGCACATAGTAGGTGCTCAACAAGTACCATAACGATAATACTAACAATGTCAGCTGGGTGACTTGGGGCAAGTCACTTCACTTCTCTGGGCCTCAGTTCCCTCATCTGTAAAATGGGGATGAAGACTGGGAGCCCCACGGGGGACAACCTCATCTCCACTCCTCCTCCTCCTCCTCCCCACAGCACCTGTATATATGTATATATGTTTGTACGGATTTATTACTCGATTGATTGATTTTATTTGTACATTTTTATTCTATTTATTTTATTTGGTTAATATATTTTGTTGTCCGTCTCCCCCTTCTAGCCTGTGAGCCCGCTGTTGGGTAGGGACTGTCTCTCTATGTTGCCAACTTGGACTTCCCAAGCGCTTAGTACAGTGCTCTGCACACAGTAAGCGCTCAATAAATACGACTGAATGAAGCCTTCCCCTCCCCACAGCACCTGTATATATGTATATATGTTTGTACGGATTTATTACTCTATTTTATTTGTACACATTTATTCTATTTACTTTATTTTGTTAATATGTTTTGTTTTGTTGTCTGTCTCCCCCTTCTAGACTGTGAAACCGCTGTTGGGTAGGGACCGTCTCTAGATGTTGCCGACTTGTACTTCCCAAGTGCTTAGTACAGTGCTCTGCACACAGTAAGCGCTCAATAAATATGATTAGATGAATGAATATATATATGTGTGTGTGTGTGTGTGTGTGTATTATATATGACTCTATATATACCTGTATATATGTATATGTGCTTGTACATATTTATTACTCTTTTACTTGTACATATTTATTCTATATTTATTCTATTTATTTTGTTAATATGTTTTGTTTTGTTGTCTGTCTCCCCCTTCTAGACAGTGAAACCGCTGTTGGGTAGGGACCGTCTCTAGATGTGGCCGACTTGTACTTCCCAAGTGCTTAGTCCAGTGCTCTGCACACAGTAAGCGCTCAATAAATATGATTGAATGAATGAATGCAGAGCACTGGACTAAGCTCTTGGGAAGTGCAAATCATCAACAGATAGAGACGGTCCCTAGTAAAAAATAATAAGAATAATGTTCCATACTCTACAATGTAGATTACAATATCGATCAGACTTGTGCTTCCCAAGCGCTTAGTCCAGTGCTCTGCACATAGGAAGCGGTCAATAAATACGATTGAATGAAGGCAGAGCACTGTACTAAGTGCTTGGGAAGTGCAAATCGGCAACAGAGACAGTCCTTGGTAATAATAATAATAATAATAATAATAATAATGTTCTGTACTCTACAATGTAGATTACAATATCGATCAGACTTGTACTTCCCAAGTGCTTAGTCCAATGCTCTGCACACAGTAAGCGCTCAATAAATATGAAGGAATGAATATGTTTGTACGTATTTATTACTCTATTTATTTTACTTGTACATATTTATTCCATTTATTTTATTCTGTTAATATGTTTTGTTTTGTCGTCTGTCTCCCCCTTCTAGACTGTGAGCCCGCTGCTGGATAGGGACTGTCTCTATATGTTGCCAATGTGTACTTCCCAAGCGCTTAGTCCAGTGCTCTGCACACAGTAAGCGCTCAATAAATACGATTGAATGAATGAATGAATATATGTTTGTATGTATTTATTACTCTATTTTACTTGTACATATTTATTCTATTAATTTTATGCTGTTAATATGTTTTGTTTTGTTCTCTGTCTCCCCTTTCTAGACTGTGAGCCCGCTGTCGGGTAGGGACCGTTTCTAGATGTTGCCAGTTGGACTTCCCAAGCGCTTAGCCCAGTGCTCTGCACACAGTAAGTGCTCAATAAATACGATTGAATGAAGGAATGAATGCAGAGCACTGTACTAAGCACTTGGGAAGTGCAAATTGGCAACAGAGACGGTTCCTAGTAATAATAATAATGGTCTGTACTCTACAATGTAGATTACAATATAGATCAGACTTGTACTTCCCAAGTGCTTAGTCCAGTGCTCTGCACACAGGAAGTGCTCAATAAATGATTGAATGAATATATGTTTGTATGTATTTATTACTCTATTTTACTTGTGCATATTTATTCTATTTATTTTACTCTCTTAATATGTTTTGTTGTCTGTCTCCCCCTTCTAGACTGTGAGCCCGCTGTCGGGTAGGGACCGTCTCTAGATGTTGCCAATTGGACTTCCCAAGTGCTTAGTCCAGTGCTCTGCACACAGTAAGCGCTCAATAAATACGATTGAATGAATGAATGAATATATGTTTGTACGTATTTATTACTCTATTTTACTTGTGCATATTTATTCTATTTATTTTATTCTGTTAATATGTTTTGTTTTGTTTTCTGTCTCCCCCTTCTAGACTGTGAGCCCACTGTTGGGTAGGGACCATCTCTATATGTTGCCAATTGGACTTCCCAAGCGCTTAGTCCAGTGCTCTGCACACAGTAAGCGCTCAATAAATACGATCGAATGAATGAATGAATGCAGAGCACTGTACTAAGCGCTTGGGAAGTGCAAATCGGCAACAGAGACGGTTCCTAGTAATAATAATAATGTTCTGTACTCTACAATGTAGACTACAATATCGATCAGACTTGTACTTCCCAAGCGCTTAGTCCAGTGCTCTGCACACAGTAAGCGCTCAATAAATACGACTGAATGAATATATGTTCGTACGTATTTATTACTCTATTTTACTGGTGCATATTTATTCTATTTATTTTACTCTGTTAATATGTTTTGTTGTCTGTCTCCCCCTTCTAGACTGTGAGCCCGCTGTCGGGTAGGGACCGTCTCTAGACGTTGCCAATTGGACTTCCCAAGCGCTTAGTCCAGTGCTCTGCACACAGTAAGCGCTCAATAAATACGACTGAATGAATGAATGAATATATGTTTGTACGTATTTATTACTCTATTTTACTTGTGCATATTTATTCTATTAATTTTATTCTGTTAATACGTTTTGCTTTGTTGTCTGTCTCCCCCTTCTAGACCGTGAGCCCGCTGTCGGGTAGGGACCATCTCTAGATGTTGCCAACCTGTACTTCCCAAGCGCCTAGTCCAGTGCTCTGCACACAGTAAGCGCTCAATAAATACACTGCTCTGCACACAGCAGGCGCTCAATAAATATGACTGAAGGAAAGAACCTGCGATTTATTGATTTCTGCTCACGTCTGTCTCCCCGTCTAGACTGCCAGCTTGTGGCGTGCGGGGAGTGTGTCTGTTTATTGTCCCATTGTCCCCTCCCAAGCGCTTCGCCCAGTGCTCTGCACACAGTAAGCGCCCGATAAGTACGATTGAATGAATGAAGGAATGAGAGGGCGGTACCTGGAGAGAGGAGCCGACCACGAGGACGGCGTCCGCGGCCCGCAGTCGCTCGTGGACCAGGTCGACTTGGCGGCGCTCCACGGTGTCCCCGAAGAAGACGACGTCGGGCTTCAGGGGGCCGCGGCCGCAGCGGGCGCAGGGCGCCACGCGGAAGCCCCGCACCTCGTCCTCGGTGAGGGGCACGTCGCCGTCCGGGGCCGGCCCGCGGGCCTCGGCCGTCCAGCCGGCGTTCAGGGCCGCCAGTCGCCCCTGCAGCTGGCCCCGGGGGGTCTGCTCGCCACACCCCAGGCACAGCACCCTGAAACGCCCGGCGGAGGGAGATCGTTCAATCAATCGATCGTATTTATTGAGCGCTTACCTTCTGCCGAGCACTGGACTAAGCGCTTGGGAAGCCCAAGTTGGCAGCATAGAGAGACGGTCCCTACCCAACAGTGGGCTCACAGCCTAGAATCCATCATATTTATTGAGCGCTTACCGTCTGCAGAGCACTGGACTAAGCGCTTGGGAAGCCCAAGTTGGCAGCATAGAGAGACAGTCCCTACCCAACAGTGGGCTCACAGTCTAGAATCAATCAATCATATTTATTGAGCGCTTACTGTGTGCAGAGCACTGGACTAAGCGCTTGGGAAGCCCAAGTTGGCAGCATAGAGAGACAGCCCCTACCCAACAGTGGGCTCACAGTCTAGAATCAATCATATTTATTGAGCGCTTACTGTGTGCCGAGCACTGGACTAAGCGCTTGGGAAGTCCAAGTTGGCAGCATAGAGAGACGGTCCCTACCCAACAGTGGGCTCACAGTCTAGAATCAATCATATTTATTGAGCGCTTACTGTCTGCAGAGCACTGGACTAAGCACTTGGGGAGTCCAAGTTGGCAGCATAGAGAGACAGTCCCTACCCAACAGTGGTCTCACAGGCTAGAATCAATCAATCATATTTATTGAGCGCTTACCGTCTGCAGAGCACTGGACTAAACGCTTGGGAAGCCCAAGTTGGCAGCATAGAGAGACGGTCCCTACCCAACAGTGGGCTCACAGTCTAGAATCAATCAATCATATTTATTGAGCGCTTACTGTGTGCCGAGCACTGGACTAAGCGCTTGGGAAGTCCAAGTTGGCAGCATAGAGAGACGGTCCCTACCCAACAGTGGGCTCACAGTCTAGAATCAATCATATTTATTGAGCGCTTACTGTCTGCAGAGCACTGGACTAAGCGCTTGGGAAGTCCAAGTTGGCAGCATAGAGAGACGGTCCCTACCCAACAGTGGTCTCACAGGCTAGAATCAATCAATCATATTTATTGAGCGCTTACCGTCTGCAGAGCACTGGACTAAGCGCTTGGGAAGTCCAAGTTGGCAGCATAGAGAGACGGTCCCTACCCAACAGTGGGCTCACAGTCTAGAATCAATCAATCATATTTATTGAGCGCTTACTGTGTGCAGAGCACTGGACTAAACGCTTGGGGAGTCCAAGTGGGCAACATCTAGAGACGGTCCCTACCCAACAGTGGGCTCACAGGCTAGAAGGGGGAGACAGAGAACAAAACAAATTAACAAAATAAAATAGAATAAACATGTACATATAATAATAATGGCACTTATTAAGCGCTTACTATGTGCAAAGCGCTGTTCTAAGCGCGGGGGAGGTTGCAAGGTGATCAGGTTGTCCCACAGGGGGGCTCACAGTCTTCATCCCCATTTTACAGATGAGGGAACTGAGGCCCAGAGAAGTGAAGTGACTTGCCCAAAGTCACACAGCTGACAAGTGGCGGAGCCGGGATTCGAACTCCTGACCTCGGACTCCAAAGCCCGGGCTCTTTCCACCGAGCCACGCTCCTTCCCCTGCCAACAGGTTGGACACAGTCCATGACCCACATAGTTGTAGTATCTGTGAAGTGCTTCCAATGTGCCAAGCACTGTATTAAATAATGTGATAGGTAGAAGATCGTCATGTCCCACATGGAGATCACAATCAATCAATCAATCGTATTTATTGAGCGCTTACTGTGTGCAGAGCACTGGACTAAGCGCTTGGGAAGTCCAAGTTGGCAACATCTAGAGACAGTCCCTACCCAACAGTGGGCTCACAGTCTAAAAGGGGGAGACAGAGAACAAAACCAAACATATTAACAAAATAAAATAAATAGAATAGATATGTACAAGTAAAATAAATAGAGTATTAAATATGTACAAACATATATACATATTTATTGAGCGCTTACTGTGTGCAGAGCACTGGACTAAGCGCTTGGGGAGTCCAAGTTGGCAACATAGAGAGACGGTCCCTACCCAACAGTGGGCTCACAGTCTTTAATATGTTTTGTTTTGTTGTCTGTCTCCCCCTTCTAGACTGTGAGCCCGCTGTTGGGAAGGGGCCGTCTCTAGATGTTGCCAATTTGTACTTCCCAAGCGCTTAGTACAGTGCTCTGCACACAGTAAGCGCTCAAGAAATACGATTGAAAAAAAAAAGGGGGGGGGGGAACAATGTTCCCACCCGGTTTCGAACTGGGGACCTTTCGCGTGTGAGGCGAACGTGACAACCACTACACTACGGAAACCAACCATTCAGTCATCCATTCATTCAATCGTATTTATTGAGCGCTTACTGTGTGCAGAGCACTGGACTAAGTGCTTGGGAAGTCCAAGTTGGCAACATCTAGAGATGGTCCCTACCCAACAGTGGGCTCACAGTCTAGAAGGGGGAGACAGAGAACAAAACCAAACATATTAACAAAATAAAATAAATAGAATAAATATGTAGAAATAATTACAAGCCAACAGGTTGGACACAGACCATGACCCACATAACTGTAGTATCTGTGAAGTGCTTCCAATGTGCCAAGCACTGTATTAAATAATGTGATAGGTAGAAGTTCGTCATGTCCCACATGGAGATCACAATCAATCAATCAGTTGTATTTATTGAGCGCTTACTGTGTGCAGAGCACTGGATTAAGCGCTTGGGAAGTCCAAGTTGGCAACATCTAGAGACGGTCCCTACCCGACAGTGGGCTCACGGTCTAGAAGGGGGAGACAGAGAACAAAACCAAACATACTAACAAAATAGAATAGATATGTACAAGTAAAATAGAGTATTAAATATGTACAAACATATATACATATTTATTGAGCGCTTACTGTGTGCAGAGCACTGGACTAAGCGCTTGGGAAGTCCAAGTTGGCAACATCTAGAGACGGTCCCTACCCAACAGTGGGCTCACAGTCTAGAAGGGGGAAAACAATGTTCCCGCCCAGTTTCTAACCAGGGACCTTTCTATGGAAACCAACCATTCATTCATTCAATCATTCAATCGTATTTATTGAGCGCTTACTGTGTGAAGAGCACTGGACTAAGCGCTTGGGAAGTACAAGTCGGCAACACATAGAGACGGTCCCTACCCCACAGCGGGCTCACAGTCTAGAAGGGGGAGACAGAGAACAAAACCAAACATATTAACAAAATAAAATAAATAGAATAGATATGTACAAGTAAAATAAATAAATAGAGTAATAAATATGCACAAACATATGCAGGTGCACAAAGTAAAATAAATTGAGTAGTAAATGTGTACAAACATATATACCTATATACAGGTGCTGTGGGAAAGGGAAGGAGGTAAGGCGGGAGGGAAATCAGAAACGTAATCAGAAACGTTGCAGCATGGCTCAGTGGAAAGAGCCCGGGCTTTGGAGTCAGAGGGCATGGGTTCAAATCCCGGCTCCACCACTTGTCGGCTGGGTGACTTTGGGCAAGTCACTTCACTTCTCTGGGCCTCAGTGACCTCATCTGGACAATGGGGATGAAGACTGGGAGCCCCCCGTGGGACAACCTGTTCACCTTGTAACCCCCCCAGCACTTAGAACGGTGCGTCGCACATAGTAAGCGCTTAATAAATATATGTTGCCAACTTGTACTTCCCAAGCGCTTAGTCCAGTGCTCTGCACACAGTAAGCGCTCAATAAATACGACTGAATGAATGAATGCCATTATTATTATGTGCGGCGCCCATACTCAGCACCGAGAAGCAGCGTGGCCTACCAGAGGGAGGCCAGGCCTGGGAATCAGAAAGTTATAATCATAACAATAATGATGGCATTTATTAAGCGCTTACTATGTGCAAAGCACTGTTCAAAGCGCTGGGGAGGTTACAAGGTGATCAGGTTGTCCCACAGGGGGCTCCCAGTCTTCATCCCCATTTTCCAGATGAGGGAACTGAGGCCCAGAGAAGTGAAGTGACTTGCCCAAAGTCACACAGCTGACAAGTGGCAAAGCTGGGATTTGAACCCATGACCTCTGACTCCAAATAATAATAATGATGGCATTCATTAAGCACTTACTATGTGCCAAGCACTGTTCTAAGCACTGGGGAGGTTACAAGGTGATCAGGTTGCCCCCCGGGGGGCTCACAGTCTTCATCCCCATTTTCCAGATGAAGGAACTGAGGCCCAGAGAAGTTTAGTGACTGGCCCAAAGTCACCCAGCTGACAAGTGGCAGAGCTGGGATTTGAACCCATGACCTCTGACTCCAAATAATAATAATGATGGCATTTATTAAGCGGTTACTATGTGCAAAGCACTGTTCTAAGCGCTGGGGAGGTTACAAGGTGATTGGGTTGTCCCATGGGGGGCTCCCAGTCTTCATCCCCATTTTTCACATGAGGTCACTGAGGCCCCGAGAAGTGAAGTGACTGGCCCAAAGTCACCAGCTGACAAGTGGCAGAGCTGGGATTTGAACCCATGACCTCTGACTCCAAATAATAATAATGATGGCATTTATTAAGCGCTTACTATGTGCCAAGCACTGTTCTAAGCGCTGGGGAGGTTACAAGGTGATCAGATTGTCCCCTGTGGGGCTCCCAGTCTTCATCCCCATTTTTCAGATGAGGGAACTGAGGCCCAGAGAAGTTTAGTGACTGGCCCAAAGTCACCAAGCTGACAAGTGGCGGAGCTGGGATTTGAACCCATGACCTCTGACTCCAAATAATAACAATGATGGCATTTATTAAGCGCTTACTATGTGCAAATCACTGTTCTAAGCGCTGGGGAAGTTACAAGGTGATCAGGTTGTCACACGGTGGGGGCTCCCAGTCTTCATCCCCATTTTCCAGATGAGGGAACTGAGGCCCAGAGAAGTTTAGTGACTGGCCCAAAGTCACCCAGCTGACAAGTGGCAGAGCTAGGATTTGAACCCATGACCTCTGACTCCAAATAATAATAATGATGGCATTCATTAAGCACTTACTATGTGCAAAGCACTGTTCTAAGCGCTGGGGAGGTTACAAGGTGGTCAGGTTGTCCCCTGTGGGGCTCCCAGTCTTCATCCCCATTTTTCAGATGAGGGAACTGAGGCCCAGAGAGGTGAAGTGACTTGCCCAAAGTCACACAGCAGACATGTGGCGGAGCCGGGATTAGAACCCATGACCACAGGCTCCGGAGCCCGGGCTCTTTCCAAAGTGAAGTGACTTGCCCAATGTCACCCAGCAGGCAAGTGGCAGAGCTGGGATTAGAACCCAGGTCCTTCTGACTCCCAAGCCCAAGTGTTTAGTACAGTGCTCTGCACACAGTAAGCGCTCAATAAATAATAATAATAATAATAATAATAATAATAATAATGGTATTTGTTAAGCGCTTACTATGTGCCAAGCACTGTTCAACGTGCTACTGTCCTCTCCCAAGCACTTAGTACAGTGCTCTGCACACAGTAAGCGCTCAATAAATACGACTGAATGACTCAATCTGTCATTTATTGATTTCTGTTCATGTCTGTCCTCACCTCTAGACTGGCAGCTCGTCCGTCATGTGCAGGGAATGTGTCTGTTGACTGTTATACCGTCCTCTCCCAAGCGCTTAATACACTGCTCTGCGCACAGGAAGCGCTCAATAAATACGACTGAATGAATGAATCTGTGATTTATTCGTTCACTCGTATTTATTGAGCGCTTCCTGTGCGCAGAGCACTGGACTAAGCGCTTGGGAAGTCCAAGTCGGCAACATACAGAGACGGTCCCTACCCAACAGCGGGCTCACAGTCTATTCATGTCTGTCTCCCCCTCTAGACTGTCAGCTCGTTGTGGGCAGGGAATGTGTCCGTTTATTCTACTGTCTTTTCCCAAGCGCTTAGTACACTGCTCTGCACACAGTAAGCGCTCAATAAATATGACTGAATGGAAGAATCTGTGATTTATTGATTTCCGCTCACGTCGGTCTCCCCCTCTAGACTGTCAGCTTGTGGTGTGCGGGGAGTGTGTCTGTTTATTGTTACATCGTCCTCTCCCAAGCGCTTAGTACACTGCTCTGCACACAGTAAGCGCTCAATAAATATGATTGAATGGAAGAATCTGTGATTTATTGATTTCTGCTCACGTCGGTCTCCCCCTCTAGACTGTCAGCTTGTGGCGTGCGGGGAGTGTGTCTGTTTATTGTTACACTGTCCTCTCCCAAGCGCTTAGTACACTGCTCTGCACACAGTAAGCGCTCAATAAATATGATTGAATGGAAGAATCTGTGATTTATTGATTTCCGCTCACGTCGGTCTCCCCCTCTAGACTGTCAGCTTGTGGTGTGCGGGGAGTGTGTCTGTTTATTGTTGCATTGTCCTCTCCCAAGCGCTTAGTACACTGCTCTGCACACAGTAAGCGCTCAATAAATATGATTGAATGAAAGAATCTGTGATTTATTGATTTCTGCTCACGTCTGTCTCCCCCTCTAGACTGTCAGCTTGTGGTGTGCAGGGAGTGTGTCTGTTTATTGTTACACTGTCCTCTCCCAAGCGCTTAGTACACTGCTCTGCACACAGTAAGCACTCAATAAATATGACTGAATGGAAGAATCTGTGATTTATTGATTTCTGCTCACGTCGGTCTCCCCCTCTAGACTGTCAGCTTGTGGCGTGCGGGGAGTGTGTCTGTTTATTGTTACACTGTCCTCTCCCAAGCGCTTAGTACACTGCTCTGCACACAGTAAGCGCTCAGTAAATATGACTGAATGAAAGAATCTGTGATTTATTGATTTCTGCTCACGTCTGTCTCCCCCTCTAGACTGTCAGCTTGTGATGTGCGGGGAGTGTGTCTGTTTATTGTTACACTGTCCTCTCCCAAGCGCTTAGTACACTGCTCTGCACACAGTAAGCGCTCAATAAATACGACTGATTGATTGATTGATTTCTGCTCACATCTGTCTCCCCCTCTAGACTGTCAGCTTGTGGTGTGCAGGGAGTGTGTCTGTTTATTGTTACACTGTCCTCTCCCAAGCGCTTAGTACACTGCTCTGCACACAGTAAGCGCTCAATAAATATGATTGAATGAAAGAACCTGTGATTTATTGATTTCTGCTCACGTCTGTCTCCCCCTCTAGACTGTCAGCTTGTGGTGTGCAGGGAGTGTGTCTGTTTATTGTTACACTGTCCTCTCCCAAGCGCTTAGTACACTGCTCTGCACACAGTAAGCGCTCAATAAATATGATTGAATGAAAGAACCTGTGATTTATTGATTTCTGCTCACATCTGTCTCCCCCTCTAGACTGTCAGCTTGTGATGTGCGGGGAGTGTGTCTGTTTATTGTTACACTGTCCTCTCCCAAGCGCTTAGTACACTGCTCTGCACACAGTAAGCGCTCAATAAATATGATTGAATGAAAGAACCTGTGATTTATTGATTTCTGTTCACGTCTGTCTCCCCCTCTAGACTGTCAGCTTGTGTTGTGCAGGGAGTGTGTCTGTTTATTGTTACACTGTCCTCTCCCAAGCGCTTAGTACACTGCTCTGCACACAGTAAGCGCTCAATAAATATGATTGAATGAAAGAACCTGTGATTTATTGATTTCTGCTCACGTCTATCTCCCCCTCTAGACTGTCAGCTTGTGGTGTGCAGGGAGTGTGTCTGTTTATTGTTACACTGTCCTCTCCCAAGCGCTTAGTACACTGCTCTGCACACAGTAAGCGCTCAATAAATATGATTGAATGAAAGAACCTGTGATTTATTGATTTCTGCTCACATCTGTCTCCCCCTCTAGACTGTCAGCTTGTGGCGTGCGGGGAGTGTGTCTGTTTATTGTTACACTGTCCTCTCCCAAGCGCTTAGTACACTGCTCTGCACACAGTAAGCGCTCAATAAATATGATTGAATGAAAGAATCTGTGATTTATTGATTTCTGCTCACGTCTGTCTCCCCCTCTAGACTGTCAGCTTGTGGTGTGCAGGGAGTGTGTCTGTTTATTGTTACACTGTCCTCTCCCAAGCGCTTAGTACACTGCTCTGCACACAGTAAGCACTCAATAAATATGACTGAATGGAAGAATCTGTGATTTATTGATTTCTGCTCACGTCGGTCTCCCCCTCTAGACTGTCAGCTTGTGGCGTGCGGGGAGTGTGTCTGTTTATTGTTACACTGTCCTCTCCCAAGCGCTTAGTACACTGCTCTGCACACAGTAAGCGCTCAGTAAATATGACTGAATGAAAGAATCTGTGATTTATTGATTTCTGCTCACGTCTGTCTCCCCCTCTAGATTGTCAGCTTGTGATGTGCGGGGAGTGTGTCTGTTTATTGTTACACTGTCCTCTCCCAAGCGCTTAGTACACTGCTCTGCACACAGTAAGCGCTCAATAAATACGACTGATTGATTGATTGATTTCTGCTCACATCTGTCTCCCCCTCTAGACTGTCAGCTTGTGTTGTGCAGGGAGTGTGTCTGTTTATTGTTACACTGTCCTCTCCCAAGCGCTTAGTACACTGCTCTGCACACAGTAAGCGCTCAATAAATATGATTGAATGAAAGAATCTGTGATTTATTGATTTCTGCTCACGTCTGTCTCCCCCTCTAGACTGTCAGCTTGTGGTGTGCAGGGAGTGTGTCTGTTTATTGTTACACTGTCCTCTCCCAAGCGCTTAGTACACTGTTCTGCACACAGTAAGCGCTCAATAAATATGATTGAATGGAAGAATCTGTGATTTATTGATTTCTGCTCACGTCGGTCTCCCCCTCTAGACTGTCAGCATGTGGCGTGCGGGGAGTGTGTCTGTTTATTGTTACACTGTCCTCTCCCAAGCGCTTAGTACACTGCTCTGCACACAGTAAGCGCTCAGTAAATATGATTGAATGAAAGAATCTGTGATTTATTGATTTCTGCTCACGTCTGTCTCCCCCTCTAGACTGTCAGCTTGTGATGTGCAGGGAGTGTGTCTGTTTATTGTTACACTGTCCTCTCCCAAGCGCTTAGTACACTGCTCTGCACACAGTAAGCGCTCAATAAATATGATTGATTGATTGATTGATTTCTGCTCACATCTGTCTCCCCCTCTAGACTGTCAGCTTGTGGTGTGCAGGGAGTGTGTCTGTTTATTGTTACACTGTCCTCTCCCAAGCGCTTAGTACACTGTTCTGCACACAGTAAGCGCTCAATAAATATGATTGAATGGAAGAATCTGTGATTTATTGATTTCTGCTCACGTCGGTCTCCCCCTCTAGACTGTCAGCTTGTGGCGTGCGGGGAGTGTGTCTGTTTATTGTTACACTGTCCTCTCCCAAGCGCTTAGTACACTGCTCTGCACACAGTAAGCGCTCAGTAAATATGATTGAATGAAAGAATCTGTGATTTATTGATTTCTGCTCACGTCTGTCTCCCCCTCTAGACTGTCAGCTTGTGATGTGCAGGGAGTGTGTCTGTTTATTGTTACACTGTCCTCTCCCAAGCGCTTAGTACACTGCTCTGCACACAGTAAGCGCTCAATAAATATGATTGATTGATTGATTGATTTCTGCTCACATCTGTCTCCCCCTCTAGACTGTCAGCTTGTGGTGTGCAGGGAGTGTGTCTGTTTATTGTTACACTGTCCTCTCCCAAGCGCTTAGTACACTGCTCTGCACACAGTAAGCGCTCAATAAATATGATTGAATGAAAGGACCTGTGATTTACTGATTTCTGCTCACGTCTGTCTCCCCCTCTAGACTGTCAGCTTGTGGCGTGCGGGGAGTGTGTCTGTTTATTGTTACACTGTCCTCTCCCAAGCGCTTAGTACACTGCTCTGCACACAGTAAGCGCTCAGTAAATATGATTGAATGAAAGAACCTGTGATTTATTGATTTCTGCTCACATCTGTCTCCCCCTCTAGACTGTCAGCTTGTGGCGTGCGGGGAGTGTGTCTGTTTATTGTTACACTGTCCTCTCCCAAGCGCTTAGTACACTGCTCTGCACACAGTAAGTGCTCTCCCCCTCCCGTTCCCCCTCCGCCTTACCTCCTTCCCCTCCCCACAGCACCTGTCTATATGTATATATCTTTGTACGTATTTATTACTCTATTTATTTTACTTGTACATATTTATTCTATTTATTTTACTTTGTTAATATGTTTGGTTTTGTTCCCCGTCTCCCCCTTCTAGACCGTGAGCCCGCTGTTGGGTAGGGACCGTCTCTAGATGTTGCCAACTTGGACTTCCCAAGCGCTTAGTCCAGTGCTCTGCACACAGTAAGCGCTCAATAAATACGACTGAATGAATGAATGAATAAATATGACTGAATGAATGAATCTGTGATTTACTGATTTCTGTTCACGTCTGTCTCCCCCTCTAGACTGTCAGCTCGTTGTGGGCAGGGAATTGTCTACTTATTGTTACACTGTCCTCTCCCAAGCGCTTAGTACACTGCTCTGCACACAGTAAGTGCTCAATAAATATGACTGAATGAATGAATCTGTGATTTATTTATCTCTGTTCACGTCCGTCTCCCCCTCTAGACTGTCAGCTCGTTGTGGGCAGGGAATGTGTCTGTTCATTGTTCTGCTATCTTCTCCCAAGTGCTTAGTACACTGCTCTGCACACAGTAAGTGCTCTTCTAGACTGTGAGCCCACTGTTGGGTAGGGACCGTCTCTATATGTTGCCACCTTGTCCTTCCCAAGCGCTTAGTCCAGTGCTCGGCACACAGTAGGCGCTCAATAAATACGATGGATTGATTGATTGCTCAATAAATGACTGAATGAATGAATCTGTGATTTTTTTGTTCTGCTATCTCCTCCCAAGCGCTTAGTCCAGTACTCTGCACCCAGCCAGCGCTCGATAAATGCTAGCGGGTGACTGAACGTCACTCCGTCCCCTCCATGCGTCCATCCCCCGAGCCCGCTGTTGGGTAGGGGCCGTCTCTATACGTTGCCAACTTGTACTTCCCCAGCGCTCAGTCCAGTGCTCTGCACACAGTAGGTGCTCAATAAATACGATGGATTGATTGATTGCTCAATAAATGACTGAATGAATGAATGAATCTGTGATTTTTTTCTTCTGCTATCTCCTCCCAAGCACTTAGTCCAGTACTCTGCACACAGTAAGCGCTCAATAAATACTACTGATTGATTGATTGCTCAGTAAATGACTGAATGAATGAATCTGTGATTTTTTTGTTCTGCTATGGGTGACTGAACGTCACTCCATCCACTCCATGCGTCCATCCCCCGAGCCCACTGTTGGGTAGGGACCATCTCTATATGTTGCCGACTTGTACTTCCCCAGCGCTCAGTCCAGTGCTCTGCACACAGTAAGCGCTCAATAAATACAACTGATTGATTGCTCAATAAATGACTGAATGAATGAATTTGTGATTTTTTGTTCTGCTATGGGTGACTGAACGTCACTCCGTCCGCTCCATGCGTCCATCCCCCGAGCCTGCTGTTGGGTAGGGACTGTCTCTATCTGTTGCCAACTTGTACTTCCCCAGCGCTCAGTCCAGTGCTCTGCACACAGTAAGTGCTCAATAAATACGATGGATTGATTGATTGATTGCTCACTAAATGACTGAATGAATGAATCTGTGATTTTTTGTTCTGCTATCTCCTCCCAGGTGCTTAGTCCAGTGCTCTGCACATAGCAAGTGCTCTTCTAGACTGTGAGCCCACTGTTGGGTAGGGACTGTCTCTATATGTTGCCGACTTGTACATCCCCAGCGCTTAGTCCAGTGCTCTGCGCACAGTAAGCGTTCAATAAATACTACTGATTGATTGATTGCTCAGTAAATGACTGAATGAATGAATCTGTGATTTTTTGTTCTGCTATGGGTGACTGAACGTCACTCCGTCCGCTCCATGCGTCCATCCCCCGAGCCCGCTGTTGGGACGGTCTCTAGATGTTGCCGACTTGTACTTCCCCAGCGCTCAGTCCAGTGCTCTGCACACAGTAGGCGCTCAATAAATACGATGGATTGATTGCTCAATAAATGACTGAATGAATGAATCTGTGATTTTTTTGTTCTGCTATGGGTGACTGAACGTCACTCCGTCCGCTCCATGCGTCCATCCCCCGAGCCCGCTGTTGGGACGGTCTCTAGATGTTGCCGACTTGTACTTCCCCAGCGCCCAGTCCAGTGCTCTGCACACAGTAGGCGCTCAATAAATATGATGGATTGATTGCTCAATGAATGACTGAATGAATGAATCTGTGATTTTTTTGTTCTGCTATGGGTGACTGAACGTCACTCCGTCCGCTCCATGCGTCTATCCCCCGAGCCCGCTGTTGGGACTGTCTCTATATGTTGCCGACTTGTACGTCCCCAGCGCTCAGTCCAGTGCTCTGCACACAGTAAGCGCTCAATAAATACGACTGATTGATTGATTGCTCAATAAATGACTGAATGAATGAATCTGTGATTTTTTTGTTCTGCCATGGGTGACTGAACGTCACTCCGTCCGCTCCATGCGTCCATCCCCCGAGCCCGCTGTTGGGACGGTCTCTAGATGTTGCCGACTTGTACTTCCCCAGCGCTCAGTCCAGTGCTCTGCACACAGTAGGCGCTCAATAAATACGATGGATTGATTGCTCAATGAATGACTGAATGAATGAATCTGTGATTTTTTTGTTCTGCTATGGGTGACTGAACGTCACTCCGTCCGCTCCATGCGTCTATCCCCCGAGCCCGCTGTTGGGACGGTCTCTATATGTTGCCGACTTGTACGTCCCCAGCGCTCAGTCCAGTGCTCTGCACACAGTAAGCGCTCAATAAATACGACTGATTGATTGATTGCTCAATGAATGACTGAATGAATGAATCTGTGACTTTTTTGTTCTGCTATGGGTGACTGAATGTCACTCCGTCCGCTCCATGCGCCCCGAGCCGACTGTTGGGTAGGGGACCGTCTCTATATGTTGCCGACTTGTACTTCCCCAGCGCTCAGTCCAGTGCTCTGCACACAGTAGGTGCTCAATACGATTGATCGATTGATCGATTGATCGCCCCGGCTCTGCCCAGCCCTCACCTGTGCATGCTCCCGTGCAGCTCCGTGAGGCGCCGGTTCCCGGCCTGGGTGTGCAGGGCGTCCACGTTCTGGGTGACCAGCCAGTGGAGCTTCCCCCGCCTCTCCCAGTGGGCGAGGGCCAGGTGGGCGGCGTTGGGCCGGCGGGCGGAGAAGCGGGGCCACCCCACGAAGTTCCTGGCCCAGTAGCGCTGCCGGACGCCGGCGCTGCGGACGAAGTCGGCGTGCTGGACGGGCCGGCGGTGGGTGCGGGCGTACAGCCCCACGCCCTCGGACCGGTAGTCGGGGATGCCCGACTCGGTGGACACCCCGGCGCCGGTCAGCACCAGGAGCCTCCGCGCCAGCCAGACGAAGCGCCGCAGCTCCTCCACCGCGCCCGGGGCCGGAGCGGGGCTGGGCGGGACGAAGGCCAGGTCCGGCCGCCGGCCCCCGCTGGGAACACACGCCGCCGCCGCCTTGAAGACCCGCTCCCGGCTCATCCTGGACCAGGAGAGAGGATGCAGGGTCATTCATTTTTAGACTGTGAGCCCGCTGTTGGGTAGGGACTGTCTCTATATGTTGCCAACTTGGACTTCCCAAGCGCTTAGTATAGTGCTCTGCACATGGTAAGCGCTCAATAAATACGATTGATGATGATGATGATGATGATACGGACTTAACCTTCGTTAAAGTGGCAAAAAACGTGGACAGGCCACGCGCTCCCGGCTCATCCTGGACCAGGAGAGAGGATGCTGGGTCATTCATTTTTAGACTGTGAGCCCGCTGTTGGGTGGGGACCGTCTCTATATGTTGCCAACTTGGACTTCCCAAGTGCTTAGTACAGTGCTCTGCACACAGTAAGCGCTCAATAAATACGATTGATGATGATGATACGGACTTAACCTTCGTTAAAGTGGCAAAAATGTGGACAGGCCACGCGCTCCCGGCTCATCCTGGACCAGGAGAGAGGATGCTGGGTCATTCATTTTTAGACTGTGAGCCCGCTGTTGGGTAGGGACCGTCTCTATATGTTGCCAGTTTGTACTTCCCAAGCGCTTAGTATAGTGCTCTGCACATGGTAAGCGCTCAATAAATATGATTGATGATGATGATGATGATGATACGGGCTTAACCTTCATTAAAGTGGCAAAAATGTGGACAGGCCACGCGCTCCCGGCTCATCCTGGACCAGGAGAGAGGATGCTGGGTCATTCATTTTTAGACTGTGAGCCCGCTGTTGGGTAGGGACTGTCTCTATATGTTGCCAACTTGGACTTCCCAAGCGCTTAGTATAGTGCTCTGCACATGGTAAGCGCTCAATAAATACGATTGATGATGATCATGATGATACAGACTTAACCTTCGTTAAAGTGGCAAAAATGTGGACAGGCCACGCGCTCCCGGCTCATCCTGGACCAGGAGAGAGGATGCTGGGTCATTCATTTTTAGACTGTGAGCCCGCTGCTGGGTAGGGACCGTCTCTATATGTTGCCAATTTGTACTTCCCAAGCGCTTAGTACAGTGCTCTGCACACAGTAAGCGCTCAATAAATACGATTTATTTTATTTTGTTAGTATGTTTGGTTTTGTTCTCTGTCTCCCCCTTTTAGACTGTGAGCCCACTGCTGGGTAGGGACTGTATATGTTGCCAATTTGGACTTCCCAAGCGCTTAGTATAGTGCTCTGCACACAGTAAGCGCTCAATAAATACGATTGATGATGATCATGATGATACAGACTTAACCTTCGTTAAAGTGGCAAAAATGTGGACAGGCCACGCACTCCCGGCTCATCCTGGACCAGGAGACAGGATGCTGGGTCATTCATTTTTAGACTGTGAGCCCGCTGTTGGGTAGGGACCGTCTCTATATGTTGCCAACTTGGACTTCCCAAGCGCTTAGTACAGTGCTCTGCACACAGTAAGCGCTCAATAAATACGATTGATGATGATGATACGGACTTAACCTTCGTTAAAGTGGCAAAAATGTGGACAGGCCACGCGCTCCCAGCTCATCCTGGACCAGGAGAGAGGATGCTGGGTCATTCATTTTTAGACTGTGAGCCCGCTGTTGGGTGGGGACCGTCTCTACATGTTGCCAACTTGTACTTCCCAAGCGCTTAGTATAGTGCTCTGCACACAGTAAGCGCTCAATAGATACGATTGATGATGATGATGATGATGATACGGACTTAACCTTCGTTAAAGTGGCAAAAACGTGGACAGGCCACGCGCTCCCGGCTCATCCTGGACCAGGAGAGAGGATGCTGGGTCATTCATTTTTAGACTGTGAGCCCACTGTTGGGTAGGGACCGTCTCTATATGTTGCCAACTTGGACTTCCCAATCGCTTAGTACAGTGCTCTGCACACAGTAAGTGCTCAATAAATACGATTTATTTTATTTTGTTAGTATGTTTGGTTTTGTTCTCTGTCTCCCCCTTTTAGACTGTGAGCCCACTGTTGGGTAGGGACTGTCTCTCTATGTTGCCAACTTGTACTTCCCATGCGCTTAGTACAGTGCTCTGCACACAGTAAGCGCTCAATAAATACTATTTATTTTATTTTGTTAGTATGTTTGGTTTTGTTCTCTGTCTCCCCCTTTTAGTCTGTGAGCCCACTGTTGGGTAGGGACCGTCTCTATGTGTTGCCAACTTGTACTTCCCAAGCGCTTAGTATAGGGCTCTGCACACAGTAAGCGCTCAATAAATACGATTGATGATGATGATGATGATACGGAC
This sequence comes from Tachyglossus aculeatus, assembly GCF_015852505.1. Taxonomy (NCBI): domain Eukaryota; kingdom Metazoa; phylum Chordata; class Mammalia; order Monotremata; family Tachyglossidae; genus Tachyglossus; species Tachyglossus aculeatus. The sequence goes on from NC_052086.1 coordinate 38,364,519, forward strand.
TTAACCTTTGTTAAAGTGGCAAAAACGTGGACAGGCCACGCGCTCCCGGCTCATCCTGGACCAGGAGAGAGGATGCTGGGTCATTCATTTTTAGACTGTGAGCCCGCTGTTGGGTGGGGACCGTCTCTACATGTTGCCAACTTGGACTTCCCAAGCGCTTAGTATAGTGCTCTGCACACAGTAAGCGCTCAATAAATACGATTGATGATGATGATGATGATGATACGGACTTAACCTTCGTTAAAGTGGCAAAAATGTGGACAGGCCACGCACTCCCGGCTCATCCTGGACCAGGAGAGAGGATGCTGGGTCATTCATTTTTAGACTGTGAGCCCACTGTTGGGTAGGGACCGTCTCTATATGTTGCCAACTTGGACTTCCCAATCGCTTAGTACAGTGCTCTGCACACAGTAAGTGCTCAATAAATACGATTTATTTTATTTTGTTAGTATGTTTGGTTTTGTTCTCTGTCTCCCCCTTTTAGACTGTGAGCCCACTGTTGGGTAGGGACTGTCTCTCTATGTTGCCAACTTGTACTTCCCATGCGCTTAGTACAGTGCTCTGCACACAGTAAGCGCTCAATAAATACTATTTATTTTATTTTGTTAGTATGTTTGGTTTTGTTCTCTGTCTCCCCCTTTTAGACTGTGAGCCCACTGCTGGGTAGGGACTGTATATGTTGCCAATTTGGACTTCCCAAGCACTTAGTACAGTGCTCTGCACACAGTAAGCGCTCAATAAATACGATTGATGATGATGATGATGATACGGACTTAACCTTCGTTAAACTGGCAAAAATGTGGACAGGCCACGTGCTCCCGGCTCATCCTGGACCAGGAGAGAGGATGCTGGGTCATTCATCCATCATTTACTGAGCCCACATCCGCACCATAATTAGGATACTTCATGCTGCTGCCCGGATTGTCTTTGTCCAGAAACGCTCTGGGCATGTTACTCCCCTCCTCAAAAATCTCCAGGCAGAATCAGGCAGAATCTCCTCCCCCTGGGCTTCCAGGCTGTCCATCCCTCCCCTCGCCCCCTCCTCCCTCCCCTCCCTTCTGTCCTTCTCCAGCCCAGCCCGCACCCTCCGCTCCTCTGCCGCTGATCTCCTCACCGTACCTCGTTCTCGCTTGTCCCGCCATCGACCCCAGGCCCACGTCCTCCCCCGGGCCTGGAATGCCCCCAGTCCCTGTGCCCCTCCGCCAAGCTGGCTCTCTTCCTCCCTTCAAGGCCCTACTGAGAGCTCCCCTCCTCCAGGAGGCCTTCCCAGACTGAGCCCCTTCCTTCCTCTCCCCCTCGTCCCCCTCTCCATCCCCCCCATCTTACCTCCTTCCCTTCCCCACAGCACCTGTATATATGGATATATGTTTGTACAGATTTACTACTCTATTTATTTATTTATTTTACTTGTACATATCTATTCTATTTATTTTATTTTGTTAGTATGTTTGGTATTGTCCTCTGTCTCCCCCTTTTAGACTGTGAGCCCACTGTTGGGTAGGGACTGTCTCTATATGTTGCCAATTTGGACTTCCCAAGCGCTTAGTACAGTGCTCTGCACATAGTAAGCGCTCAATAAATACGATTGATGATGATGATGATGATGGTATCTGTTAAGCGCTTACTATGTGCCGGGCACTGTACTAAGCACTGGAGGGGATAAAAGCAAATAAGAATAATAATCGTGATAATAATAATAATAATGATGATGTCATTTATTAAGCACTTACTACATGCAAAGCACTGTTCTAAGCGCTGGGGAGGTACAAGGTGATCAGTTGCCCCACAAGGGGGCTCACAGCCTTAATCCCCATTTTACAGATGAGGGAACTGAGGCCCAGAGAATCAATCAATCAATCAATCCATCGTATTTATTGAGCACTTACTGTGTGCAGAGCACTGGACTAAGCGCTTGGAAAGTCCAAGTTGGCAACATATAGAGACGGTCCCTACCCAACAGTGGGCTCACAGTCCAAAAGGGGCAGACGGACAACAAAACCAAACATACTAACAAAATAAAATAAATAGAATAGATATGTACAAGTAAAATAGAGTCATAAATATGTACAAACATATACATATATACAGATGCTGTACGATTAAGACCGTGAGCCCCCCGTGGGACAACCTGATCACCTTGTAAATTCCCCAGCGCTTAGTACAGTGCTTTGCACATAGTAAGCGCTTAATAAGTGTTATTATTATTATTATTAAGGGAGAGAAGAGGGGGCGGTCAGTGAGCTTCCCGCCCCAGATTCTCTTGTTCCCTGGCCCAGCCTCTCCTCTGTGCTCCCCTTCGCTCCAGAGAAGTTAAGTGACTTGCCCAAAGTCACCCAGCTGACAAGTGGCAGAGCCGGGATTAGAACCCATGACCTCTGGCTCCCGAGCCCGGGCTCTTTCCACCGAGCCACGCTGCTTCTCTGTACTAAGCGCTGGGTAAGTACAAGTTGGAAGTACAAGTTGGGATGAAGACTGGGAGCCCCCCGTGGGACAACCTGATCACCTTGTAACCTCCCCAGCGCTTAGAACAGTGCTTTGCACATAGCAAGCGCTTAATAAATGTCATCATCATCATCATTTATTGAGCGCTTACTGTGTGCAGAGCACTGTACTACTACTACTAATAATAATAATGTTGGCATTTGTTAAACGCTTACCATGTGCAAAGCACTGTTCCAAGCGCTGGAGGGACACAAAGTGATTAGGTTGTCCCACGGGGGGCTCACAGTCTTAATCCCCATTTTACAGATGGGGAACTGAGGCACAGAGAAGTGAAGTGACTTGCCCGAAATCATTCAGTCGTATTTACTGATGATGATGATGGCATTTGTTAAGCACTTACTCTGTGCAAAGCACTGTTCTAAGCGCTGGGGAGGATACAAGGTGATTAAGTTGTCCCACGTGGGGCTCACGGTCAATCCCCATTTTACAGATGAGGGAACTGAGGCTCAGGGAAGTTAAGTGACTTGCCCAAGGTCACGCAGCAGACAGGTGGTGGAGCCGGGATTCAAACCCCTGACCTCTGCCTCCAAAGCCCGTGCTCTTTCCACTGAGCCAAGCTGCTTCGTAATGGTATTTATTAAGCACTTTCTATGTGCAAAGCACTGTTCTAAGCGCTTGGGGGGGGGGGGGGATACAGGGTAATCAGCTTGTCCCACATGGGGCTCCCAGTCTTCATCCCCATTTTCCAGATGAGGGAACTGAGGCCCAAAGAAGTGAAGTGACTTGCCCAAAGTCGCACAGCTGACAAGTGGCAGAGCCGGGATTCGAACCCATGACCTCTGACTCCAAAGCCCGGGCTCTTTCCACTGAGCCATGTGCCCATATTGAGCACATTTATTGAGCGCTTACCGTGTGCAGAGCACTGGACTAAGCGCTTGGGAAGTCCAAGTTGGCAACATATAAAGACGGTCCCTACCCAACAGTGGGCTCGCAGTCTAGAAGACTGTGTGAAGCTGTAAAGCTTCAGCTTTAAAAGACGAGTACTACTTGTCCCCTATCTACCTCACAGGAGCAATTCAAAGGACTTTGGGATCCCCAGAAAGGCACTGTTACAAAAATACGAGAAATAGAAAAGGATTAAGATGAGATCATACGTCCAACATCAGCAACAGCCTCTCCTCAAGGTGAGAATCTGGCACTGATCCTTTCTACAAAAATGGAAATACAGTGACAACAAGGATGTCCAGTTAAATCAGAATTTTCTATTTCCAGAAGCTCAGAGTCAGTATATACATATGCTTGGATTAAAGAGCTAAAAAAGGGGCTTGAATTCAAAAGCCCTCATAAATACATTTACCGAGCCCACATCTGCACCGTAATTATGATGATGGTATCTGTTAAGCGCTTACTATGTGCCAGGCACTGTACGAAGCACTGGAGGGGATAAAAGCAAATAATAATAATAATAGTGACGGCATTTGTTCATTCATTCATTCAATCGCATTTATTGAGCGCTTACCGTGTGCAGAGCACTGGACTAAGTGCTTGGGAAGTCCAAGTTGCCAACATCGAGAGACGGTCCCTATCCAACAATGGGCTCACGAAGACTGTGTAAAGCTGTAAAGCTTCAGCTTTAAAAGACGAGTACTACTTGTCCCCTATCTACCTCACAGGACCAATTCGGAGGACTTTGGGATCCCCAGAAAGGCACTGTTACAAAAATACGAGAAAAAGAAAAGGATTCAGGTGATATCATACGTCAAACATCAGCAACAGCCTCTCCTCAAGGTGAGACTCTGGCACTGAGCCTTTCTACAAAAATGGAAATACAGTGACAAAGAGGCTGTCCAGTTAAAACAGAATTTTCTATTCCCAGAAGCTCAGAGTCAGGATATACATATGCTCTGATTAAAGAGCAACAAAAAGGGGCATTTAAAAGCCCTCATAAATACATTTACTGAGCCCACATCTGCCCCGTAATTATAATGATGGTATCTGTTAAGCGCTTACTATGTGCCAGGCACTGTACTAAGCACTGGAGGGGATAAAAGCAAATAATAATAATAATAGTGATGGTATTTGTTCATTCATTCATTCAATCATTTATTGAGCGCTTACTGTGTGCAGAGCACTGGACTAAGCACTATTTGTTCATTCATTCATTCAATCGTATTTATTGAGTGCTTACCGTGTGCAGGGCACTGGACTAAGCGCTTGGGAAGTCCAAGTTGGCAACATGGAGAGACGGTCCCTATCCAACAGTGGGCTCACGAAGACTGTGTAAAGCTGTAAAGCTTCAGCTTTAAAAGGCGAGTACTAGTTGTCCCCTATCTACCTCACAGGAGCAATTCGAAGGACTTTGGGATCCCCAGAAAGGCACTGTTACAAAAATATGAGAAAAAGAAAAGGATTCAGACGAGATCATACGTCAAACATCAGCAACAGCCTCTCCTCAAGGTGAGACTCTGGCACTGAGCCTTTCTACAAAAATGGAAATACAGTGACAACAAGGCTGTCCAGTTAAAACAGAATTTTCTATTCCCAGAAGCTCAGAGTCAGTATGTACATATGCTTGGATTAAAGAGCAACAAAAAGGGGCGTTCAAAAGCCCTTATAAATACATTTACTGAGCCCACATCTGCACCGCAATTATGATGATGGTATCTGTTAAGCGCTTACTATGTGCCAGGCACTGTACGAAGCACTGGAGAGGATAAAAGCAAATAATAATAATAATAGTGATGGTATTTGTTCATTCATTCATTCAATCGTATTTATTGAGCGCTTACCATGTGCAGAGCACTGGACTAAGCGCTTGGGAAGTCCAAGTTGGCAACATCGAGAGACGGTCCCTATCCAACAGTGGGCTACAAAGACTGTGTAAAGCTGTAAAACTTCAGCTTTAAAGACGAGTACTGCTTGTCCCCTATCTACCTCACAGGAGCAGTTTGAAGGACTTTGGGATCCCCAGAAAGGCACGGTTACAAAAATACGAGAAATAGAAAAGGATTAAGACGAGATCATACGTCAAACATCAGCAACAGTCTCTCCTCAAGGTGAGACTCTGGCATTGATCCTTTCTACAAAATGGAAATACAGTGACAACAAGGCTGTCCAGTTAAATCAGAATTTTCTATTCCCAGAAGCTCAGAGTCAGTATATACATATGCTTGGATTAAAGAGCTAAAAAAGGGGCTTGAATTCAAAAGCCCTCATAAATACATTTACCGAGCCCACATCTGCCCCGTAATTATGATGATGGTATCTGTTAAGCGCTTACTATGTGCCAGGCACTGTACTTAGCACTGGAGGGGATAAAATAATAATAATAATAATGGCATTTATTAAGCACTTACTATGTGCAAGGACTGTTCTAAGCGCTGGGGAGGTACAAGGTGATCAGGTTGTCCCACAGGGGGCTCACAGTCTTAATCCCCATTTTACAGAGGAGGGAACTGAGGCCTTGAGAAGTGAAGTGACTTGCCCAAAGTCACACAGCTGATAAAAGCAAATAATAATAATAATAGTGATGGTATTTGTTCATTCATTCATTCAATCGTATTTATTGAGCGCTTACTGTGTGCAGAGCACTGGACTACGCGCTTGGGAAGTCCAAGTTGGCAACATAAAGAGACGATCCCTACCCGACAGTGGGCTCACAGTCGAGAAGGGGGAGACAGAGAACAAAACCAAACATATTAACAAAATAAAATAAATAGAATAAATATGTACAAATAAAATAACTAAATAAATAGAGTAATAAATACATACAAACATATATACATATATACAGGTGCTGTGGGGAGGGGAATAAAATAATAATAGTGATGGTATTTGTTCATTCATTCAATCATATTTGTTAATCAATCAATCAATCGTATTTATTGAGCGCTTACTGTGTGCAGAGCATTGTACTAAGCGCTTGGGAAGTACAAGTTGGCAACATATAGAGACGGTCCCTACCCAACAGTGGGCTCACAGTCTAGAAGATGGAGACAGAGAACAAAGCCAAACATATTAACAAAATAAAATAAATAGAATAGATATGTACAAGTAAAATAAATAAGTGCTTCCTATGTGCCATGCACTGTTCTAAGCGCTGGGGGAGAGACAAGGTAATCAGGTTGTCCCATGTGGGGCTCACAGTCTTCATCCCCATATTAATAACAATAATAATGACATTTATTAAGCACTTACCATGTGCCAAGCACTGTTCTAAGCGCTGGGGGAGATACAAGGTGATCATGTTGTCCCTTGGGGGGCTCACAGTCTTCAACCCCACATTAATAATAATGGTATTTATTAAGCACTTACTATGTGCAAAGCACTGTTCTAAGCGCTGGGGAGGTTACAAGGCGATCAGGTTGTCCCACGGGAGGCTCACAGTCTTCATCCCCATTTTCCAGATGCGGTCACTGAGGCCCAGAGAAGCGAAGAGACTTGCCCAAAGTCACACAGCTGACAAGCGGCGGAGCCGGGATTCGAACCCACGACCTCTGGCTCCCAAGCCCGGGCTCTTTCCACTGGGCCATGCTGCTGTTAAGCCCTCACTATGTGCCCAGCACTGTACTAAGTGCTGGTGCAGATATGTGTTCATTCATTCATTCATTCAATTGTATTTATTGAGTGCTTACTGTGTGCAGAGCACTGTACTTTTAGACTGTGAGCCCACTGTTGGGTAGGGACTGTCTCTATATGTTGCCAGTTTGTACTTCCCAAGCGCTTAGCACAGTGCTCTGCACACAGTAAGCGCTCAATAAATACAATTGATGATGTACTGAGCACTTGATCATTAAGGGGACATAGTCCCTTGTCCCCCATGAGGCCCTGTCTACCAGGGACAGGAATAATAATCATAATGATAACTGTGGTATTTGTTAAGAGCTTTGTGTGTGCCAGGCACTGTAATAAGAATAATAATAACAATAATAATAATAATGCCATTTATTAAGCTCTGACTATGTGCAAAGCACTGTTCTAAGTGCTGGGGAGGTTACAAGGTGATCAGGTTGTCCCTCAGGGGGTTCACAGTCAATCCCCATTTTACAGATGAGGCCACTGAGGCCCAGAGAAGTGAAGTGACTTGCCCAAAGTCACACAGCTGACAGCTGGCGGAGCCGGGATTTGAACCCGTGACTTCTGACTCCAAAGCCCGGGCTCTTTCCACTGAGCCATGCAAGCGCTGGGGTAGATACAGCTCCTTCTAGACTGTAAGCCCGTTGTTGGGTAGGGACCGTCTCTATACGTTGCCAACTTGGGCTTCCCAAGCGCTTAGTACAGTGCTCTGCACACAGTAAGCGCTCCATAAATACGATTGAATGAATGAATATGTTTGTACTATTCTATTTATTTTATTTTGTTAATATGTTTTGTTTTGTTGTCTGTCTCCCCCTTCTAGACTGTGAGCCCACTGTTGGGTAGGGACCGTCTCTAGATGTTGCCAACTTGGACTTCCCAAGCGCTTAGTACAGTGCTCTGCACACAGTAAGCGCTCAATAAATACAATTGATTGATTGAGTGATTGATCATCCCTTAGGATTCAGAAGAAGGGCCACCCCCAAAATGGTTATTTTCTCAAAAGACACTGCACCGTTTAAGAACAGATCACACTACTGAAGCAGCGTGGCTCAGTGGAAAGAGCCCGGGCTTTGGAGTCAGAGGTCGTGGGTTCAAATCCCGGCTCCGCCACTTGTCAGCTGTGTGACTTTGGGCAAGTCACTTCACTGACCCTCAGTTCCCTCATCTGGAAAATGGGGATTAAGACTGGGAGCCCCCCGTGGGACAACCTGATCACCTTGTAACCTCCCCAGCGCTTAGAACAGTGCTTTGCACATAGTAAGCGCTTAATAAAATGCCATTATTATTATTATTATTATGGGTTCAAATCCCAGCTCCGCCACTTGTCGGCTGTGTGACTTTGGGCAAGTCACTTCACTTCTCTGAGCCTCAGTTCCCTCATCTGGAAAATGGGGATGAAGACTGTGAGCCCCCCGTGGGACAACCTGATCATCTTGTAACCTCCTCAGCGCTTGGAACAGTGCTTTGCACATAGTAAATGCTTAATAAATGCCATTATTATTATTATTGCATTGCATAGAGAAGCACTGTGGTTTAGTGGAAAGAGCCCGGGCTTTGGAGTCAGGGGTCATGGGTTCAAATCCCAGCCCCACCGCCTGTTAGCTGTGTGACTTTGAGCAAGTCACTTCACTTCTCTGAGCCTCAGTGACCTCATCTGGAAAATGGAGATGAAGACTGTGACCCTCACGTGGGACAACCTGATCACCGTGCAACCTCCCCAGCGCTTAGAACAGTGCTTTGCACATAGTAAGTGCTTAATAAATGCCATTATTATTATTATTGCATTGCATAGAGAAACAGTGTAGTTTAGTGGAAAGAGCCCGGGCTTGGGAATCAGAGGTCATGAGTTCTAATCCCGCTCTGCCACTGATAAACTGGGTGACTTTGGGCAAGTCACTTGACTTCTCTGTGCCTCAGTTACCTCATCTGGAAATATCTGTACATATTTATTACTCTATTTTATTAACGATGTGTATATAGTTATAATTCTATTTATTCAGTTGGTATTGACACCTGTCTAGTTTTTGGTCTTTTTTTTTTTAATGTCGCCCCCTTCTAGACTGTGAGCCCACTGTTGGGTAGGGACCGTCTCTAGATGTTGTCAGCTTGTACTTCCCAAGCGCTTAGTCCAGTGCTCTGCACATAGTAAGCACTCAATAAATACGATTGAATGAATGAATATGAATGAGAATGAATGAGAAGCAGCGTGGCTCAGTGGAAAGAGCCCGGGCTTGGGAGTCAGAGGTCGTGGGTTCTAATCCCGGCTCTGCCACATGTCTGCTGGGTGACCTTGGGCAAGTCACTTCACTTCTCTGGGCCTCAGTTCCCTCATCTGTAAAATGGGGATGAAGACTGCGAGCCCCCCATGGGACAACCTGATCGCCTTGTAACCTCTCCAGCGCTTAGAACAGTGCTTTGCACACAGTAAATGCTTAATAAATGTCATCATTATTATTATTATTATTAAAGAGCCCAGGCTTGGGAGTCAGAGGTCATGGGTTCTAATCCTGGCTCTGCCACGTCTACTGCATGACTTTGGGCAAGTCACTTCATTTCTCTGTGCCTCAGTTCCCTCATCTGTAAAATGGGGATGAAGACTGCGAGCCCCCCGTGGGGCAACCTGATCACCTTGTAACCTCCACAGCACTTAGAACAGTGCTTTGCACATAGTAAGCGCTTAATAAATACCATTATTATTAATATGGGGATGAAGACTGTGAGCCCCACGTGGGACAACCTGATGACCTTGTATCTTCCCAGCGCTTAGAACACTGCTTGGCACATAGTAAGCACTTAATAAATGTCATTATTATTCTTATAATTATTAATATAGGGATGAAGACTGGGAGCCCCACGTGGGACAACCTGATCACCTTGTATCCCCCTCGCCCCCCCCCAGCGCTTAGAACAGTGCTTGGCACATAGTAAGTGCTTAACAAACACCATCATTACTATTATTATTATTATTCTCTGGGCCTCAGTTCCCTCATCTGTAAAATGGGGATGAAGACTGTGAGCCCCACGTGAGACAACCTGATCACCTTGCATCTCCCCAATGCTTAGAACAGTGCTTGGCACATAGTAAGCGCTTAATAAATGTCATTATTATTATTACTATTAATATGGGGGTGAAGACTGGGAGCTCCACATGAGACAACCTGATCACCTTGTATCTCCCATAACGCTTAGAACAGTGCTTGGCACATGGTAAGCACCTAATAAATGTCATTATTATTATTATTAATATGGGGATGAAGACTGTGAGCCCCACGTGGGACAACCTGATCACCTTGTATCTCCCCAGCGCTTAGAACAGTGCTTGGCACATAGTAAGCACTTAATAAATGTCATTATTATTATTCTTATTAATATGGGGATGAAGACTGTGAGCCCCACGTGGGACAACCTGATCACCTTGTATCTCCCCAGCGCTTAAAACAGTGCTTGGCATATAGCAAGTGCTTAACAAACACCATTATTATTATTATTCTCTGAGCCTCAGTTCCCTCATCTGTAAAATGGGGATGAAGACTGTGAGCCCCACGGGGGACAAACTGATGACCTTGTATCTCCCCAGCGCTTAGAACAGTGCTTGGCACATAGTAAGCACTTAATAAATGTCATTATTATTATTATTATTAATATGGGGGTGAAGACTGGGAGCCCCACGTGGGACAACCTGATCACCTTGTATCTCCCCAGCGCTTAGAACAGTGCTTGGCACATAGTAAGCGCTTAATAAATATTATTATTGTTATTATTATTATTGTTATTATTATTATTATGGAACCAACTCACCTTCCACTGCCTCAACGACTATCTGGTCCCGAGCGGCCTCCGGGATTGACAGGCCCCTGAGGCATTCTGGGAATCGTAGTCCCGAGGCGGTCTCCGGAGCGGAAGGGCGACCGAGGCATTCTGGGAGTCGTAGTCCCGAGGGGTCCCCGGACCGGAAGGGCGACCGAGGCATTCTGGGAGTCGTAGTCCCGAGGGGTCCCCGGAGCGGAAGGGCGACCGAGGCATTCTGGGAGTCGTAGTCCCGAGGGGGGGTCCCCGGATGGAAGGGCGACCGAGGCATTCTGGGAGTCGTAGTCGTCACGCCGACGATTGTGCAGGGAGACTCCAAATCCCACAATTCCGTGGGGCTGGGGGAGTTGGCCTAACCAATAAGCCGGCCGGCCGGAAGTTGTTCACTATCCACTCATTCATTCAATCGTATTTAAAACGATGGCATTTATTAAGCGCTTACTATGTGCAAAGCACTGTACTAAGCGCGTATTTCATTCAGTCGTATTTATTCATTCATTCAATCGTATTTATTGGGCGCTTACTGTGTGCAGAGCACTGTACTAAGCGCTTGGGAAGTCCAAGTTGGCTACATATAGAGACAGTCCTTACCCAACAGCGGGCTCACAGTCTAGAAGGGGGAGACAGACAACAAAACAAAACACATTAACAAAATAAAATAAATATGTACAAATAAAATTAATAGAGCAGTAATAATATTAATAGACTTATGACTCCAAAGCCCATGCTCTTTCCACTGTAGAGAAGCAGCGTGGCTCAGTGGAAACAGCCCGGGCTTTGGAGTCAGAGGTCATGGGTTCGAATTCCGGCTCCACCACATGTCTGCTGTGTGACCTTGGGCAAGTCGCTTCACTTCTCTGAGCCTCAGTGACCTCATCTGTAAAATGGGGATTAAGACTGTGAGCCCCACGTGGGACAACCTGATCACCTTGTATCCCCCCCCACCGCTTAGGACAGTGCTTTGCACATAGTAAGCGCTTAACAAATGCCACTGAGCCATATTATATTATACACTCCCAAGCTCTAAGAACAGTGATCTGCATGCAGTAGACGCTCATTAAATATCCGCTGTGTGACCTTGGATAAGTCACTTCGCTTCCGTCCCTCTGTTACCTCATCTGTACAATGGGGATTCAATTCAATCGTATTTATTGAGTGCTCACTGTGTGCAGAGCACTGTACTGAGCGCTTGGGAAGTACGAGTTGGCAACATATAGAGACGGTCGCTACCCAACGGCGGGCTTAGTGTTTATTGAGCGCTTACTGTGTGCAGAGCACTGTACTAAGCGCTTGGGAAGTACAAGTTGGCAACATATAGAGACGGTCCCTACCCAGCAACGGCAGTGTTCCTCTATTACTTCGGTGCCGATTAATTATTTCTGGTTTGTGACGTGTTGCATTAAACTAATGATGGCATTTATTAAGCGCTGACTATGTGCCAAGCACTGTTCTAAGCGTTGGGGAGATACAAGGTGATCAGGTTGTCCCACGAGGGGCTCACAGTCTTCATCCCCATTTTACAGATGAGGGAACTGAGGCCCAGAGAAGTCTCCCCCTTTTAGACTGTGAGCCCACTGTTGGGTAGGGACTGTCTCTATATGTTGCCAACTTGTACTTCCCAAGCGCTTAGTACAGTGCTCTGCACATAGTAAGCGCTCAATAAATACGATTGATGATGATGATGAAGTGACTTGCCCAAAGTCACACAGCTGACAAAAACACAAGAGAAGCAGCGTGACAGTGGAAAGAGCACGGCTTGGGAGTCAGAGGTCATGGGTTCGAATTCTGACTCTGCCACTTGTCAGCTCTGTGACCTTGGGCAAGCCATTAGCGTGGCTCAGTGGAAAGAGCCCGGGCTTTGGGGTCCGAGGTCACGGGTTCAAATTCCGGCTCTGCCAATTGCCAGCTGTGTGACTTTGGGCAAGTCACTTCACCTTTTTTTAGACTGTGAGCCCACTGTTGGGTAGGGACTGTCTCTATATGTTGCCAATTTGTACTTCCCAAGCGCTTAGTACAGTGCTCTGCACACAGTAAGCGCTCAATAAATAAGATTGATTGATTCTCTGGGCCTCAGTTCCCTCATCTGTAAAATGGGGATGAAGACTGTGAGCCCCCCGTGGGACAACCTGGTCACCATGTAACCTCCCTAGCGCTTAGAACAGCGCTTTGCACATAGTAAGCGCTTAACAAATGCCATCATTATTATTATTATTTCTCTGGGCCTCAGTTCCCTCACCCGTAAAATGGGGATGAAGACTGGGAGCCCCATGTGGGACAACCTGATCACCTTGTATTCCCCCCAAGCGCTTAGAACAGAGTTTGGCACATAGTAAATGCTTAACAAATACCATTGCTATTATTATTATTATTATTATCAAAGTTTAGTTAATGGAAGGGAAACTCACGGGGGATTGGTCGCTTGATAAAGACTCTTGATCATGTACAATAGTAGAACTGCCGGTTTCTGTTTTTTCTTCTTTCCCCCTTTCCTTTTATCCTTCGGCCTCTTTTCCCGTTTCCCTTTTACTTCCTCACCTTGCCCCTGCCCACAGTCAATAATAATAATAATAATAATAATAATAATAATAATAATAATAATAATAATAGCATTTGTTAAGCACTTACTATGTGCAAAGCACTGTTCTAAGCATTGGGGAGGTTACAGGTTGTCCCACGGGGGGCTCACAGTCTTAATCCCCATTTGACAGATGAGGGAACTGAGGCCCAGAGAAGTGAAGTGACTTGCCCAGAGTCACACAGCTGACAAGTGGCAGAGCAGAATTCGAACCCGTGACCTCTGACTCCAAAGCCCGGGCTCTTTCCACTGAGCCGTGCTGAATCCAAATGATGTTTCCTTTGAGAACCTCAGTTTCGGAAGCCAACGGAGTTTGATCCAGTCGTTTCACTGTGGAAAAATACACATTCCTCAGGCAATGTTTATAGGTAGGTGGGAGAAGCAGCGTGGCTCAGTGGAAACAATAATAATAATAATAATAATAATGGCATTTGTTAAGTGCTTACTATGTGCTAAACACTGTTCTAAGCACTGGGGGGGGGATACAAAGTGATCTGGTTGTCCCACGTGGGGCTCACAATCTTCATCCCCATCTTACAGAGGAGATAACTGAGGCCCAGAGAAGTGAAGTGACTTCCCCAAAGTCACACAGCTGACAAGCAGCAGAGCCGAGATTTGAACCCACGACCTCTGACTCCCGAACCAGGCTCTTTCCACTGAGCCACGCTGCTTCTCTTAAGAAAGAGAAGGGAAAGAGCCCGGACTTGGGAGTCAGAGGTCATGGGTTCAAATCCCGGCTCCGCGATTGTCTGCTGTGTGTCTTGGGGCAAGTCACTTCACTTTTCTGAGCCTCAGTTCCCTCATTTATAAAATGGGGGATGAAGACTGTGAGCCCCCCGTGGGATGACCTGATCACCTTGTAACCTCCTCAGTGCTTAGAACAGTGCTTTGCACATAGTAAGCGCTTAATAAATGCCATCATTATAATTATTATTACAGAAGGCCTTGCCGTTATACATCAATTTCCAGGGAAATGTATTTTACTTGTACATATCTATTCTATTTATTTTATTCTGTTAATATGTTTGGTTTTGTTCTCTGTCTCCCCCTTTTAGACTGTGAGCCCACTGTTGAGTAGGGACCGTCTCTATATGTTGCCAACTTGTCCTTCCCAAGCGCTTAGTACAGTGCTCTGCACACAGTAAGCGCTCAATAAATACAATTGATTGATTGATTGATTGATCATTATAATTATTATTACAGACGGCCTTGCCTTTATACATCAATTTCCAGGGAAATGTATTTTACTTGTACATATCTATTCTATTTATTTTATTCTGTTAATATGTTTGGATTTGTTCTCTGTCTCCCCCTTTTAGACTGTGAGCCCACTGTTGAGTAGGGACTGTCTCTATATGTTGCCAACTTGTCCTTCCCAAGCGCTTAGTACAGTGCTCTGCACACAGTAAGCGCTCAATAAATACAATTGATTGATTGATTGATCATTATAATTATTATTACAGACGGCCTTGCCTTTATACATCAATTTCCAGGGAAATGTATTTTACTTGTACCTATCTATTCTATTTATTTTATTCTGTTAATATGTTTTGTTTGGTTCTCTGTCTCCCCCTTCTAGACTGTGAGCCCACCATTGGGTAGGGACCGTGCCGACTTGTACTTCCCAAGCGCTTAGTCCAGTGCTCTGCATCATCATCATCATCATCATCATCAATCGTATTTATTGAGCGCTTACTGTGTGCAGAGCACTGGACTAAGCGCTTGGGAAGTCCAAGTTGGCAACATCTAGAGACGGTCCCTACCCAACAGCGGGCTCACAGTCTAGAAGGGGGAGACAGAGAACAAAACCAAACATATTAACAAAATAAAATAAATAGAATAGATATGTACAGGTAAAATAAATAGAGTAATAAACATGTAAAAACATATATACATATATATATACACATATATACACATATATACATATCATCATCATCATCAATCGTATTTATTGAGCGCTTACTATGTGCAGAGCACTGTACTAAGCGCTTGGGAAGTACAAATTGGCAACATATAGAGACATATATATACATATATGCACACAGTAAGCGCTCAATAAATACGATTGATTGATTAATTGAGCCACTTTTTTTGTTTGTTGGCTTTTAAGATATCCAGTCGTATCCCACCCTAAGGTAAGGCACGTTCAGGCCAACGCCTCGTCCCATTTTTCACCTTCGGGGCACAATTCCCCTCTTGCTCCGTCCTCCTTTTCCGCGATATAAGAAACCGTTGCAGAAAGATGAGTCAATTTAGTCGAAGAGAGGCCCGATTGTCCCAATCCCAGAGGAGAGAAATTCCACTGCTATAGACAAGGGACCCAGTGATGGCTGTCCCTTGTCCCTGGAGAAGCGGCGTGGCTCAGTGGAAAGAGCCCGGGCTTTGGAGGCAGAGGTCATGGGTTCAAATCCCACTCCGCCAATTGTCAGCTGAGTGACTCTGGGCAAGTCACTTCACTTCTCTGGGCCTCAGTGACCTCATCTGTAAAATGAGGATTAAGACTGTGAGCCCCCCCGATCACCTTGTAACCTCCTCAGCGCTCAGAACAGTGCTTTGCACCTAGTAAGCGCTTAACAAATGCCGTTATTATTATTAGAGAAGCAGCTTGGCTCAGTGGAAAGAGCCCGGGCTTTGGAGTCAGAGGTCTTGGGTTCAAATCCCGGCCCTGCCAATTGTCAGCTGGGTGACTTTGGGCAAGTCACTTCACTGCTCTGGGCCTCAGTTACCTCATCTGTAAAATGGGGATGAAGACTGTGAACCCCCGAAGGACAACCTGATCACCTTGTAACCTCCCCAGCGCTTAAAACAGTGCTTTGCACATAGTAAGTGCTTAATAAATGCCATTATTATTATTATTATTATTAAAGAGCCCGGGCTTTGGAGGCAGAGGTCAGGGGTTCAAATCCTGGCTCCCCCACTTGTCATTCATTCAATCGTATTTATTGAGCGCTTACTGTGTGCAGAGCACTGGACTAAGCGCTTGGGAAGTCCAAGTTGGCAACATATAGAGACGGTCCCTACCCAACAGTGGGCTCACAGTCTAGGTGTGTGACTTTGGGCAAGTCACTTCACTTCTCTGGGCCTCAGTTCCCTCATCTGTAAAATGGGGATGAAGACTGGGAGCCCCCTGTGGGACAACCTGATCACCTTGTAACCTCCCCAGCGCTTAGAACAGTGTTTGCACATAGTATGCGCTTAATAAATGCCATTATTATTATTATTATTATTATTATTATTATTATTATGTCTGCTGTGTGACCTTGGGCAAGCCACTTAGCTTCTCTGAGCCTCAGCGACCTCATCTGTAAAATGGGGATTAAGACTGTGAGCTCCACGTGGGACCACTTGATCACCTTGTAATCTCTCCAGTGCTTAGAACAGTGCTTTGCACATAGTAAGCGCTTAATAAATGCTATCATAATTATTATATTATGTCTGCTGTGTGACCTTGGGCAAGTCACGATTGATTGATTCTCAAGCCTCAGTTACTTTATCTGTAAAATGGGGATTAAGACTGTGAGCCCCACATGGGACAACTTGATCACCTTGTATCCCCCCAGCGCTTAGAACAGTGCCCTGCACATAGTAAGCGCTTAACAAATGTCATCATCAATCAATCAATCAATCAATCGTATTTATTGAGCGCTTACTGTGTGCAGAGCACTGGACTAAGCGCTTGGGAAGTCCAAGTTGGCAACATAGAGAGACGGTCCCTACCCAACAGTGGGCTCACAGTCTAGAAGGGGGAGACAGAGAACAAAACCAAACATACTCACAAAATAAAATAAATAGAATAGCTATGTACAAGTAAAATAAATAAATAAATAGAGTAATAAATCTGTACAAACATATATCCATATATACAGGTGCTGTGGGGAAGGGAAGGAGGTAAGACGGTGGGGATGGAGAGGGGTACAAGGAGGAGAGGAACATGGGACAACTTGATCACCTTGTATCCCCCCCAGCGCTTAGAACAGTGCTCTGCACATAGTAACCGCTTAACAAATGTCATTATTATTATTATTATTATTGCGTTCCCCCGCTTATTATTAATTATATCATATTATATTGTATTATATTATATATTATATATATTATATTATATTATATTATATTATATTATATTATATTATATTATATTATATTATATTATATTATATTATATTATTATATCATATCATGCCATATCACATTATTATATTATATTATATTGTATTATATTATATTATATCATGCCATATCACATTATTATATTATATTATATTGTATTATATTATATTATATCATGCCATATCACATCATTATATTATTTTATTATATTATATTGTATTATATTATATTATATATTATATTGTATTATATTATTAATATCATTATTATTGAAGCAGCGTGGCTCAATGGAAAGAGCACGGGCTTTGGGGTCAGAGGTCACGGGTTCGAATCCCGGCTCCGCCACCTGTCTGCTGTGTGACCTTGGGCAAGTCACTTCCCTTCTCTGAGCCTCAGTTCCCTCCTCTGTAAAATGAGGATTACGACTGTGAGCCCCACGTGGGACAACTTGATCCCATTGTATCCCCCCAGCGCTTAAAGCAGTGCTTGGCACATAGTAAGTGCTTAACAAATGCTATTATCATTATTATTAGTGCGTTCCCCCGAAGGATGACCGGGCGGTTAACATGCGATCTCCCAGAATCCTTCGCATCGAACCGAAAGGATGTTTTTCTACTTAAATAAGAAGCAAAACTCTCCCAAATTGGGTCCGCCTTTAGTAGATCGGCGAGGATGGATTTCCCCTCCCTTCGGAAACGGGATTAATGGGCTCCAAATTGTGTTTTGTGGAAGACGAAATCAGCCTCAGCTAAAAGGGGATTGGGATTCCTGGCTAATTGCGGGCGGGAAAGAGGAAGTCAGCTTTGCGCAGTGGCAGTATCGTAGCCAATGAGGTTTATCCGAGGCGCGATTATTGCTAATTGAAAACTTTTCCCAATACCCCGCCACGACGACTTGAAATATAGTCGGCTTTGGCAATTTTTGATGGTCTCCACGGAGACTGATTTTACTTGTTATAAAAATAAATCCTAATATTTTTTAATCAATTTCTATTTTCCGGCCGTCTAGTGCAGTATTCAGCGCAAAGTAAGCGGTTAATTAATGCGATCGATTGTATTTCCTAAGCGGTTAATTAATGCGATCGATTGTATTTCCCAAGCGCCTAATACAGTGCCCTGCACACAGTAAGCGCTCAATTAATGCGATCGATTGTACTTCCCAAGCGCCTAATACAGTGCTCTGCACACAGTAAGCGCTCGATTAGTACGGTTGATTGGTTGATTCGATCCTGGAGAAGCTGCGTAGCTCAGTGGGAAGATCCCGGCTTTAGAGTCGGAGGTCGTGGGTTCCAATCCCGACTCCGCCACTTTTCAGCTGGGTGATTTTGGACAGGTCACTTCTCGGAGCCTCAGTTACCTCCTCTGTAAAATGGGGATTAAGATTGTGAGCCCCACGTGGGACAGCTTGATCACCTTGTATCCTCACCCGGCGCTTAGAATCAATCAATCAATCGTATTTATTGAGCGCTTACTGTGTGCAGAGCACTGTACTGGGCGCTTGGGAAGTACAAGTTGGCAACGTCATCATCATCAATCGTATTTATTGAGCGCTTACTGTGTGCAGAGCACTGTACTAAGCGCTTGGGAAGTACAAGTTGGCAACTTATAGAGACAGTCCCTAATCAATCAAGCGTATTTATTGAGCGCTTACTATGTGCAGAGCACTGTACTAAGCGCTTGGGAAGTACAAGTTGGCAACATCTAGAGACAGTCCCTACCCAACAGTGGGCTCACAGTCTAGAAGGGGGAGACGGAGAACAGAACCAAACATACTGACAAAATAAAATAAATAGAATAGATCATCATCATCATCAATCGTATTTACTGAGCGCTTACTATGTGCAGAGCACTGTACTAAGCGCTTGGGAAGTACAAATTGGCAACATATAGAGACAGTCCCTACCCAACAGTGGGCTCACAGTCTAAATAGATATGTACAAGTAAAATAAATAAATAAATAGAGTAATACATATGTACAAACATATATACATATATACAGGGTTGAATCAATCTCCAGGATTGATTCAACCCTGGAGGAGCTGCGTAGCTCTGTGGGAAGATCCCGGCTTTGGAGTCAGAGGTCGTGGGTTCAAATCCCGCCTCCTCCACTTTTCAGCTGGGTGATTTGGGGCAGGTCACTTCACTTCTCTGGGCCTCAGTGACCTCATCTGGAAAATGGGGATGAAGACGGGGAGCCCCGCCGTGGGACAACCTGATCACCTTGTTAACCTCCCCAGCGCTTAGAATCAATCAATCAATCAATCGTATTTATTGAGCGCTTACTGTGTGCAGAGCACTGTACTAAGCGCTTGGGAAGTACAAGCTGGCAACATATAGAGACGGTCCCTACCCAACATTGGGAACAGTGCTGTGCACGTATTCTTTTTATAAGCTGTGGGACTCTGGGCAAGTCACCTCACTTCTCTGGGCCTCAGTGACCTCATCTGGAAAATGGGGATGAAGACGGGGAGCCCCGCCGTGGGACAACCTGATCACCTTGTTAACCTCCCCAGCGCTTAGAATCAATCAATCATATTTATTGAGCGCTTACTGTGTGCAGAGCACTGTACTAAGCGCTTGGGAAGTACAAGCTGGCAACATCTAGAGACGGTCCCTACCCAACATTGGGAACAGTGCTTTGCACGTATTCTTTTTATAAGCTGTGGGACTCTGGGCAAGTCACCTCACTTCTCTGGGCCTCAGTTCCCTCATCTGGAAAATGGGGATGAAGACTGGGAGCCCCCCCATGGGACAACCTGATCACCTTGTTAACCTCCCCAGCGCTTAGAACAGGGCTGTGCACGTACTCCTTTTATAAGCTGTGGGACTTTGGGCAAGTCACCTCACTTATGTTTGTACATATTTATTACTCCATTTATTTATTTATTGTACTTGTACATATCTATTCTATTTATTTTATTTTGTTAGTATGTTTGGTTTTGTTCTCCGTCTCCCCCCTTCTAGACTGTGAGCCCACTGTTGGGTAGGGACCGTCTCTAGATGTTGCCAACTTGGACTTCCCAAGCGCTTAGTCCAGTGCTCTGCACACAGTAAGCGCTCAATAAGTACAGTTGATTGATTGATTGATTCACTTCTCTGGGCCTCAGTTCCCTCATCTGGAAAATGGGGATGAAGACTGGGAGCACCCCCTCCCCGTGGGACCACCTGATCACCTTGTTAACCTCCCCAGCGCTTAGAACAGTGCTTTGCACGTATTCCTTTTATAAGCTGTGGGACTTCGGGCAAGTCACCTCACTTCTTTGGGCCTCAGTGACCTCATCTGGAAAATGGGGATGAAGACTGGGAGCCCCCACGTGGGACAACCGGATCACCTTGTTAACCTCCTCAGGGCTTAGAACAGTGCTTGGCACATAGTAAGCGCTTAATAAATGCCGTCATTATTATTATTATTCTCTGGGCCTCAGTGACCTCATCTGTAAAATGGGGATGAAGACTGGGAGCCCCCCGTGGGACAACCTGATCACCTTGTTAACCTCCCCAGCGCTTAGAGCAGTGCTTTGCACGTAGTCCATTTATAAGCTGTGTGGCTTATTACTCTATTTATTTTACTTGTACATATTTACTATTCTATTTCTTTTGTTAATTATGTGCCTCTAGCTTTATTTCTATTTATTCTGACGACTTGACACCTGTCCGCGTGTTTTGTTTTCTCCTCTGTCTCCCCCTTCTAGACTGTAAGCCCGTTGTTGGGTAGGGGCCGTCTCTATATGTTGCTGACTTGTACTTCCCAAGCGCTTAGTACAGTGCTCTGCACACAGTAAGCGCTCAATAAATGCGATTGATTGATTCCCAAGCGCTTAGTCCAGTGCTCTGCACACAGTAAGCGCTCAATAAAGCACTCCCTTCAAAGCGCTCCCTTCAAAGCCCTACTGAGAACTCACCTCCTCCAGGAAGCCCTTCCCAAACTGAGCCATTTTTCCTCTCCTCCTACCCATCCCCCTCACCCTACCTCCTTCCTCTCCCCAGAACACTTGTATATATTTGTACAGATTTATTACTCTATTCATTTTACTTGTACATATTTAATATTCTATTTATTTTGTTAATGATGTGCATATAGCTATAATTCTATTTATTCTGACGATTTTGATACCTACTTACGTATTTTGTTTTGTTGTCTGTCTCCCCCTTCTAGACTGTGAGTCCGTTGTTAGGTAGGGACTGTCTCTAGATGTTGCCGAGTTGTACTTCCCAAGCGCTTAGTATAGTGCTCTGCACACAGTAAGCGCTCAATAAATACGATTGAATGAGTGAATGAATGAATAGTATCTAACCAGGTTGTTCATCTCTTCCAATCAATCAATCAATCAATCAATCGTATTTATTGAGCGCTTACTATGTGCAGAGCACTGTACTAAGCGCTTGGGAAGTACAAATTGGCATCACATAGAGACAGTCCCTACCCAACAGTGGGCTCACAGTCTAAAAGGGGGAGACAGAGAACAGAACCAAACATACCGACAAAATAAAATAAGTAGGATAGAAATGTACAAGTAAAATAAATAAATAAATAAATAAATAAAGAGTAATAAATCTGTACAACCATATATCCATCTATACAGGTGCTGTGGGGAAGGGAAGGAGGTAAGACGGGGGGATGGAGAGGGGGACGAGGGGGAGAGGAAAGAAGGGGCTCAGTCTGGGAAGGGCTCTTGGAGGAGGTGAGCTCTCAGCAGGGCCTTGAAGGGAGGAAGAGATCCTCCTCAATCTGCCCTGGTTCAATCTGCCCTGGTTCGGGCCGGCACTGAAACCATTCCTATCTCTCATCCTATCCCGACTGGATTACTGCATCAGCCTCCTCTCTGCTCTCCCCTCCTCAAAAATCTCCAGTGGCTGCCTGTGAACCTAGTAGTCAAGGAAAAACTCCTCACTCTCGGCTTCCAGGCTGTCCATCACCCCGCCCCCTCCTTCCCTACCCCCCTTCTCTCCTTCTAGGAGGCCTTCCCAGACTGAGCCCCTTCTTTCCTCTCCCCCTCGTCCCCCTCTCCATCCCCCCCGTCTTACCTCCTTCCCTTCCCCACAGCACCTGTATAGATGGATATATGGTTGTACAGATTTATTACTCTATTTATTTATTTATTTTACTTGTACATTTCTATCCTACTTATTTTATTTTGTTGGTATGTTTGGTTCTGTTCTCTGTCTCCCCCTTTTAGACTGTGAGCCCACTGTTGGGTAGGGACTGTCTCTATGTGATGCCAACTTGGACTTCCCAAGCGCTTAGTACAGTGCTCTGCACATAGTAAGCGCTCAATAAATACGATTGATTGATTGATTGATTGATTCTACAGCCCAGCCCGCACCGTCGGCTCCTCTACCGCTCACCTCCTCACTTTACCTCGTTCTCACCTCTCCCGCCGTCGACCCCCGGCCCACTTCTTCCCCCTGGCCCGGAATGGCCTCCCTCCGCACATCCGCCAAGTTAGCTCTCTTCCTCCCTTCAAAGCCCTACTGAGAGCTCACCGCCTCCAAGAGGCCTTCCCAGAATGAGCCTCCTTTTTCCTTTCCTTTCTCCCCATCCCCCAAGCCCTACCTCTTTCCCCGCCCCACAGCACTTGTATATATATTTGTACAGATTTCCTATTCTATTTATTTTGTTAATGATGAGCATATACCTTTAATTCTACTTGTTCTGATGACTTTGACACCTGTCTACATGTTTTGTTTTGTTGTCTGCCTACCCCTTCTAGACTGTGAGCCCGTTGTTGGTAGGGACCGTCTCTAGATGTTGTCAACTTGTACTTCCCAAGCGCTTAGTACAGTGCTCTGCACACAGTAAGCGCTCAATAAATACGATTGAAAGAAAAAGAAAGAAAGAATAAATACAATTGAATGAATGAATGAATGACCATCTCGAGCCGGTCCCTACCCAACAGTGGGCTCACAGTCTAGAAGGGGGAGACAGAAAACAAAACACATAAATAAAATAAATAGAATAAACATGTACAAATAAAATAAATAAATAAATAGAAAATAAATAAGGTGTTCACATTTACAAAACGTGCCGTTTACTTGGCTTTGTGAAAAAACGCGAGCAGCCTTGAATCCCTGGGCCCGGCCTTGGTAACCTTGGTGATCACCTTGGTAACCTCCCCAGCGCTTAGAACAGTGCTTTGCACATACTCCTTTTATAAGCTGTGGGACTTTGGGCAAGTCACTTCACCTCTTTGAGCCTCAGTGACCTTATCTGGAAAATGGGGATGAAGACTGGGAGCCCCCCGTGGGACAACCTAATCACCTTGTTAACCTCCCCAGCGCTTAGAACAGTCCTTTGCACGTAGTCCTTTTATAAGATGTGGGACTTTGGGCAAGTCACTTCACTTCTCTGGGCCTCAGTTCCCTCACCTGGAAAATGGGGATGAAGACTGGGAGCCCCCACGTGGGACAACCTGATCACCTTGTTAACCTCCCCAGCGCTTAGAACAGGGCTTTGCACGTAGTCCACTTATAAGCTGTGTGGCTTATGGGCAAGTCACTTCACTTCTCTGGGCCTCAGTTCCCTCATCTGTGAAATGGGGATTAAGACTGTGAGCCCCACGTGGGACAACCTCATCACCTTGTTAACCTCCCCAGCGCACGTAGTCCATTTATAAGCTGTGTGGCTTTGGGCAAGTCACTTCACTTCTCTGGGCCTCAGTGACCTCATCTGTAAAATGGGGATGAAGACTGTGAGCCCCCTTTGGGACAACCTGATCACCTTGTTAACCTCCCCAACGCTTAGAACAGTGCTTTGCATGTAGTAAGCGCTTAATAAATGTCATTATTATTATTATTATTATTATTATTCTTTGGGCCTCAGTTACCTCATCTGTAAAATGGGGATGAAGACTGGGAGCCCCCCCGTGGGATAACTTGATCAATCAATCAATCAATCAATCAATCGTATTTATTGAGTGCTTACTGTGTGCAGAGCGCTGTACTAAGCGCTTGGGAAGTCCAAGTTGGCAACACATAGAGATGGTCCCTACCCAACAGTGGGCTCACAGTCTAGATCACCTTGTTAACCTCCCCAGCGCTTAGAACAGGGCTTTGCACGTAGCCCTTTTATATGCTGTGTGGCTTTGGGCAAGTCACTTCACTTCTTTGGGCCTCAGTGACCTCATCTGTAAAATGGGGCTGAAGACTGGGAGCCCCCCACCGTGGGACAACCAAAGCAGCGTGGCTCAGTGGAAAGAGCCCGGGCTTTGGAGTCAGAGGTCATGGGTTCAAATCCCGGCTCTGCCAATTGTCAGCTGTGTGACTTTGGGCAAGTCACTTCACTTCTCTGGGCCTCAGTTACCTCATCTGTAAAATGGGAATTAAGACTATGAGCCCCCTGTGGGACAACCTGATCATCTTGTTACCTCCCCAGCGCTTAGAACAGTGCTTTGCACATAGTAAGCGCTTAACAAATGCCATTATTATTATTATTATTATTGTTAACCTCCCCAGCGCTTAGAACAGTACTTCGCACGTAGTAAGTGCTTAATAAATACCATCATTATTATTATTATTATTCTCTGGGCCTCAGTGACCTCATCTGGAAAATGGGGACGAAGACTGGGAGCCCCCCCTTGGGAAAACCTGATCACCTTGTTAACCTCCCCAGCGCTTAGAACAGTGCTTAGCACATAGTCCATTTATCAACCGTGTGGCTTTGGGTGAGTCACTTCACTTCTCTGGGCCTCAGTTACCTCATCTGGAAAATGGGGACGGAGACTGTGAGCCCGCCATGGGACAACCTGACCACCTTGTTAACCTCCTCAGCGCTTAGGACAGTGCTTTGCACGTAGTGCACTTATAAGCTGTGACTTTGGGCAAGTCACTTCACTTTGGGCCTCAGTGACCGCATCTGTAAAATGGGGCTGAAGACTGGGAGCCCCCCCGTGGGCCAACCGAAGCAGCGTGGCTCAGTGGAAAGAGCCCGGGCTTTGGAGTCAGAGGTCATGGGTTCAAATCCTGGCTCCACCAATTGTCATTTGGGTGATTTGGGGCAAGTCACTTCACTTCTCTGGGCCTCAGTTCCCTCATCTGTAAAATGGGGATGAAGACTGTGAGCCCCCGTGGGACAACCTGATCACCTTGTTACCTCCCCAGCGCTTAGAACAGTGCTTTGCACATAGTAAGCGCTTAACAAATGCCAACATTATTATTATTATTGTTAACCTCCCCAGCGCTTAGAACAGAACTTTGCACAGTTGTCCTTGGGACAACCTGATCACCTTGTAACCTCCCCAGCGCTTAGAACAGTGCTGTGCACATAGTAAGCGCTTAATAAATGCCATCATTATTATTATTATTCATCCCCATTTTACAGCTGAGGTAACTGAGGCACAGAGAAGTCAAGTGGTTTGCCCAAGATCACACAGCAGAGAAGTGCTTAATAAATGCCATCATTATTATTAAGTGGCGGAGGCGGAATTAGAACCCACGACCTCTGGCTCCCAAGCCCGGGCTCTTTCCACTGAGCCATGCTGAGCATTTACTATGTACTAAGCGCTTGGGAGAGTACAATTCCATTCCCACAACGAGTTCAAATAGACCCACCGAGCCCGCTTTTCCCTTATAACAATAATAATAATAATAATAATGTTGGTATTTGTTAAGCGCTTACTATGTGCCAAGCACTGTCCTAAGCACTGGGGGAGATACAAGGTGATCAGGTTGTCCCACGTGGGGCTCACAGTCTTCATCCCCATTTTACAGATGAGAGAACTGAGGCTCAGAGAAGTTAAGTGACTTGCCCAAGGTCACCCAGCAGACAAGTGGCGGAGGCAGCATTTGAACCCACGTCCTGTATCCACTGCCCCATACTGCAGAAGCACGGTTGCTCAGTGGAAAGAGCCCGGGCTTTGGAGTCAGAGGTCATGGGTTCAAATCCCACCTCTGCCAATTAGCTGTGTGACTTTGGGCAAGTCACTTCACTTCTCTGGGCCTCAGTGACCTCATCTGGAAAATGGGGATGAAGACTGGGAGCCCCCGGGGGACAACCTGATCACCTTGTAACCTCCCCAGCGCTTAGAACAGTGTTTGGCACATAGTAAGCGCTTAACAAATGCCATTATTATCCCACATAATAATAATTATGACATTTGTTAAGGGCTTACTATGTGCCAAGCACTGTTCTAAGCACTGTTCTAATAATAACTGTTAGAAGTTATAATTGTTCTAATAATAATAATAATTATCCCATATAATAATAATGATGGCATTTGTTAAGCGCTTACTATGTGCCAAGCACTGTTCTAAGCGCTAGAGCACTGTTCTAAGCCATATCCACTTACACCCGGCTTTTCTCCCTCCTTTTTAATAATAATAATAATAATAATGGCATTTATTAAGCGCTTACTATGTGCCAAGCACTGTTCTAAGCGCTGTTCTAATAATAACTGTTAGAACTGTTATAATTGTTCTAATAATAATAATAATTATCCCAAATAATAATAATGATGGCATTTGTTAAGCGCTTACTATGTGCCAAGCACTGTTCTAAGCACTGTTCTAATAATAACTGTTAGAAGTTATAATTGTTCTAATAATAATAATAATTATCCCATATAATAATAATGATGGCATTTGTTAAGCGCTTACTATGTGCCAAGCACTGTTCTAAGCGCTAGAGCACTGTTCTAAGCCATATCCACTTACACCCGGCTTTTCTCCCTCCTTTTTAATAATAATAATAATAATAATGGCATTTATTAAGCGCTTACTATGTGCCAAGCACTGTTCTAAGCGCTGTTCTAACAACTGTTAGAACTGTTATAATTGTTCTAATAATAATAATAATTATCCCATATAATAATAATGATGGCATTTGTTAAGCGCTTACTATGTGCCAAGCACTGTTCTAAGCACTGTTCTAATAATAACTGTTAGAACTGTTATAATTGTTCTAATAATAATAATAATTATCCCATATAATAATAATGATGGCATTTGTTAAGCACTTACTATGTGCCAAGCACTGTTCTAAGCGCTAGAGCACTGTTCTAAGCCATATCCACTTACACCCGGCTTTTCTCCCTCCTTTTTAATAATAATAATAATAATAATGGCATTTATTAAGCGCTTACTATGTGCCAAGCACTGTTCTAAGCGCTGTTCTAATAATAACTGTTAGAACTGTTATAATTGTTCTAATAATAATAATAATTATCCCATATAATAATAATGATGGCATTTGTTAAGCGCTTACTACGTGCCAAGCACTGTTCTAAGCACTGTTCTAATAACTGTTAGAACTGTTATAATTGTTCTAATAATAATAATAATTATCCCATATAACAATAATGATGGCATTTGTTAAGTGCTTACTATGTGCCAAGCACTGTTCTAAGCGCTAGAGCACTGTTCTAAGCCATATCCACTTACGCACGGCTTTTCTCCCTCCTTTTTAATAATAATAATAATAATGGTATTTATTAAGCGCTTACTATGTGCCAAGCACTGTTCTAAGCCATATTCACTTCAACCCGGCTTTTCTCCCTCCTTTTTAATAATAATGATAATGATGGCATTTATTAAGCGCTTACTATGTGCCAAGCACTGTTCTAAGCCATATCCACTTAAACCCGGCTTTTCCTCCCTCCTTTCTAATAATAATAATAATAATGATGGCATTTATTAAGCACTTACTATGTGCCAAGTACTGTTCTAAGCCATATCCACTTAAACCCGGCTTTTCTCCCTCCTTTTTAACAATAATAATAATAATAATAATGGCATTTATTAAGCACTTACTATGTGCCAAGCACTGTTCTAAGCCATATCCACTTAAACCCGGCTTTTCCTCCCTCCTTTTTAATAATAATAATAATAATAATAATAATGGCATTTATTAAGCACTTACTGTGTGCCAAGAACTGTTCTAAGCCATATCCACTTAAACCCGGCTTTTCCTCCCTCCTTTTTAATAATAATAATAATGGCATTTATTAAGCGCTTACTATGTGCCAAGCACTGTTCTAAGCCATATTCACTTAAACCCGGCTTTTCTCCCTCCTTTTTAATAATAATGATAATGATGGCATTTATTAAGCGCTCACTATGTGCCAAGCACTGTTCTAAGCCACATCCAATTAAACCCGGCTTTTCCTCCCTCCTTTTTAATAATAATAATAATAATAATAATGGCATTTATTAAGCACTTACTATGTGCCAAGTACAGTTCTAAGCCATATCCACTTAAACCCGGCTTTTCTCCCTCCTTTTTAATAATAATGATAATGATGGCATTTATTAAGCGCTTACTATGTGCCAAGCACTGTTCTAAGCCATATCCACTTAAACCCGGCTTTTCTCCCTCCTTTTTAATAATAATGATAATGATGGCATTTATTAAGCGCTTACTATGTGCCAAGCACTGTTCTAAGCCATATCCACTTAAACCCGGCTTTTCTCCCTCCTTTTTAATAATAATGATAATGATGGCATTTATTAAGCGCTTACTATGTGCCAAGCACTGTTCTAAGCCATATCCACTTAAACCCGGCTTTTCCTCCCTCCTTCTTAATAATAATAATAGTAATAATAATAATGGCATTTATTAAGCACTTACTATGTGCCAAGTACTGTTCTAAGCCATATCCACTTAAACCTGGCTTTTCTCCCTCCTTTTTAATAATAATAATGGCATTTATTAAGCACTTACTATGTGCCAAGCACTGTTCTAAGCCATATCCACTTAAACCCGGCTTTTCCTCCCTCCTTTTTAATAATAATAATAATAAATAATAATAATAATAATAATAATAATAATAATAATAATAATGGCATTTATTAAGCACTTTATGCCAAGAACTGTTCTAAGCCATATCCACTTAAACCCGGCTTTTCTCCCTCCTTTTTAATAATAATAATAACAATGGCATTTATTAAGCACTTACTATGTGCCAAGCACTGTTCTAAGCCATATCCACTTAAATCTGGCTTTTCTCCCTCCTTTTTAATAATAATAATAATAATAATAAAGGCATTTATTAAGTGCTTACTATGTACCAAGCACTGTTCTAAGTGCTAGAGCAATGTTCTAAGCCATATCCACTTACACCCGGCTTTCTCCCTCCTTTTTAATAATGATAATAATGATGATGATGGCATTTATTAAGCACTTACTATGTGCCAAGCACTGTTCTAAGCCATATCCACTTAAAACCGGCTTTTCTCCCTCCTTTTTAATAATAATAAAAATGATGGCATTTTATTAAGCGCTTACTATGTGCCAAGCACTGTTCTAAACACCAGAGCACTGTTCTCAGCCATATCAATTTACACCCCGCTTTGCTCCCTCCTTTTTAATAATAATAATAATAATGGCATTTTATTAAGCGCTTACTATGTGCCAAGCACTGTTCTAAGCACCAGAGCACTGTTCTCAGCCATATCCATTTACACCCCGCTTTTCTCCCTCCTTTTTAATAATAATAATTATAATAATGATGGCATTTATTAAGTGCTTACTATGTGCCAAGCACTGTTCTAAGCGCTGGGGGGATACAAAGTGATCAGGTTGTCCCACGTGGGGCTCACAGTCTTCATCCCCATTTTACCGATGAGGTCACTGAGGCTCAGAGAAGCTAAGAGACTTGCCCAAGGTCACACAGCTGATGGAGAAGCAGCGTGGCTCAGTGAAAAGAGCCCGGGCTTTGGAGTCAGAGGTCATGGGTTCAAATTCCAGCTCTGCTAATTCTCAGCTGTGTGACTTTGGGCAAGTCGCTTCACTTCTCTGGGCCTCAGTGACCTCATCTATAAAATGGGGATGAAGACTGGGAGCCCCCCCGTGGGACAACCTGATCACCTTGTAACCTCCCCAGCGCTTAGAACAGTGGTTTGTACATAGTAAGCGCTTAATAAATGCCATTATTATTATTATTATTAAATTGGGGATGAAGGCTGTGAGCCTCCCGTGGGACAACCTGATCACCTTGTAATCTCCCCAGTGCTTAGAACAGTGCCTTGCACATAGTAAGCGCTCAATAAATGCCATTATTATTATTATTATTAAATTGGGGTGAAGACTGTGAGCCTCCTGTGGGACAACCTGATCAATCAATCGATCAATCAATCAATCGTATTTATTGAGCGCTTACTGTGTGCAGAGCACTGTACTAAGCGTTTGGGACGTACAAGTTGGCAACATATAGAGACAGTCCCTACCCAACAGTGGGTAACCTGATCACCTTGTAACCTCCCCAGCGCTTAGAACAGTGCTTGGCACATAGTTAGCGCTTAATAAATGCCATTATTATTATTATTATTATTTTATTATTATTAAGTGGGTAGGGACCGTCTCTATATGTTGCCAACTTGTCCTTCCCAAGCGCTCAGTCCAGTGCTCTGCACACTGTAAGCGCTCAATAAATACAATTGAAAGAACGAATGAAAGTGGCAGAGGAGGGATTTGAACCCACGTCCTCTGACTCCATCATCATCATCAATTGTATTTATTGAGCGCTTACTGTGTGCAGAGCACTGTACTAAGCGCTTGGGAAGTACAAATTGGCAACATATAGAGACAGTCCCTGCCCAACAGTGGGCTCACAGTCTTCCCATATAATTATAACGGTGACATTTGTTATTTATTTATTTTTGAAGTCTATTTACATTTTTATTTTATTTTACTCTATGCCTTTTATTTTTGAAGCTTCCCATATAATAATAACGGTGGCATTTGTTATTTATTTATTTTTGAAGTCTATTTACATTTTGATTTGATTTTACTCTATGCCTTTTATTTTTGAAGCTTCCCATACAATAATAACGGTGGCATTTGTTATTCATTTATTTTTGAAGTCTATTTACATTTTGATTTGATTTTGCTCTATGCCTTTTATTTTTGAAGCTTCCCATATAATAATAACGGTGGCATTTGTTATTTATTTATTTTTGAAGTCTATTTACATTTTGATTTGATTTTACTCTATGCCTTTAATTTTTGAAGCTTCCCATATAATAATAACGACGGCATTTGTTATTTATTTATTTTATTTTTGAAATCTATTTACATTTTTATTTGATTTTACTCTATTTTTTATTATAATTTAATTGACCGAACTTTATTTTATTATTTAACCGATCAGCTCCCTCTGGCCGCGGGGCCCATTCGGGCCCTCAGGCGTCCGGGAACCCGGATGTCCCCGCGCCGTGACGTCACCGCCCTGCTGCTTTGCATACGGACTCCCGGAATCCTCCGCGGCGCTTCCCATCTCTTTGTGAGCGGGATTTTCCCCGCTTAAATTTGGAAAAGATAAGATCCAGGAGGTCAGAATCGGCTCCCTGGAAGGGCGAGGCTTCCACGGGTATTCCCGGTCCGGGTGGGCACCAGGAGGTCCCTCACCCGCACTGAAAGGAGGATGCCCCGTGGTGGGCACCAACGCCCGACTATTACTTTGTTAGCTTTGCGCAGTGGCAGTATCGTAGCCAATGAGGTTTATCCGAGGCGCGATTATTGCTAATTGAAAACTTTTCCCAATACCCCGCCATGACGACTTGAAATATAGTCGGCATTGGCAATTTTTGACAGTCTCTACGGAGACTGATTATTAATGTCCAATAAAAATATTTATAATAAGACCTTATAATACTATGGCAGTCATTTAGCAAATTCTATGTATTGTATGCTTATTTGGCGTATAATACTTATTGAGCGCTTAACGAATAGTATTATGTTGTTAATTTGTACCTCCCAAACGCTTAGTACAGTGCTCTGGACATAGCGCTCAATAAATATGATTGATAGTAGTATAGCTTAGTAAGTTCTACATACCGCACGCCCATTTCGATTATAGTACTTATTGAGCGCTTACCTAGTAGTATGTTGGTAATTTGTACTTCCCAAGCGCTTAGTGCAGTGTTCTGCACATAGTAAGTGCTCAATAAATATGATTGAGCGCTTAGTGCAGTGTTCTGCACATAGTAAGTGCTCAATAAATTTGATTGATTGATAGTAGTATAGTTTAGCAAGTTCTACATACTGTACGTGTATTTGGATTGTAGTACTTATTGAGCGCTTACCGAGTAGTAGTATAGTTATTCATCACATTGTTCTTACCGTGCGCCTATCGAGTAGTACATTCATTCATGTAATCGCACCTTTTGAGCGCTTACAGAGTACTTACTGCGCGCCTACCGAGTAGTACATTCATTCATCCCATCGCGCCACCTGAGCGCTTACCGAGTACTTACCGCGCGCTTACCGAGTACTTACTGCGTGCCTATCAAGTAGTGCATTCATTCATCCCATCGCGTCTCCTGAGCGCTTAGTACAGTGCTCTGCACACAGTAAGCGCTCAATAAATATGATTGATTGATTGATTGATTACCAAGTACTTACTGCACGCCTACCGAGTAGTACATGCATTCATCCCATCGCGCCACCTGAGCGCTTACCGAGTACTTACTGCGCGCCTATCGAATAGTACATTCATTCACGTAATCGCACCTTTTGAGCGCTTATCGAGTACTTACTGTGCGCTTACCGAGTACTTACTGCGCGCCTACCGAGTAGTACATCCATTCATCCCATCGCGCCTCTTGAGCGCTTACCGAGTACTTACTGCGCGCCTACCGAGTAGTACATTCATTCATGTAATCGCACCTTTTGAGCGCTTACTGAGTACTTACTGCGCGCCGATCGAGTAGTACATTCATTCATCCAATGGCGCTTCCTGAGCGCTTACCGAGTAGTACACTAATCCATCCAATCGGACTTACTGAGCGCCTACCGAGTGGTACATTTATTCACTCACTCGTACTTACTGAGCGCCTACCAAGTAGTACACTTATTCATCCAATTGTACTTACTGCGCGCCTATCGAGTAGTACATTCTTTCATCCCATCGCGCCTCCTAAGCGCTTACCGAGTACTTACTGTGCGCTTACCGAGTAGTACATTCATTCATCCCATCGCGCCTCCAGAGCGCTTACCAAGTACTTACTGCGCGCCTATCGAGCAGTACATTCATTCATCCCATCGCGCCTCTTGAGCGCTTACCGAGTACTTACTGCGCGCCTATCGAGCAGTACATTCATTCATCTAATCGCACCTTTTGAGCGCTTACCGAGCACTTACTGCGCGCTTACCGAGTACTTACTGCGCGCCTATCGAGTAGTACATTCATTCATCCCATCGCGCCTCCTGAGCGCTTACCGAGTACTTACTGCGTGCCTATCGAGTAGTACATTCATTCATCCAATCGCGCCTCCTGAGCGCTTACCGAGTAGTACACTAATTCATCCAATCGGACTTGCTAAGCGCCTTCCGAATAATGCACTTATTCATCGAATTGTACTTACTGCGCGCCTATCGAGTAGTACATTCATTTATCCAATCGCGCCTCCTGAGCGCTTACCGAGTACTTACTGTGCGCCTATCGAGTAGTACATTCATTCATCCCATCGAGCCACCTGAGCGCTTACCGAGTACTTACTGCGCGCCTATCGAGTAGTACATGCATTTATCCCATCGCGCCTCCTGAGCGCTTACAGAGTACTTACTGCGCGCCTATCGAGTAGTGCATTCATTCAACCAATCGCCTCCTGAGCACTTACCGAGTAGTACACTAATTCATCCAATCGGACTTACTGGGCGCCTACCGAGTGGTACATTTATTCACTCACTCGTACTTACTGAGCGCCTATCGAGTAGTACATTCTTTCATCCAATCGTGCTTACTGAGCGCCGACAGAGTAGCACATTCGTTCATCCAATCGTGCTTACTGAGCACCTACCGAGTACTATTCATTCATCCAGTTGTACTTACTGAGCGCCTACCGAATAGTACACTTATTCATCGAGTTGTACTTACTGCACGCCTATCGAGTAGTACATTCATTCATCCAATCGCGCCTCCTGAGCACTAACCGAGTACTTACTGCGCGCCTGTCGAGTAGTACATGCATTCATCCAAACGCGCCTCCTGAGCGCTTACCGAGTAGTACACTAATTCATCCAATCGGACTTACTGATCGCCTACTGAGTGGTACATTTATTCACTCACTCGTACTTACTGAGCGCCTACCAAGTAGTACACTTATTCATCCAATTGTACTTACTGAGTGCCTATCGAGTAGTACATTCATTCATCCAATCGTGCTTACTGAGCGCCGACAGATTAGCACATTCGTTCATCCAATCGTACTTACTGAGCGCCTACCAAGTAGTACATTTATTTGCCCAATTGTACTTACTGAGCGCCTACGGAGTAGTACACTGATTCATCCAATTGTGCTTACTGAGCGCCTACCAAGTAGTACACTGATTCATCCAAGCGTACTTACTGAGCGCCTGCCGAGTACTACATTCATTCATCCAATCGTACTTACTGAGCACCTGCCGAGTACTACATTCATTCATCCAATCGTACTTACTGAGCACCTACCGAATAGTACACTTATTCATCGAATTGTACTTACTGCGCGCCTATCGAGTAGTACATTCATTCATCCAATCGCGCCTCCTGAGTGCTTACCAAGTACTTACTGCGCGCCTATTGAATAGTACATGCATTCATCCAATCGCGCTTCCTGAGCGCTTACTGAGTAGTACACTAATTCATCCAATCGGATTTACTGAGCGCCTACCGAGTAGTACACTTATTCATCCAATTGTACTCACTGAGCGCCTATCGAGTAGTACATTCATTCATCCAATCGTGCTTACTGAGCGCCGACAGAGTAGCACATTCGTTCATCCAATCGTACTTACTGAGCACCTACCGAGTAGTACATTTATTCACCCAACCATACTGAGCACCTACGGAGTAGTACACATTCATCCAATTGTACTTACTGAGCGCCTACCAAGTAGTACACTGATTCATCCAATTGTACTTACTGAGCGCCTACCAAGTAGTACACTTATTCATCCAATCGTACTTACTGAGCACCTACCAAGTAGTACATTTATTCATCTGGTTGTACTTACTGAGCGCCTACCGAGTACTACATTAATTCATCCAATCGTACTTACTGAGCGCCTACCGAGTACTACATTCATTCATCCAATCGTACTTACTGAGCGCCTGCCGAGTACTACATTCATTCATCCAATCGTACTTACTGAGCGCCTACCGAGTACATTGATTCATCCAGTCGTACTTACTGAGCGCCTACCGAGTACTACATTGATTCATCCAATCGTACTTACGGAGTGCCTACCGAGTAGTACATTCATTCACCAATTGTACTTGCTGAGCGCCTACCGAGTAGTACATTCATTCATCATCATCATCATCATCATCAATCGCATTTATTGAGCGCTTACTATGTGCAGAGCACTGTACTAAGCGCTTGGGAAGTACAAATTGGCAACATCTAGAGACAGTCCCTACCCAACAGCGGGCTCACAGTCTCCAATCATACTTACTGAGCGCCTACCGAGTAGTACATTCATTCATCCAATCGTACTTATTGAGCGCCTACTGTGTGCAGAGTTCTGTAGTAAGTGCTCGGGAGCGCCTACCATGTGCAGAGTACTGTGCTAAGCGCCCGGGAAGTACAAGTTGGGAACATAGAGAGGGAGACTGAATTCTAAGGTTGAATGATAGGCTTTGGAAGAAATTAACTAGTCACCCGAGTTATACATTCATTCATCCAATCGTACTTACTGAGCGCCTACTGTGCGCGGAGTACTGTACTAAGCGCTCGGGAAGTACAAGTTGGCAACATATAGAGGGAGACTGAATTCTAAGGTTGAATGATAGGCTTTGGAACAAAGTAACTAGTCACCCGAGTTATACATTCATTCATCCAATCGTACTTACTGAGCGCCTACTGTGTGCAGAGTACTGTACTAAGTGCTCGGGAAGTACAAGTTGGCAACGTATAGAGGGAGGCTGAATTCTAAGGTTGAATGACAGGCTTTGGAAGAAATTAACTAGTCACCAGAGTTGTACATTCATTCATCCAATCGTACTTACTGAGCGCCTACTGTGCGCGGAGTACTGTACTAAGCGCTCGGGAAGTACAAGTTGGCAACGTACAGAGGGAGGCTGAATTCTAAGGTTCAATGATAGGCTTTGGAAGAAACTAACTAGTCACCCGAGTTATACATTCATTCATCCAATCGTACTTACTGAGCGCCTGCTGTGTGCGGAGTACTGTACTAAGCGCTCGGGAAGTACAAGTTGGCAACGTATAGAGGGAGGCTGAATTCTAAGGTTCAATGGTAGGCTTTGGAAGAAATTAACTAGTCACATGAGGTATACATTCATTCATCCAATCATACTTACTGAGTGCCTACCGTGTGTGGAATACTGTACTAAGCGCTCGGGAGTGCCTACCGTGTGCGGAGTACTGCGCTAAGCGCTCGGGAAGTACAAGTTGGCAACATAGAGAGGGAGGCTGAATTCTAAGGTTCATTCACTCAATCGTATTTATTGAGCGCATACTGTGTGCAGAGCACTGGACTAAGCGCTTGGGAAGTACAAGGTTCAACGATAGGCTTTGGAATAAATTAACTAATAAATAATTAATAAACTATAGGCTTTGGAATAAATTAACTAACAACACATAAATTAAAAATTAATAACTAAGCGCTTAGTACAGTGCTCTGCACATAGTAAGCGCTCAATAAATACGATTGATGATAACTAGCCAATAAATTAATTAACTAGTTAATAAATCAACTAGTCACCCGAGTTGTACATTCATTCATCCAATCGTACCTACTGAGCGCCTTCTGTGTGCCGAGTACTGTACTAAGCGCTCGGGAGCGCCTACCGTGTGTGGAGAACTGTGCTAAGCGCCCGGGAAGTAGACATAGAGAGGGAGACTGAATTCTAAGGTTGAATGATAGGCTTTGGAAGAAATTAACTAGTCACCCAAGTTATACATTCATTCATCCAATCGTACTTACTGAGCGCCTACTGTGTGCGGAATACTGTACTAAGCGCTCGGGAAATACAAGTTGGCAACATATAGAGGGAGGCTGAATTCTGAGGTTCAATGATAGGCTTTGGAAGAAATTAACTAGTCACCCGAGTTATACATTCATTCATCCAATCGTACTTACTGAGCGCCTACTGTGTGTGGAGTACTGTACTAAGCACTCGGGAAGTACAAGTTGGCAACATATAGAGGGAGACTGAATTCTAAGTTTGAATGATAGGCTTTGGAACAAATTAACTAGTCACCCGAGTTATACATTCATTCATCCAATCGTACTTACTGAGCGCCTACTGTGTGCAGAGTACTGTACTAAGCGCTCGGGAAGTACAAGTTGGCAACGTATAGAGGGAGGCTGAATTCTAAGGTTCAATGGTAGGCTTTGGAAGAAATTAACTAGTCACCCGAGTTATACATTCATTCATCCAATCGTACTTACTGAGCGCCTACTGTGTGCGGAGTACTGTACTAAGCGCTCGGGAGCGTCTACTGTGTGCGGAGTACTGAGCCCACTGTTGGGTAGGGACCGTCTCTATATGATGCCAACTTGTACTTCCCAAGCGCTTAGTCCAGTGCTCTGCACACAGTAAGCGCTCAATAAATACGATTGATTGATTGATTGAGTACTGTGCTAAGCGCAGAACAGTGGTTCTAATCGCTGGGGAGGTTACAAGGTGATAATAATAGTAATAATAGTGATGATATTTATTAAGCGCTTACTAGGTGCCAAGCACTGTTCAAAGCACTGGGGAGGTTACAAGGTGATAATAATAGTAATAATAATGATGGTGTTTATTAAGCACTTACTAGGTGCCAAGCACTGTTCTAAGCGCTGGGGAGGTTGCAAGGTGATAATAATAGTAATAATAGTGATGGTATTTATTAAGCGCTTACTAGGTGCCAAGCACTGTTCTAAGCGCTGGGGATGTTGCAGGGTGATAATAATAGTAATAATAATGATGGTATTTGTTAAGTGCTTACTAGGTGCCAAGCACTGTTCTAAGCGCTGGGGAGGTAACAAGGTGATAATAATAGTAATAATAGTGATGGTATTTGTTAAGCGCTTACTAGGTGCCTAGCACTGTTCTAAGCGCTGGGGAGGTAACAAGGTGATAATAATAGTAATAATAATAATGATGGTATTTATTAAGCGCTGACTGGGTGCCAAGCACTGTTCTAAGCGCTGGGGAGGTTACAAGGTGAAAATAATAGTAATAATAATAATGATGGTATTTATTAAGCGCTGACTGGGTGCCAAGCACTGTTCTAAGCACTGGGGAGGTTACAAGGTGATAATAACAGTAATAATAATGATGGTATTTGCTAAGCGCTTACTAGGTGCCAAGCACTGTACTAAGCGCTGGGGAGGTTACAAGGTGATAATAATAGTAATAATAGTGATGGTATTTGTTAGGCGCTTACTAGGTGCCAAGCACTGTTCTAAGCGCTGGGGAGGTTACAAGGTGATAATAGTAATAATAATGATGGTATTTATCCACAGCACTTGTATATATGTATATATGTTTGTACATATTTGTTACTCTATTTATTTATTTATTTATTTTACTTGTACATATCTATTCTATTTATTTTATTTTGTTAGTATGTTCGGTTTTGTTCTCTGTCTCCCCCTTTTAGACTGTGAGCCCACTGTTGGGTAGGGACCGTCTCTAGATGTTGCCAACTTGGACTTCCCAAGCGCTTAGTCCAGTGCTCTGCACACAGTAAGCGCTCAATAAATACGATTGATGATGATGATTAAGTGCTTACTAGGTGCCAAGCACTGTTCTAAGCGCTGCGGAGGTTACAAGGTGATAATAATAATAATAATGATGGTATTTGTTAAGCACTTACTAGGTGCTAAGCACTGTTCTAAGCACTTGGGGGGGGAAATACAAGGTAATCAAGGTTGTCCCCCGTGGGGCTCACAGTCTTCATCATGCATGCATTCATTCAATCATATTTATTGAGCGCTTACTGTGTGCAGAGCACTAGACTAAGCGCTTGGGAAGTCCAAGTTGGCAACATATAATAACAATAATAATAATAATAATAATGGTATTTGTTAAGGTCTTACTACGTGCAAATCACTGTCCTAAGAGCTGGGGAGGATACAAGGTAATCAGGTTGTCCCACGGGGGGCTCACAGTCTTAATCCCCATTTGACAGATGAGGTCACTGAGGCCCAGAGAAGTGAAGTGACTTGCCCAAAGTCACACAGCGGAGCTGAGATTTGAACCCATGACCTCTGACTCCAAAGCCCGGGCTCTTTCCACTGAGCCACGGTCCCTATCCAACAAGCAGTGTGAAGCAGCGTGGCTCAGTGGAAAGAGTGCGGGCTTCGGAGTCAGAGGTCATGGGTTCGAATCCCAGCTCCACCACATGTTTGCTGTGTAACCCTGGGCAAGTCACTTCACTTCTCTGGGCCTCAGTTCCCTCATCTGGAAAATGGGGATGAAGACAGTGAGCCCCCCGTGGGACAACCTGATCACCTTGTATCCCCTAGCGCTTAGAACAGTGCTTTGCACATAGTGAGCGCTTAACAAATGGCATTATTATTATTATTATTATTACTATTATTATTAAACAACAGGCTTACAGTCTGGAAGGGAGAGACAGACAACAAAACATGTAGACAGGTGACAAAACATGTAGACAAAATCCCCGTTTTGCAGATGAGATGACTAGTTACGCGACCCACCGAGCGGCCCTACTGAGAGCTCACCTCCTCCAGGAGGCCTTCCCAGACTGAGCCCCCTCCTTCCTCTCCCCCTCGTCCCCCTTTCCATCCCCCCTGTCTTACCTCCTTCCCTTCCCCCCAGCACCTGTATATATGGGTATATAAAATAAATAAATAAATACAGTAATAAATATGTACAAACATATATGCATGTATACAGGTGCTGTGGGGAAGGGAAGGAGGTAAGAAGGGGGGGACGGAGAGGGGGACGAGGGGGAGAGGAAGGAAGGGGCTGAGTGTGGGAAGGCCTCCTGGAGGAGGTGAGCTCTCAGTAGGGCCTTGAAGGGAGGAAGGGAGCGAGCTTGGCGGATGGGCAGAGGGATTGGGGGCATTCCAGGCCCGGGGGAGGACGTGGGCCGGGGGTCGATGGCGGGACAGGCGAGAGCGAGGTACGGTGAGGAGATTAGTGGTGGAGGAGCGGAGGGGGCGGGCTGGGCTGGGGAAGGACAGAAGGGAGGTGAGGGAGGAGGGGGCCGGGGGAGGGATGGACAGCCTGGAAGCCCAGGGGGAGGACTTTCTGCCTGATGCGTAGGTTGATTGGTCGCCACTGGAGATTTTTGAGGAGGGGAGTGACATGCCCAGAGCGTTTGTCCTTCCCAAGCACTTAGTCCAGTGCTCTGCACGCAGTAAGCGCTCAATAAATACAATTGAATGAAAGAATGAATGAATGAATGAATTCAAGGCCCTACTGAGAGCTCACCTCCTCCAGGAGGCCTTCCCACACTGAGCCCCCTCCTTCCTCTCCCCTTCCTCCCAGTCTTCATCCCCCCTGCCTTACCTCCTTCCCTTCCCCACAACACCTGTATCTATGTATATATGTTTGTATGGATTTGTTACTCTATTTATTCATTTATTTTACTTCTACCTATTTATTCTATTTATTTTATTTTGTTGTGTTTTGTTTTGTTGTCTGTCTCCCCCTTCTAGACTGCGACCCCACTGTTGGGTAGGGACCGTCTCTAGATGTTGCCAACTTGGACTTCCCAAGCGCTTAGTCCAGTGCTCTGCACACAGTAAGCGCTCAATAAATACGATTGATTGATTGATTGATTGTACTTCCCAAGCGCTTAGTCCAGTGCTCTGCACACAGTAAGCGCTCAATAAATATGATTGATTGATTGATTGTACTTCCCAAGCGCTTAGTCCAGTGCTCTGCACACAGTAAGCGCTAAATAAATACGATTGATTGATTGTACTTCCCAAGCGCTTAGTCCAGTGCTCTGCACGCAGTAAGCGCTCAATAAGTACAATTGAATGAAAGAATGAATGCCTGAATGAATGAATCAAGTACCGTGGTTATTATTAGAATCAGTCAATCGTATTTATTGAGCGCTTACTGTGTGCAAAGCACTGGACTAAGCGCTTGGGAAGTACAAGTTGGCAACATATAGAGACGGTCCCTACCCCACAGTGGGCTCACAGTCTAGAAGGAAGCTGAAGAAAATAAAGACAAAATGGGATATGAGTTCACCTAATACTACCGTGAGGTCAGAGTCCTCGTTTCCCTGGCACGAATCCAGAAGTACCCAAATAAATCATCATCATCATCAATCGTATTTATTGAGCGCTTACTATGTGCAGAGCACTGGACTAAGCGCTTGGGAAGTACAAATTGGCAACATATAGAGACAGTCCCTACCCAACAGCGGGCTCACAGTCTAAAAGGGGATACTAAATAAAAGGGGATAATAAATAAATGCAGAAAAACTACTCTAAATTTATGCCCCTCAACTCACAAGGGGAAAGAATAAAAGAAACTGGCAGAAAGCCACTCTGTTCCGTACGAAACACAGCATTCAATTTCATACCACCCATAAAATAGATATAAAGCTTATGTTGCCAATTTGTACTTCCCAAGCGCTTAGTACAGTGCTCTGCACATAGTAAGCGCTCAATAAATACGATTGATGATGATGATGATGATGACGATAAAGCTGTAACTTCCCCCACGCTAGACCAACCCCACATACAAGTGGGAGGAACTTAGAGGGTCAGGATGAAGTTTAGAGGGGAATCAACAGGGGAGGAGTGGGGATGCGGGTCCATCAATCCATCGTATTTATTGAGCGCTTACTGCATGCAGAGCACTGTACTAAGCGCTTGGGGAGT
Organism: Tachyglossus aculeatus; assembly: GCF_015852505.1. Taxonomy (NCBI): domain Eukaryota; kingdom Metazoa; phylum Chordata; class Mammalia; order Monotremata; family Tachyglossidae; genus Tachyglossus; species Tachyglossus aculeatus. The sequence continues at coordinate 38,406,769 of NC_052086.1, forward strand.
CCAAGTTGGCAACATCTAGAGACGGTCCCTACCCAACAGTGGGCTTACAGTCTAAAAGTGTTGGGTGGGGCTTGGGCAGTGGGAAAGGAGGAAGGAAGTGCTCTGGTTCGGTCAGGATGCGGTCAGGGTTTGACGTGGGCCTTCAAGAGGATGACTTTGGGCAACTCACTTAACTTCTCTGGGCCTCAGTTCCCTCATCTGTAAAATGGGGATTGACTGCGAGCCTCCCCGTGGGACAACCTGATCACCTTGGAACCTCCCCAGCGCTTAGAACAGTGCTTGGCACATAGTAAGCGCTTAATAAATGCAATCATCATCTCAGACTGTGAGCCCACTGTTGGGTAGGGACTATATATGTTGCCAACTTGGACTTCCCAAGCGCTTAGTACAGAGCTCTGCACACAGTAAGCGCTCAATAAATACGATTGATTGATTGATTGATTGATTGATTGATTGATGGTGCCCTCGGCAGAGCCCTGGGCCCCGTGGCCTTCTCTGTTGGGTGAGTGGGTTGGCCAGCGCCACAGACTTTCCCGGGTCAAACCCGTTTTCCCGGGATTAAAATGATCCCGGCTCAACCCGGGTGGCCTGGCCTGTGATGGTGATTCATTCATTCAATCGTATTTATTGAGCGCTTACTGTGTGCAGAGCACTGGACGAAGCATTCGGGAAGTCCAAGTTGGCAACATCTAGAGCCGGTCCCTACCCAACAGCGGGCTCACATGCTAGAAGGGGGAGACAGACGACAAAACCAAACATATTAACAAAATAAAATAAATAGAATAAATATGTACAAATAAAATAAAATAAAATGATAAAGTAAATAAATAAATAAATAAAGATAAAGTAAATAAAAATAAATACAAATAAAATAATAAATAAAATAAAATAGACTGTGAGCCCACTGTTGGGTAGGGACTGTCTCTCTATGTTGCCAACTTGTACTTCCCAAGCACTTAGTCCAGTGCTCTGCACACAGTAAGCGCTCAATAAATGCGATTGATGATGATGATGATGGACGAAGCGCTCGGGAAGTCCAAGTTGGCAACATCTAGAGACGGTCCCTACCCCGCAGCGGGCTCACGGTCTAGAAGGGGGAGACAGACAACAAAACTAAACATATTAACAAAATAAAATCAATAGAATAAATATGTACAAATAAAATAAAATGAAATAATGCAATAAATAAATAAATAAATAAAAATAAAGTAAACAAAAATAAATAAAAATAAAATAAAATAGACTGTGAGCCCACTGTTGGGTAGGGACTGTCTCTATATGTTGCCAACTTGTACTTCCCAAGCGCTTAGTACAGTGCTCTGCACACAGTAAGCACTCAATAAATACGATTGATTGATTGATTGATAAATAAATAGAGTAATAAATCCGTACAAACATATATACAGGTGCTGCGGGGAGGGGAAGGAGGTAAGGCGGGGGGGATGGAGGGGGGAGGATGGGGAGAGAAAGGAGGGGGCTCAGTGTGGGAAGGCCTCCTGGAGGAGGTGAGCTCTCAGTAGGGCTTTAAAGGGATGATGATGATGAAGGGATGATGATGATGATGGCATTTGTTCAGCACTCACTATGTGCCGAGCACTGTTCTAAGCTCTGGGGTAATAATAATAATAATAATGTTGGCATTTATTAAGCACTTACTATGGTGCAAAGCACTGTTCTAAGCACTGGGGTAATAATAATAATAATAATAATAATAATAATAATAATAATAATAATAATAATGTTGACATTTATTAAGCACTTACTATGGTGCAAAGCACTGTTCTAAGCACTGGGGTAATAATAATAATAATAATAATAATAATAATAATAATGTTGGCATTTATTAAGCACTTACTATGGTGCAAAACACCGTTCTAAGCGCTGGGGTAATAATAATAATAATAATAATAATGTTGGCATTTATTAAGCACTTACTATGGTGCAAAACACTGTGCTAAGCGCTGGGGTAATAATAATAATAATAATGTTGGCATTTATTAAGCACTATGGTGCAAAGCACTGTTCTAAGCGCTGGGGTAAAAATAATAATAATAATAATGTTGGCATTTATTAAGCACTTACTATGGTGCAAAGCACTGTTCTAAGCACTGGGGAGGTTACAAGGTGATCAGGTTGTCCCACAGGGGGCTCACAGTCTTAATCCCCATTTTACAGATGAGGTCACTGAGGCCCAGAGAAGTGAAGTGACTCGGCCAAAGTCACCCAGCTGACAATTGGCGGAGCCGGGATTTGAACCCGTGACCTCGGACTCCAAAGCCCGGGCTCTTTCCACTGAGCCACACCGCTGGGGTAGATACAAGGTGATTAGGTTGTCCCACGTGGGGCTCACAGTCTTCATGCCCATTTGACAGATGAGGGAACTGAGGCGCAGAGAAGTCGAGTGACTTGCCCAAAGTCACCCAGCTGACAAGTGATGGAGCCGGGATTCGAACCCGTGACCTCTGACTCCCAAGCCCGGGGTCTTTCCACTGAGCCACGCTGCTTCTCCGCTGTGTCGAAGTGGCAGGACGTAATGGAGAGAACCCAAGCTTGGGATTCAGAAGGAGCTGGGTTCTAATCCCGGCTCCGCCGTACGTCTGCTGTGTGACCTTGGGCAGGTCACTTCCCTTCTCTGGACCTCAGTTACCTCATCCGGAAAATGGGGACTAAGAGTGTGAGTCCCATGTGGGATAGGGACTGTGTCCAACCTGATTAGTTTGTATCTGGCCTAGCGCTTAGAACAGTGCCTGGCATGCAGTATCATAATAAAAAAATAATAATAAGTACCATCATAACAAAAATGATATTATTATTATTATTATTATTATTATTATTATTATTATTATTTGGCCAGTGCTGCAGCTCAGTCCCTCCGTCCCATGAAATCCCCCCCCCCCCCCAGTATATTTAACCAGATGGGCTTGGCAGAAACTTGATAATTAATAATTGTGATATTTATTTAGTGCTTACTATGTGCCAGGCACTGTACTAAGTGCTCGGTTAGATACAAGGTAATTGGACACATTCCCTGTCCCGTATGAGCCCCAGTGCTTAGATTTGGCCTTCCCAAGCGCTTAGTACAGTGCTCTGCACACAGTAAAGCGCTCAATAAATACGATCGATTGAATGATTGAATAAATAATAATAATAATAATAATAATAATTGGCATTTGTTAAGCGCTTCCTATGTGCAAAGCACTGTTCTAAGCGCTGGGGAGGATACAGGCTGATCAGGTTGTCCCACGTGGGGCTCACACTCTTCATCCCCATTTCACAGATGAGGGAACTGAGGCCCAGAGAAGTTAAGTGACTTGCCCAAGATCACACAGCAGACGTGTGGCGGAGGCGGGATTCGAACCCATGACCTCTGACTCCAAAGCCCGGGCTCTTTCCACTGAGCCACGGAAATATGAATGAATGAATGAATGAACAGTGCCTGGCATGTAGTACTTCCCAAGCGCTTAGTCCAGTGTTCTGCACACAGTAAGCGCTCAATAAATACGATTGGATGAATGAATTTAGTAAGCACTTAATAAATACCACAATGATGATGATGATCCTGGTATTTGCTAAGCGCTTACTCTGTGCCAAGCACTGTACTAAGCACTGGGGTAGATATAAGATCATAAGGTTGGGTGCCTGATTTGCTTGTCGGCACCCCAGCGCTTAGCACATAGTAAGCACTTAACAAAAGGCATAATTATTACTGTGTGCGGAGCACTGTACTAAGCACTTGGGAGAGTTCAATATAGCAGTCGATCGTATTTATTCAGTACTTACTGAGAAGTGTGGCACAGCAGATCGATAGGTTGCCGATTTAATGATGGCATTTATTAAGCGCTTACTATGTGCCAAGCACTGTTCTAAGCGCTGGGGAGGTTCCAAGGTGATCAGGTGGTGCCCCGGGGGGCTCACAGTCTTCATCCCCATTTTACAGATGAGGTAACTGAGGCACAGAGAAGTTAAATGACACGCCCAAGGTCACCCAGCTGACAATTAGCGGAGCCGGGATTCGAACCCATGACCCCTGACTCCAAAGCCCGGGCTCATTCCACTGAGCCACGCCGCTTCTCTGGACTTCTTGTACTTCCCAAGCGCTTAGTCCGCAGGTCATGGGTTCAAATCCCCGCTCTGCCAATTGTGAGCTGTGTGACTTTGGGCAAGTCACTTCACTTCTCTGGGCCTCAGTTCCCTCATCTGTAAAATGGGGATGAAAACTGGGAGCCCCCCGTGGGACAACCTGATCACCTTGGAACCTCCCCAGCGCTTAGAACAGTGCTTGGCACATAGTAAGCGCTTAATAAATGCCATTATTGTTATTATTATTATTATTATTATTATTATTACTGTCCCTGCCCCCCATGGAGTCTAAGAGAGTACACCTGACTCTTTAGGATTCTCCCCACAGGTGAGGGAAGTTGAGGGAGGAAGGGAGGCCAAACACCATTCATTCATTCATTCAATCGTATTTAACGAGCGCTTACTGTGTGCAGAGCACTGTACTAAGCGCTTGGGAGAGTCCAATAAACAGCCACATTCCCTGCTCAGCCCTCCTGCCCAGTCCACCAAAGACAATCAGTTACAGTGATTTCTTTCCCCAGGCAGAAGGACTAATCATCATCAATCGTATTTATTGAGCGCTTACTGTGTGCAGGGCACTGTACTAAGCGCTTGGGAAGTACTAATCCTCTCCTGTTCATTCTGTCAATCATTCCATCGTAATAATAATAATAATAATGGCATTTATTAAGCGCTTACTATGTGCAAAGCACTGTTCTAAGCGCCGGGGAGGTTACAAGGTGATCAGGTTGTCCCACGGGGGGCCTCACGGTCTTCATCCCCATTTTACAGGTGAGGGAACTGAGGCCCAGAGAAGTGAAGTGACTTGCCCAGAGTCCCACAGCTGACAATTGGTGGAGCAGGGATTTGAACCCATGACCTTTGACTCCAAAGCCCGGGTTGTTTTCACTGAGCCACGCTGGGTGCCAAGCACTGTACTGAACGCTGTTCGGTCCTGCCGCCTCACGACTCTGCTGGTTATCGGGCAGGTGGCACAGAATCAGGTCTTACCCGAGTCAGAAATCAGGGACCCGGCCTAGAACTGTAATAGCGAAGAATTAGGGCGTTTATTCAGCGCTTACTATGTGCCACCTACTGTAGAGAAGCAGCGTGGCTCAGTGGAAAGAGCCCGGGCTTTGCAGTCAGAGGTCCTGGGTTCAAATCCTGCTCCGCCAATTGTCAGCTGTGAGACTTTGGGCCAGTCACTTCATCATCATCATCATCATCAATCGTATTTATTGAGCGCTTACTATGTGCAGAGCACTGTACTAAGCGCTTGGGAAGTACAAATTGGCATCACATAGAGACAGTCCCTACCCAACAGTGGGCTCACAGTCTAAAAGGGGGAGACAGAGAACAAAACCAAACACACTAACAAAATAAAATAAATAGAAATGTACAAATAAAATAAATAAATAGAGTAAAAAATATGTACTTCACTTCTCTGGGCCTCAGTTCCCTCATCTGTAAAATGGGGATGAAGACTGTGAGCCACTTGTGGGACAACCTGATCACCTTGTATCTGCCCCAGCGCTGAGAACAGTGCTTGGCACATGGTAAGCGCTTAATAAATGCCATCCTTATTATTATAAGACTGTGAGCCCCATGTGGGACAACCCGATCACCTTGTATCCCCCAGTGCTTAGAACAGTGCTTTGCACATAGTAAGCGCTTAGCAAATACCATTATTATTATTATTATTATTACTATATTACTATACTATATTATACTATACTATACATACTATATCTATACTATATATATGCTATACTATACTATATATACTATACTATAGATATACACAATATATACTATACTATACATATACTATATAGTATATATACTATATATATAGTATAGTATAGTACAGGAGAAGCAGCATGGCTCAATGGAAAGAGCCCGGGCTCTGGAGTCAGAGGTCATGGGTTCAAATCCCGGCTCTGCCAATTGTCAGCTGTGTGACTTTGGGCGAGTCACTTCACTTCTCTGGGCCTCAGTTCCCTCATCTGTAAAATGGGGATTAAGACTGTGAGCCCCCCGTGGGGCAACCTGATCACCTTGTAACCTCCCCAGCGCTTAGAACAGTGCTTTGCACATAGTAAGCGCTTAATAAATGCCATTATTATTATTATTTTATATATATATATACTATACTATACTAAGGGGGGAGACAGACAGCAAAACGAGTCAACAGGCCTCAGTAGCGTCATTATAAATAAATAGAATGATAGATATAGTCACATTATTACTAAAAATTAATAGAATTATAATTTTAAATATGTACAGATTGACACAGGGGCTGTGGGGCGGGAAGGGGGATAGAGCAGAGGGAGGGAGTCTCGGGGAGATGGGGAGGAGGAGCGGAGGAAAAGGGGGGCTCAGTCTGGGGTTTAAGATGGGAAACGCTATACCACGATGTGTCTGGCTATTAATAATAAAAATAATAATAATGATGGTATTTAAGCGCTTACTATGTGCCAAGCACTGTGCCAAGCGCTGGGGTAGATACAAGGTGACCAGGCTGTCCCACGTGGGGCCCACAGTCTTCACCCCCATTTTACAGAGGTCACTGAGGCCTAGAGAAGTGACTTAATAATGATGATGGCATTTGTTAAGCGCTTACTATGTGAGAAGCACTGTTCTAAGCGCTGGGGGAGATACAGGGTAACCAGGTTGTCCCACGGGGGGCTCACAGTCTTCATCCCCGTTTTAGAGAAGCAGCGTGGCTCAGTGGAAAGAGCCCGGGCCCTGGAGTCAGAGGTCATGGGTTCCAATCCTGACTCCACCAAGCGTCAGCTGTGTGACTTTTCTAGACTGTGAGCCTGCTGTGGGCAGGGATGGTCTCTCTTTGTTGCTGAATTGTCCTTCCTAAGCGCTTAGTACAGTGCTCTGCACACAGTAAGCGCTCAATAAATACGATAGAATGAATGAATGAATGCTACGCTATACTATACTATATTACTATATTATTATTACTATAATAATAATAATAATAATAATAATGGTAATGGTAACTATGGTTTTTGTTAAGAACTTACTATGTGCCCAGCTCTGTACTGAGCACTGGGGTGGTTACAAGTAAATCGAGTTGGATACAATTCCTGTCCCACGTGGGGCCTCACAGTCTTAATCCCCGTTTTTTACAGATGAGGTAACCGGAAAAAAAAAAAAACGAGAAGTGAAGTAACTTCCCCAAGGCCACAGAGAGGACGAGTGGCGGAGCCCGGGTTAGAACTCTGACTCAGAGGTCATGGGTTCAAATCCTGACCCCGCCGACTGTCAGCTGCGTGGCTTTGGGCAAGTCACTTCACTTCTCTGGGCCTCAGTTCACTCATCTGGAAAATGGGGATTGAAACCGTGAGCCCCCCGTGGGACAATCTGATCACCTTGTAACCTTCTCAGGGCTTAGAACAGTGCTTTGTGCATAGTAAGCGCTTAACAAATACCATTATTATTATTTCTTAAGCGCTTATTAGATGCCAAGGCCTATACCAAGCTATGGGATGGATACAAGCCAATAGGGATGGACACAGTCTCTGTCCCACGTGGGGTTCATGGTCTCGATCCCCATTTTCCAGATGAGGGAACTGAGGCACAAAGAGCCGCCCAAGGTCTCTCAGCAGACAAGCGGTAGATCGGGGATTAGAACCCATAACAATAATAATAATGGCATTTGTTAAGCGCTTACTATGTGCAAAGCACTGTTCTAAGCGCTGGGGAAGATTCAAGGTGATCAGGTTGTCCTATGTGGGGCTCACAGTCTTCACCCCCATTTTACAGATAAGGTAACTGAGGCCCAGAGAAGTGAAGTGACTTGCCCAAAGTCGCACAGCTAAGTGGTGGAGTCAGGATTAGAACCCATGACCTCTGACTCCCAAGCCCGGGCTCTTTCCACTGAGCCACGCTGCTTCTCTCCCTTGATCTAGACTGTGAGCCCGCTGTTGGGTAGGGACCGTCTCTATATGTTGCCAACTTGTGCTTCCCAAGTGCTTAGTCCAGTGCTCTGCACACAGTAAGCGCTCAATAAATACAATTGAATGAATGAATAAAATGGGGATTAAGACGGTGAGCCCCATGTGGGACAGGGACTGTGTCCAACCTGATCAGCTTGTAATAATAACAATAATAATGATGGTGTTTATTAAGCACTTACTATTCATTCATTCATACAATCGTATTTATTGAGCGCTTACTGTGTGCAGAGCACTGGACTAAGCGCTTGGGAAGTACAAGTTGGCAACATATAGAGACGGTCCCTACCCAACAGTGGGCTCACAGGCTAGAAGACCACGCAAAGAACTGTTCTAAGCGCTGGGGGGGGATATAAGGTGATGAGGTTGTCCCATGTGGGGCTCACAGGCTTCAACCCCATTTTCCAGATGAGGGAACTGAGGCCCAGAGAAGTAAAGTGACTTGCCCAAAGTCACGCAGCTGACAATTGGCAGAGCTGGGATTTGAACCCATGACCTTCTTACTCCCGGGCCTGTGCTCTTGCCATGACTCCATGCTGCTCCTCAGTTTAATAATGATGGTATTTATTAAGCGCTTACTATGTGCAAAGCACTGTTCTAAGCACTGGGGAGGTTCCAAGGTAATCAGGTTGTCCCACGGGGGGCTCACACTCTTCATCCCCATTTTCCAGATGAGGTAACTGAGGCCCAGAGAAGTGAAGTGACTTGCCCAAAGTCACCCAGCTGATAATTGGCGGAGCGGGGATTTGAACCCATGACCTCTGATTCCAAAGCCCGGGCTCTGTCCACTGAACCACGCTGCTTCTCCAAGTTTGGTCACTGTCCTTGTCCCAAGTGAAGCTCACAGTCTAAATAGGAGGGAGAACAGGGATGGAATTCCCATTTCCCGGATGAGCAGACGGCGGGAGCAGTGTTGGATCCACCTAGGCTGCAGATTGAACCTGAAACCCCATCTGCCCGCTAATTCATTCATTCATTCAATCGTATTTATTGAGCGCTTACTGTGTGCAGAGCACTGGACTAAGCGCTTGGGAAGTCCAAGTTGGCCACATCTAGAAACGGTCCCTACCCGACAGCGGGCTCACAGGCTAGAAGGGGGAGACGGACAACAAAACAAAACATATTAACAAAATAAAATAAATAGAATAGTACAAACATAGTCATTCATTCAATTGTATTTATTGAGCGCTTACTGTGTGCAGAACACTGGATTAAGCGCTTGGAAAGTCCAAGTTGGCAACATCTAGAGACGGTTCCTACTCAACAGCGGGCTCACAGTCTAGAAGGGGGAGACGGACAACAAAACAAAACATATTAACAAAATAAAATAAATAGAATAGTACAAACATATTCATTCATTCAATCATATGTATTGAGCACCTACTGTGTGCAGAGCACTGCACTAAGCGCTTGGGAAGTCTGTTGGCAACATCTAGAGACGGTCCCTACCCAACAGCGGGCTCAGAGTCTAGAAGGGGGAGACGGACAACAAAATGAAACATATTAACAAAATAAAATGAATAGAATAGTACAAACATATTCATTCATTCAATCGTATTTATTGAGCGCTTACTGTGTGCAGAGCACTGGACTAAGCGCTTGGGAAGTCCAAGTTGGCAACATCTAGAGACGGTCCCTACCCAACAGCGGGCTCACAGTCTAGAAGGGGGAGACAGGGAACAAAATAAAACATATTAACAAAATAAAATAAATAGAATAGTACAAACATATTCATTCACATCCTCTTTAAGCCAGCCTCTGAAAGCAATGAAAGCATCTGTAAAGCATCTGAAAGCATCCTGTATATATGTATATATGTTTGTACATATTTATTACTCTATTTTTCTTGTACATATCTATTCTATTTTTTTTTATTTTGTTAGTATGTTTGGTTTTGTTCTCTGCCTCCCCCTTCTAGACCGTGAGCCCACTGTTGGGTAGGGACCGTCTCTAGATGTTGCCAACTTGGACTTCCCAAGCGCTTAGTCCAGTGCTCTGCACACAGTAAGCGCTCAATAAATACGATTGATTGATTGATTGATTGATTGATTGATGAAGTGTTCGGTCAAAAGTGACAACGGAGAGGCGAGATGGCAAGTCTCATTTGGGAGAAGCCAAGGGTCATCGGAACAAAAATCCCGCTCCTCACGTGGCCGTAGGGAGACGATGGTTTCTCGGACGGATCCATGAGCCTGCTCAGCAAACATATTTTCGCTTTATTGTAATTAGATGAAAATGGAGAATTGATATTCCAGACTGTGAGCCCGTTGTCGGGTAGGGACCGTCTCTATACGTTGCCGACTTGGTCTTCCCAAGCGCTTAGTCCGGTGCTCTGCACACAGTAAGCGCTCAATAAATACGATTGAATGAATGAATATATTTGTACTATTCTATTTATTTTATTTTGTTAATATGTTTTGTTTTGTTCTCTGTCTTCCCCTTCTAGACTGTGAGCCTGCTGTCGGGTAGGGACCGTCTCTAGATGTCGCCAACTTGGACTTCCCACGCGCTTAGTACAGTGCTCTGCACACAGTAAGCGCTCAATAAATACGATTGAATGAATGAATATGTTTGTACTATTCTATTTATTTTATTTTGTTAATATGTTTTGTTTTGTTGGCCGTCTCCCCCTTCTAGACCGTGAGCCCACTGTTGGGTAGGGACTGTCTCTAGATGTTGCCAACTTGGACTTCCCACGCGCTTAGTCCAGTGCTCTGCACACAGTAAGCGCTCAATAAATACGATTGAATGAATGAATATGTTTGTACTATTCTATTTATTTTATTTTGTTAATATGCTTTGTTTTGTTGTCCATCTCCCCCTTCTAGACTGTGTGACTATACGATTGAATGAATGAAGGAATGGCCTTGTGGAGGGAACTTGGGTCTGGGGGTCAGAGGACCTGAGTTCTAATCCTCGCTCTGCCAAGTGGAGAAGCAGCATGGCTCAGTGGAAAGAGCCCGGGCTTTGGAGTCAGAGGTCATGGGTTCAAATCCCAGCCCTGCCAATTGGAGAAGCAGCATGGCTCAGTGGAAAGAGCCCGAGCTTTGGAGTCAGAGGTCGTGGGTTCAAATCCCGGCTCCGCCAACTGTCAGCGGCGTGACTTTGGACAAGTCACTTCACTTCTCTGGGCCTCAGTGACCTCGTCTGTAAAATGGGGATGAAGACTGGGAGCCCCCCGTGGGACAACCTGATCACCTTGGAACCTCCCCAGCGCTCAGAACGGTGCTTTGCACATAGTAAGCGCTTAACAAATGCCATCATCATCATTCTTCTTATTATTATGTACAAGGAAAGAGTGGGAAGCTTCCAGATGTGGAAGTGAAAAATGACCCAACTCTGAAAGGGAAGTTGGCCCCCACAAATGGGTTTTGCGCAACGGATGGCAGCACCATGGAGGCCGATGAAAATAGAGGAGCAATTGGCCTTCTCCGCTTGCCTTCTCCGTGCCTGAGTTGGCAACAGTGAAGCTGGAGGGTGGCGGCAATCAATCAATCAATCAATCAATCGTATTTATTGAGTGCTTACTATGTGCAGAGCACTGTACTAAGCGCTTGGGAAGTACAAATTGGCAACACATAGAGACAGTCCCTACCCAACAGTGGGCTCACAGTCTAAAAGGGGGAGACAGAGAACAGAACCAAACATACCAGCAAAATAAAATAAATAGGATAGAAATGTACAAGTAAAATAAATAAATAAATAAATAGAGTAATAAATATGTACAACCATATATACATCTATACAGGTGCTGTGGGGAAGGGAAGGAGGTAAGACGGGGGGATGGAGAGGGGGACGAGGGGGAGAGGAGGGAAGGGGCTCAGTCTGGGAAGGCCTCCTGGAGGAGGTGAGCTCTCAGCAGGGCCTTGAAGGGAGGAAGGAGGCAAGGTGAGAGGTGACACATTTATAATAATAATAATAATAATAATAATAATTATTATTATTATTGACAATGGCATTTACTAAGCGCTTACTATGTGCAAAGCACTGTTCTAAGCGCTGAGGAGGTTACAAGGTGATCAGGTTGTCCCATGGGGGGGCTCACAGTCTTAATCTTATTACTCTATTTATTTATTTATTTTACTTGTACATATCTATTCTATTTATTTTATTTTGTTAGTATGTTTGGTTTTGTTCTCTGTCTCCCCCTTCTAGACTGTGAGCCCGCTGTTGGGTAGGGACTGTCTCTCTATGTTGCCAACTTGGACTTCCCAAGCGCTTAGTACAGTGCTCTGCACACAGTAAGTGCTCAATAAATACGACTGATGATGATGATGTTGGGTAGGGACTGTCTCTATATGTTGCCAACTTGTACTTCCCGAGCACTTAGTACAGTGCTCTGCACACAGTAAGCGCTCATAAACACGATTGATTGATTGATTAACAAATGCCATTATTATTATTTTAATGATGGCATTTATTGACGATGGCATTTACTAAGCGCTTACTACGTGCCAAGCACTGTTCTAAGCGCTGGGGAGGTTACAAGGTGATCAGGTTGTCCCATGGTGGGGGCTCACAGTCTTAATCCCCATTTTACAGATGCGGTAACTGAGGCCCAGAGAAGTGAAGTGACTTACCCAAAGTCACAGAGCTGACAATTGGTGGAGCCAGGATTTGAACCCATGAGCCCGTTGTTGGGTAGGGACCGTCTCTATATGTTGCCAACTTGTACTTCCCAAGCACTTAGTACAGTGCTCTGCACACGGTAAGCGCTCAATATGATTGAATGAATGAATGAATGAATGACCTCTGACTCCAAAGCCCGAGCTCTTTCCACTGCGCCACACTGCTTCTCTTATAAGCGCTTACTATGTGCCAAGCACTGTTCTAAGCTCTGGGGAGGCTACAAAGTGATCAGGTTGTCCCACGGAGGGCTCACAGTCAATCCCCATTTTCCAGATGAGGTAACTGAGGCCCAGAGAAGTGAAGTGGACTTGCCCAAAATCACCCAGCGGACAATTGGCGGAGCCGGGATTTGAACCCATGACCACTGACTCCAAAGTCCAGTGCTTTGCACATAGTAAGCGCTTAATAAATGCCATTATTATTATTATTATTATTATTATTATTATTATTATTTATTCTATTTGCTCAAAATCACCCAGCTGACAATTGGCGGAGCCAGGATTTGAACCCATGACCAATGACTCCAAAGTCCAGTGCTTTGCACATAGTAAGGGCTTAATAAATGCCATTATTATTATTATTATTATTATTATTATTATTATTATTATTTATTCTATTTGCTCAAAATCACCCAGCTGACAATTGGCGGAGCCAGGATTTGAACCCATGACCAATGACTCCAAAGTCCAGTGCTTTGCACATAGTAAGGGCTTAATAAATGCCATTATTATTATTATTATTTATTCTATCGATTTTATTAATGATGTGCATTTATCTCTAATACTACTTATATTGATACTATTGATGCTTTTTTACTCGTTTTGATGTCTGTCTCTCCCCTTCTAGACTGTGAGCCCATTGTGGGCAGGGATTGTCTCTCTGTGTTGCTGAATTGTACTTTCCCAGTGCTTAGTACAGTGCTCTGCATGCAGTAAGCGCCCCCCGCCTTACCTCCTTCCCCTCCCCACAGCACCTGTATATATGTATATATATTTTTGTACGTATTTATTACTCTATTATTTATTTTATTTCAGCGTGGCTCAGTGGAAAGAGCCCGGGCTTTGGAGTCAGAGGTCATGGGTTCAAATCCCGGCTCCTCCACTTGTCAGCTGTGTGACTTTGGGCAAGTCACTTCACTTCTCTGGGCCTCAGTTCCCTCATCTGGAAAATGGGGATGAAGACTGTGAGCCCCACGTGGGACAACCTGATCACTTTGTAAACTCCCCAGTGCTTAGAACAGTGCTCTGCACATAGTAAGCGCTTAATAAATGCCATTATTATTATTATTCTATTTATTCTATTTATTTTATTTTGTTAATATGTTTTGTTTTGTTCTCTGTCTCCCCCTTCTAGACTGTGAGCCCGCTGTTGGGTAGGGACCGTCTCCATATGTTGCCAACTTGGACTTCCCAAGCGCTCAGTACAGTGCTCTGCACACAGTAAGTGCTCAATAAATACCATTGAATGAATGAATGAATGAATACGATTAAATGAATGGGAATGAGAATGAATGCAAAGCAGCGTGGCTTTAGTGGAAAGAGCCCGGGCTTGGGCGTCAGAGGTCATGAGTTCTAATTCCAGCTCTGCCACCTATCAGCTGTGTGACTTTGGGTAAGTCACTTCACTTCTCTGTGCCTCAGTGACCTCATCTGGAAAATGGGGATGAAGACTGTGAGCCCCACGTGGGGCAACCTGATCACCTTGTATCTATCCCAGTGCTTAGAACAGTGCTTGGCACATAGTAAGCGCTTAACAAATACCGTCAGCGTGGCCCAGCGGAAAGAGCCCGGGCTTTGGAGTCAGAGGTCGTGGGTTCGAATCCCGGCTCCGCCACATGTCTGCTGTGTGACCTTGGGCAAGTCACTTCACTTCTCTGAGCCTCAGTTCCCTCATCTGTAAAATGGGGTTTGACTGTGAGCCCCACGTGGGACAACCTGATCACATTGTATCCCCCCCAGCACTTAGAACAGAGCTTTGCACATAGTAAGTGCTTAACAAATGCCATTATTATTATCATTATTATTATTATTAATGAATAAATGAACTGGTCCCCACTGTATCTGCCCCCGCACTGCCCCACCACCCTGAAGGAAGTTTGGTGCCACTTGCCAGGATGAGATGCCACAACCTGGGCCCCCTGATCACCTTGTATCTATCCCAGTGCTTAGAACAGTGCTTGGCACATAGTAAGCACTTAACAAATACCATCATTATTATTATTATCATTAATGAATAAATGAACTTGTCCCCGCTGTATCTGCCCCCGCACTGCCCCACCACCCTGAAGGAAGTTTGGTGCCACTTGCCAGGATGAGATACCACACCCTGGCCCCCTGATCACCTTGTATCTATCCCAGTGCTTAGAACAGTGCTTGGCACATAGTAAGCACTTAACAAATGCCATTATTATTATTATTATTATTATTATTATTATTATTATAAATGAATAAATGAACTGGTCTCCACTGTATCTGCCCCCGCACTACCCCACCACCCTGAAGGAAATTTGGTGCCACTTGCCAGGATGAGATACCACACCCTGATCACCTTGTATCTATCCCAGTGCTTAGAACAGTGCTTGGCACATAGTAAGCGCTTAACAAATACCATCATTATTATTATTATTATCATTAATGAATAAATGAACTGGTCCCCGCTGTATCTGCCCCCGCACTACCCCACCACCCTGAAGGAATTTTGGTGCCACTTGCCAGGATGAGATACCACACCCTGGGCCCCCTGATCACCTTGTATCTATTCCAGTGCTTAGAACAGTGCTTGGCACATAGTAAGAGCTTAACAAATACCATTATTATTATTATTATTATTATTATTATTATTATTATTATTATTATTATAAATGAATAAATGAACTGGTCCCCGCTGTATCTGCCCCCGCACTACCCCACCACCCTGAAGGAAATTTGGTGCCACTTGCCAGGATGAGATACCACACCCTGATCACCTTGTATCTATCCCAGTGCTTAGAACAGTGCTTGGCACATAGTAAGCACTTAACAAATACCATCATTATTATTATTATTATCATTAATGAATAAATGAACTGGTCCCCGCTGTATCTGCCCCCGCACTACCCCACCACCCTGAAGGAAGTTTGGTGCCACTTGCCAGGATGAGATACCACACCCTGGGCCCCCTGATCACCTTGTATCTATCCCAGTGCTTAGAACAGTGCTTGACACATAGTAAGCGCTTAACAAATACCGTCATTATTATTATTATTATCATTAATGAATAAATGAACTGGTCCCCGCTGTATCTGCCCCCGCACTGCCCCACCACCCTGAAGGAAATTTGGTGCCACTTGCCAGGATGAGATACCACACCCTGAGCACCCTGATCACCTTGTATCTATCCCAGTGCTTAGAACAGTGCTTGGCACATAGTAAGCGCTTAACAAATACCATTATTATTATTATTATTATCATTAATGAATAAAGGAACTGGTCCCCACTGTATCTGCCCCCGCACTGCCCCACCACCCTGAAGGAAATTTGGTGCCACTTTCCAGGATGAGATACCACACCCTGAGCACCCTGATCACCTTGTATCTATCCCAGTGCTTAGAACAGTGCTTGGCACATAGTAAGCGCTTAACAAATACCATCATTATTATTGTGGTAGAGAAGCAGCGTAGCTCAACGGAAAGAGCCCGGGCTTTGGAGTCAGAGGTCATGGGTTCAAATCCCGGCACCACCAATTGTCAGCTGTGTGACTTTGGGCAAGTCACTTCACTTCTCTGTGCCTCAGTTCCCTCATCTGGAAAATGGGGGTTAAGGCTGTGAGCCCCCCGTGGGACAACCTGATCAACCTGTAACCTCTCCAGTGCTTAGAACAGTGCTTTGCACATAGTAAGCGCTTAATAAATGCCATCATTATTATGAGAAGCAGCGTGGGTCAGTGGAGAAGAGCCCGGGCTTTGGAGTCAGAGGTCATGGGTTCAAATCCCGGCTCCGCCAACTGTCAGCTGGGTGACTTTGGGCAAGTCACTTCATTCATTCATTCAATCATATTTATTGAGCGCTTACTGTGTGCAGACTACTGTACTAAGCACTTGGGAAGTACAAGTTGGCAACATATGGATACGGACCCTACCCAACAATGAGCTCACAGTCTAGAAGGGGGAGACAGAGAACAAAACAAAACATATTAACAAAATAAAATAAATAGAATAAACTTCACTTCTCTGGGCCTCAGTTCCCTCATCTGTAACCTGGGGATGAAGACTGTGAGCCCCCCGTGGGACAACCTGATCTCCTTGTAACCTCCCCAGCACTTAGAACAGTGCTTTGCACAGAGTAAGCGCTTAATAAATGCCATTATTATAATTATTATTAAGTCAGGGCAATGTAGAAGAGCGTGGGAGAGTCTGGGAAGGTCTCTTGGTGGAGAGGGGCCTTCAGTAAGGCTTTGAATGAAGGGAGGGTCATTGTCAGGTATAAATAAATAATAAATAAATAAATAAGGATGGCATTTGTTAAGTGCTTACTATGTGCCAAGCACTGTTTTAAGCGCAGGGGGGGATACAAGGTGATCAGGTTGTCCCACGGGGGGCTCAGAGGGGTTGAGGGGTCCTCAACAACAAGATGGACAAGATGGAGGCTCAGGGAGAAGGTTGGCAGGAGCAAAGTTGGAGGAGGAGAGTAGTGAGGTGAGGTAGGAGGGGGCGAGCGGCCTGAGGGCTGATAATTCTTTAATTCTGTTATCGAAAAGCAAGTTGCAAAACAGATTAAGAGGTAAATCGGCCGCAGGGTTCGAGAACCCAAGGTGGTGACGCTTAGAAGAAGCTTAGAAGAAGCCGCGTGGCTCCGTGGAAAGAGCCCGGGCTTTGGAGTCCGAGGTCATGGGTTCAAATCCCGGCTCCGCCACTTGTCAGCTGTATGACTTTGGGCCAGTCGATTCACTTCTCTGGGCCTCAGTTCCCTCATCTGTCAAATGGGGATGAAGACTGGGAGCCCCATTGGGAGCCCCACGTGGGACAACCTGATCACCTTGTAACGTCCCCAGGGCTTCGTGCATAGTAAGCGCTTAATAGATGCCATTATTACATGTCTATTCTATTTATTTTATTTTGTTAGTATGTTTGGTTTTGTTCTCTGTCTCCCCCTTTTAGACTGTGAGCCCACTGTTGGGTAGGGACTGTCTCTATGTGTTGCCAACCTGGACTTCCCAAGTGCTTAGTACAGTGCTCTGCACGCAGTAAGCGCTCAATAAATACGATTGATGATGATGATGACGCAGATGGGAAAAATAATAATAATGGCATTTATTAAAGTATAATGGCATTTGTTAAGCGCTTACTATGTGCAAAGCACTGTTCTAAGCGCTGGGGGGGATATAATGTGATCAAGTTGTCCCACGTGGGGCTCACAGTCTTAATCCCCATTTTTACAGATGAGGGAACTGAGGCTCGGAGAAGTTAAGTGACTTGCCCAAGGTCACACAGCAGACTTGTGGTGGAGCCGGGATTCGAACTCATGACCTCTGACTCCAAAGCCCGGGCTCTTTCCACTGAGCCACGCTGCTTCGCTTACTATGTGCAAAGCACTGTTCTAAGTGCTGGAGAGGTTACAAGATGATCAGGTTGTCCCACGGCAGGGGCTCACAGTCTTCATCCCCATTTTCCAGATGAGGGAACTGAGGCCCAGAGAAGTTAAGTGACTTGCCCAAAGTCACACAGCTGATTGGCAGACACGGGATTTGAACCCATGACCTCTGACTCCAAAGCCCGGGCTCTTTCCCACTGAGCCATGCTGCTTCTCTAAATGACTTGGAAAAATCATCATCATCAGTCGTATTTATTGAGCACTTACTGTGTGCAGAGCACTGTACTAAGCGCTTGGGAAGTCCAAGTTGGCAACATTATAGAGACAGTCCCTACCCAACAGTGGGCTCACAGTCTAAAAGGGGGAGACGGAGAACAAAACCAAACATACTAACAAAATAAAATAAATAGAAGAGGTGATCTAAGCGCTTGGGATGTCCAAGTTGGCAACATATAGAGACAGTCCCTACCCAACAGTGGGCTCACAGTCTAGAAGGGGGAGACAGAGAACAAAACCAAACATACTAACAAAATAAAATAAATAGAAGAGGTGATGTGAATGACTCGGAGATGTGAGTTCAGATAGAACAGGAAAGGTAGGAAGGTTGACTAGCGGCCCGTTGACCTCCCGAGGGAGTGGGAAGCAGCCCCCATTCCAGCCGCTTCTTCCTCTTTTATTCCGTTCCCGATCCGAGATACGCAAAGATTCCCGCGTACGCGCCGCACGTGACACCTTGGCATTCCTAGATCCCGAGTTAAATTACAACCCTTTGTTTGTCACGGTTTGGTTAATGTCAAAATCCCTGTTATCGGGATGTTATCAGGAGGTACGGCCGGCACAGGAGGGGGACATCCCGGACTGAGAGGAGCCACTTTGGTTAATGTAGCTTTACACATGTGCTTTCGGTCTGCGCAAAATGGAGGGTTACTGTCGGCACGCACAAAATGGAGTCAGTCGTGCCAAGTCCGCTGGTGGACAAAGAATTCTATTTATTGCGGGCAGGGATTGTCTCTGTTGCCGAATTGTACTTTCCAAGCGCTTAGTACGGTATTTTATTTGCACGTATTTATTCCGTTTATTTTATTTTGTTAACGTGTCCTGTTTTGTTGTCTGTCTCCCCCTTCTAGGCCGTGAGCCTGCTGTTGGGTAGGGATCGTCTCTATATGTTGCCAACTTGGCCTTCCCAAGCGCTTAGTACAGTGCTCTGCACACAGTAAGTGCTCAATAAATACGATTGAATGAATGGATGAATGCTGTGTGTACAGTAAGAGCTCAATAAATACGATTGAATGAATGAATGAATGCTGTGTGTACAGTAAGCACTCCATAAATACTATTGAATGAATGAATGAGGGGGCAAGGTGATGGAGGGAGTGCTTTAAAGCCAAGTCCGCTGGTGGACAACAAATTCTATTTATTGTGGGCAGGGATTGTCTCTGTTGCCGAATTGTACTTTCCAAGCGCTTAGTACGGTATTTTATTTGCACGTATTTATTCCGTTTATTTTATTTTGTTAATGTGTTCTGTTTTGTTGTCTGCCTCCCTCTCCTAGGCCGTGAGCCCACTGTTGGGTAGGGACCGTCTCTATATGTTGCCAACTTGGACTTCCCAAGCGTTTAGTTCAGTGCTCTGCACACAGTAAGCGCTCAATAAATACGATTGAATGAATGAATGAATGAACATATATATGTATATATTTGTACATATTTTTTACTCTATTTATTTATATATGTATATATGTTTGTACATATTTTTTACTCTATTTATTTATTTATTTATTTTATTTGTACATATCTATTCTATTTATTTTATTTTGTTAGTATGTTTGGTTTTGTTCTCTGTCTCCCCCTTTTAGACTGTGAGCCCACTGTTGGGTAGGGACTGTCTCTGTATGTTGCCAATTTGTACTTCCCAAGCGCTTAGTACAGTGCTCTGCACACGGTAAGCGCTCAATAAATACGATTGATGATGATGATGATGATGATGAATGCTGTGCGTACAGTAAGCACTCCATAAATACTATTGAATGAATGAATGAGGGGGCAAGGTGATGGAGGGAGTGCTTTAAAGCCAAGTCCGCTGGTGGACAACAAATTCTATTTATTGTGTGCAGGGATTGTCTCTGTTGCCCAATTGCACTTTCCAAGCGCTTAGTACAGTGCTGTGCGTACAGTAAGCACTCCATAAATACTATTGAATGAATGAATGAGGGGGCAAGGTGATGGAGGGAGTGCTTTAAAGCCACCTGCTTTGTCAGGGAGACATTGTTTGGGGCTACAGAGTCCGACAGGGCCGGGTGGGGAGAGGTCAGGGTTTCTGAGGGATTAAGTTGGCACTCCCTTTTCTGGCACTCAATCAATCAATCAATCATATTTATTGAGCGCTTACTGTGTGCAGAGCACTGTACTAAGCGCTTGGGAAGTACAAGTTGGCAACATATAGAGACAGTCCCTACCCAACAGTGGGCTCACAGTCTAAAAAGGGGGAGACAGAGAACAAAACCAAACCATACTAACAAAATAAAATAAATAGAATAGATATGTACAAGTAAAATAAATAAATAAATAGAGTAATAAATCTGTACAAACATATATCCATATATACAGGTGCTGTGGGGAAGGGAAGGAGGTAAGATGGGGGGGATGGAGAGGGGGACGAGGCGGGGAGAGGAAGGAAGGGGCTCAGTCTGGGAAGGCTCCATTATGACATGGCAAAGTTAAAGAACCTGAGGGGATGAAACTGGGGGAAGGAGATTTCTGGGGGATTAGTCAGTCTATTTTATTCATTGAACGCTCACTGTGTACTGTACTAAGTTTGGGAGAGGACACTAGAACAATAATAATAATAATAATGGCATTTATTAAGCGCCTACTATGTGCAAAGCACTGTTCTAAGCGCTGGGTAGGTTACAAGGTGATCAGGTTGTCATCATCATCATCATCAATCGTATTTATTGAGCGCTTACTGTGTGCAGAGCACTGTACTAAGCGCTTGGGAAGCACAAGTTGGCAACATATAGAGACGGTCCCTACCCAACAATGGGCTCACAGTCTAAAAGGGGGAGACAGAGAACAAAACCAAACATACTAACAAAATAAAATAAATAGAATACATATGTACAAGTAAAATAAATAAATAGAGTAATAAATATGTACAAACATATATACATATATACAGGTGCTGTGGGGAAGGGAAGGAGGTAAGATGGGGCGATGGAGAGGGGGACGAGGGGGAGAGGAAGGAAGGGGCTCAGTCTGGGAAGGTCTGGGAAGGCCTCCTGGAGGAGGTGAGCTCTCAGTAGGGCCTTGAAGGGAGGAAGAGAGCGAGCTTAGTGGTTGGGCAGAGGAGGCCATTCCAGGCCCGGGGGAGGACGTGGGCCGGGGGTCGACGGCGGGACGGGTGAGAACGAGGCCTAACGGTGAGGAGGTGAGCGGCGGAGGAGCGGAGGGTGCGGGCTGGGCTGGACAAGGAGAGAAGGGAGGTGAGGTAGGAGGGGGCCAGGGGATGGACAGCCTGGAAGCCCAGGGGGAGGAGTTTCTGCCTGATGTGCAGATTGATTGGTAGCCACTGGAGATTTTCGAGGAGGGGAGTGATATGCCCAGAGCATTTCTGGACAAAGATAATCCGGGCAGCAGCATGAAGTATGGATTGAGGTGGGGAGAGACACGAGGATGGGAAGCCCACGGGGGGCTCACAGTCTTCATCCCCATTTGACAGATGAGGGAACTGAGGCCCAGAGAAGTGAAATGACTTGCCCAAAGTCCCACAGCTGACAATTGGCGGAGCAGGGATTTGAACCCATGACCTCTGACTCCAAAGCCCGGGCTCTTTTCCATCGAGCCACGCTGCTTCTCTGCATCACATCGGTGATGATGTGAGGCCTCCGAGCATCTGCCATTTCCATCCACAAGAGAACCCGAGCTCTCAGTGTTGCCTGCCCGTTCCTTTGTTTTCATCTACGTTGTTTGGGCTCCAGGATGACCTTCTCCAAAGGGAAAAAAATCAACAATAAAGTGGAAAAACAAGATCAAGGGAAAAGAAGTCCCGGAACACAGTCAAGTCTCCTGGCATCGACGCTTTGCTCCTCCTAACGCAGCTACGCTGAGGCGGGGACAGGTGAAGAGACAGCGGGATGGTTACCCATCCACCTCCTAATAATAATAATGACATTTTATTAAGCGCTTACTATGTGCAAAGCACTGTTCTAAGCGCTGGGGAGGTTACAAGATGATCAGGTTGTCCCTCACAGGGCTCACAGTTTTAATCCCCATCATTATCATCATCAATCGTATTTATTGAGCGCTTACTGTGTGCAGAGCACTGTACTAAGCGCTTGGGAAGTACAAATTGGCAACATATAGAGACAGTCCCTACCCAACAGTGGGCTCACAGTCTAAAAGAGTGGGCTCACAGTCTCACAGTCCCCATTTTATAGATGAGGTAACCGAGGCACAGAGAAGTTAAGTGACTTGCCCAAAGTCACACAGCTGACAATTGGCAGAGCCGGGGTTTGAACCCATGACCTCTGACTCCAAAGCCCGGGCTCTTTCCACCGAGCCACGCTGCTTCTCTGCATTCATTCATTCAATCATATTTATTGAGCGCTTACCGTGTGCAGAGCACTGGACTAAGCGCTTGGGAAGTACAAGTCGGCAACATCTAGAGACGGTCCCTGCCCAACAACGGGCTCACAGACTAGAAGGGGGAAACAGACAACAAAACAAAACATGTAGACGGGTGTCAAAATCATCAGAACAAATAGAATTATAGCTATATGCACATCATTTACAAAATAAATAAAATAGTAAATATGCATCAAACAAAAGCTCATTCATCCATTCATTCATTCAATCGTATTTATTGAGCGCTTACTGTGTGCAGAGCACTGTACTAAGCGTTTGGGAAGTACATGTCGGCAACATATAGAGACGGTCATTCATACATTCAATCGTAGTTACTGAGCACTCACTGTGTGCAAAGCACTAGACTAAGCGCTTGGGAAGTACAAGTCGGCAACATATAGAGACAGTCATTCATTCATTCAATCGTATTTATTGAGCGCTTACTGTGTGCAGAGCACTGGACTAAGCGCTTGGGAAGTACAAGTCGGCAACATACAGAGATGGTCATTCATTCATTCATTCAATCGTATTTATTGAGCGCTTACTGTGTGCGGAGCACTGGACTGAGTGCTTGGGAAGTCCAAGTCGGCAACTTATAGAGACGGTCCCTACCCGACAGCGGGCTCACAGTCTAGAAGGGGGAGGTAGACAACAGAAAAAAACATATTAACGAAATAAAATAAATAGAATGGTAAATATGTACAAGAGAAGAGTAAATATGTACCATTTCCCAGAGGTCTCACGGTAGCCCGGGGGCTGTCTCACTGCAGTCGGGGTACCTTCCCCAGAAAGCCAGGTCTTCCCCTAGTGGGCCACATTTCCCAGGGGCTGCAGTGGAAAGAGCCCGGGCTCTGGAGTCAGAGGTCATGGGTTCGAATCCCAGCTCTGCTGTGTGGCTTTGGGCAAGTCCCTTCACTTCTCTGTGCCTCAGTTACCTCATCTGGAAAATGGGAAAAACTCCTCATCGTCGGCTTTAAAGCCTTCAATCCGCTTCCCCATCTCCTACCTCATCTCCTTACCCTCCTATTACAACCCAGTCCCCACATTTGGCTCTTTTAAATACCAACCTTCCCACTCTCACTCTCTCACTTCTCCATCTCTCGTGCTTGAGAGAGAAGCAGCGTGGCTCAGTGGAAAAAGCACGGGCTTTGGAGTCAGAGGTCGTGGGTTCAAATCCCGGCTCCGCCACTTGTCAGCTGGGTGACTTTGGGCAAGTCACTTCACTTCTCTGGGCCTCAGTTCCCTCATCTGTAAAATGGGGATGAAGACTGTGAGCCCCACGTGGGACAACCTGATCACCTTGTAAATTCCCCATAGTAAGCGCTTAATAAATGCCATTATTATTATTATTATCTCGTCTATTTCTCGCCGCCAATCCCTCGCCCACATCCAGCCTCTGGCCTGAGAACACCTTCCCTCCTCAAATCCGACAGACAATAACTCTCCCCATCTTCAAAGCCTTACTGAAGGCACATCTCCTCCAAGAGGCCTTCCCTGACTGAGCCCCCCTTTCCTCTTCTCCCAGCGTGGCTCAGTGGAAAGAGCCCGGGCTTGGGAGTCGGAGGTCATGGGTTCGAATCCCGGCTCTTGGCACTTATCAGTGGTGTGACTTTGGCCAAGTCACTTAACCTCTCTGTGCCTTAGTTACTACCTCCCCTCTGAAATCCCTCTCTCTGATCATAAACTTCTCACCTGCCTGAATCAATCAATCAATTGTATTTATTGAGTGCTTACTGTGTGCAGAGCACTGGACTAAGCGCTTGGGAAGTACAAGTTGGCAACATCTAGAGACGGTCCCTACCCAACAGTGGGCTCACAGTCTAGAAGGGGGAGACAGAGAACAAAACAAAACATATTAACAAAATAAAATAAATGGAATAGATATGTACAAGTAAAATAAAAACATAAATAGAGTAATAAATCCGTACAAACACGTATACATATATACAGGTGCTGTGGGGAAGGGAAGGAGGTAAGGCGGGGGGGATGGAGAGGGGGAGGAGGGGGAGAGGAAGGAGCGGGCTCAGTCTGGGAAGGCCTCCTGGAGGAGGTGAGCTCTCAGTAGGGCCTTGAGCTCTCAGTAGGGCCTCCTCACTCACTCTCCTCCCCCCTGTAAATCTGTATTACTCCCCCACAGAGAACTCCACTCTCTCGACCCCATCTATCTCTCTCAGCGCATCACACCCCACCTCGCCTCCCTATCCTCTCTACCCACTCTTGATGACGAGAATAGACCAGAGATTTGAGTAGCACCTCTCAAGTGCTACTCCTTCCACCTGTGCTTCGGACCCCATTCCCTCTCATCTTATGAAATCTCTCGCTCCATCCCTTCTCCCCTCCTTAACTTCCATCTTCAACCGCTCACTCTCCACTGGTTCCTTCCCCTCTGCCTTCAAACATGCCCACATCTCCCCCAACCTAAAAAAACCCTCTCTTGACCCCCCTGCCCCTTCTAGTTATCGTCCTGTCTCCCTCCTACCCTTCCTTTCCAAACTCCTAGAATGAGTCGTCTACACCCGCTGCCTTGAATTCCTCAACGCCAACTCTCTCCTCGACCCCCTCCAGTCTGGCTTCCGTCCCCTACGCTCCACCGAAACTGCCCTCTTAAAGGTCACCAATGACCTCCTGCTTGCCAAATCCAATGCCTCCTTCTCTATCCTAATCTTCCTCAACCTCTCAGCTGCCTTCGGCACTGTGGACCACCCCCTTCTCCTCAACACGCTATCCAACCTTGGCTTCACAGACTCCGTCCTCTCCCGGTTCTCCTCTTATCTCTCCGGCTGTTCATTCTCAGTCTCCTTCGTGGGCTCCTCCTCCCCGTCCCATCCCCTTACTGTAGGGGTTCCTCAAGTGTCAGTTCTTTGTCTCCTTCTGTTCTCTATCTACACTCACTCCCTTGGTGATTGTGAGCCCGCTGTTGGGTAGGGACCGTCTCTATATGTTGCCAACTTGCACTTCCCAAGCGCTTAGTCCAGTGCTCTGCACACAGTAAGCGCTCAATAAATACGATTGAATGAATGAATGGTGAACTCATTCGCTCCCACGACTTCAACTATCATCTCTACGCTGATGGCACCCAAATCTACATCTCCACCCCTGTTCTCTCTCCCTCCCTCCAGTCTCAGATGATGATGATGATGATGGCATTTGTTAAGTGCTTACTATGTGCAAAGCACTATTCTAAGCGCTGGGGAGGATACAAGGTGATCACGTCCCACGTGGGGCTCACAGTCTTAATTCCCATTTTATAGATGAGGTAACAGGCTCAGAGAAGTTAAGTAACTTGCCCAAGGTCATGCAGCAGACATGTGGGGGAGCAGGGATTAGAACCCATGACCTCTGATTCCCAAGCCCGGGCTCTTTCCACTGAGCCACGCTATCTCCTATCTCTTATCTCTATCTTGTATCTCCTCCTGCCTTCAGGACATCTCCATCTGGATGTCTGCCCGACATCGAAAACTCAATATGTCCAAGACCAAGCTCCTTATCTTCCCTCCCAAACCCTGTCTTCTCCCTGACTTTCCCGTCACTGTAGACGGCACTACCATCCTTCCCGTCTCACAAGCCCGCAACCTCGGGGTCATCCTCGACTCCGCTCTCTCGTTCACCCCACACATCCGATCCATCACCAAAACCTGCCAGTCTCACCTCCGCAACATCACCAAGATCTGCCCTTTCCTCTCCATCCAAGCTGCTATCTTGCAGGTTCAGTCTCTCATCCTATCCCAAATGGATGACTGCACCGTCATTCTTTCTGATCTCCCATCCTCCTGTCTCTCCCCGCTTCAGTCTATACTTCACTCTGCTGCCTGGATTATCTTTGTACGGAAATGCTCTGGGCATTAATTAATTAATTAATTAATTCATTCATTCATTCAATCGTATTTATTGAGCACTTACTGTGTGCAGAGCACTGTACTAAGCACTTGGGAAGTACAAGTTGGCAACACATAGAGACGGTCCCTACCCAACAGTGGGCTCACAGTCTAGAAGGGGGGAGACAGAGAACAAAACAAAACATATTAACAAAATAAAATAAATAGAATAAATATGTACAAATAAAATGAATAAATAAATAGAATAATAAATGCGTACAAACATATACACATATATACAGGTGTTGTGGGGAGGGGAAGGAGGTAAGGCAGGGGGGATGAGGAGGGGGATGTGAGGGAGAGGGGGCTCAGTGTGGGAAGGCCTCCTGGAGGAGGTGAGCTCTCAGTAGGGCCTTGAAGGGAGGAAGAGAGAGAGCTTGGTGGATGTGCGGAGGGATTGGGGGCATTCCAGGCCCGGGGGAGGACGTGGGCCGGGGGTCGATGGCAGGACAGGCGAGAACGAGGCACCGTGAGGAGATTAGTGGCGGAGGAGCGGAGGGTGCGGGCTGGGCTGGAGAAGGACAGAAGGGAGGCGAGGTAGTAGGGGGCGAGGGGATGGACAGCCTTGAAGCCCAGGGTGAGGAGCTTCTGCCTGATGCGCAGATTGATTGGTAGCCACTGGAGATTTTTGAGGAGGGGAGTAACACGCCCCGAGCGTTTCTGGACAAAGACAATCCGGGCAGCGGCGTGAAGTATGGATTGAAGTGGGGAGAGACAGGAGGATGGGAGATCGGAGAGGAGGCTGATACAGTAATCCAGATGGGATAAGATGAGAGCTTGAACGAGCAGGGTAGCGGTTTGGATGAAGAGGAAAGGGCGGATCTTGGCAATGTTGCGGAGCTGAGACCGGCAGATTTTGGTGACGGATTGGATGTGAGGGGTGAATGAGAGAGCGGAGTTGAGGATGACACCAAGGTTGCGGGCTTGTGAGACGGGAAGGATGGTAGTGCCGTCAACAGATGGGAAAGTCAGGGAGAGGGCAGGGTTTGGGAGGGAAGACAAGGAGTTCAGTCTTGGACATGTTGAGTTTTAGGTGGCGGGCAGACATCCAGATGGAGATGTCCTGAAGGCAGGAGGAGATGCAAGCCTGGAGAGAGGGGGAGAGAGCAGGGGCAGGGATGTAGATTTGGGTGTCATCAGCGTAGAGATGATAGTTGAAGCCGTGGGAGCGAATGAGGTCACCAAGGGAGTGAGTGTACATCGAGAACAGAAGGGGACCAAGAACTGAACCTTGAGGAACCCCCGCAGTAAGGGGATGAGAGGGGGAGGAGGAGCCTGCAAAAGAGACTGAGAATGAACGACCGGAGAGGTAAGAGGAGAACCGGGAGAGGACGAAGCCTGTGAAGCCAAGGTCGGATAGTGTGTTGAGGAGGAGGGGGTGGTCCACAGTGTCGAAGGCAGATGAGAGGTCGAGGAGGATTAGGATAGAGTAGGAGCCGTTGGATTTGGCAAGCAGGATGTCATTGGTGACCTTTGAGAGGGCAGTTTCCGTGGAATGTAGGGGACGGAAGCCAGATTGGAGGGGGTCGAGGAGAGAGTTGGCGTTGAGGAATTTGAGGCAGCGCGTGTCCCTCTCCCTCTCTACAGACCCCCAACGGGTCTGAGAAGAAGCAGTGTGACCTAATGGCTAGAGCCTGGAGCTTGGGATTCAGTAGGACCTGGGTTCTCATTCCGGCTCCGCCACTTGTCTGCTGTGTGACCTGGGACAAGTTGCTTCACTTCTCTGGGCCTCAGTGACCTCATCTGTAAAATGGGGATGAAGACTGTGAGCCCCACGTGGGGCAGGGACTGTGTCCAACCTGATTAACTTGCATCTATATCAGTGCTTAGTAAGCACACAGTAAGCGCTTAACGAATACCGCAATTATTATTAGTATTATAATTATTATTATAACTATTATTCCAGAGAGGCCACCATTGGATTTAAACCCAGCTGGGGCCAAGGTCTGGGCTCCTTCCTGCCTCGGCGTTTTTGTTACCTCTCTTCCCTGCCCAAGTGAGTTGATCATGAGGAGGAGTGACAAACACTCAATTTAGGTTGGAGGGTAGGGAAGGAAGGAAGTGGGAGAGGGAGGTAGTTAACTCATCCAGAATTATATATTCCCCCAGAATAACCAGCTTGAGGGATTCGCCACAGAAGCAGTGAAGCTGGAAGTTCATTCTGCCCTCTGAAATGTGAGCTTCATCCATTTCTTTTTCCTCTCCTCCTCCCCATCCCCACCGCCCTACCTCCTTCCCCTCCCCAGAGCACCGGTATATATGTCTGTACAGATTTATTACTTTATTTATTTTACTTGGACATATTTACTATTCTACTTATTTTGTTAATGATGTGCATCTAGCTTTAATTCTACTTGTTCTGACGACTTGATACCTGTCCACATGCTTTGTTTTGTTGTCTGTCTCCCCCTTCTAGACTGTGAGCCCATTGGTGGGTAGGGACCGTCTCTATATGTTGCCGACCTGTACTTACCAAGTGCTTAGTCCAGTGCTCTGCACACAGTAAGCACTCAATAAATATGATTGAATGAATGAATGAATGAATTTCTTCTTGCCTCCAGTGAAATCAATCAATCAATCAATCAATCAATCGTATTTATTGAGTGCTTACTGTGTGCAGAGCACTGGACTAAGCACCTGGGAAGTCCAAGTTGGCAACATCTAGAGACGGTCCCTACCCAACAGTGGGCTCACAGTCTAGAAGGGGGAGACAGAGAACAAAGCTAAACATATTAACAAAATAAAATAAATAGAATAAATATGTACAAGTAAATAAATAAATAAATAAGTAGAGTAATAAATATGTACAAACATATATACATATATACAGGTGCTGTGGAGAAGGGAAGGAGGTAAGGCTGGGGGGTGGAGAAGGGAAGGAGGGGGAGAGGAAGGAGGGGGCTCAGTGTGGGAAGGCCTCCTGGAGGAGGTGAGCTCTCAGTAGGGCCTTGAAGGGAGGAAGAGAGCAAGCTTGGCGGATGTGCGGAGGGATTGGGGGCATTCCAGGCCCGGGGGAGGACGTGGGCTGGGGGTCGACGGCGGGACAGGCGAGAACGAGGCCTAACAGTGAGGAGATTAGCGGCAGAGGAGCGGAGGGTGCGGGCTGCCAGGGAGAAGGAAAGAAGGGAGGTGAGGGAGGAGGGGGCGAGGGGATGGACAGCCTGGAAGCCCAGGGTAAGGAGTTTCTGCCTGATGCGCAGATTGATTGGTAGCCACTGGAGATTTTTGAGGACGTGAGTAACACGCCCAGAGCGTTTCTGGACAAAGACGATCCAGGCAGCGGCGTGAAGTATGGATTGAAGTGGGGAGAGACACGAGGATGGGAGATCGGAGAGGAGGCTGTTACAGTAGTCCAGACGGGATAGGATGAGAGCTTGAATGAGCAGGGTAGCGGTTGGGATGGAGAGGAAAGGGCGGATCTTGGCAATGTTGCGGAGCTGAGACCGGCAGGTTTTGGTG
Organism: Tachyglossus aculeatus; assembly: GCF_015852505.1. Classification (NCBI taxonomy): domain Eukaryota; kingdom Metazoa; phylum Chordata; class Mammalia; order Monotremata; family Tachyglossidae; genus Tachyglossus; species Tachyglossus aculeatus. The sequence continues at coordinate 38,436,951 of NC_052086.1, forward strand.
ACGGGTTGGATGTGAGGGGTGAAGGAGAGAGTGGAGTCGAGGATGACACCAAGGTTGCGGGCTTGTGAGACGGGAAGGACGGTAGTGCCATCAACAGAGACGGGAAAGTCAGGGAGAGGGCAAGGTTTGGGAGGGAAGACAAGGAGTTCAGTCTTGGACATGAATGAATGAATGAATCAATCAACCAACCAATCAATCAATCAACCAACCAACCAATCAATCAATCATATTTGTTTATTCATTCATTCATTCAATCATATTTATTGAGCACTTACTATGTGCAGAGCACTGTACTAAGTGCTTGGGAAGTACAAGTTGGCAGCATATAGAGACGGTCCCTACCCAACAGTGGGCTCACAGTCTAGAAGGGGGAGACATAGAACAAAAAACATATTAACAAACTAAAATAAATAGAATAAATATGTACAAATAAAATAAGTAAATAAATAGAGTAATAAGTACATACAAACATATATACATATATACAGGTGCTGTGGGGAGGGGAAGGAGGTAGGGCGGGGGGATTCATTCATTCAATCGTATTTATTGAGCGCTTTCTGCATGCAGAGCACTGTACTAAGTGCTTGGGAGAGTACAGTTCATCAGTCGGTAGACATGTTGCCTGCCCACAGTGAGTTTACAGTCTAGATCAATTAGTCATTGTAGCAGAGTGGTGTAGTGGATAATAGAGCCCCTGCCCGGGAGTCGGAAGGACCTGGGTTCTAATCCCCGGCTCCGCCACGTGTCTGCTGTGTGTCCTTGGGCAAGTCACTTCACTTCTCTATGCCTCCATTACCTCATCTGTAAAATGGGGATTAAGACTGTGAGCCCTATATGGGTAAGGGACTGCATCCAATCCGATTAGCTTGTATAATATTAATAATTTGTTAAGCACTTACTATGTGCAAAGCACAGTTCTAAGCGCTGGGGGGGATACAAGGTGATCAGGTTGTCCCACGTGGGGCTCCCACTCTTCACCTCCATTTTACAGATGAGGGAACTGAGGCTCAGAGAAGTGAAGTGACTTGCCCAAGGTCACACAGCAGACAGGTAATGTAATAATGGCATTTGTTAAGCACTTACTATGTGCAAAGCACTGTTCTAAGCGCTGGGGGGATACAAGGTGATCAGGTTGTCCCACGTGGGGCTCCCACTCTTCATCCCCATTTTACAGATGAGGGAACTGAGGCTCAGAGAAGTGAAGTGACTTGCCCAAGGTCACACAGCAGACATGTGGCGGAACTAGGATTAGAACCCATGACCTTTCACTCCCAAGCTTGTGTATCTACCCCAGCACTTAGTCCAGTGCCTGGCACATAGTCAGTGCTACAGCGTGGCTCAGTGGAAAGAGCCCGGGCTTTGGAGTCAGGGGTCATGGGTTCGAATCCCGGCTCCACCGATTGTCAGCTGTGTGACTTTGGGCAAGTCACTTACCTTCTCTGTGCCTTAGTGACCTCATCTGTAAAATGGGGATTAAGACTGTGAGCCCCCTGTGGGACAACCTGATCTCCTTGCAACCTCCCCAGTGCTTAGAACAGTGCTTTGCACATAGTAAGTGCTTAATAAATGTCATCATTATCCTCTAGACTGTGAGCCTTTTGTTGGGTAGGGACCATCTCTATATGTTGCCAACTTGTACTTCCCAAGAGCTTAGTACAGTGCTCTGCACACAGTAAGTGCTCAATAAATACGATTGAATGAATGAACAAATACCATAAAAATGATGGTATTTATTGAGTACTTACTGTGTGCAGGGCACTGCACTAAGCCGTTGGTTGTGACTGTTTTATTGTTGTTTTGTGCCCTCCCGAGCACTTAGTACAGTGCCCTGCACATAGTAAGTGCTCAATAAATACGATTGATTGGTGGATCGATTGACTGGCAGAGTCCAATACGACAGAGTTGGTAGACACATACCGTGCCCATAAGGAGCTGATAGTCTAAATCAATCAATCGTATTTATTGAGCACTTGCTGTGTGCAGAGCACTGTACTAAGCGCATGGGAAGTACAAATTGGCAACATATAGAGACGGTCCCTACCCAACAGTGGGCTCACAGTCTAAAGCCATCCTGCCCTTCCTCTTTCTTTCCTGCCCTTCCTCCCTCTCCCCCTCCTCCTCCAAGAGACCTGCCTTGATTTCCCCCTCCACCTTCCTCTTCCTCTCCCCCCATCAGCCTCCTTTGTTCAGTTTGAGGTGTCGGAGGGACTGAGCCCGTTGTTGGGTAGGGACCGTCTCTATATGTTACCAACTTGTACTTCCCAAGCGCTTAGTACAGTGCTCTGCACACAGTAAGCGCTCATTAAATACGATGGCATGAATGAATGAAAGGCAGCAGGAAATGTGAGTGCAGAGAGGGAGAGAGCTCAGGGCTGGAGATGTCGATTTGGGAATCATCCGCATACAGGTGGGAGTTGGAGTTATTTTGTTAATACATTTTGTTTTGTTCTCTGTCTCCCCCTTCTAATAATAATAATAATAATAATGGCATTTATTAAGCACTTACTATGTGCAAAGCACTGTTCTAAGCGCTGGGGAAGATATAAGGTGATCAGATTGTCCCACGGAGGGCTCGCAGTCTTCATCCCTATTTTACAGGTGAGGGAACTGAGGCCCAGAGAAGTGAAGTGACTTGCCCAAAGTCACACAGCTGACAAGTGGCGGAGCCGGGATTTGAACCCATGACCTCTGACTCCAAAGCCCGGGCTCTTTCCATTGAGCCACGCTGCTGCTTCAAGACTGTGAGCCCACTGTTGGGTAGGGACCGTCTCTAGATGTTGCCAACTTGGACTTCCCAAGCGCTTAGTCCAGTGCTGTGCACACAGTAAGCGCTCAATAAATACAATTGAATGAATGAATGAATGAATGAATTGCCTCCTTCCACGCAGTAAAGTCTAGTCTCCAGCCTCGACTCTCTCCCACGTCGCTGCTGCCCAGCGCGGGGGAGTTTTGACTTGTAGCCGATAGTCAATCATATTTATTGAGCGCTTACTGTGTGCAGAGCACTGTACTAAGCGCTTAACACTGTCTTCCCCTCGCTAGCCACTGCCCAAGCTAGGAATGGCAAGGCCTCTGCTTGACTCTCCATGGTAGAGATGGGAGTAGAAAGGAGGATTGGGAGGGGAAATGAGCGCTTAGTCAGGGAAGGCTTCTTGGAGGAGATGTGATTTCACTGGGGTCCTGAATGTGGGGAGAAGGTTGGCCTGTTGGCTCCGAAGGGGAAGGGAACAAGTGAGATCACATCAATAAAAGATACGGTCACAAGAACCAAATCAATCAATCAATCAATCAATTGTATTTATTGAGCGCTTACTGTGTGCAGAGCACAGGACTAAGCACTTGGGAAGTACAAGTTGGCAACATATAGAGACAGTTCCTACCCAACAGTGCGCTCACAGTCTAAAAGGGGGAGACAAAACCAAAACCAAAAACAAAACCAAAATCACAAGTCGGCCCGCCGTCAGACACCGGTTTATCGAATCATTGAACAAATACAAAATCATCATCCCCCTGATGATCAACCCGGATTCTCTCCTCGCAACTCGAGTTTTAGCCTGCCGAGGCCTCCAGCCCTTTTTGTCGTTTTTTTGACATTGCATTTTGGCATTGTATTTTATCAGCGCTGGACCATTCCTCACTGGATTTTGTACAGTGCTCTCTGCACACAGTAAGCGCTCAATAAATACGACTGAATGAATGAATGAATGAATGAATGAATGACACGTCCTAGTTGAGTGCCGGGAGGTCGGAGCGCAGTGACAGTTCTCCCAAGGATTCCCGCTAGACCTTGAGGGTAGGGATGGTGTTTAATTCTACCAAGGACTTGCTGCCTGCACTTAGAACAGTGCTTTGCACATAGTAAGCGCTTAACAAATGCCATTATTATTATTATTATTATTATTGTTATTATTATTATTATGGTGCTTGGCACAGAGTACTTGCTCGGTAAATACCACTAATGGATATTATTATTATTATTATTGTTATTATTATTATTATGGTGCTTGGCACAGACCACTGATGGAGTCCACACCCCAGGCTCCTCAGCAGAAAAAATGTGCTTTGAAATCTTTGGAGAGAAGAGATGAGGGTGAAACCTTTTAGACACAGGGAGAGACGTCTCTCCCTGTTCCTCTCTCTCCTCTTTCCTTTCCTATCAATTGATCGTATTTATTGAGCGCTTACTGTGCGCTGAGAGCTTGGGAGAGTACATTTTAACAGAGTTTCTACACACATTCCCTGCCCGCTGTGAGTTTCTACTCTATGAGAAGCAGCCCAGCAGAGTGAATAGAGCACGGATTTGAGAGTCAGAAAGCCATGGGTTCTAATCCCAGCTCCGCCACTTGTCTGCTGTGTGACCTTGGGCAAGTCACTTCACGTTCTCTGTGCCTCAGTGACCTCATCTGTAAAAAGGGGATGGAGACCATGAGCCCCATGTGTGACAGGGACTGTGTCCGACCTGATTTCCTTGTGTCCACCCCGGCACAGAGTAAGCACTTAAAAAAATACCATCATCATCATCAATCGTATTTATTGAGCGCTTACTATGTGCAGAGCACTGCACATCATCATCATCATTATTATTATTATTAGAGGAGGAGACACATTAATGTAAATCAATCAATGACGTATATGTACAAAAGTACTGTGGGGCTGAGGGAGGGGTAAGTAAAGTGTGCAAATCCAAGTGCGCGCTGTGAGCCCGCTGTTGGGTAGGGACCGTCTCTATATGTTACCAACTTGTACTTCCCAAGCGCTTAGTACAGTGCTCTGCACACAGTAAGCGCTCAATAAATACGATTGAATGAATGAAGTGCAAGGGTGACAGGGAAGGGAGCCGGAGAAGAGGAAATGAGGACTTTTTGAACTTTTTCTTAAACGTTTCCAGTTTCTGTGTCAGCCAAAGCCTAAGAAATGTGGTATTTTGTCCATGCCCCAGCCTGCCTGCTGTGCTCAAAGCCAGAGACACCTCCACTCTTCCTGGCTTTCTGCGAATGCCTTTTGATGATGATGATGATGATGATGGCATTTGTTAAGCGCTTACTATGTGCAAAGCACTGTTCTAAGCTCTGGGGGGGATACAAGGTGATCAAAATCAAATCAAATCAATCATATTTATTGAGTGCTTACTGTGTGCAGAGCACTGGACTAAGTGCTTGGGAAGTACAAGTAGGCAACATCTAGAGACTGTCCTTACCCAACAGTGGGCTCACAGTCTAGAAGGGGGAGACAGAGAACAAAACCAAACATATTAACAAAATAAAATAAATAGAGTAGATATGTACAAGTTAAATAAATAAATAAATACAGTAATAAATATGTACGAACATATATACAGGTGATCAGGTTGTCCCACCTGGGGGGTCACAGTCTTCATCCCCATTTTCCAGATGAGGTCACTGAGGCTCAGAGAATAATAATAAATAATAATAATGGCATTTATTAAGCACTAACTATGTGCAAAGCACTGTTCTAAGCGCTTGGGAGGTTACAAGGTGATCCGCTTGTCCTACGGGGGGGCTCACAGTCTTCATCCCCATTTTACAGATGAGGGAACTGAAGCACAGAGAAGTGAAGTGCCTTGCCCAGTCACACAGCTGACAAGTGGTAGAGCCGGGATTTGAACCCACGACCTCTGACACCCAAGCCCGGGCTCTTTCCACTGAGCCACGCGGCTTTTAATAATAATAATAATACTGAGAGCATTTATTAAGCGCTTACTATGTGCAAAGCACTGTTCTAAGCGCTGGGGAGATTACAAGGTGATCAGGTTGTCCCACTGGGGGCTCACAGTCTTAATCCCCATTTTACAGAGAAAGGAACTGAGGCGCAGAGAAGTCTTTTAGACTGTGAGCCCACTGTTGGGTAGGGACTGTCTCTATATGTTGTCAATTTGTACTTCCCAAGCGCTTAGTACAGTGCTCTGCACATAGTAAGCGCTCAATAAATACGATTGATGATGATGATGAAGTGACTTGCCCAAAGTCACACAGCTGACACGTGGCGGAGCTGGGATACGAACCCATGACCTCCGACTCCAAAGCCCGGGCTCTTTCCAGTGAGCCACGCTGCTTCAGTGCAAACTTCACCGGGCTAAGCCTCCTTCATGACCGTTTTCTCATCTGAAACTCCAAGAGTAACCCAGGCCCCCTCTCTAGACCAGAAAAGGGCCTAGGAGAGGCGAAATTGAAGGCATGGCTCCAAAATACTTTGAATCTCTTGGAAGAAGTCAGTGTATTCCATTTTTACCCACTGAGGCATGGCTGCCTGAGCCGGCATTTGCAAAATCTAAACCCGGATGCTGCCGCAATACTTTGCAAAGCTTGCAAAATTACCTTTCCCCGAAACCTCGCCTCGTTGCCTGCCCTACTATCTCTGGCCCAGACAGATACCGAGATCCGACCGGGCGTGAATTTTAGGGAAGCGGAACTTCTGCTTGTTTAGAAACTTCTCTTGAAGGAAGGGCTGATCTGAATTTAGTTCCTGGTAATCGGGCTTAGGGGGATTTTCCTTAGAAATCAGTGGGGGGTGGGAGGGGAGTGGATGGAAAGAGGGGTGGAAGGAGGGGACGGGAATCTCCCAGAATCTATCCTGACTGCCCAGAGCAAAAGCTGTGATTCTGGGTTCGTCTGGCTTCCCGACGTGGGGGGCATAATTCAATCCAATTCAATCGTATTTACTGAGTGGTTACTGTGTGCAGAGCACTGGACTAGGCGCTTGGGAAGTCCAAGTTGGCAACCTATAGAGACGGTCCCGACAACGGGCTCACAGTCTAGAAGGGGGAGACAGACGACAAAACAAAACATGTAGACGGGTGTCAAAATCGCCAGAACAAATAGAATGATAGCTATAATGCCCATCATTAACAAAATAAATAGAATAGTAAATATGTACGAGTAAAATAGAGTAATAAATCTGTACAAATATATACAAGTGCTGTGGGGAGGGGAAGGAGGTAGGGCGGGGGGGATGGGGAGGAGGAGAGGATAAAGGGGGGTCAGTCTGGGAAGGATTCCTGGAGGAGGTGAGCTCTCAGTAGGGCTTTGAAGGGAGGAAGAGAGATAGTTTGGAGGATGTGCGGAGGGAGGGCATTCAGGGCCGGGGAAGGACGGGGGCCGGTGGTCGATGGTGGGACGGGCGAGAATGAGGCCCAGTGAGGAGGTGAGCGGTGGCAGAGGAGCGGAGGGTGTGGGCTGCGATGGACAAGGACAGAAGAGAGGTGAGGGAGGAGAGGTGAGGGGATGGACAGCCTTGAAGTGAAGAGTGAGGAGTTTTTGCTTGATTCGTAGTTGACAGTCAACCACTGGAGATTTTTGAGGAGGGGAGTGACATGCCCAGAGTGTTTCCATACAAAGATAATCCGGGCAGCAGAGTGAAGTATAGACTGAAGCGGGGAGAGACAGGAGGATGGGAGATCAGAGAGGAGGCCGATGCAGTCATCCAGTCGGGAGAGGATGACAGATTGAACCAGCAAGGGAGCGGTTTGGATGGAGAGGAAAGGGTGGATCTTGGCATTCATTCATTCATTCATTCATTCATTCATTCATTCAATCGTATTTATTGAGCACTTACTGTGTGCAGAGCACTGTACTGATGAATCAATCTATCAGTCAATCGTATTTATTGAGCGCTTACTGTGTGCTGAGCACTGTACTAAGCGCTTGGGAAGTCCAAGTTGGCAACATCTAGAGACGGTCCCTACCCAACAGTGGGCTCACAGTCTAGGAGGGGGAGACAGAGAACAAAACAAAACCTATTAACAAAATAAAATAAATAGAATCAACATGTACAAATAAATGAATAGAGTAATAAATCCGTACAAACATATATACAGGTGCTGTGGGGAGGGGAAGTAGGTAAGGTGGGGGGGATGGGGAGAGGGATGAGGGGGAGAGGGGGGAGATTGGCAATGCTGTGGAGGTGAGACCGGCACCTGGTGGGGTCGATTTCCCTAGAGGGACCTCTCAGTTGGGGGCTGGGGGCACATCAATCAATCAATCGTATTTATTGAGCGCTTACTGTGTGCAGAGCACTGTACTAAGCGCTTGGGAAGTCCAAATCGGCAACAGATAGAGACGGTCCCTATCCAACAACGGGCTCACAGTCTAGAAGGGGGGAGACAGACAGCAAAACAGAACATTCATTCATTCATTCATTCAGTCGTATTTATTGAGCGCTTACTGTGTGCAGAGCACTGGACTAAGCGCTTGGGAAGTACAAGTTGGCAACATCTAGAGACGGTCCCCACCCAACAGCGGGCTCACAGTCTAGAAGGGGGGAGACAGACAGCAAAACAGAACATGGAGACAGGTGTCAAAACATGTAATAATAATAATGATGATGGCATTTGTTAAGCCCTTACTATGTGCAAAGCACCGTTCTAAGCACTGGAACTGGAACCCCTCCTCCCCCTCTCCATCCCCCACTTCTTACCTCCTTCCCTTCCCCACAGCACCTGTATATATGGATATATGTTTGTATGGATTTATTACTCTATTTACTTATTTATTTTACTTGTGCCTATCTATCCTATTTATTTTATTTTGTTAATATGTTTGGTTTTGTTCTCTGTCTCCCCCTTCTAGACTGTGAGCCCACTGTTGGGTAGCGACTGTCTCTATGTGTTGCCGACTTGGACTTCCCAAGCGCTTAGTACAGTGCTCTGCACACAGTAAGCGCTCAATAAATACGATTGAATGAGTGAATTAATATTAGTAATACAACAGAGCTGGTAAACGGGGTTCCTTGGCCATGTTAAGCCTACCAACCTCAAATTAAAGCGGCAACCCCTCAGGTTTACACAAGTTGTGTGTGTGTGTGTGTGTGTGTGTGTGTGTGTGTGTGTGTGTGTGTGTACAGGACAGGGGTTCATTCATTCATTTATTCATTCATTCATTCAATCAATCGTTTTTATTGAGCACTTACTGCGTGCAGAGCACTGTACTAAGCGCCTGGAAAGTACAATTAGAGAAGCAGCGTGGCTCAGTGGAAAGAGCCCGGGCTTGGGAGTCAGAGGTCATGGGTTCAAATCCCTGCTCGACCAATTGTCAGCTGTGCGACTTGGGGCAAGTCACTTCATTCATTCATTCATTCATTCAATCATATTTATTGAGCTCTTACTGTGTGCAGAGCACTGTACTAAGCGCTTGGGAAGTCCAAGTTGGCAACATATAGAGATGGTCCCTACCCAACAGTGGGCTCACAGGCTAGAAGAGTGGGCTCACAGTCTAGACGGGCTCACAGTCTAGAACCTCTCCTCTCTAGGCCTCAGTTCCCTCATCTGTCAAATGGGGATGAAGCCCGGGAGCCCCCCGTGGGACAACCTGGTCACTCGGTACCCTCCCCAGCGCTTAGAACAGTGCTTTGCACATAGTAAGCGCTTACCAAATGCCATCATCATTATTATTATTATTTGGTAACAAATAGAGAAGCAGCGTGGCTCAGTGGAAAGAGCATGGGCTTTGGAGTCAGAGGTCATGGGTTCAAATCCCGACTCCATCAATTGTCAGCTGTGTGACTTTGGGCAAGCCACTTAACTTCTCTGGGCCTCAGTTCCCTCATCTGGAAAATGGGGGTTAAGACTGTGAGCCCCAGGTGGGACAACCTGATCAACTTGTAACCTCTCCAGCACTTAGAACAGTGCTTTGCACATAGTAAGTGCTTAATAAATGCTATTATTATTATTAAATAGAGGCGATCCCTACCCACCAACAGGCTCACAGTCTAGAAGTGGGGAGACAGACAACAAAACAAAACAAAACAAGTAGACAGGCATGAGTAGCCTCACGCAATATAAGTATATTGAGAAGCAGCGTGGCTCAGTGGAAAGAGCCTGGGCTTTGGAGTCAGAGGTCCTGGGTTCAAATCCCGGCTCTGCCAATTGTCAGCTGGGTGACTTTGGGCAAGTCACTTCACTTCTCTGGGCCTCAGTTCCCTCATCTGGAAAATGGGGATTAAGACTGTGAGCCCCACGTGGGACAACCTGATCTCCTTGTAACCTCTCCAGCGCTTAGAACAGTGCTTTGCACATAGTAAGCGCTTAACAAATGTCATTATTATTATTACATGTTTTGACACCTGTCTGCATGTTCTGTTTTGTTCTCTGTCTCCCCCCTTCTAGACTGTGAGCCCACTGTTGGGTAGGGACCGTCTCTATCTGTGGCCGACTTCTACTTCCCAAGCGCTTAGTCCAGTGCCCTGCACACAGTCAGCGCTCAATCAGTAATAATAATGATGGCATTTATTAAGTACTTACTATGTGCAAAGCACTGTTCTAAGCGCTGGGGAGGTTACAAGGTGATCAGGTTGTCCCACGGGGGGCTCACGATCTCAATCCCCATTTTCCAGATGAGGTCACTGAGGCCCAGAGAAGTGAAGTGGCTTGCCCAAAGTCACCTGCTGACAAGTGGCGGAGCTGGAATTTGAACCCATGACCTCTGACTCTAAAGCCCGGGCTCTTTCCAATACGATGGAATGAATGAATGAATATGTTGCAGACTGGTCCTCTCCTAAGCGCTTAGTCCAGTGCTCTGTACACAGTCAGCGCTCAATAAATACAATTGAATGAATGAATATGCTGCCGACTTGTCCTCTCCCAAGCGCTTAGCCCAGTGCTCTGCACACAGAAGGTGCTCAATAAATACGGTTGAATGAATGAATGAATATGTTGCCGACTTGTCCTCTCCCAAGTGCTTAGTCCAGTGCTTTGCACACAGTCAGCGCTCAATAAATACGATTGAATGAATGAATATGTTGCCGACTGGTCCTCTCCCAAGCGCTTAGCCCAGTGCTCTGCACACAGAAGGTGCTCAATAAATGCGATTGAATGAATGAATATGTTGCCGACTGGTCCTCTCCCAAGCGCTTAGCCCAGTGCTCTGCACACAGAAGGTGCTCAATAAATATGAATGAATGAAAATGCTGCTGCCTTGTCCTCTCCCAAGAGCTTAGTCCGGCGCTCTGCACACAGTCAGCGCTCAATAAATATGATTGAATGGATGAATATGCGGCCGACTTGTCCTCTGTGAAGCGCTTAGTCCAGTGCTCTGCACACAGAAGGTGCTCAATAAATATGAATGAATGAATATGCTGCCGACTTGTCCTCTCCCAAGCGCTTAGTCCAGTGCTCTGCATACAGAAGGTGCTCAATAAATATGAATGAATGGATATGTTGCCGAGTTGTCCTCTCCCAAGCGCTTAGTCCAGTGCTCTGCACACAGTCAGTGCTCAGTAAATATGATTGAATGGATGAATATGCGGCCGACTTGTCCTCTGTGAAGCGCTTAGCCCAGTGCTGTGCACACAGAAGGTGCTCAATAAATATGAATGAATGAATATGCTGCTGCCTTGTCCTCTCCCAAGCACTTAGTCCAATCAATCAATCAATCAATCAATCGTATTTATTGAGCGCTTACTATGTGCAGAGCACTGTACTAAGCGCTTGGGAAGTACAAATTGGCATCACATAGAGACAGTCCCTACCCAACAGTGGGCTCACAGTCTAAAAGGGGGAGACAGAGAACAGAACCAAACATACCAACAAAATAAAATAAGTAGGATAGAAATGTACAAGTAAAATAAATAAATAAATAAATAAATAGAGTAATAAATATGTACAACCATATATACATATATACAGGTGCTGTGGGGAAGGGAAGGAGGTAAGACGGGGGGGATGGAGAGGGGGACGAGGGGAGAGGAAAGAAGGGGCTCAGTCTGGGAAGGCCTCCTGGAGGAGGTGAGCTCTCAGCCGGGCCTTGACGGGAGGAAGAGAGCTAGCTTGGCGGTGGGGCAGAGGGAGGGCATTCCAGGCCCGGGGGATGACGTGGGCCGGGGGTCGATGGCGGGACAGGCGAGAGCGAGGTACAGTGAGGAGATTAGTGGTGGAGGAGCGGAGGGTGCGGGCTGGGCAGTAGAAGGAGAGAAGGGAGGTGAGGTAGGAGGGGGCGAGGTGATGGAGAGCCTTGAAGCCCAGGGTGAGGAGTTTCTGCTTGATGCGCAGATTGATCGGTAGCCATTGGAGGTTTTTGAGGAGGGGAGTAATATGTCCAGAGCGTTTCTGGACAAAGATAATCCGGGCAGCAGCATGAAGTATGGATTGAAGTGGAGAGAGACACGAGGATGGGAGATCAGAGAGAAGGCTAGTGCAGTAGTCCAGACGGGATAGGATGAGAGCTTGAATGAGCAGGGTAGCAGTTTGGATGGAGAGGAAAGGGCGGATCTTGGCAGTGTTGCGGAGCTGAGACCGGCAGGTTTTGGTGACGGCTTGGATGTGAGGGGTTGAATGAGAGAGCGGAGTCGAGGATGACACCGAGGTTGCGGGCTTGTGAGACGGGAAGGATGGTAGTGCCGTCAACAGAGATGGGAAAGTCAGGGAGAGGACAAGGTTTGGGAGGGAAGACAAGGAGCTCAGTCTTCGACATGTTGAGCTTTAGGTGGCGGGCGGACATCCAGATGGAGATGTCCTGAAGGCAGGAGGAGATGCGAGCCTGGAGGGAGGGGGAGAGAGCAGGGGCAGAGATGTAGATCTGGGTGTCATCAGCGTAGAGATGATAGTTGAAGCCGTGGGAGCGAATGAGGTCACCAAGGGAGTGGGTGTAGATTGAAAACAGAAGGGGACCAAGCACTGAACCTTGGGGAACCCCCACAGTAAGAGGATGGGAGGGGGAGGAGGAGCCTGCAAAAGAGACTGAGAAAGAACGACCGGAGAGATAAGAGGAGAACCAGGAGAGGACGGAGTCAGTGAAGCCAAGGTCAGATAACGTGTTGAGGAGAAGGGGGGTGGTCCACAGTGTCAAAGGCAGCTGAGAGGTCGAGGAGGATTAGGACAGAGTAGGAGCCGTTGGATTTGGCAAGCAGGAGGTCATTGGTGACCTTTGAGAGCGCAGTTTCCGTGGAATGAAGGGGACGGAAGCCAGACTGGAGGGGGTCGAGGAGAGAGTTGTTGTTGAGGAATTCTAGGCAGCGCGTGTAGACAACTCGTTCTAGGAGTTTGGAAAGGAATGGTAGGAGGGATATGGGACGATAACTAGAAGGTGAGGTGGGGTCAAGAGAGGGTTTTTTTAGGATGGGAGAGACATGGGCATGTTTGAAGGCAGAGGGGAAGGAACCAGTGGAGAGTGAGCGGTTGAAGATGGAAGTTAAGGAGGGGAGAAGGGATGGAGCGAGAGATTTCATAAGATGAGAGGGAATGGGGTCAGAAGCACAGGTGGCCGGAGTAGCACTTGAGAGGAGGGAGGAGAGTTCCTCTGAGGATACCGCTGGGAAGGATGGGAGAGTAGCAGAGAGTGTTGAGAGCCGGGGGTTTGGAGAAAGGGGGGAAGAGACTTTGGGGAGGTCGGACCTGATGGATTTAATTTTGTTAATGAAGTAGGAGGCCAGATCGTTGGGGGTGAGGGAAGGAGGAGGGGGAGGAACCGGGGGCCTGAGAAGGGAGTTGAATGTACGGAAGAGCTGGCGGGGGGTGATGGGCATGGGTGTCAATAAGGGAGGAGAAATAGTTTTGTCTGGCAGAAGAGAGGGCTGAGTTAAGGCAGGAAAGGATAAACTTGAAGTGAACGAGGTTGGCATGGTGTTTAGACTTTCGCCAGCAGCGTTCGGCAGCTCGAGCATAAGAGCGAAGGAGGCGGACAGTGGCAGTGATCCAGGGCTGTGGGTTAGTGGTGCGAGAGCGGCGAAGGGAAAGGGGGAGCGAGCAAGTCTAGCTGAGTAGAAAGGGTAGAGTTGAGAGCAGTAATCTGATCATCAAGACTGGGTAGAGAGGAGAGGGCGGCGAGGTGGGGTGTGAGGCGCTCCGAAAGATGGGTGGGGTCCAGAGAGCGGAGATCTCTGTGAGGGAGTAAAACGGATTTACAGGGGAAAGGAGTGTGAGTGAGGAGGCAGGTGAGAAGATTATGATCAGAGAGAGGGATCACAGAGTTGGTGAGGGTGGACACAGTGCAGCGGTAGGAGATGATGAGGTCGAGGGTATGACCAAGTTGGTGAGTGGGTGAGGTGGGGTGGAGGAAGAGGTTGGCAGCGTCAAGGAGAGATAGAAGGCGGGCGGCAGAGGAGTCGTTAGGGATATCCATGTGGATATTGAAGTCTCCGAGGATCAGAGTGGGCATGGAGAAGGAGAGAAGGAATGTGAGGAAGGGGTCAAAGTCGTTAAAGAAGTTGGAAGTGGGGCCCGGAGGGCGGTAGATGACGGCTACAAGAATCTGGAGGGGGTGGTAGAGGCGAATAATGTGGGCTTCAAAGGAAGGGAAGGAAAGGGAAGGGGGAGGAGGGATAGTGCTCTGCACACAGTCAGTGCTCAGTAAATATGATTGAATGGATGAATATGCGGCCGACTTGTCCTCTGTGAAGCGCTTAGCCCAGTGCTGTGCACACAGAAGGTGCTCAATAAATTTGAATGAATGAATATGCTGCCAACTTGTCCTCTCCCAAGCGCTTAGTCCAGTGCTCTGCATACAGAAGGTGCTCAATAAATATGAATGAATGGATATGTTGCCGAGTTGTCCTCTCCCAAGCGCTTAGTCCAGTGCTCTGCACACAGTCAGTGCTCAGTAAATATGATTGAATGGATGAATATGCGGCCGACTTGTCCTCTGTGAAGCGCTTAGCCCAGTGCTGTGCACACAGAAGGTGCTCAATAAATATGAATGAATGAATATGCTGCTGCCTTGTCCTCTCCCAAGCACTTAGTCCAGTGCTCTGCACACAGTCAGTGCTCAATAAATATGATTGAATGGATGAATATGCAGCCGACTTGTCCTCTGTGAAGCGCTTAGCCCAGTGCTCTGCACACAGAAGGTGCTCAATAAATATGAATGAATGAATATGCTGCCGACTTGTCCTCTCCCAAGCACTCAGTCCAGTGCTCTGCACACAGTCAGTGCTCAATAAATACAATCGAATGAATATGTTGCCGACTGGTCCTCTCCCAAGCGCTTAGTCCAGTGCTCTGCACACAGAAGGTGCTCAATAAATATGAATGAATGAGTATGCCGCCGACTGGTCTTCTCCCGAGCGCTTAGTCCAGTGCTTTGCACACAGTCAGCGCTCAATAAATATGATCGAATGAATGAGTATGTTGCTGACTGGTCCTCTCCCAAGCGCTTAGTTCAATGCTCTGCACACAGAAGGTGCTCAATAAATACGATTGAAAGAATGAATGTGCTGCCGACTGGTCCTCTCCAAAGCACTTAGTCCAGTGCTCTGCACACAGAAGGTGCTCAATAAATATGAATGAATGAATATGCCGCCGACTTGTCCTCTCCCAAGCGCTTAGTCCAGTGCTCTGCACACAGTCAGTGCTCAATAAATACGATCAAATGGATGAATATGCTGCTGACTGGTCCTCTCTGAAGCTCTTAGTCCAGTGCTCTGCACACAGAAGGAGCTCAATAAATACGAATGAATGAATATTGCCGACTTGTCCTCTCCCAAGCGCTTAGTCCAGTGTTTTGCACACCGAAGGTGCTCAATAAATATGAATGAATGGATATGTTGCCGAGTTGTCCTCTCCCAAGCGCTTAGTCCAGTGCTCTGCACACAGTCAGTGCTCAGTAAATATGATTGAATGGATGAATATGCGGCCGACTTGTCCTCTGTGAAGCGCTTAGCCCAGTGCTCTGCACACAGAAGGTGCTCAATAAATATGAATGAATGAATATGCTGCCGACTTGTCCTCTCCCAAGCGCTTAGTCCAGTGCTTTGCACACAGTCAGTGCTCAATAAATACAATTGAATGAATGAGTATGTTGCCGACTGGTCCTCTCCCAAGCGCTTAGTCCAGTGCTCTGCACACAGAAGGTGCTCAATAAATATGAATGAATGAGTATGCCGCCGACTGGTCTTCTCCCGAGCGCTTAGTCCAGTGCTTTGCACACAGTCAGCGCTCAATAAATATGATCGAATGAATGAGTATGTTGCTGACTGGGCCTCTCCCAAGCGCTTAGTCCAATGCTCTGCACACAGAAGGTGCTCAATAAATACGATTGAATGAATGAATGTGCTGCCGACTGGTCCTCTCCAAAGCACTTAGTCCAGTGCTCTGCACACAGAAGGTGCTCAATAAATATGAATGAATGAATATGCCGCCGACTTGTCCTCTCCCAAGCGCTTAGTCCAGTGCTCTGCACACAGTCAGTGCTCAATAAATACGATCAAATGGATGAATATGCTGCTGACTGGTCCTCTCAGAAGCTCTTAGTCCAGTGCTCTGCACACAGAAGGAGCTCAATAAATACGAATGAATGAATATTGCCGACTTGTCCTCTCCCAAGCCCTTAGTCCAGTGTTTTGCACACCGAAGGTGCTCAATAAATATGAATGAATGGATATGTTGCCGAGTTGTCCTCTCCCAAGCGCTTAGTCCAGTGCTCTGCACCCAGTCAGTGCTCAATAAATATGATTGAATGGATGAATATGCGGCCGACGTCCTCTGTGAAGCGCTTAGCCCAGTGCTCTGCACACAGAAGGTGCTCAATAAATATGAATGAATGAATATGCTGCTGCCTTGTCCTCTCCCAAGCACTTAGTCCAGTGCTCTGCACACAGTCAGTGCTCAATAAATATGATTGAATGGATGAATATGCGGCCGACGTCCTCTGTGAAGCGCTTAGCCCAGTGCTCTGCGCACAGAAGGTGCTCAATAAATATGAATGAATGAATATGCTGCTGCCTTGTCCTCTCCCAAGCACTTAGTCCAGTGCTCTGCACACAGTCAGCGCTCAATAAATACGATTGAATGAATATGTTGCTGACTGGTCCTCTCCCAAGTGCTTAGTCCAGTGCTCTGCACACAGAAGGTGCTCAATAAATATGAATGAATGAATGAATATGCCGCCGACTTGTCTTCTCCCGAGCGCTTAGTCCAGTGCTCTACACACAGCTAGCGCTCAATACATACGATTGAATGGATGAATATGCTGCCGACTGGTCCTCTCCCAAGCGCTTAGCCCAGTGTTTTGTCCACAGAAGGTGCTCAAAAGATATGAATGAATGAATATGTTGCCAACTTGTCCTCTCCCAAGAGCCTAGTCCAGTGCTCTGCACACAGAAGGTGCTCAATAAATATGAATGAATGGATATGTTGCCGAGTTGTCCTCTCCCAAGCGCTTAGTCCAATGCTCTGCACACAGTCAGCACTCAATAAATACGATTGAATGGATGAATATGCTGCCGATGTCCTCTCCTGAGTGCCTAGTCCAGTGCTCTGCACACAGAAGGTGCTCAATAAATATGAATGAATGAATATGTTGCTGACATCCTCTCCCAAATGCTTAGTCCAGTGCTCTTCACACAGTCATTCATTCATTCAATCGTGTTTATTGAGCACTTACTGTGTGCAGAGCACTGTACTAAGCGCTTGGGAAGTACAAGTTGGCAACATATAGAGACGGTCCCTACCCAACAGCGGGCTCACAGTCAGCGCTCAATAAATACGATCGGATGACTGAATATGTTGCCGACTTCTCTCCCAAGCGCTTAGTCCAGTGCTCCGCACACAAACGAGTGAAATACCATTGTTATTGTTAGGACGGGCTTTGGAGTCAGAGGTCATGGGTTCGAATCCCGACTGCACCACATGTCTGCTGTGTGACCTTGGGCAGCTCACTTCACTTCTCTGAGCCTCAGTTCCCTCATCTGTCAAATGGGGATGAAGACTGAGAGCCCCCTGAATGAATGAATACCCCCCGCTCTACCTCCTTTCCCTCCCCACAGCACCTGTATATATGTATATATGTTTGTACGCACTTATTACTCTATTTATTTACTTATTTTATTTGTACATATTCTATTTATTTTCTTTTGTTAATATGTTTTGTTTTGTTGTCTGTCTCCCCCTTCTAGGCTGTGAGCCCGCTGTCGGGTAGGGACCGTCTCTAGATGTTGTCAAGTGCTTAGTCCAGTGCTCTGCACACAGTAAGCGCTCAGTAAATATGATCGATTGACTGATTGATTGCCAACTTGTACTTCCCAAGGGCTTAGTCCAGTGCTCTGCACACAGTAAGCGCTCAAGAAATACGATTGAACGAATGAATGAATAAAATGGGGATGAAGACTGCGAGCCCCCCGTGGGACAACCTGATCACCTTGCATCCCTCCCCAGCGCTTAGAACAGTGCTCTGCACATAGTAAGCACTTAACAAATGCCATTATTATTATTATTATTATTGAACCCACTGTTGGGTAGGGACCGTCTCTAGATGTTGCCAACCTGTACTTCCCAAGCGCTTAGTCCAGTGCTCTGCACACAGTAAGCGCTCAGTAAATACGATTGATTGATTGTCAGCTGTGTGACTTTGGGTAAGTCACTTAACTTCTCTGTGCTTCAGTTCCCTCATCTGTAAAATGGGGATGAAGACTGTGAGCCCCCCGTGGGACAACCTGATCACCTTGTAACCTCCCCAGCGCTTAGAACAGTGCTTTGCACATAGTAAGCGCTTAATAAATGCCATTATTATTATTATTATTATTATTATTATTGATTGATCAGCCTTCCCAGACTGAGCCCCCTCCTTCCTCTCCCCCTCGTCCCCCTCTCCATCCCCCCATCTTACCTCCTTCCCTTCCCCACAGCACCTGTATAGATGTATATATGTTTGTACATATTTATTACTCTATTTATTCATTTATTTTACTTGTACATATCTATTCTATTTATTTTATTTTATTAATATGTTTGGTTTTGTTCTCTGCCTCCCCCTTCTAGACTGTGAGCCCGCTGTTTGGGTAGGGACCGTCTCTATCTGTTGCCAACTTGGACTTCCCAAGCGCTTAGCACAGTGCTCTGCACACAGTAAGCGCTCAATCAATACGATTGATTGATTGATTATTGTTCAGGGCGGCCGCCAGGGGGCGCCGCGTGGCCGGGCCCCGCGCGCGCCCCCTGGCGTTGGCGGAGCGTCTGCCGCGGTTACGCGCCCTGTGCGCGCATGCGCGCGGTCGGTCGCGGTCACGCGCCGGGGGGGGGAGGGAGGGAGGCGGTGCGAGGGAGGGTGTGTAAGCGCATGCGCGCGGGCGGTCGCGGTCACGCGCCGGGGTGGGAGGGGGGTGGGAGGGAGTGTGCGCGCATGCGCGCTCGCGCGCGCGCGAGCGGCGGAAAAAAGTTGCGGGGACAGACGCCGACGGAGCGAGCCCGGGGGAGCGGGGGAGACGCCGCCGCCGCCGCCGCTGCGATGGACGACCTCGGTGAGTGCGCGCGTGCGCGTGCCCCGACCCCCCCCGAGGTGGGAAAAAAGGCGGGAAAGGCGCGGCGGCCTCGGGGTGCGAAGCCCTGCGAGAAGCGCTGCGGGGAGGGGAGGGGAGGGGAGGAGCGCGCAACAAAGGACGCCCGAGCTGCGTGTGTGTGTGTGTGTGTGTGTGAGTGTCAGTGTGTATCTCTGTCTGCGCTTACAACAGCGCTCGGCGCTTATTCATTCATTCATTCAATCGTGTATCTCTTTCTGCGCTTACAACAGCGCTCGGCGCTCATGCATTCATTCATTCAATCGTGTATCTTTCTGCGCTTACTCATTCATCCATTCAATCGTGTATCTCTTTCTGCGCTTACAGCAGCGCTCGGCGCTCATTCATTCATTCATCCAATCGTGTATCTTTCTGCGCTTACTCATTCATTCATTTAATCGTGTATCTCTTTCTGCGCGTACAACAGCGCTCGGCGCTCATTCATTCACTCATTCATTCAATCGTGTATCTTTCTGCGCTCATTCATTCATTCATTCAATCGTGTATCTCTTTCTGCGCTTATTCATTCAACCGTGTATCTCTTTCTGCGCTTACAACAGCGCTCGGCGCTCATTCATTCACTCATTCATTCAACCGTGTATCTCTTTCTGCGCTTACAACAGCGCTCGGCGCTCATTCATTCACTCATTCATTCAATCGTGCGTCTCTTTCTGCGCTTACAACAGCGCTCGGCGCTCATTCATTCACTCATTCATTCAACCGTGCGTCTCTTTCTGCGCTTACAGCAGCGCTCGGCGCTCATTCATTCACTCATTCATTCAATCGTGTGTCTCTTTCTGCGCTTACAACAGCGCTCGGCGCTCATTCATTCATTCAATCGTGTATCTCTTTCTGCGCTTACTCATTCATTCATTCAATCGTGCATCTCGTTCTGCGCTTACAACAGCGCTCGGCGCTCATTCATTCACTCATTCATTCAACCGTGTATCTCTTTCTGCGCTTACAACAGCGCTCGGCGCTCATTCATTCATTCATTCAATCGTGTGTCTCTTTCTGCGCTTACAACAGCGCTCGGCGGTCATTCATTCACTCATTCATTCAACCGTGTATCTCTTTCTGCGCTTACAGCAGCGCTCGGCGCTCATTCATTCACTCATTCATTCAATCGTGTGTCTCTTTCTGCGCTTACAACAGCGCTCGGCGCTCATTCATTCATTCAATCGTGTATCTCTTTCTGCGCTTACTCATTCATTCATTCAATCGTGTATCTCTTTCTGCGCTTACAGCAGCACTCGGCGCTCATTCATTCACTCATTCATTCAATCGTGTGTATCTTTCTGCGCTTACCACAGCGCTCGGCGCTCATTCATTCATTCAGTCGTGTATCTTTCTGCGCTTACTCATTCATTCATTCAATCGTGTATCTCTTTCTGCGCTTACAACAGCGCTCGGCGCTCATGCATTCATTCATTCAGTCGTGTATCTTTCTGCGCTTACTCATTCATTCATTCAATCGTGTATCTCTTTCTGCACTTACAACAGCGCTCGGCGCTCATGCATTCATTCATTCAATCGTGTATCTTTCTGCGCTTATTCATTCATTCAATCGTGTATCTCTTTCTGCACTTACAACAGCGCTTGGCGCTCATTCATTCATTCATTCAATCGTGTATCTCTTTCTGCGCTTATTCATTCATTCAATCGTGTATCTCTTTCTGCGCTTACAACAGCGCTCGGCGCTCATTCATTCATTCATTCAATCGTGTATCTTTCTGCGCTTATTCATTCAATCGTGTATCTCTTTCTGCGCTTACAACAGCGCTCGGCGCTCATTCATTCATTCATTCATTCAATCGTGTATCTCTTTCTGCGCTTACAACAGTGCTCGGCGCTCATTCATTCAATCGTGTATCTTTCTGCGCTTATTCATTCATTCAATCGTGTATCTCTTTCTGCGCTTACAACAGCGCTCGGCGCTCATTCATTCATTCATTCATTCAATCGTGTGTCTCTTTCTGCGCTTACAACAGCGCTCGGCGCTCATGCATTCATTCATTCATTCAATTGTGTATCTTTCTGCGCTTATTCATTCATTCAATCGTGCATCTCTTTCTGCGCTTACAACAGCGCTCGGTGCTCATTCATTCATTCATTCAATCGTGTATCTCTTTCTGCGCTTACAACGGCGCTCGGTGCTCATTCACTCATTCATTCAATCGTGCATCTCTTTCTGCGCTTACAACAGCGCTCGGCGCTCATTCATTCATTCATTCAATCGTGTATCTCTTTCTGCGCTTATTCATTCATTCAATCGTGTATCTCTTTCTGCGCTTACAACAGCGCTCGGCGCTCATTCATTCACTCATTCATTCAATCGTGTATCTCTTTCTGCGCTTACAACAGCGCTTGGCGCTCATTCATTCATTCATTCAGTCGTGTATCTTTCTGCACTTACTCATTCATTCATTCAATCGTGTATCTCTTTCTGCGCTTACAACAGCGCTCGGCGCTCATTCATTCACTCATTCATTCAATCGTGTGTCTCTTTCTGCGCTTACAGCAGCGCTCGGCGCTCATTCATTCATTCAATCGTGTGTCTCTTTCTGCGCTTACTCATTCATTCATTCAATCGTGCATCTCGTTCTGCGCTTACAACAGCGCTCGGCGCTCATTCATTCACTCATTCATTCAACCGTGTATCTCTTTCTGCGCTTACAACAGCGCTCGGCGCTCATGCATTCATTCATTCATTCAATTGTGTATCTTTCTGCGCTTACTCATTCATTCATTCAATCGTGCATCTCTTTCTGCGCTTACAACAGCGCTCGGCGCTTATTCATTCATTCATTCAGTCGTGTATCTTTCTGCGCTTATTCATTCATTCAATCGTGTGTCTCTTTCTGCGCTTACAACAGCGCTCGGCGCTCATTCATTCACTCATTCATTCAATCGTGTGTCTCTCTGCGCTTACAACAGCGCTCGGCGCTCATTCATTCATTCATTCAGTCGTGTATCTTTCTGCGCTTATTCATTCAATCGTGTATCTCTTTCTGCGCTTACAACAGCGCTCGGCGCTCATTCATTCACTCATTCATTCAATCGTGTGTCTCTGCGCTTACAACAGCGCTCGGCGCTTATTCATTCATTCAGTCATGTATCTTTCTGCGTTTACTCATTCATTCAATCGTGCATCTCGTTCTGCGCTTACAACAGCGCTCGGCGCTCATTCATTCACTCATTCATTCAACCGTGTATCTCTTTCTGCGCTTACAACAGCGCTCGGCGCTCATGCATTCATTCATTCAATCGTGTATCTGCGCTTACTCATTCACTCATTCAATCGTGTATCTCTTTCTGCGCTTACAACAGCGCTCGGCGCTCATGCATTCATTCATTCAATCGTGTATCTTTCTGCGCTTACTCATTCATCCATTCAATCGTGTATCTCTTTCTGCGCTTACAGCAGCGCTCGGCGCTCATTCATTCATTCATCCAATCGTGTATCTTTCTGCGCTTATTCATTCATTTAATCGTGTATCTCTTTCTGCGCGTACAACAGCGCTCGGCACTCATTCATTCACTCATTCATTCAATCGTGTATCTTTCTGCGCTTATTCATTCATTCATTCAATCGTGTATCTCTTTCTGCGCTTATTCATTCAATCGTGTATCTCTGCGCTTACAACAGCGCTCGGCGCTCATTCATTCATTCATTCATTCAATCGTGTGTCTCTTTCTGCGCTTACAACAGCGCTCGGCGCTCATTCATTCACTCATTCATTCAACCGTGTATCTCTTTCTGCGCTTACAGCAGCGCTCGGCGCTCATTCATTCACTCATTCATTCAATCGTGTGTCTCTTTCTGCGCTTACAACAGCGCTCGGCGCTCATTCATTCACTCATTCATTAAATCGTGTATCTTTCTGCGCTTATTCATTCATTCATTCAATCGTGTGTCTCTTTCTGCGCTTACAACAGCGCTCGGCGGTCATTCATTCACTCATTCATTCAACCGTGTATCTCTTTCTGCGCTTACAACAGCGCTCGGCGCTCATGCATTCATTCATTCATTCAATCGTGTGTCTCTTTCTGCGCTTACAACAGCGCTCGGCGCTCATTCATTCACTCATTCATTCAACCGTGTATCTCTTTCTGCGCTTACAACAGCGCTCGGCGCTCATTCATTCATTCATTCATTCATTCAATCGTGTATCTTTCTGCGCTTACTCATTCATTCATTCAATCGTGTATCTCGTCCTGCGCTTACACCAGCGCTCGGCGCTTATTCATTCATTCATTCAATCGTGTAGCTCTGCGCTTACAACAGCACTCTATGCTTATTCATTCATTCATTCAATCGCGTATCTCTGCGCTTACACCAGCGCTCGGCGCGTATTCATTCATTCATTCAATCGTGTATCTCTTTCTGCGCTTACAACAGCGCTCGGCATTCATTCATTCAATCGTGTATCTCTTTCTGCGCTTACAACAGCGCTCGGCATTCATTCATTCCATTGTGTATCTCTGCGCTTACAACAGCGCTCGGCGGTCATTCATTCATTCCATCGTGTATCTCTGCGCTTACAACAGCGCTCGGCGCTTATTCATTCATTCATTCGTGTATCTGTGCTTACAACAGCGCTCGCCGCTCATTCATTCATTCAATCGTGTATCTTTCTGCGCTTACAACAGCACTCGGCGTTCATTCCTTCATTCATTTAGTCGTGTATCTTTCTGCACTTAGAATAGCGCTCGGCGCTTATTCATTCATTCATTCAATCGTGTATCTCTGCGCTTACAGCAGCGCTCGGCGCTTATTCATTCAGTCATGTATCTCTGTGCTTACAACAGCGCTCGGCATTCATTCGTTCATTCAATCGTGTATCTTTCTGCGCTTACAACAGCGCTCGGCGTTCATTCATTCATTCATTCATTCATGTATCTTTCTGCGCTTACAACAGCGCATGGCGCTTATTCATTCATTCATTCAATCGTGTATCTCTGCGCTTACAGCAGCGCTCGGCGGGCATTCATTCATTCAATCGTGTATCTCTGCGCTTACAACAGCGCTCGGCACTTATTCATTCATTCAATCGTGTATCACTTTCTGCGCTTACAGCTGCGCTCGGCGCTTAGACTGTGAGCCCACTGTTGGGTAGGGACCGTCTCTAGATGTTGCGAACTTGGCCTTCCCAAGCACTTAGTACAGTGCTTTGCACACAGTAAGTGCTCAATAAATGATTGATTGATTATTCATTCATTCATTCAATCGTGTATCTGCGCTTACAACAGCAATAGGCGCTCATTCATTCATTCATGTGTCTGTGCTTACAACAGCGCTTGGCGCTTCATTCATTCATTCAATCGTGTATCTCTTTCTGCGCTTACAACAGCGCTCGGCGCTTATTCATTCATTCATTCAGTCGTGTATCTCTGCACTTACAGCAGTGCTCGGTGGTCATTCATTCAATCGTGTATCTCTGTGCTTACAACAGTGCTCGGCGCTCATTCATTCATTCAATCGTGTATCTCTTTCTGTGCTTACAACAGCACTCGGCGTTCATTCATTCATTCAATCGTGTATCTCTTTGCGCTTACAACAGCGCTCGGCGCTCATTCATTCATTTATTCAATCATGTATCTCTTTCTGCGCTTACAACAGCGCTCCGCGTTCATTCATTCATTCATTCATTCATGTATCTCTGCGCTTACAACAGCACTCGGCGCTTATTCATTCATTCATTCATTCAATCGTGTATCTGCGCTTACAGCAGCGCTCGGCGGTCATTCATTCATTCAATCGTGTATCTCTTTCTGCGCTTACAACAGCACTCGGCGCTGATTCATTCATTCATTCATTCCATCGTGTATCTCTTTCTGCGCTTACAACAGCCTTCGGCATTCATTCATTCATGTATCTCTTTCTGCGCTTACAGCAGCTCTCGGCGCTTATTCATTCATTCATTCATGTATCTCTTTCTGCTCTGACAACAGCGCTTGGCGCTTATTCATTCATTCATTCAATCGTATTTATTGAGTGCTTACTGTGTGCAGAGCACTGGACTAAGTGTTTGGGAAGGACAGGTTGGCCACATCTAGAGACGGTCCCAATAATAATAATAATAATGGCATTTATTAAGTGCTTTGTGCAAAGTATGCTTGGCGCTTATTCATTCATTCATTCACTCAGTCGTATTTATTGAGCGCTGACTGTGTGCAGAGCACTGGACTAAGTGCTTGGGAAGGACAACTTGGCCACATCTAGAGGTGGTCCCTATAATAATAATAATAATGGCATTTATTAGTTGGCTACATTTAGAGATGGTCTGTATAATAATAATAATAATAATGGCATTTATTAAGCGCTTACTATGTGCAAAGCATGCTCGGTGCTTATTCATTCATTCAACCATATTTATTGAGTGCTTACTGTGTGCAGAGCACTGGACTAAACGTTTGGGAAGGACAGGTTGGCCACATCTGGAGACGGTCCCTATAATAATAATAATAATAATGGAATTTATTAAGCACTTACTATGTGCAAAGCACTGTTCTAAGCACTGGGGAGGTTACAAGGTGATCAGGTTGTCCCATGGGAGGCTCACAGTCAATCCCCATTTTACAGATGGGGGTAACTGAGGCCCAGAAAAGTGAAGTGACTTGCCCCAAGTCACACAGCTGACAAGTGGCGGAGCTGGGATTCGAACCCATGACCTCTGACTCCCAAGCCCGGGCTCTTTCCACTAAACCACCCTGCTTCTCTATGCAATGCAGTAATATTGATGATGGCATTTATTAAGCGCTTACTATGTGCCAAGCACTGTTCTAAGCACTGGGGAGGTTACACGGTGATCAGGTGGTCCCACGGGGGGCTCCCAGTCTTCATCCCCATTTTCCAGATGAGGGAACTGAGGCCCAGAGAAGTGAAGCGACTTGCCCACAGTCACCCAGCTGACAATTGGTGGAGCCGGGATTTGAACCCATGACCTTGGACTCCAGAGCCCGGGCTCTTTCTGCTGAGCCACGCTGCGTGTGTGTGTGTGTGTGTGTGTGTGTGTGTGTGTGTCTCTCTGTGTGTGTCTCTTTCGGCGCTTAGAACAGTGCTCACACAGCTGACAATTGGCGGAGCGGGATTTGAACCCATGACCTCTGACTCCAAAGCCCGGGCTCTTTCCACTGAGCCACGCTGCTTGTGTGTGTGGGTGTCTCTTTCGGCGCTTAGAACAGTGCTCTGCACAGAGTAAGCGCTCAACAAATGCCATCATCATCATTTCTGTGCTCTAGCCTGTGAGCCCGCTGTTGGGTAGGGACCGTCTCCATCTGTTGCCCACTTGGCCTTCCCAAGCGCTTAGTACAGTGCTCTGCACACAGGAGGTGCTCAATAAATACGATTGAAGGAATGAATACAGTGCTCTGCACACAGGAGGCGCTCAGTAAATAGAGCCCGCCGGCTCTATATGTTGCAAAGTTGGCCTTCCTAAGCGCTTAGTACAGTGCTCTGCACACAGTGGGCGCTCAATAAATACGATTGAAGGAATGAATGGTTGAGTGAATGAATGAAGGTGCGGGAGGGAGGGCCCGGGGGGACGGTGCGTGTGTCTGTGTGTGTTGTGTGTGTGTGTGTGTGTGTGTGTGTATATCTGTGTGTGTTGTGTTGTGTGTCTGGGGGAGTGGGGGTCCAGTCCCTGGCTGGATATTCTGCGCCAGGGTGGGGGGAGGGGGCCGGGGAAACGGGGGTATGTCTCTTTGTGTGTGTGTGTGTGTGTGTGTGTGTGTGTGTGTGTGTGTGTGTTGTGTGTGTGTCTGAGGTGGTGGGGGTGGGGTCCATTCCCTGGCTGGATATTCAACGCCCGGGTGGGGTGGGGGGCTGGGGAAATGGGGTGGGTGTCTGTGTGTGGCGCGTGTGTGTGTGTGTGTGTTGTGTGTGTGTGTCTGTTTCTGTGTGTGTATCTGTGTCTGTGTGTGTGTTTCTGTGTGTCGGGTGGGGGTGGGGGCCCAATCCCTGGCTGGATATTCAACGCCGGGGGGAGGGGGCTGGGGAAACGGGGTGTGTCTGTGTGTGTCTCTGTGTGTGTGTGTGTGTGTGTGTCTGTGTGTGTGTTGTGTGTGTGTGTGTGTCTGGGATGGTGGTGGTGGTCGGGGGTCCAGTCCCTGGCTGGGTATTCAACGCCCGGGGGGCGGGGCGCGGGAGGGGGCTGGGGAAATGGGGTGTGTGTGTCTGTGTGTGGCGTGTGTGTGTCTGTGTGTGGTGTGTGTGTCTGTTTGTGTGTGTATGTCTGTGTCTGTGTTGTGTGTGTGTCTGGGATGGTGGTGGTGGGGGGGGGGTCCAGTCCCTGGCTGGATATTCAATGCGGGGTGGGGGGAGTGGGCTGGGGAAATGGGGGTGTGTGTGTGTCTGTGTGTGTGTTGTGTGTGTGTGTGTCTGTGTTATCTGTGTGTGTGTGTGTTGTGTGTGTGTCTGGGATGGTGGGGGGGGGGGGGGGGTCCAGTCCCTGGCTGGATATTCAACGCCCGGGTGGGGTGGGGGGGCTGGGGAAATGGGGGGGTGTCTGTGTGTGGCGCGTGTGTGTGTGTGTGTGTGTTGTGTGTGTGTGTGAGAGAGAGACACAGAGAGAGAGAGAGAGAGAGAGGGGTGGGGTTGCGGGTTCTGCCCCCCGGGAGGGGGGGGGGTGTGGGCTTCCTTGGCGGAAAGGAGAAGTGGCCGGTGTGGCCCGAGTTGTGGCCACCCCGCCTCACCCTCCGCCCCTCCGCCCCCCGGCCCGGGGGCTCGAAGCGGATGGGCACGGGGCCGGCAGGGCGGGCACAGGGCGCTGCCGGGCGGGGGGGCCCGCCTCAGGAAGCGGGTGGGCACAGGGCGGGCACAGGGGGCCGGGGGGCCCGCCTCAGGAAGCGGATGGGCACAGGGCGGGCACAGGGCCCCAGGGTGCCCGCCTCAGGAGGCGGATGGGCACAGGGCGGGCACAGGGCCCCAGGGTGCCCACCTCAGGAAGTGGATGGGCGCAGGGCGGTCACAGGGCGCCAGGGTGCCCACCTCAGGAAGTGGATGGGCGCAGGGCGGGCAGGGACCACAGGGCCCCAGGGTGCCCACCTCAGGAAGTGGATGGGCACAGGGCCGGCAGGGGCCACAGGATGCCGGGGTGCCCACCTCAGGAAGCAGATGGGCACAGGGTGGGCGCAGGATGGGCACAAGGCACTGGGGTGCCCACCTCAGGAAGCAGATGGTCACGGGGGGGACAGGGGCCACAGGGCACCGGGGTGCCCACCTCAGAAAGGAGATGGGCACAGGGCAGGCACAGGGTGCCATGGTGCCCACCTCAGGAAGGGGATGGGCACAGGGCGGGCACAGGGTGCCCTGGTGCCCACCTCAGGAAGGGGATGGGCTCAGGGCGGGCACAGGGCACCGGGGTGCCCATCTCAGGAAGCATATGGGCACAGGGTGGGCAGGGGCCACAGGGCACCGGGGTGCCTACCTCAGGAAGGAGATGGGCACAGGGCGGGCACAGGGTGCCCTGGTGCCCACCTCAGGAAGCGGATGGGCACAGGGTGGGCTCAGGGTGCCATGGTGCCCACCTCAGGAAGCAGATGGGCACAGGCCAGGCTCAGGGCAGGCACAGGGCACCGGGGTGCCCACCTCAGGAAGCGTCTGGGCACAGGGTGGGCAGGGGCCACAGGGCGCTGGGGTGCCCACCTCAGGAAGCGGGCGGGCGCAGGGCGGGCCTTCGACACCCCCCCGCACCCCCGGGATGCAATTCCCGGAAAAGCAGGGGCGGGAAGAGGTCGGGAGCGCCCGCCCCGCACAACGGGTGGCGGCACCCGCCGTCTTCCAGCGCCCTTTGTGCCATCTTGATTTCCGGGCAGGTATTTTTATTACAAAAATAGCCCCGCTAAATGGAGCTTGGGAGATTCTCCGCTTACCCGGGACCTTTCGGCAGAGCACATACTGAGCGCCAAGCCCTGTACTGAGCGCTGCGGAGAAGTTGTCCCCAGAGGGAGCGAGGGGTTTCTTGAATAACGGTAATGATGGCATTTAGTACAGTGCTCTGCACACAGTAAGCGCTCAATCAATCATCATCATCATCATCAATCGTATTGAGCGCTTACTGTGTGCAGAGCACTGTACTAAGCGCTTGGGAAGTCCAAGTTGGCAACATATAGAGACAGTCCCTACCCAACAGTGGGCTCACAGTCTAAAAGGGGGAGACAGACAACAAACGTACGATTGAATGAATGAATTTATTAAGTGCTTACTATGTGCCAACCCCTGTCCGAAGCGCTGGGGTAATAATAATAATAAAGATGGCATTTATTAAGCGCTTACTATATGTAAAGCACTGTTCTAAGCGCTGGGGAGGTTACAAGGTGATCAGATTGTCCCGCGGGGGGCTCACGGTCTTCATCCCCGTTTTCCAGATGAGGGAACTGAGGCCCAGAGAAGTGAAGTGACTGGCCCAAAGTCACCCAGCTGACAGTTGGCGGAGCCGGGATTTGAACTCATGACCTCTGACTGCAAAGCCCGGGCTTTTTCCACTGAGCCACGTTGCTTCTCAGTACAGGTTTCCCATCTGTAAAATGGGGATGAAGACTGTGAGCCCCCCGTGGGACCACCTGATCACCTTGTATCTACCCCAGCGCTTAGAACAGTGCTTGGCACATAGTAAGCACTTAATAAATGCTATTATTATTATTATTATTATTATTATTATTATTATTATTATTACAAGATGATCAGGTGGTCCCACCTGGGGCTCCCAGTCTTCACCCCCATTTTCCAGATGAGGTCACTGAGGCCCAGAGAAGTATAGTGACTTGCCCAAAGTCACACAGCTGATAAGTGGTGGAGCCGGAATTCGAACCCACGACCTCTGACTCCCAAGCCCGGGCTCTTGACACTAAGCCACGTTGCTTCTCTAAGATGATGATGGCATTTATTACGCGCTTACTCTGTGCAAAGCACTGTTCTAAACGCTGGGGTAGATGCAAGGTGATCAGGTTGTCCCACGTGGGGCTCACCATCTTCATCCCCATTTTCCAGATGAGGGAACTGAGGCCCAGAGAAGTGAAGTGACTGGCCCAAAGTCACCCAGCTGACAATTGGCAGAGCCGGGATTTGAACTCATGACCTCTGACTGCAAAGCCCAGGCTCTTTCCACTGAGCCACGTTGCTTCTCGGTACAGATTTCCCATCTGTGAAATGGGGATCAATCAATCAATCGTATTTATTGAGCACTTACTGTGTGCAGAGCACTGTACTAAGCGCTTGGGAAGCACCTACCCCAGCGCTTAGAACAGTGCTTGGCACATAGTAAGCGCTTAATAAGTGCAATCATTATTATTATTACAAGGTGATCAGGTGGTCCCACCTGGGGCTCCCAGTCTTCACCCCCATTTTCCAGATGAGGTCACTGAGGCCCAGAGAGGTGTATTGACTTGCCCAAAGTCACACCGCTGATAAGTGGCAGAGCTGGGATTCGAACCCACGACCTCTGACTCCCAAGCCCGGGCTCTTTCCACTAAGCCACGTTGCTTCTCCAAGATGATGATGGCATTTATTACGCGCTTACTCTGTGCCAAGCACTGTTCTAAACGCTGGGGTAGAGACAAGGTGATCAGGTGGTCCCACGGGGGGCTCCCGGTCTTCATCCCCATTTTCCAGATGAAGTGACTGAGGCCCAGAGAAGTGAAGCGACCTGCCCCAAATCACACAGCCGACAGTGGGCAGAGCTGGGATTCGAACCCATGACCTCTGACTCCAAAGCCCGGGCTCTTTCCCGAGAGCCACGCTGCTTCTCTATAATGGCAATAATAATAATGATGATGGCATTTGTTAAGTGCTTACTATGTGCGGAGCACTGTTCTAAGCGCTGGGTTGCTTGGGCATTCATTAAGCGCTTACTATGTGCCGAGCACTGTTCTAAGCGCTGGGTTGCTTGGATATTTGTTAAGCGCTTACTATGTGCGGAGCACTGTTCTAAGCGCTGGGTTGCTTGGGCATTCGTTAAGCGCTTACTATGTGCCGAGCACTGTACTAAGCGCTGGGTTGCTTGGGTATTTGTTAAGCGCTTACTATGTGCAGAGCACTGTTCTAAGCGCTGGGTTACTTGGGCATTCGTTAAGCGCTTACGATGCGCGGAGCACTGTAGGGACCGTCTCTATATGTTGCCAACTTGTACTTCCCAAGCGCTTAGTACAGTGCTCTGCACACAGTGAGCGCTCAATAAATACGATTGATTGATTGATTGATTGATTCTAAGCGCTGGGTCGCTTGGGTGGGCAGAGGAAGTTCAGGGAGCACAGTTACTCTCTTAAAAGAGTTTTAAAGGGAGTTTGAAGAAAATCAGATTTTAGACTGTGAGCCCGCTGTTGCCAACTTGGACTTCCCAAGCGCTTAGTACAGTGCTCCGCACGCAGTAAGCGCTCAATAAATAGGACGGAATGAATGTAGAATGTCGCTGCTCCAGAAAAGTCTCTCAGAAGGGAAAGTGGAGGGGGTGTGTTAGCTGAGGAAGCCTAGCGGGCAGCGCCCCAGGCCTGGGGAGTCAGAGGACCTGGGTTCTAATCCCGCTCCGCCTCTTGCGACTTTAGGCAACTCACTTCCACTTCTCTGGGCCTCAGTCCCCTCTTCTGTACAATGGGGATGAAGATGGTCCACCCCATGGGGGACATGGGCTGTGGCCATCCTGATTAGCCTGTATGCATTCATGCAGTCGTATTTATTGAGCGCTTACTGTGTGCAGAGCCCTGTACTAAGCGCTTGGGAAGTACAGAGCCCGGGCTTTGGAGTCAGTGGTCGTGGGTTCAAGTCCCGGCTCCCCCAACTGTCAGCTGGGTGACTTTGGGCAAGTTACCTCATTCATTCATTCATTCAGTCAATCGTATTTATTGAGCGCTTACTGTGTGCAGAGAACTGTACTAAGCGCTTGGGAAGTACAAGTTGGCAACATCTAGAGACGGTCCCTACTTCACTTCTCTGGGCCTCAGTCCCCTCTTCTGTACAATGGGGATGCAGATGGTCCACCCCATGGGGGACATGGGCTATCGCCATCCTGATTAGCCTGCATGCATTCATTCAGTCGTATTTATTGAGCGCTTACTGTGTGCAGAGCCCTGTACTAAGCGCTTGGGAAGTACAGAGCCCGGGCTTTGGAGTCAGTGGTCGTGGGTTCAAGTCCCGGCTCCCCCAACTGTCAGCTGGGTGACTTTGGGCAAGTTACCTCATTCATTCATTCATTCAGTCAATCGTATTTATTGAGCGCTTACTGTGTGCAGAGAACTGTACTAAGCGCTTGGGAAGTACAAGTTGGCAACATCTAGAGACGGTCCCTACTTCACTTCTCTGGGCCTCAGTCCCCTCTTCTGTACAATGGGGATGCAGATGGTCCACCCCATGGGGGACATGGGCTATCGCCATCCTGATTAGCCTGCATGCATTCATTCAGTCGTATTTATTGAGCGCTTACTGTGTGCAGAGCCCTGTACTAAGCGCTTGGGAAGTACAGAGCCCGGGCTTTGGAGTCAGTGGTCGTGGGTTCAAGTCCCGGCTCCCCCAACTGTCAGCTGGGTGACTTTGGGCAAGTTACCTCATTCATTCATTCATTCAGTCAATCGTATTTATTGAGCGCTTACTGTGTGCAGAGAACTGTACTAAGCGCTTGGGAAGTACAAGTTGGCAACATCTAGAGACGGTCCCTACTTCACTTCTCTGGGCCTCAGTCCCCTCTTCTGTACAATGGGGATGCAGATGGTCCACCCCATGGGGGACATGGGCTATCGCCATCCTGATTAGCCTGCATGCATTCATTCAGTCGTATTTATTGAGCGCTTACTGTGTGCAGAGCCCTGTACTAAGCGCTTGGGAAGTACAGAGCCCGGGCTTTGGAGTCAGTGGTCGTGGGTTCAAGTCCCGGCTCCCCCAACTGTCAGCTGGGTGACTTTGGGCAAGTTACCTCATTCATTCATTCATTCAGTCAATCGTATTTATTGAGCGCTTACTGTGTGCAGAGCACTGTACTAAGCGCTTGGGAAGTACAAGTTGGCAACGTATAGAGACGGTCCCTACTTCACTTCTCTGGGCCTCAGTCCCCTCTTCTGTACAATGGGGATGAAGATGGTCAACCCCATGGGGGACATGGGCTGTCGCCATCCTGATTAGCCTGCATGCATTCATTGTCGTATTTATTGAGCGCTTACTGTGTGCTGAACCCTGTACTAAGTGCTTGGGAAGTACAGAGCCCGGGCTTTGGAGTCAGTGGTCGTGGGTTCAAATCCCGGCTCCCCCAACTGTCAGCTGGGTGACTTTGGGCAAGTTACTTCATTCATTCATTTATTCATTCAATCAATCAATCGTATTTATTGAGCGCTTACTGTGTGCAGAGCACTGTACTAAGCGCTTGGGAAGTACAAGTTGGCAACATATAGAGACGGTCCCTACTTCACTTCTCTGTGCCTCAGTTTCCTCATCTGTAAAATAGGGATTGACTGTGAGCCCCTGTGGGACAACCTGATCACCTTGTATCCCCCCAGCGCTTAGAACAGTGCTTTGCACATAGTAAGCGCTTAATAAATGCCATCATTATTATTACAAGTCGGCAACCAGTAGAGACGGTCCCTACCCAACAACGGGCTCACAGCCTGCATGTACCCCGGCGCTTAGTACAGTGCTTGGCGCTTAAATACCATGGGCCTGGGAGTCGTGTCATGGGTTCTAATCCCAACTCTTTCGCGTGCCTGCTGTGTGACCTTAGGCACGTCACTTCAGTTCTCTGGGCCTCAGTTACCTCGTCGGAAATGGGGATGGAGACTGGGAGCCCCATGTGGGACAGGGACTGTGTCCAACACGATTTACTGTGTTCGCCCCAGTGCTTAGTACAGTGCCTGGCACATCTACTAGCCTGTGAGCCCGTTGTTGGGTAGGGACCGTCTCTATCGGTTGCCAATTTGTACATCCCAAGCCCTTAGTACAGGGCTCTGCATACAGTAAACGCTCAATAAATACTATTGAATGAATAGGAAGCACTTAACAAATACCACAATTCTTCTTCTTCTTCTTCTTCTCCTCCTCCTTTTCCTCTTCTTCCTCCTTCTTCTGTCGTCTTCTTCCTTCTTCTTTTCTTTTTCTTCTTCCTCCGTCTTTTTCTTTCTTCTTCCTTTTCCTCTTCTTCTTCCTCCTTCCTTTTCCTTCTTTTCCTCTTCTTCTTCCTTCTTCCTCCTTCTTCCTTCTTCTTCCTCCTTCCTTCTTCTTCCTCCTTTCTACTTCCTCCTTTCTTCTTCCTTCTTTTTCTTTCTTCTTCTTCTTCCTTCTTCCTCCTTCTTCTTCTTTCTTCTTCATCTTCTTTCTTCCTTCTTCCTTCCTTCTTCTTCTTCTCCTCCTCCTCCTCCTCCTCCTCCTCCTCTCTTCTTCTTTCTTCTTCTTCTCCTCTTCTTCCTCCTTCTTCCGTCGTCTTCTTCCTTCTTTTCTTTTTCTTCTTCCTCCTTCTTTTCTTCTTCCTTCTTCTTCCTTCTTCTTCTTCTTTTCCTCTACTTCTTCCTCCTTCTTCCTTCTTCTTCCTTTTCCTTCTTCTTTTCCTCTTCTTCCTCCTTCTTCCTTCTTCTTCCTTCTTCTTCTTCCTCCCTTCTTCTTCTTCCTCCTTTCTTCTTCTTCCTCCTTTCTTCTTTTTCTTTCTTCTTCTTCCTTCTTCCTCCTTCTTCTTTCTTCTTTTTCTTCTTTCTTCCTTCTTCCTCCTCCTTCTTCTTCTTCTTCTCCTTCTTCTTCTTCTTCTTCTTCTTCTTCTTCTTCTGTCTTCTTTCTTCTTCTTCTTCTGTCTTCTTTCTTCTTCTTTCTTCTTTCTTCTTCTTCTTCCTTCTTCCTTCTTCTTCTTTTTCTTCTTCTTAAAAAAGTGTGAACTGCCCAGTACTGGTGAATTGGCTTCCTCCCTAAGACGTTGAATCGATCGGATCAGGGTGGCTACCCTCATTTCTGGGCCCCGCCCAGCCTTCCAGAGGGGTAGAGAGGGCGTTGCTATTCTATTTATTTTGTCAGTGATGTGCCTCTAGCTTTACTTCTATTTATTCTGACAACTTGACACCCGACCACGTGTTTTTTGTTGTCTGTCCCCCCCTTCTAGACTGTGAGCCCGTTGTTGGGTAGGGACCGTCTCTGTATGTTCCCAACTTGTACTTCCCAAGCGCTTAGTCCAGTGCTCTGCACACAGTAAGCACTCAATAAATGCGATTGATTGATTGAATGATTCCCAAGCACTTAGTCCAGTGCTCTGCACACAGGAAGCGCTCAATAAATACGATTGAATGAATGAATGAATGAAGGGCAGGAATTTGCCAGGTCTCTGGACTCAGTCCAGATGCCCGAGTGGCTGTTGAGCTTACTGCCCGCCTCCTGTTTTCTCTTAAGCGCTTAGTACAGTGCTCTGCACACAGTAAGCGCTCAATAAATACGATTGATTGATTGATTGATTTTAGGTGGACCCAAAGGCCCGGACTTGTGTCGCGATTTTATTTCTCCTTGGATCGTGTTCCCCAGGGTCTCCGTTCCTTGTCCTTTTGGGGAGTTTGCCACCCTGCTTTGGTCTGGGGAGGGAGGGGAGGTGTCTCCCATGACTTTGTTTTGGGAAAATAACCGGAGCAATGTTCCCTTCTCAGAGCAGCCTGTGACAGACGCTCCCTGTGCTGCTTAATAAGTAACGGATTTATAGCTCTGGTTCAGCAGCGTGGCTCAGTGGAAAGAGCCCGGGCTTTGGAGTCAAAGGTCACGGGTTCACATCCCGGCTCCGCCAGTTGCCAGCTGGGTGACTTTGGGCAAGTCACCTCACTTCTCTGGGCCTCAGTGACCTCATCTGTCAAATGGGGATGAAGACCGTGAGCCCCACCGTGGGCCAACCTGATCACCTTGTAACCTCCCCAGCGCTTTAAACAGTGCTTTGCATATAGTAAGCGCGTAATAAATGCCATCGTTACATAACCAAGCTTCAGAGGCAAGCCCAGTCCTCATCTTCAGAGTAGACCTTTCTGTTTTGGAGAAGCAGCGTGGCTCAGTGGGAAGAGCCCGGGCTTTGGAGTCAGAGGTCATGGGTTCAAATCCCGGCTCCGCCACTTGTCAGCTTTGGGCAAGTCAGTTCGCTTCTCTGTGCCTCAATTACCTCATCTGTAAAATGGGGATTAAGATTGTGAGCCCCCCGTGGGACAACCTGATCACCTTGTAACCTCCCCAGCGCTTAGAACAGTGCTTTGCACATAGTAAGCGCTTAATAAATGCTATTATTATTATCATTATTATTCAGCAGCCAAACATAAACATGAAGAGCTCTGTTCCGCCCTCGCCCGCCTCACCCACTGGGTCCCAGTGGGTGTCGGTGGCTCTTCCCTCTGCCAGTCAGTCAATCTCGTGACATTTATTGAGCACTCCCGGGGTGCGGAGCGCCGTTCCAAGCCCTTGAGTCCCGCCTGGAATTTCCCGGACGGCGTTTCCACGGCATCTGCTGTGTGACCTTGAGCGAGTCTCTTGGCTTGCCTGTGCCTCAGTTACCTCACCTGTAAAATGAGGGTGGAGACTGTGAGCCCCAGGTGGGACAGGGACCGTGTCCGACCCGATTTTCTTGCATCCACCCCAGTGCTTAGCACCGTTCCTGGCACATAGTAAGTGCTTAACAAATACATCAGCTACTTAGTACATCACTGTACTAAGCGCTTAGAAAAGTGCTGTGCATACAGTAAGTGCTCAATAAATGCGATTGATTGATTGATCAGCTCGCGTGCTTCTCTTGCCTGGGCTTTCCCCGTCCTCTCTCGGATTCCAGTTTTTCCTGTGGCCGGGACGTGCCCCACCCGTGGGAGGGGCCCAGAGGGAATGTGGTCCCTATTTGTGTCCGACCGTTGTTCAGGAAATCTATCCGTGCTTCCCCCCTCCCCTTCGCCGCCCCCAATTCCAGACAGAAGGCTAGCTCGTCCGTCTCCATCCCGGCGTCCGCCGGCGGCCGCCTGGAGCCCAAACTCGGGTGACTAACTGAGGGGATGGAGGGGTGGGGCCCCAATGACTGATTTTTCCCTCGAAAATTCCCACCCTGAGGGGTCTACACCCAGGAAACGGCCTTTGGGAAACAGTGAGGCAAACCCTCCTCGGCTGGACTGGCGGTGCCCACTGCCGCAGGGCTTGCCAGCTGAAGTGACTGCCACCGGGCCCCGCTGCGATCCCGCTCTCTCTCCTTTCAGTTTCTCACATCCCGACCCTCCGGAAAACAGGGCCTTATTGTCCCGATGGCCGGGGTTGGTGGGCGGCGCACGGGCGGAGGAAGTTCCACATTCTCCCAGTTTCCACGGGAAGCCTGGGTGTGTCGGGCCACAGTGTCCAGCCGTGGCTGTGCCCCTGGGATCCTCCTCCTCTCCTCTTCCTGGGTGCCGGGGTAGAGCCGGCTCGATCCCGGGGTCCCGCCGCAAGGCTGCCCAACATCCGTGCTCAATCAATCAATCAATCAATCAATCATATTTATTGAGCGCTTACTGTGTGCAGAGCACAGTATTAAGCGCTTGGGAAGTACAAGTTGGCAACATATAGAGACAGTCCCTACCCAACAGTGGGCTCACAGTCTAAAAGGGGGAGACAGAGAACAAAACCAAACATACTAACAAAATGAAATAAATAGAATAGATATGTACAAGTAAAATAAATAAATAGAGTAGTAAATATGTACAAACATATATACATATATACAGGTGCTGTGGGGAAGGGAAGGAGGTAAGATGGGGGGGATGGAGAGGGGGACGAGGGGGAGCGGAAGGAAGGGGCTCAGTCTGGGAAGGCCTCCTGGAGGAGGTGAGCTCTCGGTAGGGCCTTGATTTATTAATCGTATTTATTGAGCGCTTACTGTGTGCAGAGCACTGTACTAAGTACTTGGGAAGTCCAAGTTGGCAACACATAGAGACGGTCCCTACCCAACAGTGGGCTCACAGTCGGTTGTCCTCCAGGTCTGCCGGAACGTGTATTCATTCATTCAGCTGTATTTATTGAGTGCCCACCGCGTGCGTAGCGCTGGACTGAGCACTTGGGAAGGACAAGCCGGCCGCCTGTAGAGACAGTCCCTACCCAACAACGGGCTCGCGGTCTAGAGAAGCAGCGTGGCTCAGTGGAAAGAGCCCGGGCTTTGGAGTCGGAGGTCGTGGGTTCAAATCCCGGCCCCGCCAATTGTCAGCTGGGTGACTTGGGGCAAGCCGCTTCACATCTCTGGGCCTCAGTGACCTCATCTGGAAAATGGGGTCCCCCATGGGACAACCTGATCACCTTGTAACCTCCCCAGTGCTTAGAACAGTTCTTTGCACATAGTAAGCGCTTAATAATAATTATTATTATTAGAAGGGGGAGACTGTTGGGTAGGGATCGTCACTAGATGTTGCCAACTTGTACTTCCCAAGCGCTTAGTACAGTGCTCTGCACACAGTAAGCGCTCAACAAATACGATTGAATGAGCTCACCTCCTCCGGGAGGCCTTTCCTCACTGAGCCCCCTTTTTCCTCTCTGCCTCCCCATCCCCCCCACCCTAACTCCTTTCCCTCCCCACCGCACCTATATATATGTCTGTACATATTTATTACTCTATTTTACTTGTACATATTTATTCTATTTATTTTATTTTGTTAATATGTTTGGTTTTGTTCTCTGTCTCCCCCTTCTAGACTGTGAGCCCGCTGTCGGGTAGGGACCGTCTCTAGATGTTGCCAACTTGGGCTTCCCAAGCACTTAGTCCAGTGCTCTGCTCACAGTAAGCGCTCAATAAATATGATTGAATGAATGAATGAATATGTTTGTACTATTCTATTTTATTTTGTTAATATGTTTTGTTTTGTTGTCTGTCTCCCCCTTCTAGACTGTGAGCCTGCTGTTGGGTAGGGGCCGTCTCTATATGTTGCCAACTTGGACTTCCCAAGCACTTAGTACAGTGCTCTGCGCACTCAATAAATATGATTGAATGAATGAATGAATACAGATTTAATTCTAATCCCAGCTCTGCCACTTGTCCGCCATATGACCTTAGGAAGACACTTGACTTCTCTGTGCCTCAGTTACCCCATCTGTCAAATGGGGATTGAGACTGTGAGCCCCATGTGGGACAGAGACTGTGTCCAACCCGATTTGCTTGTATAATAATGATGATGGCATTTATTAAGCGCTTACTATGTGCAAAGCACTGTTCTAAGCGCTTGTATCTACTTCAGTGCTCAGTAAAGTGCCTGGCACATAGTAAACGCTTTTCAAGTTCCGTAATCATTATTAAACAGACACCTTCTCTGCCCACAACAAGCTTATTTTCCAGGGGTGTAGAATGGATTGGGCCCAGGGGCTGGAGGCTGGCAGGGGACCGGGGCAGAGGAAAGCCTGGAGACAGAAGTTAGTCAGTCAGTTGTATTTATTGAGCACTTACTGTGTGCAGAGCACTGTAATAAGTGCTTGGGAGAGTACAGTAGAACAGTGAAACAGACACATCCCCTGCCCACAACAAACTTACTTTCTAGAGGGGGAGACCGTTATGAGTATAAATAAATAAACTGTAGATGAGAACATTAAGTGGTGTGGGGCTGGGAGAGGGGATTCATTCATTCAGTCGCATTTATTGAGCGCTCTACTCTGTGCAGAGCATTGGACTAATAATAATGATGGCATTTGTTAAGCGCTTATGGACTTACTTTCTAGAGGGGGAGACCGTTATGAGTATAAATAAATAAACTGCAGTTGTGAACATTAAATGGTGTGGGGCTGGGAGAGGGGATTCGTTCATTCAGTCGTATTTATTGAGCGCTTACTGTGTGCAGAGCATTGGACTAATAATAATGATGGCATTTGTTAAGCGCTTACGAACTTACTTTCTAGAGGGGGAGATAGTTATGAGTATAAATAAATAAACTGCAGATGTGAACATTAAGTGGTGTGGGGCTGGAAGAGGGGATTCGTTCATTCAATCGTATTTATTGAGTGCTTACTGTGTGCAGAGCATTGGACTAATAATAATGATGGCATTTGTTAAGCGCTTACGAACTTACTTTCTAGAGGGGGAGGCCGTTATGAGCATAAATAAATAAACTGTAGACGTGAACATTAAGTGATGTGGGGCTGGGAGAGGGGATTCATTCATTCAATCGTATTTATTGTGCGCTTACTGTGTGCAGAGCATTGGACTAATAATAATGATGGCATTTGTTAAGCGCTTATGAACTTACTTTCTAGAGGGGGAGATAGTTATGAGTATACATAAATAAACTGTAGACGTGAACATTAAGTGATGTGGGGCTGGGAGAGGGGATTCATTCATTCAATCGTATTTATTGAGCGCTTACTGTGTGCAGAGCATTGGACTAATAATAATGATGGCATTTGTTAAGCGCTTACGAACTTGCTTTCTAGAGGGCGAGACAGTTATAAGTAAATAAATTGCAGATGTGGACATTAAGTGGTGTGGGGCTGGGAGAGGGGATTCATTCATTCAATCGTACTTACTGAGCGCTTACTGTGTGCAGAGCATTGGACTAATAATAATGATGGCATTTGTGAAGCTCTTACGAACTTGCTTTCTAGAGGGGGAG
Source organism: Tachyglossus aculeatus (assembly GCF_015852505.1). Lineage (NCBI taxonomy): Eukaryota > Metazoa > Chordata > Mammalia > Monotremata > Tachyglossidae > Tachyglossus > Tachyglossus aculeatus. The sequence goes on from NC_052086.1 coordinate 38,477,685, forward strand.
ACAGTTATGAGTATAAATAAGTAAACTGCAGATGTGAACATTAAGTGGTGTGGGGCTGGGAGAGGGGATTCATTCATTCAGTCGTACTTACTGAGCGCTTACTGTGTGCAGAGCATTGGACTAATAATAATGATAGCATTTGTTAAGCGCTTACGAACTTACTTTCTAGAGGGGGAGACAGTTATGAGTATAAATAAATAAACTGCAGATGTGAACATTAAGTGGTGTGGGGCTGGGAGAGGGGATTTGTTCATTCAGTCGTATTTATTGAGTGCTTACTGTGTGCAGAGCATTGGATTAATAGTAATGATGGCATTTGTTAATTGCTTACTATGTGCTGTTCTAAGCGCTGGGGGGGAATACAAGGTGATCAGGTTGTCCCACGTGAGGCTCACACATGGAGGCTATACATATATACACGTGTATATATATATATATATCCCCACAGCACCTGTATATATGTATATACGTTTGTACGTATTTATTACTCTATTTTATTTGTACATATTTATTCTATTTATTTTGTTAATGTGTTCTGTTTTGTTGTCTGTCTCCCCCTTCTAGACTGTGAGCCCGCTGTTGGGTAGGGACCATCTCTATATGTTGCCAACTTGGACTTCCCAAGCGCTTGGTACAGTGCTCTGCACGCAGTAAGCGCTCAGTAAATACGATTGAATTCCTCCCTTCAAGGCCCTACTGAGAGCTCACCTCCTCCAGGAGGCCTTCCCAGACTGAGCCCCCTCCTTCCTCTCCCCCTCGCCCCCTCCCCCTCGCCCCCCTCTCCACCCCCCTGTTTTACCTCCTTCCCTTCCCCACAGCACCTCTATATATGTGTATATATATTTGCACATATTTATTACTCTATTTATGTATTTATTTTACTTGCACATATTTATTCTATTTATTTTATTTTGTTAATATGTTTGGTTTTGTTCTCTGTCTCCCCCTTCCAGACTGTGAGCCCACTGTTGGGTAGGGACTGTCTCTATATGTTGCCAACTTGGACTTCCCAAGCGCTTAGTCCAGTGCTCTGCACACAGTAAGCGCTCAATATGATTGAATGAATGTCACTTCACTTCTCTGGGCCTCAGCTTCCTCACCTGTCAAATGGCGATGAATCAATCAATCGTATTTATTGAGCGCTTACTGTGTGCAGAGCACTGTACTAAGCGCTTGGGAAGTACAAGTTGGCAACATATAGAGACGGTCCCTACCCAATAGTGGGCTCACAGTCTAAAAGTAGAGTATGAGCCTCACGTGGGACAACCTGGTAACCTTGTATCCCCCCACAGTGCTTGGAACAGTGCTTGGCACATAGTAAGTGCTTAACAACTGCCATCATTATTATTAATTCAGTGCTCTGCACATAGTAAGGGCTCAATAAATACGATGGATTGATTGAATGACCCCGGGGCCTCGGCCAGGGGTTTCCCTGGCCGGTCGGGCCTGGGTTTTCCGGATCCTCAGAGGGCCCGGGCTGCGGGGGAGGCGGAGGAATGCCATTTGCCGCACGTCATGAAATCTCTTTATCAAGGGCCAGCGGAGGGGAGCCGGGGGATGTGGGTTAGGACAGTTGGCTTTGGGCTGCAGCAGCCTGGGAGGTAATAATAATAATAATAATAATGGCATTTATTAAGCGCTCACTATGTGCAAAGCAGTGCAAAGCCTTCCCGAAGGCACATCTCCTTCAAGAGGCCTTCCCTCCTTTCCTCTTCTCCCGCTCTATTTTGTATCACCCTGACTTGCTCCCTTTATTCATCCCCCCCCCCCCCCCCCCACCACCAAGCCCCACAATACTTAGGTCCATATCTGTCATTTAATTTATTTATATTAATGTCTGTCTCTCCCTCTAGGCTGAAGGCTCACCGTGGTTAGGGAATCTCTATTTCACAGATGAGGAAATGTAATCGCTGAAAAGCAAGTGACTTGTCCAGAGTCATACCGCAGGCAAGTAGCAGCCGTGCTGCTTCCCCATCAGGCAGCTCAGCCCCACCCCTGCCCCGCAGTCAATCAAACAATCAATCAATCAATCGTACTTATCGAGCGCTGACTGTGTGCAGAGCACTGTACTAAGTGCTTGGAAAGTACAAATTGGCAACACATAGAGACAGTCCCTACCCAACAGTGGGCTCACAGTCTAAAAGGGGGAGACAGAGAACAAAACCAAACATACCAACAAAATAAAATAAATAGGATCGCATTTATCGAGCGCTGACTGTGTGCGGAGCGTTGGACTGAGCGCTTGGGAGAGGACAGCAGAGCAGAGTTGGTGGCTCCGTTCCTTGACCACGGTGAGCTTCCCGTCTAGAGAGGGAGACAGATGTTAAGAGAAAGAAATGATGGATGAGGACGTAAGCGTGGTGGGGCTGAAGGAGGCGGTGAAATAAAGGGAGCAGGCCTGCAGAGCTGTCTCAGACAGATAATAATGATAATAATAATAATAATAATAATAATAATGATTGTGGCAGCGCTTACTATGTGCGGAGCACTGTTCTGAGAGCTGGGGTGGATCCAAGGTGATCAGGTTGTCCCACATGGGGCTCACAGTCTTCCTCCCCATTTTACAGACGAGGGAACCGAGGCCCAGAGAAGTGAAGCGACTTTCCCCAAGTCACACAGCTGACAAGTGGCGAAGCCGGGATTAGAACCCCTGACCTCTGGCTCCCAAGCCCGGGCTCTTTCCACTGAGCCACGCGCGCTTACTATGTGCCAAGCACTGTTCTAAGCACTGGGATAGGTACAAGTTAGAGTAGAAACAGTCCATGTCCTCCATGGGGCTCACATCCTTAATCTCCATTTTACAGAGGAGGGAACTGAGGCCCAGAGAAGTTAAGATCACATAGCAGACCTGTGGTAGAGCCGGGATTAGAACCCAGGGCCTTCTACTTCCAGGCCTGGACTCCATCTGCTAGAGCACACTGCTTCCCTTAAGAGTCCAAGAGATCTTGCCCTGTTCCTGCTTGGCTCCCTCATTAATAATAATAATAATAATAATAATAATGGCATTTATTAAGCGCTTACTATGTGCCAAGCACTGTTTTAAGCGCTGGGGAGGTTACAAGGTGATCAGGTTGTCCCACATGGGGCTCACAGTCTTCATCCCCATTTTACAGATGAGGTAACCGAGGCCCAGAGAAGTGAAGCGACTTGCCCCAAGTCACACAGCTGACAAGTGGCGGAGCCGGGATTAGAACCCCTGACCTCTGGCTCCCAAGCCCGGGCTCTTTCCACTGAGCCACGCGTGCTTACTGTGTGCCAAGCACTGTTCTAAGCACTGGGGTAGGTACAAGTTAGGATGGACACAGTCCATGGCCTGCATGGGGCTCACATCCTTAATCTCCATTTTGCAGAGGAGGAAACTGAGGCCCAGAGAAGTTAAGATCATATAACAGACCTGTGGTAGATCAGGATTAGAACCCAGGGCCTTCTACTCCCAGGCCTGGACTCCATCTGCTAGGCCACACTGCTTCCCTTAAGAGTCCAAGAGACCTCGCCCTGTTCCTGCTTGGCTCCCTCATTAATAATAATAATTATGAAGCACTTAGTACAGTGCTCTGCACATAGTATGAATGAATGAATAATAATAAAAATGATGGCATTTATTAAGCACTTACTATGTGCAAAGCACTGTCCTAAGTGCTTGGGAGGTTACAAGGTGATCAGGTTGTCCCACGGGGGGCCCACAGTCTTCATCCCTATTTTCCAGATGAGGAAACTGAGGCCCAGAGAAGTTAAGATCACACAGCAGATGTGGTAGAACCAGGATTAGAACCCACGTCCTTCTGATTCCCAGGATCCGCTAGGCCACACTGCTTCCCTCAAAAGTCCGAGAGACCTCGTCCCATTCCGCCAGTCCCTGCCCCATGTGCGGCTCCCAGTCTCAACCCCCATTTTACAGATGGGGTAACTAAGGCACGGAGCAGTGAAGTGACTTGCCCAAGTCACACAGCAGACAAGGGGCGGAGCCGGGATTAGAACCCAGGGCCTTCGGACTTTACTAAGTGGCTTCAGCGTGGAGAAGCAGCGTGGCTCAGTAGAAAGAGCCCGGGTTTTGGAGTCAGAGGTCATGGGTTCAAATCCCGGCTCTGCCTCTTGTCAGCTGTGTGACTTTGAGCAAGTCCCGTATCTTCTCCGTGCCTCAGTGGCCTCATCTGGAAAATGGGGGTGAAGACTGTGAGCTCCCCGTGGGGCAACCTGATCACCTTGTAACCTCCCCAGCGCTTAGAACTGTGCTTTGCACATAGTAAGCGCATAATAAATGCCATAATTATTATTATTAGAGATCATGGGTCCAAATCCTGGCTCTGCCTCTTGTCAGCTGTGTGACTTTGGGCAAGTCCCGTATCTTCTCCGTGCCTCAGTGGCCTCATCTGGAAAATGGGGTTGAAGACTGTGAGCCCCCCGTGGGGCGACCTGATCACCTTGTAACCTCCCCAGCGCTTAGAACAGCGCTTTGCACATAGTAAGCGCATAATAAATGCCATCATTATTATTATTAGAGATCATGGGTCCAAATCCTGGCTCTGCCTCTTGTCAGCTGTGTGACTTTGGGCAAGTCACTTATCTTCTCTGGGCCTCAGTGACCTCATCTGGAAAATGGAGGTGAAGACTGTGAGCCCCCCCGTGGGGCGACCTGATCACCTTGTAACCTCCTCAGCGCTTAGAACAGTGCTTTGCACATAGTAAGCGCATTTTAAACACCATCATTACTATTATTACAGGTCATGGGTTCAAATCCCGGCTCTGCCTCTTGTCAGCTGTGTGACTTTGGGCAAGTCCCGTATCGTCTCCGTGCCTCGGTGACCTCATCTGGAAAATGGGGGTGAAGACTGTGAGCCCCCCGTGGGGTGGCCTGGTCACCTTGTAACCTCCCCAGCACTTTGCACATAGATCAATCAATCAAACAATCGTATTTATTGAGCGCTTACTGTGTGCAAAGCACTGTACTAAGCGCTTGGGAAGTCCAAGTCGGCAACATATAGAGACAGTCCCTACCCAACAGTGGGCTCACAGTCTGAGGGGGAGACAGAGAACAAAACCAAACACACTAACAAAATCATCATCATCATCAATCGTATTTATTGAGCACTTACTATGTGCAGAGCACTGTACTAAGCACTTGGGAAGTCCAAGTCGGCAACATATAGAGACAGTCCCTACCCAATAGCGGGCTCACAGTCTAAGAGGGGGAGACAGAGAACAAAACCAAACACACTAACAAAATCATCATCATCATCAATCGTATTTATTGAGCGCTTACTGTGTGCAAAGCACTGTACTAAGCGCTTGGGAAGTCCAAGTGGGCAACATCTAGAGACAGTCCCTACCCAACAGTGGGCTCACAGTCTAAAAGGGGGAGACAGAGAACAAAACCAAACATACTAACAAAATCATCATCATCATCAACCGTATTTATTGAGCGCTTACTGTGTGCAGAGCACTGTACTAAGCGCTTGGGGAAGTACAAGTTGGCAACATATAGAGACAGTCCCTACCCAACAGTGGGCTCACCGTCTAAATAAAATAATTATATATATAATTATAATATATATAACATAATAATATATAATATATTAACATTATCATTATTATTATCATAATTATTATTTATTATATATAATATATATAATATATATAATATATTAATATTATCATTATTATTATCATTCATCCCCCGGACAAAGCAGGGGAGTGTGGTGGCCGCCCCTCCGTGAAAACCTATCTGTTTCCTTGTGGAACACTGTACTAAGCGCTTGGGAAGTACAGATTGGCAACATCTAGAGACAGTCCCTACCCAACAGTGGGCTCACAGTCGAAATAAAATAATTATATATATAATTATAATACATATAATATATAATAATATACAATATATCAATACTATCATTATTATTATCATAATTATTATTATATATTATATAATATATATATAGTGTATCTATATAATATATTAATATTATCATTATTATTTTCATTCATCCCCCGGACGAAGCAGGGGAGTGTGGTGGCCGCCCCTCCGTGAAAACCTATCTGTTTCCTTGTGGAACACTGTACTAAGCGCTTGGGAAGTACAGATTGGCAACACATAGAGACAGTCCCTACCCAACAGTGGGCTCACAGTCAAAATAAAATAATTATATATATAATTATAATATATATAACATATAATATATTAATATTATCATTATTATCATAATTATTATTATATATTATACAATATATATAGTATATGATAATATATGATGTATTAATATTATCATTATTATTATCATTCATCCCCCGGACGAAGCAGGGGAGTGTGGTGGCCGCCCCTCCGTGAAAACCTATCTGTTTCCTTGTGGAAGAGGAGGAGGAGGAGGAGGCTGCTGCGGGGGCTGTGTGTCATGGGCTTGCTATCTGCCTACTTGGGAGACAGCCCGATCCGGGTTTTGGGGGGAAGGGGCGGTGCCGGGAGGAAGCTTTATGTAATTCTTGGCCGGCTCTCAGGTAATTGTTTTAATGAAATGGAATGCGGCTTATTCAGAGGCCTTTTTGGCAGGAACGGCCTCCCCCTCGTTGCGGGGAGCGGCGAGGGGAGGACGACGGGGGGGGCCCTCTCGGCCAGCGGCGGTCCTTTAACCCGAGAAGGGTTGGGCAGGGGACCCCCGAGGCGGGAGCCGGGAAGAGGCTCCCGGAGGCTTAACAAATGCCGTTATTATTATTACTCATTCCTCCATTCAGTCGTATTTATTGAGCGCTTACTGCGGGCAGAGCACCGGACTCGGCGCTTGGGATGTCCAAGTTGAGATGGTCCCTACCCGACAGTGGGCTCTATTATTATTATTAGGCTCCCCCTTCTAGACTGTGAGCCCGTGGTTGGGTAGGGACCGTCTCTAGATGTTGCCAACTTGGGCTTCCCAAACGCTTAGTACAGTGCTCTGCACACAGTAAGCGCTCAATAAATACGATTGATTAACAAATGCCATTATTATTATTCATTCATTCAATCGTATTTATTGAGCGCTTACTGTGGGCAGAGCACTGTACTGAGCGCTTGGGAAGTCCAAGTTGGCAACATCTAGAGACGGTCCCTACCCGACAGTGGGCTCTATTATTATTAGGCTCCCCCGTCTAGACTGTGAACCCGTGTTGGGTAGGGACCGTCTCTAGATGTTGCCAACTTGTGCTTCCCAAGTGCTTAGTACAGTGCGCTGCCCACAGTAAGCGCTCAATAAATATAATTGATTGATTAACAAATGCCATTATTGTTATTATTCATTCATTCAGTCGTATTTATTGAGCGCTTACTGTGGGCAGAGCACTGTACTGAGCGCTTGGGAAGTCCAAGTTGGCAACATCTAGAGACGGTCCATACCCGACAGTGGGCTTTATTATTATTAGTCTCCCCCTTCTAGACTGTGAGCCCGCGGTTGGGTAGGGACCGTCTCTAGATGTTACCAACTTGTGCTTCCCAAGCGCTTAGTACAGTGCTCTGCACACAGTAAGCGCTCAATAAATACGACATTGATTGATTAACAAATGCCATTATTATTATTCATTCAATCGTATTTATTGAGCGCTTACTGTGTGCAGAGCACTGTACTGAGCACTTGGGAAGTCCAAGTTGGCAACATGTAGAGACGGCCCCTACCCAACAGTGAGCTCTATTATTATTCGTCTCCCCCTTCTAGACTGTGAGCCCGCTGTTGGGTAGGGACTGTCCCTATATGTTGCCAACTTGGACTTCCCAAGCACTTAGTACAGTGCTCTGCACACAGTAAGCGCTCAATAAATACGATCGAAGGAATGAATGAATTAATATTAGGGAGGCCCGCCGAGGGCTGTGAGCGCCACTCTCCTTGTCCCTTAAGTTTTGTCCAGGTGAGGCGGAATTAATCAATCAATCAATCGTATTTATTGGGCGCTTACTGGGTGCAGAGCACTGTACTAAGTGCTTGGGAAGTACAAGTTGGCAACATATTGAGACGGTCCCTACCCAACAGTGGGCTCACAGTCTAGAAGGGGAAGACAGAGAACAAAACCAAACATATTAACAAAATAAAATAAATAGAATAGATCAATCAATCAATCGTATTTATTGAGCGCTTACTGTGTGCAGAGCACTGTACTAAGTGCTTGGGAAGTCCAAGTTGGCAACATATAGAGACGGTCCCTACCCAACAGTGGGCTCACAGTCTAGAAGGGGGAGACAGAGAACAAAACCAAACATATTAACAAAATAAAATACATAGAATAGATATGTACAAATAAAATAAATAGAGTAATAAATATGTACAAACATACATACATATATACAGGTGCTGTGGGGAAGGGAAGGAGGTAAGGTGGGTGGGATGGAGGTGGCGGGGGGGAGAAGTCAAGCAGGTGTTTTTTGGGGGGCGAGCAGCATCCAGTCCAGTCCAAGCCCCGGGGCCCGTCCGACCATTAGACTACAAACTCCTTGTGGGCAGGGAACACGTCTACCGACTCTATTGCATTGTAATAATGAGAATGATGATACTTGTTAAGCGCTTACTTCTTAGAGGGACCTCAGTTCCCTCATTTGAAAAATGGGGATTAAGAGTGTCAGCCCCATGGGGGACAGGGACTACATCCAACCTGACTGACTCCTACTCCCCCAGTGCTTAAAACAGTGCTTGACACATAGTAAGCGCTTAATAAATGCCATTATTATTATTATTATTATTATATCTTAAATCCCTGAAACCTTTCCTGGGCGTTTCCGTCTTGGCCAGCCCCTCCCTATCCTCTACACTGTAAACTCGTCCTCTGGACTGTAAGCTCACTGCTGACAGGGAACGTGTCTATGACCTCTGTTTTATTGTACTCTCCCAAGTGTTTAGTAATAATAATAATAATTTTAGTATTTGTTAAGCACTTACTATGAGCAGAGCACTGGGCAAAGTGATCAGGTTGTCCCGTGTGGGGCTCACAATCTCAATCCTCATTTTACAGATGAGGTAACTGAGGCGCAGGGCTCTGCACACTGTTAGCGCTCAATAAATAGGATTGATGGATTATTCTCCCCACCTTTAAAGCCCTTTTGAAGGCCCATCTCCTCCAAGGGGCCTTCATCATCATCAATCGTATTTATTGAGCGCTTACTATGTGCAGAGCACTGTACTAAGCGCTTGGGAAGTACAAATTGGCAGCATAGAGAGACAGTCCCTACCCAACAGTGGGCTCACAGTCTAAAAGTCTTAGCCTTCACTGACTAAGCCTTCATTTCCTCTTTTCTCACCCCTTTCTGCCTCACCCTGATTTAAGCTCTCTTTATTTAGCACCACCCCTCAGGCCCACAGCACTTTCATAGCCGTCATTTATTTTATTTACATTAATGTGCGTCATTTATTTTATTTACATTAATGTGCGTCATTCATTTTATTTACATTAATGTGCGTTTCCCCTTCTAGGCTGTAAGCTCGTTGTGGGCAGGAAATGTGGCTGTTACTGTTGCTCGGACCTCTCCCAAGCACTTAGTACAGTAATAATAATGATGGTATTTGTTAAGCGCTTCCTATGTGCAAAGCACTGTTCTAAGCGCTGGGGAGGATACAAGGTGATCAGGTTGTCCCACAGCAGTCCTAATCTCCATTTTACAGATGAGGGAACTGAGGCACAGAGAAGTTAAGAGGCTTGCCCAAAGTCACACAGCTGGCAACTGGCCGAGCTGGGATTTGTGATCAATCAATCAGTCGTATTTATTGAGCGCTTACTGTGTGCGGAGCACTGTACTAAGCGCTTAATGATGGTTTGGAAGGAGGGCTGGGGACTTGAGACTTGTCGGGGACGGCGTGGAGTTGGGGGAAGGAGGCTGGGGAAGGCAGGGAGCCTCCACCATCCAAGTGAGTTGGGGCAAAAAGGCATTGCCGGCGTGTCGTCCGGGGACGGGTTCGTTCGGTAATCGGCGCGGCGAGAGAGAGGGGAAGGCCGGGGACGGAAAACCTGAATTTTATATCAGAAGCAGTGTGCCTCAGTGGAAAGAGCGCGGGCTTTGGAGCCCGAGGTCACGGGTTCAAATCCTGGCTCTGCCAATTGTCAGCTGGGTGACTTTGGTTCAGTCACTTCACTTCTCTGGGCCTCAGTTCCCTCATCTGTAAAACGAGGATGAAGACTGTGAGCCCCCCGTGGGACAACCGGATCACTTTGTAACCTCCCTAGTACTTAGAACTGTTCTTTGCACATAGTAAGCACTTAATAAATGCCATTGTTATTTTTATAATATCAAATTTATGCCGCGAGGAGAATTGAATTATTTAATTGCTTAGGCGCAGTGGATTGAACTCCCCTCTTGGGAGGAATGCAATCAATTAGTAATATTCGAGCTTCCCTAACAGAAGGAACACAATCATCCGTTAATCGCGCATGGGTGAGGTGGCTAGCTCTCACCCATGTGCACTTCCCACTCGGGAAGAATCCACTTACTTTCCCATGTGGGAAGAATCCACTTACTTTCCCACATGGGAGGAATCCACTTACTTTCCCGCGTGGGAGGAATCCACTTACTTTCCCACATGGGAGGAATGCAATCAATTAGTAATAGTCGAGCTTCCCTAATGGGAGGAACACAATCATCCAGTAATCGCGCATGGGTGAGGCGGCTAGCTCTCACCCATGTGCACTTCCCACTCGGGAAGAATACACTTACTTTCCCATGTGGGAAGAATCCACTTACTCTCCCACATGGGAGGAATCCACTTACTTTCCCGCGTGGGAGGAATCCACTTACTTTCCCACATGGGAGGAATGCAATCAATTAGTAATATTCGAGCTTCCCTAACGGGAGGAACACAATCATCCGTTAATCGTGCGTGGGTGAGGCGGCTAGCTCTCACCCATGTGCACTTCCCACTCGGGAAGAATCCACTTACTTTCCCATGTGGGAAGAATCCACTTACTTTCCCACATGGGAGGAATCCACTTACTTTCCCGGGTGGGAGGAATCCACTTACTTTCCCACTCGGGAAGAATCCACTTACTTTCCCACATGGGAGGAATCCACTTACTTTCCCGCATGGGAGGAATCCACTTACTTTCCCACTCGGGAAGAATCCACTTACTTTCCCACATGGGAGGAATCCACTTACTTCCCCACGTGGGAGGAATCCACTTACTTTCCCGCATGGGAGGAATCCACTTACTTTCCCACGTGGGAGGAATCCACTTACTTTCCCGCATGGGAGGAATCCACTTACTTTGCCGCGTGGGAGGAATCCACTTACTTTCCCACGTGGGAGGAATCCACTTACTTTCCCACGTGGGAGGAATCCACTTACTTTCCCGCGTGGGAGGAATCCACTTACTTTCCCGCGTGGGAGTAATCCACTTACTTTCCCACGTGGGAGGAATCCACTTATTTTCCCACATGGGAGGAATCCATTCCATTACCCGCACACGTGATGGGCGGCTAGCTCTCACCCAGTGTGCTCTTCCTCTATGGGAGGAATCCACGTATGTTCCCCATCCGCAGCGGGGCTCCGGGGTCCCACCCACGAGACACTCACCCATCCCGCGGCCCTTTCCGCAGTGTGTCTGTTCTGGTTGCAGGGCGGGCAGTAGGGCTTTCTGGGCAGAGAAAGACATGTGGGCTGCCCTGTCCCACATGGGAGTCACAGTCTTCATCCCCATTTTACATCATCATCATCATCATCAATTGTATTTATTGAGCGCTTACTGTGTGCAGAGCACTGTACTAAGCGCTTGGGAAGTACAAGTTGGCAACATCTAGAGACAGTCCCTACCCAACAGTGGGCTCACAGTCTAAAAGGGGGAGACAGAGAACAAAACCAAACATACTAACAAAATAAAATAAATAGAATAGATATGTACAAGTAAAATAAATAAATAGAGTAACAAATATGTACAAACATATATACATATATACAGGTGCTGTGGGGAAGGGAAGGAGGTAAGATGGGGGTGATGGAGAGGGGGATGAGGGGGAGAGGAAGGAAGGGGTTCAGTGTGGGAAGGGCTCCTGGAGGAGGTGAGCTCTCAGCAGGGCCTTGAAGGGAGGAAGAGAGCTAGCTTGGTGGATGGGCAGAGGGAGGCCATTCCAGGCCCGGGGGGAGGACGTGGGCCGGGGGTCGACGGCGGGACAGGCGAGAACGAGGCCTGACGGTGAGGAGATTAGCGGCGGAGGAGCGGAGTGTGTGGGCTGGGCTGGACAACTGCACTAGCCTTCTCTCTGATCTCCCATCCTCGTGTCTCTCTCCACTTCAATCCGTACTTCATGCTGCTGCCCGGATTATCTTTGTCCAGAAACGCTCTGGACATATTACTCCCCTCCTCAAAAACCTCCAATGGCTACCAATCAATCTGCGCATCAGGCAGAAACTCCTCCCCCTGGGCTTCAAGGCTGTCCATCACCTCGCCCCCTCCTACCTCACCTCCCTTCTGTCCTTCTACTGCCCAGCCCGCACCCTCCGCTCCTCCACCGCTGATCTCCTCACCGTACCTCGCTCTCGCCTGTCCCGCCATCGACCCCCGGCCCACGTCCTCCCCCGGGCCTGGAATGCCCCCAATCCCTCTGCCCCTCCGCCAAGCTCGCTCTCTTCCTCCCTTCAAGGCCCTGCTGAGAGCTCACCTCCTCCAGGAGGCCTTCCCAGACTGAGCCCCTTCTTTCCTCTCCCCCTCGTCCCCCTCTCCATCCCCCCGTCTTACCTCCTTCCCTTCCCCACAGCACCTGTATATATGTATATATGGTTGTACATATTTATTACTCTATTTACTTATTTATTGATTTTACTTGTACATTTCTATCCTACTTATTTTATTTTGTTGGTATGTTTGGTTCTGTTCTCTGTCTCCCCCTTTTAGACTGTGAGCCCACTGTTGGGTAGGGACTGTCTCTATGTGATGCCAATTTGTACTTCCCAAGCGCTTAGTACAGTGCTCTGCACATAGTAAGCGCTCAATAAATATGATTGATTGATTGATTGATTGATTGACAAGGAGAGAAGGGAGGTGAGGGAGGAGGGGGCGAGGGGATGGACAGCCTGGAAGCCCAGGGGGAGGAGTTTCTGCCTGATGCGCAGATTGATTGGTAGCCACTGGAGATTTTTGAGGAGGGGAGTAACATGCCCAGAGCATTTCTGGACAAAGATAATCCGGGCAGCAGCATGAAGTATGGATTGAAGTGGGGAGAGACACGAGGATGGGAGATCAGAGAGAAGGCTGATGCAGTAGTCCAGACGGGATAGGAGGAGAGCTTGAATGAGCAGGGGAGCGGTGTGGATGGAGAGGAAAGGGCGGATCTAGATGAGGTCACTGAGGCCCAGAGAATAATAATATTCTCTGGGCGACATAATGATAATAACTGTGGTATTTGTTAAACCCTTACTTTGTTCCAGGCACTGTTTGTTCCAAGTGCTGGGGTGGATATCAGGTAATCAAGTTGGACACAGTCCCTGTCCCACCTGGGAGTCACAGGCTTCATCCCCATTTTACAGATGAGGTCACTGAGGCCCGGAGAATAATAATATTCTCTGGGAGACATAATGATAATAACTGTAGTATTTGTTAAACCCTTACTTTGTTCCGGGCACTGTTTGTTCCAAGTGCTGGGGTGGATGTCAGGTAATCAAGTTGGACCCAGTCCCTGTCCCACATGGGAGTCACAGTCTTCATCCCCATTTTCCGGATGAGGTCACTGAGGCCCAGAGAATAATAATATTCTCTGGGTGACATAATGGTAATAATTGTGGTATTAGTTAAACCTTTACTTTGTTCCAGGCACTGTTTGATCCAAGTGCTGGGGTGGATATCAGCTAATCAAGTTGGACACAGTCCCTGTCCCACATGGGAGTCACAGTCTTCATCCCCATTTTCCATATGAGGTCACTGAGGCCCGGACAGTAATAATATTCTCTGGGCGACATAATGATAATAATTGTGGTATTTGTTAAACCCTTACTTTGTTCCGGGCACAGTTTGTTCCAAGTGCTGGGGTGGATGTCAGGTAATCAAGTTGGACACAGTTCCTGTCCCACATGGGAGTCGCAGGCTTCATCCCCATTTTCCGGATGAGGTCACTGAGGCCCAGAGAAGAATAATATTCTCTGGGCGACATAATGGTAATAATTGTGGTATTAGTTAAACCTTTACTTTGTTCTGGGCACTGTTTGTTCCAAGTGCTGGGGTGGATATCAGGTAATCAAGTTGGACACAGTCTCTGTCCCACATGGGATTCTCAGCCTTCATCCCCATTTTCCGGATGAGGTCACTGAGGCCCAGAGAAGTGAAGTGATTTGCCCCCGGCAGAGGTGTGGCAGAGCGGGGATTAGAACCGCCATCCGCAGACTCCCGGGATCTTTCCACGAGGCCAGGCTGCCGAACATAAGAGTGTCTGCAAATTTGGAGCTTGGTTTTTGGGGTTAGAGGAAAATAATAGCCTCTGGTTTTTCCCATCCTACTCCTGCGGCTTTGGGATGAAGCCTCTGTGGGAAGAAGGTGTAGGGCTCGGTCTTTTAGACTGTGAGCCCGCTGTTGGGTAGGGACTGTCGCTATATGTTGCCAACTTGGACTTCCCAAGCGCTTAGTCCAGTGCTCTGCACACAGTAAGCGCTCAGTAAATACGATTGAATGAACGATGGTCACCATGGCCAGCGGGGCCCAGCGCAAACACAAAATCCTGCTTCCTGAGAGAGGGCTGGGGAGGAAACCAAATGCGGGCTCCGGAGCCGTCCCATTTCCACCCTGGGAAGGGCCACGTGGAGGGGAGGGGAGGGAAGTTCAGGGATCGCAGTGTTCCCGGAAGCCCACAGGGGAAAAGCCTGGCAGTGGGACTGGCGGACTTCCAAACTCCAAGCTCCCGGGAGGCTCACCGGGCCCGGGGCCGCGGCAGGAAGAACTTCCCGACGTCGGGAAGCTCTGAAGCAGCCGGAGCTGGGACCTTTCGGCCTCCAGAAAGACGTCCTGGGCCCGCTCTGGAGGCAAAAAGTTATGGGTTCATTCATTCATTCGATCATATTTATTGAGCGCTTACTGTGTGCAGAGCACTGTACTAAGCGCTTGGGAAGTCCAAGTCGGCAACATCTAGAGACGGTCCCGACCCAACAACGGGCTCACAGTCTAGGGTTGGTGGGTGTGAGCCCACATTTTAGACTGTGAGCCCACTGTTGGGTAGGGACTGTCTCTGTATGTTGCCCACTTGTACTTCCCAAGCGCTTAGTACAGTGCTCTGCACACAGTAAGCGCTCAATAAATACGATTGATTGATTGATTGATGATTGGGTGGCCCGGGACCCTGCAGCCATCTTGGTTCGGCCCCCTTTGGCGCCTTTTCTCCCTGCCACCCGTCTTGCTGTGTGACTCTGGGCAAGTCACTTCACTTCTCTGAGCCTCAGTGACCTCATCTGGAAAATGGGGATCAATCAGTCAGTCGTATTTATTGAGCGCTTACTGTGTGCAGAGCACTGGACTAAGCGCTTGGGAAGCCCAAGTTGGCAACATCTAGAGACGGTCCCTACCCAACAGTGGGCTCACAGTCTAGAAGGGATCGAGACTGAGCCTCACGCGGGACGGGGATGGGGTCCAATCCGATTTACCTGGATCCATCCCACTGCTTGCTACAGCGCCTGACCCAGAGTAAGCGCTTAACAAGTACCACACTTCTTATCGTTATTACGATTAAGAAACCAAGGCGCCCCTCGCCTCAGGAACAGCCGTAGACTCTCCACCGGAACTGAAGCTCTCCTCCACGGCCCAAATATTTTTTTTTAATGGTATTTGTTAAGTGCTTACTATGTGTCAAACGCTGTTCTAAGCACTGGGGCAAGCACAACACTCCCGACACTCCCTCCTTCTTCCCCCCAACTCCTTGCTCCCCTGGCACCCCTTCTTCCTTCCCCACAGCCCCCGCTCGGACACCTCCTACCCTTCCCACGACCCTTGGACCCCCCTCGGCTGCCCCTGCCCCCCCCTTTTTTTAAAAATGGCATTTATTAAGCACTTACTATGTGCAAAGCACTGTTCTAAGCGCTGGGGAGGTTCCAAGGTGATCAGGCTGTCCCACGGGGGGCTCACAGTCTTCATCCCCATTTTACAGATGAGGTAACTGAGGCCCAGAGAAGTCAAGTGACTTGCCCAAAGTCACCCAGCTGACATTTGGCGGAGCCCCTCCCAGCCGCCCCCTTTCCCCGCTTTAATCTGATTTAATCAGATTAAAATATTCATGACCCGAGAGTCTGCTATTATGGGGCGCGGGATGGCCCAGTGCTCTGCACACAGTAAGCGCCCAATAAATACGATTGATTGATTGGTAGTAGAAACAGCAGAGGCCTGGAGTCGGAGGACCTGGGTTCTAATCCCAGCTCTGCCCCTTGTCTGCCGTGTGACTGTGGGCAAGTCACTTAACTTCTCTGTGCCTCAGTTCCCTCATCTGTAAAATGGGGATTAAGACTGTGAGCCCCCCGTGGGACAACCTGATCACCTTGGAACCTCCCCAGCGCTTAGAACAGTGCTTTGCTCATAGTAAGCGCTTAATAAATGCCATCATTATTATTATTATTATTATCCTCCATGCCTCATCTGCAGAACGGGGATTCAATATATGTTCTCCCTCCCGCTTAGACTGAGAGCCCCATGTGGGAACTGATTACCTTATATAATAATAATAATAATAATGGCATTTATTAAGCGCTGACTATGTGCAAAGCACCATTCAAAGTGCTGGGGAGGTTACATGATGATCAGGTTGTCCCATGTGGGGCTCACAGTCTTCATCCCCATTTTCCAGATGAGGTCACTGAGGCACAGAGAAGTGAAGTGACTTGCCCAAAGTCACCCAGCTGACAATTGGCGGAGCCGGGATTTGAACCCATGACCTCGGACTCCAAAGCCCGGGCTCTTTCCACTGAGCCACGCTGCTTCTCTTCCCCAGTGCTTGGCACATAGTAAATAAATAGCTAGTTAATAACTAGTTAACATAGTTAATAAATAGTAGTAATAATAAGTTAATAGTTAGTAGTTAATAATAATAATTTAAATAATAATAATAGTTAGTAGTTAATAATAGTTAATAGTTGATAAATACCACAGTTGTTATCGTTATCCCTGTTTTGAGCAGGGACCCAGCATGACCTAGTGGGAAGAGCAGGGGCCTGGGATTCAGGGGACCCGGGTTCTAATCCTGCCCCTGCCACCTTCCTGCCACCTGACCTTGGGTAAATCACGCAACTTCCTGTGCCTCAGTTTCCTCATCTATAAAATGGGGACTCAGAACCCATTCTCCCTCCCACTTAGAGTGTGATCCCCACGTGGGACAGGGATTGTGTCCTACCTGATTATCTTTCATCTCCTCCGGCGTTTAGTGCGTCGGTCCATAGCGAGGGTTTAACAAATCTCGGTAGTGTTATTGTTGCAGATTTGTGGTCAACCACGCAGTTCCTTGGCTTCCAGACACGATCCCAGCAATTGGATCAGTGTTATCCCTGTCACGTGACTGGAATCTCGCCCGTGGCTCTCCCTGCTCTATGTTGGGAATGGAATTGGTCTCTTACTCTGACATATTTTCTCTCTCTTTCTCTCGGTTTTTCTCTCCCCTTCTCTCGGTTTTTCTCTCCCCCTCTCTGTCATCATCATCACCAACGGTGGTCTTTATTGAATACTTAATAATAATAATAATAATGGCATAATGGTACTTAATGTGTACAGAGCACTGTAATAAGCCCCTGGGAGAGTACACTGTAACAGAGTTGGCAGACATTTGCTGCTGACCAGGAGCTTCGTCTGTCCAGGTAATAATAATAAGCACTTGACCATCTCTAGATGTTGCCAACTTGGACTTCCCAGGTGCTTAGTACAGTGCTCTGCACACAGTAAGCGCTCAATAAATACGATTGAGTGAATGAATGAATGTGTAATTTACTTATTAATGTATATTAATGTCTGTCTCCCCCTCTGGACTGTGAGCTCATTGTGGGTAGGGAATGTGTCCTTATTCTATTTATTTATTCTATTTATTTTATTTTGTTAATATGTTTTGTTTTGTTCTCTGTCTCCCCCTTCTAGCCTGTGAGCCCTCTGTTGGGTAGGGACTGTCTCTATATGTTTCCAACTTGTACTTCCCAAGCGCTTAGTACAGTGGTCTGCACACAGTAAGCGCTCAATAAATATGATTGAATGAATGAATGAATGAATTTATTACTCTATTTATTTATTTATCTTACTTGTACATATCTATTCTATTTATTTTATTTTGTTAGTATGGTTGGTTTTGTTCTCCCCCTTCTAGACTGTGAGCCCGCTGTTGGGTAAGGACTGTCTCTATATGTTGCCGACTTGTACTTCCCAAGCGCTTAGTACGGTGCTGTGCACACAGTAAGCGTTCAATAAATATGATTGATTGATTAAGCGCTTAGTACAGTGCTCTGCACACAGTAAGTGCTCAATAAATACGATTGATGATGATGATGTAATAAGCCCTTGAGAGAGTACACTGTAACAGAGTTGGCAGACGTTTGCCGCTGACCAGGAGCTTTGTCTGTCCAGGTAATAATAATAAGCACTTAGCTTAAGCTGTATATATGTTTGTACATATTTATTACTCTATTTATTTATCTTACTTGTACATATCTATTCTATTTATTTTATTTTATTAGTATAGTTGGTTTTGTTCTCTGTCTCCCCCTTCTAGACTGTGAGCCCGCTGTTGGGTAAGGACTGTCTCTATATGTTGCCGACTTGTACTTCCCAAGCGCTTAGTACAGTGCTCTGCACACAGTAAGCGCTCAATAAATATGACTGATTGATTGATTAAGCGCTTAGTACAGTGCTCTGCACACAGTAAGCGCTCAATAAGTACGATTGATGATGATGATGATGTAATAAGCCCTTGGGAGAGTATACTGTAACAGAGTTGGCAGACATTTGCTGCTGACCAGGAGCTTTGTCTGTCCAGGTAATAATAATAAGCACTTAGCTTAAGCTGTATATATGTATATATGTTTGTACATATTTATTACTCTATTTATTTATCTTACTTGTACATATCTATTCTATTTTATTTTGTTAGTATGGTTGGTTTTGTTCTCTGTCTCCCCCTTCAAGACTGTGAGCCCGCTGTTGGGTAGGGACTGTCTCTATATGTTGCCGACTTGTACTTCCCAAGCGCTTAGTCCAGTGCTCTGCACACAATAAGCGCTCAATAAATACGATTGATTGATTGATTGATTAAGCTCTTAGTACAGTGCTCTGCACACAGTAAGCGCTCGATAAATACGATTGAATACTAATTATGGTTTTTCTTAAGCGCTTACTATGTATCAGGCACTGTACTAAGCGCTGGAGTGGGTGGATACAAGCAAATCGGGCTGGACACAGTCCCTGTCCCACATGGGGCTCACAGCCTCAATCCCCATTTTCCAGTTGAGGTAACTGAGGCCCGGAGAAGTAAAGTGACCTGCCCAAGGCCACACAGCAGACAACAATAATGATAACAATGATGGTAATTGTTAAGCACTTACTATGTGCAAAGCACCGTTCTAAGCGCTGGGAGGATACAAGGCGAACAGGTTATCCCACCGGGGGTTTACAGTCTTAATCCCCATTTTACAGATGAGGTCACTGAGGTCCGGAGAAGTAAAGTGACCTGCCCAAGGCCACACAGCAGACAGCAATAATAATAATAATAATAATAATAATGGTATTTGTTAAGCACTTACTAAGTGCAAAGCACTGTTCTAAGCACTGGGAGGATACAAGGCGAACAGGTTGTCCCACATGGGGTTTACAGTCTTAATCCCCATTTTACAGATGAGGTCACTGAGGTCCGGAGAAGTAAAGTGACCTGCCCAAGGCCACATAGCAGACAGCAATAATAATAATAATAATAATGGTATTTGTTAAGCACATACTAAATGCAGAGCACTGTTCTAAGCGCTGGGAGGATACAAGGTGAACAGGTTGTCCCACGTGGGGTTTACAGTCTTAATCCCCATTTTACAGATGAGGTCACTGAGGCACAGAGAAGTTAAGTGACGTGCCCAAAAAGTCATCATCATCATCATCAATCGTATTTATTGAGCGCTTACTGTGTGCAGAGCACTGGACTAAGCGCTTGGGAAGTCCAAGTTGGCAACATCTAGAGACAGTCCCTACCCAACAGTGGGCTCACAGTCTAAAAGGGGGAGACAGAGAACAAAACCAAATATACTAACAAAATAAAATAAATAGAATAGATATGTACAAGTAAAATAAATAAATAGAGTAATAAATCTGTACAAACATATATACAGGTGCTGTGGGGAAGGGAAGGAGGTAAGATGGGGATGGAGAGGGGGACGAGGGGGAGAGGAAGGAAGGGGCTCAGTCTGGGAAGGCCTCAGCCGATAAGCGGCGGAGTCGGGATTAGAACTCATGACTTTTTGACTCTGGCCTTTGGCCAGGCTGCCTCCCCCAGGTCTGAGATGACTAAACCCCGGGGGGACATATGGGTGGGCGTTTTATGGCAGCTTCCTCTTGTATTTACTTTTCCCGCCAGCTTCCAAACATCCTGTGTAGGTTTCCAGAGCCTTTTCCCAGACCTTGGGACAGCTGTTTTACCTGCCCCGGCTTGAAGTTCTCTGCGGGGTCAGAGTCCGGGCACCGCCAGGGGCATTGAGATAATCCGAGGTCATGGGTTCAAATCCCGGCTCCTCCAAGTGTCAGCTGGGTGACTTTGGGCAAGTCACGTCCCTTCTCTGGGCCTCAGTGACCTCATCTGGAAAATGGGGATGAAGACCGGGAGCCCCCTGTGGGACAACCTGATGGC
Organism: Tachyglossus aculeatus; assembly: GCF_015852505.1. Taxonomy (NCBI): domain Eukaryota; kingdom Metazoa; phylum Chordata; class Mammalia; order Monotremata; family Tachyglossidae; genus Tachyglossus; species Tachyglossus aculeatus. The sequence continues at coordinate 38,498,437 of NC_052086.1, forward strand.
CTAGTATCCTCCCAAGCGCTTAGAACAGAGAGAAGCAGCGTGGCTCAGTGGAAAGAGCCCGGGCTTTGGAGTCCGAGGTCATGGGTTCAAATCCCGGCTCCGCCAATTGTCAGCTGTGTGACTTTGGGCAAGTCACTTCTCTGGGCCTCAGTTCTCTCATCTGTAAAATGGGGACTAAAACTTTAAGCGCTTAGTACAGTGCTCTGCACATAGTAAGCGCTCAATAAATACGATTGATGATGCTTGGCACCTAGTTAAGCGCTTAGTACAGTGCTCTGCACACAGTAAGCGCTCAATAAATACGATTGATAGTAAGCGCTTAACAAATGCCATTATTATTATTATTATCATTATGGCATTCATTCAGTCGTATTTATTGAGCGCTTACTGTGTGCAGACAAGTGATGGAGTCAGGATTAGAACCCAAGTCCTTCCGACTCCCAGGGCCGTGTTCTATCCATTAGGCCACACTGCTTCTTGAGTTCTGGGTCCCCTCAGGCCGTGCCCTGAGCTGTGGCTCACATGAGGCCCCACTCCGAGTGGGAAGGAGGCAGTGCGGCTTAGTGGAAAAGAGCCCGGGCTTGGGAAGTCAGAGGACGTGGGTTCTAATCCCGGCCCCGCTGCTTATCAGCTGTGTGACTTTGGGCAAGCCACTTACCTTCTCTGTGCCTCAGCGACCTCATCTGTCTGGAAAATGGGAATTGAGACTGCAAGCCCCACGTGGGATGACCTGATCATCTTGTATCTCCCCCAGCGTTTAGGACAGTGCTTGGCACATAGTAAGCACTTAATAAATGCCATCATTATTAGTAGTAGTAGTAGTAGTACAGTGACCTGCACACGAGTGTTGTTTTATTGTCTGTCTCCCCCTTCTAGACAGCTTGATCCCATTGTATCCCCCCCAGCGCTTAGAACAGTGCTTTGCACATAGTAAGTGCTTAACAAATGCCATCATTCTTATTATTACTAAGTCTGATTAACTCGTATCTACCCCAGTGCTTAGAACAGTACTTGGCACATCGTAAGCGCTTAACAAGTACCGTCATTATTGTTATTATGGATCCGGATGCCTCGCATCCTCATTTTCAGGCCTAACAAGTACCGTCATTATTGTTATTATGGATCCGGATGCCTCGCATCCTCATTTTCAGGCCTAAACCTCCGACAGCCGTAGCTCCCGCTGCCGAGTCCAAGGCTTGGGAGCGGCGTGGAGTTCACCTTGACCTGGGAGAGGAACGCAGAGGCTCCGGAGCGGTCAGGAAAATCAGGGATCCCCAGAAAAACCTCCCAACGCCCGGGCCGACTTGGGCAAAGTGGCATCCCTGCGACGTGTGTCTTGGGGTCTGGGTTTTTCGGCGGGGGCCGTGACGGGCCACCCCGGCTCCGTCCCTCCGTATTCTCCCCTCAGAGGAGCTACTTCTGACCGGGTCTGATGGTCTCCTCCCCTAAGGAGATTGTGGTTTATGTAACTTTGTCTTTTGCTAATCAATCAATCAATCAATCGTATTTATTGAGCGCTTACTGTGTGCAGAGCACTGGACTAAGCGCTTGGGAAGTCCAAGTTGGCAACATCTAGAGACAGTCCCTACCCAACAGTGGGCTCACAGTCTAAAAGGGGGAGACAGAGAACAAAACCAAATATGCTAACAAAATGAAATAAATAGAATAGATATGTACAAGTAAAATAAATAAATAGAGTAATAAATATGTACAAACATATATACAGGTGCTGTGGAGAAGGGAAGGAGGTAAGATGAGGTGGGATTTACACTCCATAATGTTCTAAACGGACCCACGCTGCAGCCTTGGCAGTTTTTGGTGATGGGCATTCCCCAGAACCTTTGGTGTTTCTGGAAGGAATTGGTTCACCCAAGTGATTTTCCTTCCCGAGGGAAGACTTTCAGCTTTGTTCAATCAATCAATCAATCAGTCGTATTTCTTGAGCGCTTACTGTGTGCAGAGCACTGTACTAAGCGCTTGGGAAGTCCAAGTTGGCAACATATAGAGACGGTCCCTACCCAACAGTGGGCTCACAGTCTAAAAGGGGGAGACAGAGAACAAAACCAAGCATACTAACAAAATAAAATAGAATACATATGTACAAGTAAAATAAATAAATAGAGTAATAAATATGTACAAACATATCTACATATATACAGGTGCTGTGGGGAAGGGAAGGAGGTAAGATGAGGTGGGATTTACACTCCATAATGTTCTAGACAGACCCACGCTGCAGCCTTGGCAGTTTTAGGTGATGGGCGTTCCCTTTGTTACCTTTGGTATTTCTGGAAGGAATTGGTTCACCCAAGTGATTTTCCTTCCCAAGGGAAGACTTTCAGCTTTGTTCAATCAGTCAATCAATCGTATTTATTGAGCGCTTACTGTGTGCAGAGCACTGTACTAAGCGCTTGGGAAGTCCAAGTTGGCAACATATAGAGACAGTCCCTACCCAACAGTGGGCTCACAGTCTAAAAGGGGGAGACAGAGAACAAAACCAAACATACTAACAAAATAAAATAAATAGAATAGATATGTACAAGTAAAATAAATAAATAGAGTAATAAATACGCACAAACATATCTACATATGTACAGGTGCTGTGGGGAAGGGAAGGAGGTAAGATGAGGCGGGATTTACGCTCACTCTCCACTGGTTCCTTACCCTCTGCCTTCAAACATGCCCATGTCTCTCCCATCCTAAAAAAACCCTCTCTTGACCCCACCTCACCTTCTAGTTATCGTCCCATCCCTCCTACCATTCCTTTCCAAACTCCTTGAACGAGTTGTCTACACGCGCTGCCTAGAATTCCTCAACAACAACTCTCTCCTCGACCCCCTCCAGTCTGGCTTCCGTCCCCTTCATTCCACGGAAACTGCGCTCTCAAAGGTCACCAATGACCTCCTGCTTGCCAAATCCAACGGCTCATACTCTGTCCTAATCCTCCTCGACCTCTCAGCTGCCTTTGACACCGTGGACCACCCCCTTCTCCTCAACACGTTGTCTGACCTTGGCTTCACAGACTCCGTCCTCTCCTGGTTCTCCTCTTATCTCTCCGGTCGTTCTTTCTCAGTCTCTTTTGCAGGCTCCTCCGCCCCCTCCCATCCTCTTACTGTGGGGGTTCCCCAAGGTTCAGTGCTTGGTCCCCTTCTGTTCTCAATATACACTCACTCCCTTGGTGACCTCATTCACTCCCACGGCTTCAACTATCATCTCTACGCTGATGACACCCAGATCTCCATCTCTGCCCCTGCTCTCTCCCCCTCCCTCCAGGCTCGCATCTCCTCCTGCCTTCAGGACATCTCCATCTGGATGTCCGCCCGCCACCTAAAGCTCAACATGTCGAAGACTGAGCTCCTTGTCTTCCCTCCCAAACCTTGTCCTCTCCCTGACTTTCCCATCTCTGTTGACGGCACTACCATCCTTCCCGTCTCACAAGCCCGCAACCTTGGTGTCATCCTCGACTCCGCTCTCTCATTCACCCCTCACATCCAAGCCGTCACCAAAACCTGCCGGTCTCAGCTCCGCAACATTGCCAAGATCCGCCCTTTCCTCTCCATCCAAACCGCTACCCTGCTAATTCAAGCTCTCATCCTATCCCGTCTGGACTACTGCACTAGCCTTCTCTCTGATCTCCCATCCTCGTGTCTCTCTCCACTTCAATCCATACTTCATGCTGCTGCCCGGATTATCTTTGTCCAGAAACACTCTGGACATATCACTCCCCTCCTCAAAAACCTCCAATGGCTACCGATCAATCTGCGCATCAGGCAGAAACTCCTCACCCTGGGCTTCAAGGCTGTCCATCCCCTGGCCCCCTCCTACCTCCCCTCCCTTCTCTCCTTCTCCAGCCCAGCCCGCACCCTCCGCTCCTCCACCACTAATCTCCTCACCGTACCTCGCTCTCGCCTGTCCCACCATCGACCCCCGGCCCACGTCATCCCCCGGGCCTGGAATGCCCTCCCTCTGCCCATCCGCCAAGCTAGCTCTCTTCCTCCCTTCAAGGCCCTGTTGAAAGCTCACCTCCTCCAGGAGGCCTTCCCAGACTGAGCCCCTTCTTTCCTGTCCCCCTCGTCCCCCTCTCCATCCCCCCATCTTACCTCCTTCCCTTCCCCACAGCACCTGTATATATGTATATATGGTTGTACATATTTATTACTCTATTTATTTATTTATTTATTTATTTTACTTGTACATTTCTATCCTACTTATTTTATCTTGTTGGTATGTTTGGTTCTGTTCTCTGTCTCCCCCTTTTAGACTGTGAGCCCACTGTTGGGCAGGGACTGTCTCTATGTGATGCCAATTTGTACTTCCCAAGCGCTTAGTACAGTGCTCTGCACATAGTAAGCGCTCAATAAATACGATTGATTGATTGATTGATTGATTGATTGATTACACTCCATAATGTTCTAGACAGACCCACGCTGCAGCCTTGGCAGTTTTAGGTGATGGGCGTTCCCCAGAACCTTTGATATTTCTGGAAGGAATTGGTTCACCCAAGTGATTTTCCTTCCTGAGGGAAGACTTTCAGCTTTGTGCAATCAATCAATCGTATTCATTGAGCGCTTACTGTGTGCAGAGCACTGTACTAAGCGCTTGGGAAGTACAAGTGGGCAACATATGGAGACAGTCCCTACCCAACAGTGGGTTCACAGTCTAAAAGGGGGAGACAGAGAACAAAACCAAACATACTAACAAAATAAAATAAATAGAAATGTACAAGTTAAATAAATAAATAGAGTAATATGTACAAACATATCTACATATGTACAGGTGCTGTGGGGAAGGGAAGGAGGTAAGATGAGGCGGGATTTACACTCCATAATGTTCTAGACAGACCCACGCTGCAGCCTTGGCAGTTTTAGGTGATGGGCGTTCCCCAGAACCTTTGATATTTCTGGAAGGAATTGGTTCACCCAAGTGATTTTCCTTCCCGAGGGAAGACTTTCAGCTTTGTTCAATCAATCAATCGTATTTATTGAGCGCTTACTGTGTGCAGAGCACTGGACTAAGCGCTTGGGAAGTCCAAGGTGGCAACATGTAGAGACAGTCCCTACCCAACACTGGGCTCACAGTCTAAAAGGGGGAGACACAGAACAAAACCAAACATACTAACAAAATGAAATAAATAGAATAGATATGTACAAGTAAAATAAATAGAGTAATAAATATGTACAAACATATATACAGGTGCTGTGGGGAAGGGAAGGAGGTAAGATTAGGCAGGATTTACACTCCATAATGTTCTAGACAGACCCACGCTGCAGCCTTGGCAGTTTTAGGTGATGGGCGTTCCCCAGAACCTTAGGTATTTCTGGAAGGAATTGGTTCACCCAAGTGATTTTCCTTCCCGAGGGAAGACTTTCAGCTTTGTTCAATCAATCAATCGTATTTATTGAGCGCTTACTGTGTGCAGAGCACTGTACTAAGCGCTTGGGAAGTACAAGTTGGCAACATATAGAGACAGTCCCTACCCAACAGCGGACTCACAGTCTAAAAGGGGAGACAGAGAACAAAACCAAACATACTAACAAAATAAAATAAATAGAATAGATATGTGCAAGTAAAATAGAGTAATAAATATGTACAAACGTATATACAGGTGCTGTGGGGAAGGGAAGGAGGTAAGATGAGGCGGGATTTACACTCCATAATGTTCTAGACAGACCCACGCTGCAGCCTTGGCAGTTTTTGGTGATGGGCGTTCCCCAGAACCTTTGGTATTTCTGGAAGGAATTGGTTCACCCAAATGATTTTCCTTCCCGAGGGAGCCTTTCAATCAATCAATCAGTCAATCAGTTGTATTTATTGAGCGCTTACTGTGTGCAGAGCACTGTACTAAGCGCTTGGGAAGTCCAAGTTGGCAACATTAGAGACAGTCCCTACCCAACAGTGGGCTCACAGTCTAAAAGGGGGAGACAGAGAACAAAACCAAACATACTAACAAAATAAAATAAATAGAATAGATATGTACAAGTGAAATAGAGTAATAAATATGTACAGACATATCTACATATATACAGGTGCTGTGGGGAAGGGAAGGAGGTAAGATGAGGCGGGATTTACACTCCATAATGTTCTAGACAGACCCACGCTGCAGCCTTGGCAGTTTTAGGTGATGGGCGTTCCCCAGAACCTTTGGTATTTCTGGAAGGAATTGGTTCACCCAAGTGATTTTCCTTCCCGAGGGAAGACTTTCAGCTTTGTTCAGTTGCCCTAACGGTCCCAGAACCTCCCCGGGAGGCTCAGATCAGATGATGATGATAATAATAATAATAATAATAATAACAATAGCATTTATTAAGCGCTTACTATGTGCAAAGCACTGTTCTAAGTGCTGGGGAGGTTACATGGTGATCAGGTTGTCCCTCAGGGGGGCTCACAGTCTGAATCCCCATTTTACAGATGAGGTAACTAAGGCCCAGAGAAGTGAAGTGACTTGCCCAAAGTCACACAGCTGGCAATTGGCGGAGCCGGGGTTTGAACCCGTGACCTCTGACTCCAGAGCCCGGGCTCTTTCCACTGAGCCACGCTGCTTCTTCGGCCTCTACCGGCCGGCCTCCCTCTCGGGTTCTTCAAGGCCAGTTGCTTTGTCTAGTCCATCTGATTTTTCCGCCCTGAATTTCCTCGGTCGCGGCTTCCTGTTTGGGCAGGACTGCGCACGCTTCCGGAGAAAGGACGCTTTGTCTGAAAAGGCCGGGGAAAAATGAGCTCTCTGAAGGTGGTGTGGTTTCTGAGGGTCTTTTCTGGCTTCCGCCGGGATAGGGCGACCAGACATCTTTCTTGCGATGTAGGAAGCCCCACCTCCATCTTCTCTCCCTTCTCTTCTCTCCTCCATATTCCTCTTCCCAATCCTCCCTCTATCCCAACTTGGTCAGAGCCACGGACGTAGCATGGCCTAGTGGGTACAGCGTGGGCTCGGGAGTCAGAATAATCATCATGATAGCCTTTATTAAGCGCTTACTATGCGCAAAGCACTGTTCTAAGCGCTGGGGAGGTTACAAGGTGATCAGGCTGTCCCACGGGGGGCTCACAGCCCATCCCCATTTTACAGGTGAGATAACTGAGGCCCAGAGAAGTGAAGTGACTTGCCCAACAGCTGACAAGTGGTGGAGCCGAGATTTGAACCCCTGACCTCTGACTCCAAAGCCCGGGCTCTTTCCATTGAGCCACGCTGCTTCTCCAGAAGGACCTGGGTTCTAATCGCGGCTCTTCCACTTGTCTGTTGCGTGACCTTGGGCAAGTCACTTCGCTCTCTGGGCCTCAATTACCTCACCTGTAAAATGGGGATTAAGACTAAGCACCACGTGGGACAGAAACTGTGTCCTACCCAATTTACCTGTATCTACCCCAACGTTTAGAAGTGCACACAGTAGGCCCTCAATAAATCACCCGTCCACATGTTTTGTTTTGTTGTCTGTCTCGCCCTTCTAGACTGTGAGCCCGTTGTTGGTTAGGGACCGTCTTGTCCATATTTACTATCCTATTGACAGACAACAAAACAAAACGTATTAACAGAATAAAATAAATAGAATATTAAATATGTACAAGATATGTATAATAATGATGGTGGTATTCGTGAGGTGCTTACTATGTGTCCAGCACTGTCCTAAATGCCAGGGTAGATACAAACTAATTAGGTTGGACACAGTCCCTGTCCAACAAGGGGTTCACAGTCTTAATCCCCGCATTACAGATGAGGCCCAGAGAAGTGAAGTGACTCACTCAAGGCCTCACAGCAGAAAAGTGGCAGATCCGGGATTAGAATCCAGGTCCTTCTGATTCCCAGGCTAGACTCCACTAGGCCAGGCTCTTCCCCCACAATCCCATCCTCCCAATGACCCCCTTCCCAAGGAACCGCCGCATGGCTCAGTGGAAAGAGCCCGGGCTTTGGAGTCAGAGGTCGTGGGTTCAAATCCCGGCTCCGCCAAGTGTCAGCTGTGTGACTTTGGGCAAGTCACTTCACTTCTCTGGGCCTCAGTGACCTCATCTGGAAAATGGGGATGAAGACTGTGAGCCCCCCGTGGGACGACCTGATCACCTTGTAACCTCCCCAGCGCTTAGAACAGTTTTTTGCACATAGTAAGCGCTTAATAAATGCCATTTTTTAAAAAAAGAAAAGCATTCAGTTACCTCATCTGGAAAATGGGGGTGAAGACTGTGAGCCCCCCATGGGACGACCTGATCACCTTGTAACCTCCCCAGAGCTTAGAACAGTGTTTTGCACGTAGTAAGCGCTTAATAAATGCCATTTTAAAAAAAAGAAAAGCATTTTGCGGGTCCCGTGTCCCCTTCCATTAAATTGTCAGCCCCCTGTCAACCCCGACAAAATTGCCTTGCTCTGTTCACAAGGGAGAAAAATAACTCCAAAGCCTCACCAGTTGGAACAACCTGATCACCTTGTAACCTCTCCAGCGCTTAGGACAGTGCTTTGCACATAGTAAGCGCTTAATAAATGCCATTTTTTTTAAAAAAAGCATTTTGCGGGTCCCTCATGCCCTTCCATTAAATTGTCAGCCCCCGTCAACCCCGACAAAATTGCCTTGCCCTGTTCACCAGGGAGAAAAAAACCTCCAAAGCCTCACCAGTTGGAACAACCTGATCACCTTGTAACCTCCCCAGCGCTTAGAACGGTGCTTTGCACGTAGTAAGCACTTAATAAATGCCATTTTTTTTAAAAAAAGAAGCATTTTGTGGGTCCCGCATCCCCTTCCATTAAATTGGCAGCCCCCTGTCAACCCCGACAAAATTGCCTTGCTCTGTTCACCAGGGAGAAAAAAAACTCCAAAGTTGGAACAGCCAGATCACCTTGTAACCTCCCCAGCGCTTAGAACAGTGCTTTGCACGTAGTAAGCGCTTAATAAACGCCGCCATTATTATTATTACTATTAACAAAGCCAACACACAGGCGGGCATCTTGTAAAGGAGTTTGCCCGGGGCCTCCTTGTCCCTTCACCCCTCGATAATAATAATAATAATAATAATAATGTTGGCATTTGTTAAGCGCTTACTATGTGCAGAGCACTGTTCTAAGCGCTGGGGGGGATACAAAGTGATCAGGTTGTCCCACGGGGGGCTCCCAGTCTTAATCCCCATTTTACAGATGAGGTAAGTGGGGCTCAGAGAAGTTAAGTGACCTGCCCAATGTCACACAGCAGACATATGGCGGAGCCGGGATTCGAACCCATGACCTCTGGCTCCAAAGCCTGGGCTCTTGCCACTGAGCCATGCTGCTTCTCATGTGCTTCTCATGCTTCTCGATGTGTTTTGCAGACTTGGTTTCATCCTTTGGGGATATAGGATATCTACATATCTATTCTATTTTATTTTGCTAATATGTTTGGTTTTGTTGTCTGTCTCCCCCTTCTAGACTGTGAGCCCACTGTCGGGTAGGGACCGTCTCTAGATGTTGCCAACTTGGACTTCCCCAGCGCTTAGTGCAGTGCTCTGCACACAGTAAGCACTCAATAAATTGATTGATTGATAGGATGGGGAGAGAATCCGGGCTCCGGTCGGGGCGGGAAGGGCTGAGGTGAGGAATATGGGAAGTGGGAGAAGGGAAGGAGCTGCGGGGGAAGCGGGAGACACTGGACTCTTTGAGTCTTTTGACCCCTAGCCGGGGTCGGCCTCGCCTGATGTCTGCCCTGCGGAAGCCGAGCGGCCTGCTCTCGTGTCTTTTCCGCAAAAGCCGAGCATCCTGGGGTCGCTGTCTGTCTCCCGTCTTCTTCCCTTAAGCTTTGGGAATGGCTTGTCTTCCCCCATTCCCTTTCCCCCCTCCCCTGCATTCATTCGTTCATTCAATGGCATTTATTTTTAATGATGGCATTTATTAAGCGCTTACTATGTGCAGAGCACTCTTCTAAGCGCTGGGGGTGATCAAGTTGTCCCACGTTGGGGCTCACAGTCTTAACCCCAACTTTACAGATGAGGTAACTGAGGCCCAGAGAAACGTCAGCCCGTGCTCTTTCCACTGAGCCACGCTGATTCTAATTGCTTCTAATTTATTGAGCGCTTACGGTGTGCAGAGCACTGGACTAAGCGCTTGGGAAGTCCAAGTTGGCGACGTCTAGGTCCCTACCCGACAGCGGGCTCACAGGCTAGAAGGGGGAAACAGACAACAAAACGTATTAACAAAATAAAATAAATAGAATAAATATGTACAAGTTAAATAAAGAGTAATAAATGTGTACAAACATATATACGTATATATGGGTGCTGTGGGGAGGGGAAGGAGGTAGGGACATACATATATACAGGAGCTGTGGGGAGGGGAAGGAGGTAGGGACATATATACATATATACAGGAGCTGTGGGGAGGGGAAGGAGGTAGGGACATATATACAGGAGCTGTGGGGAGGGGAAGGAGGTAGGGACATATACATATATACAGGAGCTGTGGGGAGGAGAAGGAGGTAGGGACATATATACAGGAGCTGTGGGGAGGGGAAGGAGGTAGGGACATATATACATATATACAGGAGCTGTGGGGAGGGGAAGGAGGTAGGGACATATACATATATACAGGAGCTGTGGGGAGGAGAAGGAGGTAGGGACATATATACATATATACAGGAGCTGTGGGGAGGGGAAGGAGGTAGGGACATATACATATATACAGGAGCTGTGGGGACGAGAAGGAGGTAGGGACATATATACATATATACAGGAGCTGTGGGGAGGGGAAGGAGGTAGGGCCTGGGGGAGGGGGACGAGGGGGAGAGGAAGGAGGGTATTTGTGAAGCAATAATAATACTGATGGCATTTGTTAAGCGCTTACTATGTGCAAAGCACTGTTCTAAGCGCTGGGGGGGGGAATACAAGGTGATCAGGTTGTCCCTCGGGGGGCTCACAGTCTTCACCCCCATTTTACAGATGAGGTAATTGAGGCTCAGAGAAGTGAAGTGACTTGCCCAAGGTCACACAGCAGACATGTGGCGGAGCTGGGATTCGAACCCCTGACCTCTGACTCCAAAGCCCATGCTCTTTCCACTGAGCCAAGAGAAGCACTTAATAATAATAAGTGAGCAGGTTTTCTGCAGGGAAGCAGGGAGGGTCAATTCATTCATTCATTCATTCATTCAATCGTATTTATTGAGCGCTTACTGCGTGCGGAGCACTGTACTAAGGGCTTGGGAAGTCCAAGTTGGCAACATCTAGAGACGGTCCCTCCCCAACAGCGGGTTCACAGTCTAGAAGGGGGAAACAGACAACAAAACAAAACATATTAACAAAATAAAATAAATAAAATAAATACGTACAAGTAAAATAAATAGAGTAATAAATATGTACAAACATATACAGATATACAGGTGCTGTGGGGAGGGGAAGGAGGTAGGGACATATATACATATATATGGGTGCTGTGGGGAGGGGAAGGAGGTAGGGCGGGGGAAATGGGGACGGGGAGGAGCGGGAGAGGAAGGAGGGTATTTGTGAAGCACTTAATAATAATAATAATAATAATAATGTGAGCAGGTTTTCTGCAGGGGAAGCAGGGAGGGTCAATTCACTCATTCAGTCGTATTTATTGAGCACTTACTGTGTGCAGAGCACTGTACCTCCCCTCCTCAAAAACCTCCAATGGCTACTGATCAATCTGCGCATCAAGCAGAAACTCCTCACCCTGGGCTTCAAGGCTGTCCATCCCCTGGCCCCCTCCTCCCTCACCTCCCTTCTCTCCTTCTCCAGCCCAGCCCGCACCCTCCGCTCCTCCACCACTAATCTCCTCACCGTACCTCGCTCTCGCCTGTCCCGCCATCGACCCCCGGCCCACGTCATCCCCCGGGCCTGGAATGCCCTCCCTCCCAACATCCGCCAAGCTCGCTCTCTTCCTCCCTTCAAGGCCCTGCTGAGAGCTCACCTCCTCCAGGAGGCCTTCCCAGACTGAGCCCCTTCTTTCCTCTCCCCCTCGTCCCCCTCTCCATCCCCCCGTCTTACCTCCTTCCCTTCCCCACAGCACCTGTATATATGTATATATGGTTGTACATATTTATTACTCTATTTATTTATTTATTTATTTATTTTACCTGTACATTTCTATCCTGCTTATTTTATTTTGTTGGTATGTTTGGTTCTGTTCTCTGTCTCCCCCTTTTAGACTGTGAGCCCACTGTTGGGTAGGGACTGTCTCTATGTGATGCCAATTTGTACTTCCCAAGCGCTTAGTACAGTGCTCTGCACATAGTAAGCGCTCAATAAATATGATTGATTGATTGATTGATTGTACCAAGCGCTTGGGAAGTCGGCAACATCTAGAGGCGGTCCCTACCCAACAACGGGCTCAGAGTCTAGAAGGGGGAGACGGACAACAAAACAAAACATGTGGACGGGTGTCAAGTCGTCAGAACAAGTAGAATTAAAGCTAGATGCACATCCTTAACAAAACAGAATAGTAAATATGTACAAGTAAAATAGAGTAGTAAATCTGTACAAAGATATATACAGGTGCTGTGGGGAGGGGAAGGAGGTAGGGCGGGGGGGATGGGGAGGAGGAGAGGAAAAAGGGGGCTCAGTCTGGGAAGACCTCTTAGAGGAGGTGGGCTCTCAGTAATGATCATGGCATTTGTTAAGCGCTTACTATGTGCAAAGCACTGTTCTAAGCGCTGGGAGGGATACAGTGTGACCAAGTTGTCCACGTAGGGCTCACAGTCCTAATCCCCATTTTTACAGATGGGGTAACTGAGGCTCAGAGAAGTTAAGTGACTTGCCCAAGGTCACACAGCAGACTTGTGGTGGAGCCGGAATTCGAACCCACGGCCTCTGACTCCAAAGCCCGGGCTCTTCCCACCGGGCCACGCTGCTCGGTAGGGCTTTGAAGGCAGGGTGCTTGGATTCTGGATTCTCCCAGCCCTGGAGCCTTCCTGTCAGTCAGTCAGTTGTATTTATTGAGCACTTTCTGTGTGCAGAGCACTGGTCTCAGTGCTTGGGAGAGAACAGTGTAACAATAGTAGACACACATTCCCTGCCCACAGTGAGCTTACAGTCTAGAGGGGGATTGTGAACCCTGGCGGGAACAGGGTCTGTGTCTAATTGCCACCTTTATACTCTTTTGTAGCACCCAGTACAGGGCTCTCCATGATGTAAGCAGTTAATAAGAATTCTGGTAGCCCTGCCTCCCAAAACTCTGGGTGGGTGGTGGGATTGCTTTTTTTTATGGTATTTGTTGAGCACTTACTATATAATAATAATAATAATGATGGCATTTATTAAGCGCTTACTATGTGCAAAGCATTGTTCTAAGCGCTGGGGAGGTTACAATAATAATAATAATAATAATGTTGGCATTTGTTAAGCGCTTACTCTGTGCAAAGCACTGTTCTAAGCGCTGGGGGGGGTACAAAGTGATCAGGTTGTCCCACGTGGGGCTCACAGTCTTATACAGATGAGGTAACTGAGGCTCAGAGAAGTTAAGTGACTTGCCCAAGGTCACACGTGGCGGAGCCGGGATTCAAACCCATGACCTCTGACTCCAAAGCCTGTGCTCTTTCCACTGAGCCACGCTGCCATTTGACTCCATAATAATGATGGCATTTATTAAGCGCTTAGTATGTGCAAAGCACTGTTCTAAGCGCTGGGGGAGATACAAGGTGATCAGACGGTCCCACGGGGGGCTCACAGTCTTCATCCCCATTTTACAGATGAGGGAACTGAGGCCCAGAGAAGTAAAGTGAGTTGCCCAAAGTCACACAGCTGACAAGTGGCAGAGCCGGGATTTGAACCCATGACCTTTGACTCCAAAGCCCGGGCTCGTTCCATGGAGCCACGCTGCTACACGCTGTTACAAGGTGTTACACGCTGTTACAAGGTGATCAGGTTGTCCCACGAGGGGCTCACAGTCTTAATCCCCATTTTACAGATGAGGTCACTGAGGCCCAGAGAAGCGGAGTGACTTGCCCAGAGTCACACAGCTGACAAGTGGCGGAGCCGGGATAATAATAACAATAATAATAATGGCATTTGTTAAGCGCTTCCTATGTGCAAAGCACTGTTCTAAGGGATTTGAACCCATGGCCTCTGACTCCAAAGCCCGGGCTCTTTCCACGGAGCCACGCTGCTTCTCAACCCACATATTCAGTCCATCGCTAAATCCCGTCGGTTCAACCTTCACAACATCGCTAAAATCCGCCCTTTCCCCTCCCTCCCAACTGCCACCACGTTAATCCACTCGCTTATCCTATCCCACCTGGATTACTGTCTCCTTGCCGACCTCCCAGCTTCCCGTCTCTCCCCACTCCGATCCGTACTTCATTCTGCTGCCCGAATCATTTTTCCGCAAAAACGATCAGGCCACGTTTCCCCACTCCTCAAGAGCCTCCGGTCGTTGCCCGTCCGCCTCCGCATTAAACAGAAGCTCCTTATCATCATCATCATCAATCGTATTTATTGAGCGCTTACTATGTGCAGAGCACTGTACTAAGCGCTTGGGAAGTACAAATTGGCAACATCTAGAGACAGTCCCTACCCGACAGTGGGCTCACAGGCTAAAAGGGGGAGACGGAGAACAAAACCAAACATACTAACAAAATAAAATAAATAGAATAGGCATGTACAAATAAATTAAATAAATAAATAGGGTAAAAAAATATGTACAAACATATATACAGGTGCTGTGGGGAAGGGAGGGAGGTAAGATGGGGGGATGGAGAGGGGGACGAGGGGGCTTTTAAGCAGCCAGTCCCCTTCCCCGCTTCTGTCTCACTTCCCTGCCCTCCTAATACAATCCAGCCTGCACACTTTATTCCTCTAATACCACCCTTCTCATTGTACCTCAGTGTAGTCATCTTGTTGCTGACCTCTTGATCACATCCTGCTTCCGGCCAGAAACGCCCTTCCTTCTTATTCAACGGACAATTTTTCCTAACTTCAGAGCCTCACGGAAGGCACATCTCCTCCAAGGAGCCTTCCCAGACTAAGCCCTCTTTTCCTTTTCTTCAGCTCCCTCTGCGTCACCCTTTATTCACCCCCCCCCACACCCCATCCCCACAGCACGATTCATTCATTCAGTCGTAAACGGTGCTCCGCACACAGTAAGCGCTCAGTAAATACGATTGAATTCATTCATTCATTCAATCGTATCCATTCATTCATTCAATCATATTTATTGAGCGCTTACTGTGTGCAGAGCACTGGACTAAGCACTTGGGAAGTCCAAGTTGGCAACATCTAGAGACGGTCCCTACCCAACAGTGGGCTCACACTCTAGAAGGGGGAGACAGAGAACAAAACCTATTAACAGAATAAAATAAATAGAATAAATATGTACAGTCAATCAATCGTATTTATTGAGCGCTTACTGTGTGCAGAGCACTGGACTAAGCGCTTGGGAAGTCCAAGTTGGCAACATCTAGAGACGGTCCCTACCCAACAGCGGGCTCACGGTCTAGAAGGGGGAGACAGAGAACAAAACCTATTAACAGAATAAAATAAATAGAATAAATATGTACAATCAATGTCGTATTTATTGAGCGCTTACTGTGTGCAGAGCACTGGACTAAGTGCTTGGGAAGTCTAAGTTGGCAACATATAGAGACGGTCCCTACCCAACAGCGGGCTCACAGTCTGGAAGGGGGAGACAGAGAACAAAACAAAACGTATTCACAAAATAAAATAAATAGAATAAATATGTACAAATAAAATAAATAAATAAATAGTAATAAATGCATACAAACATATACATATATATAGGTGCTGTGGGGAGGGGAAGGAGGTAAGGCGGGGAGGAGGGGGAGAGGAAGGAGAGGGCTCAGTTTGTGTTTTATCTGTAATTCACTTATTTATAATAATAATAATAATGATGGTATTTGTTAAGTGCTTACTATCAATCAATCATATTTATTGAGCGCTTACTGTGTGCAGAGCACTGTACTAAGTACTTGGGAAGTCCAAGTTGGCAACATCTAGAGACAGTCCCTACCCAACAGCGGGCTCACAGTCTAGAAGGGGGAGACAGAGAACAAAACAAAACATACTAACAAAATAAAATAAATAGAATAAATATGTATAAATAAAATAAATGAATAAATAGAGTAATAAATCGGTACAAACATATATACATATATACAGGTGCTGTGGGGAAGGGAAGGAGGTAAGGAGGGGGGGATGGGGAGGGGGAGAGGAAGGAAGGGGCCCAGTCTGGGAAGGCCTCCTGGAGGAGGTGAGCTCTCAGTAGGGCCTTGAAGGGAGAGTACTAAATACGTACAAACATATATACAGGTCACACAGTAGCCAAGTGGCAGTGCCCAGGATTAGAACCCAGGCCCTTCTAACTAGCAGACCTGTGCGCTATCTATTAAGCTACACTGTTTCTCCTTGCCAGTCAGATGATGCCTGGAGCTCGTTTACGGGTGTGACCGGCTGGGGGTAGAGAATCAATCAATCAATCAATCATATTTATTGAGCGCTTACTGTGTGCAGAGCACTGTACTAAGCGCTTGGGAAGTACAAGTTGGCAACATCTAGAGACCGTCCCTACCCAACAGCAGGCTCACAGTCTAGAAGGGGGAGACAGAGAACAAAACCAAACATATTAACAAAATAAAATAAATAGAATAAATATGTATGAGGGAAATAAATAAATAGAGTAATAAATATGTACAAATATATATATACATATATACAGGTGCTGTGGGGAAGGGAAGGAGGTAAGATGGGGGGGTGGAGAGGGGGACGAGGGGGAGAGGAAAGAGGGGGCTCAGTCTGGGAAGGCCTCCTGGAGGAGGTGAGCTCTCAGTAGGGCCTTGAAGGGAGGAATTCAATCGTATTTATTGAGCGCTTACTGTGCGCAGAGCACTGTACCAAGCGCTTGGGAAGTCCAAGTTGGCAACATATAGAGACGGTCCCTACCCAACAGCGGGCTCACAGTCTAGAAGGGGGGAGACAGAAAACAAAAACATATTAACAAAATAAAATGAATAAATATGTACACGTAAAATAGAGTAGTACGTACAAGCATATATACAAGTATATATGTATAGCCTCAATGTCACCCATCTCTGGGACGGGGTGGAGTGGCCGCCCCGGCACAATCAATCGTATTTATTGAGCGCTTACTGTGTGCAGAGCACCAGACTGGCAGGGCCCGTTTCCCGCCCCATTCCTCGGACGCCCTGTTTGCCCGAGCCCCTCACCATCCCTCCGGCCGTGATGCCCGCTCGCGACATGGGGCCCGAGCCCTGGGGCGATCAGCCAGCCCGGAGTAGGGTGATGATGATGATGATGATGATGGCATTTGTTAAGCGCTTACTATGTGCAAAGCACTGTTCTAAGCACTGGGGAGGATACAAGGCAAGCAGGTTGTCCCACGTGGGGCTCACAGTCTTAATCCCCATTTTCCAGATGACGGAACTGAGGCTCAGAGAAGTTAAGTGACTTGCCCAAGGTCACACAGTAGACATGTGGTGGAGCCGGGATTCGAACCCATGACCTCTGACTCCAGAGCCCGGGCTCTTTCCACTGAGTCAAGCTGCGCCTGCTGGGATCCTCTCAATCAGTCAATCAATCAATCGTATTTATTGAGCGCTTACTGTGTGCAGAGCACTGTACTAAGCGTTTGGGAAGTACAAGTTGGCAACATATAGAGACAGTCCCTACCCAACAGTGGGCTCACAGTCTAGAAGGGAGACAGGGAATAAAACCAAACATACAAATAAAATAAATAGAATAGATATGTACAAGTAAAATAAAAAAATAAATAGAGTAATAAATATGTACAAACTCTCGTTTCCCAGGCCACGCTCTCTGCCGCCTGGCCGAGGTTTGGGCGACCGCTCGGTTGGGGCGGAGCAGAGGGACCAGAATCTCACCGATCGATTGGTCGATCGTTGGTATTTATTGAACGCTGACTGTGTGAGGAGCACCGTACTAGGCGTTTGGGAGAATCCCGTAGAGTCAGTTGTCATTCATTCATTCATTCAATCGTATTTATTGAGCGCTTACTGTGTGCAGAGCACTGTACCAAGCGCTTGGGAAGTACAAGTTGGTCATGATGCCTGTTCTCATGGTGGTTACCCTCTCTTTTCCTCTTGGTCTTACTAGGAAGCATGGATAATAATAATAATGATGGTATTTGTTAAGCGCTTACTACATGCAGGGCACTGTACTAAGCGCTTGGGAAGTACAAGTTAGTCATGATGCCTGTTCTCGTGGTGGTTACCCTCTCTTTTCCTCTTGGTCTTACTAGGAAGCGTGGATAATAATAATAATGATGGTATTTGTTAAGCGCTAACTACGTGCAGGGCACTGTACTAAGCACTTGGGAAGTACAAGTTGGTCATGATGCCTGCTCTCATGGTGGTTACCCTCTCTTTTCCTCTTGGTCTTACTAGGAAGCATGGATAATAATAATGATGATGGTATTTGTTAAGCGCTTACTACATGCAGGGCACTGTACTAAGCACTTGGGAAGTACAGGTTGGTCATGATGCCTGTTCTCGTGGTGGTTACCCTCTCTTTTCCTCTTGGTCTTACTAGGAAGCATGGATAATAATAATAATGATGGTATTTGTTAAGTGCTTACTATGTGCAGGGCACTGTACTAAGCACTTGGGAAGTAGAAGTTGATCATGATGCCTGCTCTCGTGGTGGTTACCCTCTCTTTTCCTCTTGGTCTTACTCGGAAGCGTGGATAATAATAATAATGATGGTATTTGTTAAGCGCTTACTATGTGCAGGGCTCTGTACTAAGCACTTGGGAAGTAGAAGTTGGTCATGATGCCTGCTGTCGTGGTGGTTACCCTCTCTTTTCCTCTTGGTCTTACTAGGAAGCGTGGATAATAATAATGATGATGGTATTTGTTAAGCGCTTACTACGTGCAGGGCACTGTACTAAGCACTTGGGAAGTAGAAGTTGGTCATGATGCCTGCTCTCATGGTGGTTACCCTCTCTTTTCCTCTTGGTCTTACTAGGAAGCATGGATAATAATAATAATGATGGTATTTGTTAAGCGCTTACTACATGCAGGGCACTGTACTAAGCACTTGGGAAGTACAGGTTGGTCATGATGCCTGTTCTCGTGGTGGTTACCCTCTCTTTTCCTCTTGGTCTTACTAGGAAGCATGGATAATAATAATGATGATGGTATTTGTTAAGCGCTTACTACATGCAGGGCACTGTACTAAGCACTTGGGAAGTACAGGTTGGTCATGATGCCTGTTCTCGTGGTGGTTACCCTCTCTTTTCCTCTTGGTCTTACTAGGAAGCATGGATAATAATAATAATGATGGTATTTGTTAAGTGCTTACTATGTGCAGGGCACTGTACTAAGCACTTGGGAAGTAGAAGTTGATCATGATGCCTGCTCTCGTGGTGGTTACCCTCTCTTTTCCTCTTGGTCTTACTCGGAAGCGTGGATAATAATAATAATGATGGTATTTGTTAAGCGCTTACTATGTGCAGGGCTCTGTACTAAGCACTTGGGAAGTAGAAGTTGGTCATGATGCCTGCTGTCGTGGTGGTTACCCTCTCTTTTCCTCTTGGTCTTACTAGGAAGCATGGATAATAATAATAACGATGGTATTTGTTAAGCGCTTACTACGTGCGGGGCACTGTACTAAGCATTTGGGAAGTACAAGTTGGTCATGATGCCTGCTCTCGTGGTGGTTACCCTCTCTTTTCCTCTTGGTCTTACTAGGAAGCGTGGATAATAATAATGATGATGGTATTTGTTAAGCGCTTACTACGTGCAGGGCACTGTACTAAGCACTTGGGAAGTAGAAGTTGGTCATGATGCCTGCTCTCATGGTGGTTACCCTCTCTTTTCCTCTTGGTCTTACTAGGAAGCATGGATAATAATAATGATGATGGTATTTGTTAAGCGCTTACTACATGCAGGGCACTGTACTAAGCACTTGGGAAGTACAGGTTGGTCATGATGCCTGTTCTCGTGGTGGTTACCCTCTCTTTTCCTCTTGGTCTTACTAGGAAGCATGGATGATAATAATAATGATGATGGTATTTGTTAAGCACTTACTACGTGCAGGGCACTGTACTAAGCGTTTGGGAAGTACAAGTTGGTCATGATGCCTGCTCTTGTGGTGGTTACCCTCTCTTTTCCTCTTGGTCTTACTAGGAAGCGTGGATAATAATAATAATGATGGTATTTGTTAAGCGCTTACTACGTGCAGGGCACTGTACTAAGCACTTGGGAAGTAGAAGTTGGTCATGATGCCTTCTCTCATGGTGGTTACCCTCTCTTTTCCTCTTGGTCTTACTAGGAAGCGTGGATAATAATAATGATGATGGTATTTGTTAAGCGCTTACTACGTGCAAGGCACTGTTCTAAGCGCTGGGGGGGATACAAGGTGATCAGGTTGTCCCACGTGGGACACTTCCCAATTCCCCTCCTCAATCCACTGGATAGGGGTGAGGGAGGGGAATTCCCTCACTGTTCCAAGCGCCGGGGGGATACAAGGTGATCAGGCTGTCTCACGTGGGGCTCATAGTCTTCGTCCCCATTTTAAAGGTGAGGTCACTGAGGCCCAGAGAAGTGACGTGACTTGCCCAAAGTTACACAGCCGGTAACTGGCGGAGCCGGGATTAGAACCCGTGACCCCTGACTCCTAAGCCCGGGGTCCTTCCACTGAGCCACGCTGCTTCTCTTTGGATGTTGTGTCCGTGGCCTGCCCTCCCTGCGGGGGAAGTTGAAGGAGAGGATTGCTTGTAGGGGGGGAAATATCAATCAGTGGTATTTATTGAACGCTTACTGGGTGCAGAGCACTGTACTGAGCGCTTGGGAGGTGGTAAAAGCACTCCTCGCCCACAATGAGCTGGCAGGAGGGGGATGAGTGAGCGGGTTCTAATTTTGGCAGCTCCCCCTTGGTCCCTCAGATTGACCCCAGTCCATTTCTGTTTCTCCCGTAATGTGAGATATTTGGACCCGAGGAGAGTGTGCGGGCCGCCGTCTGCGTTTATCCCATTCCTAAAGTTCCTGTCATTGAGGAGTGGGGAGCAAGAGCCGGGGAATTCCCCTCCCTCACCCCTATCCAGTGGATTGCTTCCCAAGCGCTTAGTAATAATAATAATAATAATAATGGCATTTATTAAGCGTTTACTATGTGCAAAGCGCTGTTCTAAGCTCTGGGGAGGTTACAAGGTGATTAGGTTGTTCCCCCGGGGGGCTCCCAGTCCTCATCCCCATTTTACAGGTGAGGGAACTGAGGCACAGAGAAGTGAAGTGACTTGCCCAGAGTCACACAGCTGACAGTTGGCAGAGTGCAGTGCTCTGCACACAGTAAGCGCTCAATAAATACGATTGATTGATTGATTGAGGAGGGAGAGACTGTGAGCCCACTGTTGGGTCGGGACCGTCACTGTATGTTGCCAACTTGTAATAATAATAATGATGGCATTGGTTAAGCGCTTACTATGTGCAAAGCACTGTTCTAAGCGCTGGGGGGGATACAATGGGATCAGGTTGTCCCACGTGGCGCTCACAGTCTTAATTTTACAGATAAGATTTCCGAGGCTCAGAGAAGTTAAGTGACTTGCCCAAGGCCACACAGCAGACATGTGGCGGAACCAGGATTCGAACCCATCACCTCTGACTCCAAAGCCCGGGCTCTTTCCACTGAGCCACGCTGCTTCTCTAAGTCCAGCTTCTCTCTTCTCTAGTACAGCGCTCTGCACGCAGGAAGCGCTCAATAAATACGATTGAATGAATGAATGACTGGACACAGTCCTTGTCCCACATGGGGCTCACACTCTTAATCCCCATTTTCCAGATAAGGTATCCAAGGCTCAGAGAAGTTAAGTGACTTGCCCAAGGCCACACAGCAGACATGTGGCGGAACCAGGATTCGAACCCATCACCTCTGACTCCAAAGCCCGGGCTCTTTCCACTGAGCCACGCTGCTTCTCTAAGTCCAGCTTCTCTCTTCTCTAGTACAGCGCTCTGCGCACAGGAAGCGCTCAATAAATACGGTTGAATGAATGAATGACTGGACACAGTCCTTGTCCCACATGGGGCTCACGCTCTTCATCCCCATTTTCCAGCTGAGAGAATTGAGGCCCAGAGAAGTGAAGTGACCTGCCCAAGGTCCCACAACAGACAAATGGAGGAGCCGGGATTAGAACCCAGGTCCTTCGAACTCCCAGGCCCTGGCTCTATCTATGCCATAGTAATAATAATAAATAATAATGGCATTTGTTAAGCGCTTACTATGTGCAAAGCACTGTTCTAAGCGCTGGGGGGGATACAAGGCGATGAGGCTGTCCCACATGGGGCCTCACAGTTTTAATCCCCATTTTACAGATGAGGCAACTGAGGCTCCGAGAAGTGAAGTGACTTGCCCAGGGTCCCACAGCAGACATGTGGCGGAGCCAGGATTCGAACCCATGACCTCTGACTCCGGTGCTCTTTCCACTGAGCCACGCTGCTTGTCTAAGTAAGTAAGGAGCAGCAGCAGCACACAGTGCTATCTTGTCATCCGTAGAGATGCAGTGCGGCCCAGTGGAAAGTACCCGGTCTTGGGAGTCAGAGGTCATGGGTTCGAATCCCAGCTCCGCCGCTCGTCAGCTGTACTTCCCAAGCGCTTAGTACAGTGCCCTGCACACAGTTAAGCGCTCAATAAATACGATTGAATGAATGAATGACTGGACACAGTCCTTGTCCCACATGGGGCTCACGCTCTTAATCCCCATTTTCCAGCTGAGAGAATTGAGGCCCAGAGAAGTGAAGTGACCTGCCCAAGGTCCCACAGCAGACAAATGGAGGAGCCGGGATTAGAACCCAGGTCCTTCGAACTCCCAGGCCCGGGCTCTATCCGCTAGGCCACACTGCTTCTCATCCGTAGAGATGCAACGCGGCTCAGTGGAAAGAACCCGGTCTTGGGAGTCAGAGGTCATGGGTTCGAATCCCAGCTCCGCCGCTCGTCAGCTGTACTTCCCAAGCGCTTAGTACGGTGCCCTGCACACAGTAAGCACTCAATAAATACGATTGAATGAATGAATGACTTGACACAGTCCTTGTCCCACATGGGGCTCACAGTCTTAATCCCCATTTTCCAGCTGAGAGAATTGAGGCCCAGAGAAGTGAAGTGACCTGCCCAAGGTCCCACAGCAGACAAATGGAAGAGCCGGGATTAGAACCCAGGTCCTTCGAACTCCCAGGCCCGGGCTCTATCCGCTAGGCCACACTGCTTCTCATCCGTAGAGATGCAACGCGGCTCAGTGGAAAGAACCCGGGCTTGGGAGTCAGAGGTCATGGGTTCGAATCCCAGCTCCGCCGCTCGTCAGCTGTACTTCCCAAGCGCTTAGTACAGTGCCCTGCACACAATAAGCGCTCAATAAATACGATTGAATGAATGAATGACTGGACACAGTCCTTGTCCCACATGGGGCTCACGCTCTTCATCCCCATTTTCCAGCTGAGGGAATTGAGGCCCAGAGAAGTGAAGTGACCTGCCCAAGGTCCCACAGCAGACAAATGGAGGAGCCGGGATTAGAACCCAGGTCCTTCGAACTCCCAGGCCCGGGCTCTATCTATGCCATAGTAATAATAATAAATAATAATGGCATTTGTTAAGCGCTTACTATGTGCAAAGCACTGTTCTAAGCACTGGGGGGGATACAAGGCGATGAGGCTGTCCCACATGGGGCCTCACAGTTTTAATCCCCATTTTACAGATGAGGCAACTGAGGCTCAGAGAAGTGAAGTGACTTGCCCAAGGTCCCACAGCAGACATGTGGCGGAGCCAGGATTCAAACCCATGACCTCTGACTCCGGTGCTCTTTCCACTGAGCCACGCTGCTTGTCTAAGTAAGTAAGGAGCAGCAGCAGCACACAGTGCTATCTTGTCATCCGTAGAGATGCAGTGCGGCTCAGTGGAAAGAACCTGGTCTTGGGAGTCAGAGGTCATGGGTTCGAATCCCAGCTCCGCTGCTCTTCAGCTGTACTTCCCAAGCGCTTAGTACAGTGCTCTGCACACAGTTAAGCGCTCAATAAATGCGATTGAATGAATGACTGGACACAGTCCTTGTCCCACTTGGGGCTCACGCTCTTCATCCCCATTTTCCAGATGAGAGAATTGAGGCCCAGAGAAGTGAAGTGACCTGCCCAAGGACCCACAGCAGACAAATGGAGGAGCCGGGATTAGAACCCAGGTCCTTCGAACTCCCAGGCCCGGGCTCTATCCGCTAGGCCACACTGCTTCTCATCCGTAGAGATGCAACGCAGGTCAGTGGAAAGAACCCGGGGTTGGGAGTCAGAGGTCATGGGTTCGAATCCCAGCTCCGCCGCTCGTCAGCTGTACTTCCCAAGCGCTTAGTACGGTGCCCTGCACACAGTAAGCGCTCAATAAATATGATTGAATGAATGCGAGGCGGTGGGTAGGAGCTTGCTCTGGGGTTGGAGTCCGGGAGAGGGGAGGGCTGTGAGGGCTTTTAGACTGTGAGCCCACTGTTGGGTAGGGACTGTCCCTATATGTTGCCAATTTGTACTTCCCAAGTGCTTAGTACAGTGCTGTGCACACAGTAAGCGCTCAATAAATACGATTGATTGATTGATTGCCTAGTGGTTAGGGTCCGAGCCACGCTCCGAGCCCTGTGGTTGACAGGAGCAGATGGGCGAAGAGCCCGTCCACTGAACGGTTCACGGCGGCTGCTACTGCTCCTTACTTAGACAAGCAGCATGGCTCAGTGGAAAGAGCACCGGAGTCAGGGGTCATGGGTTCGAATCCCGGCTCTGCCACATGTCTGCTGTGGGACCTTGGGCAAGTCACTTCACTTCTCTGAGCCTCAGTTGCCTCATCTGTAAAATGGGGCTGTCTCCCCCTTCTAATAATGGTGGTATTTGTTAAGCGCTTACTATGTGCAAAGCACTGTTCTTCTAGACTGTGAGCCCGCTGTTGGGTAGGGACCGCCTCTAGATGTTGCCAACTTGGACTTCCCAAGCGCTTAGCACAGTGCTCTGCACACAGTAAGCGCTCAATAAATACGATTGATTGATTGTTCGATTGAGGGCCTAGTGGTTAGGGTCCCAGCCACCCTCCGAGCCCTGTGGTTGACAGGAGCAGATGGGCGAGGAGCCCGTCCGCTGAACGGTTCACGGCGGCTACTGCCGCTCCTTACTTAGAGAAGCAGCGTGGCTCAGTGGAAAGAGCACCGGAGTCAGGGGTCATGGGTTCGAGTCCTGGCTCCGCCACATCAATCAATCAGTCAATCAATCAATCAATCATATTTATTGAGCGCTTACTATGTGCAGAGCACTGTCTGCTGTGTGACCTTGGGCAAGTCACTTCACTTCTCTGAGCCTCAGTTGCCTCATCTGTAAAATGGGGCTGTCTCCCCCTTCTAATAATGATGGTATTTGTTAAGCGCTTACTATGTGCAAAGCACTGTTCTTCTAGACTGTGAGCCCGCTGTTGGGTAGGGACCGCCTCTAGATGTTGCCAACTTGGACTTCCCAAGCGCTTAGCACAGTGCTCTGCACACAGTAAGCGCTCAATAAATGCGATTGATTGATTGATTGCCTAGTGGTTAGGGTCCCAGCCACCCTCCGAGCCCTGTGGTTGACAGGAGCAGATGGGCGAAGAGCCCGTCCACTGAACGGTTCACGGCGGCTGCTACTGCTCCTTACTTAGACAAGCAGCGTGGCTCAGTGGAAAGAGCACCGGAGTCAGAGGTCATGGGTTCGAATCCCGGCTCCGCCACATGTCTGCTGTGGGACCTTGGGTAAGTCACTTCACTTCTCTGAGCCTCAGTTGCCTCATCTGTAAAATGGGGATCTCTCCCCCTTCTAATAATGATGGTATTTGTTAAGCGCTTACTATGTGCAAAGCACTGTTCTTCTAGACTGTGAGCCCACTGTTGGGTAGGGACCGTCTCTAGATGTTGCCAACTTGGACTTCCCAAGCGCTTAGTACAGTGCTCTGCACACAGGAAGCACTCAATAAATACGATTGAATGAATGAATGAATAATTAGCTGGTTCTTACCCCAGCACGTAGTACAGTACTAACAAATACCATAAAAAACAAATAATAGTATTAATAATTATTATTATTACTGTTATGCTCTCTGATGGCTCAGAGCACGGGCTTTGGAGTCAGAGGTCATGGGTTTGAATCCCGGCTGTGCCACATGTCTGCTGTTTTACCTTGGGCAGGTCACTTCTCTGAGCCTCAGTTACCTCATCTGTAAAATGGGGGTGAAGACTGTGAGCCCCCTGTGGGACAACTTTGTAGCCCCGCCCCAGCGCTTAGAACAGTGCCTTGCACATAGTAAGCGCTTAACAAATGCCAACATTATTATTATTATTATTAAAACCACGAGGCCCCATGTGGGACAGCCTCATCGCCTTGTATCCCCCCCAGCGCTTAGAACAGTGCTTTGCACATAGTAAGCGCTTAGCAAATGCCATTATTATTTATTATTATTACTGCGGCCTCTGCTACCGTCATTTCGCTGCTCCGTATTTCCCCCTCAGCCCCCCAGCTCTGCGGTTGTCCCTTTCAGCCGAGCCGGGCTTCCTCCGGATACGCTTGCACTGGGACTTTTTGAACTCCCCTTCCTGGTGGGAGTTCCTGGTGGGAATTGTTTTTGAGGCTGGAGAGGGAAGAGTGGGGTTTCTGGCACAAACACGGCGGCTCTCCGGCCTCTGTTTCCTGCTGAGGTGGGCTTCGGGCTGTGAGCCCACTGTTGGGTCTCTATATGTTGCCAACTTGTACTTCCCAAGCGCTTAGTACAGTGCTCTGCACCCAGTAAGCGCTCAGTAAATACGATTGATGATGATGACCTCGGGTTTGTCTGTGGTATTTGTTAAGCGCTTACTCTGTGTCGGGGACTTTCTAATAGTTTGGGTTGATGCACGTTTATCAGGTTGGACACAGAACCTGTCCCACATTGGACTCACAATCAATCAATCAATCAGTGGTTGAGAAGCAGCATGGCTCAGTGGAAAGAGCCCGGGCTTTGGAGTCCGAGGTCGTGGGTTCAAATCCCGGCTCCACCAACTGTCAAGAATAAAAATATTTATTTTATTTTGTTGGTATGTTTGGTTTTGTTCTCTGTCTCCCCCTTTTAGACTGTGAGCCCACTGTTGGGTAGGGACTGTCTCTGTATGTTGCCAATTTGTACTTCCCAAGTGCTTAGTACAGTGCTCTGCACACAGTAAGCGCTCAATAAATACGATTGATGATGATGATGATGTCAGCTGGGTGGCTTTGGGCAAGTCACTTCACTTCTCTGGGCCTCGGGTCCCTCATCTGTAAAATGGGGGTGAAGACTGTGAGCCCCATGTGGGACAAACTGATCACCTTGTAGCCTCCTCAGCGCTTAGAACAGTGCTTTGCACATAGTAAGCGCTTAATAAATGCCATTATTATTATTATTATTATTAGTGGGCACTTACTGTGTTTAGAGCACTGGACTAAGCATTTGGGAGAAGACAGTACAACAAACTTAGCAGACATGTTCCCTGCCTAAAATGAGCTTAGAGTCTAGAGGGAAGCTAATAATAATAGTAATAATAATAATTTTGGTATTTGTTGAGCACTTACTATGTGCCAAGCACTGTTCTAAGCGCTGGGGGAGGTACAAGATAATCAGCCTGTCCCACATAGGGCTCACATCTTCATCCCCATTTTCCAGATGAGGTAATTGAGGCACAGAGAAGTGAAGTGACTTGCCCAAAGTCACACAACTGATCAGTGGCGGAGGTGGGATTAGAACCCGTGACCTCCGACTCCCAAGCCCGCGCTCTTTCCACTGAACCACGCTGCTAATCTGGATAGCCAAATCCCGGCCCCGCCTGGGGCTCCCGATCTAAGTAGGAGGGAGAATCCCCATTTTCCAGTTCATTCATTCATTCAGTCGTATTTATTGAGCGCTTACTGTGTGCAGAGCACTGTACTAAGCGCTTGGGAAGTCCAAGTTGGCAACATCTAGAGACGGTCCCCACCCAGCTGTGGGTTCACAGTTGGGAAGTACAGGTTGGCAACGGTTGAGGAAACCGAGGCCTGAGGAAGTGAAGTGATTTGCTCAAGGCCGCACGGCATGCAATTGGCAGGGTCTGGATTAGAACCCAGGTCCCGCAACTGGACATTAGAACCCCGTGTCCTTTCCGCTAGGCCATGCTGCCTTCCCAGTCTAAGTCTGGGGGAAGGGGTCCAGCTGGTAGGACCGTCATTCCTCTGCACACAGTAAGCGCTCAATAAATACGATTGATTGATTGATTGATCAGTCAATCAATCAATCGTATTTATTGAGCGCTTCCTATGTGCAGAGCACTGTACTAAGCGCTTGGGAAGTACAAATTGGCAACACATAGAGACAGTCCCTACCCAACAGTGGGCTCACAGTCTAAAAGGGGGAGACAGAGAACAGAACCAAACATACCAACAAAATAAAATAAATAGGATAGAAATGTACAAGTAAGATAAATAAATAAATAGAGTAATAAATATGTAATAAATATGTAATATTTATATTTATTTATAGTATTTATATTTATTTATATTTTTATGTATATTTATATTTTATATACATATTTATTTATAGTAATAAATATGATCGATTCCTCCCCGCGACTTCTCTCCTCTCCGCCCGCCTCATGGGTCACCGGGTTCAGACCCGCAGGGAAGACGGTGGCCGCTGAGCCCTGACCGAAATTCAGAGGGGAGGGTTTTCCTTTTCTGGCCGGCTCCTCCAGGGAAATTCCAGGAGGACTCCGGGAAGCCGAAACCCCAGTGCCGGACTCTCTGGGGAAGCCATTTCCAGGGCTTAGATTTGAGTCTCCGCCGCCTCGCCTGTAGCGTTGGCTCCCCGTCCTGGGGGAAGAGCTGAGGGCCGGCCAAATCAATCAATCAATCAATCGTATTTATTGAGCGCTTACTGTGTGCAGAGCACTGGACTAAGCGCTTGGGAAGTCCAAGTTGGTAAGATATAGAGACAGTCCCTACCCAACAGTGGGCTCACCGTCTAGAAGGGGGAGACAGACAACAAAACATATTAACAAAATAAAATAAATAGAATAGTAAATATGTGCAAGTAAAATAAATAGAGTAATAAATCTGTGAGGAGTGAATAACTCCTCACTCCAGGGTGAGGAGTTTTTGCCTGATGCGTAGGTTGATTGGTAGCCACTGGAGATTTTTGAGGAGGGGAGGACATGCCCAGAGTGTTTCTGCACAAAGATGATCCGGGCAGCAGCGTGAAGCATAGATTGAAGTGGGGTGAGACAGGAGGTCCTGTCAATCAATCAATCAATAGTATTTATTGAGCACTTACTACATGCCAAACACTGTACTAAGTGACTGGGAGAGTGCAATACACTAGAGTTGACATTCCCTGACTCCAACAAGCTTACAATCCAGAGGGGGAGACAGACATTAAGGTAAATAGAAAATTTATAACGTATTATTTACAGATATGTACACAAGTGCCTTTGTACATATTTATTACTCTATTTTACTTGTACATATCTATTCTATTTATTTTATTTTGTTAATATGTTTGGTTTTGTTCTCTGTCTCCCCCTTCTAGACTGTGAGCCCACTGTTGGGTAGGGACTGTCTCTATATGTTGCCAACTTGTACTTCCCAAGCGCTTAGTGCAGTGCTCTGCACACAGTAAGCGCTCAATAAATACGATTGCATGAATGAGTGAATGAATGCACACAGTAAGCGCTCAATAAATACGATTGATTGATTGATTGGGGTGAATATCAAATGTCCAGAGGTCACAGATAGAGGTGCCTAGACAGTGCAGAAGGGAGAACTAGCTGACGGGGAGGAAGGAGGGCTTAGTGTGGGAGGAGATTCACTCATTCATTCAATCAGTCGTATTTATTGAGCGCTTACTATGTGCAGGGCAATGTACTGAGTGCTTGGGAAGTCCAAGTCGGCAACATCTAGAGACGGTCCCTACCCAACAGCGGGCTCACAGTCTAGAAGGGGGAGACAGACAACAGAACAAAACATGTGGACAGGTGTCAAGTCGTCAGAACAAATAGAAATAAGCTAGATGTACATCATTAACAAAATAAATAGAATAGTAGAATAGAATAGAAAATTAAATAAAAAAGAAAAAAGAAATAGAATAGTAATTAAATTAATTACTTTAATTAATTAAAGTAATTAAATTAATAGTAATTAAAATTAAATAAGAAAGAAAAAAGAAATAGAATAGTAAATATGGACAAGTAAAATAATTAGAGTAATAGATCTGTACAAACATATATACAGGTGTTGTGGGGAGGGGCAGAAGCAGCGTGGCTCAGTGGAAAAGAGCCCGGGCTTTGGAGTCAGAGGTCATGGATTCAAATCCCGGCCCCACCGATTGTCAGCTGTGTGACTTTGGGCAAGTCACTTCACTTCTCTGGGCCTCAGTGACCTCATCTGGAAAATGGGGATGAAGACTGTGAGCCCCCCATGGGACAAAACCTCCCCAGCGCTTAGAACAGTGCTTTGCACATAGTAAGCGCTTAATAAATGCCATCATTATTATTGTAGGGCGGAGGGGATGGGGAGGAGGAGAGGAAAAGGGGGGCTCAGTCTGGGCCCAATCAAATGTCCGGAGGTGACAGAGGTGCCTAGACAGTGCCGAAGGGAGAACTAGCCGGCGGCGGGGAGGAAAGAGGGCTTAGTGTGGGAGGAGATGTGACCTTAGTAATATTTTGAAGGTAGAGAGAGGGGTGGTCTAGCATATATGGAGCGGGAGGGAGTTCCAAACAAGGGGGAGGATAATAATAATAATAATAATAATAATAATAATAATGGCATTTATTAAGCGCTTACTATGTGCAAAGCACCGTTCTAAGCGCTGGGGAGGTTACAAGGTGATCAGGTTGTCCCACAGGGGGCTCCCAGTCTTCATCCCCATTTTGCAGATGAGGTCACTGAGGCCCAGAGAAGTCAAGTGACCTCCCCAAAGTCACACAGCTGACAATTGGCGGGGTCGGGATTCGAACCCATGACCTCTGACTCCAAAGCCTGTGCTCGTTCCAGTGAGCCACGCTGGTTGGGAATGTGTTGGGAAGGAAAAGGTCTTACCTCCTTCCCTTCCCCACAGCACCTGTATATATGTATATATGTTTGTACATATTTATTACTCCATTTATTTATTTTACTTGTACATATCTATTCTATTTATTTTATTTTGTTAGTATGTTTGGTTTTGTTCTCTGTCTCCCCCTTTTAGACTGTGAGCCCACTGTTGGGTAGGGACTGTCTCTATATGTTGCCAATTTGTACTTCCCAAGCGCTTAGTACAGTGCTCTGCACACAGTAAGTGCTCAATAAATACAATTGATGATGATGTTGTATGCCACTCGGACCTCTGAATCAATCAATCAGTGGTATTTATTGAGCGCTTATTAGAGTCCACTATAACAGAGTTGGTAGACACGTTCCCTGCCCTGACTAAGCCTTCATGTCTTTTTCTCCCATCCACTTAATGATAGCATTTATTAAGCGCTTACTATGTGCAAAGCACTGTTCTAAGCGTGGGGAGGTTAGATCAGGTTGTCCCACGGGGGGCTCACAGTCTTCATCCCCATTTTACAGATGAAGTAACTGAGGCACAGAGAAGTTAAGTGACCTGCCCACAGTCACACAGCTGGCAATTGGCGGAGCCAGGATTTGAACCCGTGCCCTCTGACTCCAAAGCCCGGGCTCTTTCCACTGAGCCACGCTGCTTCTCTGCATCCACTTCTTCATCACCCTGATTTCCTCTGCTACCTCATCTTTTAGACTGTGAGCCCACTGTTGGGTAGGGACCGTCTCTATATGTTGCCAACTTGTACTTCCTAAGCGCTTAGTACAGTGATGTGCACACAGTAAGTGCTCAATAAATACGATTGATTGATTGATTGATTGATTGATCTGCAAAATGGAGATGGAGACTGTGAGCCCCATGTGGGACCGGGACTTTGTCCAACCCGATGAGCTCGTATGTAGCCCAGAGCTTAGTACAGTGCCTGGCACGTAGTAAGTGCTTAACAAATGGGTTCATGGGTTCAAATTCCGGCTCTGCCAATTGTCAGCCGTGTGACTTTGGGCAAGTCACTTCACTTCTCTGGGCCTCAGTTACCTCATCTGTAAAATGGGGATTAAGACTGTGAGCCCCCTGAGGGACAAGCTGATTGCCTTGTAACTTCCCCAGCGCTTAGAACAGTGCTTTGCACATAGTAAGCGCTTAATAAATGCCATCAAAAAAAAATGCCAGTTAAAAAAAAAAAAGTGTCAGTCTATTCGGTGTCCTAGCTCTCCAATGTCCAGAGCACAGTGAGCCAGTGTGAGCATTCCCACTCGGGCCCAGGCCCTGGGGGAAACCTAGGATCAATCAATCAATCAATCAATCAATCAATCACATTTATTGAGCGCTTACTGTGTGCAGAGCACTGTACTAAGTGCTTGGGAAGTACAAGTTGGCAACATAATGGATGCTGTTTGGAGCTGAAAAATCTGGTTTGTTTTTTTTTTCCTTTCCTCTCTCCACAGCCTTGTGGCTTCCCTTTTCACTTCTGAGAAAAGCTTCAGAGAAGCAGCGTGGCTCAGTGGAAAGAGCCCGGGCTTTGGAGTCAGAGGTCATGGGTTCGAATCCCGCCTCTGCCACATGTCTGCTGTGTGACCTTGGGCAAGTCACTTAACTTCTCTGAGCCTCAGTTACCTCATCTGTAAAATGGGGGTTAAGACTGTGAGCCCCACGTGGGACAACTTGATCACCTTGTATCCCCCCCCAAGCGCTTAGAACAGTGCTCTGCACATAGTAAGCGCTTAATAAATGCCATCATTATTTATTCATTATTTATTTATTCTGGTTAGCCAGGACTGTGAGGGCTGTGGCCTCCAGCTGCTCCCTGTCCAGGAAGCCGGTCTCCTGGGGGCCAGAGAGCGGGGGAGTTGGCGTCGCCCGACTCGGGCGGGCTGGCCAGGGACTGTACTAGCCGTCTCCGTGGCGCTCGGCCGCAAGGCACCCCAGTGAGGGTCAGCGGGGCTGGGCGAGAAGACTGACCACCTCAAAGAAGTCTCCTTCCTGCCGGGTATTCCCAAATCAATCAATCAATCAATCAATCGTATTTATTGAGCGCTTACTGTGTGCAGAGCACTGTACTAAGCGCTTGGGAAGTACAAGTTGGCAACACATAGAGACGGTCCCTACCCAGTAGCGGGCTCACAGTCTAGAAGGGGGAGACACAGAACAAAACCAAACATGCTAACAAAAGAAAATAAATAGAATAGATATGTACAAGTAAAAATAGAGTGATAAATATGTACAAACCTATATTGTTTGTTGTTTATAGAATGTGTTAAATTTTTCTGAGAGAAACCCGATTAGCTGATAAGCACCTGCAAATCTTAAAATCTAGCCGGGACCGTGTTAACATTCTTTAATTTGGTGGATGCATTAAGGCGTTCTCATTGGCCAGAAATAGCCCTCCGTTACTGTAGTTTTTTGGGTTTTAGTGGTTTTAGAAAACGTGAAGTTTGGTGATTGCTTTTTGTGACTTTGGGCAAGTCACTTCACTTCTCTGGGCCTCAGTTCCCTCATCTGGAGAATGGGGATGAAGACTGTGAGCCCCCCATGGGACAACCTGATCACCTGGTAACCTCCCCAGCGCTTAGAACAGTGCTGTGCACATAGTAAGCGCTTAATAAATGCCATTATTATTATTATATACACAGGATATATATCCTGATATATATATGGATATATATCCAAAGACCCCCCTCTCCTCCCCTTCCAGACGTCGGGAGGTGCTGACAGCCTGTCCGGAGTGATCCCGGCTGTCTGAGTGATCCCGGCTGTCCTGGGCCCGGGAATGCCACCGGAGGCCGGGCCCCGGCCAGTGTCTCCCAACTTGGGCGGCCCAGGAAAGAAGTGGCGGGACTTGGGGGCTACTGGAGAAATAGCCTCTGGTTGCCCCCGGCTAGCCAGAGGGGCATCAGGGGCAACTGTCAGAGAAGCAGCGTGGCTCAGTGGAAAGAGCACGGGCTTTGGAGTCAGAGGTCATTCATTCATTCGTATTTATTGAGCGCTTACTGTGTGTGCAGAGCACTGTACCAAGCGCTTCCGTTCAAATCCCGACTCCGCTACTTATCAGCTGTGTGACTTGGGGCAAGTCACGTAACTTCTCTGAACCTCAGTTACCTCCCCTGTAAAGTGGGGATTAAGAGTGTGAGCCCCCAGTGGGACAACCTGACCACCTTGTAACCTCCCCAGCGCTTAGAACAGTGCTTTCCACATAGTAAGCGCTTGATAAATGCCATTATTATTATTATTACGATTGAATGAATGAATGTGTACAAAAGGACTGAGGGAGGGGTGAATATCAAGTGCTTGATGGGTACAGATTCAAGTGCAAAGATGATGCAGAAGGGCGAGGAAGGGGGGGAAATGGCTTGCTCGGAAAGCCTCTTGGAGGAGGTGTGATTTTAGTATAAGGCTTGGGGAGGGTCAGATGTGAAAGGGGAGGGAGATTCAGGTCAGAGGGAGGATGTGGGCAAAGGATCGGCGGTGAGATGACAAAATTGAGGTGTAGCATGTCGGTGTTAGAGGAATGAAGCGTGCGGACGGAATTGCGGTATGAAATCATTCAATCAATCAATCGTATTTATTGAGCGCTTACTGTGTGCCGAGCACTGTACCAAGCGCTTAGGTTCAAATCCCGACTCCGCCACTTGTCAGTTGTGTGACTTGGGGCAAGTCACGTAACTTCTCTGAGCCTCAGTTACCTCACCTGTAAAGTGGGGATTAAGAGTGTGAGCCCCCCGTGGGACAACCTGACCACGTTGTAACCTCCCCAGTGCTTAGAACAGTGCTTTGCACATAGTAAGCGCTTAATAAATGCCGTTATTATTATTATTACGATTGAAAGAATGAATGTGTACATAAGGACTGAGGGAGGGGTGAATATCAATCAATCAATCGTATTGAGCGTTTACTGTGTGCAGAGCACTATACTAAGCGCTTGGGAAGTACAAGTTGGCAACATCTAGAGACAGTCCCTACCCAACAGTGGGCTCACAGTCTAAAAGGGGGAGACAGAGAACAAAACCAAACATACTAACAAAATAAAATAAATAGAATAGACATGTACAAGTAAAATAAAATAAATAAATAAATAAATAGAGTAATAAATATGTACAAACATATACATATATATATCAAGTGCTTGATGGGTACAGATTCAAGTGCAAAGATGACACATTCATTCATTCATTCAGTCATATTTATTGAGCGCTTACTGTGTTCAGAGCGCTGTACTAAGCGCTTGGGAAGTCCAAGTTGGCAACATCTAGAGACGGTCCCTACCCAACAGCGGGCTCACAGTCTAGAAGGGGGAGACAGAGAACAAAACAAAACATATTGACAAAATAAAAAATAGAATTCATTCATTCATTCAGTCGTATTTATTGAGCGCTTACTGTGTGCAGAGGGAGAGGAAGGGGGGGAAATGGCTTGCTCGGAAAGCCCCTTGGAGGAGGTGTGATTTTATAAGGCTTGGCGAGGGTCAGATGTGAAAGGGGAGGGAGATTCAGGCCAGAGGGAGGATGTGGGCAAAGGATCGGCGGTGAGATGATGAAATTGAGGTGTAGTATGTCGGTGTTGGAGGAATGAAGTGTGAGGACGGAATTGCGGTATGAAATCATCATAAGCGCTTAGTACAGTGCTCTGCACACAGTAAGCGCTCAATAAATACGATCGATGGTTGATGAAATCATTCAATCATTCAATCAATCAATCAATCGTATTTATTGAGCGCTTACTGTGTGCAGAGCACTGTACTAAGCGCTTGGGAAGTACAAGTTGGCAACATATAGAGACGGTCCCTACCCAACAGTGGGCTCACAGGCTAGAAGGGGGGCTCACAGTCTAGAAGACTAAGTACTAAGTAACTAAGTACTTGGGACTAAGCGCTTGTAACTAAGTACTTGGGAAGTACAAGTACATGTTGCCAACTTGTACTTCCCAAGCGCTTAGCACAGTGCTCTGCACACAGCAAGTGCTCAATAAATGCGATTGAGTGAATGAATGAAAGTTGGCAACAGATAGGAACGGTCCCTACCCAACGACGGGCTCACAGTCTAGAAGGGGGAGCAACGAAACAAAACAAGGAGACAGGTGTCAATACCGTGAGAATAAATAGAATTGTAGCTAGATACACATCATTAATAAAATAAATAGAATAGTAATTCATTCATTCAATCGTATTTATTGAGCACTGACGGTGTGCAGAGCACTGGACTAAGCGCTTGGGAGGTCCAAGTTGGCAACATCTAGAGACGGTCCCTACCCAACAGCGGGCTCACAGTCTAGAAGGGGGAGACAGAGAACAAAACAAAACATATTAACAAAATAAAATAAATAGAATAAATATGTACATGTGAAATAGAGGAATCCGTACACACACATATATATATATGTTCATTCAATCGTATTGAGCGCTTACTGTGTGCAGAGCATACCTCCTTCCCCTCCCCACAGCACCTGTATATATGTATATATGTTTGTACATGTTTATTACTCTATTTTACTTGTACATATTTATTCTATTTATTTTATTTTGTTAATAGGTTTTGTTGTCTGTCTCCCCCTTCTAGACTGCGAGCCCGCTGTTGGGTAGGGACCGTCTCTAGATGTTGCCAACTTGGACTTCCCAAGCGCTTAGTACAGTGCTCTGCACACAGTAAGCGCTCAATAAATACGATTGAATGAATGAATAAATGAATAAATGAATGAAAAAAAAGTGATTCCAGGCAAGTCTGAGGCCCGCTGTCCTCTGCAGAACTGAGCGACACGCTCTCCTCTCAGCTCCCCTGCCTCTGTCAGAGACCCCAACCCACCCCAACTTCCCAAGTGCTTAGTACAGTGCTATGCGCACAGTAAGCGCTCAATAAATACGGTTGAATGAACTAGGTAGGAGCAGATCTGCAAGAAGGAAGTGTCACCAAGCCGCAGTGTGAAACCACAAAGTCTGCCAGAGCAGCAGCTTCGGTGCCTTTCCACCCCTCATCCTCCCCACAGGTGGTTTCCCCTGCTCATTTCTCCACAGCCACAGTGGTCAGAATGGTATCTATTGAGCGTCTCCTTATCTATTGAGCGTCTCCTTGACGTAATGCACTGTACTAAGCTTTGCGGGGGACTGGATGAGCGGATCGGACACAGTCTCTGTCTCACATGGTGCTCGCAGCCCGAGGTGGGAAGGGGAGCGGATGTTGAATCCCCGTTTTACAGAGGAGGAAAATGAGGCACAGAGAATCAATCAATCAATCGTATTTATTGAGCACTTACTGTGTGCAGAGCACTGTCCTAAGCGCTTGGGAAGTCCAAGTTGGCAACATATAGAGACGGTCCCTACCCAAGGTCACCCAACTCTATTTACTCTATCAATCAATCATATTTATTGAGCGCTTACTGTGTGCAGAGCACTATACTAAGCGCTTGTAATTACTCTAACAACTCTATTTTATTTGTACGTATTTATTCTATTTATTTTATTTTGTTAATATGTTTTGTTCTCTGTCTCCCCCTTCTACACTATAAGCCCACTGTTGGATAGGGACTGTCTCTATATGTTGCCAACTTGGACTTCCCAAGCACTTAGTCCAGTGCTCTGCACACAGTAAGCGCTCAATAAATACGATTGAATGACTGAATGAAGGCAGGTGGTAGGGCCGGGATGAGAACCTAATTTCCCCCTTTTTAAAAACACTTTTAAAAATAAAAATGGTATTTAAGTATTCAAGCCACGCTGCGGAGAAGCAGCGTGGCTCAGTGGAAGGAGCCCGGGCTTTTGAGTCAGAGGTCATGGGTTCAAACCCCGGCTCCGCCAATTGTCAGCTGTGTGACTTTGGGCAAGTCACTTCAGTTCTCTGGGCCTCAGTTCCCTCATCTGTAAAATGGGGATTAGGACTGTGAGCCCCCCGGGGGACAACCTTACCTTGTAACCTCCCCGGCGTTTAGAACAGTGCTTTGCACATAGTAAGCACTGAATAAATGCCATTATTATTATTGAAAACAATTTTAAAAATAAAAATGGTATTTAAGGGCTTACTATATCCCAAACATTGTTCGCAGAAACGAATGAAACGGGTTGGAAATAGTCCCTGTCCCACATGGGATTCACGATCTACTGTTCCTCACTGCTCCGTCCTCCCCTTTTCTCCCTGAGTATCCTGGTTTCAGAAGGAGGAAAGGGCACAAGGCTTTAAGGACACAAAAATCAGCCCAAAGGATTTGGGTTCTAATTCCGACCCCGCCACTTGTCTGCTGTGGGACCTTGGGGAAATCACTTCATTTCTTTGTGCCTCGGTTCCCGCATCTGTAAAATGGGAGCCCTATGTGGGACAGGGCCCATGTCCAACCCGATTTGCTGGTGTCCACCCCAGCGCTTAGAACAGTGCTTGACGTGTGATAAGCACAAAACAAATACCTCAGTTATTAATAATAATTGACAATTATTTGTCAAAGATCACCCAGATGGATTGAAACCCATCAGTCAGTCACTCAGTGGTATACTTCTAGACTGTGAGCCCGCTGGTGGGTAGGGACCGTCTCTATATGTTGTTAACTTGGACTTCCCAAGCGCTTAGTTCAGTGCCCTGCACACAGTAAGCGCTCAATAAATACGATTGAATGAATGAATGAATTTTTTGAGCGTCTACTGTATGCTGACCACTGTGCTAAGCCGTTGGAAAACTACTCATTTAGAGAAGCAGCATGGCTCAGTGGAAAGAGCCCGGGCTTTGGAGTCAGAGGTCGTGGGTTCAAATCCCGGCTCCGCCACTTGTCAGCTGTGTGACTTTGGGCAAGTCACTTCACTTCTCTGGGCCTCAGTTCTTTCTTCTGTAAAATGGGGATGAAGACTGTGAGCCCCACGTGGGACAATCTGATTACCTTGCATCTACCCCAGCGCTTAGAACAGCGGTTTGCACATAGTAAGCGCTTAATAAATACCAACATTATTATTATTATTATTATTACTAATCCCGGCTCCGCCTCTTGTCAGCTGTGTGACTTTGGGCAAGTGACTTCACTTGTCTGTGCCTCAGTGACCTCATCTATAAAACGGGGATTATGACTGTGAGCCCCACGTGGGACAACCTGATTAACTTGTGTCTGCCCCAGTGCTTAGAACAGTGCTTGGCACATTGTAAGCGCTTAACAAATACTATTATCGTCATTACAGAATAACAGAATTGGTAGACATGTTCCCTACCCACAAAGAGCTTACAGCATAAAAGAATTGCCAGTGACTTGCTAAAGGTGATCGAGATGGACTAGAACCGATTAATCGTATTTCTGGAGAGCTTACTGTATGCAGAGCACTGTGCTAAGCGCTTGGGAGAGGACACTATAACCCATTGGCTGGCCCTCCCATTGTCCAGATATTAATAATAATAATGATGATGGCATTTATTAAGCGCTTACTATGTGCAAAGCACTGTTCTAAGCGCTGGGGAGGATACAAGGTGATTAAGTTGTCCCACGTGGGGCT
The DNA here is from genome assembly GCF_015852505.1 of Tachyglossus aculeatus. NCBI lineage: Eukaryota > Metazoa > Chordata > Mammalia > Monotremata > Tachyglossidae > Tachyglossus > Tachyglossus aculeatus. The sequence goes on from NC_052086.1 coordinate 38,537,870, forward strand.
CGCAGTCAATCCCCATTTTACAGATGAGGTAACTGAGGCTCAGAGAAGTTAAGTGACTTGCCCAAGGTCACACAGCAGACATTTGGCGGAGCCAGGATTCGAACCCGTGACCTCTGACTCCAAAGCCCGTGCTCTTATGATGGCATTTATTAAGCGCTTACTATGAGGCGGGCGAGGGCAGGACAGAGCTCTTCATGTTTATGTTTGGCTGCTGAATAATAATAATAATGGCATTTATTAAGCGCTTACTATGTACAAAGCACTGTTCTAAGCGCTGGGGAGGTTACAAGGTGATCAGGTTGTCCCGCAGGGGGGGTCACAGTCTTAATCCCCATTTTACAGGTGAGGTAACTGAGGCCCGGTGAAGTGACTTGACCGAAGTCACACAGCTGACAAGTGGCGGAGCCGGGATTTGAACCCAGGACCTCGGACTCCAAAGCCCGGGCTCTTTCCGCCGAGCCACGCTGCTTCAGATGGGGAACTCCCGGCCGGCCCCGGGCCCCTCTCGCCCCTGCCCGCCCGAGGCCTGATGATCGTGGACGGGGCCCGGATTCGAGGGCCGGATGGGGCGAGCGAGCCGGGGAGCCGGAGCCTCTCTTCCAGGGGGGCTGCAAATCCTCCTTTGGACGGGCTGGATATGGGGATAAATATACCCGGCTCCCATTCCTGGGCGGTTACTCACAAAGTAACACTGTCCGGCGACGGGATGAAGTTACCGCGGTGGCTCCGGGAAGCTCCCAGGAGGGCTCAGAGCAGGGAAGAGGATAGCTGGGAAGGCGGGGGGAAGCATTGGGGAGCAAGGAAGGAAGGGGCTCCGTGGCCTCATTGGATTCATTCAGTCGTAGTTATCGTTCAGTCAATTACATGTATTGATGATCAGTCAATCAATCAATCAGTCGTATTTATTGAGCGCTTACTGTGTGCAGAGCACTGGACTAAGCTCTTGGGAAGTACAAGCTGGCAACATCTAGAGACGTCCCTGCCCAACAGTGGGCTCACAGTCTAGAAGGGGGAGGCGGAGAACAAAACCAAACATACTAACAAAATAAAATAAATAGAATAGATAGGTACAAGTAAAATAGAGTAATAAATCTGTACAAACATATATACATATATGCAGGTGCTGTGGGGAAGGGAAGGAGGTAAGGCGGGGAGGATGGAGGGGGGACAGGAAGGAGAGGGGCTCAGTCTGGGAATCAATCCATCAATCAATCGTATTGAGTGCTTACTGTGTGCAGAGCACTGTACTAAGCGCTTGGGAAGTACAAGCTGGCAACATATAGAGACAGTCCCTACCCAACAGTGGGCTCACAGTCTAGAAGGGGGAGACAGAGAACAAAACCAAACATACTAACAAAATAGAATAGATATGTACAAGTAAAATAGAGTAATAAATATGTACAAACATATATACAGGTGCTGAGGGGAAGGGAAGGAGGTAAGGCGGGGAGGATGGAGGGGGGACAGGAAGGAGGGGGGCTCAGTCTGGAAATCAATCAGTCAATCGTATTTATTGAGCGCTTACTGTGTGCAGAGCACTGTACTAAGCGCTTGGGAAGTACAAGCTAGCAACATATAGAGGCAGTCCCTACCCAACAGTGGGTTCACAGTCTAGAAGGGGGAGACAGAGAACAAAACCAACCATACTAACAAAATAAAATAAATAGAATAGATATGTACAAGTAAAATAAATAGAGTAATAAATCTGTACAAACATATATACATATATGCAGGTGCTGTGGGGAAGGGAAGGAGGTAAGGCGGAGGGGTGCAGAGGGGGAGGAGGGGAAGAGGAAGGTGGGCTGGTGTTCCCCAGGGAGGGGGAATCAGCCAATCAATCAATCAATCAGTGGTATTTATCAAGCACTTACTGTGTGCAGAGCACTGTACTGAGTGCTTGGGAGAATTCAAGCAGCATGGTCTAGTGGATAGAGCACGGCCTGGGAATCAGAAGGACCTCCGCTCCTCCAGTTGTCCGCTGTGGGACTTCGGGCAAGTTACTTAACTTTTGCGTGCCTCAGTGATTTCATCTGTACAATGGGGATTCAGTCTGGGAGTCCCATGTGGGACATGGACTACGTCCAACCTGATTAGCTTGAATCCACCCCAGCGCTCAGAACGGTGCTTGACACATAGTAAGCGCTTAACAAATACCATTATTATTATTATTATTGGGGAAGCAGTGTGGGACAGTGGGTAGAGACAAGCTGGGAGTCAGAAGGTCATGGGTTCTAATCCCAGCTCCTCCAGTTGTCTGCTGTTGGGACTTCGGGCAAGTTACTTCACTTTTGCGTGCCTCGGTGATTTCATCTGTACAATGGGGATTCAGTCTGGGAGCCCCATGTGGGACATGGACTGTGTCCAACCTGATTAGCTTGTATCCACCCCAGCGCTCAGAACGGTGCTTGACACATAGTAAGCGCTTAACAAATACCATTATTATTATCATTGGGGAAGCAGTGTGGCACAGTGAATAGAGACAGGCTAGGAGTCAGAAGGTCATGGGTTCTAATCCCAGCTCCTCCAGTTGTCTGCTCTGGGACTTTGGGCAAGTTACTTCACTTTTGTGTGCCTCGGTGATTTCATCTGTACAATGGGGATTCAGTCTGGGAGCCCCATGTCGGACGTGGACTGTGTCCAACCTGATCAGCTTGAATCCACCTCAGCACTCAGAACAGTGCTTGACACATAGTAAGCGCTTAACAAATACCATTATTATTATTATTATTGGGGAAGCAGTGTGGCACAGTGGATAGAGACAGGCTGGGAGTCAGAAGGTCAAGAGTTCTAATCCCAGCTCCTCCACCTGTCTGCTGTGGGACTTTGGGCAAGTTACTTTACTTTTGCGTGCCTCAGTGATTTCATCTGTACAATGGGGATTCAGTCTTGGAGCCCCATGTCGGACGTGGACTGTGTCCAACCTGATTAGCTTGAATCCACCTCAGCACTCAGAACAGTGCTTGACACATAGTAAGTGCTTAACAGATACCATTATTATTATTATTATTGGGGAAGCAGTGTGGCACAGTGGATAGAGAGGCTGGGAGTTAGAAGGTCGTGGGTTCTAATCCCAGCTCCTCCAGTTGTCTGCAGTGGGACTTTGGGCAAGTTACTTCATTTTTGCTTGCCTCAGTGATTTCATCTGTACAGTGGGGATTCAGTCTGGGAGCCCCATGTGGGACATGGACTGTGTCCAACCTGATTAGCTTGTATCCACTCCAGCGCTCAGAACGGTGCTCGACACATAGTAAGCTCTTAACAAATACCATTATTATTATTATTATTATTATTATTATTATTATTATTATAGGGGAAGCAGTGTGGCACAGTGGATAGAGAGGCTGGGAGTTAGAAGGTCATGGGTTCTAATCCCAGCTCCTCCAGTTGTCTGCTGTGGGACTTTGGGCAAGTTACTTCATTTTTGCGTGCCTCAGTGATTTCATCTGTACATTGGGGATTCAGTCTGGGAGCCCCATGTGGGACATGGACTGTGTCCAACCTGATTAGCTTGTATCCACTCCAGCGCTCAGAACGATGCTCGACACATAGTAAGCTCTTAACAAATACCATTATTATTATTATTTTATTATTATTATTGGAGAAGCAGTGTGGCACAGTGGATAGAGACAGGCTGGGAGTCAGAAGGTCATGGGTTCTAATCCCAGCTCCTCCAGTTGTCTGCTGTGGGACTTTGGGCAAGTGACTTCACTTTTGCGTGCCTCAGTGATTTCATCTGTACAATGGGAATTCAGTCTGGGAGCCCCATGTGGGACATGGACTGTGTCCAACCTGATTAGCTTGTATCCACCCCAGTGCTCAGAACGGTGCTTGACACATAGTAAGCGCTTAACAAATACCATTATTATCATTATTATTTTATTATCATTGGGGAAGCAGTGTGGGATAGTGGATAGAGACAGGCTGGGAGTCAGAAGGTCATGGGTTCTAATCCCAGCTCCGCCACCTGTCTGCTGTGGGACTTTGGGCAAGTGACTTAACTTCTCTGGGCCTCAGTTACCTCATCTGGAAAATGGGGATTAAGATTGTGAGCCCCCCGTGGGACAACCTGATCACCTTGTAACCTCCCCAGCGCTTGGAACAGTGCTTTGCACATAGTAAGCGCTTAATAAATGCCACCATTATTATTATTATTACTTCACTTCTCCATGCCTCAGTGATTTCATCTGTAAAATAGGGATTTGATCTGGGAGCCCCATGTGAGACATGGACTATGGCGAACCTGATTAGCTTGTATCCACCCCAGCGCTTAGAACAGTGCTTGACACATAGTAAGCACTGAACAAATACCATTATTATTATTATTTATTATTATTAGGGAAGCAGCGTGGCTTAGTGGATAGAGACGGGCTGGGAGTCAAGAAGGTCATGGGTTCTAATCCCGGCTCTGCCCAAGTGCATCATCATCAATCATATTTATTGAGCGCTTACTGTGTGCAGAGCACTGTACTAAGCGCTTACTGTACTAAGTAAGTGCAGCCTTGGGCGAGTCACTTTACTTCTCTGTGTCTCAGTTACCTCGTCTGCAAAGTGGGGATTGAGACTCTGAGCCCCATGTGAGCCCACTGTTGGGTAGGGACCGTCTCTATATGTTGCCAACTTGTACTTCCCAAGCGCTTAGTACAGTGCTCTGCACCCAGTAAGCGCTCAATAAATACAATTGAATGAATGAATGACTGTGGGGCAGGGACCGTGACCAACCCAGAATTGCTTGTATCCATCCGAATGCTTAGTTCAGTGCCTGACACATTGTAAGTGCTTAACAAATACCACTGCTATTGTTGTTGTTGTTGTTATTATTGTTACAATCCACCAGAGTAGGTGGACACAGTGAAGCCTGGCTCATTGGAAAGAGCCCGGGCTTTGGAGTCAGAGGTCATGGGTTCAAATCCCGACTCCACCAATTGTCAGCTGGGTGACTTTGGCCAAGTCACTTCACTTCTCTGGGCCTCAGTTACCTCATCTGGAAAATGGGGATTAAGACTGTGAGCCCCCCGTGGGACAACCTGATCACCTTGTAACCTCCCCAGCGCTTTGAACAGTGCTTTGCACATAGTAAGTGCTTAATAAATGCCATCATTATTATTCCCTGCCCACAGTGAGCTTACTGTCTAGATTGCCTCTCGGAAGCGGGCGCGATCTCAGGGCCAGCGGTGGGGCGGGGGGGGGTCCGTGTGGGGCTGGGGGATTCTTATTCGTTCATTCATTCATTCAGCCATATTTATTGAACGCTTACTGCATGCAGAGCACTGTACTGAGCGGTTGGGAAGTACACGTTGGCATCATTATTAGAGGGATAAGTGGCGTTCAGCCACCCGAGATTGAGCAGTAACAGGTCTGTGATGCCCTTAGATGTCCGGGGCTGCCCGTGCGCTCAGCGTGTGTCTACCCTCCGCCGACAGGTGCGGATAACCCGTTGAACCCCATTCCTGATGGGGATCGGGGATTGCAATTATTCCCCGTGAATGAGGAATTCCCAGGAAGTGCGGGTCGTAAGCTTGCGTTAATGATAGCATTTATTAAGCGCTTACTATGTGCAAAGCACTGTCCTAAGCGCTAGGGAGGTCACAAGGTGATCAGGCTGTCCCACGGGGGGCTCACGGTCATCACCCCCATTTTGCAGATGATGTAACTGAGGCTCAGAGAAGTGACTTGCCCAAAGTCTCACAGCTGACAAGTGGTCAGCTTCCTCATTCCCCCTCCTCCCCATCATCATCATCATCAATCGTATTTATTGAGCGCTTACTGTGTGCAGAGCACTGGACTAAGCGCTTGGGAAGTACAAGTTGGTAACGTATAGAGACAGTCCCTACCCAACAGTGGGCTCACAGTCTAAAAGGGGGAGACAGAGAACAAAACCAAACATACTAACAAAATAAAATAAATAGAATAGATATGTACAAGTAAAATAAATAAATAAATAGAGTAATAAATATGTACAAACATATATGCATATATATATATATATATATGTATACATCCCCCCACCTTACCTCCTTCCCCTCCCCACAGCACCTGTTTGCACGTATTTATTACTCTATTTTATTTGTACATATTCTATTTATTTTATTTTGTTAATATGTTTTGTTTTATTCTCTGTCTCCCCCTTCTAGACTGTGAGCCCACTGTTGGGTAGGGACCATCTCTAGATGTTGCCAACTTGGACTTCCCAAGCGCCTAGTCCAGTGCTCTGCACACAGTAAGCGCTCAATAAATACGATTGCATGAGTGAATGAATGAAGTGGTGGAGCCGGGATTTGAACCCATGGCCTCTGACTCCAAAGCCCGGGCTCTTTCCACTGAGCCACGCCGCTTCCCTTGCGTTGATTAGCCCCTGCCCTTTGTACACATTTACTATTCTATTTATTTTATTTTGTTAATATATTTTGCTTTGTTGTCTGTCTCCCCCTTCTAGACCGTGAGCCCGTTGTTGGGTAGGGACCGTCTCTAGATGTTGCCGACTTGAAATTCCCAAGCGCTTAGTCCAGTGGTCTGCACACAGTAAGCGCTCAATAAATAGGATTGAATGAATGATTGGTAGTGGAGTGTGGAACCCCTCAATTCCTGGCTTAGGTGTGGCTTAGTGGAAAGAGCCCGGGCTTGGGGGTCAGAGGTCATGGGTTCTAATCCCGGTTCCACCCCTTGTCGGCTGTGTGACTTTGGGCAAGTCACTTCACTTCTCTGGGCCTCAGTTTCCTCATCTGTCAGATGGGGATGAAGACTGTGAGCCCCCCGTGGGACAACCTGATCGCCTTGTAACCTCCCCGGCGCTTAGAACAGTGCTTTGCACATGGTAAGCGCTTAATAAATGCCATCATTATTATTATTATGTGCCCTGTGGCGCCGGAGTTGGAGCCTTGTCCCTTCTGAGGGGTGCGGGAGGGGAGGAGGAGGAGGAGGGCAGCAAGCGTGGACATGCAGGGAATGTCGGGGCACTGCAGCTGTGCCCTTGGAATGCTTGGCGCGGGAATGCGCCTGGGGAAGAGGGGAAGAGGGGGAGAGAGAGAGGGCCTTTCATTCATTCGTTCATTCAGTCATTCAATCGTATTTATTGAGCGCCTACTGTGTGCAGAGCACTGGACTAAACGCTTGGGAAGTCCAAGTTGGCCACATCTAGAGACGGTCCCTACCCAACAGCGGGCTCACAGTCTAGAAGGGGGAGACAGACAACAAACAGAACATATTAACACAATAAAATAAATAGAATAAATATGTACAAATAAAATCAATAAGTAATAAATCGGTACAAACGTATATACATATATACAGGTGCTGTGGGGAGGGGAAGGAGGTAAGGCGGGGGGATAGGGAGGGGGAGAGGAGAGCCTTAATCCGCTCAAGGCCGCGCTGTGAGCCCACTGTTGGGTAGGGACCGTCTCTATACGTTGCCAACTTGGACTTCCCAAGCGCTTAGTACAGTGCTCCGCACACAGTAAGCGCTCAATAAATACGATTGAATCTGGCCCGGAAGTTCCCCCCCCGCAACTCAGAGCCAGACAGCCAGCTGTCTGGCGGACCCCTGGCCAGTCCCGCCATCCTCCACCCGGCCGTTGTACTTCCCAGGCGCTTAGTCCAGTGCTCTGCACACAGTAAGCGCTCAATAAATGCGATTGAGTGAATGAATGAATGAATGAATGAATGAATGGCAGCCGGCTCCGGAGGTGAATTGAATCCCAAGCCAACCTGATGTTTTTATGGGTGGTTGGGAAGAGGTTTGGCCAAGGCCAAAGGCGTCCAGGTTCAGGGCAAGCTGGGACCCACCTCCTGCAGTTAATAATAACGGCATTTTATTAAGCGCTCACTGTGTGCCAGGCACTGTTCTAAGCGCTGGGGAGGTTACAAGGCGATCAGGTTGTCCCACGGGGGGCTCACAGTCTTCATCGTCATTTTACAGATGAGGTCACTGAGGCACAGAGAATAATAATACTAATAATGGTGGTATTTTTTTAAGTGTTTGCTATGTGCAAAGCACTGTTCAAAGTGCTGGGGAGGTTACAAGGCGATCAGGTGGTCCCACGGGGGGCTCACAGTCTTCATCCTCATTTTACAGATTCATTCATTCAGTTGTATTTATTGAACACTTACCGTGGGCAGAGCACTGTACTAAGCGCTTTAACTGCGGCACAGAGAATAATAATAATGGTGGCATTTGTTAAGCGCTTACTATGTGCAAAGCACCGTTCTAAGCGCTGGGGAGGTTACAAGGCAATCAGGAGGTCCCACGGGGGGCTCACAGTCTTCATCCTCATTTTACAGATTCATTCATTCAGTTGTATTTATTGAACACTTACCGTGGGCAGAGCACTGTACTAAGCGCTTTAACTGCGGCACAGAGAATAATAATAATGGTGGCATTTGTTAAGCGCTTACTATGTGCAAAGCACCGTTCTAAGCGCTGGGGAGGTTACAAGGCAATCAGGAGGTCCCACGGGGGGCTCACAGTCTTCATCCTCATTTTACAGATTCATTCACTCAGTTTTATTTATTGAGCACTTACCATGGGCAGAGCACTGTACTAAGTGCTTTAACTGCGGCTCAGAGAATAATAATAATGGTGGCATTTGTTAAGCACTTGTTATGTGCAAAGCACTGTTCAAAGCACTGGGGAGGTTACAAGGTGATCAGGTTGTCCCATGGGGGGCTCACAGTCTTCATCCTCATTTTACAGATTCATTCATTCCATTGTATTTATTGAGCGCTTACCATGGGCAGAGCACTGTACTAAGCGCTTTAACTGCGGCACAAAGAATAATAATAATAATAATAACGGTGGTATTTGTTAAGTGCTTACTATGTGCAAAGCACTGTTCTAAGCGCAGGGGAGGTTACAAGGTGATCAGGTTGTCCCACGTGGGGCTCACAGTCTTCATCCTCATTTTATAGATTCATTAATTCAATTGTATTTATTGAGCGCTAACTGTGTGCAGAGCATTGTACTAAGCACACTTAACAAATACCATTAAAAAAAACTGAGGCACAGAGAATAATAATAATAATGGTGGTATTTGTTAAGCGCTTACTATGTGCAAAGCACTGTTCTAAGCGCTGGGGAGGTTACAAGGCGATCAGGTGGTCCCATGGGGGGCTCACAGTCTTCATCCTCATTTTACAGATGAGGTCACTGAGGCACAGAGAATAATAATACCAATAATGGTGGTATTTGTTAAGCGCTTGCTATGTGCAAAGCACTGTTCTAAGCGCCGAGGAGGTTACAAGGTGATCAGGGTGTCCCACGTGGGGGGGGGCGCTCAGTCTTAATCCCCATTTTCCAGCTGAGGTCACTGAGGCACAGAGACGTTAAATGACTTGCCCAAAGTCACACAGCTGACAATTGGCGGAGCCGGGGTTTGAACCCATGACCCCTGACTCCATAGCCTGTGCACAGTGCTTGGCACATAGTAAACGCTACCCGAATGTGACCGGTATCTTTATTCAGGATGTTGGGCATTGAGTTTATCTCTTTATTCTGATGACTTGACACCCGTCCACATGTTTTGTTTTGTGGCCTGTCACCCCCTTGAGACTGTGAGCCCGTTGTTGGGTAGGGACCGTCTCTAGATGTTGCCAACTTGGACTTCCCAAGCGCTTAGTACAGTGCTCTGCACACAGTAAGCGCTCAATAAATACGCTGGAATGAATGAATGAATGAGGAGTTGTCCAACTGTCCACTCAGGTGGGTTTTGGGGGGGCCAGTAGCGCCCCCTGGCGTGCTCAAACTTTCTTCCTTTTCCGCTGGAAACCCTGTTTTTTAAACAAAAAATAATTGCGTTAAGCGCCGCTCATGGGCCGGCCATTGCTCCGCCAATTGTCAGCTGTGTGACTTTGGCCAAGTCACTTCACTTCTCTGGGCCTCAGTTCCCTCATCTGTAAAATGGGGATGAAGACTGGGAGCCCCCCGGGGGACAACCTGATCACCTTGTAACCTCCCCAGCGCTTAGAACAGTGCTTTGCACATAGCAAGCGCTTAATAAATGCCATTATTATCATTAAATACGATTGAATGAGTGAATGAATGGCTACAGATGTGGTCATGGGCCCAGAGAAGTGCAGTGACCTCCCCAGGGTCACACAGCGGTGAAGTGGCAGAGCCGGGATTAGAACCCAGGTCCGTCCAACTCCCAGGCCCGGGTTCTCCCCATTAGGCCAGGCCATGTGTCCTGGCTGTATATATGTATATACGTTTGTACATATTTATTACTCTATTTATTTATTTAGTTTACTTGTACATATCTATTCTATTTATTTTATTTTGTTAATATGTTTGGTTTTGTTCTCTGTCTCCCCCTTTTAGACTGTGAGCCCACTGTTGGGTAGGGACTGTCTCTAGATGTTGCCAACTTGGACTTCCCAAGCGCTTAGCACAGTGCTCTGCACACAGTAAGCGCTCAGTAAATACGATTGATGATAATGATTTATTTTATTTTATTAGTATGTTTGGTTTTGTTCTCCGTCTCCCCCTTCTAGACTGTGAGCCCACTGTTGGGTAGGGACTGTATATGTTGCCAACTTGGACTTCCCAAGCGCTTAGCACAGTGCTCTGCACACAGTAAGCGCTCAATAAATACGATTGATTGATTGATTGATTGGCTGGGAAGACGAAATGAACCTTCCCATTCCCTTCCGGGAAACGGGGAGAAGGCGGGTGGGGAGAAAGTCGCGTCAATCCGGCTGGAGCCTTCCTTGGCCAGCAGGCTCGGTGGCCTCTGCCCAAGGTCGGAAAAAACTAGCCCCTGCACGTCAGATTTCTCCCCCCCACCAGCCCCAGCAGCTGACCTCAGTTTCCCCTTTTGGGAGGGGTGGGGTTCTGGGCCTGGGGCCAGCTGGCCTGCGCTAATAAAAGACCACAAGACCAACTCTGACTCCGCTGGCTGTGACTTCCAGCAGCGTGAGGAGCTTGGGAGGCGGAAGGAGTGGATTCGAATGTCACCCCCGCCGCTTGTCTGCTGTGCGACCTTGGGCAAGTCGCTCCACTCTTCTGGGCCTCATTTTCCTCGTCTGTGGAATGGGGATTAAGACTGTGAGCCCCATGTGGGACCGGGACTGTGTCCAACCTGGAAACGCTCTGGGCATCATCATCATCAATCGTATTTATTGAGCGCTTACTATGTGCAGAGCACTGGACTAAGCGCTTGGGAAGTGCAAATTGGCAACATAAAGAGACAGTCCCTACCCAACAGTGGGCTCACAGTCTAAAAGGGGGAGACAGAGAACAAAACCAAACATACTAACAAAATAAAATAAATAGAATAGATATGTACAAATAAAATAAATAAATAAATAGAGTAATAAATATGTACAAACATATATACATATATCAAAAATCTCCAGTGGTTGCCTATCAACCTTTATAAGCGCTTAGTGCAGTGCTCTGCACACAGTAAGCGCTCAATAAGTATGATTGATTGATTTATATTGATGCTATTGATGCCTGTCCACTTGTTTTGTTTTGTTGTCTGTCTCCCCCCTTCTACACTGTGAGCCTGTTGTGGGCAGGGATTGTCTCTATCTGTTGCCGAATTGTACTTTCCAAGCGCTCAGTACAGTGCTCCGCACACAGCCTCCCCCCTTCTACGCTGTGAGCCTGTTGTGTGCAGGGATTGTCTCTATCTGTTGCCGAGTTGTACTTTCCAAGCGCTCAGTACAGTGCTCCGCACACAGCCTCCCCCAATCTACACTGTGAGCCTGTTGTGGGCAAAGATTGTCTCTATCTGTTGCCGAATTGTACTTTCCAAGCGCTCAGTACAGTGCTCCACACACAGCCTCCCCCCTTCTACGCTGTGAGCCTGTTGTGGGCAGGGATTGTCTCTATCTGTTGCCACGTTGTACTTTCCAATCGCTCAGTACAGTGCTTCGCACACAGCCTCCCCCCTTCTACACTGTGAGCCTGTTGTGGGCAGGGATTGTCTCTTATCTGTTGCCGAATTGTACTTTCCAAGCGCTCAGTACAGTGCTCCACACACAGCCTCCCCCCTTGAGCCTGTTGTGGGCAGGGATTGTCTCTATCTGTTGCCGAGTTGTACTTTCCAAGCGCTCAGTACAGTGCTCCGCACACAGCCTCCCTCCTTCTACACTGTGAGCCTGTTGTGTGCAGGTATTGTCTCTATCTGTTGCCAAATTGTACTTTCCAAGCGCTCAGTACAGTGTTCCGCACACAGCCTCCCCCCTTCTACACTGTGAGCCTGTTGTGGGCAGGGATTGTCTCTATCTGTTGCCGAATTGTACTTTCCAGGCACTTAGTACAGTGCTGTGCATCATCATCATCATCATCATCAATCGTATTTATTGAGCGCTTACTATGTGCAGAGCACTGTACTAAGCGCTTGGGAAGTACAAATTGGCAACATCTAGAGACAGTCCCTACCCAACAGTGAGCTCACAGTCTATAAGGGGAAGACAGAGAACAAAACCAAACATACTAACAAAATAAAATAAATAGAATAGATATGTACAAGTAAAATAAATAAATAGAGTAATAAATATGTACAAACATATATACATATATACAGGTGCTGTGGGGAGGGGAAGGAGGTAAGAAGGGGGGGATGGAGAGGGGGATGAGGGGGAGAGGAAGGAAGCGCTCAATAAATATGATTGAATGAATGAATACGATTGAATAAATGAAGTGGTGGAGTTGGGATTTGAACCCATGACCTCTGACTCCAAAGCCCGGGCTCTTTCCACTGAGCCCCGCTGTAATGCCTGTTTTTCTTCCTATCTATCAGGGTTCGTGGCTAGGCTAAGATCCGGGTTTGCGGGAGGGGCATGGGGGTGACGCCTCTTTCCCAGAATCTGGATTCTTCCTTGGATGACGATTCCAAGACACGCGGGAGCTCCCAGAGGCTGGAGGAGAAGGGAAGACCCAAGGGCGTGGGGAGGGAAATCTGTAGAGGTCATAGGTTCATTCATTCAATCAGTCGTATTTATTGAGCGCTTACTGTGTGCAGAGCACTGTACTAAGCGCTTGGGACGTCCAAGTCGGCAACACGTAGAGACGGTCCCTACCCAACAGCGGACTCACGGTCTAGAAGGGGGAGACAGACGACAAAACAAAACGGATTAACAAAATAAAATCAATAGAATAGTAAGGTTTCAAGTCGTCAGAACAAACAGAATTAAATCAATCAATCGTATTTATTGAGCGCTTACTGTGTGCAGAGCACTGTACTAAGCTCTTAGGGATGTACAAGTTGGCAACATCCAGAGACGGTCCCTCCCCAACAGCGGGCTCACGGTCTAGAAGGGGGAGACAGACGACAAAACAAAACATATTAACAGAATAAAATCAATAGAATAGTAAGGTTTCAAGTCGTCAGAACAAACAGAATTAAATCAATCAATCGTATTTATTGAGCGCTTACTGTGTGCAGAGCACTGTACTAAGCTCTTGGGATGTACAAGTTGGCAACATCTAGAGACGGTCCCTACCCAACAGCGGGCTCGCAGTCTAGAAGGGGGAGACAGACGACAAAACAAAACGTATTAACAAAATAAAATAAATAGAATAAAATGCCACTTGTCGGCTGTGTGACCTTGGGCAAGTCACTTGACTTCCCTGGGCCTCAGTTACCTCATCTGTGAAGTGGGGATGAAGACTGGGGGCCCTACGTGGGACAACCTGATTACCTTGTATCCCCAAGTGCTTGCACATAGTAAGCGCTTGACAAATACCATTATTATTATTATTATTATTATTATTACGAGTGCTGTGTGCCTCCTAGGTGCAGAGCTCTGTATTGGACGCCAATGTGAAGAATGCTGTACTGAGCACCGTCCTGGGCGCTCAGAGAATACACAGGAGGTAACCGTGCCTCACCTCCGTACTGTTAGGTTTTTTAATGGTATTTGTTAAGGGCTTACTATATGGCAGGCACTGTACTGAGCGCCGAGGTAGATACAAGATAATCGGGTTGGACACAGCCCCTGTCCCACATGGGGCTCACACTCTTGTGCATTTGGCTTTAATTCTATTCTATTTATTTTATTTTGTTAATATGTTTTGTTCTCTGTCTCCCCCTTCTAGACTGTGAGCCCGCTGTTGGGTAGGGACCGTCTCTATATGTTGCCAAATTTTACTCCCCAAGCGCTTAGTACAGTGCTCTGCACACAGTAAGCGCTCAATAAATACGATTGATTGATTGATTTAATTCTGTTTGTTCTGACGACTTGACACCTTACTCTTCCGTTTACTATTCTGTTGATTTTATTTTGTTAATACGTTTTGTCGTCCGTCTCCCTCTTCTAGACTGTAAGCCCGCTGTTGGGTAGGGACCGTCTCTATATGTTGCCGACTTGGACCTCCCAAGCGCTTAGTACAGTGCTCTGCACACAGTAAGCGCTCAATAAATACGATTGATTGATTGATTGATTTAATTCTGTTGGTTCTGACGGCTTGACACCTTATTATTCCCTTTACTATTCCATTTATTTTATTTTGTTAATACGTTTTGTTTTGTCGTCTGTCTCCCCCTTCTAGACTGTGAGCCCGCTGTTGGGTAGGGACCGTCTCTAGATGTTGCCGACTTGGACTTCCCAAGCGCTTAGTACAGTGCTCTGCACACAGTAAGCGCTCAATAAATACGATTGAATGAATGAATGCTGATGAAGACCCGACCACCCGCAGCATGGAGCAGAAACCGTGGTTCGGCCTCTTTGAATCCACCCCTTTTCATTCAGTCGTATTTGTTGAGCGCTTACTGTGTGCAGAGCACTGTACTAAGCGCTTGGTACACCCCTCTATCCCCTCCCCCCAACTTCTCTTTCCTTTTCCTCCTGGCCCAGCCCTTGGTGTGTTTACTCAAGTCCGGGGGAGGAGAGAACTGGTCACTGCAGAAAAGTGTGGCTTTTCTTAACTGTTTCAAGGCCTCGGAAGTGCGAGGGATGTTCATTCATTCATTCAATCTTACTTATTGAGCGCTTACAGTGTGCAGAGCACTGTACTAAGCGCTTGGGAAGTACAAGTTGGCAACATATAGAGGCAGTCCCTACCCAACAGTGGGCTCACAGTCTAGAAGATAGGGGCTTTAACCTACCAGTTTTCCCCCACTCATTCATTCAGTTGTATTTATTGAGCGCTTACTGTGTGCCGAGCACTGTACTAAGCACTTGGGAAGTCCAAGTTGGCAACATATAGAGACGGTCCCTACCCAACAGTGGGCTCACAGTCTAGAAGCACTGTTCTAAGCTCTGGGGAGGTTACAAGGTGATCAAGTTGTCCCACGGGGGCTCACAGTCTTCATCCCCATTTTCCAGATGAGGTCACTGAGGCCCAGAGAAGTCAAGTGACTTGCCCAAAGTCACCCAGCTGGCAAGTGGCGGAGCCGGGATTTGAACCCATGACCGCCGACTCCAAAGCCCGGGCCCTTTTCCACTGAGCCACGCTGCTTCTCGCTAAACCAGACTGTGAGCCCGCTGCTGGGTAGGGACCGTCTCTAGATGTTGCCGACTTGGGCTTCCCAAGCGCTTAGTACAGTGCTCTGCACACAGTAAGCGCTCAATAAATCCGATTGAAGGAAGGAGGGAAGGAAGGAAGGCTGTCCCTGGGGGGCAGAGAGGGGACACAAGAGTGGGATCCGCGGGCCTGGTTCTGTGGTGGAGCCGCTGGGCGGGGGGGGGGTTCATTCAATCATTCAGTCGTATTTATTGAGCGCTTACTGTGTGCAGAGCACTGTACTAAGCGCTTGATGAGCTAGGCGGCTCCGGAGGAGCCCTGGCACGCTGCCCCTGGGCACGATCGGCTGCGGGGTGGGGCCGGGCCTTGGCAGGAGGCGCCTGGGGAGGAGGCTTCTGTCTAGGAGACAGATGGACGCCCGCCGGGAGGTGGAGGACATAATAATAATAATAATAATGATGGCATTTATTAAGCGCTTACTATGTGCAAGGCACTGTTCTAAGCGCTGGGGAGGTTACAAGGCGATCAGGTTGTCCCACGGGGAGCTCCCAGTCTT
The DNA here is from genome assembly GCF_015852505.1 of Tachyglossus aculeatus. Classification (NCBI taxonomy): domain Eukaryota; kingdom Metazoa; phylum Chordata; class Mammalia; order Monotremata; family Tachyglossidae; genus Tachyglossus; species Tachyglossus aculeatus. Next base: position 38,553,832 of record NC_052086.1, read on the forward strand.
CATCCCCATTTTACAGATGAGGGAACTGAGGCCCAGAGAATAATAATAATAATAATAATAATAATAATCCCCATTTTACAGATGATGATCCCCATTTTACGGATGAGGGAACTGAGGCCCAGATAATAATAATAATAACATTGGTATTTGTTAAGCGCTTACTATGTGCAAAGCACTGTTCTAAGCGCTGGGGAGGTTACAAGGTGATCAGGTTGTCTCATGGGGGGCTCCCAGTCTTCATCCCCATTTTACAGATGAGGGAACTGAGGCCCAGAGAATAATAATAATAATAATAATCCCCATTTTACAGATGATGATCCCCATTTTACGGATGAGGGAACTGAGGCTCAGAGAATAATAATAATAACGTTGGTATTTGTTAAGTGCTTACTATGTGCAAAGCACTGTTCTAAGCGCTGGGGAGGTTACAAGGCGATCAGGTTGTCCCACGGGGAGCTCCCAGTCTTCATCCCCATTTTACAGATGAGGGAACTGAGGCCCAGAGAATAATAATAATAATAATAATAATCCCCATTTTACAGATGATGATCCCCATTTTACGGATGAGGGAACTGAGGCCCAGATAATAATAACATTGGTATTTGTTAAGCGCTTACTATGTGCAAAGCACTGTTCTAAGCGCTGGGGAGGTTACAGGGTGATCAGGTTGTCCCGCGGGGGGCTCCCAGTCTTCATCCCCATTTTACAGATGAGGGAACTGAGGCCCAGAGAATAATAATAATAACGTTGGTATTTGTTAAGCGCTTACTTTGTGCAAAGCACTGTTCTAAGCGCTGGGGAGGTTACAAGGTGATCAGGTTGTCCCACGGGGGGCTCACAGTCTTCATCCCCATTGTACAGATGAGGGAACTGAGGCCCAGAGAATAATAATAATAATAATAACGTTGGTATTTGTTAAGCGCTTACTATGTGCAAAGCACTGTTCTAAGCACTGGGAAGGTTACAAGGTGATCAGGTTGTCCCACAGGGGGCTCACAGTCTTCATCCCCATTGTACAGATGAGGGAACTGAGGCCCAGAGAATAATAATAATAATAATAATAACGTTGGTATTTGTTAAGCGCTTTCTATGTGCAAAGCACCGTTCTAAGCGCTGGGGAGGTTACAAGGTGATCAGGTTGTCCCGCGGGGGGCTCCCAGTCTTCATCCCCGTTGTACAGATGAGGGAACTGAGGCCCAGAGAATAATAATAATAATAATAATAACGTTGGTATATGTTAAGCACTTACTGTGTGCAAAGCATTGTTCTAATCTCTGGGGAGGTTACAAGGTGATCAGGTTGTCCCGCGGGGGGCTCCCAGTCTTCATCCCCATTTTACAGATGAGGGAACTGAGGCCCAGAGAATGATAATAATAATAATAATAACGGTATTTGTTAAGCGCTTCCTACGTGCAAAGCACTGTTCTAAGCGCTGGGGAGGTTACAAGGTGATCAGGTGGTCCCGCGGGGGGCTCCCAGTCTTCATCCCCGTTGTACAGATGAGGGAACTGAGGCCCAGAGAAGTGAAGTGACTTGCCCACAGTCACCCAGCCGACAGTGGGCGGAGCCGGGATTTGAACCCATGACCCCTGACTCCAAAGCCCGGGCTCTTTCCTCTGAGCCACGCTGCTTCTCCATGACAGGACACGAGTCAGGGGGACCGGGGTTGCCGAATGGAGACCCCGGCGGCCTCCTGGGATCAGTCCCTGGCTCGAGGGAGAGGAAGTGACTCTTGCCATTTCAGTCCAGTGCTCTGCACACAGTAGGCGCTCAATAAATACGATTGGATGAATTAGGCAGCGGCTGGGATTTCCCCACCGTTAAAAAAAGGGTGAGACCCACCAGACCCACTCATTCATTCATTCATTCAGTCAGTCAGTCAGTCGTATTTATTGAGCGCTTACTGTGTGCAGAGCACTGTACTAAGCGCTTGGGAAGTCCAAGTTGGCAACAGCGGGCTCACAGTCTAAAATCTGATTTTCTTCAAACTCCCTTTAAAACTCTTTCCTTTTAAGAGAGTAACTGTGCTCCCTCAACTTCCTCCCCCCACCCACCCAAGCAGCCCAGCGCTTAGAACAGTGCTCCGCACATAGTAAGCGCTTAACAAATATCCAAGCAACCCAGCGCTTAGAACAGTGCTCCGCACATAGTAAGCGCTTAATGAATGCCCAAGCAACCCAGCGCTTAGAACAGTGCTCTGCACATAGTAAGCGCTTAATGAATGCCCAAGCAACCCGGCGCTTAGAACAGTGCTCCGCACATAGTAAGCGCTTAACGAATGCCCAAGCAGCCCAGCGCTTAGAACAGTGCTCCGCACATAGTAAGCGCTTAACGAATGCCCAAGCAACCCAGCGCTTAGAACAGTGCTCCGCACATAGTAAGCGCTTAACGAATGCCCAAGCAACCCAGCGCTTAGAACAGTGCTGTGCACATAGTAAGCGCTTAACAAATGCCATCATTATTATTATTGCAATTATAGAGAAGCAGCGTGGCTCTCGGGAAAGAGCCCGGGCTTTGGAGTCAGAGGTCATGGGTTCGAATCCCGGCTCTGCCCATTGTCGGCTGTGTGACTTGGGGCAGGTCGCTTCACTTCTCTGGGCCTCAGTGCCCTCATCTGGAAAATGGGGCTGAAGACTGGGAGCCCCACGTGGGGCAACCGGATCACCTTGTATCTACCCCCGCGTTTAGAACAGTGCTTTGCACAGAGTAAGCGCTGAATAAATGCCGTCACCATCTTGGAGAAGCAACGTGGCTTAGTGTCAAGAGCCCGGGCTTGGGAGCCAGAGGTCGTGGGTTCTAATCCCGGCTCCGCCACCTATCAGCTGTGTGACTTTGGGCAAGTCGTTCCACTTCTCTGGGCCTCAGTGACCTCATCTGGAAAATGGGGATGAAGACTGGGAGATCACCTTATAATAATACTAATAACTTGCCACCCCCTGTGGCGGGCGTCTGCCCCACTACATCTGATCACCCTGTAACCTCCCCAGCGCTTAGAACAGTGCTTTGCACATAGTAAGCGCTTAATAAATGCTATTATTATTATTATTATTATCATTACACCAGGCCTGTGACAGGGCAGGGGCGCTTCCCCCAGTAGCCCACCCCCCTGCCACCGCAGTGGACTGGACGCTCGGAAGGTCGAGGTGATGTGAAGCAGGCAGAGGGCTCGCCAGGCTGAGAGGGGCAGTGACCAAAAAGAAGCAGCGTGGCTCAGTGGAAAGAGCCCGGGCTTGGGCGTCTGAGGTCATGGGTTCTAATCCCGGCCCGGCTGCTTGTCTTCTGTGTGACTCTGAGTAAGTCACTTAACTTCCCTGTGCCTCCGTTACCTCGTCTGGAAAATGGGGATTCAGACTGTGAGCCTCGTGAGGGACAACCTGGTCATCTTGTATCTCTCCCGGCGCTTAGAACGGTGCTTGGCACATAGTAAGCGCTTAACAATAGTGTGAGTGCTTGTACTTGCGTGGTAGTGGTTTGTATGGAGAGGAAAGGGCGTACATTGGCGATGCTGAGCCCACTGTTGGGTAGGGACTGTCTCTATATGTTGCCAGTTTGTACTTCCCAAGCGCTTAGTACAGCGCTCTGCACACAGTAAGCGCTCAATAAATACGATTGATGATGATGATGTTGTGGAGGTCAGATCAGCCGGTTTTGGTGACGGAGTGGTTATGTGGGGTGAATAAGAGAGTGGAGTCAAGGATGACTCTATTACTCTATTTATTTATTACTCTATTTATTTATTTATTTATTTTGCTTGTGCATATCTATTCTATTTATTATGCATATATTATTTATTATATAATAATAATAATATATTATTATAATGTAATGATAATTATAATAATATTATAAGAATATAATAATATAATTATAATAATATAATTATAATAATATATAACGATATATTATTATCTATTTATTTTATATATCTATTCTATTTATTTTATTTTGTTAGTATGTTTGGTTTTGTTCTCTGTCTCCCCCTTTTAGACTGTGAGCCCACTGTTGGGTAGGGACTGTCTCTATATGTTGCCAATTTGTACTTCCCAAGCGCTTAGTACAGTGCTCTGCACATAGTAAGCGCTCAATAAATATGATTGATGATGATGATGATGATGACACCAAGGCTGCAAGCTTGTGAGGTGGGAAGCTCACATCTCCATCTCCCCCACCTTACCTCCTTCCCTTCCCCACAGCACCTGTATATATGTATATATATTTGTACGTATTTATTACTCTATGTATTTTACTTGTACGTATCTATTCTATTCATTTTATTTTGTTAATATGTTTGGTTTTGTTCTCTGTCTCCCCCTTCTAGACTGTGAGCCCACTGTTGGGTAGGGACCGTCTCTCTATGTTGCCAACTTGTACTTCCCAAGCGCTTCGTACAGTGCTCTGCACACAGTAAGCGCTCAATAAATACGATTGATTGATTGATTGATTAACAAATACCATCATTCTTATGATTTTAAAGGATGGGGGATAGGGGCCGTGTTGGTGGCCGGAGGACGGGGGTCTGGCGCTGGGCGATTTGGGCGGGTGCCCCCCGGCTCCTGCTTGGTGACGGCGGGCTTTAGAGAAATTCCCGCCCTCGCCCTCAACAAGGAGCAGGGGCTCCGATTCTTGGGCAATCAATCAATCAATCAGTCGTATTTATTGAGCGCTTACTGTGTGCAGAGCACTGTACTAAGGGCTTGGGAAGTCCAAGTTGGCAACATATAGAGACAGTCCCTACCCATGAGTGAATGGGCCCATTCATTCATTCATTCAATCGTATTTATTGAGCGCTTACTGTGTGCAGAGCACTGTACAAGTTGGCAATCAATCAATCAATCATATTTATTGAGCGCTTACTGAGTGCAGAGCACTGTACTAAGCGCTTGGGAAGTCCAAGTTGGCAACATATAGAGACAGTCCCTACCCAACAGTGGGCTCCCAGTCTTAAAGGGGGAGACAGAGAACAAAACCAAACATACTAACAAAATAAAATAAATATAATAGATAAGTACAAGCAAAATAAATAAATAAGTAGAGTGATAAATATGTACAAACATATATACATATATATACAGGGTGGCAACATCTAGAGACGGTCCCTACCCAACAGCGGGCTCACAGTCTAGAAGGGGGAGACGGACAACAAAACAAAACATATTAACCAAATAAAATAAATAGAATAAATACGTACAAGTAAAATAGAGTAATAAGTCTGTACAAACATATATCCATATGCAAAACATATAAACCAAATAAAATAAATAGAATAAATATGTACAAGTAAAACAGAGTAATAAACATGTACAAACATATATACATATACAAAACATATAAACCAAATAAAATAAATAGAATAAATATCAATCAATCAATCAATCAATCGTATTTATTGAGCACTTACTGTGTGCAGAGCACTGTACTAAGCGCTTGGGAAGTACAAGTTGGCAACATAGAGAGACAGTCCCTTCCCAACAGTGGGCTCACAGTCTAAAAGGGGGAGACAGAGAACAAAACCAAACATACTAACAAAATAAATAGAATAGAATAGATATGTACAAGTAAAATAAATAAATAAATGAATAGAGTAATAAATCTGTACAAACATATATACATATATACAGGATGACAACATCTAGAGACGGTCCCTACCCAACAGCGGGCTCACAGTCTAGAAGGGGGAGACGGACAACAAAACAGAACATATAAACCAAATAAAATAAATAGAATAAATATGTACAAGTAAAATAAATGGAGTAATAAGTCTGTACAAACATATCTACATAGACAAAACATGTCTATGTGGATATGTAGGGAAGCAGCGTGGCTCAGTGGAAAGAGCCCGGGCTTTGGAGTCAGAGGTCAGGGCTTCAAATCCCGGCTCCACCACTTGTCAGCTGTGTGACTTTGGGCAAGTCACTTCACTTCTCTGGGCCTCAGTTCCCTCATCTGTAAAATGGGGATTAAGCCTGTGAGCCGCACGTGGGACAACCTGATTACCTTGTATCTACCCCAGCGCTTAGAACAGTGCTTGGCATATAGTAAGCGCTTAACAAATACCAACATTATTATTATGTAAACCAAATAAAATAAATAGAATAAATATGTACAAGTAAAATAGAGTAATAAGTCTGTACAAACATATATACATATACAAAACATATAAACCAAATTAAATAGAATAAATATGTACAAGTAAAATAAATAGAGTAATAAATATGTACAAACATATATACATGTATACAGGTGCAGTGGGAAGGGGAAGGGCGTAAGGCACAGAAGAGAGGCCAAGGCTACTGAAGTTTCTGCCACTGAAGGCGGGCACAGAGTCCCCTTGGTGCGGGCACATACCCACTCCCTCGCTTACTACACGCCCGCCGCGGTGGGATGCCAGTGGAAACGGGGCCCACCTGCCAGCCAGTCAGTCAGTGCCCGATTTGGGCAGCGAATGTGATTGTTTATTGTTGTATTGGACTCTCCCAAAAGTTTGGGCAAGTCACCTCACTGACTTTGGGCAATGACTTTGGGCAGTGACTTTGGGCAAGTCACCTCACTTCTCTGGGCCTCAGTGACCTCATCTGTCAAATGGGGATGAAGACCGTGAGCCCCACCGTGGGCCAACCTGATCACCTTGTAACCTCCCCAGTGCTTTAAACAGTGCTTTGCATATAGTAAGCGCGCAGTAAATGCCACCATTACATAACCAAGCTTCAGAGGCAAGCCCAGTCCTCATCTTCAGAGTAGCCCTTTCTGTTTTGGAGAAGCAGCGTGGCTCAGTGGAAAGAGCCCGGGCTTTGGAGTCAGAGGTCATGGGTTCAAATTCCGGCTCCGCCACTTGTCAGCTTTGGGCAAGTCACTTCACTTCTCTGTGCCTCAATTACTTCATCTGTAAAATGGGGATTAAGATTGTGAGCCCCCCGTGGGACAACCTGATCACCTTGTAACCTCCCCAGCACTTAGAACAGTGCTTTGCACATAGTAAGCGCTTAATAAATGCCATTATTATTATTATTATTATTATTATTTGGTACGGTGCTCTGCACACATTAAGCGTTCAATAAATACGACTGAGTGAGTGAGTGAGTGAATGAGAGCAGCGGAGCAAGCGTGGTCCCCCGGGGGTCGGCCTCTTGCCCCCGGGTCATTCATTCATTCATTCAGTCGTATTTATTGAGCGCTTACTGTGTGCAGAGCACTGGACTAAGCGCTTGGGAAGTCCAAGTTGGCAATGTCTAGAGACGGTCCCTACCCAACAGCGGGCTCACAGGCTAGAAGGGGGAGACAGACTGGACGGCTGCCAGGCCTCGGGGTGGTAAGGGGGGAGAGCCGCCTAGGCAGTCGGGCCCCCTGCTTGAGTCGGGCCCAGTCCCCACCTGGGATCGTGATTTATTACTCTATTTTACTTGTACATATTTATTCAATCAATCCATCAATCAGTCGTATTTATTGAGCGCCCACTAAGCGCTTGGGAAGTCCAAGTTGGCAACATCTAGGGACAGTCCCTACCCAACAGCGGGCTCACAGTTAATATGTTTCGTCCTGTTGTCCGTCTCCCCCTTCTCGACCGTGAGCCCGCTGTTGGGTAGGGACCGTCTCTAGATGCTGCCAACTTGGACTTCCCAAGCGCTTAGTCCAGTGCCCCGCACACAGTAAGCGCCCAGTAAATATGAATGAATGAACGGGAAGGCCCGGCCCCCCGTGGGAGAATTGGGTGCCGAGTTGGCACCGGCTCTTTCCGCCCACGACCCAGCGAGCTCGGGGAGGGCCTGGCACTGCCCTCTGCCCTTTCCTGAGATGCGGAAACTCCTCCCCTTCTCCCTCCCGCCCTCGCCCGGCCGGCTCTCCCTCCAGGAATTCCTCACCCCCGCCCTGGGAGCGGAAGGCCGTGTCCGGGAGCGTACCTGGCACGGACCTGGGGGCTGGAATCGAGAGCCGGGGTGGGGCAGCCGTGCCCGGAAGGGCTGCTTGCCAGCCGGAGGATCCGCCCGCTTGCGGGCACGGTCGGCCTGCTCTCGTTGCCCGGACGGCTTTCCAACCTCGGGCTGCCACTGCTTCTGGCAGGGAGGGAGGAGCGGGCACCCACCTACCCGCGGGGTAGCGGGGACTGTAGTAGAGTCCCTCCCTCCCGGGCACCTCACCCCCTCTCCTCTGCCACCAACAGACGCCCTCCTGGCGGACCTGGAGTCTACCACCTTGCACATCTCCAAGCGGCCCGTGTTCTTGACCGACGAGACGCCCTATTCGTACCCGACGGGCAACCACACGTACCAGGAGATCGCCGTGGCCCCGCCGGTGCCCCCGCCGCCCTCCAGCGAGGCCCTCAACGGCACCGTCCTGGACCCCCTGGACCAGTGGCAGTCCGGCTCGTCCAGATTCCTTCACCAGCAGGTAAGGGTCCCGGGTGCGAGACGAGCCAGGACGGGGAGGTGGGCGAAGGGGCTGAACCACCCCGGGCCCGCACCCAGGGGAGGAGGCGGGAAAGAGCGGAACTGGGTCTTCTAGACTGTGAGCCCGCTGTCGGGGAGGGACCGTCTCTCTATGTTGCCAACTTGGACTTCCCAAGCGCTTAGTCCAGTGCTCTGCACACAGGAAGCGCTCAATAAATACCATTGAATGAATGAATGGGCCCCCTGAGGCTGCAGCGTGGCTCAGTGGAAAGAGCCCGGGCTTCGGAGTCCGAGGTCACGGGTTCCAATCCCGGCTCTGCCTACTGTCAGCTGGGTGACTTTGGGCAAGTCACTTCACTTCTCTGGGCCTCAGTTCCCTCGTCTGGAAAATGGGGATTAAGACTGTGAGCCCCCCCCCGTGGGACAACCTGATCACCTTGGAACCTCCCCAGCGCTTGGAACAGTGCTTAGCACCTAGTAAGCGCTTAACAGATACCATCATCATGTGCGTGGCGCATAGTAAGCTGTGATTTTGGGCAAGTCACTTCACTTCCCTGGGCCTCAGGTGACCTCATCTGGAAAATGGGGATTAAGACTGTGAGCCCCCCGTGGGACAACCTGATCACCTTGTAACCTCCCCAGCGCTTTGAACAGTGCTTTGCACGTAGTAAGCGCTTAACAAATACCATCATCATGTGCGTGGAACATAGTAAGCGCTTAATAAATGCCATCATTATTATCATTATAATAATGATGATGGTATTTGTTAAGCGCTTACTGTGTGCCAAACACTGTTCTAAGTGCTGGGGTAGTTCATTCATTCATTCATTCAATCGTAGTTATTGAGCACTTACTGTGTGCAGAGCACTGTACTAAGCGCTTGGGAAGTACAAGTTGGCAACATATAGAGACGGTCCCTACCCAACAGCGGGCTCACAGTCTAGTTACAAGGAATCAGGAGAGACACAGCCCCCGTCCCACCTGGGAATCCCAGTCATTCATTCATTCAATCGTATTTATTGAGCGCTTGCTGTGTGCAGAGCACTGGACTAAGTGCTTGGGAAGTCCAAGTTGGCAACATCTAGAGATGGTCCCTACCCAACAGTGGGCTCACAGTCTAGAGGACCTCATCCCAATTTTACAGATGAGGTCACTGAGGCGCGGAGAATCAATCAATCAATCGTATTTATTGAGCGCTTACTCTGTGCAGAGCACTGGACTAAGCACTTGGGAAGTCCAAGTTGGCAGCATATAGAGACGGTCCCTACCCAACAGTGGGCTCACAGTCTAGAAGACTTCATCCCCATTTTACAGATGAGGTCACTGAGGTGCGGAGAATCAATCAATCAATCGTATTTATTGAGCGCTTACTCTGTGCAGAGCACTGGACTAAGCGCTTGGGAAGTCCAAGTTGGCAACATATAGAGACGGTCCCTACCCAACAGTGGGCTCACAGTCTAGAAGACTTCATCCCTATTTTACAGATGAGGTCACTGAGGCGCGGAGAATCAATCAATCAGTCGTATTGAGCGCTTACTGTGTGCAGAGCACTGTGCTAAGCGCTTGGGAAGCCCAAGTTGGCAACATGTAGAGACGGAACTAATCCTAAAATTCATCCCTGTGGGGGGCAGTCCCATTATTTCCCAATAATTTCCCAAGCGCTTAGTACAGTGCTCTGCACATAGTAAGCGCTCAATAAATACGATTGATGATGATGATTATTTACACTTCAAACCCAAAGGGGTCATGTATCCCCGCCCTTTGTGGAGCATTGTCAAGGACCTTTCATAAATCTATATCTACTATGTCTATTGGTTCCCCTCTATTCCCAGGCGTGATCCCATCATAGTATTCCCGTAGATGAATGAGACCCGATTTCCCCTCACAGTCTAGAAGACCTCATCCCCATTTTACAGATGAGGTCACTGAGGCGCGGAGAAGCGAAGTGACTCGCCCAGGGCCCCGCAGCAGACAGGTGGCCGAGCCCGGATTAGAGGCTTCCCTCTGCCAACCTGGCGGTGGGTCTTGGGGAGGCGGAGGCGGCGGGAGGGGCGGTGAGTCAGGTGTTAATCACCCGCCTGGAAAGCCCCCGATGGGCCCGGAGAGCACGTGCTGTCTGTGGAGGCGGGAGACGGGGCCGGCCCCCCGAAACCGGCCCGGGGCCCGCTGAGCGGATCCCATCTCCGCTTCCGCAGCCTCGGTCCCCGTCCCCCGTGTACAGCTTCAGTGCCAAAACCTCCAGTGCCTCCGGCCCCCCGGACGCCTTCGACTCCTTCGGCTCCCCCTGCTCCCAAGCCGGCGAGGAGGAGCACGTTTACAGGTACGGTGGGGGGGACCGCTTGGCCCCCGGGCATCTTCTCCGGACCTCTCTTTCCTCTCCCCCTCTCCACCCCCCCGCCTTACCTCCTCCCCTTCCCCACAGCACCTGGATATATGTGTATATATATACATATATGTATATGTATATATATACATATATATACACACACATGTATATATATACATATATATATATATGAGACGGGACCGTCTCTATATGTTGACAACTTGGACTTCCCAAGCGCTTAGTCCCATTTTCTCCGGCCCCCTCCTTCCTCTCCCCCTCTCCACTCCCCCCCGACTTACCTCCTCCCCATCCCCACAGCACCTGGATATATGTATATATGTTTGTGCAGATTTATTACTCATTTATTCATTTATTTTACTTGTACACATCTATTCTATTTATTTGGTTTTGTTTTGTTCTCTGTCACCCCACTGTTGGGTAGGGACCGTCTCTATATGTTGACAACTTGGACTTCCCAAGCACTTAGTCCCATTTTCTCCGGCCCCCTCCTTCCTCTCCCCCTCTCCACCCCCCCGCCTTACCTCCTCCCCTTCCCCACAGCACCTGGATATATGTATATATGTTTGTACAGATTTATTACTCTATTGATTGATTTTACTTGTACACATCTATTCTATTTATTTGGTTTTGTTTTGTTCTCTGTCAGCCCACTGTTGGGTTGGGACTGTCTCTATACGTTGACAACTTGGACTTCCCAAGCGCTTAGTCCCATCTTCTCCAGCCCCCTCCTTCCTCTCCCCCTTTCCACCCCCTCCCCCCCCGCCTTACCTCCTCCCCTTCCCCACAGCACCTGGTTATATGTATATATGTTTGTACGGATTTATTACTCTATTTATTGATTGATTTTACTTGTACACATCTGTTCTATTTGCTTTTGTTTTGTTCTCTGTGAGCCCACTGTTGGGTAGGGACCGTCTCTATATGTTGACAACCTGGACTTCCCAAGCGCTTAGTCCCATCTTCTCCGGCCCCCTCCTTCCTCTCCCCCTCTCCACCCCCCCGCCTTGCCTCCTTCCCTTCCCCACAGCACCTGTATATATGTTTGTACAGATTTATTACTCGATTGATTTTACTTGTACACATCTATTCTATTTATTTGATTTTGTTTTGTTCTCTGTGAGCCCACTGTTGCGTAGGGACCATCTCTATATGTTGACAACTTGGACTTCCCAAGCGCTTAGTCCCATCTTCTCCGGCCCCCTCCTTCCTCTCCCCCTCTCCACCCCCCCACCTTACCTCCTTCCCTTCCCCACAGCACCTGTATATATGTATATGTGTTTGTACGGGTTTATTACTCTGTTTATTGATTTTACTTGTACGCATCTATTCTATTTATTTGATTTTCTTAATATGTTTGGTTTTGTTCTGTCAGCCCACTGTTGGGTAGGGACCGTCTCTATATGTTGACAACCTGGACTTCCCAAGCGCTTAGTCCCATCTTTTCCGGCCCCCTCCTTCCTCTCCCCCTCTCCACCCCCCCCGCCTTGCCTCCTTCCCTTCCCCACAGCACCTGTATATATGTTTGTACAGATTTATTACTCGATTGATTTTACTTGTACACATCTATTCTATTTATTTGATTTTGTTTTGTTCTCTGTGAGCCCACTGTTGCGTAGGGACCATCTCTATATGTTGACAACTTGGACTTCCCAAGCGCTTAGTCCCATCTTCTCCGGCCCCCTCCTTCCTCTCCCCCTCTCCACCCCCCCACCTTACCTCCTTCCCTTCCCCACAGCACCTGTATATATGTATATGTGTTTGTACGGGTTTATTACTCTGTTTATTGATTTTACTTGTACGCATCTATTCTATTTATTTGATTTTGTTAATATGTTTGGTTTTGTTCTGTCAGCCCACTGTTGGGTAGGGACTGTCTCTATATGTTGACAACTTGGACTTCCCAAGCTCTTAGTCCCATCTTCTCCGGCCCCCTCCTTCCTCTCCCCCTCTCCACCCTCTGCCTTACCTCCTTCCCTTCCCCACAGCACCTGTATATATGTATATATGTTTGTACGGATTTATTACTCTCTTTATTGATTGATTTTACTTGTACGCATCTATTCTATTTATTTGATTTTGTTAATATGTTTTGTTTCGTTCTCTGTCAGCCCACTGTTGGGGAGGGACCGTCTTTCTATGTTGCCAACTTGTACTTCCCAAGCGCTTAGTCCAGTGCTCTGCACACAGTAAGCGCTCAAGAAATACGATTGATTGATTGATTGATTGATTGATTGATTGATTCTCGGGCCCCCGGCCCAGCCCTGGAAGGTGAAGAGCCGAACTTCCTGTGAAGGCCCGGCTTCTTCCCCACCTGCAGGGCTGAACTTTCATTCATTCAATCGTATTTCCTGAGCGCTTACTGCGTGCAAAGCACTGTACTAAGCGCTTGGGAGAGCCGAACTTCCTGTGAAGGCCCGGCTTCTTCCCCACCTGCAGGACCGAACTTTCATTCATTCAATCGTATTTCCTGAGCGCTTACTGCGTGCAGAGCACTGTACTAAGCGCTTGGGAGAGCCGAACTTCCCGTGAAGGCCCGGCTTCTTCCCCACCTGCAGGGCTGAACTTTCATTCATTCAATCGTATTTCTTGAGCGCTTACTGCGTGCAGAGCACTGTACTAAGCGCTTGGGAAGCACAGTGAGAGAAGAGTCAAGGATAACACCGAGGTTACGGGCTTGTGAGACAGAAAGGATCGTGGTGTCGTATGCAGTGGTGAGGGGGAGGACGGAGTTTGGGTGGGAAGATAAGGAGCTCTGTCTTGGACGCGGTAAGCTGGAGATGGTGGCGGACATCCTTGTAGAGATGTCTTGAGGGCAAGAGAAAATGCGAGACCGCAGAGAGGGAGCTATCAAATGACCTGCTGGCCTTCTTGATTTGGTTTTTCACATTTTGAGAAGGGTTTTTCAATCAATCAATCAATCAATCGTATTTATTGAGCACTTACTGTGTGCAGAGCACTGTACTAAACGCTTGGGAAGTCCAAGTTGGCAACATATAGAGACAGTCCCTACCCAACAGTGGGCTCACAGTCTAGAAGGGGGGAGACAGAGAACAAAACCAAACATACTAACAAAATAAAATAAATAGAATAGATATGTACAAGTAAAATAAATAAATAGAGTAATAAATATGTACATACATATATACAGGTGTTGTGGGGAAGGGAAAACCTGATACCAGGTTTTCCTGGTATCAGCTGCCCGGAACATTTTGAATGAAGACAAAGGCTAAAATAATAATATGATAGTATTTTGAAGTGATTATCATCAATCATCATCATCAATCGTATTTATTGAGCACTTACTATGTGCAGAGCACTGTACTAAGCGCTTGGGAAGTACAAATTGGCAACATATAGAGACAGTCCCTACCCAACAGTGGGCTCACAGTATAAAAGGGGGGAGACAGAGAACAAAACCAAACATACTAACAAAATAAAATAAATAGGATAGATATGTACAAGTAAAATAAATAAATAAATAAATAGAGTAATAAATATGTACAAACATATATACATATATACAGGTGCTGTGGGGAAGGGAAGGAGGTAAGATGGAGGGGATGGAGAGGGGGACGACGGGGAGAGGAAGGAAGGGGCTCAGTCTGGGAAGGCCTCCTGGAGGAGGTGAGCTCTCAGTAGGGCCTTGAAGGGAGGAAGAGAGCTAGCTTGGCGGATGGGCAGAGGGATTGGAGGAGTCCAGGCCCGGGGGAGGACGTGAGCCGGGGGTCGATGGCGGGACGGGCGAGAATGAGGTACGGTGAGGAGATGAGCGGAGGGTGCGGGCTGGGCTGGAGAAGGAGAGAAGGGAGGTGAGGTAGGAGGGGGCGAGGGGATGGATGGACAGCCTGGAAGCCCAGGGTGAGGAGTTTCTGCCTGATGCGCAGATTGATTGGTAGCCACTGGAGATTTTTGAGGAGGGGAGTAATATGCCCAGAGGGCTTCTGGACAAAGATAATCCGGGCAGCAGCATGAAGTATGGTTTGAAGTGGAGAGAGACATGAGGATGGGAGATCAGAGAGAAGGCTGATGCAGTAGTCCAGACGGGATAGGATGAGAGCTTGAATGAGCAGGGTAGCGGTATGGATGGAGAGGAAAGGGCAGATCTTGGCAATGTTGCGGAGCTGAGACCGGCAGGTTTTGGTGACGGCTTGGACGTGAGGGGTGAATGAGAGAGATTACTCTGCGCCTAGCCATTTCCTTCATCTTCCCCCTCTCCAGCCAGCTGGAGACGGGGAGACAAGAGAGTTAATCGGCGTGGGCCGGGTCCCGTCTCCTGATCTGCCCCGTGGCCGGCCACCCTTCCGACCTCTCCCTGGGATGGCGTGACTTTTTTCCCCCTCCTCGCGCCGCCCACCTTTCCCAGGGAGCGGGGAGGAGGCCGTGTCCGGGGGAGCGTCCCATCCGTTCACTCCCTCCCCGCGCCCCCAGCTTTCCCAACAAGCAGAAGTCGGCGGAGCCGTCCCCCACCATGATGAGTTCTTCGCTGGGCAGCAATCTGTCGGAACTGGACCGGCTGCTCCTGGAGCTAAACGCTGTGCAGCACAACACCCCCGGTGGCTTCCTGGCAGGTAGGGGTCCTTTTCCTTCCTTCATTCGTTCAGTCGTATTTATTGAGCGCTTACTGTGTGCAGAGCACTGTACTAAGCGCTTGGGAAGTACAAGTTTGCAACATAACTGGCCCGGTGCTTAGGGAGGCGGCTGCCCGTCTGCCTGCCTGCCTGCCTGCCTGAGGGGAAATCTCTCCCAACTCCTCTTAACTGTCGTCCTCATCTTTTATATTTTTGTTCACCCCTCCTTATAATTGTGGTATCTGTTAAGTGCTTACTATGTGCCGGGCACTGTACTAAGCGCTGAGATAGATACAAGCTAACAATAATAATAATGATGGCATTTATTAAGCGCTTACTATGTGCCGGGCACTTTACTAAGTGCTGAGATAGATACAAGCTAATAATAATGATGGCACTTATTAAGCGCTTACTATGTGCCAGGCACTGTACTAAGCGCTGAGATAGATACAAGCTAATAATAATGATGGCATTTATTAAGCGCTTACTATGTGCAGAGCACTGTTCTAAGCGCTGGGGAGGTTACAGGGTGATCAGGTTGTCCCTCGTGGTGCTCCCCATTTTCCAGGTGAGGTCCCGGAGGCCCAGAGAAGTCAAGTGACTTACCCAAAGTCACCCAGCTGACAAGCGGCGGAGCCGGGATTTGAACCCACGCCCTCTGACTCCAAAGCCCGGGCTCTTTCCACTGAGCCGCGCTGCTTCTCTCTCTCTCCGCTCTCAGCTTGCTTCCCAAGCTAATCAGGCCGGACACAGTCCCTGACCCACGTCGGGCTCCCGTTCTTAATCCCCATTTTACAGACGAGGGAACCGAGGCACAGAGAGTGCTAATGACTTTCCCCACGCCCCTCAGCAGACAAGTGGCGGAGCAGGGATTAGAGCCCACGACTTCTGATTCCCAGTCCCCTGCTCTAGCCGCTCATCCACCTGAGCCCACTGTTGGGTAGGGACTGTCTCTATATGTTGCCAATTTGTACTTCCCAAGCGCTTAGTACAGTGCTCTGTACATAGTAAGCGCTCAATAAATACGATTGATGATGATGATGTGTCTTCCGCTAACCCTCCGACCCCCTCCAGCTCGCCCTCGTTCTTTGATTGGGAGCCCCTTGGGGGCCGGGAATTGGGTCTGGGCCGCCATACCCTTCATCATCAATCGTATTTATTGAGCGCTTACTATGTGCAGAGCACTGTACTAAGCGCTTACCATTCCTTCTCCTCTTCCCTTCCTCGTCCGCCCCAGCCCGCCCCGGGGGAGGGTCGCGCCGACTCACGTTTCTCCTTCTTTTTTCCCCTCCAAGATGACGCCAGCCAAAGCCCCCCGCTGCCCGGGGCCCCGGGCTCTCACTACGGGATCCCCGAGAACAGCAGCCCCCCGGGCGGCAAGGCCACCCCCCCGACGAAAGAGAAGCCCAAGCGCAACAACGGGAACCGGGGGCCGGAGGAGGCCCGGCCCAGCGTGGAGACCCTCCTGGACGAGCTGGAGAGCTCAGTGCCCAGCCCCGTGTGAGTGCCGGCGGGCGACCCTCCACCCGGGGCGGGGGGCGGACGGGGCGGGGAACGCGTCCGACGCCCCCGTCTCCCCCGCAGTCCGGCCATCACCGTGAACCAGGGGGAGGTGGTCCCCTCCAGCCAGCAGCAGACCCGCATATCCGCCTCCTCCGCCACCCGCGAGCTGGACGAGCTGATGGCGTCGCTCTCCGACTTCAAGGTGCTCTGCTTGCCCCCCTCCCACCCACCCTCCCCGGCGGCGGGGGAGACGCCCCCCCCTCCGCTTGTCCTCCACCGTCGCTCGCGTTGGGGGCTCGGGCCGCAGTCCGCCCCCGGGTGCGGGGCGTAGCGAGGGCGCGGGGGTCTCAGAGAGGGCGCGGGGGCTTCGTGTTATGCACACGCAGGGCGGGCAGAGAGAGGATTGGGCAGCGCGGGCATTCCTGGCCCCCGAGGCCTGCCAGTACGCAGGGCAGAGGCGGATTGAGCTGGGAGTCGGGGGCAGACAGAGGGCCTTGTGTTGCGGCTGTTCTCCGGGCGGGACGAAGGGCTTGGGGTTCGCTTAGACCCGGGGAGCCCCAGATCTCGTTGGTTCGGTGCCCCCCAAGACCCCCAGCCACGCAGGACTCCACCCGTCTCCGGCCCGTGGGGTAAGTGAGCGGGCCCCCCCATCCGGGCCAGCCTCCCTTCCTGCCTCCCGAAGAATTCCTCGTTCTCCCCCGTCCAGAAGCCACTGGCTTTGTGCCTCGGCTTCTCCCTCCACCGGTTTTCCAGCCCTCTGACCTCCGGGGCCGTGGGAGCACACGCAAGTAGGAGGGGTGGTACGGAAAGCGGCCCGGCCTAGTGAAAAGAGCGGGAGGCCCTGCTCTCACTTACCTGCTCCGCGACCTTGGGCAGATCACTTCCTTTCTTTGTGCCTCAGTTTTCTCTTCTGCAAAATCATCGTCATCAATCGTATTTATTGAGCGCTTGCTATGTGCAGAGCACTGTACTAAGCGCTTGGGAAGTACAGATTGGCAACATCTAGAGACAGTCCCTACCCAGCAGTGGGCTCACAGTCTAAAAGGGGGAGACAGAGAACAAAACCAAACATACTAACAAAATAAATAAATAAATAAATAAATAAATAGAGTAATAAATATGTACAAACATATATACATATATAAATGAGAATTCAGCATTCATTCAGTCGTATTTATTGAGCTCTTACTGTGTGCAGAGCACTGTACTAAGCGCTTGGGAAGTACAGATTGGCAACATCTAGAGACAGTCCCTACCCAACAGTGGGCTCACAGGCTAAAAGGGGGAGACAGAGAACAAAACCAAACATACTAACAAAATAAAATAAATAGAATAGATATGTACAAGCAAAATAAATAAATAGAGTAATAAATATGTACAAACATATACATATATAAATGAGAATTCAGCATTCATTCAGTCGTATTTATTGAGCTCTTACTGTGTGCAGAGCACTGTACTAAGCGCTGGGGAAGTACAAGTTGGCAGCATATAGAGATGGTCATTCATTCACTCATTCAATCATATTTATTGAGCGCTAACTGTGTGCAGAGCACTGGACTAAGCGCTTGGGAAGTACAAGTTGGCAGCATATAGAGACGGTCATTCATTCACTCAATCAGATTTATTGAGCGCTTACTGTGTGCTGAGCACTGTACTAAGCACTTGGGAAGTACGAGTTGGCAGCATATAGCGACAGTCATTCATTCATTCATTCAGTCATATTTATTGAGCGCTTACTGTGTGCAGAGCACTGGACTAAGCGCTTGGGAAGTACAAGTTGGCAACATATAGAGATGGTCCCTACCCAACAGTGGGCTCACAGTCTAAGAGGGGGAGACAGAGAACAAAACAAAACTAAATAAAAACACTCCCTCCTGTGTAGACTTTGAGTCCCAGGTAGGATCCGATAGTCTTAGGCCAACCTCAGCGTTTAGTACAGTGCCTAATGGATAGGGAGTGGGCCTCAGAGTCAGGAGGAACTGGGTTCTAATCCCTGCTCCGCCACTTGTCTGGTGGGTGACCTTGGGGAAGTAGTTCGCTGCTTTGGTCCTCAGTTACCTCATCTGTAAAATGGGGGATTAAGATTCTGATTCCTATGTGGGGCATTCATTCATTCATTCAGTTGTATTTATTGAGCGCTTACTGTGTGCAGAGCACTGTACCAAGCGCTTGGGAGGTGCAAGTTGGCAACATATAGAGATGGTCCCTACCCAACAGCGGACTCAGAGACTGTGTCCACCCCAATTTGCTTGTTTCCACCTCAGTGCTTAGTACAGAGCCCGGCACGTAGTAAGCCTTAACAAATACCGCAATTGTTATTATTATTACAGTGCGTGGCACGTAATAAGCACTTAAAAAGTACCAAAATTATTACTAGTAGTAGTAGTACATAAGATAGGACATTCAGGAGAAAATATGTCCACAAAGTCGCTATAAATGGGTAACGACTTGATGGCATTTGATAATAAAAACAGTGGTAGCAGTGGTGAATAAGAAGAGCATTCATTCATTCATTCATTCGTATTTATTGAGTGCTTACTGTGTGCAGAGCACTGTACTAAGCGCTTGGGAAGTAGAAGTTGGCAACATATAGAGACGGTCCCAGCTTCCCAACAGCGGGCTCACAGTCTAGAAGGGGGAGGCAGGCAACAAAACAAAACAAAAGCACTTCTTCCTGTGTAGACTTTGAATCCCAGGTGGGATCCGATAGTCTTAGGCCAACCTCAGCGTTTAGTACAGTGCCTAATGGATAGAGTGTGGACCTCGGAGTCAGGAGGAACTGGATTCTAATCCCTGCTCCGCCACTTGTCTGGTGGGTGACCTTGGGGAAGTAGTTCGCTTCTTTGGTCCTCAGTTACCTCATCTGTAAAATGGGGATTAAGATTCTGATTCCTATGTGGGGCATTCATTCATTCATTCAATCGTATTTATTGAGCTCTTACTGTGTGCAGAGTGCTGTAGTAAGTGCTTGGGAAGTACAAGTTGGCAACATATAGAGATGGTCCCTACCCAACAGCGGGCTCAGGGACCCCAATTTGCTTGTTTCCACTTCAGTGCTTAGTAAAGAGCCTGGCACATAGTAAACCTTAACAAATACTGCAAATGTTATTATT
The DNA here is from genome assembly GCF_015852505.1 of Tachyglossus aculeatus. Lineage (NCBI taxonomy): Eukaryota > Metazoa > Chordata > Mammalia > Monotremata > Tachyglossidae > Tachyglossus > Tachyglossus aculeatus. The sequence goes on from NC_052086.1 coordinate 38,573,747, forward strand.
ATTACAGTGTGTGGCACGTAATACGCACTTAAAAAGTACCAAAATTATTACTAGTAGTAGTAGTACATAAGATAGGACATTCAGGAGAAAATATGTCCACAAAGTCGCTATAAATGGGTAACGACTTGATGGCATTTGATAATAAAAATAGTGGTAGTAGTGGTGAATAAGAAGAGCATTCATTCATTCATTCAATCGTATTTATTGAGCACTTACTGTGTGCAGAGCACTGTACTAAGCGCTTGGGAAGTACAAGTTGGCAACATACAGAGACGGTCCCTACCCAACAGCGGACTCACATTCATGAGTGTCACATTTATGAGAAGCAGCATCGCTCAGTGAAAAGAGCCCGGGCTTTGGAGTCAGAGGTCATGGGTTTGAATCCTGACTCCACCACAAGACGGCTGTGTGGCCATGGGCAAGTCTCTTAACTTCTCTGAGCCTCAGTTACCTCATCTGTATAATGGGGATTGATTGTGAGCCCCACGTGGGGCAACTTGATCACCTTGTATCCCCCCCAGCGCTGGGAACTGTGCTCTGCACGTAGTAAGCGCTTAACAAATGCCATCATTATTATTATTATTATTATTATTATTATTATTATTATTATTATGAGTGCTCTTGATCACCTTGTATACCCCCAAGCGCTTGGAACAGTTCTCTGCACATAGTAAGCGCTTAACAAATGCCATCATTATTATTATTATTATTATTATTAGTGATCTGTAGGTATATGGCATTGTATTAAACCCTGGGAAAGAGTGCAAGGTCTCTGACCCTCAGTGCGGGGCTCACAATTTAAAAATAAAAACGGGGAGAGGGGATTCATTCATTCATTCATTCAATCGTATTTATTGAGTGCTTACTGTGTGCAGAGCACTGGACTAAGCGCTTGGGAAGTCCAAGTTGGCAACATATAGAGACGGTCGCTACCCAACAGCAGGCTCACATTCATGAGTTGTATGTGGCATTGTACTAAACCCTGGGAAAGAGTGCAAGGTCTCTGACCCTCAGTGCGGGGCTCACAATTTAAAAATAAAAACGGGGAGAGGGGATTCATTCATTCATTCATTCAATCGTAGTTATTGAGCGCTTACTGTGTGCAGAGCACTGGACTAAGCGCTTGGGAAGTCCAAGTTGGCAACATATAGAGACGGTCCCTACCCAACAGCGGGCTCACAGTCTAGAAGATTGGTGACAAACATAAGGAGAGTCTCATCCTATCCCGTCTGGACTACTGCACTAGCCTTCTCTCTGATCTCCCATCCTCGTGTCTCTCTCCACTTCAATCCATACTTCATGCTGCTGCCCGGATTATCTTTGTCCAGAAACGCTCTGGACATATTACTCCCCTCCTCAAAAACCTCCAATGGCTACCGATCAATCTGCGCATCAGGCAGAAACTCCTCACCCTGGGCTTCAAGGCTGTCCATCACCTGGCCCCCTCCTACCTCCCCTCCCTTCTCTCCTTCTCCAGCCCAGCCCGCACCCTCCGCTCCTCCACCACTAATCTCCTCACTGTACCTCGCTCTCGCCTGTCCCGCCATCGACCCCCGGCCCACGTCATCCCCCGGGCCTGGAATGCCCCCAATCCCTCTGCCCATCCGCCAAGCTAGCTCTCTTCCTCCCTTCAAGGCCCTGCTGAGAGCTCACCTCCTCCAGGAGGCCTTCCCAGACTGAGCCCCTTCTTTCCTCTCCCCCTCGTCCCCCTCTCCATCCCCCCGTCTTACCTCCTTCCCTTCCCCACAGCACCTGTATATATGTATATATGGTTGTACATATTTATTACTCTATTTATTTATTTATTTATTTATTTATTTATTTTACTTGTACATTTCTATCCTACTTATTTTATTTTGTTGGTATGTTTGGTTCTGTTCTCTGTCTCCCCCTTTTAGACTGTGAGCCCACTGTTGGGTAGGGACTGTCTCTATGTGATGCCAATTTGTACTTCCCAAGCGCTTAGTACAGTGCTCTGCACATAGTAAGCGCTCAATAAATACGATTGATTGATTGATTGATTGATTGAGAGGCTCCTGGTCACCTCCCTTCCTCCAGCACCGCAGTGGCTCATTCTGGGGGCATAACTGCACCTTGTCTGGAAACCTCACCAGCTCTAGGGGTGGTGGGATCTTTCTTTAAAGGGCTGAATAATAATAATAATAATGGCATTTATTAAGCACTTACTATGTGCAAAGCACTGTTCTAAGCGCTGGGGGGATACAAGGTAATCCGAATGTCCCACGTGGGGCTCACAGTCTTCATCCCCATTTTACAGATGAGGGAACTGAGGCACAGAGAAGTTAATTCTCCAAGGTCTGGGCCGGGGAGCAGGGAGCCGCGGGCTTCTCCGGAGTTGCTGACTTGCTTCCTTCCTGGAGCTTCCCGGCCGACCCCGAGGGATTTTGGGAATGGAGGAAGAGGCCGTGGAAGAGGAGGTGGGCTGGCTGGCTCTGTCTCCTGGGCCTGGGGCACCGAAGGGGTTCGACCACCCGACGGTTCCATCAGACTTATCTCTCCCCCTTCTCATCAATCGTATTTATTGAGCGCTTACTGTGTGCAGAGCACTGTACTAAGCGCTTGGGAAGTCCAAGTTGGCAACATCTAGAGACAGTCCCTACCCAACAGTGGGCTCACAGTCTAAAAGGGGGAGACAGAGAACAAAACCAAACATACTAACAAAATAAAATAAATAGAATAGGTATGTACAAGCAAAATAAACAAATAAATAGAGTAATAAATATGTACAAAGATATATACAGGTGCTGTGGGGAAGGGAAGGAGGTAAGATGGGGGGGATGGAGAGGAGGACGAGGGGGAGAGGAAGGAAGGGGCTCAGTCTGGGAAGGCCTCCTGGAGGAGGTGAGCTCTCAGCAGGGCCTTGAAGGGAGGAAGAGAGCGAGCTTGGTGGATGGGCAGAGGGATTGGGGGCATTCCAGGCCCGGGGGATGACGTGGGCCGGGGGTCGATGGCGGGACAGGCGAGAACGAGGCCTGGTGAGGAGATTAGCGGCGGAGGAGCGGAGGGTGCGGGCTGGGCTGGACAAGGAGAGAAGGGAGGTGAGGGAGGAGGGGGCCAGGGGATGGAGCCTTCTAGACTGTGAGCCCACTGTTGGGTAGGGACCGTCTCTATATGTTGCCAACTTGTACTTCCCAAGCGCTTAGTCCAGTGCTCTGCACACAGTAAGCACTCAATAAGATTGATTGATTGATGAGGGTTGCGGCTCTGGGGAGTGGGGCGGGGGTGGGCGTTGATAACTCCGGGGCCTCCAGGAGTGACAGTTGTGCTGGATTGTCATGGTCGCCTGCCACCCGCTCGGATCCAGAGCCGTCAATCAGTCAATCGTAGTTCTTGAGCCATTACCGTGTGCGGAGCACTGTATGGAGCACTTGGGAGAGGACAGCCCGGCGATCCAGCGGCCGAAATTCCCTTCTGGAGGACTGGAGGGTCAGGTCAGCTGCTCCGCATTTAGGGTCCCCGGCCCAGCCCCCGGGGGTTTCCGCACGACTCTCGGTGCCAGCCCTGTCAATCAATCAATCAATCGTATTTATTGAACGCTTACTGTGTGCAGAGCGCTGTACTAAGCGCTTGGGAAGTACAAGTTGGCAACATATAGAGACAGTCCCTACCCAACAGTGGGCTCACCGTCTGTCCCGAGCCTGGGTCGACTCCAGCTGTCTCAGGCACCCTCAATCAATCGAACGATCAGCCGATCGATAGAAGATGTTTATTGAGCGCTTTCTTTGGGCAGAACGCCTTCACCAAATGACCTGGGTGGAGCCTGGGGGGATGGAGGCTTTGGTCCTGGCTGGGAGAGAACAGCATCATCGGGTTGAACGGGGCATCCAGGGTGGACAGACTGTGAGCCCACTGTTGGGTAGGGACTGTCTCTATATGTTGCCAATTTGTACTTCCCAAGCGCTTAGTACGGTGCTCTGCACATAGTAAGCGCTCAATAAATACGATTGATGACAGCTACCCTCGGTTGGTGAGGGCGGCAGGGGCCAGCGGTTTTCCGATTCCCTCTAGGGGTTTTCATTCATTCATTCATTCATTCATCCATTGATTCATCCATTGATTCATTCATTCTATCGTATTTATTAAGCGTTTACTGTGTGCAGAGCACTGTACTAAGCACTTGGGAAGGACAATTCAGCCACAAAGAGAGACCCTCCCTGCCCACAACGGGCTCACAGTCTAGAAGGGGGGAGACAGACAGCAAATCATCATCAATCGTATTTATTGAGCGCTTACTATGTGCAGAGCACTGTACTAGGCGCTTGGGAAGTACAAATTGGCAACATATAGAGACAGTCCCTACCCAACAGTGGGCTCACAGTCTAAAAGGGGGAGACAGAGAACAAAACCAAACATACTAACAAAATAAAATAAATAGAATAGATATGTACAAGTAAAATAAATAAATAGAGTAATAAATATATGAATAGAGTAATAAATATATACTCTCAGCCTCCTCCATGTAACAGGCATCATTCATTCATTCTGTCGTATTTATTGAGCGCTTACTGTGTGTAGAGCACTGGACTAAGCGCTTGGGAAGGACAATTCAGCAACAAAGAGAGACCCTCCCTGCCCACAATGGGCTCACAGTCTAGAAGGGGGGAGACAGACAGCAAATATGTAACAGGCATCATTCATTCATTCTATCGTATTTATTGAGCGCTTACTGTGTGCAGAGCACTGGACTAAGCGCTTGGGAAGGACAGTTCATCAACAAAGAGAGACCCTCCCTGCCCACAGCGGGCTCACAGTCTAGAACGGGGGAGATAGCAAATCATGTAACAGGCATCATTCATTCATTCTATCGTATTTATTGAGTGCTTACTGTGTGCAGAGCACTGGACTAAGCGCTTGGGAAGGACAATTCAGCAACAAAGAGAGACCCTCCCTGCCCACAGCGGGCTCACAGTCTAGAAGGGGGGAGACAGACAGCAAAGCTGGCATTAGCAAAGCAGCATGGCTCAGTGGAAAGAGCCCGGGCTTTGGAGTCAGAGGTCATGGGTTCCAATCCTGACTCCGCCAATCAATCAATCAATCGTATTTATTGAGCGCTTACTGTGTGCTAAGCGCTTGGGAAGTACAAGCTGGCAACATATAGAGACAGTCTCTACCCAACAGTGGGCTCACAGTCTAGAAGGGGGGGACAGAGAACAAAACCAACCATACTAACAAAATAAAATAAATAGAATAGATAGGTACAAGTAAAATAAATAAATAGAGTAATAAATCTGTACAAACATATATACATATATACAGGTACTGTGGGGAAGGGAAGGAGGTAAGATGCGGGGGATGGAGAGGGGGACGAGGGGGACAATCGTCAGCTGTGTGACCCTGGGCAAGTCACCTAACGTCCCTGGGCCTCAGTTCCCCCACCTGCAAAATGGGGATGAAGACCGCGAGCCCCACATGGGACAACCTGATCACCTTGTAACCTCCCCGAGTTTGTCTAGCTGGGAGAGTCTCTCTCTGTGCTGAGGTGCATAAGGGAGTCGGTCCTCCCTCTGTCCCTCCCTCCGTTTCTCCCGCCATCCCTCTCTTTCCATCCCCGTCCTCCCAACTTCCCTCTCTCCCAGGAGTTCAGTCTTGGAGCCTCCTTCCCCAAATGAGGCCTTCCAGTGAGCTGGGCCTGGGGAGGAGGTCAGGCCCTGCAGCCTGAGCTAGACTAGCAATCAATCAATCAGTCGTATTTATGGAGCGCTTACTGTGTGCAGAGCACTGTACCAAGCGCTTGGGAAGTACAAGTTGGCAGCCCCTTCCCCATCTCCTTGACTGCCGTCAGAGGATGGAGACGAGTCCTGAGAGAGGGGGTTCTCACGGGACCAGGGCGGGCCGCGGGGTTCAGTTGCCCAAGGCCCTCTCTGTGGTTCTCTGGCTGCCCCAGCTGGGCCTCGACTGGCTCCGGACCGGTCAGAGGGCCGTGCCGGGGCCCCCGAGGTGGATTCCGGCCCTCGGCCTTAGCGTTCCTCACCTCTTCTCTCCGCGGGGGCCTTTCTGTTTCTTCTCCTCCAGCCCGGCTCCCCCTTATCACTGAGCTCTGAGCGTCCCCCAGAGCCGCTCCGCCGCGCACCTCCTCCAGGTTCCCTCGGCGCCCGTCCTGCTCCCCTTCTCTCCTCTTCTCCGCTGCCCCCGGCCCAACCTCCCTCCTCCAGCCCCTGCCGCGGTTCACCATGTCCGTGTGTCAAGGGTCGCGGGACGAGTCCCCCGTCCAGCGGCCGGGCCTCCGGGACCCCCGCCCGCCCTCAGCCGCTCGGTTGGCCCCAGCTCGGGGCTGAGTCTGCCGCCGCCACCGCCGAAAAGCCCCCCGGAGTCTCCTTCATGGAGGACCGTCTGACTCCCTTCGGGGCAGAGGATTGGGGGAAAGACCCCACCAAAGGCGCGCTGGACGGTGCCGATGGGCTTCCCGGAGCGACACTCTCCCAACCCCTCACCCCGGCTGGGGTGAGCGGAGGGTCAAGGCTGCCCGGCCCACCAAGCGGGGGGCGCGCCGGCCCTCCCCTCCCGGACAAAGCCACAGCAGCTGCCCGGGATCGGCTGGGGACCCCCGAGCGGCAACCTCCCACCGGAGCGGCCCCCGGGCCCCGGGACCCGCCGGACCCAGCCGTGGTGGCGACGGACCATCAGGGTGTCTTTCCCAACCTCTACGGCCGGCGGCCAGACGGAGGAACGGGGTCTAGGGACAGCGCGGGCGGAGAGAGCTCTCCCGGGAGAGGGGGCACTGGCGGCCCGGGCCGAGGGGCCCGAGAGGCCGGGAGAGATGTGCTGGAGCAGCTGCCCGCCCTTGAGATGTCCGGCACGGAGAGGATTTCCACTTCTGGCCAGGCAGGCGCAGGAGTGGGGCCGGGGGAGCGCGGGGTGGCGGCTCACCCGCTGCGCATGGTGTGAGCGTGCCCGCCCTCAGCTCCTTTCGCACTAATAGCATGCGGCCGGCCCCCTGCTCCGCTGACCGCTGTGCCGCCTGGAAGGCCGGCTGGGGTGGGGCACCGGTGCTGAGAGCCCGAGGGATCCCGCCTGTGCCCGCCGAGGCAACCGGGAAGAGGCCCGGCTCGTGGCACGGACCCGGAGATGTAGCTGGCTCTGCCCGGAGCCCGGAGGGCCACTGGGCCCTAAGAGGCAGCCTCTGTGCCGTGGGGAGGCCCCTGGGGCTGTCTGTCGCTGGTCCACCTCTCTAGCCACCAGCCCCGCTTGCCCTCCAGACAAGGCCCAGACCAGTGAGTGGTGTCTCCGGCCTCAGGGAATGAGCGGCCTCCCAGCCTCTGCTTGGAATGGACTCGCCCTCCTCCCCTTTCTGCTTCTCCTCCTTCTCCCTCTCCGCGGGAGCCCCCGTGACGGGCCGCCCCCTTGTCGCTCAGATCCGCTCGGTGATCCAGAGGAGCCGGCAGACGGCCCACGCGCACCCCATGTCCCGGGAGGCTTGGCCCCGCCGCCGTCCAGGCCGCCGGCCGGGCCCGGTCATCCTGCAGCAGACCCCGTCGCAGGACCGGCTCATCTCCGAGCTGCGGGGCCGGCTGGGCCTCGGGCCCGCGGAGGAGGTGGCCGCGGACGCGGGCGGCCCGGAGGCCTGGCTGACGGAAGGCGTGGTCATCACCGTGCAGCCCCGGGGGCGGCAGGATGGGGGGCAGCTCATAGAAAAGGTAGTGGGTGGGCAGACGCGCCCGGGCCCGGCTCCGGGCTGGGAGGAAACAGCCGGGAGAGAGTGGCGGCCGGCCGGGGAGGGCCTGGGGTCAGGGAGGGCCCCGGGCCGGTGATGACCTGGCGCCAGCGAGGGGTGCTGCCCGTCTCTTAAGGCCCTGATCTTTCCGGGAAGCACGAAGGCTCAGGGGAGCCCAGCAACCTTGGGGTTGGGAGACCCCCGAGCCCAGATCTGGGCCGGGCCCAGAAAAGGTCCTTGCTCCTTGCCCCTGGAGAACTGCGGGCAGGGGAGGGTCCGGCCCTGTGGGGTTGGGGGCGAGTGTTGCGCCAGGGAGGGCTAGGAGGCCTCAGGAGCCCTGGCCAAGTGGAGGGGGACCTGGGCTTCTTTTCTCGCTTTCTCACTCCTCTCCCTCCTTTCTCCCTAGGTCGTGTTCCCTCCCGACTCTCCCATTCCCCTGAGAAGAACCATCTCTGTTCCAGTTTCTCCTCCTCTCCTTCCTCCTCCTTCTCCTCCTCTCCCTCCTCCTCCCGCTCCCCCGGCCTCCCCCCAGAGTTACAGAGAGGCCCCCGAGAGTAGCCCGGGCCGGGCCGGGCCGCCCCTCCGCCCCACCTCCCCTCCCGGGCCTTCGTCCGCTCCTCGTTCCGGACCCCCGGGCCGCCGCCGCCGCGACTCTCCCCGGGCCGAGAAGACGGGCTCCCCTCCTCCCGAGGGGCCCGCTGCCCCCCGCCCACCCCCTGCCCCGGCGGCCCCCAGCTCCGTGACTTCCGTGGGCTGCCAGACGGACGCGGATCCTCTCTTCCCCCCGATGCAGGCAGGCAGGCTTCCCGGCCCCTCAGCCCTCCTCACGGCGGCCGCCTGACTCTTTCCGTGGCTCAGGGCGGAGCGGGCGCTGCCCCCTCTCACCCACCCTGCCCGGATTAGCCCCTCACCTCAGCTTCCTTCGTAGGTGCCTCTACCTCCTCCGCCCCGCCAACCCCAGGAAGGCAGCCGGCCTCTGAGATCCACTCCCGGCAGCCCATGGGGAGGAAAGAAATGGGGACAAGAGGGAGGCGATGACTCTGTATGGGCCGGTGGGGTCCTTTTTAGTTCAAGTCCTCCTTCCCACCAGGGAAAGGGAGAGCTCCCTCTCCCCCCCACCGGTTTCCGTTCTCTATTCTAGGCCGCACCCGGATCCTCCCGGCCTTTCCTTCCCTCAAAGCCTCCATCTTCCCGCACCCCCTGCTCCTCCTCCTCCGTCCATCCCCTTCTCCTTTCCCGTCAGCCAGGAGGGACGTCATTTCTCATCGCTCCCCCCGCCCCGGCCTCCAGGGAGTTGTTGTGGGGCTCCCGCCTCGGGGAGCCGTTGGAAAGGGATCAACCGGGCCCGGGGCGGCCTCTCTGATATCAGTGTCCTTTCTCTCTGTCTGTCTGTCTGTCTGTCTGTCTGATTTATTCCATTTCCCCCATGGAAGATGCAGGAGCTAGAGCCCAGAGAAGCTGGCGGGGATGCATCCTGGCTTCCCAATGGCAGGCAGAGCTGTGAGGGCAGAGCGGAGGGAGTGGTTAGTGGCTGGAGCTGGGGGCTTCCGGGGCCGGCTCCCCCACCCAGCTCGTCGTCCCCCCGTGGGCCGCTTGCGGCTCCAAGAGCCCGGCACGGGGCCGGGGGCGGCCTTGGGGGCCGGCGAGATCTCCCCGGGGGTCGGAGGCCCGGCCTTCCCCTGCTCCGTCTCCCCACTCCTGCTGGGGGCCGCCCCGGGAGGGGACCGGGCGGACGCCCCCCGCTCCTGACCTGTTCCTCCTCTCCTCCCCCAGTTCATGGCCCAGGGGAAGGCGGGGAGCGGGTCACCCCCCGGGGGTCCCCCGAAGCCAGGGAGCCAGCTGGACAGCATGCTGGGCAGCCTGCAGTCGGACCTGAACAAGCTGGGCGTCGCCACCGTGGCCAAGGGCGTCTGCGGGGCCTGCAAGAAGCCCATCGCCGGCCAGGTGAGGTTGCTGGGCCGCCCCGAGGGCGGGCGGGGGCTCGGGGGGCTCGCCGTGCCGTCCCCCACCCTCCCCTTACCGGCTCCGTGCCCCCCTAGGTGGTGACGGCCATGGGCAAGACCTGGCACCCGGAGCATTTTGTCTGCACCCACTGCCAGGAGGAGATCGGCTCGCGGAACTTCTTCGAGCGCGACGGGCAGCCTTACTGTGAAAAAGACTATCACAACCTCTTTTCCCCGCGCTGCTACTACTGCAACGGGCCCATCCTGGATGTGAGTGTCCCGCGGCCTTCCGCCGCCTGACCCATCCCGATCCCCGCCCTGGGGTCCCCCAACCAGTGGGATTTACTGAGCGCTTTCTGCGTCCCGAGCACTGTTCTGAGGGCTTGGGATAAATGCGCACGCTTTAGTTATTTCTACCAATATCTGTCTCCCGCTCTATAATAATAATGATAGCATTTATTTAGCGCTAACTGTGGGCAAAGCACTGTTCTGAGCGCTGGGGAGGTTACAGGGTGATCAGCTTGTCCTGCGGGGGTGCTTACAGTCTTAATCCCCATTTTACAGGTGAGGTAACTGAGGCCCAGTGAAGTAACTTGCCCAGAGTCACACAGCGGGCAGTTGGCAGAGCCGGGATTTGAACCCGTGACCTCTGACTCCAAAGCCCGGGCTCTTTCCACTGAGCCACGCTGCTTCTCCATCCCCGTTTTACAGATGAGGTCACTAGACTGAGCCCACTGTTGGGTAGGGACCGTCTCTATGTGTTGCCAACTTGTCCTTCCCAAGCGCTTAGTACAGTGCTCTGCACACAGTAAGCGCTCAATACGATTGATTGATTGATTGATTGAGGCACGAAGAAGTTGACTTGCCCAAAGTCACACAGCTGACAATTGGCTGAGGCGCGATTTGAACCCATGACCTCTGACTCCAAAGCCCGGGCTCTTTCCACTGAGCCACGCTGCTTGTACCCACCCTGGTGCTTAGAACTTCGCTTGGCACATAGCGAGCGCTAAACAAACACCATCATTATTATTCATTCATTCATTCAGTCGTATTTATTGAGCGCTTACTGTGTGCAGAGCACTGGACTAAGCGCTTGGGAAGTACAAGTCGGCAACATATAGAGACGGTCCCTACCCGACAGCGGGCTCACAGTCTAGAAGGGGGAGACTAATAATAATAGAGCCCACTGTTGGGTAGGGACTGTCTCTAGATGTTGCCAACTTGTGCTTCCCAAGTGCTTAGTACAGTGCTCTGCACACAGTAAGCGCTCAATAAATACAATTGAATGAATGAATAAAATGGGGATTAAGATGGTGAGCCCCATGTGGGACAGGGACTGTGTCCAACCTGATCAGCTTGTAATAATAACAATAATAATGATGGCATTTATTAAGCACTTACTATTCATTCATTCAGTCGTATTTATTGAGCGCTTACTGTGTGCAGAGCACTGGACTAAGCGCTTGGGAAGTCCAAGTCGGCAACATATAGAGACGGTCCCTATCCAACAACGGGCTGACAGTCTAGAAGGGGGAGACAAACAAAACAAAACACGTGGACAGGTGTCAAGTCACCAGAATAAATAAAAATAAAGCTAGATACACGTCATTAACAAAGTAAATAGAATAGTAAATATGTCCAAGTAAAATAAATAGAGTAATTAATCTGTACAAACGTATATACAGGTGCTGTGGGGAGGGGAAGGAGGTAGGGCAGCGGGGTGAGGAGGAGGAGAGGAAAAAGGGGGCTCAGTGTGGGAAGGCCTCCTGGAGGAGGTGAGCTCTCAGGAGGGCTTTGAAGGGAGAAAGAGAGCGAGATTGGCGGATGTGCGATTATATTATGTGATGTGATATTATATGTACGATCGATTGATGGACGGATTGGGAGAGTCCGATCCGAAAGAGGCCGCCGGGCTCTTCCTTCCACAGAAAGTGGTGACCGCCCTGGACAGGACGTGGCACCCGGAGCATTTCTTCTGCGCCCAGTGCGGAGCCTTCTTCGGACCTGAAGGTTAGAGCCTCCGTCCTGGGGGGAGCAGGGATGGGAATGGGAATGCCAGATGGGGGGGAGGCCGGGAGGGAGGGAGCGGTGGGAAGGGGGGGAAAGGGGAGTCGGTTTGGGGGTGGAGGGGGCGTGAGAGGCTTATTTTGTTAATATGTTTTGTTGTCCGTCTCCCCCTTCTAGACTGTGAGCCCACCGTTGGGTAGGGACCGTCTCTCTATGTTGCCAAGTTGGACTTCCCAAGCGCTTAGTCCAGTGCTCTGCACACAGTAAGCGCTCAATAAATACGATTGAATGAATGAATGAAGGCCCTACTGAGCGCTCACCTCCTCCAGGAGGCCTTCCTCTCCCCCTCCTCCCCCTCTCCATCCCCGCCGCTTTACCTTCTTCCCTTCCCCACAGCACCTGTATATATGTTTTTACATATTTATTACTCTATTTTACTTGTACATATTCTATCTAGTTTATTTTGTTAATATGTTTTGTTTTGTTCTCCGTCTCCCCCTTCTAGACTGTGAGCCCACTGTCGGGTAGGGACCGTCTCTAGGTGTTGCCTGCTTGTACTTCCCAAGTGCTTAGTCCAGTGCTCTGCACACAGTAAGCGCTCAATAAATATGATTGAATGAATGAATGAAGGCCCTACTGAGAGCTCACCTCCTCCAAAAGGCCTTCCTCTCCCCCTCGTCCCCCTCTCCATCCCCCCATCTTACTTCCTTCCCTTCCCCACAGCACCTGTATAGATGTATATATGTTTGTACATATTTATTACTCTATTTATTTATTTATTTTACTTGTACCTATCTATTCTATTTATTTTATTTTGTTAGTATGTTTGGTTTTGTTTTCTGTCTCCCCCTTCTAGACTGTGAGCCCACTGTTGGGTAGGGACCGTGTCTATACATTGCCAGCTTGGACTTCCCAAGCGCTTAATCCAGTGCTCTGCACACAGTAAGCGCTCAATAAATACGATTGATTGATTGATTGATTAATAATAACGGTGACTTCTGCCCTCCAGGGTTCCACGAGAAGGACGGCAAGGCGTACTGCCGCAAGGATTACTTCGACATGTTTGCCCCCAAGTGCGGGGGCTGTGCCCGGGCCATCCTGGAGAATTACATCTCAGCACTCAACACCCTCTGGCATCCCGAGTGCTTCGTCTGCCGGGTGAGCGGTCCCCCCCGAGAGCCCCCTCCCCTCCCCGCGTTTCCCTGCCGCCCCGCAGTCATTCATTCATCCAATCGTATTTATTGAGCGCTTACTGTGTGCAGAGCACTGGACTAAGCGCTTGGGAAGTACAAGTCGGCAACACATAGAGACGGTCCCTACCCAACAACGGGCTCACACTCTAGAAGGGGGAGACTGAGCAGTCGGCGGGCCAGTCGCCCCCGGGGATTTACCGAGCACACGCAGTGTGCCAGAGCGCTTGGCCGTTCATTCATTCATTCAATCCTATTTATTGAGCGCTTACTGTGTGCAGAGGACTGGACTAAGAGCTTGGGAAGTACAAGTTGGCAACATATAGAGAGGGTCCCTGCCCAACAGTGGGCTCACAGTCTAGGAGGGGGAGACAGAGAACAAAACAAAACATATTAACAAAATAAAATACAATAAATATGTACAAATAAAATCAATCAATCAATCAGTAGTATTTATTGAGTGCTTACTGTGTGCAGAGCACTGTACTAAGCGCTTGGGAAGTCCAAGTTGGCAACATCAAGAGACAGTCCCTACCCAGCAGTGGGCTCACAGTCTAGAAGGGGGAGACAGAGAACAAAACAAAACATATTAACAAAATAAAATAGAATAAATATGTACAAATCATCATCAATCATATTTATTGAGCGCTTACTGTGTGCAGAGCACTGTACTAAGTGCTTGGGAAGTACAAGTTGGCAACATCTAGAGACAGTCCCTACCCAACAGTGGCCTCACAGTCTAGAAGGGGGAGACAGAGAACAAAACAAAACATATTAACAAAATAAAATAGAATAAATATGTACAAATAAAATCAATCAATCGTATTTATTGAGCACTTACTGTGTGCAGAGCACTGCACTGAGTGCTTGGGAAGTCCAAGTTGGCAACATCTAGAGACGGTCCCTACCCAACAGCGGGCTCACAGTCTAGAAGGGGGAGACAGACAACAAAACAAAACATGTAGACTTGTCAGCTGTGTGACTTTGGGCCAGTCACCTCACTTCTCTGGCCCTCAGTGACCTCATCTGTAAAATGGGGATGAAGACTGTGAGCCCCCTGTGGGGCTGATTCATTCATTCATTCAGTCGTAATTATTGAGCGCTTACTGTGTGCAGAACACTGTACTAAGCACTTGGGAAGTACAAGTCGACAATTATATAGAGACGGTCCCTACCCAACAACGGGCTCACAGTCTAGAAGAACCTGATCACCTTGTAATCAATCAATCAATCAATCAATCGTATTTATTGAGCGCTTACTCTGTGCAGAGCACTGTACTAAGTGCTTGGGAAGTACAAGTTGGCAACATATAGAGACAGTCCCTACCGAAACCTTGTAACCTCCTCAGCACTCAGAGCAGTGCTTGGCACATAGTAAGCGCTTAACAAATAATAATAATAATGGCATTTATTAAGCGCTTACTATGTGCAAAGCACTGTTCTAAGCACTGGGGAGGTTACAAGGTGATCAGGTTGTCCCACGAGAGGCTCACAGTCTTAATCCCCATTTGACAGATGAGGCCCAGAGAATAATAATAATGGTATTTGTTAAGCACTTACTATGTGCAAAGCACTGTTCTAAGCGCTGGGGAGATACAAGGTGATCAGGTTGTCCCACTGGGGGTCCACAGTCTTAATCCCCATTTTCCAGATGAGGTCACTGAGGCCCAGAGAAGTGAAGTGACTCGCCCAAGGTCCCCCAGCTGACAACTGGCAGAGCCGGGGTTTGAACCCTTGCCCTCTGACTCCAAAGCCCGGGCTCTTTCCACTGAGCCCCGCTGCTTCTCTACCAAATGCCGTCGTCCTTGTTATAAGCGCTCAGTAAATCATCATCATCATCATCATCAATCGTATTTATTGAGCGCTTACTGTGTGCAGAGCAGTGGACTAAGTGCTTGGGAAGTCCAAGTTGGCAACATCTAGAGACAGTCCCTACCCAACAGTGGGCTCACAGTCTAAAAGGGGGAGACGGAGAACAAAACCAAACATACTAACAAAATAAAATAAATAGAATAGATATGTACAAGTAAAATAAATAGAGTAATAAATATGTACAAACATATATCCATATATACAGGTGCTGTGGGGAAGGGAAGGAGGTAAGATGGGGGGATGGAGAGGGGGACCATCATCATCATCATCATCAATCGTATTTATTGAGCGCTTACTATGTGCAGAGCACTGTACTAAGTGCTTGGGAAGTCCAAGTTGGCAACATAGAGAGACAGTCCCTACCCAACAGTGGGCTCACAGTCTAAAAGGGGGAGACAGAGGACAAAACCCAACGTACTAACAAAATAAAATAGAACAGATATGTACAAGTAAAAGAAATAGAGTAATAAATATGTACAAACATACATACATATATATAGGTGCTGTGGGGAAGGGAAGGAGGTAAGATGGGGGGATGGAGAGGGGGACCATCATCATCATCATCATCAATCATATTTATTGAGCGCTTACTATGTGCAGAGCACTGTACTAAGCGCTTGGGAAGTCCAAATTGGCAACATATAGAGACAGTCCCTACCCAACAGTGGGCTCACAATCTAAAAGGGGGAGACGAGGGGGAGAGGAAGGAAGCCGCCCCTGGTCCCCTGTGAGGTGCGGGGGTCTGACCCCCCGCCCGCTGTGTGCGCCCGCCAGGAGTGCTTCACCCCGTTCATCAACGGCAGCTTCTTCGAGCACGCCGGGCAGCCGTACTGCGAGGTCCACTACCACGAGCGCCGCGGCTCCCTCTGCTCCGGCTGCCAGAAGCCCATCACGGGCCGCTGCATCACCGCCATGGCCAAGAAGTTCCACCCCGAACATTTTGTCTGTGCCTTCTGCCTCAAGCAGCTCAACAAGGGAACCTTCAAGGAGCAGAACGACAAGCCCTACTGCCAGAACTGTTTCCTCAAGCTCTTCTGCTAGGCCGGGCCGGCCGGCCCCCCGCCGCCCCCCGGCCCCCCAGCCGCCCCCTGATCCCCCCCTGCTCTCCCTCCGAACGGGCCGGGCCTCTAAGACCGCTGCCGCGACGCGGAGACCCTCCGACCGACCCCCCGGGATTCCCGGGGATTCCCAAGGGGAGGGCTGGAAACCGGATCCCGCATCCCAGGCCAGACGGGTGGGATGCCCAGCTCTCCCTCTTTCCCACCCCCCGCTCTCTGCCCATCTTCCCACCGCCCTCGCTCGGGCCTTCACCCCTTCCCGGGAGGGCGGGGGGCACGGCCGGTGACCCCTCACCGTGTGGAAGGCCGGAGTCGGAGGCTCTGAATCCCTCTTCCCTCCTCTTCCTCTTCCCCTCCTGGGGGTGACCGGGGCAGCTAAAGGGCCTTCCCCACCGGGCCCGCAAGCGGGGCGTCCCCTCTCCGTCCCCCGGGTCCCCTCCTTTTTGGGGGGCGGGGGGGGGTGTGCGTGTTTTTGCGTGTGTGTATGCACGTGCGTGCGGTTCCCTTGGTTTTACTGTGAGATGGCGGGAGGACTCCCGTCAAGCAATAACGTTGTGTGGCGACCGTCGGGGCCGGGCTCCGGCGGGCGACCGCGCGACCCGCGGCCTTCCGAGATTTCTACACCGAGCTTTCCATTCCTGTCGTCTGATTTTTGCTTTGGAATTCTCTATACCGACTGATTTTTGAAGAGATTTTTATGAAAGATCCTTTTTGTACCCCCCGCCTCTCCCCACCCCACCCCGGCCTCCTCAGCCAGCCCGGTTGGCCGATCTGCCGTCCGGGGCGGTGGCCTTCGTTCGGGGTTTTCCTGTGGCCTGGGGAGGCGACTTGTATTTTTTTCCTAGCGCGGGCGGGTGAGCCGTGAGCAGCTTTTTTTCTCCCCTTCACGGATCACCTGGACCCTTTTGTAACCCGTCAACTGCTGGATTCGAAGCCCGGGGGGCCGGAGGGGAGAAGGGGCGATCGGCGGGGTTTCTGGGGAAGGAGGCCCGGGTCCAGGCGGAACGGCTCCGCCATCATCATCATCGATCGTATTTATTGAGCGCTTACTGTGTGCAGAGCACTGGACTAAGCGCTTGGGAAGTACAAACTGGCAACATCTAGAGACGGTCCCTACCCAACAGTGGGCTCACAGCCTCTCCCTCGGCATCCATTCGTTCGATCGTATTTCTTGAGCGCCTGCCGCGTGCAGAACGCTGTACTAAGCGCTTGGGAAGTCGGCAACATACGGAGACGGCCCCGAACCGACAACGGGCCCGCGGTCTAGGGTCGGTGCGTGGCCCGGGCCCCTGCTGCCATCTTGGTTCGGCCCCCTTTGGCGCCTTTTCTCCCCGCAGGAGGCGGGACGTGAGGTGAAACCCCCTCACCCCCATTTTACGGCTGGAGCAGCTGAGGCTGAGAGAACCGAGTCGGTGATGGTGTCCCGCCATCCCTGACCCCACTGAAATCTCCCCCCTGCCTGCTTTGGCCGCGTTCGAGCCAGCTGCAGGCGGACCGTCGTGCGACGGGGATGGGGGATTTTTAGGGTCGCCCGGCGGGACTCGGCGCCAGCCCCATCCCTGCCTCCTTTCGGGGCCGATGAAGCGGGAACCGCCTGAACTGGCCGGCCCAGGGTCCCTCAATCAATCGATCGTATTTATTGAGCGCTTACTGTGTGCAGAGCACTGGACTAAGCGCTTGGGAAGTACAAGGGCCTCACGGGAGCCGCAGCTGACCGAGCTTGGCGAGACGCCCTGGGCCCCCGGGTTCGGACACGGGAGACCGAGGGTCCCGGTGGGGCCCGATTTAGCTTAACTTTTGGGACTCCCCTGACCCAATCTCTCCCTGCCCATTGAGCCGCCCCCTCCCTGCCCCCCCCCCGGCTTTCGGCCCCCACAGGGGCTGCCCTCTGATTTAACATTTCATTGATTATTTTGTGTTTTTTTTTTCTGTAAACTTCTAACTCGGCTTTTCCCCGTTTAAATTCTCGTGATTTTACGCCAATAAAATTTACTATTATTTTCACGTTCCCTGGTGCCGGTCCTGTTTCCGTCCCCCTTCCCCATCCATTCATTCAGTTCATTCATTCAGTCATATTTATTGAGCGCTTACTATCAATCAATCAATCGTATTTATTGAGCGCTTACTGTGTGCAGAGCACTGTACTAAGCACTTGGGAAGTACAAGTTGGCAACATATAGAGAAGCAGCGTGGCTCAGTGGAAAGAGCCCGGGCTTTGGAGTCAGAGGTCATAGGTTCAAATCCTGGCTCTGCCAATTAGCTGTGTGACTCTGGGCAAGACACTTAACTTCTCTGTGCCTCAATTACCTCATCTGTAAGATGGGGATTAAGACTGTGAGCCCCCCCCGTGGGACAACCTGATCACCTTGTAACCTCCCCAGTGCTTAGAACAGTGCTTTGCACATAGTAAGTGCTTAATAAATCATCATCAATTGTATTTATTGAGTGCTGACTAGCAATCAATCAATCAATCGTATTTATTGAGCACTTACTGTGTGCAGATCACTGGACTAGGCGCTTGGGAAGTACAAGTTGGCAACATATAGAGAAGCAGCGTGGCTCAGTGGAAAGAGCCCGGGCTTTGGAGTCAGAGGTCATGGGTTCAAATCCTGGCTCTGCCAATTGTCAGCTGGGTGACTTTGGGCAAGTCACTTCACTTCTCTGGGCCTCAATTACCTCATCTGTAAAATGGGGATGAAGACTGTGAGCCCCCCCCATGGGACAACCTGATCACCTTGTAACCTCCCCAGTGCTTAGAACAGTGCTTTGCACATAGTAAGTGCTTAATAAATCATCATCAATCGTATTTATTGAGCGCTGACTAGCAATCAATCAATCATATTTATTGAGCACTTACTGTGTGCAGAGCACTGGACTAGGCGCTTGGGAAGTACAAGTTGGCAACATATAGAGAAGCAGCATGGCTCAGTGGAAAGAGCCCGGGCTTTGGAGTCAGAGGTCATGGGTTCAAATCCCGACTCTGCCAATTGTCAGCTGGGTGACTTTGGGCAAGACACTTCACTTCTCTGGGCCTCAATTACCTCATCTGTAAAATGGGGATGAAGACTGTGAGGCCTCCCGTGAGACAACCTGATCACCTTGTAACCTCCCCAGTGCTTAGAACAGTGCTTTGCACATAGTAAGTGCGTAATAAATCATCATCAATCGTATTTATTGAGCGCTTACTGTGTGCGGAGCACTGTACTAAGCGCTTGGGAAGTACAAGTTGGCAACATAGAGACAGTCCCTACCCAACAGTGGGCTTACAGTCTAAAAGGTGCAGAGCGCTTGGGAAGTACAAGTCTTATTTCTTGTTAACTCTCTTCCTTCCCCTCCCCACAGCACCTGTATAAATTTGTACAGATTTATTACTCTATTTTACTTGGACATATTTACTATTCTATTTATTTTGTTAATGATGGGCATCTAGCTTTAATTCTATTTGTTCTGATGACTTGACACCTGTCCACGTGTTCTGTTTTGTTGTCTGTCTCCCCCTTCTAAACTGTGAGCCTGTTGTTGGGTAGCGACCGTCTCTCTAAGTTACCAACTTGTACTTCCCGAGCGCTTAGTACAGTGCTCTGCACACAGTAAGCGCTCAGTAAATACGATTGAATGATTGAATGAATACAAGTCGGCAACATCTAGAGACGGTCCCTACCCAACAGTGGGCTCAGTCTAGAAGGGGGAGACAGACAACAAAACATATTAACAAAATAAAATAAATACATTCAGTAGTATTTATTGAGCGCTTACTGTGTGTAGAGCACTGTACTAAGCGCTTGGGAAGTACAAGTCGGCAACATATAGAGACGGTTCCCTACCCAATAACGGGCTCACAGTCTAGAAGGGGGAGACAGACAACAAAACATATTAACAAAATAAAATAAATACATTCATTGTCGTATTTATTGAATGCTTACTGTGTGCAGAGCACTGTACTAAGCACTTGGGAAGTACAAGTCGGCAACATATAGAGATGGTCCCTACCCAACAGCGGGCTCGCAGTCTAGAAGGGGGCGACAGACAACAAAACAAAACATATTAACAAAATAAAATACATTGTCATATTTATTGAGTGCTTACTGTGTGCAGAGCACTGTACTAAGCGCTTGGGAAGTACAAGTCGGCAACATATAGAGACGGTCCCTACCCAATAACGGGCTCACAGCCTAGAAGGGGGAGACAAACAACAAAACAAAACATATTAACAAAATAAAAGAAATACATTCAGTCGTATTTATTGAGCGCTTACTGTGTGCAGAGCACTGGACTAAGCGCTTGGGAAGTACAAGTCGGCAACATATAGAGACAGTCCCTACACAATAACGGGCTCACAGCCTAGAAGGGGGAGACAGATAAAACAAAACATATTAATAAAATAAAATAAATACATTCATTCAGTCGTATTTATTGAATGCTTACTGTGAGCAGAGCACTGCACTAAGCGCTTGGGAAGGACAAGTCGGCAACATATAGAGTTGGTCCCTACTCAACAATGGGCTCACAGTGTAGAAGCAGCGTGGCTCAGTGGAAAGAGCACGGACTTTGGAGTCAGAGGTCATGGGTTCGAATCCCCACTCCGCCACGTCTGCTGTGTGACCTTGGGCAAGTCACTTAACTTCTCTGAGCCTCAGTTACCTCATCTGTAAAATGGGGATGAAGACTGTGAGCCCCACGTGGGACAACTTGATCAGCTTGTATCCCAGCGCTTAAAACAGTGCTCTGCACATAGTAAGCGCTTAACAAATGCCATCATTATTATTATTATTATTATTATTATTAGAAGGGGGAGACAGACAACAATACAAAACATATTAACAAAATAAAATACATTCATTGTCGTATTTATTGAATGCTTACTGTGTGCAGAGCACCGTACTAAGTGCTTGAGAAGGACAAGTCGGCAACATCTAGAGACGGTCCCTATCCAACAGCGGGCTCACAGTCAAGAAGGGGGAGACAGAGAACAAAACCAAACATATTAACAAAATAAAATACATTCATTGTCGTATTTATTGAGCGCTTACTGTGTGCAGAGCACCGTACTAAGCGCTTGGGAAGTACAAGTAGGCAACATATAGAGACGGTCCCTACCCAATAATGGGCTCACAGTCTAGAAGGGAGAGACAGAGAACAAAACAAAACATGGAGACAGGTGTCAAAATTGTCAGAACAAATAGAATTAAAGCTACGTGCACATCATTAACAAAATAAATAGAAGAGTAAATACGTACAAGTAAAATAAATCGAGTAATAAATCTGTACAAATATATATACAAGTGCTGTGGGGAGGGGAAGGAGGGAGGGCCCGGGGGGATGGGGAGGAGGAGACCATCCAGTTTCATTCATTCATTCATTCAATCGTATTTATTGAGCGCTTACTGTGTGCAGAGCACTGGACTCCCGGGCCATTCATTCATTCAGTCGTATTTATTGAGCGCTTACTGTGTGCAGAGCACTGTACTAAGCGCTTGGGAAGTCCAAGTTGGCAACATAGAGAGACGGTCTCTACCCAACAACGGGCTCACAGTCTAGAAGGGGGAGACGGAGAACAAAACAAAACATATTAACAAAATAAAATAAATAGAATATGTACAAGTAAAATAAATAAATAAATAGAGTAATAAATCGGTACAAACATATATACATATATACAGGTGCTGTGGGGAGGGGAAGGAGGTAAGGCGGGGGAGAGGAAGGAGAGGGCTCAGTGTGGGGAGGCCTCCTGGAGGAGGTGAGCTCTCAGTAGGGCTCAGTAGTAATAATAATAATGGCATTTATTAAGTGCTTACTATGTGCAAAGCACTGTTATTCATTCATTCATTCAATCATATTTATTGAGCACTTACTGTGCGCAGAGCACTGGACTAAGCGCTTGGGAAGTCCAAGTGGGCAACATCTGGAGACGGTCCCTACCCGACAGCGGGCTCACGGTCTAGAAGGGGGAGACAGAGAACAAAACCAAACATACTAACAAAATAAAATCAATAGAATAAATATGTCCAAGGAAAATAAATAGAGTAATAAATCTGCACAAACATGTATACAGGGGCTGTGGGGAGGGGAAGGAGGTAGGGCATGGGGGGATGGGGAGGAGGAGAGGAAAAAGGGGGCTCAGTGTGGGAAGGCCTCCTGGAGGAGGTGAGCTATATTTGTTATACGCTTACTATACTAAACTCTGAAGTAATAATAATAATAATTGGCATTTGTTAAGAGCTTACTATGTGCAAAGCACTGTTCTAAGCGCTGGGGAGGATACAAGGTGATCAGGTTGTCCCACGGGGGGCTCACAGTCTTAATCCCCATTTTACAGATGAGGTCACTGAGAAGTGAAGTGACTTGCCCAAGATCACACAGCTGATATGTGGCGGAGTCGGCATTCGAACCCATGACCTCTGGCTCCCAAGCCCGTGCTCTTTCCACTGAGCCACGCTGCTTCTCTAAGTAGACAGATACAAGCGAATCAGGTTGAGTCCCTGTCTCACATCATCATCATCATCATCAATCGTATTTATTGAGCGCTTACTATGTGCAGAGCACTGTACTAAGCGCTTGGGAAGTACAAATTGGCAACATATAGAGACAGTCCCTACCCAACAGTGGGCTCACAGTCTAAAAGGCTCACAGTCTTAATCCCCATTTTACAGAGGAGGAAACTGAGGCACTGAGCAGTGAAGTAATAATAATCATCAATCATCATCAATCGTATTTATTGAGCGCTTACTGTGTGCAGAGCACTGTACTAAGCGCTTGGGAAGTACAAATTGGCAACATATAGAGACAGTCCCTACCCAACAGTGGGCTCACAGTCTAAAAGGCTCACAGTCTTAATCCCCATTTTACAGAGGAGGAAACTGAGGCACTGAGCGGTGAAGTAATAATAATCATCAATCATCATCAATCGTATTTATTGAGCGCTTACTGTGTGCAGAGCACTGTACTAAGCGCTTGGGAAGTACAAATTGGCAACATATAGAGACAGTCCCTACCCAACAGTGGGCTCACAGTCTAAAAGGCTCACAGTCTTAATCCCCATTTTACAGAGGAGGAAACTGAGGCACTGAGCGGTGAAGTAATAATAATAATAATGTTGGTACTTGTTAAGCGCTTACTATGTGCCAAGCACTGTTCTAAGGGCTGGGGTAGAGCTTCTAAGCTCTAAGCTTGTCCCACGTGGGGCTCACAGTCTTCATCCCCATTTTACAGATGAGGTCACTGAGGCACAGAGAAGTTAAGAAGCAGCGTGGCACAGTGGAAAGAGGAATCAGAGGTCATGGGTTCAAATCCCGGCTCTGCCAATTGTCAGCTGGGTGACTTGGGGCAAGTCACTTCACTTCTCTGGGCCTCAGTTCCCTCATCTGGAAAATGGGGATTAAGACTTGTGAGCCCCCCGTGGGACAACCTGATCACCTTGTAACCTCCCCAGCACTTAGAATAGTGCTTTGCACATAGTAAACACTTAATAAATGCCATCATTATTATTATTATTATTAAGTGACTTGCCCAAGGTCACACCAGCAGACAAGTGGCGGAGCCGGGATTAGAACCCGGGTCCTTCAGGCTTGTAGAAAAGAAGCGTGGCTCAGTGGAAAGAGCCTGGGCTTTGGAGTCAGAGGTCATGGGTTCAAATCCTGGCTCTGCCAACTGTCAGCTGTGTGACTTTGGGCAAGTCACTTCACTTCTCTGGGCCTCAGTGACCTCATCTGTAAAATGGGGATTAAGACTGTGTGCCCCCGTGGGACAACCTGATCGCCTTGTAACCTCCCCAGCGCTTAGAACAGTGCTTTGCACATAGTAAGTGCTTAATAAATGCCATCATTATTATTATTATTAAGTGACTTGCCCAAGGTCACACCAGCAGACAAGTGGCGGAGCCAGGATTAGAACCCAGGTCCTTCAAGCTTGTAGAGAAGCAGCGTGGCTCAGTAGAAAGAGCCCGGGCTTTGGAGTCAGAGGTCATGGGTTCAAATCCTGGCTCCGCCAATTGTCAGCTGGGTGACTTTGGGCAAGTCACTTCACTTCTCTGGGCCTCAATTCCCTCACCTGGAAAATGGGGATTAAGACTGTGAGCCCCCCGTGGGACAACCTGATCACCTCGTAACCTCCCCAGCGCTTAGAACAGTGCTTTGCACATAGTAAGTGCTTAATAAATGCCATCATTATTATTATTATTAAGTGACTTGCTCAAGGTCACACCAGCAGACAAGTGGCGGAGCCGGGATTAGAACCCGGGTCCTTCAGGCTTGTAGAGAAGCAGCGTGGCTCAGTGGAAAGAGCCCGGGCTTTGGAGTCAGAGGTCATGGGTTCAAATCCTGGCTCCGCCAATTGTCAGCTGGGTGACTTTGGGCAAGTCACTTCACTTCTCTGGGCCTCAATTCCCTCATCTGTAAAATGGGGATTAAGACTGTGAGCCCCCCGTGGGACAACCTGATCACCTCGTAACCTCCCCAGCGCTTAGAACAGTGCTTTGCACATAGTAAGTGCTTAATAAATGCCATCATTATTATTATTATTAAGTGACTTGCCCAAGGTCACACCAGCAGACAAGTGGCGGAGCCAGGATTAGAACCCAGGTCCTTCAAGCTTGTAGAGAAGCAGCGTGGCTCAGTGGAAAGAGCCCGGGCTTTGGAGTCAGAGGTCATGGGTTCAAATCCCGGCTCCACCAACTGCTCTGCACACAGTAAGCGCTCAATAAATACGATTGATGACTTAGGGCAAGTCGCTTCACTTCTCTGGGCCTCAGTGACCTCATCTGTAAAATGGGGATTAAGACTGTGAGCCCCCCGTGGGACAACCTGATCACCTCGTAACCTCCCCAGCGCTTAGAACAGTGCTTTGCACATAGTAAGCGCTTAATAAGTGCCATTATATATATTCTAGGCCCAGGCTCTGACCACTGCTGCCCTGCTTCTCTAGTGCTAATAAAAAATGCTATTATTACTCACCTCTCCCACCTTTGATCTCTCACTCAGGCGCTCTCCCCTGACTGGAACTCCCTCGGTCCTCAAATCGATCAATCAATCAATCGTATTTATTGAGCGCTTACTGTGTGCAGAGCACTGTACTAAGCGCTTGGGAAGTCCAAGTTGGCAACATATAGAGACGGTCCCTACCCAACAGTGGGCTCACAGGCTAGAAGACTGTGATTCAAATCCACCAAACCCCCAACCCTCTTAAGCGTCAAAGCTCTCCTGAAATCAATGTCGTATTTATTGAGCGCTTACTGTGTGCAGAGCACTGTACTAAGCGCTTGGGAAGTACAAGTTGGCAACACATAGAGACGGTTCCTACTCAATAGTGGGCTCCCACCTCCTCCAGGTGGCATTCCCAGATTGGTTTCCATCTCTCCAACTGCCCATCCTCTCAACGGGCAGCTCAGCCCGTCTATATTTCCCGCTCTCCTTATTCATTCAGTCGTATTTATTGAGCGCTTACTGGGTGCGGAGCAATCAATCAATCAATCAATCGTATTTATTGAGCGCTTACTGTGTGCAGAGCACTGGACTAGGCACTGGACTAAGCGCTTGGGAAGCACAATTCGGCAACAGAGACAGTCCCTACCCAACGACGGGCTCACAGTCTAACACATCTATCGATACTGATAACATTAATAACAATTGTGGTTATTTTCTAAATGCTTACTACATGCTAAGCCCCGTTCTAAGCGAATCCATCACTCAATTGTATTTCTAGACTGTGAGCCCACTGTTGGGTAGGGACCGTCTCTATATGTTGCCAACCTTTACTTCCCAAGCGCTTAGTCCAGTGCTCTGCACACAGTAAGCGCTCAATAAATACGATTGAATGAATGAATGAATGAATATAATAATAATAATAATAATAATAATAATGGCATTTGTTAAGCGCTTACTATGTGCAAAGCACTGTTCTAAGCACTGGGGAGGATACAAGGTGATCAGGTTGTCCCACGTGGGGCTCACAGTCTTCATCCCCATTTTCCAGATGAGGTAACTGAGGCTCAGAGAAGTGAAGTGACTTGCCCAAGGTCACACAGCAGACATGTGGTGCAGCTGGGATTTGAACCCATGACCTCTGACTCCAAAGCCCGGGCTCTTTCTGCTGAGCCACGCTGCTTCTCAACATGAATATGTTGCCAACTTGTACTTCCCAAGCGCTTAGTCCAGTGCTCTGCACACAGTAAGCGCTCAATAAACACGACTGAATGAGTGAATGAATGAATATGTTGCCAACTTGTACTTCCCAAGTGCTTAGTACAGTGCTCTGCACACAGTAAGTGCTCAATAAATACGATTGAATGAATGAATGAATGCATGTTGCCAACTTGTACTTCCCAAGCGCTTAGTTCAGTGCTCTGCACACAGTAAGCGCTCAATAAATACGATCGAATGAATGAATGAATTTATTGAAAACTGACTATGCAGGGCACTGTATTGCACTAAGAGAATACAGTATAACAGAGTTAGTAGACATAATAATAATGATGATGGCATTTATTAAGCGCTTACTATGTGCAAAGCACTGTTCTAAGCACTGGGGAGGTTACAAGGGGATCAGATTGCCCCACGTGGGGCTCACGGTCTTAATCCCCATTTTACAGATGAGGGAACTGAGGCCCAGAGAAGTGAAATGAATTGCCCAAAATTGGTCGGCAGGGGGAGACAGTCCTCAGAGTCCTTTCCGCTTTCCGTGCGGGCTCCATCTCCCTGTCTCTTTAAAAGGCGGGGCCGCAACCGCTCTCTCGCCCAATCGCCGCCTGCCTCCGCCGACGCGCCTGTGAGATTGGCGTCCGCAGCAGCCAATGGGAGCGAGGCGGCCGCCGGGCTCCCGGCGCTGATTGGCTGTCCCGGCCGATATAAGGAGCGGGAAGCGGCGCGGCCCCCCCCTTTTTTTTCCAGGCGCCCTCGTGAGAGGTGAGGGAGGCTGGCGGGGTGGGGGATGGGCTGGGCGCGCGGCCCTGTGTTCGACCCCCTGACCCCTCGGGGCCCCCCGTCTCCTTGGCAACCGGGGCCTCGCGCATGCGCGGTGGAGGGCCCCGGCGCGAGCGGCGCGCCACGTGCCTCGCGCCCGCCTCAGGCTTCGGGCCTAGTCCGGCCTAATAATGATGGCACTTATTAAGCGCTTACTATGTGCCAACCACTGTTCTAAGCGCTGGGGAGGTTACAAGGTGATCAGGTTGTCCCACGGGGGGCTCCCAGCCTTCATCCCCATTGTACAGATGAGGGAACTGAGGCCCAGTGAAGTGACTTGCCTAAAGTCACACAGCTGATAAGTGGGAGAGCTGGGATTCGAACCCATGACTTCTGATTCCAACCCCCGTGCTCTTTCCACTCAGACACTTTAATAATAATAATAATAATAATGGCATTTATTAAGCGCTTACTATGTGCAAAACACTGTTCTAAGCGCTGGAGCACTTTGCTTCTCTAGGCTTCTCTATGTGCCAAGCACTGTTCTAAGCGCTGGGGAGGATACAAGGTGATCAGGTTGTCCCACGTGGGGCTCACAGTCCTCATCCAACTTGTACTTCCCAAGCGCTTAGTCCAGTGCTCTGCGCACAGTAAGCGCTCAATAAATACGATTGATGATGATCCCCATTGTACAGATGAGGTAATTGAGGCCCAGAGAAGTGAAGTGACTTGCCCAAAGTCACACAGCTGATAGTGGCAGAGCAGGGATTCGAACCCATGACCTCTGACTCCAAAGCCCGGGCTCTTTCCACTCAGCCACTTTGCTTCTCTAATTTTCTCTAAGGTTAAGCGCTTACTATGTGCTAAGCACTGTTCTAAGCGCTGGGGAGGTTACAAGGTGATCAGCTTGTCCCGTGAGAGGCTCACAGTCTTAATCCCCATTTTACAGATGAGGGAACTGAGGCCCAGAGAAGTGACTTGCCCAAAGTCACACAGCTGATAAGTGGCAGAACGGGATTCGAACCCACGACCTCTGACTTCAAAGCCCGGGCTCTTTCCACTCAGCTGCTTTTCTTCTCTATGTGCCAAGCACTGTTCTAAGTGCTGGGGAGGTTACAAGGTGATCAGCTTGTCCCGTGAGAGGCTCACAGTCTTAATCCCCATTTTACAGATGAGGGAACTGAGGCCCAGAGAAGTGAAGTGACTTGCCCAAAGTCACTCGGCTGATAAGTGGCAGAGTCGGGATTCGAACCCACGACCTCTGACTCCAAAGCCCGGGCTCTGTCCACTCAGCTGCTTTGCTTCTGTATGTGCCAACCACTGTTCTAAGCGCTGGGGCGGATACAAGGTGATCAGGTTGTCCCACGGGGGGCTCCCAGTCTTCATCCCCATTGTACAGATGAGGGAACTGAGGCCCAGAGAAGTGAAGTGACTTGCCTAAAGTCACAGCTGATAAGTGGCAGAGTCGGGATTCGAACCCACGACCTCTGACTCCAAAGCCCGGGCTCTGTCCACTTAGCTGCTTTGCTTCTGTATGTGCCAAGCACTGTTCTAAGCGCTGGGGAGGTTACAAGGTGATCAGGTTGTCCCACGGGGGACGCCCAGTCTTCATCCCCATTGTACAGATGAGGGAACTGAGGCCCAGAGAAGTGAAGTGACTTGCCTAAAGTCACACAGCTGATAAGTGGCAGAATCGGGATTCGAACCCACGACCTTTGACTTCAAAGCCCGGGCTCTTTCCACTCAAGTGCTTTTCTTCTGTATGTGCCAAGCCCTGTTCTAAGCGCTGGGGAGGTTACAAGGCGATCAGGTTGTCCCACGTGGGGCTCACAGTCTTCATCCCCATTGTACAGATGAGGGAACTGAGAACCAGAGAAGTGAAGGGACTTGCCCAAAGTCACACAGCTGACAGTTGGCGGAGCTGGGATTTGAACCCACGACCTCAGACTCCCAAGCCCGGGCTCTTTCCACTGAACCACAATGCTATGGTGTTTGTTATGCGCTTACTATGTGCCAAGCACTCTTCCAAGTGCAGGGATAGATAGAAGGTAATCAGGTTGTCCCACGAGGGAGTCCCAGTCTTAGTCCCCATTTTACAGATGAGGGAACTGAGGCGCAGAGAAGTGAAATGACTTATCCAAAGTCCCACCACTGACAAGTGGCGGAGTCGGGATTAGAACCCACAACCTCCGACTCCCAAGCCCGGCCTCTTTCCACTAAGCCACGCTTCTCAACTGTGAGCCCGCTGTTGGGTAGGGACCGTCTCTCTATGTTGCCAACTTGGACTTCCCAAGCGCTTAGTACAGTGCTCTGCACACAGTAAGTGCTTAATAAATACGATTGAATGAATGAATGAAGTTGTTGGGTAGGGATTGTCTGTCTGTTGCTGAATAGTACTTTCTAAGTGTTTAGTCCAGTGCTCTGCACACAGTAAGCGCTCAGTAAGCGCTTAGTACAGTGCTCTGCACATAGTAAGCGCTCAATAAATACGATTGATGAATACGATTGAATGAATGAATGAAGTTGTTGGGTAGGGATTGTCTGTCTGTTGCTGAATAGTACTTTCTAAGTGTTTAGTCCAGTGCTCTGCACACAGTAAGCGCTCAATAAATACGATTGAATGAATGAAGTTGTTGGGAAGGGATTGTCTTGCTGAATAGTACTTTAGTCCAGTGCTCTGCACACAGTAAGCGCTCAATAAATACGATTGAATGAATGAATGAAGTTGTTGGGAAGGGATTGTCTTGCTGAATAGTACTTTCTAAGTGTTTAGTCCAGTGCTCTGCACACAGTAAGCGCTCAATAAATACGATTGAATGAGTGAATGAATGAAGTGGTTGGGTAGGGATTGTCTGTCGCTGAATAGTACTTTCTAAGTGTTTAGTCCAGTGCTCTGCACACAGTAAGCGCTCAATAAATACGATTGAATGAGTGAATGAATGAAGTGGTTGGGTAGGGATTGTCTGTCTGTTGCTGAATAGTACTTTCTAAGTGTTTAGTCCAGTGCTCTGCACACAGTAAGCGCTCAATAAATACGACTGAATGAATGAATGAATGAAGTTGTTGGGAAGGGAGTGTCTGTCTGTTGCTGAATAGTACTTTCTAAGTGTTTAGTCCAGTGCTCTGCACACAGTAAGCGCTCAATAAATACGATTGAATGAGTGAATGAATGAAGTTGTTGGGTAGGGATTGTCTGTCGCTGAATAGTACTTTCTAAGTGTTTAGTCCAGTGCTCTGCACGCAGTAAGCGCTCAATAAATACGACTGAATGAGTGAATGAATGAAGTGGTTGGGTAGGGATTGTCTGTCTGTTGCTGAATAGTACTTTCTAAGTGCTTAGTCCAGTGCTCTGCACACAGTAAGCGCTCAGTAAATACGATTGAATGAATGAATGAATGAAGTTGTTGGGAAGGGAGTGTCTGTTGCGGAATAGTACTTTCTAAGTGTTTAGTCCAGTGCTCTGCACACAGTAAGCGCTCAATAAATACGATTGAATGAGTGAATGAAGTGGTTGGGTAGGGATTGTCTGTCTGTTGCTGAATAGTACTTTCTAAGTGTTTAGTGCAGTGCCCTGCATGCAGTAAGCGCTCAATAAATACGATTGAATGAATGAATGAAGTTGTTGGGAAGGGAGTGTCTGTTGCTGAATAGTACTTTCTAAGTGCTTAGTCCAGTGCTCTGCACACAGTAAGCGCTCAATAAATACGATTGAATGAGTGAATGAATGAAGTTGTTGGGTAGGGATTGTCTGTTGCTGAATAGTACTTTCTAAGTGTTTAGTCCAGTGCTCTGCACGCAGTAAGCGCTCAATAAATACGATTGAATGAGTGAATGAATGAAGTGGTTGGGTAGGGATTGTCTGTCTGTTGCTGAATAGTACTTTCTAAGTGCTTAGTCCAGTGCTCTGCACACAGTAAGCGCTCAATAAATACGATTGAATGAATGAGTGAAGTTGTTGGGAAGGGATTGTCTGTTGCTGAATAGTACTTTCTAAGTGTTTAGTCCAGTGCTCTGCACACAGTAAGCGCTCAAAAAATACGATTGAATGAATGAATGAAGTTGTTGGGAAGGGATTGTCTGTCTGTTGCTGAATAGTACTTTCTAAGTGCTTAGTCCAGTGCTCTGCACACAGTAAGCGCTCAATAAATACGATTGAATGAATGAGTGAAGTTGTTGGGTAGGGAGTGTCTTGCTGAATAGTACTTTCTAAGTGTTTAGTCCAGTGCCCTGCACGCAGTAAGTGCTCAATAAATACGATTGAATGAGTGAATGAAGTTGTTCAGTAGGGATTGTCTGCCTGTTGCTGAATAGTACTTTCTAAGTGTTTAGTCCAGTGCTCTGCACACAGTAAGCGCTCAGTAAATACGATTGAATGAATGAAGTTGGGATGGGATTGTCTTGCTGAATAGTACTTTCTAAGTGTTTAGTCCAGTGCTCTGCACACAGTAAGCGCTCAATAAATACGATTGAATGAATGAATGAAGTTGTTGGGAAGGGATTGTCTGTCTGTTGCTGAATAGTACCTTCTAAGTTCTTAGTCCAGTGCTCTGCACACAGTAAGCGCTCAATAAATACGATTGAATGAATGAATGCTTCTCACGGCCTAGTCCAGCCACCCTGACCTGGGTCCATTCACTCATTCATTCAGTCGTATTTATTGAGCGCTTACTGTGTGAGGAACACTGTACTAAGCGCCTGGGAAGGACAAATCCAGGGTCCAGCCCCAGGGGACGGGGGTGGGCCGTCAGTCCGTCAGCCATTGACCCTTCCCTCCTGTGCCCTTCCCGGCAGGAACCTCGTCTTTAAACCCCGTGGGTGGCAATCCTTGGATGCACCGTCGAGATGCCCAGGGAAGACAGGGCGACCTGGAAATCCAACTACTTCCTCAAGATCATCGTAAGTAGCCACCGGCGCCTCCCAATCGATCAATCAGGCGCACTTAGCGAGCGCCTAGCTGTGCGAAGCATTTGGGAGAATTGGAATAATAATAATAATAATGATGACATTCATTAAGTGCTCACTGTGCAAAGCACGGTGTGCGGAATAATAATGATGATGGCATTCATTAAGTGCTCACTGTGCAAAGCACTGTGTGCGGAATAATAATGATGATGGTATTTACTAAGCGCTTACTATGTGCAAAGCACTGTTCTAAGCGCTGTGGGGGGGTACAAGGTAATCAGGTTGTCCCACTGGGGGCTTGCAGGCTTCATCCCTATTTTACAGATGAGGGAACTGCCGGAGAAGTGAAGTGATTTGCCCAAGGTCCCCCAGCTGACAATTGGTGGAGCCGGGATTTGAACCCATGACCTCTGACTCCAAAGCCCGGGCTCTTTCTCTTCTAGACTGTGAGCCCACTGTTGGGTAGGGACTGTCTCTATATGTTGGGGGACTCGGTTCCCTCATCTGGAAAATGGGGATTAAGACTGTGAGCCCGCTGTGGGACAACCTGATCACCTTGTAACCTCCCCAGCGCTTAGAACAGCGCTTTGCACATAGTAAGCGCTTAATAAATGCCATTATTATTATTATTATTATTAAATGGGATCTGGGCAGATCTGGGGGGTTTCCGGCATGTCTCTCTATTTTTAAACTGTTCATACCTGGAAGGACTGTAGCAGGTGCCTCCCCGCCTTGGCATTACTGAGAAGCAGCGTGGCTCAGTGGAAAGAGCCCGGGCTTTGGAGTCGGAAGTCATGGGTTCAAATCTCAGCTCTGCCCCTTGTCAGCTGTGTGACTTTGGGCCAGTCACTTCACTTCTCTGGGCCTCAGTTCCCTCATCTGTAAAAATGGGGATTAAAACTGTGAGCCCCCCCTGTGGGACAACTTGATCGCCTTGTAACCTCCCCAGCGCTTAGAACAGTGCTTTGCACATAGTAAGCGCTTAATAAATGCCATCATCATTATTACCACGAGAGAACCTCAGGTGCCTCGACCTTAAACGTCTGAAACCCAGGGCAGAGAGAACTTTTAATAAGTGATTTCCTCGCCCTCCCGGGCTTTTGACCTTATTCAATAGTATTTATTGAGCGCTTACTGTGTGCAGAGCACTGGACTAAGCGCTTGGGATGTCATGTTCGGTTTAGGGGTGCAGTTGGTAGCGATGGGACCGAATAACTCTGTGCCTTTCGCTCCCCACCTTAGCAGCAGGGGGTTGTTTTGCAGGAAACTGAGGGGTTTTGTTTTTTTTGTATTTGGAAATTACAAATTTTGTATTGTGGTATTTTGTATTTGTCGTATTTGGAAAGTATAAGCCTGTCTAGGTTATAACTTGACGGTGAGCAGGAAAGCGTGGCTCAATGGAAAGAGCACGGGCTTGGGAGTCAATCAATCGTATTTATTGAGCGCTTACTGTGTGCAGGGCACTGTACTAAGCGCTTGGGAAGTACAAGTTGGCAACATATAGAGACGGTCCCTACCCAACAGTGGGCTCACAGTCTAAAAGGGGGAGACAGAGAACAAAACCAAACATACTAACAAAGTATAATAAATAGAATAGATATGTACAAGTAAAATAGAGTAATAAATATGTACAAACATATATACAGGTGCTATGGGGAAGGGAAGGAGGTAAGACGGGGGGATGGAGAGGGGGACGAGGGGGAGAGGAAGGAAGGGGCTCAGTTGGGGAAGGCCTCCTGGAGGAGGTGAGCTGTCAGTAGGGCCTTGAAGGGAGGAAGGGAGCCAGCTTGGCAGATGGGCACAGGGAGGGCATTCCATGGGTAAAAATCCCGGCTCCACCAATTGTCAGCTGTGTGACCTTGGGCAAGTCACTTAGCTTCTCTGGGCCTCAGTTACCTCAACTGTAAAATGGGGACTGTGAGCCCCACGTGGGACAACCTGATCACCTTGCATCCCTCTCCAGCGCTTAGAACAGTGCTTTGCACAGAGTAAGCACTTACCAAATTATTATTATCATCATCTTAGACTGTGAGCCCGTTGTCGGGTAGGGACCGTCTATGTTGCCGACTTGTACTTCCCAAGCTCTTAGTCCAGTGCTCTGCACACAGTAGGTGCTCAATAAATGAATGTATATATGTTTGTACGTATTTATTACTGTATTTTATTTGTACATATTTATTCTATTCATTTTATTTTGTTATTATGTTTTGTTCCCGGCCCCCCCCCTTCTAGACTGTGAGCCCACCGTTGGGTAGGGACCGTCGCTATGTGTTGCCAGCTTGGACTTCCCAAGCGCTTAGTCCAGTGCTCTCAGTAAGCGCTCAGTAAATAGGGAAGGAAAGAACTCCAGCCTCTTTTGACGTTTGCCTTTTCTGCCTCAACTCCCTCTTGCGTGCTGCTCGTAGCAACTTCTGGATGACTACCCCAAGTGCTTCATCGTGGGCGCGGACAACGTGGGGTCGAAGCAGATGCAGCAGATCCGCATGTCCCTGCGGGGGAAGGCCGTGGTGCTGATGGGCAAGAACACCATGATGCGCAAGGCCATCCGCGGTCACCTGGAGAACAACCCTGCCCTCGAGAAGTAAATCCCGGGCTCCCCTTGGTGGGGTGGGGAAGAGGGGACCCACCCCAGGGCCTTCAACCCTGTTGGACCCCCGCGTGGATGTACATAATAATTTATTAAGCGCTTATTACGTGCAAAGCACTGTTCGAAGCGCTGGGGACGTTACAAGGTGATCAGCTTGTCCCACGGGGGGCTCACCGTCTTCATCCCCATTTTCCAGATGAGCTCACTGAGGCCCAGAGAAGTTTTGCCCAAAGTCACACAGCTGACCAGTAGCAGAGCCAGGATTTGAACCCCTCACCTCTGACTCCAAAGCCCGGGCTCTTTCCACTGAGCCACGCTGCTTCCCCGTACATCAATCAGTGGCATCCGTTGAGCGCTCACTGTGTGCGAAGCACCGTATTAAGCGCTTGGGTTCAAATTCCGGCTCTGCCACGTGTCTGCTGTGTGACCTTGGGCAAGTCGCTTCCCACAGCACCTGTATATATGTTTGTACATATTTATTACTCCATTTATTTATTTATCTTGTACATATCTTATTTTATTTTGTTACTATGTTTGGTTTTATTCTCTGTCTCCCCCTTCTAGACTGTGAGCCCACTGTTGGGTAGGGACTGTCTCTATGTGTTGCCGGCTTGTACTTCCCAAGCGCTTAGTACAGTGCTCTGCACACAGTAAGCGCTCAATAAATACGATTGATTGATTGATTGATTCTCTGAGCCTCAGTTCCCTCATCTGTAAAACGGGGATTAAGACTGTGAGCCCCACGTGGGACAACTTGATCACCTCGTATCTCCCCAGTGCTTAGAACAGTGCTTTGCACATAGTAAGCGCTTAACATATGCCATCATTATTATTATTATTATTATTATTATTATTATTATTGGGCAAATGCACTCTAATCGTAGCTCCCCGTCCAGAGGGGGAGACGGACATTAACGGCAATAAATGATTGGAGAAGC
The DNA here is from genome assembly GCF_015852505.1 of Tachyglossus aculeatus. Taxonomy (NCBI): domain Eukaryota; kingdom Metazoa; phylum Chordata; class Mammalia; order Monotremata; family Tachyglossidae; genus Tachyglossus; species Tachyglossus aculeatus. The sequence continues at coordinate 38,608,808 of NC_052086.1, forward strand.
AGCGTGGCTCAGTGGAAATCAATCAATCAATCAATCGGATTTATTGAGCGCTTACTGTGTGCAGAGCACTGTACTAAGCGCATGGCTCAGTGGAAAGAGCCCGGGCTTTGGAGCCAGAGGTCATGGGTTCCAATCCCGGCTCCGCCAGTTGTCAGCTGGGGTGACTTTGAGCAAGTCACTTCATTCATTCATTCATTCATTCTTTCAATCATATTTATCGAGCGCTCACTCGTATTTATTGAGTGCTTACTGTGTGCAGAGCACTGTACTAAGCGCTTGGGAAGTACAAGTTGGCGACATATAGAGACGGTCCCTACCCAGCATTGGGCTCACAGTCTAGAAAGGGGAGAGAGAACAAAACATCTAGAAGGGGGAGAGAGAACAAAACACTTCTCTGTGTCTCACCTACCTCATCTGGAAAATGGGGATTAAGACTATGAGCCCCACGTGGGACAATCTGATCACCTTGTATCCCCCCAGTGCTTAGAACAGTGCTTGGCACATAGTAAGCGCTTAGCAAATACCATCGTTATTATTATTATTTACAGATGTGTATGTAAGTGCTGTGGGGCTGAGGGTGCAGTGAATACCAGGTGCCCAGAGGGCACAGAGTCAAGTGCGTAGATGCCCCAGGAAGGTGGGAGGGGAGAGGCGGTGGGGGAAAAAGAGGATTTAATCAGAAAAGGCATCTTGAAGGAGGTGGGTGGGTGTCTTCTCGTCCAGAGCCGCCGAGCTGGCCAGTTTCTCCCCGAGTGACTGTCTCCCACCCCCCACTCCGCCCCTTTTCTCTGCAGACTGCTGAACCACATTCGAGGGAACGTGGGTTTCGTGTTCACCAAGGAAGATCTGACGGAAGTTAGGGATATGCTGTTGGCCAACAAGGTAATAATAATAATAATTCAGGTATTTGATGATGATGATGGCATTTATTAAGCGCTATGTGGAAAGCACTATCCTAAGTGCTGGGGTGGTTACAAGGTGATCAGGTTGTCCCACGGGGGGCTCACAGTCTTCATCCCCATTTTCCAGATGAGGGAACTGAGGCCCAGTGAAGTGACTTGCCCAAAGTCACGCAGCTGGCGGAGCCGGGATTTGAACCCATGACCTCGGACTCCAAAGCCCGGGCTCCTTCCATTGAGCTTGTTAAGTCGGCAGCATATGGAGAAGGTCCCTACCCAGCAACGGGCTCACAGTTATGTTGCCAGCTTGTACTTCCCAAGCGCTTAGTACAGTGCTCTGCACACAGTAAGCGCTCAATAGATATGATTGAATGAAGGAATGAGTGCTTTATCTGTGCCAGGCACTGTACTAAGTGCTGGGGTGAATACAAGCAAATCGGGTCAGACACAGTCCCTGTCCCACGTGGGGCTGTCTCGAACCTCATTTTTACAGATCATCATCATCATCAATCGTATTTATTGAGCGCTTACTGTGTGCAGAGCACTGTACTAAGCGCTTGGGAAGTACAAATTGACAATATATAGAGACAGTCCCTACCCAACAGTGGGCTCACAGTCTAAAAGGGGGAGAGAGATGAGGTAGCTGAGGCCCAGAGAAGTGAAACAACTTGCCCAAGGTCCCACAGCAGAGGAGTGGTGGAGCCGAGATCGGAACCCGTGATCCGACTCTCAGGCCCGGGCCCTATCCACTATGCCGTGCTGATCCTCTGGGGAGGATCAGAGGGGAGGGCCGGTGGTGTTCCCTACTGCGTGGGGCTCATTCTTTCCATTCATTCATTCATTTAATTATATTTATTGAGTGCTTACTGTGTGCAGAGCACTGTACTAAGCGCTTGGGAAGTACAAGTCGGCAACCTATAGAGACAGTCTCTACCCAACAGTGGGCTCACAGTCTAGAAGGGGGAGACAAACAGAAAAACAAGTAGGCAGATGTCAATACCATCAGAATATATAGAATTATAGCTATGTACACATCATTAATAAATAGAATAGTAAATATGTACAAGTAAAATAGAGTAATAAATCTGTACAAACATATACAGGTGCTGTGGGGAGGGGAAGGAGAAAGGGCTAGGGGGATGAGGAGGAGGAGAGGGAAAAGGGGGCTCAGTGTGGGAAGGCCTCCTGGAGGAGGTGAGCTCTCAGGAGGGATTTGAAGGGAGGAAGAGAGCGAGCTTGGCCGATGGGCGGAGGGAGGGCATTTATTCATTCATTCATTTAATTATATTTAGTGAGTGCTTACTGTGTGCAGAGCACTGTACTAAGCGCTTGGGAAGTCCAAGTCAGCAACCTATAGAGACAGTCTACCCAACAGCGGGCTCACAGTCTAGAAGGGGGTGACAGACAACAAAACAAAATGTGTGGACAGGTGTCAAGTCATCAGAACAAATGAAATTAAAGCTAAAGGCACATCATTAACAAAATAAATAGAATAGTAAATATGGACAAGTGAGATAAATAGAGTAATAAATCTGTACAAACATATATAAGGGTGCTGTGGGGAGGGGAAGGAGGTAGGGCTAGGGGGATGGGGAGGAGGAGAGGAAAAAGGGGGCGCAGTGTGGGAAGGCCTCCTGGAGGAGGTGAGCGCTCAGCAGGGCCTTGAAGGGACGAAGAGAGCGAGCTTGGCGGAGGGGCAGAGAGAGGCCATTCCAGGCCCGGGGGAGGACGTGGGCCGGGGGTTGACGGCGGGACGGTTGAGCACGAGGCCCGGTGAGGAGAGGAGTGGAGGGTGCGGGCTGGGCTGGAGAAGGAGAGAAGGGAGGTGAGGGAGGAGGGGGTGAGGAGATGGACAGCCTGGAAGCCGAGAGTGGGTGGGGGGTGGGGGGGAATGGGCGTGGAACAGAACCACTGCCTGGATTGTCTTTGTCCAGAAACGCTCTGGGCATGTTACTCCCCTCCTCAAAAATCTCCAGTGGCTACCAATCAACCTGCGCATCAGGCAAAAACTCCTCCCCCTGGGCTTCCAGGCTGTCCATCCCCTGGCCCCCTCCTCCCTCACCTCCCTTCTGTCCTTCTCCAGCCCAGCCCGCCCCCTCCGCTCCTCCGCCGCTGATCTCCTCACCGTTAGGCCTCGCTCTCGCCCGTCCCGCCATCGACCCCCGGCCCACGTCCTCCCCCGGGCCTGGAATGCCCCCAATCCCTCTGCCCACCCGCCAAGCTCGCTCTCTTCCTCCCTTCAAGGCCCTGCTGAGAGCTCACCTCCTCCAGGAGGCCTTTCCAGACTGAGCCCCTTCCTTCCTCTCCCCCTCGCCCCCCTCTCCATCCCCCCCTTACCTCCTTCTCTTCCCCACGGCACCTGTATATATCTATATATGTTTGTATGTATTTATTATTCTATTTATTTTACTTGTACATATTCTATTTATTTCATTTTGTTAATATGTTTTGCTTTGTTCTCTGTCTCCCCCTTCTAGACTGTGAGCCCACTGTTGGGTAGGGACCGTCTCTAGATGTTGCCAACCTGTACTTCCCAAGCGCCTAGTCCAGTGCTCTGCACACAGTAAGCGCTCAATAAATATGATTGAAAGAATGAATGAATGAACCGGGCTCTGACTTCTCTTTGTCTTTTAGGTACCAGCCGCGGCCCGCGCCGGTGCCATCGCCCCTTGCGACGTCACTGTGCCGGCTCAGAACACCGGCCTGGGTCCCGAGAAGACCTCCTTCTTCCAGGCTCTGGGCATCACCACCAAGATCTCCAGGGGCACCATTGAAATCCTGGTGAGAGGGCAACGCAGTCGGGTTACACAGATGGGTGGGTGTCCGAATGGGCCGGAGGAAATCTGAGGTGGTAGGGATGGCTCCTTCTACAGCCCACCCTGCTCTGCTCCTCCGCCGCTGATCTCCTCACCGTTAGGCCTCGTTCTCGCCTGTCCCGCCGTCGACCCCCGGCCCACGTCATCCCCCGGGCCTGGAATGCCCCCAATCCCTCTGCCCATCCGCCAAGCTCGCTCTCTTCCTCCCTTCAAGACCCTACTGAGAGCTCACCTCCTCCAGGAGGCCTTCCCAGACTGAGCCCCTTCCTTCTTCTCCCCTTCGTCCCCCTCTCCATCCCCCCATTTTACCTCCTTCCCTTCCCCACAGCACCTGTATATGTTTGTACATATTTATCACTCTATTTTACCTGTACATATCTATTCTATTTATTTTATTTTGTTAGTATGTTTGGTTTTGTTCTCTGTCTCCCCCTTTTAGACTGTGAGCCCACTGTTGGGTAGGGACTGTCTCTAGATGTTGCCAACTTGGACTTCCCAAGCGCTTAGTACAGTGCTCTGCACACAGTAAGCGCTCAATAAATACGATTGATTGATTGAGGGATGACTGGAACACCCAAGTCCGGGCCGGCCATCTTGGGGAGGGGCTGGGCTGAAGCCCCTGGGTCAGATTCATGTTGGGGAGGGGGTCTCTTCTAGTGTCTTGTTGACCAGGAGATACAGAAAGCTAAGAGGATCCACGTGACCGCTGTCGCCCTTGGATAAGGGCTTCCTTCAAAGCCCTACTGAGAGCTCACCTCCTCCAGGAGGCCTTCCCACACTGAGTTTCCTCCTTCCTCTCCCCCTCCCCATCCCCCCCCACCTTACCTCCTTCCCCTCACCACAGCACCTGGATATATGTATATATGTTTGTACGGATTTACTGCTCATTTATTTTATTTGTAATAATAATAATGGCATTTATTACGCACTTGCTATGTGCAAAGCACTGTTCTAAGCGCTGGGGAGTTTACAAGGCGATCAGGTTGTCCCACGGGGGGCTCACAGTCTTCATCCCCATTTTCTAGATGAGGTCACTGGGGCCCAGAGAAGTGAAGTGACTTGCCCAAAGTCACACAGCTGACAAGGGGCGGAGCCGGGATTTGAACCCATGACCTTTGACTCCAAAGCCCAGGCTCTTTCCACTGAGCCATGCTGCTTCCCTACATATTTATTTTATTTCGTTAATATGTTTTGTTGTCTGTCTGCCCCTTCTCGACTGTGAGCCCACTGTTGGGTAGGGACCGCCTCTATATGTTGCCAACTTGCACTTCCCAAGCGCTTTATTTATTTTATTTGTAATAATAATAATAATAATGGTATTTATTAAGCACTTACCATGTGCAAAGCACTGTTCTAAGCGCTGGGGAGTTTACAAGGCGATCAGGTTGTCCCACGGGGGGCTCACAGTCTTCATCCCCATTTTCCAGATGAGGTCACTGGGGCCTAGAAAAGTGAAGTGACTTGCCCAAAGTCACACAGCTGACAAGGGGCGGAGCCGGGATTTGAACCCATGACCTCTGACTCCAAAGCCCGGGCTCTGTCCACCGAGCCATGCTGCTTCCCTACATATTCTATTTTATTTCGCTAATATGTTTTGTTGTCTGTCTCCCCCTTCTCGACTGTGAGCCCACTGTTGGGTAGGGACCATCTCTATATCATCAATCGTATTTATTGAGCGCTTACTGTGTGCAGAGCACTGTACTAAGCGCTTGGGAAGTACAAGTTGGCAACACATAGAGACAGTCCCTACCAACAGTGGCCTCACAGTCTAAAACTATGTTGCCAACTTGCTCTTCCCAAGCGCTTAGTCCAGTGCTGTGCACACAGTAAGTGCTCAATAAATACGACAGTGGATGAATGAATGAATAAGAGGTGGCTGATGATCTCTTGTCCTTCAGAGCGATGTGCAGCTGATCAAGACCGGAGACAAAGTGGGCGCCAGCGAAGCCACCCTGCTGAACATGTTGAACATCTCCCCCTTCTCCTTCGGCCTGATCATCCAGCAGGTGTTCGACAACGGCAGCATCTACAACCCCGAAGTGCTGGATATCACCGAGGACGCTCTGCACACTCGCTTCCTGGAGGTAAGCGCCGCCCGGGCCTGCTCGCCTCAAAAACTTCAGACCTCTCCCCCTCGTCCCCCTCTCCATCCCCCTCATCTTACCTCCTTCCCTTCCCCACAGCACCTGTATATATGTTTGTACAGATTTATTACTCTATTTATTTTACTTGTATATTTCTATCCTATTTATTTTATTTTGTTGGTATGTTTGGTTTTGTTCTCTGTCTCCCCCTTTTAGACTGTGAGCCCACTGTTGGGTAGGGACTGTCTCTAGATGTTGCCAATTTGTACTTCCCAAGCGCTTAGTACAGTGCTCTGCACACAGTAAGCGCTCAATAAATACGATTGATGATGATACTGTTGGGTAGGGACTGGCTCTATATGTTGCCAATTTGTACTTCCCAAGCACTTAGTACAGTGCTCTGCACATAGTAAGCGCTCAATAAATACGATTGATGATGATGATGTTGGGTAGGGACTGTCTCTATATGTTGCCAACTTGTACTTCCCAAGCACTTAGTACAGTGCTGTGCACACAGTAAGCGCTCAATAAATACAATTGATGATGATGATGTTGGGTAGGGACTGTCTCTGTATGTTGCCAATTTGTACTTCCCAAGCGCTTAGTACAGTGCTCTGTGCACAGTAAGCGCTCAATAAATACGATTGATGATGATGATGTTGGGTAGGGACTGTCTCTATATGTTGCCAATTTGTACTTCCCAAGCGCTTAGTACAGTGCTCTGCACATAGTAAGCGCTCAATAAATACGATTGATGATGATGATGTTGGGTAGGGACTGTCTCTATATGTTGCCAACTTGTACTTCCCAAGCGCTTAGTACAGTGCTCTGCACACAGTAAGTGCTCAATAAATACGATTGATGATGATACTGTTGGGTAGGGACTGGCTCTATATGTTGCCAATTTGTACTTCCCAAGCACTTAGTACAGTGCTCTGCACATAGTAAGCGCTCAATAAATACGATTGATGATGATGATGTTGGGTAGGGACTGTCTCTATATGTTGCCAACTTGTACTTCCCAAGCGCTTAGTACAGTGCTCTGCACACAGTAAGCGCTCAATAAATACGATTGATGATGATGATGTTGGGTAGGGACTGTCTCTGTATGTTGCCAACTTGGACTTCCCAAGCGCTTAGTACAGTGCTCTGTGCACAGTAAGCGCTCAATAAATACGATTGATGATGATGATGTTGGGTAGGGACTGTCTCTATATGTTGCCAATTTGTACTTCCCAAGCGCTTAGTACAGTGCTCTGCGCACAGTAAGCGCTCAATAAATACGATTGATGATGATGATGTTGGGTAGGGACTGTCTCTATATGTTGCCAATTTGTACTTCCCAAGCGCTTAGTACAGTGCTCTGCGCACAGTAAGCGCTCAATAAATACGATTGATGATGATGATGTGAGCTCACTGTTGGGTAGGGACTGTCTCTATAGGTTGCCAGCTTGGACTTCCCAAGCACTTAGTACAGTGCTCTGCACACAGTAAGTGCTCAATAAATACGATTGATTGATTGATCGATCGGCGGCATGGAGCGCTCGGGCTTCGGACAGTCTCGGCCTTTAAATCTGGACGACACTTGGCCAGGGCTGGAGGATCGTTTCCCGTTCTTAGAGTTGGAGGGGATTTGAATGTTGGCCTGAAGCTAATGGCGAAGGTGTTTTCGTAATAATGATGGTATTTTTTAAGCACTTACTATGTGCAAAGCACTGTTCTAAGCGCTGGGGGGGATACAAGGTGATCAGGTTGTCCCTTTGGGGGCTCACAGTCTTCATCCCCATTTTACAGATGAGGCAACTGAGGCACAGAGAATAATAATAATGTTGGTATTTGTTAAGCGCTAACTATGTGCAGAGCACTGTTCTAAGCACTGGGGTAGATACAAGGTGATCAGGTTGTCCCACGAGGGGCTCACAGTCTTCATCCCCATTTTCCAGATGAGGGAACTGAGGCCCAGAGAAGCAGCGTGGCTCAGTGGAAAGAGCCCGGGCTTTGGAGTCAGAGGGCATGGGTTCAAATCCCTGCTCCAACAATTGTCAGCTGTGTGACTTTGGGCAAGTCACTTCACTTCTCTGGGCCTCAGTTCCCTCATCGGGAAAATGGGGATGAAGACTGTGGGGCAACCTGATCACCTTGTAACCTCCTCAGTGCTTAGAACAGTGCTTTGCACATAGTAAAAAAAAAAAGTGACTTGCCCAAAGTCACCCAGCTGACAAGTGGTGGAGCTGGGATTTGAACCCATGACCTCTGACTCCAAAGCCCGGGCTCTTTCCACTGAGCCACGCTGCTTCTCTAATAGTAGTGGGGTATTTGGACTTTGGACTGTGAGCCCACTGTTGGGTAGGGGCTGTCTCTATATGTTGCCAACTTGTACTTCCCAAGCGCTTAGTACAGTGCTCTGCACACAGTAAGCGCTCAATAAATACGATTGATTGATTGATTTGCTCAGTGTTTACTCTGGGCCAAGCACTGACATAAGAGGTGGGACCGATATAAGGAGATCAGGTTGGATACAGTCTGTGTCCACACATGGAGCTCCGTTAATAATAACAATAATAATAATAATAATTGGCATTTGTTAAGCACTTACTGCAAAATCAGTAAACCAGTCACATTTATTGAATGCTTCAATAATAATAATAATAATAATTGGCATTTGTTAAGCACTTACTGCAAAATCAGTAAACCAATCACATTTATTGAATGCTTCATGCAGAGTGCTTGTAATAATAATAATAATAATGACATTTATTAAGCACTTACTATGTGCAAAGCACTGTTCTAAGCGCTGGGGAGGATACAGGGTGATCAGGTTGTCCCATGTGGGGCTCACAGCCTTCATCCCCATTTTACAGATGAGGGAACTGAGGCCCAGAGAAGTTAAGTGACTTGCCCAAGATCACACAGCAGTTAAGGGAGAGGAAGTACAGGTACTGAAGCTCCCATTTTACAGAGGAGGAAACTGAGGCCCGGAGGAGGGAGGCCACAGGTCAACAAAGCTGCAGGGCTGGGATTAGAAGCCCGCTAACGTTTCTTCTCTCCACAGGGCGTCCGTAACGTGGCCAGTGTCTGTCTGCAGATTGGCTACCCGACAGTTGCTTCTGTGCCCCATTCCATCATCAACGGGTACAAGCGTGTCCTGGCCGTGTCTGTGGAGACCAATTACACCTTCCCACTTGCCGAAAAGGTAAGAGAATAAAAAATCCGGGCCAGAGTGGGGCTGACTTGCACTTCCCAAGCGGTTAGTACAGTGCCCTGCACACAGTAAGCGCTCAATAAATACGATTGATTATGTTGCCAATTTGTACTTCCCAAGCGCTTAGTACAGTGCCCTGCACACAGTAAGCGCTCAATAAATACGATTGATTGATTATGTTGCCAATTTGTACTTCCCAAGCGCTTAGTACAGTGCCCTGCACACAGTAAGCGCTCAATAAATACGATTGATTGATTATGTTGCCAATTTGTACTTCCCAAGCGCTTAGTACAGTGCCCTGCACACAGTAAGCGCTCAATAAATACGATTGATGATGTGGGAAATGCTTTGAGGCTCCTTACAACGTGCCAAGCATCACCAGGATAGTTACAAGATAAGACCAAGATGGAGCCGAGACCTTCCCAGTCCCCCAAAGGGGCTCAGCCTGAGGCAGGGAAAACAGATTAAATCATTCCATCGTATTTATTGAGCGCTTACTGGGTGCAGAGCACTGGACTGAGCGCAACAGCGGGCTCGCAGTCTGAGCCCACTGTTGGGTAGGGACTGTCTCTATATGTTGCTAACTTGTACTTCCCAAGCGCTTAGTACAGTGCTCTGCACACAGTAAGCGCTCAATAAATACGATTGATTGATAGAAGGGGCAGACAGACAACAAAACACATTAACAAAATAGAATATGTACAAATAATAGAGTAATAAATACGTACAAACATATACATAGATACAGGTGCTGTGGGGAGGGGAAGGAGCTATATGCACATGATTAATAGAGTAATAAATATGTTCAAATATACATCGCTCTGCACACTGTAAGTGTTCAATAAATAGCACTGATTGATTGCCTGTACTTCCCAAGCGCTTAATACAGTGCTCTGCACATAGTAAGCGCTCAATAAATACGATTGCTGATGATGATGATGATGATTGCCTAATGCAGTCCAGCTGGATGCCTGCTCACCTGCAGGCCGCAAATCTCTGAAGAAGGGGATCGAACTTTCCTCAGGGATCCTGTGACATCCCCTGGGATCCTCACTCATCCCCTCCCATTCCTGGAAGCGCTTAGTCCAGTGCTGTGCACACAGTAAGCGCTCAATAAATACGACTGAATGACGGCTCTTCCAAAGCCAGCAGCAGTACACCAGGGGTGTGGGGGGGATGGCAGGATTAGAACCCACGACCTTTGGGCGCCCAGGCGGTAGCCACTGCGCCATGCTGCTTCCTGACTGTGAACGCCGTCAGATATTTTGTCCCCATTTTACAGATGAGGAAACCGAGGCCCGGGAAAGTTACGTGACTTGCCCAGAGTCCCATTGTCCAGAGGTTCAGTGGGGTAGAATTTGGTGTGCTGATGAATCTCTGTGCCTTTTTTTTTAATGGCATTTATTAAGCGCTTACTAAGTGCAAAGCACTGTTCTAAGCACTGGGGAGGTTACAGGGTGATCAGGTTGTCCCACGGGGGGCTCACAGTCTTAAGCCCCATTTTACGGATGAGGCAACTGAGGCCCTGAGAAGTGAAGTGACTTGCCCAAAGTCACCCAGCTGACAATTGGTGGAGCCGGGATTTGAACCCATGACCTCTGACTCCAAAGCCCAGGCTCTTTCCACTGAGCCACGCTGCTTCTAGAAGCAGTCTAGAGGGGGGAGACAGACAACAAAACAAAACATGTGGACAGGTGTCAAGTTGTCAGAATAAATAGAAATAAAGCTAGATGCACATCATTAACAAAAATCATTCATTCAGTCGTATTTATTTAGCGCTTACTGTGTGCAGAGCACTGTACTAAGCGCTTGGGAAGTACAAGGTGGCAACATTCAGTCATTCAATCATTTTATTGAGTGCTTACTGTGTGCAGAGCACTGTACTAAGTGCTTGGGAGGTCCAAGTTGGCAACATATAGAGATGGGCCCTACCCAACTGTGGGCTCACAGTCTAGAAGGGGGGGACAGAGAACAAAACAAAACATTAACAAAATAAATAGAATAAATATGTACAAATAAAATCAATAAATAAATACAGTAATAAATACGTACAAACATATACAGGTGCTGTGCAGCTTGGCTCAGTGGAAAGAGCCCGGGCTTTGGAGTCAGAGGTCAAGGGTTCAAATCCTGGCTCTGTCAATTGTCAGCTGGGTGACTTTGGGCAAGTCACTTCACTTCTCTGGGCCTCAGTTTCCTCATCTGTAAAATGGGGATTAAGACTGTGAGCCCCTTGTGGGACAACCTGATTGCTTTGTAACCTCTCCAGCGCTTAGAACAGTGCTCTGCACATCGCGCTTAATAAATGCCGTTATTATTATTATATACAGGTGCTTTGGGGAGGGGGAGAGGAAGGAGAATAGAATAGAATAAATAGAATAGTAAAATAAACAGAGTAATAAATCTGTACAAACATATATACAGGTGCTGTGGAGAGGGGAAGGAGGTAGGGCTGGGGGGTGGGGAGGAGGAGAGGAAAAAGGGGGCTCAGTCTGAGCACACACAGTGCTCTGAGGTGGCCACTGGACCCCATGGCTCAGTGGAAAGAGCCCGGGCTTTGGAGTCAGGTCGTGGGTTCGAATCCCAGCTCCTCCACGTGTCTGCTGTGTGACCTTGGACAAGTCACGTCTCTGCACCTCAGTGACCTCATCTGTAAAATGGGGATTAAGACTGTGAGCCCCCCGTGGGGCAACCTGATCACCTTGCATCCCCCCCAGCGCTTAGAACAGTGCTTTGCACATAGTAAGCGCTTAACAAATGCCACCATCATCATCATCACCACCACCTGCTCTGTTCCCAGCTAACCCGCCCCTCTCTCACACAGGTCAAGGCCTTCCTCGCCGACCCTTCGGCCTTCATAGCCGCAGCCCCGGTGGCGGCGGCCAAACCGGCCGCTCCGGCCGCCGCCGCCGCCGCCTCCGCCCCGGCCAAAGTTGAAGCGAAGGAAGAGTCGGAGGAATCCGACGAGGACATGGGATTCGGCCTCTTCGACTAACCCACGACAGACCGTTGCCACCGGTTTGCCAAGAGAAACAAAGGGAATAAAGCGCTCGTTGCCTTCTGCCTCCGGCCTCTGTTTCTGGGGTACAGTGCTCTGCACACAGTAAGCGCTCAATAAATACGATTGATTGATTGGGGGCCGAGGCGGGGCGGGAATTACAGTCGGGACGCGGTGGTAAGGCACTCGAAGGCTGTTCTGTCGGTGGCAGGTAATGGCCAAGTGAAATCCCGCCCAAACGGAGTTGGCGGAAGCCTCCGCCGGCCTCCTCCCTGATGCAGAGTGGTTTTCATTCAGACGAATGGATCCGATCCAATTTTCCCGAAATGGGAAATTTGGGCATTGCCTGAATATAGGCCCGATTTGTATGCCCTTCACTTCCCGTTGGTGTGTTTCTTCTCTCACTACGTGGGCCCCTTTCCACACGGGGCTCAGAAGGGATAGGCGGGTATTTAATGCCCATTGTACAGATGAGAAAAGTCGGGTGCAGGGACGGGACTGGTCCGAGGTCACCCAGCAGGAAAGGAGCTGGGATTATTCTTTCATTCAATAATAATAATGATGATGGCATTTATTAAGCGCTTACTATGTGCAAAGCACTGTTCTAAGCGCTGGGGAGGATATAAGGTGATCAGGTTGTCCCACGGGGGGCTCACCGTCTTCACCCCCATTTTACAGGTGAGGGAACTGAGGCCCAGAGAAGTGAAGTGACTTGCCCAAAGTCACACAGCTGACAGTTTGCGGAGCTGGGATTTGAACCCATGACCTCGGACTCCAAACCCTGGGCTCTTTCCATCATCATCATCGATCGTATTTATTGAGCGCTTACTGTGTGCAGAGCACTGTACTAAGCGCTTGGGAAGTACAAATTGGCAATATATAGAGACAGTCCCTACCCAACAGTGGGCTCACAGTCTAAAAGGGGGAGACAGAGAAAACCAAACATACTAATAAAATGAATAGATATGTACAAGTAAAATAAATAAATAGGGTAATAAATATGTACAAACATATAGACATATATAGATATTTCCATCGAGCCACGCTGCTTCTCCAGATGATTATCTTAATAATAATCATATTTATTGAGCGCTTACTGTGTGCAGAGCACTGGTACTGAGCACTTGGGAAGTACAAGTCGGCAACATATATTATTGCAAACTTTTAGACTGTGAGCCCACTGTTGGGTAGGGACCGTCTCTATATGTTGCCAACTTGTACTTCCCGAGCGCCTAGTACAGTGCTCTGCACACAGTAAGCGCTCAATAAATACGAATAAATACGAATAGTGAATATATTAGAACCAAGGTCCTATGGGGTTTTCCCACTAGGCCCTGCTGCTCCTCTACCGTTTTATTTTTGGGGGTGTGCTCACAAGTCCAGTAATGTGTGGTCTGAAATGCTTGACTATTTTGCATATGTAGAGTTTATTTCTCTAGAAATACATATACCCTTTTAATAAGGGGGGGGGGGTACAGGGGAATACACCGCATTTTATCCTGCGTATCACTCTTGAGGTTCTCCAATCAGTTCAGACGCTTAGTATAGTGCTCTGCACACAGTAAGCACTCAATAAATACGACTGAATGAACAGTAACTACTTACATACTGTTAAAAAAATGAGAGTATACTGTAGTGCACTATACCATAATACTATAACTATTATATACTATAATATTGACCACTATAATGGTGATCAATAACCACCATTATCATTTCTAAGGTAGAGTAAATGAAGGGAGATGGTGAGCATTCCTGCCTCCATGAATTCCCTGACTGCCACGTGTCTGCTGTGTGACCTTGGGCAAGTCATTTAACTTCCCTATGCCTCAGTTCCCTCAACTGTAAATGGGGATTAAGACTCAAAGAGGCCAAGGTTGGGGAAGGCTTCCTTACACAAATGATCAGTAGGCTGGGGGTAATAATAATAATAATGGCATTTATTAAGCGAAGTCTTCCTTACACAAGAAATGATCAGGCTGGGGATAATGATAATAATGGCATTTATTAAGTGCTTACTATGTGCAAAACACTGTTCTAAGCGCTGGGGTAGATACAAGGTGATCAGGTTGTCCCACTGGGGGCTCACAGTCTTCATCCCCATTTTACAGATGAGGGAACTGAGGCCCAGAGAAGTGAAATGACTTGCCCAAAGTCACACAGCTGACAATCGGTGGAGCAGGGATTTGAACACATGACTTCTGACTCCAAAGCCCGGGCTCTTTCCACTGAGCCACGCTGTAAGATGTACTTTTTTTAGTGGTATTTGTTAAGCACTTACTAAGGATCAGGCACTGTATTAAGTTCTGGGGAAGATATATTGTCAGCTGTGTGACTTAGGGCAAGTCACTTAACTTCTCTGTGCCTCAGTTCCCTCATCCGTAAATGGGGATTAAGACTCAAAAGTGGCCAAGGTTGGGGAAGGCTTCCTTACACAAGAAATGATCAGGAGGCTGGGGGTAATAATAATAATGGCATTTATTAAGCTCTTACTATGGGACAATCTGATCACCTTGTGACCTCCCCAGCGCTTAATGATGGCATTTGTTAAGCGCTTACTATGTGCAAAGCACTGTTCTAAGTGCTGGGGTAGATACAAGGTGATCAGGTTGTCCCATTGGGGGCTCACAGTCTTCATCCCCATTTTACAGATGAGGGAACTGAGGCCCAGAGAAGTGAAATGACTTGCCCAAAGTCACACAGCTGACAATCGGCGGAGCAGGGATTTGAACCCATGACCCCTGACTCCAAAGCCCGGGCTCTTTCCACTGAGCCACGCTGTAAGATGTACTTTTTTTTAGTGGTATTTGTTAATCAATCAATCAATTAATCGTATTTATTGAGCGCTTACTATGTGCAGAGCACTGTACTAAGCGCTTGGGAAGTACAAATTGGCATCACATAGAGACAGTCCCTACCCAACAGTGGGCTCACAGTCTAAAAGGGGGAGACAGAGAACAAAACCAAACATACCAACAAAATAAAATAAGTAGGATAGAAATGTACAAGTAAAATAAATAAATAAATAAATAGAGTAATAAATATGTACAACCATATATACATATATACAGGTGCTGTGGGGAAGGGAAGGAGGTAAGACGGGGGGATGGAGAGGGGGAGAGAGTGTTAAGCACTTACTATGGATCAAGCACTGTATTAAGTTCTGGGGAACATATATTGTCAGCTGTGTGACTTTGGGCAAGTCACTTAACTTCTCTGGGCCTCAGTTCCCTCATCTGTCAAATGGGGATTAAGACTGTGAGCCCCACGTGGGACAACCTGATCACCTTGTATCCCCCCAGCGCCTAGAACAGTGCTTTGCAAATAGTAAGCGCTTAACAAATACCGATATTATTATTATTATTTATTCTGCTGGTATTGGCACCTGCCACTTGTTTTGTTTTGTTGTCTGCCTCCCCCCGTCTGGATTGTGAGCCCCTTGTTGGGTAGGGACCGTCTCTAGATGTTGCCAACTTGTACTTCCCAAGCGCTTAGTACAGTACTCTGCACACAGTAAGCGCTCAATAAATACGACTGATTGATTGCTTGGTCCCGCCTCCTAGAGGCCGCTCTGCGCATGCGCCGTCACCGTGACGACTGCTCCCGCCTCCTAGAGGCCTCTCTGCGCATGCGCTGCCACCATGGTGATTGGTTCCCCCCCCCATCAATCCAACAATCGTATTTATTGAACGCTCACTGAGTCCAGAGCACTGTACTATGCGCTTGGGAAGTCCAAGTTGGCAACATCTAGAGACGGTCCCTACCCGACGGTGGCCTCACAGTCTAGAAGTGGGAGACAGACAACAAAAGAAAACATATTAACAAAATAAAATAAATAGGATGTGTGAAATTAAAATAAATAAATAGAGTAATAAATACGTACAAATATATACATGTATACAGGTGCTGTGGGGAACGGGATGTGGTAAGGCGGAGGGGGGTGCAGAGTGGGACCGCGCCGTCACCGTAATGCCTGGTCCCGCCTCCCAGCGGCCGCTCTGCGCCTGCGCCGTCACCGTGGTGCCTCGTCCCGCCTCCTAGCGGCCGCTCTGCGCATGCGCAGCCACCGCGATGATTGGTCCCCCCCAGCGCCGGATCTGCGCCTGCGCCGTCACCATGGTGACTGGTCCCGCCTCCCAGCGGCCGTTCTACGCCTGCGCCGTCACCGTGGTGCCTCGTCCCGCCTCCTAGCGGCCGCCCTGCACATTCATCATCATCATCATCATCATCAATCGTATTTATTGAGCGCTTACTATGTGCAGAGCACTGTACTAAGCGCTTGGGAAGTACAAATTGGCAACATCTAGAGACAGTCCCTACCCAACAGTGGGCTCAAAGTCTAAAAGGGGGAGACAGAGAACAAAACCAAACATACCAACAAAATAAAATAAATAGAATAGATAGGTACAAATAAATAAATAAATAAATAAATAGAGTAATAAATATGTACAAACACATATACATATATACAGGTGTTGTGGGGAAGGGAAGGAGGTAAGAAGGGGGGGATGAAGAGGGGGAGAGGAAGGAAGGGGCTCAGTCTGGGAAGGCCTCCTGGAGGAGGTGAGCACTCAGCAGGGCCTTGAAGGGAGGAAGAGAGCGAGCTTGGCGGAGGGGCAGAGGGATTGGGGGCATTCCAGGCCCGGGGGATGACGTGGGCCGGGGGTCGATGGCGGGACAGGCGAGAACCAGGCCCAGTGAGGAGATTAGCGGCGGAGGAGCAGAGGGTGCCGGCTGGGCTGGACAAGGAGAGAAGGGAGGTGAGGTAGGAGGGGGCGAGGGGATGGACAGCCTGGAAGCCCAGGGTGAGGAGTTTCTGCCTGATGCACCGTGGCTCAGTGGAAAGAGCCCGGGTTTTGGAGTCAGAGGTCACAGGTTCAAATCCCGGCTCTGCCAATTGTCAGCTGTGTGACTTTGGGCAAGTCACTTCACTTCTCTGAGCCTCAGTTACCTCATCTGTAAAATGGGGATGAAGACTGTGAGCCCCACATGGGACAAGCTAGTCACCTTGTTATCCCCCCAGCACTTAGAACAGTGCTTTGCACATAATAAGCGCTTAACAAATACCATCATCACTATGGTGCCTGGTCCCAGACTGAGCCCCTTCCTTCCTCTCCTCCTCGTGCCCCTCTCCATCCCCCCCATCTTACCTCCTTCCCTTCCCCACAGCACCTGTATACATGTCTATATGTTTGTACATATTTATTACTCTATTTATTTATTTTACTTGTACATATCTATTCTATTTATTTTATTTTGTTAGTATGTTTGGTTTTGTTCTTAGACTGTGAGCCCACTGTTGGATAGGGGCTGTCTCTATATGCTGCCAACTTGTACTTCCCAAGCGCTTAGTACAGTGCTCTGCACACAGGAAGAGCTCAATAATACGATTGATTGATTGTTCTCTGTCTCCCCCTTTTAGACTGTGAGCCCACTGTTGGGTAGGGACTGTCTCTATATGTTGCCAACTTGTGCTTTCCAAGCGATTAGTACGGTGCTCTGCACACAGTAAGTGCTCAATAAATATGACTGATTGATTGTTCTCTGTCTCCCCCTTCTAGACTGTGAGCCCACTGTTGGGTAGGGACTGACTCTATATGTTGCCAACTTGTACTTCCCAAGCGCTTAGTACAGTGCTCTGCACACAGTAAGCGCTCAATAAATACGATTGATTGATTGGTCCCTTCTCCCAGCGCTCGCTGTGCGCCTGCGCCGTCACCGTGATGACTGGTCCCGCCTCCTAGAGGCCTCTCTGCGCACGCGCCGACCCCACAGTGATTGGTTCCCCCCCCACAGCGCTCGCCTTGCGCCTGCGCCGTCACCGTAATGACAGGTCCCACCTCCCAGAGGCCGTTCTGCGCATGCGCCGCCACCATGGTGCTTGGTTCCCCCTTCCCAATCAATCAAACAATCGTATTTATTGAACGCTTACTGTGTCCACAGCACTGTACTAAGCGCTTGGGAAGTCCAAGTTGGGAACATATAGAGACGGTCCCTACTCAACAGTGGCCTCACAGTGTAGAAGTGGGAGACAGACAACAAAACCAAACATATTAAAATAAAATAAATAGGATATGTGGAAGTAAAATAAATAAATAGAGTAATAAATACGTACAAATATATACATGTATACAGGTGCTGGGGGGAACGGGAGGTGGTAAGGCGGGGGGGATGGAGAGGGTGACCGCGCCGTCACCGTAATGACTGGTCCCGCCTCCCAGCGGCCGCTCTGCGCCTGCGCCGTCACCGTGGTGCCTCGTCCCGCCTCCTAGCGGCCGCCCTGCGCATTCGCCGTGGCTCAGTGGAAAGAGCCCGGGCTTTGGAGTCAGAGGTCACAGGTTCAAATTCCGACTCCGCCAATTGTCAGCTGTGTGACCTTGGGCAAGTCACTTAACTTCTCTGTGCCTCAGTTACCTCATCTGTAAAATGGGGATGAAGACTGTGAGCCCCACATGGGACAAGCTAGTCACCTTGTTATCTCCCCATCATCATCAATCAATCGTATTTATTGAGCGCTTACTATGTGCAGAGCACTGTACTAAGCGCTTGGGAAGTACAAATTGGCAACATATAGAGACAGTCCCTACCCAACAGTGGGCTCACAGTCTAAAAGGGGGAGACAGAGCTTTGCACATAAAGCGCTTAACAAATACCATCATCATCATCACTATGGTGCCTGGTCCCAGACTGAGCCCCTTCCTTCCTCTCCCCCTCGTCCCCCTCTCTATCCCCCTCATCTTACCTCCTTCTCTTCCCCACAGCACCTGTATATATGTATAAATGTTTGTACATATTTATTACTCTATTTATTTTACTTGTACATATCTATTTATTTTATTTTGTTAGTATGTTTGGTGTTGTTCTTAGACTGTGAGTCCACTGTTGGATAGGTACTGTCTCTATATGTTGCCAACTTGTACTTCCTAAGCACTTAGTACAGTGCTCTGCATACAGTAAGCACTCAATACGATTGATTGTTCTGTCACCCCCTTTTAGACTGTGAGCCCACTGTTGGGTAGGGACTGTCTCTATATGTTTGCCAACCTGTACTTCCCAAGCGCTTAGTACAGTGCTCTGCACACAGTAAGTGCTCAATAAATACGATTGATTGATTGATTGATTGGTCCCGTCTCCCAGCGCTCGCTGTGCGCCTGCGCCGTCACCGTGATGACTGGTCCCGCCTCCTAGAGGCCTCTCTGCGCATGCGCCGCCACCATGGTGATTGGTTCCCCCCTCCTAATCAATCAAACAATCGTATTTATTGAACGGTTACTGTATCCAGAGCACTGTACTAAGCGCTTGGGAAGTCCAAGTTGGCAACATCTAGAGACGGTCCCTACCCAACAGTGGGCTCACAGTCTAGAAGGGGGAGAGGCAGACAACAAAACAAAACACGTGGCAGGTGCCAATACCAGCAGAATAAATAATAATAATATCGGTATTTGTTAAGCGCTTACTATTTGCAAAGCACTGTTCTATGCACTGGGGGGATACAAGGTGATCAGGTTGTCCCACGTGGGGCTCACAGTCTTAATCCACATTTGACAGATGAGGGACAGACAACAAAAGAAAACATATTAACAAAATAAAATGAATAGGATATGTGGAAGTAAAATAAATAAATAGAGTAATAAATACGTACAAATATATACATGTATACAGGTGCTGGGGGGAACGGGAGGTGGTAAGGCGGGGGGGATGGAGAGGGAGGCCGCGCCGTCACCGTAATGCCTGGTCCCGCCTCCCAGCGGCCGCTCTGCGCCTGCGCCGTCACCGTGGTGCTTCGTCCCGCCTCCTAGCGGCCGCTCCGCGCATTCGCCGTCGCTGTGGTGCCTTGTCCCTTCTCCCAGCGTTCGCTGTGCGCCTGCGCCGTCACCGTGATGCCTGGTCCCGCCTCCTAGAGGCCGGTCTGCGCATGCGCCGCCAGCATGGTGCTTGGTTCCCTCCCCCCTCAGCGCTGGCTCTGCGCCTGCGCCGTCACAGTGGTGACTGGTCCCGCCTCCTAGAGGCCGCTCTGCGCATGCGCCGCCACCGTGGTGATGGGTCACCCCTTCCAGCGCTGGCTCTGCGCCTGCGCCGTCACAATGGCGACTGATCCCGCCTCCTAGCGTCCGCTCCGCGCATGTGCCGCCACCGTGGTGCTTGGTGTGTCCCCACCCAGCGCTCGCCTTGCGCCTGCGCCGTCACAATGGTGACTGGTCCCCCCCCGTCCAGAAGGTCGCTCTGCGCATGCGCAGCCACCGCGGTGATTGGTCGCCCCCCTCCCAGCGCTGGCTCTGCGCCTGCGCCGTCACAATGGTGACTGGTCCCTTCTCCCAGCGGCCGCTCTGCGCCTGCGCCATCACCGTGGTGCCTCGTCCCGCCTCCTAGCGGCCGTTCTGCGCATGCGCCCTCACCGTGGTGATTGGTCCCCCCCTTCCAGCGCTCGCCTTACGCCTGCGCCGTCCCCATGGTGACCGGTCCCTCCGTCCAGAGGCGGCTCTGCGCCTGCGCCGTCACCATGGTGACCGGTCCCTCCTCCCGGTACCCGAGCGGGGTGACCCGGATGTAAAGGGGCCGCGTTTCCGGGTTGTGCCCGGCAGGATGGCGGCGGACACGCAGGTGAGGATGGCGGTTGCGGGGACCCCGGGGGGAGGGAGGGAGGGACACAACCACAACAGCAACAACAACCACAACAGCAACAACGACCACAGCAACAACAACAACAACGACCTCCCACCCCGAGCGGGACCCCCGGGCCCCAGCCGGGAGAGGACACGTCGTTGGCGTCGTGGCTCGTCATTCATTCATGCACTCCTTCATTCATTCATGCACTCCTTCATTCATTCATGCACTCCTTCATTCATTCATGCACTCCTTCATTCATTCATTCACGTCTTTTAGACTGTGAGCCCACTGTTGGGTAGGGACTGTCTCTATATGTTGCCAACTTGTACTTCCTAAGCGCTTAGTACAGTGCTCTGCACACAGTAAGTGCTCAATAAATGCGATTGATTGATTCATGCACTCCTCCATTCATTCATTCACTTCTTCATTCATTCATTCACTTCTTCATTCATTCATTCACTTCTTCATTCATTCATTCACTTCTTCATTCATTCATTCACTTCTTCATTCATTCACTTCTTCATTCATTCACTTCTTCATTCATTCACTCACTTCTTCATTCATTCATTCACTTCATTCATTCATTCACTTCATTCATTCCCTCACTCCTTCATTCATTCACTCACTCCTTCATCCATTCATTCCCTCCTTCATCCATTCGTTCCCTCTTTGGTGATGATGATGGCGTTTGTTAAGCGCTTACCACGTGCAAAGCGCTGTTCTAAGCGCTGGGGTGGTGACAAGGTGATCAGGTGGTCCCACGTGGGGCTCACAGTCTTCATCCCCATTTTACAGATGAGTGGACTGAGGCCCAGAGAAGTTAATAATAATAATAATGACATTTATTAAGCGCTTACTATTTGCAAAGCACCGTTCTCAGCGCCGGGGAGGTGACAAGGTGATCAGGTTGTCCCACGTGGGGCCCACAGCCTTCATCCCCATTTTACAGATGGAACTCAGGCCCAGAGAAGTTAATTATAATGACATTTATTAAGCGCTTACTACGTGCAAAGCACCGTTCTAAGCGCCGGGGAGGTTACAAGGTGATCAGGTGGTCCCACGGGGGGCTCACAGTCTTCATGCCCCTTTTACAGGTGAGGGAACTGAGGCCCAGAGATGTTAATAATAAGGACATTTATTAAGTGCTTACTATGTGCAAAGCACTGTTCTAAGCGCCGGGGAGGTGACAAGGTGATCAGGTGGTCCCACGTGGGGCTCACAGTCTTAATCCCCATTTTACGGATGAGGGAAGTGAGGCACAGAGAAGTTAGTAATAATAATGATGACATTTATTAAGCGCTTACTACATGCAAAGCACCGTTCTAAGCGCTGGGGAGGTTACAAGGTGATCAGGTGGTCCCACGTGGGGCTCACAGTCTTCATCCCCATTTTACAGATGAGGGAACTGAGGCCCAGAGAAGTTAATAATAATGACATTTATTAAGTGCTTACTATGCACAAAGCACTGTTCTAAGCACTGGGGAGGTTACAAGGTGATCAGGTTGTCCCACGTGGGGCTCACAGTCTTCATCCTCATTTTACAGATGAGGGAACTGAGGCCCAGAGAAGTTAATAATAATGACATTAATTAAGCGCTTACCACGTGCAAAGCACCAATCTAAGCGCTGGGGAGGTGACAAGGTGATCAGGTTGTCCCACGTGGGGCCCACAGTCTTCATCCCCATTTTACAGATGGAACTGAGGCCCAGAGAAGTTAATTATAATGACATTAATCAAGCGCTTACTATGTGCAAAGCACCGTTCTAGGCCCCGGGGAGGTTACAAGGTGATCAGGTGGTCCCACGTGGGACTCACAGTCTTCATGCCCCTTTTACAGGTGAGGGAACTGAGGCCCAGAGATGTTAATAATAATGACATTTATTAAGTGCTTACTATGTGCAAAGCACTGTTCTAAGCGCCGGGGAGGTTACAGGGTGATCAGGCAGGCCCACGTGGGACTCACAGTCTTCATCCCCATTTTACAAGTGAGGGAACTGAGGTTCATAGTAGTTAATAATAATAATGATATTTATTAAGTACTTACTATGTGAAAAACACTGTTCTAAGCGCTGGGGGAATACAAGGTGATCAGGTTGTCCCACGTGGGGCTCACAGTCTTAATCCCCATTTTACAGATGAGGGAAGTGAGGCACAGAGAAGTTAGTAATAATAATGATGACATTTATTAAGCGCTTACTACATGCAAAGCACCGTTCTAAGCGCTGGGGAGGTTACAAGGTGATCAGGTTGTCCCACGTGGGGCCCACAGCCTTCATCCCCATTTTACAGATGGAACTAAGGCCCAGAGAAGTTAATTATAATGACATTTATTAAGCGCTTACTATGTGCAAAGCACCGTTCTAAGCGCCGGGGAGGTGACAAGGTGATCAGGTAGTCCCACGTGGGGCTCACAGTCTTCACCCCCCTTTTACAGGTGAGGGAACTGAGGCCCAGAGATGTTAATAATAATGACATTTATTAAGTGCTTACTATGTGCAAAGCACTGTTCTAAGCACCGGGGAGGTTACAGGGTGATCAGGCGGGCCCACGTGGGACTCACAGTCTTCATCCCCATTTTACAGGTGAGGGAACTGAGGTTCATAGTAGTTAATAATAATAATGACATTTATTAAGTACTTACTACGTGAAAAGCACTGTTCTAAGCGCTGGGGGAATACAAGGTGATCAGGTTGTCCCACGTGGGGCTCACAGTCTTAATCCCCATTTTACAGATGAGGGAACTGAGGCACAGAATTTAATACTAATAATAATGATGGCATTTATTAAGCGCTTACCACGTGCTAAGCACCATTCTAAGCGCTGGGGAGGTTACAAGGTGATCAGGTGGTCCCACGGCGGGGGGGGGCTCACAGTTTTAATCCCCATTTTGCAGGTGAGGGACCTGAGGCCCAGAGAAGTTAATAATAATAATGACATTTATTAAGTGCTTACTATGCACAAAGCATTGTTCTAAGCGCTGGGGAGGTTACAAGGTGATCAGGTGGTCCCACGTGGGGCTCATAGTTTTAATCCCCATTTTACAGATGAGGGAACTGAGGCCCAGAGAAGTCAATAGTAATAATAATCGCATTTATTAAGTGCTTAATATGTGGAAAGCACTGTTCTAAGCGCTGGGGAGGTTACAAGGTGAACAGGTGGTCCCACGTGGGGCTCACAGTCTTAATCCCCATTTTACAGATGAGGGAACTGAGGCACACAGAAGTTAATACTAATAATAATGATGGTATTTAGTAAGCGCTTACCACGTGCAAAGCACCGTTCTAAGTGCTGGGGAGGTTACAAGGTGATCAGGTGGTCCCACGGGGGGCCCGCAGTCTTCATCCGTATTTTACAGGTGAGGGAACTGAGGCCCAGAGAAGTTAATAATAATAATGTTGACATTTATTAAGCACTTACTATATGCAAAGCACTGTTCTAAGCGCTGGGGAGGTTACAAGGTGATCAGGTGGTCCCACGTGGGGCTCACAGTCGTAATCCTCATTTTACAGATGAGGGAACTGAGGCCCAGAGAAGTTAATAATAAAAATAATGACATTTATTAAGTGCTTACTATGTGCAAAGCACTGTTCTAAGCTCTGGGGAGGTTACAAGGTGATCAGGTGGTCCCACGGGGGGCTCACAGTTTTAATCCCCATTTTACAGGTTAGGGAACTGAGGCCCATAGAAGTTAATAATAATAATAATTACATTTATTAAGTGCTTACTACGTGTAAAACACTGTTCTAAGCACTGTGGAGGTTACATAGTGATGAAGTTGTCCCACGTGGGTCTCCCAGTTTTAATCCCCATTTTACAGATGAGGAAACTGAGGCCCAGAGAAGTGAAGTGACTGGCCCAAAGTCACCCAGCTGAGAGTTGGCGGAGCTGGGATTTGAACCCATGACCTCCAACTGCAAGGCCCTGGCTCTTTCCAGTTAGCCATGCAGCTTCTCACTCCTTCATTCATTCACTCACTCCTTCATTCATTCACTCACTCCATTCATTCATTCACTCCATTGTATTCATTCATTCATTCCATCGTATTTATTGAGCGCCTACTGTGTGCAGAGCACTGTACTAAGCGCTTGGTAAGTACAAGTTGGCAACATCTAGAGATGGTCCCTACCCAGCAGTGGGCTCACAGTCTAGAAGGTGGAGACAGACAACAAAACAAAACATATTAACAAAATAAAATAAATGGAATAAATATGTACAAGTAAAATAAAGTAATAAATACGTACAAACATATTTATATGTATATATATATATATATGTATACATATATATATATATGTATACATATATATATATACAGGTGCTGTGGGGAGAGGAAGGAGGTAAGGCTGGGGGTTGGGGGTATTCACTCATTCATTCCTTCATAGTTATTAATAATAATAATGGCATTTATTAAGCGCTTACTATGTGCAAAGCACTGTTCTAAGCGCTGGCTAGTTATTGAGTGCTGACTGTGTGCAGAGCACTGTACTAAGCGCTTGGAAAGTCCAATGCGGCCCCAGATGATGATAATAATAATTCATTCCATCGTTTTTATTGAGCAATTACTGGGTGCAGAGCACTGTGCTAAGCACTTGGGAAAATACAAAGCAGAGAAGCAGCGTGGTCCAGTGGAAAGAGCCCAGGTTTGGGAGTCAGAGGTCGTGGGTTCTAATCCTGACTCCGCCCCTTGTCAGTTGGGGGAACTTCGGGCAAGTCACTTTGCTTCTCTGGGCCTCAGTGACCTCATCTGGAAAATGGGGATGAAGACTGGGGGCCCCCTCATAATAATAGTGGTGGCATCTGTTAAGTGCTTTCTATGTGCAAAGCACTGTTCTAAGCGCTGGGGGAGAAATAAGGTGATTAGGTTGTCCCACGTGGCGCTCACAGTCTCCATCCCCATTTTACAGATGAGGTCACTGAAGTCCAGAGAATAATAATAATAATGATGGTATTTGTTAAGCGCTTACTATGTGCAAAGCACTGTTCTAAGCGCCGGGGGAGAAATAAGGTGATTAGGTTGTCCCACGTGGCGCTCACAGTCTCCATCCCCATTTTACAGATGAGGTCACTGAAGTCCAGAGAATAATAATAATAATAATGATGGTATTTGTTAAGCGCTTACTATGTGCAAAGCACCGTTCTAAGCGCTGGGGAGGTTACAAGGTGATGAGGGTGTCCCACGGGGGGCTCCCAGTCTTCATCCCCATTTTACAGGTGAGGTAACTGAGGCCCAGAGAAGTGAAGTGACTTGCCCAAAGTCACCCAGCTGACAGTTGGCGGAGCCGGGATTTGAACCCATGACCTCTGACTCCAAAGCCTGGGCTCTTTTAGACTGTGAGCCCACTGTTGGGTAGGGACCGTCTCTATATGTTGCCAACTTGGACTTCCCAAGCGCTTAGTACAGTGCTCTGCACACAGTAAGCGCTCAATAAATACGATTGATGATGATGACAGTAAGTGCTCAATAAATACGATTGATTGAGTGATTGATTGATTTCCACTGAGCCACGCTGCTTCTTTAAAATACAATACAGTAAATCAGTAAATGGGTCGTGGCCCCAACCTGCTCTAACCCTGCTCTCCGGGCCCCTTGCCCCTCACCTGGTTCTGGTTAGTAATGATAATAATGATGGTATTTGTTAAGCGCTTACTATGTGCCAAGCACTGTTCTAAGCGCTGGGGGAGATACAAGGTTATCAGGTTGTCCCACGTGGGGCTCACAGTCTTATTCCCCATTTTAATAATAATAGTCATAATAATAATGGTATTAAGCACTTATACTATGTGCCAAGCACTGTTCTAAGCGCTGGGGAGTTTACAGGGTGATCAGGTTGTCCCACATGGGGCTCACCGTCTTCATCCCCATTTTCCAGATGAGGTCACCGAGGTACAGAGAAATTAAGTGACTTGCCCAAAGTCACACAGATGACAATGGCGGAGCCGGGATTGATAATAATAATAATGATGGCATTTATTAAGCGCTTACTATGTGCAAAGCACTGTTCTAAGCACTGGGGAGGTTACAAGGTGATCAGGTGGTCCCACAGGGGGCTCACAGTCTTCATCCCCATTTTGCAGATGAGGGAACTGAGGCCCAGAGAAGTGAAGTGACTTGCCCAAAGTCACCCAGCTGACAGTGGGCGGAGCCAGGATTAGAACCCATGACCTCTGACTCCAAAGCCCGGGCTCTTTCCACTGAGCCACGCTGCTTCTCTAAATAACAATGCAACCAACACATGTCCTGTCCACAACCATGGCGGAGCCAAGATTGATAATAATAATAATGATGGCATTTATTAAGCGCTTACCATGTGCAAAGCACTGTTCTAAGCGCTGGGGAGGTTACAAGGTGATCAGGTGGTCCCACGGGGGGCTCACAGTCTTCATCCCCATTTTGCAGATGAGGGAACTGAGGCCCAGAGAAGTGAAGTGACTTGCCCAAAGTCACCCAGCTGACAATGGGCGGAGCCAGGATTAGAACCCATGACCTCTGACTCCAAAGCCCGGGCTCTTTCCACTGAGCCACGCTGCTTCTCTAAATAACAGTGCAACCAACACATGCCCTGTCCGCAACGAGCTTGCAGTTTGGAGGATTGAATTGGGCCTCAGTCGCAAAATACAAGTAAGCCCCAAATACAAGGTGATCAGGTTGTCCCACGTGGGGCTCACAGTCTTAATCCCCATTTTAATAATAATAATAATCATCATAATAATGGTATTTAGCACTTATACTATGTGCCAAGCACTGTTCTAAACGCTGGGGAGTTTACAGGGTGATCAGGTTGTCCCACGTGGGGCTCACAGTCTTCATCCCCATTTTGAGGTGAGGTCACTGAGGTACAGAGAAATTAATCAATCAATCAATCATATTTATTGAGCACTTACAGTGTGCAGAGCACTGGACTAAGCACTTGGGAAGTCCAAGTTGGCAACATATAGAGACAGTCCCTACCCAACAGTGGGCTCACAGTGTAGAAGGGGGAGACAGAGAACAAAACCAAACATACTAACAAAATAAAATAAATAGAATCGATATGTACAAGTTAAATAAAGAAATAAATAGAGTAATAAATATGTACAAACATATATCCATATATACAGGTGCTGTGGGGAAGGGAAGGAGGTAAGACGGGGGGGATGGAGAGGGGGGACTTGCCCAAAGTCACACAGATGACAATGGCGGAGCCGGGATTAAAGCCCACGACCTATGACTCCCAAATCTGTGCTCTTTCCAATCAATCAATCAATCAATAGTATTTATTGAGCGCTTACTGTGTGCAGAGCACTGTACTAAGCGCTTGGGAAGTCCAAGTTGGCAACATATAGAGACAGTCCCTACCCAACAGTGGGCTTACAGTCTAAAAGGGGGAGACAGAGAACAAAACCAAACATACTAATAAAATAAATAGAATAGATATGTACAAGTAAAATAAATGAATAGAATAATACTTATCAAAGTATCTCCCAGAGAGCTGACCAATCATTCATTCATTCAACCGATGGTATTTATTGAGTGCTTATTATCTGCAGAGCATTGTACTTAATTCTTAATTCTTAATCTTAATTCCCCAACCGTGAGCCCTGTGTGGGACGGGGACCGTGTCTAACCTGAGTACCTTCTTTCTACTTCCAGAGAAGCAACGCGGCTCAGTGGAAAGAGCCCGGGCTTTGGAGTCAGGGGTCATGGGTTCAAATCCCGGCTCCGCCAATGGTCAGCTGTGTGACTTTGGGCCAGTCACTTCACTTCTCTGGGCCTCAGTGACCTCACCTGGAAAATGGGGATGAAGACTGGGAGCCCCATGTGGGACAACCCAATCACCTTGTAACCTCCCCAGCGCTTAGAACAGTGCTTGGCATGTAGTAAGCGCTTAATAAATGCCATCATTATTACCCCAGCGCCTAGGACATAGTAAGCACTTAACAAATGCCATTATCGTTGTTATTATTAGGGATTGAATAAGAAATCTGTTGAGGAGGTTCCCTCTCCTCTGTTCCTCTGTAAATAAATCCACAAGGCTTCTTCTCCTAAAGCCCTTCGATGATGCTATCGATCATCATCAATCGTATTTATTGAGCGCTTACTGTGTGCAGAGCACTGTACTAAGCGCTTGGGAAGTACAAGTTGGCAACATATAGAGACGGTCCCTACCCAACAGTGGGCTCACGGTCTAAAAGGGGGAGACAGAGAACAAAACCGAACGTACTAACAAAATAAAATCAGTCGAAGGCTGAGGTTAGGAGAGACTCTGGATTCATTCGTTCATTCAGTCGTATTTATTGGGCACTTCCTGTGTGCAGAGCACTGTACTAAGCGCTTGGGAAGTCCAAGTCGGCAACCTATAGAGGCGGTCCCTACCCGACAGCGGGCTCACAGTCTAGGAGGGGGAGACAGAGAACGAAACAGAACAGGTGGACAGGGATCGCGGTGTCAGAATAAATAGAATTAAAGCTAGGTGCACGTCATTAACAAAATAGAATAGTGAATATGTCCGAGTAAAATAAATAAAGTAATAAATCTGTATAAACATCTATACAGGTGCTGTGGGGAGGGGGAGGAGGAGAGGAAAAAGAGGGCTCAGTGTGGGAAGGCCTGAGCGGTTGAGTAAGAAGCTGTTGGCCTCAGGTGTGGATCTGATGCCACCCCACAGCCTCAGATCCCCGAGGCTCAGCGTAAAAATAATAATAATCATCAATCGTATTTATTGAGCGCTTACTGTGTGCAGAGCACTGTACTAAGCACTTGGGAAGTACAAATTGGCAACATATAGAAACAGTCCCTACCCAACAGTGGGCTCAGTCTAAAAATAATAATAATTATAAATAAAAAAAAAATAATAATAATAATAGCATTTATTAAGCGCTTACTACGTGCACAGCACTGTTCTAAGTGCTGGGAAGGTTACAAGGTGATCAGGTTGTCCCACGTGGGACTCCCAGTCTTCACCCCCATTTTACAGATGAGGGAACTGAGGCCCAGAGAAGTGAAGTGACTGGCCCAAAGTCACACAGCTGGCAATGGGCAGAGCTGGGATTTGAACCCATGACCTCTGACGCCAAAGCCCGGGCTCTTTCCACTGAGCCACGCTGCTTCTCCAGTTAGTGGTCCCGTGACTAAAAGAGTCAGTCAGTGGTATGTATTGGGCGCTCACTGTGTGCAGAGCACTGCACTAAGCGCTTAGGAGCACACGATACGACAGCCTTGGTAGACCCGTTCCCCCCGACCACAATGAACTTACAGTCTAGAGGAGGAGACAGGCATTAATAAAATAAATTTTGGATACGTACGGAAGTGTCGTGGGGCTGAGGGAGGGGTGACTGAAGGATAACAATAATAATGAGCAATCAATCAATCGTATTTATTGAGCGCTTACTGTGTGCAGAGCACTGTACTAAGCGCTTAGGAAGTACAAGTTGGCAACATATAGAGACGGTCCCTACCCAGCAGTGGGCTCACAGTCTAGAATGAATAAATGATGGCATTTATTAAGCGCTTACTATGTGTCAAGCACTGTTCGAAGCGCCAGGAAGGTTACAAGGTAATCAGGTTGCCCCGCGGGGGGCTCACAGTCTTCATCCCCATTTTCCAGATGAGGGAACTGAGGCCCAGAGAAGTGAAGTGACTAGCCCAAAGTCACACAGCCGACCATTGGCGGAGCCGGGATTTGAACCCCTGACCTCTGACTCCAAAGCCCGGGCTCTTTCCACTGAGCCACGCTGCTTCTCCATTATTGGAATTTGTATTATTCCTCGTTATCGGAATAGGGCATTAACCTCCCTGATTTTCCCTCATCAGATCTGCCATTTATTTATTCATTCATTCATTGAATCGTATTTATTGAGTGCTTACTGTGTGCAGAGCACTGGACTAAGCGCTTGAGAAGTCCAAGTCGGCAACCTATAAAGACGGTCCCTACCCAACAACGTACTTCCCAAGCGCTTAGTCCAGTGCTCTGCACACAGTAAGCTACTTCTGATTTAAAGCATTACCAGAAGTTCAGTGATGCATGGAAGTTCCCAGAAAGGTCTGTGTAACCCAACTAGTCAGGAAGGAGAGAGGGACACATCCTTAGCCAAAATTATCTACGCACTTAATGGACTCTCTGTAATTATGCCTCTTTGAAGAGGTTGGGGTGGCTCTCTGGACTTGAATTCTCACCCCTCTAAAAGACTTAAAAAGTACCCCATCCCTTCTCTCCCCACATTATGTCTTTAAACTTCCCCCTACCTGTAATTTATTTTTGTGTTTTCCCCCCAACACACACTCCCTCTTCCTCTCCCTCTCTTCTTCTCTCTCCACAACTAGAATATAAACCCCTCAGGGCAGGGAATTGTACCTGTTACCTCTGTTTGGATTCTCCCGAGTGCTTAGTACAGTCCTCTGCAAAGGGCAAATGTTCAGTAAATGAGATTGGACCTACTAGAATGCATATTATACATATACATATTGAGAAGCAGCGTGGCTCAGTGGAAAGAGCCCGGGCTTTGGAGTCAGGGGTCATGGGTTCAAACCCCGGCTCTGCCGCTTGTCAGCTGTGTGACTTTGGGCCAGTCACTTCACTTCTCTGGGCCTCAGTTACCTCATCTGGAAAATGGGGATGAAGACTGTGAGCCCTCCGAGGGACAACCTGATCACCTTGTAACTCCCCCAGTGCTTAGAACAGTGCTTTGCACATAGTAAGCGCTTAATGAATGCCATCATTATTATATGTTTATAATATATATGTTATATATATAAATATATGTATATATATTATACATATCATATAATATGTTTGTACATATTTATTACTCTAACCTGTATATATGTTTGTACATATTTATTACTCTATTTTATTTGTACATATTCTATTTTATTTTGTTAATATGTTTTGTTGTCTGTCTCCCCCTTCTAGACTGTGAGCCCGCTGTTGTGTAGAGACCGTCTCTAGATGTTGCCGACTTGGACTTCCCAAGCGCTTAGTCCAGTGCTCCGCACGCAGTAAGCGCTCCATAAATACGATTGAATGAATGAACTAGAAGCAGCGTGGCTCAGTGGAAAGAGCCCGGGCTTTGGAGTCAGAGGTCATGGGTTCAAATCCCGGCTCCGCCAACTGTCAGCTGTGTGACTTTGGGCAAGCCACTTCACTTCTCTGGGCCTCAGTTACCTCATCTGTAAAATGGGGATTAAAACTGTGAGCTCCCCGTGGGACAACCTGATCAATCAATCAATCAATCGTATTTATTGAGCTCTTACTGTGTACTAAGCGCTTGGGAAGTACAAGTTGGCAACATATAGAGACGGTCCCTACCCAACAGTGGGCTCACAGCCCCCGTGGGACAACCTGATCACCTTGTAACCTCCCCAGCGCTTAGAACAGTGCTTTGCACATAGTAAGCGCTTAACAAGTACCATCATTATTATTATTCTTATTAATACTGTGAATGAGTGTAAGAGGGCCATTGGGAGCAAAAGAGTTGAAAGGAATTTTAAAGAGGGCATAGATTCCTTCCCCTCAGACTTGTTTATGACTCGAGCCATCAAGAGTTGTCCGTTGCGATATATAGGTCCCATGAAGGCAACCAGAATAACGATAACTGTGTTATTTGTTAAGCAACTACTATGTAGTAAGCACTGGGGCTGATACGCGATAATTAGGTCCCACATGGGACCCACGTTCTACCCATTAAGGGTTTAAAGTTGTGTTAAAGTGAAATCTGGAAGGAAAAAAAAGTTTATTGGAGGATCCTTCGGGGATTTTCAGGGTGTTAAAAACATACAGTATATTTTGAAATTGACTCCTCCGCAGGGTCTTGCCCAATTCCCTCTCTCGGGTCTGGAAACCATAATCAATCAGTCAATCAATCGTATTTATTGAGCGCTTACTGTGTGCAGAGCACTGTACTAAGTGCTTGGGAAGTCCAAGTTGGCAACATATAGAGACGGTCCCTACCCAACAGCGGGCTGACAGTCTAGAAGGGGGAGACAGAGAACAAAACCAAACACATTAACAAAATAAAATATAACATATTAAGCTATTAGTCCACAGACTTAACAGGTCTGCAGTAGCCATTGATTCATCGAAGGGTCCCTAAGGCCTTAGCTTCCGTCTGTCTTTAAACGAATTTCACTTATGAAGTAACTGCTTTTGGTGATTTAAGATGGGGCGAGGTGTACATAAATAACCTCTTCCTCTGTATACAAATAATCTCAGAAATCTTTAACCCTCCAGTGTCAAAAGGGGTGGGAGTGTGTGTGAAAATGCATATAGGTATATAGAAAATGTATATCATCATCATCATCAATCGTATTTATTGAGCGCAGAGCACTGAACTAAGCGCTTGGGAAGTACAAATTGGCAACATATAGAGACAGTCCCTACCCAACAGTGGGCTCACAGTCTAAAAGGGGGAGACAGAGAACAAAACCAAACATACTAACGAAATAAAATAAATAGAATAGATATGTACAAGTAAAATAAATAAATAAATAGAGTAATAAATATGTACAAACATATACAGGTGCTGTGGGGAAGGGAAGAGGAGGTAAGATGGGGGGATGGAGAGGGGGACGAGGGGGAGAGGAAGGAAGGGGCTCAGTCTGGGAAGGCCTCCTGGAGGAGGTGAGCTCTCAGTAGGGCCTTGAAGGGAGGAAGAGAGCTAGCTTGGCGGATGGGCCGAGGGAGGATTAAGATTAAGATTGTATATAGGTTCTTTTCCCCTCATCCCCAACTCTTGCCCCGTTGCCAATTTGTACTTCCCAAGCGCTTAGTACAGTGCTCTGCACATAGTAAGCGCTCAATAAATACGATTGATTGATTGATTAATCTGCCAAAGTGGGGCTCACTGAGGGGGTCTCAGGAATGGATTTTCCCGAGGCAGCATTTAAAGCCCACTCGTGCTCTCGCACGCTATATCATGTGACGTCTCTCACACTCTCCCGCTCGCTCTGTCTCTCTTGCTCTCTCTGTCTCCTCCCTTTCCCTCCCTCCGACCACGATGTGCTCTCTGACACAAGGGGGGTGGGACCCTAAAATATAAAAGGGGCTGAAAGCCAAGGGCCCATCAGCCTCAGTTCACAGCTATACTTAGATTCAAAAGTGCAGCGGGGTTCGCTTAGTCCATCTGCTGCCCAAGTTCTTTTTTTGGCGGGTTTTCATGCGTTGACCCTGTCCTATTTCCTCGTAAGCAGAGCTAGTCCTCAGCTGAAACTTAAGACCCTGTTTCCCGCAGCCCGTCGGCGGCGATTTATATCTTCTCCGTCCCGTCTTCCAGGTTTCCGAGACGCTGAAGCGTTTTGCAGTGAAAGTGACCACGGCCAGCGTAAAGGAACGGAGAGAGATCCTCAACGAACTGGGAAAATGTGTTGCCGGGAAAGGTATTTTAGTAGTAGTCCAACCTTGTGACTAGGGAATTACTTTCCTCTTGGACAGAGAAGTGCTAAAACACTTCATTCAAGTGGACAGTGTGCTTTCCTCGGTTTGTGGATGTTCCCTCTTCTTTCTGGTCCTGCCCTCAGGGACTGATTCTCCACATTTCCCCATTTTTACTGCTTCCTATCTTGCTACGTAATATTTTACTTCAGTTATTTAAAGCAGGAGGCCTTCCCAGACTGAGCCCCTGCCTTCCTCTCCCCCTCGTCCCCCTCTCCATCCCCCCGCATCTTGCCTCCTTCCCTTCCCCACAGCACCTGTATATATGTATATATGTTTGTACATATTTATTACTCTATTTATTTTACTTGTACATATCTATTCTGTTTATTTTATTTTGTTAGTATGTTTGCTTTTGTCTCCCCCTTTTAGACTGTGAGCCCACTGTTGGGTAGGGACTGTCTCTATATGTTGCCAATTTGTACTTCCCAAGCGCTTAGTACAGTGCTCTGCACACAGTAAGCGCTCAATAAATACGATTGATTGATTGATTATTAAGAAATGGCAACGTTTCACTCTGTCTCCCCCCCCCCCCCCCCCCCGCCATTTTAATGGTGGAAGAAGTGAGTCCTGTAGGTTTAAATAGATTAATTAGTGAGAAGTCAGGAGAAAAGGTGGTAATTAAGGGTCCTTAATGCTCAAAGCTGTGGTATGGCATGTATTGATTGCTCACTTCTGTGCCAAGCATTGTATTGAGAAGCAGTTGAGAAGCAGCGTGGCTCAGTGGAAAGAGCCCAGGCTTGGGAGTCAGAGGTCATGGGTTCTAATCCCGGCTCCGCCACTTTTCGGCTGTGTGACTTTGGGCAAGTCACTTCACTTCTCTGTGCCTCAGTTACCTCATCTGTAAAATGGGAATTAAGATTGTGAGCCCCCCGTGGGACAACCTGATCACCTTGTATCCCCCCAGCGCTTAGAACAGTGCTTTGCACATAGTAAGCACTTAATAAATGCCATCATTATTATTATTATTATTGTATCCCCCCGGTGCTTAGAACAGTGCTTTGCACATAGTAAGCGCTTATATTTATTTATCTTAAGCGCTGGCATAGATATGGGATACTCAGATGAGTCTATATGACAGACTCGTCAATGGTATTGGGCGCTTACAGTACACAAAGCACTGTGCTGAGCGCTTGGGAGAGTATACTACCACAGAGTTGGTAGACACTTTCCCTGCCCACAACGAGCCTACGGTCTAGAGGTTGAGCCCGGGCTTGGGAGTCAGAGGTCACGGGTTCGAATCCCGTCTCCCCCACATGTCTGCTGTGTGACCTTGGGCAAGTCACTTAACTTCTCTGGGCCTCAGTTCCCTCATCTGTAAAATGGGGATTAATCAATCAATCGTATTTATTGAGCACTCACTGTGTGCAGAGCACTGTACTAAGCGCTTGATTAAGACTGTGAGCCCCACGTGGGACAACCTGATCACCTTGTATCCCCCCCAGCGCTTAGGACAGCGCTTTGCACATAGTAAGCGCTTAACAGATGCCATTATTACATTATTACCCCCAGGTATTGATAGATCTGGGCTCTTTTTTTAAAAAAAAAAAAAATAGAGAAGTAGCTTCATTCATTTATTCAGTGGTTATTGAGCACCAACTTTTGTGCCAAGCCCTAGTAAGCATTCATTCATTCATTCAGTCGTATTTATTGAGCCCTTACTGTGTGCAGAGCACCGTACAAAGCGCTTGGAAAGTACAATTCGGCAATAAGGAGAGGCAATCCCTGGCCACAACGGGCTGACAGTCCAGAAGGGAGGAGACGTCTAGACTGTGAGCCCACTGTTGGGTAGGGACCGTCTCTATGTGTTGCCAACTTGGACTTCCCAAGCGCTCAGTACAGTGCTCTGCGCACAGTAAGCGCTCAATAAATACGATTGATTGATTGATTGAGACAGAAGGATAACTGAGACTTGGACCCTGCGGAGGATAAACACAGTCAGAGGCCCAGAAGGAGGTGGCTGATTCCGTTTTGAGGATCCTCAGCAATCAGACCCGGCTGCTCAGAGCCCGTAGCCATGACAACCGCAGGCAAAGGCTTCCCAACATTAATAATTCAGTCATAATATTTACTGAACACCTACCCAGTGCAGAGCACTATTCTAGGCGCTTCGGAGGATGCTTGAGAAGGAAAGGCCCCAGTCCCCGCTTTCAGGAAGCGTATCATTTTTTTTGTGAGTGAAATTTGGGTCAGCGAAGAGGGACGTCCTTATCAAAAGTACAGACGGTGAATTAGACACTTGGAGAATATGCAGAGGGTTTACCACAAGATCTCTGATCTCAAGCAGCTTTCAATAATAATCAATCAATCAATCAGTTGTATTTATTGAGCGCTTACTGTGTGCAGAGCACTGTACTAAGCGCTTGGGAAGTCCAAGTTGGCAACATATAGAGACAGTCCCTACCCAACAGTGGGCTCACAGTCTAGAAGGGGGATGGTGGTTAAGCGCTTACTATGTGCCAAGCACTGTTCTAAGCGCTGGGGTAGATACAAGGTAATCAGGTTGTCCCACGTGGGGCTCACAATCTTAATCCCCATTTTACAGGTGAGATAACTTAGGCCCAGAGCAGTTAAGTGACTTGCCCAAGGTCACACAGCAGACAAGCGGCGGAGCTGGGATTAGAACCCGTGACCCCTGACTCCCAAGCCCAGACTCTTTCCACTAAGCCACACTGCTTCCCTTCTGAAGGGAAAGACAGAAAAAAAAAATAATAATAATAACAATGATGGTATTTGTTAAGCGCTTACTATGTGCCAAGCACTGTTCTAAGCGCTGGGGGAGAAACAAGGTAGGTTGTCCCACGTGGGGCTCACAGTTAGTGGACAAAAAATAGACAAATATTCATTCAGTTGTATTTATTGAGCGCTTACTGTGTTCTAAGCACTGTACTAAGTGCTTGG
The DNA here is from genome assembly GCF_015852505.1 of Tachyglossus aculeatus. Taxonomy (NCBI): domain Eukaryota; kingdom Metazoa; phylum Chordata; class Mammalia; order Monotremata; family Tachyglossidae; genus Tachyglossus; species Tachyglossus aculeatus. Next base: position 38,645,721 of record NC_052086.1, read on the forward strand.
GAGAGTACAGTATCATCATCATCATCAATCGTATTTATTGAGCGCTTACTTTGTGCAGAGCACTGTACTAAGCCCTTGGGAAGTACAAATTGGCAACATATAGAGACAGTCCTTACCCAACAGTGGGCTCACAGTCTAAAACGGGGAGACAGAGAACAAAACCAAACATACTAACAAAATAAAATAAATAGGATAGATAGGTACAAGTAAAATAAATAAATAAATAGAGTAATAAATATGTATAACAGCAGACACATTCAGTCGTATTGAGCGCTTACTGTGTTCAGAGCATCATACTAAGCGCTTGGGCAGTACAATTCAGCAACAGAGACAGTCCCTGCCCACAACGGGCTCGCAGTCTAGAGGGGGAGACGGACATTAATAGAAGTAAATAGATTATAGATTGCAGATAATAATAATGATAATTGTGGTATTTGCTAAGTGCTTACTAAGTGCCAGGCACTGTACTAAGCACTGGGGTATTCCACAGCTCCAGCTGGTAAGAGTAATTGACACAGCTGAATATGAGTCCTATGTATGTGGACTGTAAGCCCTGTGTGGGACAGGGACTGTGTCCAGCTTAATAATAATAATAATAATGATGGCATTTGTTAAGCGCTTACTATGTGCAAAGCACCGTTCTCTTGTATCTATCCCAGTGCTTAGCATTGGGCCTGACATAGAGTGGGCACTTAGCAAATTCCAGTAAATACACACACTTAAAGTGGTGTTGAGGTGGTATGAGCGGCAGTGGGGGTGCTGTCAGTCAGGTAATATCAATCAGTCAATCAGTCGTATTTATTGAGTGCTTACTGTGTGCAGAGCACTGTACTAAGCGCTTGGGAAGTCCAAGTTGGCAACATCTAGAGACAGTCCCTACCCAACAGTGGGCTCACAGTCTAGAAGCGGGAGATAGAGAACAAAACCAAACATACTAACAAAATAAAATAAATAGAATAGATATGTACAAGTAAAATAAATAAATAAATCAATAGAGTCATAAATCTGTACAAACATATATCCATATATACAGGTGCTGTGGGGAAGGGAAGGAGGTAAGATGGGGGGTTGGAGAGGGGGACGAGGGGGAGAGGGGGACCTCCTGGTGGGGTCAGTCAGTCGTATAATAATAATAATGTTGGTACTTGTTAAGCGCTTACTATGTGCCAAGCACTGTTCTAAGCGCTGGGGTAGATACAAGGTAATCAGGTTGTCCCACGTGGGGCTCCCAGTCTTCATCCCCATTTTCCAGATGAGGGGACTGAGGCCCAGAGAAGTAAAGTGACCTTCCCAAGGTCACACAGCTGACAGCTGTGCTTCCCCACATCACCTGTATATATGTATATATGTTTGTGCATATTTATTACTCTATTTTACTTGTACATATCTATTCTATTTATTTTATTTTGTTAATATGTTTGGTTTTGTTCTCTGTCTCCCCCTTCTCGACTGTGAGCCCGCTGTTGGGTAGGGACCGTCTCTAGATGTTGCCAACTTGGACTTCCCAAGCGCTTAGTCCAGTGCTCTGCACACAGTAAGCGCTCGATAAATACGATTGATTGATTGATTGACAGGTGGCGGAGCCGGGATTAGAACCCACGACCTCTGGCTCCGCAGCTCGTGCTCTTTCCACCAAGCCACGCTGGAGTGCTTACTGTGTGCAGAGCTCTGTACTAAGCTCCTGGACGAGTACGGTGTAACAGTATAATAGACATATTCCCTGCTCACAACGAGCATGCAGGATAGAGAGGGGCGATTTTAGGAAGGCTTTGGGGGAGGAAGAAGGGGGATTCAAGGCCGAGGGGAAGGAAGAAACAATACGGCTCCGATTCAGGAGAGGGTCCACAACGAGGTGGTTCGCCCGCGAGGATCGGAGAGCGTCATTTGGGATCTAGTGGGGGAAGAGAAGCCGATGGGAGTGTCTGAAGGGGTTTTTTTTTTATGAAAAGAAATGAGCACCAAGAATGAACAACCATCTGTCCGCACGTTTTGTTCATTCATTCATTCAATCGTATTTATTGAGCGCTTACTGTGTGCAGAGCACTGGACTAAGCGCTTGGGAAGTCTAAGTTGGCAACGTATAGAGACGGTCCCTACCCAGCAGCGGGCTCACAGTCTTTCCCTGTCTCCCCCCTCTAGCCCGTGAGCCCGTCGTGGGGTAGGGACCGTCCCTATACGTTGCCAACTTGGACTTCCCAAGCGCTTAGTCCCGTGCTCTGCTCACAGTAAGCGCTCAATAAATACGATGGAATGAGCGAACCACCTGAGCACTCACGGGGGAGGACGTCGGTCGCTCGGGTGGCTGTTGTCCAAAGTTCACGTGTGGAGCTGGGAGAGGGATGACTGAGGAGGGAAGAGGCAGAAGGCTGGCGGCCAAGTAAGGCGGAGATTCCTGCAGATTCATTCATTCAATCGTATTTATTGAGCGCTTACTGCGTGCAGAGCACTGTGCTAAGCGCTTGGGAAGTCCAAGTTGGCAACATATAGAGACGGTCCCTACCCAACAGTGGGCTCACACTCCACTAGACACAGATCTCAGCCAAGTAAGGCGGAGATTCCTGCAGATTCATTCATCCAATCGTATTTATTGAGCGCTTACTGCGTGCAGAGCACTGTGCTAAGCGCTTGGGAAGTCCAAGTTGGCAACATATAGAGACGGTCCCTACCCAACAGTGGGCTCACACTCCACTAGACACAGATCTCAGCCAAGTAAGGCGGAGATTCCTGCAGATTCATTCATTCAATCGTATTTGTTGAGCGCTTACTGCGTGCAGAGCACTGTGCTAAGCGCTTGGGAAGTCCAAGTTGGCAACATAGAGAGACGGTCCCTACCCAACAGTGGGCTCACAGTCCACTAGACACAGATCTAGTGAAATTCTCAGCTGCCCCTTCTCCAAGCATCTGCCGTGAAGCCAGAGCCCTCGGCCTGCTCCTTGTAGACTGTGAGCCCACTGTTGGGTAGGGACTGTCTCTATATGTCGCCAATTTGTACTTCCCAAGCGCTTAGTCCAGTGCTCTGCACACAGTAAGCGCTCAATAAATACGATTGATGATGATGCTGCTTCTCGGAGCGGACAGGAAGCCCCGGCCACGTCTGGAGTACGGCCATTCATTCAGTCAGTCGTATTTCTTGAGCGCTTACTGCGTGCAGAGCGCCGTACTGAGCGCTTGGGAAGTACAAGTTGGTGATATATTAGAGTCCCTACCCAATAGCGGGTTCACAGTCTAGAAGGGGAGGTAGGGAGGTTGCTGAACGTGCTCAGCGGAGCCCTTGATTTCAGATCTGCCCGAGGGAGCCGTGAAAGGCCTCTGCAAGTTGTTCTGCCTGACTCTGCATCGCTACAGGTGAGTGTCTGGATGCCGGCGGGGAGGGGAAACTGATCCACCATCTCAACGGCCCTCGGCGACCGACGGGCGAGGAACGGCCCCGGGCGCCCCAGCCGCGATGGGGAGGAGCCCACGTCTTCCTCGTCCGCGTTTCCTGAGCTCCGACTGGGTGTGGGGCCCCGGTTCCGACTTCGGAGAATGACCGACTTTAAAAAAAAATAAATAAAAATCAGAGGCCCAGCCCTTGGAGTCGGTCCTCCTGGTGGATTGGCATTCACCCACCGGTGCTCTCGGCGATCGGGGACGACCGCGATAGCAGGGGTATTGGTTAATCAATCAATCAATCGTATTTATAATAATAATAATAATAATAATAGCATTTATTAAGCGCTTACTATGTGCAAAGCACTGTTCTAAGCGCCGGGGAGGTTACAAGGTGATCAGGATGTCCCACGGGGGGCTCACAGTCTTCATCCCCATTTTACAGGTGAGGGAACTGAGGCACAGAGGAGTTAAGCGACTTGCCCAAAGTCACACAGCTGACAAGTGGTGGAGCCGGGATTTGAACCCATGACCTCTGACTCCAAAGCCCGGGCTCCTTCCACTGAGCCACACTGCTTCTCATATTTATTGCCTCTCGTATTTATTGAGCGCTTACTATGTGCAGAGCACTGTACTAAGCGCTTGGGAAGTACAAATTGGCATCACATAGAGACAGTCACATAGAGACATTATCTAATGATAATGATAATGATGGCATTCGGTAAGTGCTGACTACGTACCAAGCGCAGTAAAGTAGTAGTAAAGTGAAACAGTTAAGCAGTAAAGCGAAGCTCTGTGGTAGAGACGAGATCATCATCATCATCAATCGTATTTATTGAGCGCTTACTATGTGCAGAGCACTGGACTAAGCGCTTGGGAAGTACAAATTGGCAACATAGAGAGACAGTCCCTACCCAACAGTGGGTTCGCAGTCTAAAAGATCATTGGGTCAGTAGGGGTCCCGCTCCCTCTTCAGGCTCATAATAATAATAATGATGGCATTTATTAAGCGCTTACTATGTGCAAAGCACTGTTCTAAGCGCTGAGGAGGTTACAAGGTGATCAGGTTGTCCCACAGGGGGCTCCCAGTCTTCATCCCCATTTTACAGATGAGGGAACTGAGGCACAGAGAAGTGACTTGCCCAGAGTCACCCAGCTGACAACTGGCGGAGCCGGGATTTGAACCCATCAATCAATCAATCAATCGTATTTATTGAGCGCTTACTGTGTGCAGAGCACTGGACTAAGCGCTTGGGAAGTACAAGTTGGCAACATATAGAGACAGTCCCTACCCAACAGTGGGCTCACAGTCTAAAAGGGGGAGACAGAGAACAAAACCAAACATACTGACAAAATAAAATAAATAGAATAGATATGTACAGGTAAAATAAATAAATAGAGTAATAAATATGTACATGTGCTGTGGAGAAGGGAAGGAGGTAAGATGGGATGGAGAGGGGGACGAGGGGGAGAGGAAGGAAGGGGCTCAGTCTGGGAAGGCCTCCTGGAGGAGGTGAGCTCTCAGTAGGGCCTTGACCTCTGACTCCAAAGCCCGGGCTCTTTCCACTGAGCCACGCTGCTTAGACCGGCTGATGGTCTAAGGAGGACGGAGATGGGGTGTCCCCCGCTTGACAAGTGGGGGAAACTGAGGCCCAGTGAAGTGACTTGCCCAAGGTCACCTAGCCGGGATTAGGAACCAGGTCCTCTGACCCTCAGGCCTGTGTTCCTTTCACCAGTCCCTTTTAGACTGTGAGCCCACTGTTGGGTAGGGACTGTCTCTATGTGATGCCAATTTGTACTTCCCAAGCGCTTAGTACAGTGCTCTGCACATCGTAAGCGCTCAATAAATACGATTGATTGATTGATTGATTGATTGACTAGTTGCCTCCCGTTGCCTTTCCCTGGACGGGCTTTTCCCGGTCAAAGTCTCGCAGCCTTCAGTTTGTGAGCGAGCCCCCGATTCCTGTTCGGCCCTCCTGGGGACCCAAGTCCTACTAAAACCGGACTTGGGATCATTGCCCTTTTGGGGCTCCTATAAATAATCCATTGAAATACGTTTTCCTTAAAGCGGTACTCATAATAATAATAATAATAATAATGACGGCATTTATTAAGCGCTTACTGTGTGCAAAGCACTGTTCTAAGCGCTGGGGAGGTTGCAAGGAGATCAGGTTGTCATAAAAGAGATCTGTATTTGTCAGTGGTATTTGTTGAGTGCTTAATGTCTGCAAAGCTCTGTCCTAAGTGCTTCAAAAGAGGACAATATAACGGAGTTGGTAGACACGTTCCCTGCCCGCAACTGAGTCTAGAAGCCCCGGGGGAAAGCCGTCCTGTCTTTTTGCTGTTCTCTCTTTTTTTCGGTATATATCAATCAATCAATCAATCGTATTTACTGAGCGCTTACTATGTGCAGAGCACTGTACTAAGCGCTTGGGAAGTACAAATTGGCAACACATAGAGACAGTCCCTACCCAACAGTGGGCTCACAGTCTAAAAGGGGGAGACAGAGAACAGAACCAAACATACCAACAAAATAAAATAAGTAGAATAGATATGTACAAGTAAAATAAATAAATAGAGTAATAAATATGTACAAACATATATACATATATACAGGTGCTGTGGGGAAGGGAAGGAGGTAAGATGGGGGGATGGAGAGGGGGACGAGGGGGAGAGGAAGGAAGGGGCTCAGTCTGGGAAGGCCTCCTGGAGGAGGTGAGCTCTCATCAGGGCCTTGAAGGGAGGAAGAGAGCTAGCTTACTATGTGCCAGGCACTGTTCTAAACTGTAAATATATACAAACATAATTACAGATCTTCTAAACTGTAGAAGATGATAAAAATAATAATGGTATTTGCCAAGCGCTTACTTTGTGCCAGACGCTGTAGTAAGCGCTGGGTGGATACAAGCAAATCATCAATCGTATTTATTGAGCGCTTACTATGTGCAGAGCACTGTACTAAGCGCTAATTGGGGATGCAGTCCCTGTCCCACATGGGGCTCACAGTCTCAATCCCCATTTCACCGATGAGGTAACTGTGGCACAGAGAAGTGAAGTGACTTGCACAGGATCACACAGCAGATAAGTGGCGGATGTGGGATTAGAACCCAGCTCCACTCAGCACTTGGGGCAGTGCTTGGCACATGGTAAGCACTTAACAAATACCATCACTATTATTATTATTGCGATGCCAAGAGATACAAGATAATCAGTCTGGGCACAGTCCCTGTCCCACGTGGGCTCCTAGTGTTATTCTCCCATTTTACAGATGAGGGAAGTGAGACCCAGAGAAGTGAAGTGACTTGCCCGAGATCACACAGCAGATAAGCGGGGGACCCGGGATTAGAACCCAGCTCCACTCAGCACTTAGGGCAGTGCTTGGCACATAGTAAGCACTTAACAAATACCGTCATTATTATTATTATTATGCCAAGAGATACCAGATAATCAGTCTGGGCACAGTCCCTGTCCCACGTGGGCTCCTAGTGGTATTCTCCCATTTTACAGATGAGGGAAGTGAGACCCAGAGAAGTGAAGTGACTTGCCCGAGATCACACAGCAGATAAGCGGCGGACCCGGGATTAGAACCCAGCTCCACTCAGCACTTAGGGCAGCGCTTGGCACATAGTAAGCACTTAACAAATACCGTCACTATTATTATTATTGTGCCAAGAGATACAAGATAATCAGTCTGGGCACAGTCCCTGTCCCACATGGGCTCCTAGTGTTATTCTCCCATTTTACAGATGAGGGAAGTGAGACCCAGAGAAGTGAAGTGACTTGCCCAAGGTCCCACAACAGATCTGGCAGAGCTGGATTCGAACCTAGGTCCTTCCGACTCCTAGGACCGTTCTCTAGTCATCAGGCCAAGCTGCTGGCCAGACCAGTCAGGCTTCATGTAGGATGCTTGTCTTTTTTCCCTCATTTCTTTGAACCATTTGCATAACATCCAGATCATTAAAACGTTCACATTCATTCATTCAATCATATTTATTGAGCGCTTACTGTGTGCAGAGCACTGTACTAAGCGTTCACATAAATCACTGAGGCTTATTTGACACCCCACCCAGCCCTTCACTATCACCCTAAAAAATTCCAATCCTTCAAGCAATTTTCACACCAGGTCCACTCTTAGAAAAATCAGTCAATCGGAGAAGCAGCGTGGCTCAGTGGAAAGAGCCCGGGCTTTGGAGTCAGAGGTCTTGGGTTCAAATCCCGACTCTGCCAATTGGCAGCTGGGTGACTTTGGGCAAGTCACTTCACTTCTCTGGGCCTCAGTTCCCTCATCTGGAAAAGGGGGATCAAAACTGTGAGCTCCCCCCGTGGGACCACCTGATCACCTTGTAACCTCCCCGGCGCTTAGAACACTGCTGTGCACATAGTAAGCGCTTAATAAATGCCATCATTAGTATTAGTATTATTAGAGAAGCAGCTGTGGCTTAGTGGAAAGATCAGTTCCCTCATCTGTAAAATGGGGACTAAGACTGTGAGCCCCATGTGGGACAACCTGATAACCTTGTCTCTTCCCCAGTGCTTAGAACAGTGCTTTGCACATAGTAAGCGTTTAACAAATACCATCATTATTATTAGTAGTAGTATTAATTTCAGTCGATTCTGCAAATCAAAGTTCTGGCTATGGTGTCGCTGATTATTTAGTCAAGGAGAGCAAATAACATCTACTGCGTTCTTTTCCGCCACTTTTTCCCCCTCCCCAATTCTAAGTCGTCAACTGCGTGGCTCTTTTATCCCTGACCGGATCAGATCCCGACAAAGTCCCTTCCCGTCCGTTGGCTCGTGGCATCGGACTGGGCGGGCGAAGCCCCCGTGGTCCCAGGTGGACGGGGGGCCGGCTTTCGAGCCACTTCCCAGTTAGGCCCCGCATCTCTGCCCATCTTTCTGATGGAGTCTGGGGAGGGAGGACGCTGAGTTTCGGGGAGCTCTGGAGCAGAGGCCTGCCTGGGAAGACGCTTCGGAGCCTGAGGGTGGGGGATTGAACGCCCACGCGGCCCCGGTTGGGATCGATGGATTTGAACGGGTGGTTCCCAAGCGCTTAGTACAGTGCTCTGCACACAGAAAGCACTCAATAAATACGATTGATGATGATGAGAGAGTCCCGGGCCCCGTCTGGAGCCGAGGCGTCTCGGCGGGGGGCTCCCTGGGTTGGGGGCGGCGTCCAGCCAAGCCACTGGGCTTTGGCGCTTAGTAGAGCGCTGAGGGGGAGCGGGAAGCCTGCACGCGGCGGGCAAGCACGCTTGCTCCCTTCTCCCCCCGCCTCCGCAGAGACGCGGCATCCCGCCGGGCCCTGCAGTCGGCCATCCAGCAGCTGGCGGAGGCCCAGCCCGAAGCCACCACCAAGAACCTCCTGCAGTCGCTTCAGTCTTCAGGAATCAGCTGCAAGGCCGGCGTTCCCAGGTGAGGGCCGGCCCCGTGAACGGGCCATCCCGGGCCGCGGAGCCCCTCTCCCGCCGAGTCCCGGAAGCGGTTGGCTTCCTAAAATCCGGTCGCGCCGACTGCTGCTGCTAGAGGGAGGGAATTCAGCTCTGAAGCTGCGGGAGAGGGGCTGGGGTTCGTCTCCGGGCATCCCCGAACGCACGAGGTTACCCCTTTCTGACCCCGCCCGTTTCCACCACAGTAAGAGCAGCGGGTCGGCGGCTTTGCTGGCGCTCTCCTGGACCTGCCTGCTCGTGCGCATCGTCTTCCCCACGCGGGCCAAGAGGCAAGGAGAGACCTGGAAGAAACTGGTGGGTTCCGGGGGCTGCCCCTGACATCCCCGCCTGGGCCGGGGGGAGGGAAGAGATCCGAGGAAGCCCAGGGCGCGCCGCCTTTTCACGTCCCGCTTGGCAGCCGCCCACCCTAATTTCACCTCTGCCCTCCCACGTGACCCTTCCAGCTGTGAAATCAGCTCACCTCCTCGCACCGCTTCTCAGGAGAAGCTGTGGCACTGAGAAAAAGCCCAGAAACTTGGTTGGATGCCCTCTGTAATAATAACGATAGCATTTATTAAGCGCTTACTATGTGCAAAGCACCGTTCTAAGCGCTGGGGGGTTACAAGGTGATCAGGAGTTGTCCCACGGGGGGCTCACGGCGTTCATCCCCGTTTTACAGATGAGGGAACTGAGGCCCAGAGAAGTTAAGTGACTTGCCCAAAGTCACGCAGCTGACAGTTGGTGGAGCCGGGATTTGAACCCATGACCTCCAAAAGCCCGGGCTCTTTCCACTGAGCCACGCTGCTTCTCTAATGTCCTCTAGGACATTGCACCCTCTTTCCCCCTGCCCTGTCATCATCATCAGTCGTATTTATTGAGCACTTACTGTGTGCAGAGCACTGTACTAAGCGCTTGGGAAGTACAAGTTGGCCACATAAAGAGACAGTCCCTACCCAACAGTGGGCTCACAGTCTGAAACGGGGAAGTCTAAAAGGGGGACAGCCCTGACCTATTTATTTATTTATTTTACTTGTTACCTATTCATTCTACTTATTTCATTTTGTTAATATGTTTTGTTTTGTTCTCTGTCTCCCCCTTCTATACTGTGAGCCCACTGTTGGGTAGGGACCGTCTCTATATGTTGCCAACTTCCCAAGTGCTTAGTACAGTCCTCTGCACACAGTAAGTGCTCAATAAATGTGATTGAATGAATGAATGAATGACCTTTGAGGAGGCTGCTCCCAGGTGGAAGCAGCATGGCTCGATGGAAAGAGCCCGGGCTTGGGAGTCAGAGGTCATGGGTTCAAATCCCGGCTCCGCCGGTTGTCAGCTGTGTGACTTTGGGCAAGTCACTTCTCTGGGCCGCAGTTACCTCATCTGTAAAATGGGGATGAAGACTGTGAGCCCCACGTGGGACAACCTGATCACCTTGCATCCTCCCCAGCGCTTTGAATGGTGCTTTACACATAGTAAGCGCTTAACAAATGCCATTATTATTAGGTAGCTCCAAGGATCAGTAAGTTGGCCCTGACCAGAACAGTGGGGCCTCGGACAAGCCTCCCACTTCGGCTTTGGGCAGAAAGGGGACAGTCGCGACAGGCCGGGCACTTAGGCGAGACCTGGCTCTCCGGTTGCTTTTCACATTTTATTCCCGTGACCCACTCCTTTCTCGACTATCCAAGTTTTTCTGTCAGAGCCTTGGTCTATTGGCCTCCTCGTGGGACCCTTCTGAGACCCTTGGAGTGCGCTGATTGCACTCTGAGCCTTTGCTAAGTAGAAATCAATCAATCAATCAATCAGTCAATCGTATTTATTGAGCGCTTACTATGTGCAGAGCACTGTACTAAGCGCTTGGGAAGTACAAATTGGCAACACATAGAGACAGTCCCTACCCAACAGTGGGCTCACAGTCTAAAAGGGGGAGACAGAGAACAAAACCAAACATACCAACAAAATAAAATAAATAGGATAGAAATATAGAAGTAAAATAAATAAATAAATAAATAAATAGAGTAATAAATATGTGCAACCATATATACATATATACAGGTGCTGTGGGGAAGGGAAGGAGGTAAGATGGGGGGATGGAGAGGGGGGCGAGGGGGAGAGGAAGGAAGGGGCTCAGCCTGGGAAGGCCTCCTGGAGGAGGTGAGCTCTCAGCAGGGCCTTGAAGGGAGGAAGAGAGCGAGCTTGGCGGATGGGCAGAGGGATTGGGGGCATTCCAGGCCCGGGGGAGGACGTGGGCCGGGGGTCGATGGCGGGACAGGCGAGAACGAGGTACGGGGAGGAGATCAGCGGTGGAGGAGCGGAGGGTGCGGGCTGCGATGGACAAGGAGAGAAGGGAGGTGAGGTAGGAGGGGGCCAGGGGATGGACAGCCTTGAAGCCCAGGGTGAGGAGTTTCTGCCTCAATTAATCAATTAATTAATCAATTAATCTGATTGATTAATACAGTGCTCTGCACACAGTAAGCGCTCAATAAATACGATTGATTGATTGATTGATTCAAAATCCATTAAAAAAACACAACAAAAAACCCCAGGAAGCTTTCTTCTTGCCCACCAGATATTTTCTGGGTTTTTCTGGCCTGGAATGCTTCATGGTACTATGTGGTGCGCACTGTTCTAAGCCCTGGGGTAGATGGAAGTTATTTATCCACATTAATGTCGATCTCCCCCTCTGAACTGTAAGCTAGTTATGGGCTGGGAACATGTCTATATGTTGCCAACTTGTACTTCCCAAGCGCTTAGTACAGTGCTCTGCACACAGTAAGCGCTCAATAAATACGATTGATGTCTGCTAGTTCTCCTGTATTGGACTCTTCCAAGCACTTAATACAGTGCTCTGCACAAAGTGCTCAATAAGTACGATGGGTTAATCATGTGAAGTGCTTTTTTGGTGGTTTTTTTCTCAATAATAATAATGATGGTATTTGTTAAGCGCTTACTATGTGCAAAGCCCTGTTCTAAGTGCCGGGGAGGTTACAAGTTGATCAGGTTGTCCCACCAGGGGCTCACAATCTTAATCCCCATTTTACAGGTGAGGTAACTGAGGCCCAGAGAAGTTAAGTGACTTGCCCAAAGTCTCACAGCTGACAGCTGGCGGAGCTGGGATATGATGGTATTTGTTAAGAGCTTACTATGTGCCAGGCACTGTGCTGTACTAAGTGCTGGGGTGGATACAAGCAAATCGAGTTTGATGCAGTCCCTGTTCCATGTTGGGCTCACAGTCTCAGTCCCCATTTTAGTCATTCATTCAGTCATATTTATTGAGTGCTTACTGTGTGCAGAGCACTGTACTAAGCGCCTAATTTGACCTCATTTTACAGATGAGGTAACTGAGGCCCAGAGAAGTGAAGTGACTTGCCCAAGACAAGTGGCAAAGCGGAATTAGAACCGGGCCTCGGCCTCCTTCCGGCCTTCTGCCTAGCGGCAGGCAGCCAAACCATACCTAATAATAACAATGACAGCATTTATTAAGCGCTTACTATGTGCAAAGCACTGTTCTAGACGCTGGGGAAGTTACAAGGTGCCTCGTTCTCGCCTGTCCCGCCGTCGACCCCCGGCCCACGTCATCCCCCTGGCCCGGAATGGCCTCCCTCTGCCCATCCGCCAAGCTAGCTCTCTTCCCCCCTTCAAGGCCCTACTGAGAGCTCACCTCCTCCAGGAGGCCTTCCCACACTCAGCCCCTTCCTTCCTCTCCCCCTCGTCCCCCTCTCCATCCCCCCGTCTTACCTCCTTCCCTTCCCCACAGCACCTGTATATATGTATATATGTTGTACATATTTATCACTCTATTTATTTATTTTACTTGTACGTATCTATTCTGTTTATTTTATTTTGTTAATATGTTTGGTTTTGTTCTCTGTCTCCCCCTTCTAGACTGTGAGCCCACTGTTGGGTAGGGACTGTCTCTATATGTTGCCACCTTGTACTTCCCAAGCGCTTAGTACAGTGCTCTGCACACAGTAAGCGCTCAATAAATGCGATTGATTAATTGAAGTGACTTGCCCAAGACAAGTGGCAAAGCGGAATTAGAACCCATGACCTGACTCTCGGGCCCTGTCCACCCCACAATCGCATCGTATATCACCTCTGGGGCTCCGGACCTCGCTAGGCAGGGACAGGTGCCCTAAATGTCTGATTCGTGAGAAGCAGCGTGGCTCAGTGGAAAGAGCCCGGGCTTTGGAGTCCGAGGTCGTGGGTTCAAACCCCGGCTCCGCCAGTTATCAGCTGTGTGACTTTGGGCAAGTCACTTCACTTCCCTGGGCCTCAGTGACCTCATCTGGAAAATGGGGATTAAGGCTGTGAGCACTCCCATGGGACAACCTCATCATCTTGTAACCTCCCCAGCGCTTAGAACAGTGCTTTGCACATAGTAAGCACTTAATAAATGCCATTATTATTATCATTATTCGTGACACTGGTCCCGTGGGTCTTGGGAAGCTTTTGCGGATCTTGGGGAGGGATCCCCTGCGGGATCCGGCCCTGGTTACAGAGGGTCCTTCGGGGCCCTCTGGGGCCGAGGGAATGGGGAATCCGCTCTCACTGCCCTTCCCATCCCGAACCTCTGCGGATCCCGCTGTTGGGTAGGGACCGTCTCTCTATGTTGCCAACTTGTACTTCCCAAGCGCTTAGTACAGTGCTCTGCACACAGTAAGTGCTCAATAAATACGATTGAATGAATGAATGAATCCCTGACAGGTCATGAGCTCAAATCCCGGCTCCACCACTTGTCAGCTGTGTGACTTTGGGCAAGTCCCTTCCCTTCTCTGGGCCTCAGTGACCTCATCTGGAAAATGGGGATGAAGACTGGGAGCTCCCCATGGGACAACCTGAACAGCTTGTAACCTCCCCAGTGCTTAGAACAGTGCCTCATAGTAAGCGCTTAATAAATGCCATTCTTCTTCTTATTATTATTATCCCGGCAGGTGGAAGTCCAGTGCCTGCTTCTGCTGGAAGTCCTGGGCGGCTCTCACAAGCACGCGGTGGACGGAGCCGTGAAGAAACTCAACAAGCTGTGGAAGGAGGTGAGCCCGTTTTATTTGTACATGTTTATTCTATTTATTTTGTTAATTTGTTTTGTCGTCTGTCTCCCCCTTCTAGACTGTGAGCCCGCTGTCGGGTAGGGACCGTCTCTGTATGTTGCCAACTTGGACTTCCCAAGCGCTTAGTCCAGTGCTCTGCACACAGTAAGAGCTCAATACGATTGAATGAATGAATGAGAGGGGGCGGCGAGCTCTGCGGCCCGTCCTCGGGGATCCCCCGGGCCTGGAATGGCCTCCCTCTGCCCATCCGCCAAGCTCGCTCTCTTCCTCCCTTCAAGGCCGACTGAGAGCTCACCTCCTCCAGGAGGCCTTCCCAGACTGAGCCCCTTCCTTCCTCTCCCCCTCGTCCCCCTCTCCATCCCCCCCATCTTACCTCCTTCCCGTCCCCGCAGCACCTGTATATATGTATATATGGTTGTACATATTTATTACTCTATTTATTTATTTTACTTGTACATATCTATCCTATTTCTTTTATTTTGTTGGTATGTTTGGTTTTGTTCTCTGTCTCCCCCTTTCAGACTGTGAGCCCACTGTTGGGTAGGGACTGTCTCTATGTGTTGCCAATTTGTACTTCCCAAGCGCTTAGTACAGTGCTCTGCACATAGTAAGCGCTCAATAAATACGATTGATGATGATGATGATGATGATGATGATGAGAGCTCACCTCCTCCAGGAGGCCTTCCCACACTGAGCCCCTTCCTTCCTCTCCCCCTCGTCCCCCTCTCCATCCCCCCCATCTTACCTCCTTCCCTTCCCCACAGCACCTGTATATATGTTTGTACATATTTATTACTCTATTTATTTTACTTGTACATATCTATTCAATTTATTTTATTTTGTTAGTATGTTTGCTTTTGTTCTCTGTCTCCCCCTTTTAGACTGTGAGCCCGCCGTTGGGTAGGGACTGTCTCTGTATGTTGCCAACTTGGACTTCCCAAGCACTTAGTCCAGTGCTCTGCACACAGTAAGCGCTCAATAAATACGATTGATGATGATGATGATCCCACCCCCCGGCTTGACCGCCCCGCGGCTCTTTCCCCGTCAGAACCCAGGCCTGGTGGACCAGTACCTGGCGGTCATTCTCAGCCTGGAACCCAACCAGAACTACGCAGGGATGCTGGGGCTACTGGTGCAGTTCTGCACGGGCCACAAAGAAATGGACGTGGTCAACCGTCACAAGGCAAGTCGCCCTCGGGGTTTGCGTTCTAACGAGCGCAACTTGTTATATGTTGCCAGCTTGTACTTCCCAAGCGCTGAGTACAGTGCTCTGCACACAGTAAGTGCTCAATAAATACGATTGATTAATTAGTACAGTGCTCTGCACTCAGAAAGCCCTCAATAAATAAGATTGAGCGCGGTAGCGGAATCCCCTCTCCTCGGAAGCCGGTGGGCTGGACTTTCTCCGTTCTGCTGCTCGGACGGAGAGGCCCGCCGCTCCTTTCTTCTGGTGGGAATTCCAGGTCCGAGGGCGGGCAAGGAGGGAGGGTCGATTCCCGGTCTTTAGGGGAGGCTCCGGCGGGGCTAACGGGGGCTAACGGACCGGTCGCTCCCGTAGAGTGCCCTTCTGGAGTTCTACGTGAAGAACATCTTGATGAGTAAGACCAAACCCCAGAAGCACCTGCTGGTGAGTGAGAGGCCGCCCCTTTGCGCCCCGTTCCCATTCCCATTCCCATTCCCACCCCCCTCGACGGACCGACTGACCGTGCTCTGCCCGCAGGACCGCTGCGCTCCCCTGCTTCGCTACGTCTCTCACTCGGAGTTCAAGGACCAGGTACTGCCCATCCTGCAGAAGTCCCTGCTGCGGAGCCCCGAGAACGTCATCGGAAGTGAGTCTCGTGCGGGCTGGGCCGGGGGACGTTCGGGCTCGGAGTTTTATCAATATCAATTTTATATTTTATCAATATTTTATCAATATTATCAATAATTATCAATATTTATCAATATTTTATCAATATTAACGTCCGTCTTCCCCTCTAGACCGGATGCTCGTTGTGGCCAGGGCATGCGTCTGTTTATTGCTCTGTCGGACTCTCCCAAGTGCTTAGTACAGCGCAGAGAGCTGCAGTGTGGCTTAGTGGAGAGAGCACGGGCTTGGGAGTCGAAGGTCGTGGGTTCTAATCCTGCTCTGCTATGTGACTTTCAGCAGGTCACCTCTGTGCCTCAGTTCCCTCATCTGTAAAATGGGGATTAAGACCATGAGCCCCACGTGGGATAACCTGATTACCTTGTAACTACCCCAGTACTCAGAACAGTGCTTGGCACGTAGCAAGCGCTTAACAAATATCATAATTATTATTAGGAAACTACCCCAGTACTCAGAACAGTGCTTGGCACGTAGCAAGCGCTTAACAAATATCATAATTATTATTAGGAAGCGCTCGGTGAATTCATTCATTCATTCAGTCGTGTCCACGGGCTGCCATTCCTGGGGGCTGGTCGTGGGTTAGGGGGCTGGCGTTCATTCATTCATTCATTCAGTCGTATTTATTGAGCGCTTACTGTGTGCAGAGCACTGGACTAATAATAATGATGGTGTTTGTTAAGCGCTTACTATGGGCAAAGCACCGTGCTATGTACTAAGCGCTTGGGAAGTGCAAGTTGGCAACATATAGAGATGGTCCCTATCCAACAGAGGGCTCACAGTCTAAAAGGGGGAGACAGACAACAAAACAAAACATAGTAACAAAATAAAATAAATAGAATAAATATGTACAATGTGTGCAATTCTGGAGCACACGGGCTCTGTGAGCCTGTTGTCGAGTAGGGACCGTCTATATATTCATTCATTCATTCAATCGTATTTATTGAGCGCTTACTGTGTGCAGAGCACTGTACTAAGCGCTTGGGAAGTACATGTTGGCAACATCTAGAGACGGTCCCTACCCAACAGTGGGCTCACAGTCTAGAAGGGGGAGACAGAGGACAAAACAAAACATATTAACAAAATAAAATAAATAGAATAAATACGTACAATGTGTGCAAGTCTGGAGCACACGGGCTCTGTGAGCCTGTTGTCGCGTAGGGAGCATCTCTATACATTCATTCAATCGTATTTATTGAGCGCTTACTGTGTGCAGAGCACTGTACTAAGCACTTGGGAAGTACACGTTGGCAACACATAGAGACGCTCCCTACCCAGCAGTGGGCTCACAGTCTAGAAGGGGGAGACAGAGGACAAAACAAAACATATTAACAAAATAAATAGAATAAACATGTACAAATAAAATAAATAATATATAATTAATACGTTGCCGACTTGTACTTCCCAAGCGCTTAGTACAGCGCTCTGCACACAGTAAGCGCTCAATAAATACGTCGGAATGAATTTCCAGGCTTTCTGCCGCAGGAACCGTGCCTCGCCTCCGACCCCTAAGCAGAAAAAGAGGCTTTGGGGCCCTGAGTTGCTTCTCTGTTGAACATTTGGAAAGTTGTCTCTGAAACTTCTCGTCTAATGCCAGCTTTCTCACTGTACCTCGTTCTCGCCTGTCCCGCCGTCGACCCCCGGCCCACGTCATCCCCCGGGCCCGGAATGCCCCCAATCCCTCTGCCCCTCCGCCAAGCTAGCTCTCTTCCTCCCTTCAAGGCCCTGCTGAGAGCTCACCTCCTCCAGGAGGCCTTCCCACACTCAGCCCCTTCCTTCCTCTCCCCCTCGTCCCCCTCTCCATCCCCCCATCTTACCTCCCTCCCTTCCCCACAGCACCTGTATATATGTATATATGGTTGTACATATTTATTACTCTATTTATTTATTTATTTATTTTACTTGTACATTTCTATCCTATTTATTTTATTTTGTTGGTATGTTTGGTTCTGTTCTCTGTCTTCCCCTTTTAGACTGTGAGCCCACTGTTGGGTAGGGACTGTCTCTATGTGTTGCCAATTTGTACTTCCCAAGCGCTTAGTACAGTGCTCTGCACATAATAAGCGCTAAATAAATACGATTGATTGATTGATTGATTGATCTCCCCATCTTGCCACCAACCTCTAGTCCACATCCTGCTTTTAGTTCGAAACGCCCTCCCTCCTTTTATCCGACACACAGTGACTCTCCCCACCTTCACAGCCTTATGGAAGGCCCGTCTCTTCCCAGAGGCCTTCCCTCACTAAGCCTTCCCTTTTCCCTCTTCTGCTCCCTTCTTTGCCACTTTGACTCGCTCCCTTTATTCCTTCCCACTCCCAGCCCCGTCGCGTCTATCTCACTATCTGTAGTTTTACTTATCATCATCATCATCAATCGTATTTATTGAGCGCTTACTATGTGCAGAGCACTGTACTAAGCGCTTGGGAAGTACAAATTGGCAACATATAGAGACAGTCCCTACCCAACAGTGGGCTCACAGTCTAAAAGGGGGAGAGGCACTTATATTAGTGCCTGTCTCTCCCTCTAGACTGTAAGCTCACACTGGGTAGGGAGTGTGTCTGTTGGTGTTGTTATTCTTCCAAGAGCTTAGTCCATTGCCCTGCACACGATAAGCGCCCTATAAATACGATTGACTGACCCATGTTTGTCCCTCCTCAGCCGTTTCCAGTTTATTGGCATCGGTGAATCTCGATCTCAGCCAGTACGCTTTGGACGTCGTAAAAGGATTGGCCAGTAAGTTCCCGCTGTCCCCCTCCTCCTCCCATGATCAGTCTCCCTGAAAAACAGTCTCCCAGTTCCAGCTTCTGCAGAAGGGAGAGGACGAAGGTTAGAGAAAGGGCCCAGAGGCAGAGAATTGGGACTTCACGGGCTCTGAACGCTCTCTAATCATCATCATCAATTGTATTTATTGAGCGCTTACTATGTGCAGAGCACTGTACTAAGCGCTTGGGAAGTACAAATTGGCAACATATAGAGACAGTCCTTACCCAACAGTGGGCTCACAGTCTAAAATGGGGAGACAGAGAACAAAACCAGACATACTAACAAAATAGAATAGATACGTAGGAATAAATTAAATAAATAAATAAATAGAGTAAAAAAATATGTACAAACATATATACATATATACAGGTGCTGTGGGGAAGGGAGGGAGGTAAGATGGGGGGATGGAGAGGGGGGCGAGGGGGAGAGGAAGGAAGGGGCTCAGTCTGGGAAGGCCTCCTGGAGGAGGTGAGCTCTCAGCAGGGCCTTGAAGGGAGGAAGAGAGCGAGCTTGGCGGAGGGGCAGAGGGATTGGGGGCATTCCAGGCTCGGGGGAGGATGTGGGCCGGGGGTCGATGACGGGACAGGCGAGAGCGAGGTACAGTGAGGAGATTAGCGGCGGAGGAGCGGAGGGTGCGGGCTGGGCTGGACAAGGAGAGAAGGGAGGTGAGGTAGGAGGGGGCGAGGTGATGGATCTAATAATAATAATGATGGTATTTAAGTGCTTACTATGTGCCAGGCACTGTACTAAGCAGCCCTGCCAATTGTCAGCTGTGTGACTTTGGGCACGCTGCTTAGAGAAGCAGCGTGGAGCAGTGGGAAGAGCCCGGGCTTTGGAGTCAGAAGTCATGGGTTCAAATCCTGGCTCCGCCCCTTGTCAGCTGGGTGACTTTGGGCAAGTCACTTCACTTCTCTGGGCCTCGGTTACCTCATCTGTCAAATGGGGACTAAGCCTGTGAGCCCCACGTGGGACAACCTGATCACCTTGTAAACTCCCCAGCGCTTAAAACAGTGCTTTGCGCATAGTAAGCGCTTAATAAATGCCATCATTAAGTCAGTTCACTTCTCTGGGCCTCAGTTACCTCATCTGGAAAATGGGGATGAAGACTGTGAGTCCCCCGAGTGACAACCCAATCACCTTGTAACCTCCCCTGCGCTTAGAACAGTGCTTTGCACATAGTAAGTGCTTAATAAATGCCATCGGGGTGGATGTTAGATAATCAGATTGGACACAGTCCCTGTCCCGCAGAGGGCTCACGGTCTCAATCCTCATTTTACAGATGAGGTCACTGAGGCCCAGGGAAGTGAAGTGACTTACCCAGGGTCTCAGAGCAGACAGGTGGCGGGGATGGCAGAGAAGCAGCGTGGCTCAGTGGAAAGAGCCCCGGCTTTGGAGTCAGAGGTCACGGGTTCAAATCCCAGCTCCGCCAGTTGTCAGCTGTGTGACTTTGGGCAAGTCACTTCACTTCTCTGACCCTCAGTTACCTCATCTGTAAAATGGGGTTGAAGACTGAGCCCCACGTGGGACAACCTGATATAATAATAATAATAATGATGGCATTTGTTAAGCACTTACTATGTGCAGAGCACTGTTCTAAGTGCTGGGGGGGGTACAAGGTGATCAAATTGTCCCACGTGGGGCTCACAGTCTTAATCCCCATTTTACAGATGAGGTAACTGAGGCTCAGAGAAGTTAAGTGACTTGCCCAAGGTCACACAGCAGACATGTGGAGGAGCCGGGATTCAAACCCATGACCTCTGACTCCAAAGCCCGGGCTCTTTCCACTGAGCTGTGCCGCTTCTCATGGTAGACAAGTTCCCTGTCTAAAAGGATCTTACAGAGGGGGAGTCAGACATTAATATAAATAAGTGGATTATGGGCATGGACATAAGGACTGTGGGGCTGAGAGAGGGGTGAAGAAAGGGAGCGAGTCAGGGCGAGGCAGAAAGAATTAGGATCACCTTGTATCCCCCCCAGTGCTTAGAACAGTGCTTTGCACATAGTAAGTGCTTAATAAGTGCTGCTATTATTATTATTATTATTATTATTGTTATTATTAATTATTATTATTATGGGACTAGAACCCATTTCTCCCAGGCCCGGGCTCTATCAGTGACGCCATGCTCCTTCCCAATTTTCAGTCCTTAGTGCTCGGGATCTGCCGCTGTGGTGGATGGAAGCAATTTACAACTGACCTGGTGTCAGTGAAGCGGTCAGAACCTTGGATCAATCAATCAGTCGTATTTATTGAGGGCTTACTGTGTGCAGAGCACTGTACTAAGCGCTTAATGGTGGGAGCCAGGCCCTGGCGTTGGGCCTGTCTTTATTGCCTCTTTTCCCTCCCGCCCCCCAACTCCCGTTAGGTTAGAACGGTGCTTTGCACTTAGGAAGAGCTTAATAAATGCCTTTATTATTATTATTATTATTATTATTATTATTATTATTATTATTATTAGGTCAGCTGAAGTCTAACAGCGCCCAGCTGATGGAGGAGGCTGTGGTGGCATTAAGGAATCTGGCCCGTCAGTGCAGCGATTCGTCAGCCGTGGAGTCCCTGGCGAGACATCTGTTTGCCATCTTAGGAGGTAAGTAATGAGGCCCTGGTCTTTTAGACCGTGAGCCCACTGTTGGGTAGGGACTGTCTCTATACGTTGCCAACTTGTACTTCCCAAGCGCTTAGTACAGTGCTCTGCACACAGTAAGCGCTCAATAAATACGATTGATTGATTGATTGGTCATCGGAGACCCCCAAATCTGGCCGAGCCCACCAGGGACCCCTCGCCCGGGTGCTTTTCTTCCTAGGCTCAGAGGGCAAGCTGACCGTTGTGGCTCAGAAGATGAGCGTCCTCTCAGGTAAGAGCTTCCTCTCCGGGGCCGAAGTTGGCTTTGGTTTGTGTGGCCGGGTTTGACGGTAACCCGGGATAAGGGGAATCATTCCGGAGTCTGGGGAGTCTCCCCCTTTTAGACTGTGAGCCCACTGTTGAGTAGGGACTGTCTCTATATGTTGCCAATTGGTACTTCCCAAGCGCTTAGTGCAGTGCTCTGCACATAGTAAGCGCTCAATAAATGCTATTGATGATGATGGGGGAGCGTCCGGGCACCAGGGGTCTAGCCGAGGGGCCTGGGGTCTCGGCTCGGGAAAAAGATGGAGGGAAAAGGGCGGCAAGGTGCACAATCTGCCAGAGCAGCAGTCTGGGATTCTGGGGCCTGAGGGCCGTCTCGGCCACGGGCCGGAGCCCAACTCCCGCGGGCGAATTGGTGGGGTTGGGGTCCGAAAAGTGGGGCCCACTGTACCTCCCGTTCTCCTGTTTCTGGGTACCACGCGCCCCCTCGCCCGCCCCAAAGCCGGGGCTAATGAAGACTTCTCTTGGCGGCTTCTAGGGATTGGAAGCTTCAGTCATCACGTGGTCTCTGGGTCTTCCAGTCAAGCGCTGAACGGAACTGTGGCCGAGCTGTTCATCCCTTTCCTCCAGCAAGAAGGTGAGGAGAGCTGAGAGCTGGGTAATAATAATAATGAGGATGGCATCTGTTAAGCTCTCACTATGTGCCAAGCGCTGTTCTAAGCGCCGGGGGGGGATACAAGGTGATCAGGTCATCCCGCATGGAGCAGCAGAGAAACAGCGTGGCTCAGTGGAAAGAGCCCGGGCTTTGGAGTCAGAGGTCATGGGTTCAAGTCCCGGCTCCGCCAGTGACTTTGGGCAAGTCGCTTCACTTCTCCGTGCCTCAGTTACCTCATCTGTAAAATGGGGATTAAGACTGTGAGCCCCCCCCCGTGGGACAACCTGGTCCCACAGTCATGGGTCATGGGTTCAAATCCTGGCCCCGCCAATTGTCAGCTGTGTGACTTTGGGCAAGTCACTTCACTTCTCTGTGCCTCAGTGACCTCATCTGGAAAATGGGGATTAAGACTGGGAGCCCCATGTGGGACAACCTGATCACCTTGTAACCTCCCCAGCGGTTAGAACAGTGCTTTGCACATAGTAAGCGCTTAATAAATGCCATCATCATTATTATTATTATTATTATGGAGCTCACAGTCTTCATCCGCATTTTCCAGATGAGGGAACTGAGGCACAGAGAAGTGAAGTGACTTGCCCAAAGTCACACAGCTGACAAGTGGTGGAGCCGGGATTAGAACCCATGACCTTTGAGTCCCAAGCCCGGGCTCTTTCCTCTGAGCCATTATGCCCCCCGTTCCCCCCCCAAGCCTGGTCCAGGGGATGTGAGAGTTGGTTCTGGAACCGGGGCCAGGGCACCTCAACAATAATAATGATGGTATTTATTAAACGCTTACTATGTGCAAAGCACTGTTCTAAGCCCTGGGGAGGTCACAAGGTGATCAGGTTGTCCCACGGGGGGCTCCCCGTCTTCACCCCCATTTTCCAGATGAGGTCACTGAGAGGCCCGGAGCAGGGAAGTGACTTGCCCAGAGTCACCCAGCTGACAGTTGGTGGAGTCGGGGTTTGACCCCACGACCTCCGACTCCAAAGCCCGGGCTCTTTCCACCGAGCCACGCGGCTTCTTAGCCAGCCGGGGCCAGTCGAAATTAAAAACGAAACTTTCTCAGGAGAGCTCGCCTCCTTCCTTGGTTGGCAGTCCTTCGGAGCGTCGAAGGAATATGGCGTGTGCCCGTTTCTCTGCCCTCCCCGTCCCTTTCTCCCAACCTCCTTGCCCACATTCCAGACTGACTAGCTCTCGCCTGTTTCTCCAGTCCACGAAGGCACCCTGGTGCACGCGGTCTCGGTCCTTGCCCTCTGGTGCAGCCGGTTCTCCACGGAAGTGCCCAACAAGCTCATCGAATGGTTTAAGAAAGCCTTCAGCCTTAAAACCTCCACGTCGGCCGTGAGACACGCCTACCTGCAGTGCATGCTCTGCTCGTTCCGAGGTGAGCCACCTCCGGGAGCCGCGTTTCCCCAGAAATCCCAGATCAAGGATGAGTTTGGAGTTTTGGGTTGGCTTTTTCCCCCTTCCCCTCCCGGTACGGGCCGGTTCTAAGTGAATTCCATCCTTGGTCACTGGCAGAGGCAGCAAAGCCGACCGCTTGACTTGGAACTGGGGTCAGAAACCCAAAATTAGGGCCACAGCCGACCATCTCCCCCTTTAGACTAAGCTTCTTGAGGGCAGTGATCTTGCCTTCCAGCTCTAGTTGCCTAGGACGGTGCTGTGCACACAGGAAGCGCTCAAGGAATTCTATTAATTTTTTTTGGTTTTGATGAGGTCGGACACAGTCCACGTCCCAGACGGGGCTCACAGTCTTAAACCCCATTTTACAGATGAGGTAACAGGGCCAGAGAAGTGATCAGGTTGGACACAGTCCATGTCCCAGACGGGGCTTCCGGTCTTAATCCCCATTTTACAGATGAGGTAACAGGGCCAGAGAAGTGATCAGGTCAGACGCAGTCCACGTCCCAGACGGGGCGCACGGTCTTAATCCCCATTTTACAGATGAGGTAACAGGGCCAGAGAAATGATCAGGTCGGACGCAGTCCACGTCCCAGACGGGGCTCCCAGTCTTAATCCTGATTTTACAGATGAGGTGACAGGGCCAGAGAAGTGATCAGGTCGGACGCAGTCCACGTCCCAGACGGGGCTCACAGTCTTAATCCCCTTTTTACGATGAGGTAACAGCCAGAGAAGTGATCAGGTCGGACGCAGTCCACGTCCCAGACGGGGCTCCCAGTCTTAATCCCCATTTTACAGATGAGGTAACAGGGCCAGATAATTGATCAGGTCGGACGCAGTCCATGTCCCAGACGGGGCTCCCAGTCTTAATCCCCATTTTACAGATGAGGTAACAGGGCCAGAGAAGTGATCGGGTCGGGCACAGTCCAAGTCCCAGACGGGGCTCACAGTCTTAATCCCCTTTTTACGATGAGGTAACGGCCAGAGAATTGATCAGGTCAGACACAGTCCACGTCCCAGATGGGGCTCACAATCTTAATCCCCATTTTACAGATGAGGTAACAGGGCCAGAGAAGTGATCAGGTCGGACGCACACGTCCCAGACGGGGCTCACATTCTTAATCCCCTTTTTACAATGAGGTAACGACCAGAGAATTGATCAGGTCAGACGCAGTCCGTGTCCCAGATGGGGCTCACAGTCTTACTTCCCATTTTACAGATGAGGTGACAGGGCCAGAGAAGTGATCAAGTCGGACGCAGTCCACGTCCCGGACGGGGCTCCCAGTCTTAATCCCCTTTTTACGATGAGGTAATGGCCAGAGAATTGATCAGGTGGGACACAGTCCACGTCCCAGATGGGGCTCACAATCTTAATCCCCATTTTACAGATGAGGTAACAGGGCCAGAGAAGTGATCAGGTTGGACGCAGTCCACGTCCCAGACGGGACTCCCAGTCTTAATCCTCATTTTACAGATGAGGTAACAGGGCCAGAGAAATGATCAGGTCAGACACAGTCCAAGTCCCAGACGGGGCTCACAATCTTAATCCCCATTTTACAGATGAGGTAACAGGGCCAGAGAAGTGATCAAGTCGGACGCAGTCCGCGTCCCAGACGGGGCTCACAGTCTTAATCCCCTTTTTACAATGAGGTAACGGCCAGAGAATTGATCAGGTCAGACACAGTCCACGTCCCAGACGGGGCTCACAGTCTTAATCCCCTTTTTACAATGAGGTAACGGCCAGAGAATTGATCAGGTCGGACACAGTCCACGTCCCAGACAGGGCTCACAATCTTAATCCCCATTTTACAGATGAGGTAACAGAGCCAGAGAAGTGATCAAGTTGAACACAGTCCATGTCCCAGACGGGGCTCACAGTCTAAATCCCCATTTTACAGATGAGGTAACAGAGCCAGAGAAGTGATCAGGTTGAACACAGTCCATGTCCCAGACGGGGCTCCCAGTCTAAATCCCCATTTTACAGATGAGGTAACAGAGCCAGAGAAGTGATCAGGTCGGACACAGTCCACGTCCCGGATGGGGCTCCCGGTCTTAATCCCCATTTTACAGATGAGGTAACAGGGCCAGAGAAGTGATCAGGTCGGACGCAGTCCATGTCCCAGACGGAGCTCACAATCTTAATCCCCATTTTACAGATGAGGTAACAGGGCCAGAGAAGTGATCAAGTCGGACGCAGTCCACGTCCCAGACGGGGCTCACAGTCTTAATCCCCTTTTTACAATGAGGTAACGGCCAGAGAATTGATCAGGTCGGACACAGTCCACGTCCCAGACGGGGCTCACAGTCTAAATCCCCATTTTACAGATGAGGTAACAGGGCCAGAGAAGTGACTTGACTCGCCCAAGGTCACCCAGCAGGCAAGTGGCGGAGCCAGGATTAGAACCCAGGTCCTTCTGACTCCCAGCCATGCTCTAGCCTCTAAGCCACACTGCCTCTCTAATTGATTGTAAGAACGTGTGAGGTGGAAGACTGCAGTCAAATCTAATTGTAAGGGTCAAGATTCAAAGCCGTACTAACTTTCCCCAGCTAGTGAGAGCTAGTCCTTGCGGTGAAATAAACGATCAAACAGTCTCCACAGAGCTAATTATTTGGGGAAGTCATTCCTTATCGTAGGTTAGGGCAGCTTTGTGTCTCCGTCCCCTGCCAGTGCCCAGACGAGAGGCGAACCACCAGTTCTGTTGATTTCATCTAATAATTATGTTGGTTGCCGAACACTTATTTTATAATAATAATAATAATGGCATTTATTAAGCACTTACTCTGTGCAAAGCACTGTTCTAAGCCCTGGGGAGGTTACAAGGTGATCAGGTTGTTCCACAAGGAGCTCCCAGTCTTAATCCCCATTTTACAGGTGAGGGAACTGAGGCCCAGAGAATAAAAATAATAATAATAATGGTGGTATTTGTTAAGCCCTTAATATGTGCAAAGCACTGTTCTAAGTGCTGGGGGGATACAAGGTGATCAGGTCGTCCCACGTGGGACTCACAGTCTTAATCCCCATTTTGTGGATGAGGGAACTGAGGCCCAGAGAAGTGAAGTGACTTGCCCAAAGTCACACAGCTGACAATTGGTGGAGCCGGGATTTGAACCCACGACCTCTGACTCCAAAGCCCGGGCTCTTCCCACTGAGCCACATTTTATGCCAAGCACTGTACTAAGCTGTACATGTTGGACACAGTCCTTGCCCCAACATAGGGCTCACAGTCTAAGTGGGGGTAGGGAGGATACATATCATCCCCATTTTACAGATAAGGAAGCGGAGACATGGAAAAGTGAAGTGACTTACCCAGGGTCACACGTGCCGGGCAAGTGGCGGAGCCGGGATTAGAACCCAGATCTGCGTGCTTGCCGCTAGGTCCCGTTGCTTCCCCATCTGCCCTTGAAGCTGAGTCTGGCATCATCATCATCAATCGTATTGAGCACTTACTATGTGCAGAGCACTGTACTAAGTGCTTGGGAAGTACAAATTGGCAACATATAGAGACAGTCCCTACCCAACAGTGGGCTCACAGTCTAAAAGGGGGAGACAGAGAACAAAACCAAACATACTAACAAAATAAAATAGAATAGATATGTAGAAATAAATTAAATAAATAAATAGAGTAAAAAATATGTACAAACATATATACATATATACAGGTGCTGTGGGGAAGGGAGGGAGGTAAGATGGGGGGATGGAGAGGGGGACGAAGGGGAGAGGAAGGAAGGGGCTCAGTCTGGGAAGGCCTCCTGGAGGAGGTGAGCTCTCAGCAGGGCCTTCTGTGGCACCCTCACAGAACAGAATTTCACCTTTCTTCGTCCAAGGAAATGCCGATTGCCTTTCAAATCAGGTCTGGCCCATTCGCTGGTCTTTAGTTGAGAACACGCCCGGCAGTTAGTGGCGATCCCTGTGTGGAAAATTGGTTCCGGTTGGTCAGACAGGGCACCCAGATTATTCCAGAAGAGAGTTGGGGAGGAAGCTTTGGACGGAATGGATCTTTCTGCGAGCGGGGAGTAACCTGAACGCCTGATCTCTCTGTGTAAATACAGATCTCATTCATTCAATCGTATTACAGATGGGTGTGAAAATAAAGCAGTGTTGCCTAGTGGATAGATTCCAGTGCCAGGAAGTCTGAAGGACTTGTGTGATCTCTAGGCCTCAGTTCCCTCATCTTTAAATTGGGGGTAAAGACTGGGAGCCGCACATGGGCATCCAATCTGATGATCTACTCCAGCGCAAGGAGTTCTTGGGTTGTGGGGGAATAGAAAAAGGAAAACCGGGTGTAGGACGGGAACACATCCAGAGTAGAGAGTTGCCTCCGTTTGGGCTCCGCAGTCTGCCTGGGTCACTTTGGACTCGTCCACCCAGTAAGGGGAGCGATCCCGGCCTCTCTCCCGGACAGGGACGAGCGTTGGGAATCTCGAGGGCGCGGTGAGGTAACGGCCTTGGCTTCCTTTGGCTGTAAAGGAAGGTGGCCCCCAGCGGGTCCCAGTTGGCCGATGCCGCAGCCGCCCCCTGGGCCCTCCGTCTTTCTCGGGTCGGCGGGCCATTCGTTCATTCATTCCGTCGTATTTATTGAGCGCTTACCGCGTGCAGAGCACTGTACTAAGCTCTTGGGAAGTCCAAGTCGGCAACAGGTAGAGACGGTCCCTCCCCGACGACGGGCTCACGGTCTAGAAGGGGGAGACGGACAACAAAACCAAACAGGTGGACGGGTGTCAAGTCGTCAGAACAAATAGAATTAAAGCTCAATGCACATCATTAACAAAATAGACTAGTAAGTAAAATTAACAGAGAAATAAATCTGTACAACCATCTGTACAGGTGCTGTGGGGAGGGGAAGGAGGTAGGGCGGGAGGCGGTGGTACCTCCTAAAAGATCCGCGTCCTCTCTTTCCCTGCAGGCGACACGCTTTTACAAGGAATGGCTTTGCTGCCCCTGCTGATTCAGGCCGTGGAAAAGGCGGGATCCCAAAGTACTCAGGTCTCAGCGGTGACCGAAGGGGTGGCCGCCGCCCTGCTGATCTGCAGACTGTCAGTGGTGGACGTGCAGGCCGGTGAGGAGCCCCGTCGCCAAGGGTTTGGGCAGCATCTCTTCGCAGGGCCCCTCGGGGAACGGAAGCTGGGATTCATTCATTCATTGTCGTGTTTATTGAGCGCTTACTGTGTGCGGAGCACTGGACTGAGCGCTGGGGAAGTGCAAGTCGGCAACATGTAGGGACGGTCCCTACCCAACAGCGGGCTAGAAGGGGGAGACAGACAACAAAACAAAACGTGTGGACAGGTGTCAAGTCAGAATAAATAGAAATAAAGCTCGATGCACATCGTTAACAAAATAAATAGAATAGTAAATATGGACAAACCCAGCAGGGAAGTTGGCATGCCGTACGTTTCTCTGTCTCTTCCTAGAGAGGACCACCAGAAGCCGGCCCCGTTTTTGCTCTGCTAGCGTAGACCTCGGGAACAGAAACTCCTCGAGGGCCGGGGTTTCCATCTTTTCCTATTTTGGGTGCTCTGCTCCCCTTAGGTCCTCAGTTGACCCCATTGATTCTAATAATAATAATAATAATGATAGCATTTATTAAGCACTTACTATGTGCAAAGCACTGTTCTAAGCGCTGGGGCGTTACAAGGTGATCAGGTTGTCCCACGGGGGGCTCACAGTCTTCATCCCCATTTTACAGATGAGGGAACTGAGGCCCAGAGAAGTGAAGTGACTTGCCCAAAGTCACACAGCTGACAGTTGGCAGAGCCGGGATTTGAACACACGACCTCTGACTCCAAAGCCCGGGCTCTTTCCACTGAGCCACGCTGCTTCTCTAATCCCCTTGGTTGAGGAGGGAAGACCCGGATGTGGCATTCATTCATTCACTCATTCATTCATTCAATCGTATTTATTGAGCGCTTACTGTGTGCAGAGCACTGGACTAAGTGCTTGGGAAGTACAAGTTGGCTTCATCTGGGCACATCCCACATCGCCTCTAGGCACATATGATGGGCCACTCGCAGGTCTAAAAGAGCAAGTCACCCTTGCGGTGATATAATAATAATAATAATGGTATTTGTTAAGTGCTTAATATGTGCCAAGCACTCTTTTAAGCTCTGGGGTAGATACAGGGTAATCAGTTTGTCCCACATGGGGCTCCCGGTTTTAATCCCCGTTTTACAGAAGAAGTAACTGAGGCACAGAGAAGTTAAGTGAGTTGCCCGAGGTCACACAGCCGATAAGTGGCAGAGCTGGGATTCGAACTCACGACCTCTGACTCCCAAGCCCGCGCTCTTTCAACTGAGCTGCGCTGCACGAGTGATACGTCGCTTGTGTGTCTGAAATAACAGTTCAAATCAACTGGTTTGGGCTTCCCCTCCAGCCCACTGCCTTCTCCTTTCACTCCTTGTCAATCCCAGTCTTACCTTTCTCAAAGTCTCTTATATCATGAGTGCCCTGAGAGACAGGAACCAGTTCTATTTCCCACCCCTGAATTCTCTCCCAGCGTTTAGTACAGGCCCCTCGTGCGGTAAGCGCTTACTAGGTATTCCTCTTCCTCCTCCTCCTCTTCCTCTCATGCTCTTCGTTCCCTTTCCCTCCACTTGCTGATAAAGTACTCCCTTCTCATTCCCCCTCAATCAATCAATCAATCGTATTTATTGAACGCTTACTGTGTGCAGAGCACTGTACTAAGCGCTTGAGAAGTACAAGTTGGCAACATATAACTCTCGATTCTCTCATCCCCCCCGACGACTTGTACAGAGGATTTGCATCACATACCTGGACCGCTGGGTTTGACTTCTCTCTGTCGGAAAGATGTCTTTGTTAGAGTATTTCCCGGCCTTATCGATTCTGTTACTGCTGTATGTATATATAAAAAAAAAACCCCAACAAAACAAAAATAAACAAAACTGAAAAAGCAGAGAGAGGATTTGGAAGGATCCAAAATAGGGATTTAAATCAGAAGAGTGCTGTGTGGGTCCGATTCGAGGTGGGACCGTGGTTTACGTGGACGGAACCGTTGCGATGGTGAAATCCCCCCCTTCCTCGCAGAGGCCAAGCTGAGCGGTTTCTGGCAGCTGATCGTGGATGAGAAGAAGCAGATTTTCACCTCTGAAAAATTCCTGCTGTTGGCTTCCGAGGATGGTGAGCGAGCGATGAGGCATCCGCCTCGGGAGGGATCCGGGGCCCCTCTTCCCCCCACGTATCTCCCCGCCTTATCCGTTAGGTCCCGGATGATCGGAATAGAGGCTGAGGGGGGTGGGGAGAGGCCCCGGACCGGGGAAGCGGGTGGGAGACGTCGGGTGTCCCGTGGAGACGGGAGATAACGGAGAAAGGGCAGAATCGTTCGGTTCGATGTAATGCGGCCCATCGCGTGATCGGCCCCGTCTCTTGGAATCCCTTCCTTGTGCCCCAGGGAGGATCATAAAGCCGTGATTGATTTGTGACAGGGCTCAGCTCCCGATTCATCATCATCATCAATCGTATTTATTAAGTGCTTACTATGTGCAGAGCACTGTACTAAGCGCTTGGGAAGTACAAAGTGGCAACATATAGAGACAGTCCCTACCCAACAGTGGGCTCCCAGTCTAAAAGGGGGAGACAGAGAACAAAACCAAACATACTAACAAAATAAAATAAATAGAATAGATATGTACAAGTAAAATAAATAGAGTAATAAATATGTACAAACATATGTACCTATATACAGGTGCTGTGGGGAAGGGAAGGAGGTAAGATGGGGGGGATTCAAGCCCCAGAGTGCTGGTTTGGTGAAGCCGAGAGAGAATCGAGCTGTAAACAGCTAAAGAACGAGGGGGTTGCATGGTTCCCGAGTGTTGCGGTTGATGATTCGGAAAGTGGCGGGTCTTTGAAGACCCACCAGCCACAAATTGCCATGGTGGGGGTTGGCCCTGGAGTGACCTCTTCCCCTCATGTGTCCCCCCCCGCCTTCAGCCCTGTGCACCGTGCTGCAGCTCGCCGAGCGGCTCCTCCTGGACCAGGCGCATCGCCTCCCGGGCAGCAAAGTTCAGTACGTAGCTCCCGCTGTCGTCCTGGCGGAAATCCCGCTCCAGAGGCGCGAGGGGAGGGGGCCGGCCCCCTGCCCTGGCTGCCCGCTGACTGTCGTTGGCCACGCTCGCAGGCAATACCACCGGGCGCTGGCGGCCGTGCTCCTCAGCCGCCCCTGGCACGTGCGCAGGCAGGCGCAGCAGACGGTGCGGAAGCTCCTGTCCTCCCTGGGCGGCTTCCGTCTGGCCTACGGGCTCCTGGAGGAGCTGAAAGCCGTCCTCGATTCTCACAAGGCGAGTCGGGCCGGGCCGGGGCCCCCGCGGGAGGGGTTCGGGACCCTCGGGGCTGCTCACTGTACCTCGCTCTCGCCTGTCCCGCCATCGACCCCCGGCCCACGTCATCCCCCGGGCCTGGAATGCCCCCAATCCCTCTGCCCCTCCGCCAAGCTCGCTCTCTTCCTCCCTTCAAGGCCCTGCTGAGAGCTCACCTCCTCCAGGAGGCCTTCCCAGACTGAGCCCCTTCTTTCCTCTCCCCCTCGTCCCCCTCTCCATCCCCCCGTCTTACCTCCTTCCCTTCCCCACAGCACCTGTATATATGTATATATGGTTGTACATGTTTATTACTCTATTTATTTTACTTGTACATTTCTATCCTACTTATTTTATTTTGTTGGTATGTTTGGTTCTGTTCTCTGTCTCCCCCTTTTAGACTGTGAGCCCACTGTTGGGTAGGGACTGTCTCTATGTGATGCCAGTTTGTACTTCCCAAGCGCTTAGTACAGTGCTCTGCACATAGTAAGCGCTCAATAAATACGATTGATTGATTGATTGATTGCTCAGGCTACTGTGGCTCCCCTCTACTGGCCCTTCGGATCTCTTCCCGAAGCCCAGAACGATCTCTCTCTCTCTAGTTGTTTTTCTCCCTATAACTCATCGGGGGCTCGTATCCTCTCTCTGTCTCTCCCCCTCTCACCTGCTTTCCGAGCTTTTGTCTTAGAGTCATTTCCTCCCCACTCCCCAACCGGCAGCCTGGAGGACGCCGAGCGGGGCCTGAACCTTCCAGGACCGATAGTCCTGGGCCAGGGGCCTCCATCCCGGCCCGGCCCTCTTTCCCCTTTTTCCGGGGCTGCGTGGCCTCGAAGTGGGGCGTGGGTGAAAGACGCGGGGGCTTCCTCTCGGTCTCCCATCCTAGCCGTCCCCAGCCTACAGAGCCAGTGGCCGACCTCTGGCCACCCTCCTCTCCCCACCCACCCCGCACTCGGCGCCCGAGAGGAGGCCGGCTACTCCGGCGGTTCCCGTCCTCCGCCGTCCTCGGGTCAGCGAACCGACAGTGCCGGTCGCCTGTGTCGCCTGGGCAGGTGTTGCCTTCGGAGGCTCTGTGGACCGAATCGGGCGAGATGGCGGAGTTGGGCAAGGCCTACGTGCCCCCCCGGGTCCTGCAGGAAACCCTGTGTGTGATCTCGGGGGTGCCGGGCTTGGAGTCCGACCCCACCGAGACGGAGAGACTGGCCCAGGAGATGCTCATCATCACCCATCATCCTTCCATAGGTCTGTGGGGCTGGAGGCCGGGCCGATGGATGCACAGGGGGTGGTGGGCCGGGGTGGGGGCGGGTCGTTGGGAAAACGGTCTCCAGCGACCACCCCGTCCTTGCCTTCAGTCGCCGTGCAGTCTGGGCTTTGGCCGTCCCTCCTTGCGAGGATGAAGCTTAACCCGACCGACTTCATTACCAAGCACCTGGACCAGATGCTGCCCAGAATCACCTCCCAGGCTCCCCTGAACCAGGTGACTGGTGGCCTTTCCGGGGGAGATTCCCAAGTTGGGAGGGGCAGCGGAGAGCGGACTGGGACGGGGTGGCCTGGAAGGGCCAGAGACCCAGGGAAAAGGGGCCGGCAAAATGGAAGGCAGTCCCGGGCCTGGGGGAGTTGAAGGATGGGAGGGGGTGGGCTCGGGCGGAGCTCCGGTGGAGAAGGGGACTCCTCGCCGGGGATTTGCCTTGGCTCAGTGGAAAGAGCCCGGGCTTTGGAGTCAGAAGTCATCGGTTCAAATCCCGGCTCCACCAATTGTCAGCTGTTTGACTTTGGGCAAGTCACTTCACTCCTCTGGGCCTCCAGTTCCCTCATCTCCCCCTCCTCCCCCTCTCCATCCCCCCCGCCTTACCTCCTTCCCTTCCCCACAGCGCCTGTATATATGTTTGTACCGATTTATTACTCTATTTATTTTACTTGTACATATCTATTCTATTTATTTTATTTTGTTAATACGTTTTGTTTTGTTCTCCGTCTCCCCCTTCTAGACTGTGAGCCCACTGTTGGGTAGGGACCGCCTCTAGATGTTGCCAACTTGTACTTCCCAAGCGCTTAGTACAGTGCTGTGCACACAGTAAGCGCTCAATAAATACGATTGATTGATTGATTGACTGTAAGCCCCCCCCGTGGGACAACCTGATCACCTTGTCGCCTCCCCGGTGCTTAGGACGGTGCTTGGCACATAGTAAGCGCTTAATAAATGCCATCATTATCATTTGCCTGACGGGGCAGGTTGCCCGTGGGGCTCCCGGGCCTCGGCGAGCACTGACCGGTGGTGTTTGGTTGGTTGGCAGTCGTCCATGAACGCGATGGGCTCGCTGTCCATCCTGTCTCCCAGCCGGGTCCTCCCACAGTTGATGGGCACCATCGCGGCCTCGGTGCGGAACCCCGCCCTGTTCCAGGTGACGCGCGAGGAGTTTGCCATCATGCAGACGCCCGCGGGGGAACTGTACGACAAATCCATCATTCAGAGGCAAGGAAGAGTCCGTCCCCCCGTTTTCCCCCTCTCCTCCCCGTCCCCGGGCGGATGCGAGGGCCCGGGCTCCCGGCGGGTGCCGGCTGATCCCTTCGTCGTCCTCCTCTTCTCCTCCTCAGTGCCCAGCAAGACAGCACGAAAAAAGCCAACATGAAGCGAGAGAACAAGGCGTACTCCTTCAAGGAGCAGATCATCGAGCTGGAGCTGAAAGAGGTGAGGCCACCGTGCGGGAGTCGCCCGTCCCCGAACTGCAGAAACCGGTCTCTTGTCACCGCGTGGGCGGCCCTTTAGGTCACTGGGACTTTGGGATCCCAAGGGGACTTTGGTTCTGGAACAGATTAATAATAATAATGGCATTTATGAAGCGCTTACTATGTGCCAAGCACTGTTCTAAGCGCAGGGGAGTTTACAGGGTGATGAGGTTGTCCCCCGGGGGGGCTCACAGTCTTAATCCCTGTTTTCCAGATGAGGTAACTGAGGCACGGAGAAGTGAAGTGACTTGCCCCAAGTCACCCGGCTGACCGTTGGGGGAGCCGGGATTTGAACCCATGACCTCTGACCCCAAAGCCCGGGCTCTTTCCACTGAGCCACGCTGCTCCTAGCCTCCGGGCCCTTGATCGCCTTAGTTAAGTGGCCTCGGGCCGGACCATCTTGAGTTTCGTCATCATCATCGTCATCGATCGTATTTATTGAGCGCTTACTGTGTGCAGAGCACTGGACTAAGCGCTTGGGAAGTACAAGTTGGCAACATATAGAGACGGTCCCTACCCAACGGTGGGCTCATCATCCCCTCACTCCCCTGAGTGGTCTTCTAACAGCTCGGGTGGGGAAGGAGGATTCTGGGGAAATTCGTAGGGGAGGAAGAACTTGGATGGCTTGATGAGAGGCTTGCAGAGAAGCAGCGTGGCTCAATGGAAAGAGCGCGGGTTTGGGAGCCAGAGGTCCCGGGTTCAAATCCCGGCTCCACCAGTTGTCAGCTGTGCGACCTTGGGCAAATCACTTCCCTTCCCTGTGCCTCAGTGACGTCATCTGTAAAATGGGGATGAAGACTGTGAGCCCCCCGTGGGACCACCTGATCACCTCGTCCCCCCCCCCAGCGCTTAGAACAGTGCTTTGCACATGGTAAGCGCTAAACAAATGCCATCGTTATTATCGTAGGACACCTCCATTCATTCATTCATTCATTCAGTCGTATTTATTGAGCGCTTACTGTGTGCAGAGCACTGGACTAAGCGCTTGGGAAGTCCAAGTTGGCAACATGTAGAGACGGTCCCTACCCAACAGTGGGCTCATACAGCCTAAGCGCTTAACAAATGCCATCGTTATTATTGTAGGACACCTCGATTCATTCATTCATTCAGTCGTTTTTATTGAGCGCTTACTGTGTGCAGAGCACTGGACTAAGCGCTTGGGAAGTCCAAGTTGGCAACATGTAGAGACGGTCCCTTCCCAACAGTGGGCTCATACAGCCTAAGCGCTTAACAAATGCCATCGTTATTATTGTAGGACACCTCGATTCATTCATTCATTCAGTCGTATTCATTGAGCGCTTACTGTGTGCAGAGCACTGGACTAAGCGCTTGGGAAGTCCAAGTTGGCAACATATAGAGACGGTCCCGACCCAACAGCGGGCTCACGGTCTCGATCCCACACAGCGTCCCTGCGCCGCTTCCGTAGTTCCACCGAAACCAGGAGCCCGAGTCGGGGAGATTGTGGAAAGGTGGGAAGGGCAAGAAGGGAAAAGAGCTGAGGGATGAGTCTACGTGTTTTGTTTTGTTGACCGTTTTCCCCCTTCCAGAGTGTGAGCCCGTTGTTGGGTAGGGCCCGTCTCTATATGTTGCCAGCTTGGACTTCCCAGGCGCTTAGTGCAGTGCTCTGCACACAGTAAGCGCTCAATAAATACGATTGAATGAATGAATGAATGAGTCCCGGCCTGAGTCAGCTTGGGGATCCAAGTCCCGGGACTCTCCCTCTCCCTGCAGCCCAGGGAAGGGGAGAGGTTCTTCATTCGTTCAGTCGTGTTTATTGAGCGCTTACTGTGTGCAGAGCACTGTACTAAGCGCTTGGGAAATAGAAGTCGGCAACATATAGGGACGGTCCCTACCCGACAATGGGCTCACAGTCGGGAAGGGGGAGACGGACAACACAACAAAACATGTGGACAGGTGTCAAGTCATGAGAAGCAGCGTGGCTCAGTGGAAGGAGCAGGGGCTCTGGAGTCGGAGGTCATGGGTTCGAATCCCGCCTCCACCACACGTCTGCTGTGTGACCTTGGGCAAGTCACTTTTAGACTGTGAGCCCACTGTTGGGTAGGGCCTGTCTCTATATGTTGCCAATTTGTACCTCCCGAGCGCTTAGTACAGTGCTCTGCACATAGTAAGCGCTCAATAAACACAGTGGATGATGAAGTCACTTAACTTCTCTGAGCCTCAGTTACCTCAGCTGTAAAATGGGGATTAAGACTGTGAGCCCCAAGTGGGACAACACGATCACCTTGTATCCCCCCCAGCGCTTAGAACAGTGCACATAGTGAGCGCTTAACAAGTACCGTCATCATCATTATTGTTATTATTATTAGAATAAACCCAAAAGGAAGTTTCATTCATTCATTCAATCGTGTTCATTGAGCGCTTTCTGTGTGCAGAGCACTGTACGAGGCGCTTGATCCCCAGGAAGTTGCCTTTGCCCGTTCCCTGCAGGAAATAAAGAAGAAGAAGGGAATAAAGGAAGAGGTACAGTTGACCAGCAAGCAAAAAGAAATGATGCAGGCCCAGCTGGACAAGGAGGCCCAGATCAGGAGGCGACTGCGGGAGGTGAGCGGCGGCCTCTGCCCCAGGGGAAGCGGAAGGTGAAAACGTCCGCCTCTCCGGGATCCAGGAAGCCATTCCCGGGAAAAGGTCTCGGGTCACCGAGCGCGGCCGCCTCTCTCCCCCCTCCAGCTGGACGGCGAGCTGGAGGCAGCCCTGGGACTCCTGGAAACCATCCTGAGCAAGAACCCTCCCGGCCTCTCCCAGTACATCCCCATCCTGGTCGGCTCCTTCTTGCCGCTCCTGAATTCCCCGCTGGCCGCTCCCAGGATCAAGGGCCCGTTCCTCGCCTTGCCCGGCTGCGTCCTGTCTGGACGGCTGAAGACGTTGGGTTAGTGCCCGTCGAGGGCTTGGCGGGGGCGGGAAGAGGCCGAGGGAGGGCGGGAAGCGCGGGGCCGTCAGATCGGGCGGTCGGATCAACGGGATTTATTGAGCGCGGACTGGATCCGGAGCCTGGTAATAAGCACCTGGGCGTCTAGATGGGGAGGCAGGCGCGAAAATAAATTTGGGTTTACGCGCGGAAGTGCCGTGGGGCGCAGGGCGGGGTGAGGAGGGGCAAGGGCCGGAAGGATTTACCGCTGCGGACGTGGGTGACGCAGAAGAGAAAGGGAGTAGGGGACGTGAGGGTTTGGTCGGGAAAGCCTCTTAGAGGAGATGTGATTTTAATAATCTGTGCTCATCATCATCATCATCAGTCGTATTTATTGGGCGCTTACCGTGTGCAGAGCACTGTACTAAGCGCTTGGGAAGTACAAGTTGGCAACATATAGAGACAGTCCCGACCCAACAGTGGGCTCACAGTCTAAAAGGGGGAGACAGAGAACAAACCAAACATACCAACAAAATAAAATAAATAGAACAGATAGGTACAAGTAAGATAAATAAATAAATGGAGTAATAAATCCGTACAAACATATATCCATATATACAGGTGCTGTGGGGAAGGGAAGGAGGTAAGATGAGGGGGATGGAGAGGTGGATGAATTTTGGGGTTCCAGATAATAATAATAATAATAATAATAATAATAATAATGGCATTTATTAAGCGCTTAGTATGTGCAAAGCACTGTTCTAAGCGCTGGGGAGGTTACAAGATGGTCTAGCGTTGCTGGCGGTTGTGACCCCGATATTCATTCATTTATTTATTTTACTTGTTCATATCTATCCTATTTATTTTATTTTGTTGGTATGTTTGCTTTTGTTTTCTGTCTCCCCCTTTCAGACTGTGAGCCCACTGTTGGGTAGGGACTGTCTCTGTGTGTTGCCAATTTGTACTTCCCAAGCGCTTAGTACAGTGCTCTGCACATAGTAAGCGCTCAATAAATACGATTGATGATGATGATGATGATTCCTGTGAGCCCCTTCTAGACTGTGAGCCCGCTGTTGGGTAGGTACCGTCTCTATATGTTGCCAACTTGGACTTCCCAAGCGCTTAGTACAGTGCTCTGCACACAGTAAGCGCTCATTAAATGCGATTGATTGATTGAGAAGCAGCCTGGCGCAGTGGAAAGATCCCGGGCTTTGGAGTCAGAGGTCATGGGTTCAAAATCCCGGCTCCGCCAACTGTCAGCTGTGTGACTTTGGGCAAGTCACTTCACTTCTCTGTGCCTCAGTTCCCTCATCTGTAAAATGGGGATGAAGACTGTGAGCCCCCCGTGGGACAACCTGATTACCGTGCAACCTCCCCAGCGCTTAGAACAGTGCTCTGCACATAGTAAGTGCTAAACAAATACCATTATTATTGACTGAGCGCTTACTGTGTGCAAAGCACTGTACTAAGCTCTTGGGAGAGTACAGTGTAACAAAAACAGACGCATTCCCGCCCATGATGAGCTCACAGTCTAGAGGGGGAGATGGGCATTAATATAAATGAATAAATAGATAAGTAAATTATAGATATAAAAAATAAATTACAGGTATCTGCACGAGTGACAGATCCCTAGATTCTTTGATTCCCTGGGGGAGATGGGATAACATGGAAGATTCTTGCCTTCCATCCCACGTTCCCCAGCCTGTTAACCTGGGAACTTTCTTTGTAGTGTTCCGCAAGGATATCTATATAATCATCAATCGTATTTATTGATCATCATCAATCGTATTTATTGAGCGCTTACTATGTGCAGAGCACATACAATATATATAATATAATATATTATATATAATATATTATATACAATAATAATCATATTATTAGTCCATAATAATAATGATATTAATATGTGAATAATAATAATAGTAAGCGCTTACTATGTGCAAAGCACTGTTCTAAGCACTGGGGGGGGGGGATAGTAGGTGATCAGGTTGTCCCACGTGGGGCTCACCGTCTTCATCCCCATTTTACAGATGAAGGAACTGAGGCCCAGAAAAGTGAAGTGACTTGTCCAAAGTCACACAGCTCATTGGCGGAGCGGGGATTTGAACCCATTTCCTCTGACTCCAAAGCCCGGGCTTTTTCCACTGAGCCACGCTGCTTCTCAGTATGCCCTTTCAGCCCCACGAGGGTGGCTCGGCGGCCCTTGGCCTCGGTGGCTAATGCCACTGACCCTCAGGCTGGCCGCGTGGCTCAGTGGAAAGAGCGCGGGCTTGGGAGGCAGAGGTCATGGGTTCGAATCCCACCTCCCCCACATGTCTGCTGTGTGACCTAGGGCAAGTCACTTCACTTCTCTGTGCCTCAGTTCCCTCATCTGTCAAGTGGGGATTAAGACTGTGAGCCCCACGTGGGGCAACCTCATCTCCTTGTGTCCCCCCCCCAGCGCTTAGAACAGTGCTTTGCACATAGTAAGCGCTTAACAAATACCGACATTATTATTATTATTACTGGCTTCCACCCCAAAGGGGCCGGGTTGGCTGCAGGAAAGCCAGAAGCGTCGTCGTCGTCGTCGTCCTCCTCCTCCTCCTCTCCTTCTTTCCGGCCTGAGTTGAAGCTAATAATAGTAATGATAACTGTGGTGTTCGTTAAGCGCTTTCCACGTGCCAGGCCCCATGGATACAAGCAATATGTATAGATGCTTGTACATATTTATTACTCTATTTATTTTACTTGTACATATCTATTCTATTCATTTTATTTTGTTAGTATGTTTGGTTTTGTTCTCTTGTCTCCCCCTTTTAGACTGTGAGCCCACTGTTGGGTAGGGACCGTCTCTATATGTTGCCAACTTGGGCTTCCCAAGCGCTTAGTACAGTGCTGTGCACATAGTAAGCGCTCAATAAATACAATTGATGATGATGATCAGGTTGGGCATAGTCCCTGTCCCACATGGGGCCCATGGGCTCAGTCCCCATTTTCCAGATGAGATAACTGAGGCCCAGAGAAGTGGAGTGACTTGCCCACACGGGAGACGAGAAGGAGCCGGGATTAGAACCCGTGACCTTCCAACTCCCGGGCCCGTGCTCTATCCGCTGTGCCGTGCTGCTTCCAACCCCACTGAAAAGCCTTCCGCGGCTCTCTCTGCCCCCATCTCCCCGCTCCGGGGCTCCTGGGACGGGCTCTATCCATCATCTTGTCCATATTTACCGTTCTATTTTGTTAATATGTTTTCTTTTGTCGTCTGTCTCCCCCTTCTAGACTGTGAGCCCGCCGTTGGGTAGGGACCGTCTCTAGATGTTGCCAACTTGGACTTCCCAAGCGCTTAGTACAGTGCTCTGCACACAGTAAGCGCTCAATAAATACGATTGAATGAATGAATGAATGAATGAATCATCTCCCTCCTCCCATTGCCTTCCAGCTCGCCCTCTCCGTCCCTCCTTAATAATAATAATAATGGCATTTGTTAAGCGCTTACTATGTGCAGAGCGCTGAGGGGGAATACAATCACTCAATCGTATTTATTGAGCGCTTACTGTGTGCAGAGCACTGTACTGAGCGCTTGGGAAGTAGAAGTTGGCAACGTGTAGAGACAGTCCCTACCCAACAGTGGGCTCACAGTCTAAAAAGTCGAAATACAAGGTGATCAAGTTGTCCCATGTGGGGCTCACAGGCTTCATCCCCATTTTACAGGTGAGGTAACTGAGGCTCAGAGAAGTGAAGTGACTTGCCCAAGGTCACACAGCAGACATGTGGCGGAGTCGGGAATCGAACCCATGACCTCTGACCCCAAAGCCCGGGATCTTTCCACTGAGCCGGGCTTCATTCTATACGCACCTGCGCCCAGCCCCTGGCTCACACCCTTCTCCTCGCCAGGAATTCCCTCCTCCTTCCAGTCCCCCGGACTGTTACAGCACTTAGTACAGTCAAGCGCTTAGTACAGTCAAGCGCTTAGTACAGTGCTCTGCACATAGTAAGCGCTCAGTAAATACAATTGATGAAAAGCCATCCCGAAATTCCATCTCCCGTGGGAGACGGAGGCCCCTCAGAAACCCCACCTTCCTGAGCTGTCTTCGTCTAGTAGCAGCCTCTGCTGATATTCATTGTCGTATTTATTGAGCGCTTATTGTGTGCAGAGCACTGGGCTAAGCGCTTGGGAAGTACAAGTCGGCAACATTCATTCATTCAGTCGTATTTATTGAGCGCTTACTGTGTGCAGAGCACTGGACTAAGCGCTTGGGAAGTACAAGTCGGCAACATTCATTCATTCAGTCGTATTTATTGAGCGCTTACTGTGTGCAGAGCACTGGACTAAGCGCTTGGGAAGTACAAGTCGGCAACATTCATTCATTCAGTCGTATTTATTGAGCACTTACTGTGTGCAGAGCACTGGACTAAGCGCTTGGGAAGTACAAGTTGGTGACCTGTAGAGACGGTCCCTACCCCACAACGGGCTCACAGGGGGACTCAGTTGCTGTCTTCCCAGTAGGTCCTTAATCGATCCCCCGATCTCTCCTGTAACGCCCTTTCATTCATTCATTCATTCATTCATTCATTCAGTCGTATTTATTGAGCGCTTACTGTGTGCAGAGCACTGGACTAAGCGCTTGGGAAGTACAACTTGGCGACATCTAGAGACGATCCCTACCCCACAGTGGGCTCACAGGGGGACTCGGTTGCCCTCTTCCCAGTAGGTCCTTAATCGATCCCCCCGATCTCTCCTGTAACGCCCTTTCATTCATTCATTCATTCATTCATTCAGTTGTATTTATTGAGCGCTTACTGTGTGCAGAGCACTGGACTAAGCGCTTGGGAAGTACAAGTTGGCAACCTATAGAGACGGTCCCTACCCCACAACGGACTCACAGGGGGACTCGGTTGCCCTCTTCCCAGTAGGTCCTTAATCGATCCCCCCGATCTCTCCTGTAACGCCCTTTCATTCATTCAGTCGTATTTATTGAGCATTTACTGCACAGAGCACTGTACTAAGCGCTTGGGAAGTACAAGTTGGCGACCTATAGAGACGGTCCCTACCCCACAACGGGCTCACAGGGGGACTCGGTTGCCCTCTTCTCAGTAGGTCCTTAATTGATCCCCCGATCTCTCCTGTAACACCCTTTCATTCATTCATTCAGTCATATTTATTGAGCGTTTACTATGTACAGAGCACTGTACTAAGCGCTTGGGAAGTACAAGTTGGCAACATACAGAGAACAGTTCCTACCCAACAACGGGCTCACAGTCTAGAAGGGGGAGACAGACAACAAAACAAAACATGCGGACAGGTGTCAAGTCGTCAGAACAAATAGAATTAAAGCTAGATGCACATCATTCACAAAATCAATAGAATAGTAAATATGGACAAGTAAAATAGAGTAATAAATCTGTACAAACATATATACAGGTGCCGTGGGGAGGGGAAAGAGGTAGGTTGGGGGGGTTGGGGAGGAGGAGAGGAAAAAGGGGGCTCAGTGTGGGAAGGCCTCCTGGAAGAGGTGAGCTCTCAGTAGGGCTTTGAAGGGAAGAAGAGAGCTAGCTTGGCAGATCAATCAATCAATCGTATTTATTGAGCGCTTACTGTGTGCAGAGCACTGTACTAAGCGCTTGGGAAGTCCAAGTTGGCAACATCTAGAGACAGTCCCTACCCAACAGTGGGCTCACAGTCTAAAAGGGGAAGACAGAGAACAAAACCAAACATACTAACAAAAGAAAATAAATAGAATAGATATGTACAAGTAAAATAAATAAATAAATAGAGTAATAAATATGTACAAACATATATACGTATATACAGGTGCTGTGGGGAAGGGAAGACGGT
Source organism: Tachyglossus aculeatus (assembly GCF_015852505.1). Taxonomy (NCBI): domain Eukaryota; kingdom Metazoa; phylum Chordata; class Mammalia; order Monotremata; family Tachyglossidae; genus Tachyglossus; species Tachyglossus aculeatus. Next base: position 38,688,799 of record NC_052086.1, read on the forward strand.
ATGGAGGGAGGGCATTGCCCACTGTTGGGTAGGGACTGTCTCTATATGTTGCCAACTTGTACTTCCCAAGCGCTTAGTACAGTGCTCTGCACACAGTAAGCGCTCAATAAATACAATTGATTGATTAGGATACAAGCATATCGCGTTGGACACAGTCCCCGTCCCACGTGGGACAACCTGATCACCTTGTAACCTCCCCAGCGCTTAGAACAGTGCAGTGCACATAGTAGTGCTTAATAAATGCCATCATTATTATTATTGTTATTCTCTGTGCCTGTTACCTCATCTGTAAAACGGGGATTAAGACCATGAGCCCTCTGTGGGACAACCTGATCACCTTGTAACCTCCCCAGCGCTTAGAACAGTGCTTGGCACATAGTAAGCGCTTAATAAATGTCATTACTATCATTATTATTATTTTAGCCTGGGGACAACCTGAACACCTTGTAACCTCCCCAGCGCTTAGAACAGTGCTTTGCACATAGTAAGCGCTTAATCAATGTCATTATTATTATTATTTTAGCCTGGGGACAACCTGAACACCTTGTATCCTCCCCAGCGCTTAGAACAGTGCTTTGCACATAGTAAGCGCTTAATAAATGTCGTTATTATTATTATTACATGGAGCTCACGATCCTAATCCCCATCTAACAGCTGAGGGAACCGAGGCACAGAGAAACGACGTGACTCGCCCGAGGTCACACAGCAGACAAGGGACAGAGCAGGGATTCGAACCCAGGTCCTCCTGAGTCCCAGGCCCACGCCCTACCCCCTAGGTCACGCTCCTCGTCATTCATTCATTCATTCAATCGTATTTATTGAGCGGCTACTGTGTGCAGAGCACTGGACGTCAGGGAAAGATGGGTTGGAAGTACTCGGCGCGGGTCCGGCGCCCGGCGCGGGCACGCCGCTGGTTTCCTTCCGACCCCGATGATTCCCGACGGGCCCGCGCGTGGTCGGCCGATCGGGAAAGCCGCGTTGTGGGATGAACCCCGAACCCGGCTCCCTTCTGCTCCGTCCAGGTACCTTGGTGAGTCACGTAACCCTGCGCTTGCTGAAGCCGGAGTGTGCTCTGGATAAATCCTGGTGCCAAGAGGAGCTGCCGACGGCCACCAAGCGAGCCGTGACCCTGCTTCACGCCCAGACCGTCCCCAGCAAGACCGGCAAGGGGGAGCCAGGTAAGAACCGGGCCCAACGGGGAGAAGAATAATAGTAATAATAATAATAATTGGCATTTGTTAAGCGCTTACTATGTGCCAAGCACTGTCCTCGTGTCTCTCCCCACTTCAATCCATACTTCATGCTGCTGCCCGGATTATCTTTGTCCAGAAACGCTCTGGACATATCACTCCCCTCCTCAAAAACCTCCAATGGCTACCGATCAATCTGCGCATCAGGCAGAAACTCCTCCCCCTGGGCTTCCAGGCTGTCCATCCATCCCCTGGCCCCCTCCTACCTCACCTCCCTTCTCTCCTTCTCCTGCCCAGCCCGCACCCTCCGCTCCTCCACCACTAATCTCCTCACTGTACCTCGTTCTCGCCTGTCCCGCCATCGACCCCCGGCCCACGTCATCCCCCGGGCCTGGAATGGCCTCCCTCTGCCCATCCGCCAAGCTCGCTCTCTTCCTCCCTTCAAGGCCCTGCTGAGAGCTCACCTCCTCCAGGAGGCCTTCCCAGGCTGAGCCCCTTCTTTCCTCTCCCCCTCTCCATCCCCCCGTCTTACCTCCTTCCCTTCCCCACAGCACCTGTATATATGTATATATGGTTGTACATATTTATTACTCTATTTATTTATTTATTTATTTATTTTACTTGTACATTTCTATCCTACTTATTTTATTTTGTTGGTATGTTTGGTTCTGTTCTCTGTCTCCCCCTTTTAGACTGTGAGCCCACTGTTGGGTAGGGACTGTCTCTATGTGATGCCAATTTGTACTTCCCAAGCGCTTAGTACAGTGCTCTGCACATAGTAAGCGCTCAATAAATACGATTGATTGATTGTTCTAAGCGCTGGGGAGGATGCAGGGTGATCAGGTGGTCCCACGGGGGGCTCACAGTCTTCATCCCCGTTTGACAGATTGAGGCCACTGAGGCCCAGAGAAGTGAAGTGACTCGCCCAAAGTCACCCAGCTGACAAGCGGCGGAGCTGGGATTTGAACCCATGACCTCAGACTCCAGAGCCCGGGCTCTTTCTTATTCCTCTGTTTTACTTGTACGTAGTGACTTGCCCAAAGTCACACAGCTGACAATTCACAGTCTAGAATGGGGAGACAGAGAACACCTGTATATATGTTTGTACGTATTTCTTACTCTATTTATTTTACTTGGACATACCTAGTCTATTTATTTTATTTTGTTAATATGTTTGGTTTTGTTCTCTGTCTCCCCCTTCTAGACTGTGAGCCCACTGTTGGGTAGGGACTGTCTCGATATGTTGCCAACTTGGACTTCCCAAGCGCTTAGTGCAGTGCTCTGCACACAGTAAGCACTCAATAAATACAATTGATTGATTTAATCTGATTTAGAGAAGCAGCGTGGCTCAGTGGAAAGAGCACGGGCTTTGGAGTCAGAGGTCATGGGTTTGAATCCCGACTCCCCCACATGTCTGCTGTGTGACCTTGGGCAAGTCACTTAACTTCTCTGAGCCTCAGTGACCTCATCTGTACAATGAGGATTAAGACTGTGAGCCCCACGTGGGACAACTTGATCCCATTGTATCCCCCAAGTGCTTAGAACAGTGCTTTGCACATAGTAAGTGCTTAACAAATGCCATTATTATTATTATTATCATTATTTAATCAGATTAAAATATTCATGACCCGAGAGTCTGATATTATGGGGCGTGGGATGGCCCAGTGCTCTGCACACAGTAAGCGCTCAATAATACTAAGCCACTTTGCTTCTCTAAGTCTCTCTAAGTTTAAGCATGTACTATGTGCCAAGCACTGTTCTAAGCGCTGGGGAGGATACAGGGTGATCAGGTTGTCCCACCGGGGGCTCACAGTCTTAATCCCCATTTGACAGATGAGCTCACTGAGGCCCAGAGAAGTGAAGTGATTTGCCCAAGATCACACAGCAGACATGTGGCGGAGGCAGGATTCGAACCCATGACCTCTGACTCCAAAGCCCGGGCTCTTTCCACTGAGCCACACTGCTTCTCAATAAATCCACTCTGGAGAAATCCAGTGTGTCTCTGTCTGTCTGTCTCTCCCCCTTTTTTAATAATGGTGTTTGTTCATTCATTCAACCGTATTTATTGAGCGCTTACTGCGTGCAGAGCACTGTACTAAGCGCTTGGGAAGTACAAGTCGGTAACATATAGAGACGGTCCCTACCCAACAGCGGGCTCACAGTCTAGAAGGGGGAGACGGACAACAAAACAAAACATGGAGACAGGTGTCAAAATCATTAGAGTAAATTGAATTAAGGCAGAGAAGTGACTTGCCCAAAGTCACACAGCTGACAATTGGCAGAACTGGGATTTGAACCCATGACCTCTGACTCCAAAGCACTTATTCTTTCCACTGAGCCATGCTGCTTCCAAGAGAGGCTACTCGCCCACGGAGGTAATAATGATAATAATAATGGTGGTATTTGTTAAACGCCTACTATGTGCTCAGGGAAATACAGTGTAACAATAATCAGGCTCCCTGCCCGCAACATTCAATCATTCATTCATTCAGTCGTATTTATTGAGCGCTTACTGTGCTCAATAAATTGTTGTACTGTTCACAACAGGAGTGCGGGATTCACTCATTCATTCACTCGTATATTACATATTTACTATTCTATTTTATTTTGTTAATATGTTTTGCTTTGTTGTCTGTCCTCCCCTTCTAGACTGTGAGCCCGCTGTTGGGTAGGGACTGGCTCTATATGTTCCCCCTCTTCCCCAATCAATAAATCAGTCATTCATATTTATTGAGCGCTTACTGTGTGCAGAGCACTGTACTAAGCGCTTGGGAAGTACAAATTGGCAACATATAGCGACAGTCCCTACCCAACAGTGGGCTCACAGTCTAAAAGGGGGAGACAGAGAACAAAACCAAACATACTAACAAAATAAAATAAATGGAATAGATAAGTACAAGTAGAATAAATAAATAGAGTAATAAAAATGTACAAACATATATCCATATATACAGGTGCTGTGGGGGAAGGGAAGGAGGTAAGATAGGGGATGGAGAGGGGGACGAGGGGGAGAGGAAGGAAGGGGCTCAGTCTGGGAAGGCCTCCCCCTCTCCATCCCCCCTGCCCAACCTCCTTCCCCTCCCCACAGCACCTGTATATATGTTTGTACGTATTTATTACTCTATTTTACTTCTACATATTTATTCTATTTATTTTATTTTCTTAATCTGTTTTGTTTTGTTGTCTGTGTCCCCCTTCTAGACTGTGAGCCCGCTATTGGGTAGGGACTGTCTCTATATGTTGCCAACTTGTACTTCCCAAGCACTTAGTCCAGTGCTCTGCACACAGTAAGCGCTCAATAAATACGATTGAATGAAATGAATGAATGAGAAACAGTGTGGCTCAGTGGAAAGAGCCCGGGCTTTGGAGTCAGAGGTCGTGGGTTCAAATCCCGGCTCCGCCAACTGTCAGCTGTGTGACCTTGGGCAAGTCACTTCTCTGGGCCTCAGTTACCTCGTCTGTAAAAATGGGGATTAGGACTGTGAACCCTCCGTGGGACAACCTGATCGCCTTGTAACCTCCCCAGCGCTTAGAACAGTGCACATAGGAAGCGCTTAATAAATGTCATCATTATTCATCATCAATCGTATTTATTGAGCGCTTACTCTGTGCAGAGCACTGTACTAAGCGCTTGGGAAGTACAAATTGGCAACATATAGAGACAGTCCCTACCCAACAGTGGGCTCACGGTCTAAAAGAATAATAATAATCATTATTATTAACAAGCTTATGGTCTAGGGGACCACAGAGTGGCTGTGTGTCATTCATTCATTCCATCGTATTTATTGAGCGCTTACTGTGTGCAGAGCACTGGACTAAGCGCTTGGGAAGTCCAAGTCGGCAACGTATAGAGACGGTCCCTACCCAACAACGGTCAAGAAGGGGGAGACGGACAACAAAACTAAACAGGGACAGGGCTGAAGCCCCCCTGACGTCACTCAGATACGGGGTCTTTTGGGGGTTTCCACAGAAGTCCCGCCGGCCGCCGTCGCGTCCGGGAAGATCCGAGGAACTCCCAATCCGTCCTCAGGATGGTTCCTTCCTCTTTCCCACTGCAGGTGCCTCGCCCTTGTCAGCGCCGGCGTTTTCCTTGGTCTTTCCTTTCCTGAAGATAGTGCTGACGGAGACGCCGAACCCGAGCGAAGAGGCGGAGCAGCTCAGGGTCCAGATTCTGCAGATCCTGACCGTCCACGCTCAGCTGAGGTCGTCCCCGAAGAGCAAATCCGTGTTGGTGGATGAGGTCGGCGGTGACCCTTTGAGCGGGGGGGGCTCGGGAGGGGAGGGGAAACAGTAGCCGGTCCCTCGCGGCTCCGCTGCTGGAACCCGGGGTTCCCCAGGGCGGTTGCCACGCTCACCTCTGACCTTTAGGATTTTGTCCCCGTCCCGCTCCCTTCCCGCCGGCCTCCTGACTCGGAAGAGGGGCTCTTCGGAGTCATTTTCTGGGACTATTTATTTTATTTTGTTAGTATCAATCATCAATCGATCGTATTTATTGAGCGCTTACTGCGTGCAGAGCACTGGACTAAGCGCTTGGGAAGTCCAAGTTGGCAACATAGAGAGACAGTCCCTACCCAACAGTAGGCTCACAGTCTAAAAGGGGGAGACAGAGAACAAAACCAAACATACTAACAAAATAAAATAAATGGAATAGATATGTACAAGTAAAATAAATAAATAGAGTAATAAATATGTACAAACATATATCCATAGATACAGGTGCTGTGGGGAAGGGAAGGAGGTAAGATGGGGGATGGAGAGGGGGAGAGGAAGGAAGGGGCTCAGTATGTTTGGTTTTGTTCTCTGTCTCCCCCTTCTAGACTGTGAGCCCGCTGTTGGGTAGGGACTGTCTCTATGTGTTGCCGACTTGTACTTCCCAAGCGCTTAGTACAGTGCTCGGCACACAGTAAGCGCTCAGTAAATGCAATTGATTGATTGATTCATACAGTGCTAGTGCTTGGTACAGTGCTAAGTGCTTAGTACAGTGCTCTGCACATAGTAAGCGCTCAATAAATATGATTGATGATGATTGATTGACTCTCCCCAGCCTTTAATAATAATAATAATTGGCATTTATTAAGCGCTTCCTATGTGCAAAGCACTGTTCTAAGCGCTGGGGAGGATACTGGGTGATCAGGTTGTCCCACGAGGGGCTCACAGCCTTAATCCCCATTTTCCAGATGAGGTAACTGAGGCCCAGAGAATTAAAGTGACTTGCCCAAGATCACACAGCAGACATGTGGCGGAGTCGGGATTCGAACCCATGACCTCTGACTCCAAAGCCCGGGCTCTTTCCACTGAGCCACGCTGCTTCTCTTTAGGGCGTTCCCCACAAAGTTAGCGCTCAATAACTGCCGGCGACGGTGATTTGAGCCAACAGGCCGAACCGCTCAGAGATGGGCGCCCTCCAGCAGCTTCGGTTGAGCCCTGGAGTTCCTCCCTTGACTCCGTGGGCCGTCCTTCCCCGCCGTCCGCCGGAGAGAACTTGAAAAAGGCAGGGAGGCCCGTGCGAGAGAGGGCCTTGCTTGGCCTTTGCCCACTGTTGGGTAGGGACTGTCTCTATATGTTGCCAATTTGTACTTCCCAAGCGCTTAGTCCAGTGCTCTGCACATAGTAAGTGCTCAATAAATACGATTGATGATGATGATGATGATGGTCCTTTACTCAAGACCAGGAGAGCCACGGGTCCCCACCAGTGTGATGGGGGCTGGCGGGGGCAGGAAAGAAGGGATGGGGAGGTTCTCGGGCCGGTTTCATCATCATCATCAATCATATTTATTGAGCACTTACTGTGTGCAGAGCACTGGGCTAAGCGCTTGGGAAGTACAAATTGGCAACATATAGGGGCGGTCCCTACCCAACAGTGGGCTCACAGTCTAAAAGGGGGAGACAAAACCAAACATACTAACAAAATAAAATAAACAGAATAGATATGTACAAGTAAAATAAATAAATAAATAAATAGAGTAATAAATATGTACAAAGATATATCCATATATACAGGTGCTGTGGGGAAGGGAAGGGGGTAAGATGGGGGGGATGGAGAGGGGGAGGAGGGGGAGAGGAAGGAAGGGGTTCCTTCTCGGCCAGCGGAGCTGAGGGTGGGATGCTCCCCGCCGGCCGCAGCCTCAAAGTCCTGTCATCATCAATCGTATTTATTGAGCGCTTACTATGTGCAGAGCACTGGACTAAGCGCTTGGGAAGTACAAATTGGCAACATCTAGAGGCAGTCCCTACCCAACAGTGGGCTCACAGTCTGAAAGGGGGAGACAAAACCAAACATACTAACAAAATAAAATAAACAGAATAGATATGTACAAGTAAAATAAATAAGTAAATAAATAGAGTAATAAGTATGTACAAACATATATGCATATATACAGGTGCTGTGGGGAAGGGAAGGAGGTAAGATGGCGGGGATGGAGAGGGGGAGAGGAAGGAAGGGATTCCTTCTCGGGCAGCGGAGCTGAGGGTGGGATGCTCCCCGCCGGCCGCAGCCTCAAAGTCCTGTCATCATCATCATCATCATCAATCGTATTTATTGAGCGCTTACTGTGTGCAGAGCACTGTACTAAGCACTTGGGAAGTACAGATTGGCAACATCTAGAGACAGTCCCTACCCAACAGTGGGCTCACAGTCTAAAAGGGGGAGACAGAACCAAACATACTAACAAAATAAAATAGAATAGATATGTACAAACATATATCCATATATACAGGTGCTGTGGGGAAGGGAAGGAGGTAAGATGGGGGGGATGGAGAGGGGGAGAGGAAGGAAGGGGTTCCTTCTCGGCCAGCGGAGCTGAGGGTGGGATGCTCCCCGCCGGCCGCAGCCTCCAAGTCCTGTCTGTGTGTGGTTTTCGCTCCTAGAACGGCCCCGAGCTCCTGCCTCGTACCGACATGCTGCTGCTGCTCACCCGGCTGGTTGGGACCGGTTCTCCCCACTTACAGGTGAGCCAGGGTGGGCCCACTCCCCTCGACCCCCGTGGGGCACGAGGGTCGCTCCCCCTCCTCCTCCGTTGCCTCAGTCCAGCAAGTGGGGAAAGGCCGGGAGGGAGGGCCGGCTCCCTATTCTGCCTCGCCCACGGCTCGCTTCAACCCTCTTCTCCATCAGTCAGTCGTCTTTATTGAGCGCTTACTGTGTGCGGAGCACTGTGCTAGGCGCTTGGGAAGGACAAGTCGGCAACTGTAGATGCCACAGTTGAGGCAGGAGAAGACAAATGCTTGGACTTAAGAGCGGCCAGAGGTGGGATGGAGAGGACGGAGCGGACTCCAGCGATGCCGAGGTAGAACTGACGGGATTTGGTGGGTGGAATGAGAGCGATGAGCCGAGGCTGCCGGGGCGGCTACTACGGGTTTGTGAGACGGGAGGACGGGGGCGGAAAGTCGGCAGTCAGTTAAGTGATTTGCCCAAGTCCCGCAGCAGGCGAGTGGCAAGAAGCAGAGGGCAACAAGGAGGTAGATCCATCCATCAATCAATCAATCAATCGTATTTATTGAGCGCTTACTGTGTGCACAGCACTGTGCTAAGCGCTTGGGAAGTACAAGTTGGCAACATATAGAGACAGTCATCATCATCATCATCAGTCGTATTTGTTGAGCGCTTACTGTGTGCAGAGCACTGTACTTAAGCGCTTGGGAAGTACAAGGTGGCAACATCTAGAGACAGTCCCTACCCAACAGTGGGCTCACAGTCTAAAAGGGGGAGATGGAGAACAAGACCAAACATGCTAACAAAATAAAATAAATAGAATAGATAGGTACAAGTAAAATAAATAAATAGAGTAATAAGTATGTACAAACATATATCCAGGTGCTGTGGGGAAGGGAAAGAGGTAAGATGGGGGGATGGAGAGGGGGACGAGGGGGAGAGGAAGGAAGGGGCTCAGTCTGGGAAGGCCTCCTGGAGGAGGCCTCATCCTGCCGACTTTCCACCACCGTAAACGGTGCCACCGTCCTCCCGTCTCACAAACCCGTAGTAGCCGCCCCAGTAGCCTCGGCTCATCTCTCTCATTCCACCCACCAAATCCTGTCAGTTCTACCTTGGCATCGCTGGAATCCGCTCCTTCCTCTCCATCCCACCTCTGGCCGCTCTTAAGTCCAAGCATTTGCCTTCTCCTGCCTCAGCTGTGGCATCTACAGTTGCCGACTTGTACTTCCCAAGCGCTTAGTACAGTGCTGTGCACACAGTAAGCGCTCAATAAATACAATTGATTGATTGATCTACCTCCTTGTTGCCCTCTGCTTCTTGTCACTCGCCTGTTGTGTGACTTGGGCAAATCACTTAACTTCTCTGTGCCTCAGTGACCACATCTGTAAAAAACAAAGCCCCATGAGGGATAGGGACTGTGTCCACCCTATCCTATATAATAATAATAATGATAATGATGGCATTTATTAAGCGCTTAATATGTGCAAAGCACATGTTAATATATGCAAAGCATATGTTCTAAGCGCTGGGGAGGTGACAAGGTGATCAGGTTGTCCCACGGGGGGCTCACAGTCTTAATCCCCATTTTCCAGATCAATCAATCAATCCATCGTATTTATTGAGCGCTTACTGTGTGCAGAGCACTGTACTAAGCACTTGGGAAGTACAAGTTGGCAACAGATGAGGGAAGTGAAGTGACTTGCCCCAAGTCACCCAGCTGACAACTGGCAGAGCCGGGATTTGAACCCCTGACCTCTGACTCCAAAGCCCGGGCTCTTTTCCACTGAGCCAAGCTGCTTCTCTTCATTTATTTATTTGTAGATATTCATTCTATTTATTTTATCTCATTAATCCGTTTTGTTTTGTTCTCCGTCCCCCTTCTAGACTGTGAGCCCACTGTCGGGTAGGGACCATCTCTAGATGTTGCCAACTTGGACTTCCCGAGCGCTTAGTACAGTGCTCTGCACTCAGTAAGCGCTCAATAAATACGACTGAATGAATGAATGAATCTACTCTAGTGCTTAGTATAGTGCATGGAAGAATAATGATAATAACTGTGGCATTTGTGAAGCGCTTACTGCGTCAAGGCGCTGTATTAAGCGTCGGGATGGATACAAGCAAATCGAGTTGGGCAGTAGGCCTTGTCCCACGTGAGGCTCACAGTCTTAATCCCCATTTTACAGAGAGGGAACTGAGGTATAGGTGACAGGCCCAGAGAAGTGAAGTGACTAGCCCAAGGTCCCTCAGCAGGTAAGGCCTGGGCTCTAACCACTAGGCTACTCATAATAATGATGATGATGATGTTGATGGCATTTATTAAGCGCTTACTATGTGCCAAGCACTGTTCTAAGCGCTGGGGAGGTTACAAGGAGATCAGGTTGTCCCACGGGGGGCTCCCAGTCTTCATCCCCATTTTACAGACGCGGGAACTGAGGCCCAGAGAAGTTGTGACTTGCCCAAAGTCACACAGCGGACAAGTGGCGGAGCCGGGATTTGAACCCATGACCGTCTCTATATGTTGCCAACTTGTACTTCCCAAGCGCTTAGTACAGTGCTCTGCACACAGTAAGCGCTCAATAAATACGATTGAATGAATGAATGAATGACCCCTGACTCCAAATAATAATAATAATGGCATTTATTAAGCGCTTACTATGTGCAAAGCACTGTTCTAAGCGCTGGGGAAGGTACAAGGTGATCAGGTTGTCCCACGGGGAGCTCACAGTCAATCCCCATTTTACAGATGAGGTAACTGAGGCACTAAGAAGTTGTGACTTGCCCAAAATCACACAGCGGATGAGTGGCGGAGCTGGGATTTGAACCCATTCATTCAATCGTATTTACTGAGCGCTTACTGTGTGCAGAGCACTGTCCTAAGCGCTTGGGAAGTACAAGTTGGTGACCTCTGACTCCAAAGCCCGGGCTCTTTCCACTGAGCCACACTGCTTCTCCCTCAGCAGATAAGTGGTGGAGCTGGGATTCGAACCCCAGTCCTTCTGACACTCAGGCCGGGGCTTTACCCACCAGGCTACTCATAATAATAATAATAATGATGATGATGATGATGATGATGACGGCATTTATTAAGTGCTTACTATGTGCAAAGCACTGTTCTAAGCGCTAGGGAGGTTACAAGGAGATCAGGTTGTCCCACGGGGGGCTCCCAGTCTTCATCCCCATTTTACAGACGTGGGAATTGAGGCCCAGAGAAGTGAAGTGACTTGCCCCAAGTCACACAGAGGGCAAGTGGCAGAGCTGGGATTTGACCCCGACTCCAAATAATAATAATAATAATGGTATTTATTAAGCGCTTACTATGTGCAAAGCACTGTTCTTAACACTGGGGAAGGTACAAGGTGATCAGGTTGTCCCACGGGGGGCTCACAGTCAATCCCCATTTTACAGATGAGGTCACTGAGGCACCGAGAAGTTCTGACTTGCCCAAAAAGTCACACAGCGGATAAGTGGCGCAGCTGGGATTTGAACCCCTAGTAATGGCATTTATTAAGCGCTTACTGTGTGCAAAGCACTGTTCTAAGCACTGGGGAAGGTATAATAATAATAATAATGATGATGGCATTTGTTAAGTGCTATGTGCCAAGCACTGTTCTAACTGCTGGGGAAGGTACAAGGTGATCCAGTTGTCAATCAATCGTATTTATTGAGCGCTTACTGTGTGCGGAGCACTGTACTAAGCGCTTGGGAAGTACAAGTTGGCAGCATATAGAGACGGTCCCTACCCAACAGTCCCACGGGGGGCTCACAGTCAAACCCCATTTTCCAGATGAGGGAACTGAGGCCCAGAGAAGCGAAGTGACTTGCCCAGAGTCACCCAGCGGACAAGTGGCGGAGCCGGGGTTTGAACCCATTCCTTCAGTCGTATTTATTGAGCGCTTTCTGTGGGCAGAGCACTGTCCGAAGCACTTGGGAAGTCCAGGTTGGTGACCCCTGACTCCGAAGCCCGGGCTCTTTCCACTGAGCCGCGCTGCTTTTCATCAGCGCCTAACGAGCACCGTTTCAAACACCGACGCCGTCCTCCCCGCGCCAGCCGGGCGCCCCGGCCCGCCCCTCCTCGCCCCGCGGGGCCGCGCGTTTCCCGGTCCCCGGGGCGGAGGGGCCCGGAGCGGCCCCCCTGACCCCCGCGGGGCCCCCCGCTCCGGTTTCAGGTGCTGGCCACCAACGCGCTGACCGCCCTGTGCGCCAGCAGCGGCGGCGGAGCCGGCTGCGCCTTCGCCGAGCAGGAGGAGGTGGACGTGCTGCTGCGGGCCCTGCAGGCCCCCTGCTCCAACGTGCGCGATGCCGCGCTCCGGGTAAGGCCCCGGGACCCCCTCGCCGGCCCGACGACCTCCCCGCGGGCCCCCCCGTTCATTCATTCAGTCGTATTTATTGAGCGCTTACTGTGTGCGGAGCACTGGACTAAGCGCTTGGGAAGTCCAAGTTGGCATCCCGAGCATCCCGAACCCACAACCTGGGCCTTAACTCTAAAGGGAGGCGTGACAGGCCCTGGGAGGAGGCAACGTCGGGCTTAGACGCACGTTCCCCTCATGACTTCATTCATTCAGTCGTATTTATTGAGCGCTTACTGTGTGCAGAGCACTGGACTAAGCGCTTGGGAAGTACAAGTTAGCATCCCAAACCCACAGCCTGGGCCTTAACTCTAAAGGGAAGCATGACGGGCCCCGGAAGGAGGCAATGTGGGGCTCAGACGCACGTTCCCCGCCTGACTTCATTCATTCATTCATTCAATTGTATTTATTGAGCGCTTACTGTGTGCAGAGCACTGGACTAAGCGCTTGGGAAGTACAGGTTGGCATCCCCAGCATCCCAAACCCACAGCCTGGGCCTTAACTCGGAGGGAGGCATGACAGGCCCCAGGAGGAGGCAACGCGGGGCTGAGACGCACGTTCCCTGCCTGACTTCATTCATTCAATCATATTTATTGAGCGCTTACTGTGTGTAGAGCACTGGACTAAGCGCTTGGGAAGTACAAGTTGGCACCCCCAGCATCCCAAACCCACAGCCTGGGCCTTAACTCGGAAGGGAGGCGTGACGGGCCCCGGGAGGAGGCAACGCGGGGCTCAGACTCACGTTCCCCGCATGACTTCATTCATTCAGTCATATTTATTGAGCGCTTACTGTGTGCAGAGCACTGGACTAAGCGCTTGGGAAGTACAAGTTGGCACCCCAGCATCCCGAACCCACAGCCTGGGCCTTAACTCGGAAGGGAGGCGTGACAGGCCCCGGGAAGAGGCAATGTGGGGCTCAGATGCACATTCCCCGCATGACTTCATTCAGTCGTATTTATTGAGCGCTTACTGTGTGCAGAGCACTGGACTAAGCTCTTGGGAAGTAGAAGTTGGCACCCCCAGCATCCCGAATCCACACCCTGGGCCTTAACTCGGAAGGGAGGCGTGACGGGCCCCGGGAGGAGGCAACGCGGGGCTCAGACGCACGTTCCCCACATGACTTCATTCAATCGTATTTATTGAGCACTTACTGTGTGCAGAGCACTGGACTAAGCGCTTGGGAAGTCCAAGTTGGCACCCCCAGCATCCCGAACCCACAGCCTGGGCCTTAACTCGGAAGGGAGGCGTGACGGGCCCCGGGAGGTGGCAACGCGGGGCTCAGACGCATGTTCCCCATGTGATTTCATTCATTCAGTCATATTTATTGAGCGCTTACTGTGTGCAGAGCACTGGACTAAGCGCTTGGGAAGTCCAAGTTGGCACCCCCAGCATCCCCGAACCCACAGCCTGGGCCTTAACTCGGAAGGGAGGCGTGACGGGCCCCGGGAGGAGGCAACGCGGGGCTCGGACACACATTCCCCGCATGACTTCATTCATTCAGTCGTATTGAGCGCTTACTGTGTGTAGAGCACTGGTCTAAGCACTTGGGAAGTACAAGTTTGCATCTCCAGCATCCCGAACCCATAGCCTGGGCCTTAACTCTGAAGAGAGGAGTGACGGGCCCCGGGAGGAGACAATGCGGGGCTCAGACGCACGTTCCCCGCATGACTTCATTCATTCAGTCATATTTATTGAGCGCTTACTGTGTGCAGAGCACTGGACTAAGCGCTTGGGAAGTCCAAGTTGGCACCCCCAGCATCCCGAACCCACAGCCTGGGCCTTAACTCGGAAGGGAAGAGTGACGGGCCCCGGGAGGAGGCAATGCGGAGCTCTGACGCACGTTCCCCGCATAACTTCATTCATTCATTCATTCATTCATTCATTCAATCAATCGTATTTATTGAGCGCTTACTGTGTGCAGAGCACTGGACTAAGCGCTTGGGAAGTACAGGTTGGCACCCCCAGCATCCCGAACCCACAGCCTGGGCCTTAACTCTGAAGGGAGGAGTGATGGGCCCCGGGAGGAGGCAACGCGGGGCTCAGACGCACGTTCCCCACATGACTTCATTCATTCTTTCATTCAGTCGTATTTATTGAGCGCTTACTGTGTGCAGAGCACTGGACTAAGCGCTTGGGAAGTCCAAGTTGGCATCACCAGCATCCCGAACTCACAGCCTGGGCCTTAACTCTGAAGGGAGGCGTGACGGGCCCCGGGGGGAGGCAACGCGGGGCTCAGACACACGATCCCCGCGTGACTTCATTAATTCATTCATTCAATGATATTTATTAATACCGCTGTTATTATTGTCATTATTACTTTATTACGGTTACCTTAATCATGGCACTTGTTAAGCGCTTACTATGTGCTAAGCTGAGCACTGGGGTAGAGACAAGACAATCAGACTGGACACCATCCTTGTCCCACTTGGGCTCCCAGTCAGGGTACGAGGGAGACCTTAATGTAAAAACGGCAGAACTGTAACGTTGTTGATAATGATTATAGTATTCATCAGGGGCTTACCTTATGCCAAGCACTGTACTAAATGCTGGAAGAGGTGCAATATATAATAATAATAATAATTATGGCATTTGTTAAGCGCTTACTATGTGCAAAGCACTGTTCCAAGCGCTCAGAGACAATCCCTGACCCACATGGGGCTCACAGTCTAAAGTGGGAGGGATTGATTCAGGTATTTAATCATTCATTCATTCAATTGTATTTATTATTAATAATAATAATAATAATAATGATGGCATTTGTTAAGCGCTTACTATGTGCAAAGCACTGTTCTAAGCGCTGGGGGGAGATACAATGTGATCAAGTTGCCCCCCGTGGGACTCACAGTCTTAATCCCCATTTTTACAGTTGAGGGAACTGAGGCTCAGAGAAGTGAAGTGACTTGCCCGAGGTCACACAGCAGACTTGTGGTGGAGCTAGGATTTGAACCCATGACCTCTGACTCCAAAGCCCGGGCTCTTTCCGCTGAGCCACGCTGCGCTGACTGCGTGCAGAGCACTGGACTGAGCGCTTGGGAAGTCCAAGTTGGCAACGTCATCATCAATCGTATTTATTGAGCGCTTACTGTGTGCAGAGCACTGTACTAAGCGCTTGGGAAGTCCAAGTTGGCAACATCTAGAGACGGTCCCTACCCGACGGTGGGCTCACAGTCTAGAAGGGGGGAGACAGAGAACAAAACAAAACATATTAACAAAATAAAATAAGTAGAATAAATATGTACAAGTAAAATAAATAAGTAACCCACAGACTCTCTAGCCCTCTCACCCCCTCCCCCTTTGAGGCGGTAGCTCCGGGACTCCTCATTTTTTATAATAGCATTTATTAAGCGCTTACTCTGTGCAAAGCACTGTTCTAAGTGCTGGGGAGGTTACAATAATAATGGCATTTATTAAACGCTTACTGTGTGCAAAGCACTGTTCTAAGCGCTGGGAAGGTTACAAGGAGATCAGGTTGTCCCATGGGGGGCTCACAGTCTTCACCCCCATTTTCCAGACGAGGAAACTGAGGCCCAGAGAAGTGAAGTGACTTGCCCCAAGTCACACAACGGATAAGTGGCGGAGCTGGGATTTGAACCCATGACCCCTGACTCCAAATAATAATAATAATAATGATAGCATTTACTAAGCGCTTACTGTGTGCTAAGCACTGTTCTAGGCGCTGGGGAGGTTACAAGGTGATCAGGTTGTCCCACGGCAGGCTCACAGTCTCAATCCCCATTTTCTAGATGAGGTCACTGAGGCCCAGAGAAGTGAAGTGACTTACCCAAAGTCACACAGCTGACAAGTGGTGGAGCCGGGATTTGAACCCATGACCCCTGACTCCAAATAATAATAATAATAATGACATTTATTAAGCACTTACTATGTGCAAAGCACTGTTCTAAGCTCTGGGGAGGTTACAAGGTGATCAGGTTGTCCCACGGGGGGCTCATGGTCTCAATCCCCATTTTACAGATGAGGTCACTGAGGCACAGCGAGGTGAAGTGACTTGCCCAAAGTCACACAGCTGACAATTGGCGGAGCCGGGATTTGAACCTATGACCTCCGACTCCAAAGCCCGGGCTCTTTCCATTGAGCCACACTGCTTCTCCATTATTGGAATTAGTATTATTCCTCGTTATCGGACTAGAACATTAACTTCCCTGATTTTCCCTCATTGGATCTGTCATTTATTTATTCATTCATTCATTCAGTTGTATTTATTGAGCGCTTACTGTATGCAAAGCACTGTACTAAACGCTTGAGAAGTGCAAGTCGGCAACATATAGAGACGGTCCCTACCCAACAACGTACTTCCCAAGCGCTTAGTCCAGTACTCTGCACACAGTAAGCGCTCAGTAAATACAATTGCCGGACTGACTTCCCCCCGCCACAGACTCTCTCTGGCCCTCTCACACCCCCCTCATTTCGGGCAGGGAACGTGTCTGCTTATTGCTATAGGGTACTCTCCCGAGCGCTTAGTACAGTACTCTATACACAGTAAGCGCTCAGTAAATATGATTGAATGAATGAATCTGTCATTTATTCATTCATTCATTCAATCGCATATTGTGCGCTTACTGTGTGCAGAGCACCGTACTAAGTGCTTGAGAAGTAAAAGTCAGCAACATATAAAGACAGTCCCAACAACGTACTTCCCAAGCGCTTAGTACAGTATTCTGCACACAGTAAGCACTCATTAAATGCAATTGACGGACTGATTTCCCACCGCCACAGACTCTCTCTGGCCCTCTCACACCCACCTCGTTTCGGGCAGGGAACGTGTCTGCTTATTGTTAGAGGGTACTCTCCCGAGCGCTTAGTACAGTGCTCAGCACACAGTAAGCGCTCAGTAAATACAATTGACGGACTGACATCCCCCCGCCACAGACTCTCTCTGGCCCTCTCACACCCACCTCATTTCGGGCAGGGAACGTGTCTGCTTATTGCTATAGGGTACTCTCCTGAGCGCTTAGTACAGTACTCTGCACACAGTAAGCGCTCAGTAAATACAATTGACGGACTGACTTCCTCCCGCCACAGGCCCTCTCACACCCACCTCGTTTCAGGCAGGGAACGTGTCTGCTTATTGTTAGAGGGTACTGTCCTGAGCACTTAATACAGTACTCTGCACACAGTAAGCGCTCAGTAAATACAATTGACAGACTAACTTCCCCCCGCCACAGGCCCTCTCACACCCACCTCGTTTCAGGCAGGGAATGTGTCTGCTTATTGTTATAGGGTACTCTCCCGAGCGCTTAGTACAGTACTCAGCACACAGTAAGCGCTCAGTAAATACAATTGACAGACTAACTTCCCCCGCCACAGGCCCTCTCACACCCCCCTTATTTCGGGCAGGGAACGTGTCTGCTTATTGCTATAGGGTACTCTCCCGAGCGCTTAGTACAGTACTCTGCACACAGTAAGCGCTCAGTAACTATGATTGAATGAATGAATCTGTCATTTATTTATTCATTCATTCATTCAATCACATATTGTGCGCTTACTGTGTGCAGAGCACCGTACTAAGTGCTTGAGAAGTAAAAGTCAGCAACATATACAGTCCCAACAACGTACTTCCCAAGCGCTTTGTACAGTACTCAGCACACAGTAAGCGCTCAGTAAATACAATTGACGGACTGATTTCCCGCCGCCACAGACTCTCTCTTGCCCTCTCACACCCACCTCGTTTCGGGCAGGGAATGTGTCTGCTTATTGTTAGAGGGTACTCTCCCGAGCGCTTAGTACAGTACTCAGCCCAAAGTAAGCGCTCAGTAAATACAGTTGACAGACTGATTACCCCCGCCACAGACTCTCTCTGGCCCTCTCACACCCCCCTCGTTTCGGGCAGGGAACGTGTCTGCTTATTGCTATAGGGTACTCTCCCGAGCGTTTAGTACAGTACTCAGCACACAGTAAGCGCTCAGTAAATACGATTGAATGAATGAATCTGTCATTTATTTATTCATTCATTCAATCGTATTTATTGTGCGCTTACTGTATGCAGAGCACTGGACTAAGCGCTTGAGAAGTACAAGTCGGCAACATATAGAGACGGTCCCTACCCAACAACGTACTTCCCAAGCGCTTAGTACAGTACTCAGCACACAGTAAGCGCTCAGTAAATGCAATTGACGGACTGATTTCCCGCCGCCACAGACTCTCTCTGGCCCTTTCACACCCACCTCATTTCGGGCAGGGAACGTGTCTGCTTATTGTTAGAGGGTACTCTCCCGAGCACTTAGTACAGTACTCAGCACACAGTAAGCGCTCAGTAAATACAATTGACAGACTAACTTCCCCCGCCACAGGCCCTCTCACACCCACCTCGTTTCAGGCAGGGAATGTGTCTGCTTATTGTTATAGGGTACTCTCCTGAGCGCTTAGTACAGTACTCAGCCCACAGTAAGCGCTCAGTAAATACAGTTGACAGACTGATTTCCCCCCGCCACAGACTCTCTCTGGCCCTCTCACACCCACCTTGTTTCGGGCAGGCAACGTGCCTGCTTATTGTTAGAGGGTACTCTCCCGAGCGCTTAGTACAGTACTCAGCACACAGTAAGCGCTCAATAAATACGACGGAATGAATGAATCTGTCATTTATTCACTCATTCATTCAATCGTATTTATTGTGCGCTTACTGTATGCAGAGCACTGGACTAAGCGCTTGAGAAGTACAAGTCAGCAACATATAGAGACAGTGTCTACCCAACAACGTACTTCCCAAGCGCTTAGGACAGTACTCTGCACACAGTAAGCGCTCAGTAAATGCAGTTGACGGACTGATTTCCCGCCGCCACAGACTCTCTCTGGCCCTCTCACACCCACCTCATTTCGGGCAGGCAACGTGCCTGCTTATTGTTAGAGGGTACTCTCCCGAGCGCTTAGTACAGTACTCTGCACACAGTAAGCGCTCAGTAAATACGATTGACGGACTGACATCCCCCCTGCCATATACTCTTTCTGGCCCTCTCACACCCACCTCATTTCGGGCAGGCAACGTGCCTGCTTATTGTTAGAGGGTACTCTCCCAAGCACTTAGTACAGTACTCTGCACACAGTCAGCGCTCAGTAAATACGAGTGAGTGACCGACTGATTTCAAAAGACGAGTCAAGGTGGTGAAATCCATTTTCTCCCGTATTCAGCCCCCGGATCCTGGGTCTTTGGAGGATCTCTTTTAGACTGTGAGCCCACTGTTGGGTAGGGACTGTCTCTATGTGTTGCCAATTTGTACTTCCCAAGCGCTTAGTACAGTGCTCTGCACATAGTAAGCGCTCAATAAATACAATTGATGATGATGATGATGATCTCCGATGGGGTGGGATTGGGTGGTAGCCGCCCCCGACAGGGGAGCTTTCCTGAGGGGCGTCTACCACAGATCCTCCCGGTCCCGGCCTCCCTCCTGGTAGCGGGAAATGACCGGAACGCCGTGCCGTGTATTCCAGGGACTGTCGGAGCTCCGGCTGGTTCTCCCGACCCCAGACAGCGACGAGAAGAACGGGATGGATCTGCTTCGCCGTCTCTGGGTGGTCAAGTTCGACGTGGAAGAGGAGATCCGGAAACTGGCCGAGAGGTGAGGGCCGCCCCCTCCACCCGACACCAGATAGACCGGGACCCCCAATAGTAAGCGCTCAATAAATACGATTGATGATAACCAGTCCGCTGCTCGGTGCATAACAGTCAGTCGTATTTATCGAGTGCTTACTTGGTGCAGAGCGCTTGGGAGAGGACGGCGTCACGGCCAACGGACACGTTCCCCGCCTGCGGCGAGTTTGTAGTCTAGATGGGAGGTGGACGTTCATTATTGAGTGCTTACTTGGTGCTGAGCGCTGTACTAAGCACTTTGGAGAGGATGATGTGACAGCCAATGGACACGTTCCCCACCCGCGGCGAGCTTACAGTCTAGAAGGGGAGGTGGACGTTAATTATTGAGTGCTTACTTTGGTACTAAGCACTTGGGAGAGGACGACGTCACAGCCAACGGACCCGTTCCCCGCCCGCAGCGAGTTTATAGTCTAGATGGGAGGTGGACGTTAATTATTGAGTGCTTACTTTATGCAGAGCGCTGTACTAAGCACTTGGGAGAGGATGATGTGACAGCCAACGAACAGTTCCCCGCCCGCAGCGAGTTTACAGTCTAGAGGGGGAGGTGGACGTTCATTATTGAGTGCTTGGTGCAGAGTGCTGTACTAAGCACTTGGGAGAGGACGACGGAAATGTTCCCTACCCGCAGCGAGTTTATAGTCTAGATGGGAGGTGGACGTTAATTATTGAGTGCTTACTTTGTGCAGAGCGCTGTACTAGGCACTTGGGAAAGGACGATGTGACAGCCAAGGACACGTTCCCCACCCGCAGCGAGTTTATAGTCTAGATGGAAGGTGGACGTTAATTATTGAGTGCTTACTTTGTGCAGAGTGCTGTACTAGGCACTTGGGAGAGGAGGACGTCACAGCCAACGGACACATTCCCCACCCGCAGCGAGTTTATAGTCTAGATGGGAGGTGGACGTTAATTATTGAGTGCTTACTTGGTGCAGAGCGCTGTACTAGGCACTTGGGAGAGGACGATGTGACAGCCAACTGACACGTTCCACGCCCGCGGCGAGTTTACTGTCTAGAGGGGGAAGTGGATGTTAATTATTGAGTGCTTACTTGGTGCAGAGCGCTGTACTAGGCACTTGGGAGAGGACGACATCACAGCCAACGGACACATTCCCCACCCGCAGCGAGTTTATAGTCTCGAGGGGAAGGTGGACGTTAATTATTGAGTGCTTACTTGGTGCAGAGCGCTGTACTAAGCACTTGGGAGAGGACGACGTCACGGCCAACTGACACGTTCCCCACCTGCAGCGAGTTTATAGTCTAGATGGGAGGTGGAAGTTAATTATTGAGTGCTTACTTTGTGCAGAGCGCTGTACTAGGCACTTTGGAGAGGACGATGTGACAGCCAACTGACACGTTCCCCACCCACAGTGAGTTTACAGTCTAGAGGAGGAGGTGGACGTTCATTATTGAGTGCTTACTTTGTGCAGAGCATTGTACTAAGCACTTGAGAGAGGACGCCGTCACAGCCAACAGACACATTCCCCACCTGCAGCGAGTTTATAGTGTAGATGGGAGGTGGACGTTAATTATTGAGTGCTTACTTGGTGCAGAGCGCTGTACTAAGCACTTGGGAGAGGACGACGTCACGGCCAACGGGCACGTTCCCCACCCGCGGCGAGTTTACAGTCTAGAGGGGGAGGTGGACGTTCATTATTGAGTGCTTACTTGGTGCAGAGCGCTGTACTAAGCACTTGGGAGAGGACGACGTCGCAGCCAACGGACACGTTCCCCACCCGCCGCGAGTTTATAGTCTAAAGGGGGAGGTGGACGTTCATTATTGAGTGCTTTGTGCAGAGCACTGAACTAAGCACTGGAGAGAGGACGACGTCACAGCCAACAGACACATTCCCCACCCGCAGCGAGTTTATAGTCTAGAGGGGGAGGTGGACGTTAATTATTGAGTGCTTACTTGGTGCAGAGCGCTGTACTAAGCACTTGGGAGAGGACAATGTCAAAGCCAGCGGACACGTTCCCCGCCTGCAGCGAGTTTACAGTCTAGAGGAGGAGGTGGATGTTAATTATTAAGTGCTTACTTTGTGCAGCACGCTGTACTAAGCACTTGGGAGAGGACGACGTCACAGCCAACAGACACGTTCCCCCGCCCGCGGCGAGTTTACAGTCTAGAGGGGGAGGTGGACGTTAATTATTGAGTGCTTACTTGGTGCAGAGCGCTGTACTAAGCACTTGGGAGAGGACAATGTCACAGCCAACGGACACGTTCCCCGCCCGCAGCGAGTTTACAGTCTAGAGGGGGAGGTGGACGTTCATTATTGAGTGCTTACTTTGTGCAGAGCGCTGTACTAAGCACTTGGGAGAGGACGACAGACACGTTCCCCACCTGCAGCGAGTTTACTGTCTAGATGGGAGGTGGACGTTAATTATTGAGTGCTTACTTTGTGCAGAGCGCTGTACTAGGCACTTGGGAGAGGACGACGTCACGGCCAATGGACACGTTCCCCACCCGCAGCGAGTTTATAGTTTAGAGGGAGAGGTGGATGTTCATTATTGAGTGCTTACTTGGTGCAGAGCACTGTACTAGGCACTTGGGAGAGGACGATGTGACAGCCACCGGACACGTTCCCCCGCCCGCGGCGAGTTTACAGTCTAGAGGGGGAGGTGGACGTTCATTATTGAGTGCTTACTTGGTGCAGAGCGCTGTACTAAGCACTTGGGAGAGGACGACGTCATGGCCAACGGACACATTCCCCACCCGCAGCGAGTTTATAGTCTAGATGGGAGGTGGATGTTAATTATTGAGTGCTTACTTGGTGCAGAGCGCTGTACTAGGCACTTGGGAGAGGACGATATGACAGCCAACGGACACGTTTCCTACCCGCGGCGAGTTTACAGTCTAGAGGGGGAGGTGGACGTTAATATCATGAATGCTTAGCGAATCCCGCCGTTACCAGAGGCGACTAGGTTTCCGTGGGGACGGGAGGGGAGATTCCGGGCTGGGTGCGACCGGCGTCCGGGGATTCCCGCAGGCTCTGGGAATCCATGGGCCTGGAGCTGCGGCCCAGCCTCTGCTCCCTGCTGATCGAAGACGTGATCCACCCGGAGGAGGCGGTGCGGCAGGCGGGGGCCTCGGCCCTCTCCCACGCCGTGGCTCTCTACCGGAGGCAGGCGGCCGAAGTCATGGGGAGACTCATGGAGATCTACCAGGCCAAGCTCTACGTGAGTGGTCTTCCCCCGGGGTCATTCATTCAGTCCTATTTATTGAGCGCTTACCGTGTGCAGAGCACTGGACGAAGCGCTTGGGGAGTCCAAGTTGGCAACAGATGGAGACGGTCCCTACCCAACAACGGGCTCACGGTCTAGGATCCCCACGGGCCGGAGATTTTATCCCCCAGCGGATGTCCCCGGGCTTCCGGAATGCCACTGGGGCGGAGCAGGAAGTCATTCATTCATTCAGTCGTATTTATTGAGCGCTTACTGTGTGCAGAGCACTGGACGAAGCGCTTGGGAAGGCCAAGTTGGCAACAGATGGGGACGGTCCCTACCCAATAATGGGCTCACAGTCTAGGATCCCCACGGGGCTGGAGGTTTTATCCCCCAGCGGACGTCCCCGGGCTTCCGGAACGCGGCGGGAGCAGAGCAGGAAGTCATTCATTCATTCAGTCGTATTTATTGAGCGCTTACTGTGTGCAGAGCACTGGACGAAGCGCTTGGGGAGTCCAAGTTGACAACAGATGGAGACAGTCCCTACCCAACAACGGGCTCACAGTCTAGGATCCCCACGGGCTGGAGATTTTATCCCCCAGCGGATGTCCCCAGGCTTCCGGAACGCCACTGGGGCAGAGCAGGAAGTCATTCATTCATTCAGTCGTATTTATTGAGCGCTTACTGTGTGCAGAGCACTGGACTAAGCGCTTGGGAAGTCCAAGTTGGCAACATATAGGGACGGTCCCTACCCAAAAGTGGGCTCACAGTCTAGAAGGGGGAGACAGAGAACAAAAAAATATATATTAACAAAATAAACTAAATAGAATAAATATGTACAAATAAATACATTCATTCATTCATTCAATCGTATTTATTGAGCGCTTACTGTGTGCAGAGCACTGGACAAAGCACTTGGGAAGTCCAAGTTGGCAACATATAGAGACGGTCCCTACCCAACAGTGGGCTCACAAGTCTAGAAGGGGGAGACAGAGAACAGAACAAAACAAAACATTTTAACAAAATAAAATAAATAGAATAAATATGTACAAATAAAATAAATAAATTCATTCATTCAATCGTATTTATTGAGCGCCTACTGTGTGCAGAGCACTGGACTAAGTGCTTGGGAAGTCCAAGTTGGCAACATATAGAGACGGTCCCCGCCCAACAGTGGGCTCACAGTCTAGAAGGGGGAGACAGAGAACAAAACCAAACATATTAACAAAATAAAATAAATAGAATGAATATGTACAAATAAAATAAATTCATTCATTCAATTGTATTTATTGAGCGCTTACTGTGTGCAGAGCACTGGACTAAGCAGTTAGGAAGTCCAAGTTGGCAACATATAGAGATGGTCCCTGCCCAACAGTGGGCTCACAGTCTAGAAGGGGGAGACAGACAACAAAACAAAACACAAACACATTTTAACAAAATAAAATAAATAGAATAAATATGTACAAATAAAATAAATAAATAAGTAGAGTAATAGATCTTAGTAGAGGAGCAATGTGGCCTCATGGAAGGAGCCCAAGGTTTGGAGTCCGAGGTCATGGGTTCAAATCCCGGCCCCACCATTTGTCAGCTGGGTGACTTTGGGCAAATCATTCAGTCATTCAGTCACATTTATTGAGCGCTTACTGGGTGCAGAGCACTGTACTAAGCGCTTGGGAAGTCCAAGTTGGTAACATCTAGTGACGGTCCCTACCCAACAGCGGCTCTGGGCCTCAGTGACCTCATCTGGAAAATGGGGATTAAGACTGTGAGCCACTCGGGGGACAACCTGATCACCTTGTAACCTCCCCAGCGCTTAGAACAGTGCTTTGCACATAGTAAACGCTTAACAAATGCCATTATTATTATTATTGTTAATAATAATAATGGCATTTTATTATTAAAAATAATAATATGGGTCAGGGATTGTCTCTGAACTGCACATATTGTATCTCCCCCAGCATTTAGTACAGTGCTTGATGAATACTATAACCATCGTCATCAACATTACAGTTCTGCCGTTTTTACGTTAAGGTCTCCCTCGTACCCTGACTGGGAGCCCCATGTGGGACAAGGACCGTGTCCAGTCTGATTGTCTTGTCTCTACCCCAGTGCTCAGTACCGTGCTTAGCACATAGTGAGCGCTTAACAAGCGCCGTGATTAAGGTAATCGTAATAAAGTAATAATGGCGATAATAACAGTGGTATGTGTTAATAATAATGGTATTTGTTCAGCGCTTACTATGTGCGAAGAACCGTTCCAAGCTCTGGGGAGGATACAAGGTGATCAGGTTGCCCCCCGTGGGGCTCACAGTCTTCATCCCCATTTTCCAGATGAGGGAACTGAGGCCCAGAGAAGCTGTGACTTGCCCGAAGTCACACAGCTGACAAGTGGCAGAGCCGGGATTTGAACCCATGACCTCTGACTCCCAAGCCCGGGCTCTCTCCACGGAGCCACGCTGCTTCTGATCCCGACTCTGCCACGTGCCTGCTGTGTGACCTCGGGCAAGTCACTTTACTTCTCAGGGCCGTGCTTACCTCATCTGGGGATTCCGGGCCTCTTCCATCAGTCGGTTGGATTTATGGAGCGCCTACTGTGTGCAGCACACTGTACTAAGTGCCTGGGAGAGGACGGGATAACAGAGTCGGCAGCCGTGTTCTCTGCCCATCTGAATTGACAGCCTCTTTTCCCTGCTACTTAGAGTATCTTGTATCTATCCCAGCGCTTATGAGAAGCAGCGTGGCTCAGTGGAAAGAGCCCGGGCTTTGGAGTCAGGGGTCATGGGTTCAAATCCCGGCTCCGCCAACCGTCAGCTGGGTGACTTTGGGCAAGTCGCTTCACTTCTCTGGGCCTCAGTGACCTCATCTGGAAAATGGGGATGAAGACTGTGAGCCCCCCGGGGGACAACCCTGATCACTTTGTAACCTCCCCAACGCTTAGAACAGTGCTTTGCACATAGTAAGCGCTTAGCAAATACCATCTTCATCATTATTATTATTAACAGATACCACTGTTATTATTGTCATTATTACTTTATTGCGATTACCTTAATCATGGCGCTTGTTAAGCGCTTTCTATGTGCTAAGCTGAGCACTGGGGTCGAGATAATCAATCAATCAATCAATCATATTTATTGAGCACTTACTGTGTGCAGAGCACTGTTCTAAGCGCTTGGGAAGTACAAGACAAGACAATCAGACTGGACACCGTCCTTGTCCTTACCCAGTAACGGGCTCACTGTCTAGAAGGGGGAGACAGACAACCAAACATATGGACAGGTGTCCCGTCATCAGAATAAATAGAAATAAAGCTAGGTGCACATCATTAACACAATAAATAGAATAGTAAATACGGACAAGCTTTGATGGGGAGCTCCCCCGTCCCTGAAACTTGTAGGATTTGGGGAATTAACGATTCTGCGTTTGTCCCGGGCCCCCTCCTCCTCCTCTTCAGGACCCACGCTGCCATGGCAGGAGCGAAGGGCGGGCCTGATCCTAAGGAACGGACAAATTTTTTGGCTTTGCAGATGGGAAGGGAAGGAGGTCGGCCGGACCTCGGGAGCCTTCCCCCGGGAAGCGGGGTTCGGCCAGGGAACCGGTTCGGACGGAGACGGCCCCGGGAGGTGGAACCCCGGGTTGAATTTGCTCCCCGTAGGTGGGACCCTCTGGGCTATGCGGTTTCGGGACGTGAGAAGACTCCGCTCAGCATCGGGAGTCCCGTATCCCGGGTGTGGGGATGGGCCGGTTCTTTCCTTGGGAAAGCCCCGTGGTCCCCGTGTTGTGTTGCAGAGGCCGCCGCCCATCCTGGACGCCTTGGGACGAGTCATCTCGGAATCTCCTCCTGATCAGTGGGAAGCCAGGTACCTCTCGGCCGTCACCGTCGCTCCGTCCCCGTGGCCTCTGAGGCGTGTCACGGGGCCGGCCGCCCGGGCCTGGGGAAGGGGCCACCCCCGGGAATCGCCACCCTCTTTCCTCAAATCGCTCAGCCGCGGGGCAGCCGTTCGGAGGCTCGTTGCCCTGAATTCAGAGTTTTCCACGTCCGGCGTTCCGCGTCCCCTGGCTCTTTCCAGGCTGAGTGGGTCCTGACCGATCCCATCATCAATCGTATTTATTGAGCCCTGTACTAAGCGCTTGGAAAGTACAAGTTGGCAACACATAGAGACAGTCCCTACCCAACAGTGGGCTCCCAGTCTAGAAGGGGGAGACAGAGAACAAAATCATCACCATCGTCAATCGTATTTATTGAGCGCTTACTGTGTGCAGAGCACTGGACTAAGCGCTTGGGAAGTCCAAGTTGGCAACATATAGAGACAGTCCCTACCCAACAGTGGGCTCACAGTCTAAAAGGGGGAGACAGAGAACAAAACCAAACATACTAACAAAATAAAATAAATAGAATAGATATGTGCAAGTAAAATAAATAAATAAATCAATAGAGTAATAAATATGTACAAACATATATCCATATATACAGGTGCTGTGGGGAAGGGAAGGAGGTAAGATGGGGGGATGGAGAGGGGGACGAGGGGGAGAGCCTCTCTGTCTCCCCATTGACCTCGCTTGGCCTCCTCCTTTAGGTCTTCGTAACATGTGGCAACCGGAACCTTTGTGGCATTCATTCAGTCGTATTTAGTGAGCGCTTACGGTGTGCAGAGCACTGTACTAAGCGCTTGGGAAGTCCAAGTTGGCAACATATAGAGACGGTCCCTACCCAACGGGCTCGCAGTCTGGAAGGCACCCTGTGTTCCGGGGGCCAGTGAACTGTGGTTTTCCTATTTTCAAAAATCCATTAATTTGGGTTTTTTTGGAAGCTCATTAAGGGCAGGGATTGTGCCTACCAACTCATATATAATCGTAGTTTCCCAAGCACTTAATAGGTTGATCCTGCCCCAGAACGGCTCGATAAATACCTTTCGATTGATTAATCCCTTCTCCGCCACATCTGCTGCGTCTGCTGCATCCCTTCCTTCCTCTCCCCCTCCTCCCCCTCTCCATCTCCCCCGCCTTACCTCCTTCCCTTCCCCACAGCACCTGTATATATGGATATATGTTTGTACGGATTTATTACTTTATTTTACTTGTACATATCTATTCTATTTATTTTATTTTGTTAATATGTTTGGTTATGTTCTCTGTCTCCCCCTTCTAGACTGTGAACCCACTGTTGGGTAGGGACCGTCTCTATGTGTTGCCAACTTGTACTTCCCAAGCGCCTAGTACAGTGCTCTGCACACAGTAAGTGCTCAATAAATACGATTGATTGATTGATTGACCTTGGGCAAGTCACTTAACTTCTCTGAGCCTGTTCCCTCATCTGTAAAATGGGGATGAAGACTGTGAGCCCCACGTGGGGCAACCTTGATTGCCTTGTATCCCCCCAGCGCTTAGAGCAGTGCCTGGCACATAGTAAGCGCTTAACAAATACCAACATTCAACGCTTAGAACAGTGCTTTGCACATAGTAAGTGCTTAATAAATGCCATTATTATTATTATTATTATTATTATTATTTTAACCCGGGGACAACCTGATCACCTTGTAACCTCCCCAGCGCTTAGAACAGTGCTTCACACATAGTAAGCGCTTAACAACTGCCGTCATTATTTTATAGGGTGGCCGAATTCCTCCTCTAGCTATTTTCTCCCCCCATTTCCTGATGATACCCAGTCCTGGCTTGGCCTTTTTGGCTGCTGCCACACTCCGGGCTGATTCATTCATTCATTCAATCGTATTTATTGCACGCTCACTGTGTGCAGAGCACTGTACTAAGCGCTTGGGAAGTAGAAGTCAGCAACATCTAGAGACGGTCACCACCCAGCAACGGGCTCACAGTCTAGAAGGGGGAGACAGACGACAAGACAAGTAGACAGGTGTCACTACCATCGGAATAAACAGAATTATAGCTATATGCACCTCTTTAATAAAATAAATAGAATAGTAAATTTGTACAAGTGAAATAGAGTAATAAATCTGTACAAACCGTGCTGTGGGGAGGGGAAGAGGAGAGGAAAAAGGGGGCTCGGTCTGGGAAGGCGGACTGGACTGGACTGATGGTTTGAAAGAACGGTCGACAATGCCCTCTGAGTTCACTTTCCTGAGTTTTGACTACAATCAATCAATAGTATTTATTGAGCGCTCACCGTGCGCTCTAAGCAGTGGGGAGAGCACAATATAACAGAATTGGTAGACATGTTCCCTGCCCACAGGGAGCTTACATTCTTGGGGGGAGGGAGGGGCAGTCTGTGGTCTAGACTGGCAGCTGTCAATCAACCATCGTGTCATTCATTCATTCAGTCGTATTTATTGGGCGCTTACTGTGTGCAGAGCACTGTACTAAGCGCTTGGGAAGTCCAAGTTGGCAACATATAGAGACGGTCCCTACCCAACAGCGGGCTCACTTGTACTTCCCAAGCGCTTAGTACTGGCAGCTGTCAATCAGCCATCATGTCATTCATTCATTCAGTCGTATTTATTGGGCGCTTACTGTGTGCAGAGCACTGGACTAAGCGCTTGGGAAGTCCAAGTTGGCAACGTATAGAGACGGTCCCTGCCCAACAGCGGGCTCACTTGTACTTCCCAAGCGCTTAGTACTGGCAGCTGTCAATCAGCCATCATGTCATTCATTCATTCAGTCGTATTTGTTGAGCGCTTACTGTGTGCAGAGCACTGTACTAAGCGCTTGGGAAGTCCAAGTTGGCAACGTATAGAGACGGTCCCTACCCAACAGCGGGCTCACTTGTACTTCCCAAGCGCTTAGTACAGTGCTCTGCACACAGTAAGCGCTCAATAAATATGATTGATTGATTGATAGAAGGGCAGGGGGGTGGGGAGTCGTTGCAATTTGGAGGCCTTCCCAGGCTGAGCCCCCTCCTCCCCCTCCTTACCTCATTCCCCTCCCCACAGCACCTGTATATATGTTTGTACAGATTTACTACTCTATTTATTTTATTTGTACATATTTATTCTATTTATTTTATTTGGTTTATATGTTTTGTTTTGTTGTCTGTCTCCCCCTTCGCCTGTGAGCCCGCCGTTGGGTAGGGACCATCTCAAGATGTTGCCAACTTGGACTTCCCAAGCGCTTAGTCCAGTGCTCCGCACACAGTAAGCGCTCAATAAATACGATGGAATGGATGAATGAATTTGGGTTGCATTTTCCCAGGTGTATTCCCTGACACCCATCTGGAATTCGTCACCCATTTTGGTTTTGTTTGTCGTATTGGTTTTGTGGTATCTGTTAAGCGCTTACGGTGGGCCGGCCACTGTACTAGGCCCTGGGGCAGATGCAAGGTAATCAGAGTCCAGATAATAATAATGATGGCATTTATTAAGCGCTTACTATGTGCCAAGCACTGTTCTAAGCACTGAGGAGGTTACAAGGTGATGAGGTTGTCCCACGGGGGGGGCTCACAGTCTTAATCCCCATTTTACAGATGAGGGAACTGAGGCCCAGAGAAGTGAAGTGACTGGCCCAAAGTCACCCAACTGACAAGTGGCGGGATTTGAACCCGTGACCTCCGACTCCAAAGCCTGTGCTCTTTTCACTGAGCCACGCCGCTTCTCTCTCTGCTTCAGATCCCACGTGGGGCTCATAATCCTAATTCCCGTCGGACAGATGAGGTAACTGAGACGCAGGGAAGCGAAGCGACTTGCCCAAGGTCTCCCAGCAGACAAGCGGCAGAGTCGGGATTAGAACCCAGGTCCTTCTGACCCCGAGGCCAGTGGTCTCTCTATTGGGGTCACACTGCTTCTCCCGTTCCTTCAGCTTTCGGAGGCCTTCCTGGCGTTTGGTCCCATCCTTGCGGGTCTTTCACCGCCTGGGAGAACTTAGTATCCTTAGGATCCTTAGTATCCCGGCTCCGCCAATTGTCAGCTGTGTGACTTTGGGCAAGTCACGTCACTTCTCTGGGCCTCAGTTCCCTCATCTGTAAAATGGGGATGAAGACTGTGAGCCCCCCCGTGGGACAACCGGATCACCTTGCATCCTCCCCAGCGCTTAGAACAGCGCTTTGCACAGAGTAAGCGCTTAATTTCTAGACTGTGAGCCCACTGTTGGGTAGGGACCGTCTCTATATGTTGCCGACTTGTACTTCCCAAGCGCTTAGTACGGTTCTCTGCACACAGTAAGCGCTCAATAAATAAAATTGATTGATTGATTGATTTATTGAGCGCTTGCTCTGTGCAGAGCGCTGGGCTAAGCGCTTGGTTCATTCACCCAATCGTATTTAGTGAGCGCTTACTCTGTGCAGAGCGCTGGACTAAGCGCTTGGGAAGCAACATCTAGAGCCGGTCCCTACCCAACAGCGGGCTCACAGTCTAGAAGGGGGAGGCAGAGAATGAAACAAAGCATATTAACCACAGAAAATCAATAGAATAAATATGTACAAATAAAATCAATCAATAAATAGAGTAATAAATCCATACAAACATATATTCATAAATACAGGTGCTGTGGGGAGGGGAAGGAGGTAAGGCGTGGTGAATGTGTGTGTGTGTATGTAGCTAGAGAATGGAGGCCCCCTTGGGCGACTAGTAAATCTCCCTGTTATTCCTCCTTCTTCTCTTCTATATATGTTGCCAACTTGTCCTTCCCAAGCGCTTAGTACAGTGCTCTGCACACAGTAAGTGCTCAATAAATACAATTGATTGGTTGATTGAGCGCTTGCTCTGTGCAGAGCGCTGGACTAAGCGCTTGGTTCATTCACCCAATCATATTTAGTGAGCGCTTACTCTGTGCAGAGCGCTGGACTAAGCGCTTGGGAAGCAACATCTAGAGCCAGTCCCTACCCAACAGCAGGCTCACAGTCTAGAAGGGGGAGGCAGAGAACAAAACCAAACATACTAACAAAATAAAATAAATAGAATAGATATGTACAAGTAAGATAAATAAATAGAGTAATAAATATATACAAACATATATACAGGTGCTGTGGGGAAGGGAAGGAGGTTAGGTAGGGGGGTGGAGAAGGGGATGAGGGGGAAACAAAACATATTAACAAAAGAAAATCAATAGAATATGTACAAATAAAATCAATCAATAGAGTAATAAATCCGTACAAGCATATATTCATAAATGTAGGTGCTGTGGGGAAGGGAAGGAGGTAAGATGGGGGGGATGGAGAAGGGGACGAGGGGGAAACAAAACATATTAACAAAAGAAAATCAATAGAATAAATATGTACAAATAAAAACAGTCAATAAATAGAGTAATAAATCCGTACAAACATATATTCATAAACATAGGTGCTGTGGGGAAGGGAAGGAGGTAAGATGGGGGGATGGAGAAGGGGACGAGGGGGAAACAAAACATATTAACAAAAGAAAATCAATAGAATATGTACAAATAAAAACAGTCAATAAATAGAGTAATAAATCTGTACAAACATATATTCATAAATATAGGTGCTGTGGGGAGGGGAAGGAGGTAAGGCGGGGGGGATGTGTGTGTGTGTAGCTAGAGAATGGAGGCCCCCTTGGGCGACTAGTAAATCTCCCTGTTCCTCTTCCTCCTCCTCCTCTTCTCTTCTATATATGTTGCCAACTTCTCCTTCCCAAGCGCTTAGTACAGTGCTCTGCACACAGTAAGTGCTCAATAAATACAATTGATTGATTGATTGATTGAGCGCTTGCTCTGTGCAGAGCGCTGGACTGAGCGCTTGGTTCATTCACCCAATCGTATTTAGTGAGCGCTTACTCTGTGCAGAGCGCTGGACATACTAACAAAATAAAATAAATAGAATAGATATGTACAAGTAAGATAAATAAATAGAGTAATAAATATATACAGACATATATACATATATACGGGTGCTGTGGGGAAGGGAAGGAGGTAAGATGGGGGGGATGGAGAAGGGGACGAGGGGGAAACAAAACATATTAACCAAAGAAAATCAATAGAATAAATATGTACAAATAAAATCAGTCAATAAATAGAGTAATAAATCTGTACAAACATATATTCATAAATATAGGTGCTGTGGGGAGGGGAAGGAGGTAAGATGGGGGGATGGAGAAGGGGACGAGGGGGAAACAAAACATATTAACCAAAGAAAATCAATAGAATAAATATGTACAAATAAAATCAATCAATAGAGTAATAAATCCGTACAAACATATATTCATAAATATAGGTGCTGTGGGGAAGGGAAGGAGGTAAGATGGGGGGGATGGAGAAGGGGACGAGGGGGAAACAAAACATATTAACAAAAGAAAATCAATAGAATAAATATGTGCAAATAAAATCAGTCCATAAATAGAGTAATAAATCCGTACAAACATATATTCATAAACATAGGTGCTGTGGGGAAGGGAAGGAGGTAAGATGGGGGGGATGGAGAAGGGGACGAGGGGGAAACAAAACATATTAACAAAAGAAAATCAATAGAATAAATATGTACAAATAAAAACAGTCCATAAATAGAGTAATAAATCCGTACAAACATATATTCATAAATATAGGTGCTGTGGGGAGGGGAAGGAGCTAAGATGGGGGGATGGAAAAGGGGACGAGGGGGAAACAAAACATATTAACAAAAGGAAATCAATAGAATAAATATGTACAAATAAAAACAGTCCATAAATAGAGTAATAAATCCGTACAAACATATATTCATAAATATAGGTGCTGTGGGGAGGGGAAGGAGGTAAGGCGGGGTGAATGTGTGGGTGTGTGTAGTTAGAGAATGGAGGCCCCCTTGGGCGACTAGTAAATCTCCCTGTTGTTGTTCCTCCTCCTCTTCTCTTCTAGACTGTGAGCCCGCTGTTGGGTAGGGACCGTCTCTAGATGTTGCCAACTTGGACTTCCCAGGCGCTTAGTACAGTGCTCCGCACACAGTAATCGCTCAATAAATACGATTGATTGATTGATTGATTGATTCTGTCTCCGTAGGTGTGGGCTGGCCCTGGCCCTGAACAAGCTCTCGGAATACCTGGACAGCTCCCAGGTGAAGCCGCTCTTTCAGTTCTTCGTCCCGGACGCGCTCAACGACCGCCGCCCCGAAGTCCGCAAGTGCATGTTGGATGCAGCCATCGCCACGCTCAACACCCACGGCAAGGTCAGGGGCCGCCCGCCTCCCTCCCGAGCGGCGGGGGAGAATCCGCGGCGAGGCTACCTCCTAGCCTGGGAGCCCGCTGTTGGGTTGGGACTGTCCCTATATGTTGCCAACTTGGACTTCCCGAGTGCTTAGTCCAGTGCTCTGCACACGGTAAGCGCTCAGTAAATACGATGGAATGAATGAATGAATGAGGCTGGCGACGGGGAGGTACACAGTAAGCGCTCAATAAATCCGATGGAATGAATGAATGAATGAGGCTGGCGACGGGGAGGTACAAGGGGTGCTGAGAGTCTTCAAGACTGTGAGCCCGTTGTTGGGTAGGGACCGTCTCTATATGTTGCCAACTTGGACTTCCCGAGCGCTTAGTCCAGTGCTCTGCACACAGTAAGCGCTCAATAAATACGATGGAATGAATGAATGAATGAGGCTGGCGACAGGGAGGTACGAGGGGTGCCGAGAGTCTTCTACATTGTGACCCCATTGTTGGGTAGGGACCGTCTCTATATGTTGCCAACTTGTACTTTCCAAGTGCTTAGTACAGTGCTCTGCACACGGTAAGTGCTCAATAAATACAATTGAATGAATGAATGAGGCTGGCGACGGGGAGGTACGAGGGGTGCCGTGAGTCTTCTAGACTGAGCCTATTGTTGGGTAGGGACCGTCTCTGTATGTTGCCAACTTGGACTTCCCGAGCACTTACTTCAATGCTCTGCGCACAGTAAGTGCTCAATAAATACGATGGAATGAATGAATGAATGAGGCTGGTGACGGGGCCGTACGAGGGGTGCTGAGAGTCTTCAAGACTGTGAGCCTGTTGTTGGGTAGGGACCGTCCCTATATGTTGCCAACTTGGACTTCCCGAGCGCTTAGTCCAGTGCTCTGCACACTGTAAGCGCTCAATAAATACGATGGAATGAATGAATGAATGAGGCTGGCGACGGGGAGGTACCAGGGGTGCTGAGAGTCTTCAAGACTGTGAGCCCGTTGTTGGGTAGGGACCGTCTCTATATGTTGCCAACTTGGACTTCCTGAGCACTTAGTCCAGTGCTCTGCACACGGTAAGCGCTCAATAAATACAATTGAATGAGTGAATGAATGAGGCTGGCGACAGGGAGGTACGAGGGGTGCTGAGAGTCTTCAAGGTTGTGACCCCATTGTTGGGTAGGGACCGTCTCTATATGTTGCCAACTTGGACTTCCCGAGCGCTTAGTCCAGTGCTCTGCACACTGTAAGCGCTCAATAAATACGATGGAATGAATGAATGAATGAGACTGGCAACGGGGAGGTACGAGGGGTGCCGAGAGTCTTCTACATTGTGAGCCCATTGTTGGGTAGGGACCGTCCCTATATGTTGCCAACTTGGACTTCCCGAGCACTTAGTCCAGTGCTCTGCACACAGTAAGCGCTCAATAAATACGATGGAATGAATGAATGAATGAGGCTGGCGACGGGGAGGTACGAGGGGTGCTGAGAGTCTTCTACATTGTGAGCCCATTGTTGAGTAGGGACTGTCTCTATATGTTGCCAACTTGGACTTCCCGAGCGCTTAGTCCAGTGCTCTGCACACAGTAAGCGCTTAATAAATACGATTGAATGAATGAATGAATGAGGCTGGCGATGGGGAGGTACAAGGGGTGCTGAGAGTCTTCAAGACTGTGACCCCGTTGTTGGTTAGGGACCGTCTCTATATGTTGCCAACTTGGACTTCCCGAGCACTTAGTTCAGTGCTCTGCACACAGTAAGCGCTCAGTAAATACGATTGAATGAATGAATGCTCTTCGGGGCCGCTTGATGGAAGTGGCAGTGCTTGGAGCAGACAGTAGGATGAGGTCCCTTATTGGGCTCCCATTGCTGTGGGAGTTGAGAGCGGCTCCTGCTGCGTGTTTATTATCAATAATAATAATAATGTTGCCAACTTTTACTTCCCAAGCACTTAGTACAGTGCTCTTCACACAGTAATCGCTCAATAAATACGATTGATTGATTGAATAATGATGATGGCATTTATTAAGCGCTTACTTTACAGATGAGGTAACTGAGGCCCAGAGGAGTTTAGTGACTTAATAATAATAATAATGATGGCATAAATAAAAATAAAATAAATAGAATAGAGATGTACAAGTACAATAAATAAATAAATAATAAAATAAAAATAAAATAAATAGAAGAGATGTACAAGTAAAATAAATAAATAAATAGAGTAATAAATATGTACAAACATATTTCACTTCACTTCTGATTCGCCCCAAGTCACCCAGCTGAAAAGTGGCGGAGCCGGGATCTGAACCCATGACCTCTGACTCCAAAGCCCGGGCTCTTTCCACTGAGCCGCGTTTCTGCGGGCCAGGTGCCCGGAGCGCGGGGGTGATGATCATCAATCGTATTTATTGAGCGCTTACTATGTGCAGAGCACTGTACTAAGCGCTTGGGAAGTACAAATTGGCAACATGTAGAGACAGTCCCTACCCAACAGTGATGATGGTACTTGTTAAGCGCTTACTATGTGCAGAGCACTGTTCTAAGCGCTGGGGAGATACAAGGTGATCACGTTGTCCCACTTGGGGCTCACAGTCTTAATCCCCATTTTACAGATGAGGGCACTGAGGCTCAGAGAAGTTAAGTGACTTGCCCAAGGTCACAGCGGGCTGTGGACGGAGGAACAGCTTCCCTGTGATGACGTGACGATGCGTGATCTGTTTCTTTGATGGGTGTGAGCTTCTAATTAAACAAAGGAAAGCAAAGGCCTTTCAGGGCCCCTAGAGTGAGGGGAATGACCGTGTCAGAGGCGTCCACCCGGACCCCTGGGGGCGAGGGGCCGCGTACTGATCCTTTCAGCGCTTAGAACAGTGCTTTGCACATAGTAAGCACTTAATAAATGCCATTATTATTATTATTATTATTTAAAGTGAAAAACCCAAAAGAGATTCATTCATTCGTTCAGTCTTATTTATTGAGCGCTTACTGTGTGCAGAGCACTGGACTAAGGGCTTGGGAAGTACAAGTTGGCAACATATAGAGACGGTCCCTACCCAACATCGGGCTCAGTCTAGAAGGGGAGATGAGTGTGTGTGAGAACATAAGTCCGTCTTGGGCGGCCTGAGGCCCTGCCAGAAGTCAGAACCCTCAGGGCCTACGTGGCCGATCCCAATCAATCGATCAATCAATCGTATTTATTGAGCGCTTACTGTGTGCAGAGCACTGGGCTAAGCGCTTGGGACAAGTTGGCAACATAGACAGTCCCTACCCAACATTGGGCTCAGTCTAGAAGGGGAGATGAGTGTGTGTGAGAACACGAGTCCTTCTTGGGTGGCCTGAGGCCCTGCCAGAAGTCAGAACCCTCAGGGCCTACGTGGCCGATCTCAATCAATCAATCAATTAATCGTATTTATTGAGCGCTTACTGTGTGCAGAGCACTGGACTAAGCGCTTGGGACAAGTTGGCAACATAGTCCCTACCCAACTTCGGGCTCAGTTTAGAAGGGGAGATGAGTGTGTGTGTGTGAGAACACAAGTCCGTCTTGGGCGGCCTGAGGCCCTGCCAGAAGTCAGAACCCTCAGGGTCTACGTGGCCGATCCCAATCAATCAATCAATCAATCAATCGTATTTATTGAGTGCTTACTGTGTGCAGAGCACTGGACTAAGCACTTGGAATAAGTTGGCAACATAGACAGTCCCTACCCAACATCGGGCTCAGTTTAGAAGGGGAGATGAGTGTGTGTGTGAGAACACAAGTCCGTCTTGGGCGGCCTGAGGCCCTGCCAGAAGTCAGAACCCTCAGGGCCTACGTGGCCAATCTCAATCAATCAATCAATCGTATTTATTGAGCGCTTACTGTGTACAGAGCACTGGGCTAAGCGCTTGGGACAAGTTGGCAACATAGACAGTCCCTACCCAACAATGGGCTCAGTCTAGAAGGGGAGATGAGTGTGTGTGAGAACTCAAGTCCGTTTTGGGCGGCCTGAGGCCCTGCCAGAAGTCAGAACCCTCAGGGCCTGCGTGGCCGATCTCAGTCAATCAATCAATCGTATTTATTGAGTGCTTACTGTGTGCAGAGCACTGGACTAAGCGCTTGGGACAAGTTGGCAACATAGACAGTCCCTACCCAACATCGGGCTCAGTTTAGAAGGGGAGATGAGTGTGTGTGTGAGAACACAAGTCCATCTTGGGCGGCCTGAGGCCCTGCCAGAAGTCAGAACCCTCAGGGCTTACGTGGCCGATCTCAATCAATCAATCAATCAGTCGTATTTATTGAGCGCTTACTGTGTGCAGAGCACTGGGCTAAGCGCTTGGGACAAGTTGGCAACGTAGGCAGTCCCTACCCAACATTGGGCTCAGTCTAGAAGGGGAGATGAGTGTGTGTGAGAACACAAGTCTGTCTTGGGCGGCCTGAGGCCCTGCCAGAAGTTAGAACCCTCAGGGCCTACGTGGCCGATCTCAATCAATCAATCGTATTTATTGAGCGCTTACTGTGTGCAGAGCACTGGACTAAGCGCTTGGGACAAGTTGGCAACATAGTCCCTACCCAACTTCGGGCTCAGTCTAGAAGGAGAGATGAGTGTGTGTGAGTACACAAGTCCTTCTTGGGCGGCCTGAGGCCCTGCCAGAAGTCAGAACCCTCAGGGCCTACGGGGCCGATCTCAATCAATCAATCGTATTTATTGAGCGCTTACTGTGTGCAGAGCACTGGACTAAGCGCTTGGGACAAGTTGGCAACATAGACAGTCCCTACCCAACAACGGGCTCAGTCTAGAAGGGGAGATGAGTGTGTGTGAGAACACAAGTCCGTCTTGGGCGGCCTGAGGCCCTGCCAGAAGTCAGAACCCTCAGGGCCTACGTGGCCAATCTCAATCAATCAATTGTATTTATTGAGCGCTTACTGTGTGCAGAGCACTGGACTAAGCACTTGGGACAAGTTGGCAACATAGTCCCTACCCAACACTGGGCTCAGTCTAGAAGGAGAGATGAGTGTGAGAACACAAGTCCGTCTTGGGCGGCCTGAGGCCCTACCAGAAGTCAGAACCCTCAGGGCCTACGTGGCCGATCTCAATCAATCAATCAATCGTATTTATTGAGCGCTTACTGTGTGCAGAGCACTGAGCTAAGCGCTTGGGACAAGTTGGCAACATAGACAGTCCCTACCCAACAATGGGCTTAGTCTAGAAGGGGAGATGAGTGTGTGTGAGAACACAAGTCCGTCTTGGGCGGCCTGAGGCCCTGCCAGAAGTCAGAACCCTCAGGGCCTACAGGGCTGATCTCAATCAATCAATCATATTTATTGAGCGCTTACTGTGTGCAGAGCACTGTACTAAGCGCTTGGGAAGTACAAGTTGGCAACATATAGAGACGGTCCCTACACAGCAGTGGGCTCTCCCGCAGAAACCCTGAACGGGCTCCGCTTTTGAGCCCCCAGAAACTCCCGGTTCCTCCGAAGTGGCTTTCCGTCTGTCCACCAATCCTCCATCATCATCATCATCATCATCATCATCATCATCAATTGTATTTATTGAGCGCTTACTGTGTGCAGAGCACTGTACTAAGAGCTTGGGAAGTCCAAGTTGGCAACATATAGATACAGTCCCTACCCAACAGTGGGCTCACAGGCTAAAAGGGGGAGACAGAGAACAGAACCAAACATACTAACAAAATAAAATAAGCCCCGGGCACCTCGGTGGCCGCGTGGACGGTGGGACAGGCCGGCTGGAGTCGGTTGGGTGCCGTGCCCCCCGGCTTGGGACGGTCCCCGGAGAGCTTGAGTCCCAGGGCGCCGATCCCCCCCGAAGCCGGAGAGGGCCCGGGTCGCGAGCGGTCTTTGGTGGTGCTTGTTTCCTCAGGAGAACGTCAACTCCCTCCTGCCGGTGTTTGAGGAGTTCCTGAAGAACGCCCCCAACGACGCCAGCTATGACGCCGTCCGGCAGAGCGTGGTGATCCTGATGGGCTCCCTGGCCAAGCATCTGGACAAGAGTGACCCCAAAGTGAAGCCAATTGTCGCCAAGCTGGTAGCGGCCCTCTCCACCCCATCGCAACAGGTACCAGAGGGCTGACTAGGCCTCAGCCCTCTCCTTCCCGCCTCCCCGGGCTGAAAGGTCAAGGAGCGTGGTTATTAAGCGCTTACTGTGTGCAAAGCGCTGGGGCGGTTACAAGGTGATCAGGTTGTCCCACGGGGGGCTCACAGTCTTCATCCCCATTTTCCAGATGAGGGAACTGAGGCTCAGAGCAGTGAAGTACAGCTGACAAGTGGCGGAGCCGGGATTTGAACCCACGACCTCTGACTCCAAAGCCCGGGCTCTTTCCACCGAGCCGCGTTTAACCGATAGCTCCTCTTCCCCATCCGGCCCCAGTTGGTTTTTCGTCCCAGGGCAAATCTTCGCTCCCACCCCAGCAATCTGTAATTTATTTTATTGCCTGTCTCCCCCCACTAGATCAGAAGCTCCTCAAGGCCAGGGATCATGTCTAATAATAATGATAATGGCATTTATTAAGCGCTTACTATGTGCAAAGCAGGGTTCTAAGTGCTTACATATCTATTCTATTTATTTTGTTAATATGTTTTGTTTTGTTCTCTGTCTCCCCCTTCTAGACTGTGAGCCCACTGTTGGGTAGAGACCGTCTCTATATGTTGCCAACTTGTACTTCCCAAGCGCTTAGTACAGTGCTCTGCACACAGTAAGCGCTAAATAAATACGATTGATTGATTGATTCCAAGGGGATCAGGTTGTCCCACGGGGGCTCCCAGTCTCAATCCCCATTTTCCAGGTAACTGAGGCCCAGAGAAATGAAGTGACTTGCGCAGAGTCACCCAGCTGACAGTTGGCAGAGCTGGGATTTGAACCCATGACCTCTGACTCCAAAGCCCGGGCTCTTTCATTCATTCAGTCAGTCAGTCGTATTTATTGAGCGCTTACTGTGTGCAGAGCACCGTACTAAGCACTTGGGAAGTCCAAGTTGGCAACATATAGAGACGGTCCCTACCCAGCAGTGGGCTCACAGTCTAGAAGGGGGAGACAGACAACAAAACAAACCATATTAACAGAATAAAATAAATAGAATAAATATGTACAAGTAAAATAGAGTAATAAATCTGTACAAGCATATCATCATCAATCGTATTTATTGAGCGCTTACTGTGTGCAGAGCACTGTACTAAGCGCTTGGGAAGTACAAGTTGGCAACATATAGAGACAGTCCCTACCCAACAGTGGGCTCACAGTCTAAAAGGGGGAGACAAAACCAAACATACTAACAAAATAAAATAGAATAGATATGTACAAGTAAAATAAATAAACAAATAGAGTAATAAAT
The DNA here is from genome assembly GCF_015852505.1 of Tachyglossus aculeatus. Taxonomy (NCBI): domain Eukaryota; kingdom Metazoa; phylum Chordata; class Mammalia; order Monotremata; family Tachyglossidae; genus Tachyglossus; species Tachyglossus aculeatus. Next base: position 38,730,373 of record NC_052086.1, read on the forward strand.
ATGTACAAACATATATACATATATATAGGTGCTGTGGGGAAGGGAAGGAGGTAAGGCGGGGGGGTGGTGGAGGGGGGCCACATTTCAATCCCCATTTTGCAGGAGAGGTAGCCGAGCACAGAGAAGTGACTTGTCCAAGGTCACGCGGCAGACAAGTAGCAGAGCCAGGATTAGAACGCACATCCTCCCAACTTCCGGGCCCATGCTCACTACGCCACGCTGCTTCTCTTAATGCCAACGCGGCACGAGCTATCAGGGCGAGGGGGGGCATCTCACTAGCTTCTGGAAGATCCCCCTCCGCCCGGAAAACTTTCCACTGAGCCATGTTGTCCCCTCCTGGGCCCTCAGCCCAGTGCTCTGCATACGGTCGGGGCTCGATTAGGACGATGGAGAGGGGCAGAGTGCCCTTCAACAAGATGGGCGAGGGAGTTGTGACGGGGTGGAGAACAGGTCCCCCCCAAACCTTTCTGATAGGGCTAGGGTGCCGGTACCCCTGGCCAGGAGAAGTGGGTGTTTTTCCCAGGTCGGGCTCTGTCTGCGGTGGAAAGATGGACACTGAGGACTAGGGATGGGAAAGATGGACACCGAGGACTAGGGATGAAGGCATAACGACAGGCTGTCACCATGGTGTCGATGGTGTACTGAGCCCCGCCTTTGGGGGATTTTCGGCCTGAAGGGTCGGAGTGCGTAGATGAAACGGGGGTGTCGTCTCAGGCGAGGCACCGAGATGGGGGTGGCGGGGGGAGAAGAGGAGGAGAAAGAAAATCTGGGCTGAATTGGCCTGGGGCTAGGCCCTCTCAAGGAAGGAAGTACCGACTTCCCAAGCGCTTAGTCCAGTGCTCTGCACACAGTAAGCGCTCAATAAATGCGATTGGATGAATAAATGAAGGGATGGAGCCCCGGCTCTGGAAGTGACCCGTAGCCATCGGGCTGTCTCCCAGGTCCAGGAGTCGGTGGCCAGCTGCCTGCCCCCTCTGGTACCGGCCATCAAGGACGACGCGGGAGGGATGATCCAGAAGCTGATGCAGCTGCTTCTCGAGTCGGAGAAGTACGCCGAGCGCAAAGGAGCGGCCTACGGGCTGGCGGGCCTGGTGAAGGGCCTGGGCATCCTCTCGCTGAAGCAGCAGGAGATGATGACCACCCTGACCGACGCCATCCAGGACAAGAAGAACTTCCGCCGGCGAGAGGGTGAGCGTCGGGCGGCCCCGGCTGGGGCCGAGGGGGGTGGGGGGTCCGGCGTCCTCCGGGCCGGTCCGAACGTCTCTCTCCCGCCCGTCTTCCCTCAGGAGCCCTCTTTGCCTTCGAGATGCTGTGCAGCATGCTTGGAAAGCTGTTCGAGCCCTATGTGGTGCACGTTCTGCCCCACCTGCTGCTCTGCTTCGGAGACGGGAACCAGTACGTGCGGGAGGTAAGCCTCGGGGCCAGGAGAGGGCCTGGGCTGGGCCTCGAAATATTTTATTTTATTTTATTTTATTTTATATTTTATATTTTATTTTACTTTATTTTATTTTTTCTTTTCTTTTTTATTTTTTTATTTTATTTTATTTTTCATTTCATTATTTTATTTTATATTTTATTTTATTATTTATTTTATTATTTCATTTTTTATAGTTTATTTTATTTATTCTTTTATTTATTCTTTTATTTTATTATTTATTTTATTATTTCATTTTATATTTCATTGTATTATTTTATTTTTTATTTTATTATTTTATTTCATTTTATTTATATTTTATTATTGTATTTTCTATTTTATTTTATTATTTATTATTTATTTTCTACTTTGTTTTATTGTTTATTATTTATTTTATTTTATTATTCTACTTTATTTTGCATTTTATTTTTTATTTTATTTTATTATTTTCATTTTATTATTTTATTTATTTTATTTTATTATTTTATTTTAATTTTTTAATTTCATGTTTTATTATTTTCTTTTATATTTTATTTTATTTTATTTATATTTTATTATTATATTTTATTTTATTTTATTAGTATGTTGGGTTTTGCTCTCCGTCTCCCCCCTTTAGACTGTGAGCCCACTGTTGGGTAGGGACCGTCTCTCTACGTTGCCAGCTTGGACTTCCCAAGCGCTTAGTCCAGTGCTCTGCACACAGTAAGCGCTCAATAAATACGATTGATTGATTGATTGGGTGATTCCTCGAGTCCTCGGGGCCGGGCCTGCTGGTGGGCCGTCCTCTTAGCCTCCCTCTGGGCCCGGATTCGCGGGTGTCTTTCCCTCCGGACCCGAGGTCCCCGGTGAGCCGGGCCCCTCTCCGGCCTCGCTTTAGGACGCGTCTGAGTTACTTTTCTCCTCCGAGGCCGCGGATGACTGCGCCAAGGCCGTGATGAGCAACCTGAGCGCCCACGGGGTGAAGCTCGTGCTGCCCTCCCTCCTGGCTGCTCTGGAGGAGGAGTCCTGGAGAACCAAAGCCGGTACGGGCTCGGGAAGGTTCCCCGGGCGGAGGGGGATTTTCCAGGAGGAACCAAGATGCCCCCCCCTCGCCCTGGTAGCTCGTGCCGCGTCGGCATTAAGAGAAGCAGCGTGACGTAGTGAGCACGGGCCCGGGAGTTGGGAGGATGTGGGTTCTAATCCCGCCCCTGCTACTTGTCTGCCGCGTGACCTTGGACAAGTCACTTCTCTGTGCTCGGCTACCTCTCCTGCAAAATGGGGATTGAAATGTGGCCCCCACTCCATCCATCCCCCCCGCCTTACCTCCTTCCCTTCCCTACAACACCTGTATGTACGGATTTATTACTCTATTTATTTTACTTGTGCATATTCTATTTACTTTATTCTGTTAATATGGTTTGTTTTGTTCTCTGTCTCCCCCTTCTAGACTGTGAGCCCACTGTTGGGTAGGGACCGTCTTTATATGTTGCCAACTTGTACTTCCCAAGTGCTTAATACAGTGCTCTGCACACAGTAAGTGCTCAATAAATATGAATGAATGAATGAATGAGCCCCTTGTGGGACAGGGACTGTGTCCAACTTCCATCCTACGTATTTATTACCCATTTATTTTATTTGTACATACTATATTTTATTAATGATGCATATATAGCTATAATGCTATTTATCCTAATAGCATTGACCCCTGTCTGTCTCCCCCTTCTAGACTGTGAGCCCATTGCTGGGTAGGGACCGTCTCTATATGTTGCCGATTTGTACGTCCCAAGCGCTTAGTCCAGTGCTCTGCACACAGTAAGCGCTCAATAAATACGATTGAATGAATTTGCTTGTATCCACCCCAGCGCTTAGTACAGTGCCTTTGGCTGGCTTTTACTGGCCCCCTCCCAAGTCGCCTCTAATCCTGGCTCTGCTACTTGTCTGCTGCGTGACCTTGGACAAGTCACTTCTCTGTGCTCGGCTACCTCACCTGCAAAATGGGGATTGAAATGGGAGCCCCATGTGGGACAGGGACTGAGTCCAACTTCCATCCTACATATTTATTACCCTATTTATTTTATTTGTACATACTATATTTTATTAATGATGCGTGTATAGCTATAATTCTATTTAATTCTAATAGCACTGACCCCTGTCTACTTGTTTTGTCATCCGTCTCCCCGGTCTAGACTGTGAGCCCGTTGTTGGGTAGAGACCGTCTCTATATGCTGCCGATTTGTAATAATAATAATAATAATGATGGCATTTATTAAGTGCCTACTATGTGCAAAGCACTGTTCTAAGCGCTGGGGAGGTTACAAGGTGATGAGGTTGTCCCACGGAGGGCTCACAGCCTTCACCCCCATTTTCCAAATGAGGTCACTGAGTCCCAGAGAAGTGAAGTGACTTGCCCAAAGTCACCCAGCTGACAAGTGGCGGAGCCGGGATTTGAACCCACGACCTCTGACTCCAAAGCCCGGGCTCTTTTCCACTGAGCCATGCCGCTTGATCACGATTTGTACTTCCCAGGTGCTTAGTCCAGTGCTGTGCACACAGTAAGCGCTCAATAAATCCGATTGAATGGATGAACAAATGAGTTCCCTGTCAGTTTGGATGCAAGATTGAGCCGCAAGAGGTTTTCTCAGTCGTGCCAGTTGTGGCTCTTTCCCATCAGGAGGGAGGGGGAGAAGGAGAGGGAGAGAGAGTCATTCCATCCATCCCTCCTCCTGTGGCTCAGTTGAGTCAGAGATCATGGGTTCAAATCCTGGCTCCCCCACTTGTCAGCTCTGTGACTTTGGGCAAGCCACCTCACTTCTCTGGGCCTCAGTGACCTCATCTGGAAAATGGGGATGAATTTATTTTGTTAATGTGTTTTGTTTTGTTCTCTGTCTTTCCCATCAGGAGGGAGGGGGAGAAGGAGAGGGAGAGAGAGTCATTCCATCCATCCCTCCTCCTGTGGCTCAGTGGAGTCAGAGATCGTGGGTTCAAATCCTGGCTCCCCCACTTGTCAGCTCTGTGACTTTGGGCAAGCCACCTCACTTCTCTGGGCCTCAGTGACCTCATCTGGAAAATGGGGATGAATTTATTTTGTTAATATGTTTTGTTTGGTTCCCTGTCTCCCCCTTCTAGACTGTGAGCCCGTTGTTGGGTAGGGACTGTCTTTATATGTTGCCAACTTGGACTTCGCAAGCGCTTAGTCCAGTGCTGTGCACACAGTAAGCGCTCAATAAATCCGATTGAATGGATGAACGAATGAGTTCCCTGTCAGTTTGGATCTAAGATTGAGCCGCAAGAGGTTTTCTCAGTCGTGCCAGTCATGGCTCTTTCCCATCAGGAGGGAGGGGGAGAAGGAGAGGGAGAGAGAGAGAGTCATTCCATCCGTTCCTTTTCTTGTGGCTCAGTGGAGTCAGAGGACATGGGTTCAAGTCCTGGCTCCCCCACTTGTCAGCTGTGTGACTTTGGGCAAGCCACTTCACTTCTCGGGGCCTCAGTGACCTCATCTGGAAAATGGGGATGAATTTATTTTGTTAATATGTTCTGTTTGGTTCTCTGTCTCCCCCTTCTAGACTGTGAGCCCGCTGTTGGGTAGGGACTGTCTCTAGATGTTGCCAACTTGGACTTCCCAAGCGCTTAGTCCAGTGCTCTGCACACAGTAAGCGCTCAATAAATACGATTGAATGAATGAGTGAAAGACTGTGAGCCCCACGTGGGACAACCGGATCACCTTGTATCCCCCCATCATCATCATCATCAATTGTATTTATTGAGCGCTTACTATGTGCAGAGCACTGTACTAAGCGCTTGGGAAGTACAAATTGGCAACATATAGAGACAGTCCCTACCCAACAATCAATCAATCATATTTATTGAGCGCTTACTATGTGCAGAGCACTGTACTAAGCACTTGGGAAGTACAAATTGGCAACATATAGAGACAGTCCCTACCCAACAGTGGGCTCACAGTCTAAAAGTGGGAGACAGAGAACAAAAGCAAACATACTAACAAAATAAAATAAATAGAATAGATATGTACAAGTAAAATAAATAAATAAAGAAATAGAGTAATAAATATGTACAAACATATATACATATATACAGGTGCTGTGGGGAAGGGAAGGAGGTAAGATGGGGGGGATGGAGAGGGGGACGAGGGGGAGAGGAAGGAAGGGGCTCAGTCTGGGAAGGCCTCTTGGAGGAGGGGAGCTCTCAGCAGGGCCTTGAAGGGAGGAAGAGAGCGAGCTTGGCGGATGGGCAGAGGGATTGGGGGCATTCCAGGCCCGGGGGAGGACGTGGGCCGGGGGTCGATGGCGGGACGGGCGAGAACAAGGTACGGGGAGGACATTAGCGGCGGAGGAGCGGAGGGTGCGGGCTGGGCTGGACAAGGACAGAAGGGAGGGGAGGGAGGAGGGGGCGAGGTGACGGACAGCCTTGAAGCCCAGGGTGAGGAGTTTCTGCCTGATGCGCAGATTGATTGGTAGCCACTGGAGATTTTTGAGGAGGGGAGTAATATGCCCAGGGGAGTATATCCCCAGCGCTTTGAATAGTGCTTTGCACATAGTAAGGGCTTAATAAATGCTGTCATTATTATTATTGCCCCCAGGGTCTGTGGAATTGCTGGGGGCCATGGCCTACTGTGCCCCCAAGCAGCTCTCGTCCTGCCTGCCCAACATCGTGCCAAAGCTCACCGAGGTGCTGACCGACTCGCACGTCAAAGTCCAGAAGGCCGGGCAGCAGGCCCTCCGGCAGATCGGCTCCGTCATCAGGAACCCCGAGATCTTGGGTGAGTCCCGTTTTCCCATCATCAGGAACCCCGAGATCTTGGGTGAGTCCCGTTTTCCCGTCTCCCCGATCCCTCGAACCAGAGGCCGGCGCATCGTGGTCCCGCGGGGAGCCCCGTTGGCCCCCTCTGCCTCGTCGCGGGGGCCGGGACCCTCCAAACCGAAAGCCTCTGTGGTTCTCCCCGTGGTTGAGAAGCAGCGTGGCTCGGTGGAAAGAGCCCGGGCTTGGGAGTCCGAGGTCATGGGTTCAAATCCCGGCTCCGCCAATTGTCAGCTGCGTGACCTTGGGCAAGTCACTTAGCTTCTCTGTGCCTGTCACCTCAACTGTAAAATGGGGATTAACACTGTGAGCCCCACGTGGGACAATCTGATTACCTTGTAATAATAATAATAATGCTCTGCACATAGTAAGCGCTCAGTAAATGCGATTGATGATGATGATGGCATTTGTTAAGCGCTTACTATGTGCAAAGCACTGTTCTAAGCGCTGGGGGGGGATACAGTGTGATCAAGTTGTCCCACGTGGGGCTCACAGTTTTAATCCCCATTTTTACAGATGAGGTCACTGAGGCTCAGAGAAGTTAAGTGACTTGCCCAAGGTCACACAGCAGACTTGTGGCGGAGTCGGGATTCGAACCCATGATCTCTGACTCCAAAGCCCAGACTCTTTCCACTGAGCCACGCTGTAACCTCCCCAGCGCTTAGAACAGTGCCTTGCACGTGGTAAGCGCTCAACAAATGCCATCATTATTATTATTACTATTATTCTCTGTGTCTCAGTTCCCTCATCTGGAAAATGGGGATGAAGACTGTGAGCCCCCCGTGGGACCACCCGATCACCTTGTAACCTGCCCAGCGCTTAGAACAGTGCTTGGCACGTAGTAAGCGCTTAATAAATGCGATCATTATTATTATTATTATTCTCCGGTGCCCCCCGGTCAGGGTTCTTTTCCCGGGAGAGTCGGGCCCGAGGCCTTCCGGATTGATGCTTGGGAATCAATCAATCGTAGTTATTGAGCTCTTACTGTGTGCAGAGCACTGTACTAAGCGCTTGGGAAGTACATCATCAGTCTGAGGGGCTTCAGGAGATGGAGCACCCCTCCTCGAGGTTGCCAACTTGTACTTCCCAAGTGCTTAGTACAGTGCTCTGCACACAGTAAGCGCTCAATAAGTGCGATTGAATGAATGAATGAATGAGGTCCCCTGGAGGCAGCTCCAGCTGCCCTGTCCCACTCCAGGCCAAGTGGGTCTGTTTGTCGTTGTATTGCACTCTCCCAAGTGCTTAGTAATTAATTAATTAACGATGGCATTTATTAAGCGCTTACTATGTGTAGAGCACTGTTCTAAGCGCTGGGGAGGTTACAAGGTGATCAGGCTGTCCCCCGGGGGGCTCCCAGTCTTCATCCCCATTTTCCAGATGAGGGGACTGAGGCCCAGAGAAGTGAAGTGACTTGCCCCCAGTCACCCAGCTGACAGTTGGCGGAGCCGGGATTTGAACCCGTGACCTCTGACTCCAAAGCCCGGGCTCTTCCCATTGAGCCACGCTGCTTTTCGGTGTCTACGGCCATAACCCCCTGAACGCTCCCGATCTCGGCTGATCTCGGAAGCTAATCAGGGTCGGGCCTTGGTTAGTACTTGGATGGGAAACCGCCTGGGAATGCCGGGTGCTGTAGGCTTTCTTTCATTCATTCAATTCAATTGTATTTATTGAGCGCTTACTGTGTGCAGAGCACTGGACTGAGCGCTTGGGAAGTTCAAGTTGGCAACATCTAGAGACGGTCCCTACCCAACAGTGGGCTCACAGTCTAGAAGGGGGAGACAGAGAACAAAACAAAACATATTAACAAAATAAAATAAATAGAATAGATATGTACAAGTAAGATAAATAAATAAATAGAGTAATAAATACGAACAAACATCCATATATACAGGTGCTGTGGGGAAGGGAAGGAGATAAAGCGGGGGGAATTGAGAGGGGGAGGAGCCCACCTTCTAGACTTTGAGCCCGCTGTTGGGTAGGGACTGTCTCTATATGTTGCCAACTTGGACTTCCCAATCGCTTAGTACAGTGCTCTGCACACAGTAAGCGCTCAATAAATACGATTGAATAAATGCTTTGCACGCAGTAAGCGCTCAGCGATAGTGATTGAACGAGTGGATGAATGAGTCTTCTAGACTGTGAGTCCACTGTTGGGTAGGGACCGTCTCTGTATGTTGCCAACTTGTACTTCCCAAGCGCTTAGTCCAGTGCTCTGCACACAGGAAGCGCTCAATAAATACGATTAACTACGATTGAATGAATGCTTTGCACGCAGTAAGCGCTCAATGATAGTGATTGAACGAGTGGGTGAACGAGTCTTCTCGACTGTGAGCCCGCTGTTGGGTAGGGACCGTCTCTATGTGTTGCCAACTTGGACTTCCCAAGCGCTTAGTCCAGTGCTCTGCACACAGTAAGCGCTCAATAAATACGATTAACTACGATTGAATGAATGAATGCTTTGCACGCAGTAAGCGCTCAACGATAGTGATTAAACGAGTGGATGATCGAGTCTTCTAGACTGTGAGCCCGCTGTTGGGTAGGGACCGTCTCTCTATGTTGCCAAATTGTACTTCCTAAGCGCTTAGTCCAGTGCTGTGCACACAGTAAGCTCTCAATAAATACGATTAACTACGATTGAATGAATGAATGCTTTGCACACAGTAAGCACCCATTGACAGTGATTGAACGAGTCTTCTAGACTGTGAGCCCACTGGTGGGTAGGGACCGTCTCTCTATGTTGCCAACCTGGACTTCCCAAGCGCTTAGTCCAGTGCTCTGCACACAGTAAGCGCTCAATAAATACGATTAAATACGATTGATTAAATGAATGAATGCTTTGCATGCAGTAAGCGCTCAACAATAGTGATTGAACGAGTGGGTGAACGAGTCTTCTAGACTGTGAGCCCACTGTTGGGTAGGGACCATCTCTATATGTTGCCAACTTGGACTTCCCAAGCGCTTAGTCCAGTGCTCTGCACACAGTAAGCGCTCAATAAATACGATTAAATACGATTGATTAAATGAATGAATGCTTTGCACGCAGTAAGCGCTCAACAATAGTGATTGAACGAGTGGATGAACGAGTCTTCTAGACTGTGAGCCCGCTGTTAGGTAGGGACCGTCTCTCTGTGTTGCCAAATTGTACTTCCCAAGCGCTTAGTCCAGTGCTCTGCACACAGTAAGCACTCAATAAATACGATTGATTAAATGAATGAATGCTTTGCACGCAGTAAGCGCTCAACAATAGTGATTGAACGAGTGGATGAACGAGTCTTCTAGACCGTGAGCCTACTGTTGGGTAGGGACCGTCTCTATATGTTGCCAACTTGGACTTCCCAAGCGCTTAGTTCGGTGCTCTGCACACAGTAAGCGCTCAATAAATACGATTAACTACGATTGAATGAATGAATGCTTCGCACGCAGTAAGTTCGTTCATTCATTCATTCAGTTGTATTTATTGAGCGCTTACTGTGTGCAGAGCACTGTACTAAGCGCTTGGGAAGTCCACGTTGGCAACATATAGAGACGGTCCCTACCCAACAGTAAGTGCTCAACGATAGTGATTGAACGAGTCTTCTAGACTGTGAGCCCACTGTTGGGTAGGGACCGTCTCTCTATGTTGCCAACGTGGACTTCCCAAGCGCTTAGTCCAGTGCTCTGCACACAGTAAGCGCTCAATAAATGCGATTGAAGGAATGAACACCGGCTCCGTAAACGTGCCCTCTGACGGCTTTGCTTCCCCCCCGGCTCCTCGACGCGCAGCTATCGCCCCGGTCCTTCTGGACGCCTTGACCGACCCTTCCAGGAAGACCCAGAAGTGCCTGCAGACCCTACTGGACACCAAGTTCGTCCACTTCATCGACGCCCCGTCCCTCGCCCTCATCATGCCCATCGTCCAGCGGGCCTTCCAGGACCGCTCCACCGACACGCGGAAGATGGCGGCCCAGATCATCGGCAATATGTACTCTCTGACGGACCAGAAGGTGAGGGGGCCCTGGGGGGGGGATGACGGAGACCCCCGTTCGTTCATTCAATCATTCATTCAATCGTATTTATTGAGCGCTTACTGTGTGCGGAGCACTGGACTAAGCGCTTGGGAAGTCCAAGTTGGCAACGTATAGAGACGGTCCCTACCCAACAGCGGGCTCACGGTCTAGAAGGCGGAGACAGACAACAAAACCAAACATACGAACAAAATAAAATAAATAGAATATGTAGGAGTAATATTAAATACGTAAAAATACGTTGTGAACGACGCCCGGGCCCTCGGTCCCACGGCTGCCCGGAGGAATCGATTCCACTGCTGGTGGTTCGGGGGGTGGCCCTGTCTGCCCTGTCACCCTGGCCGGCCATGAGAAGCAGCGTGGCTCAGTGGAAAGGGCCCGGGCTTTGGAGTCAGAGGGCACGGGTTCGAATCCCGACTCCGCCAGTTGTCAGCTGGGTGACTTTGGGCAAGTCACTTCACTTAGACTGTGAGCCCGCTGTTGGGTAGGGACCGTCTCTATATGTTGCCAACTTGGACTTCCCAAGCACTTAGTACAGTGCTCTGCACACAGTAAGCGCTCAATAAATACAGTGTGTGCAGAGCTCTGTACTAAGCGCTTGGGATGTACATTCATTCATTCATTCCATCGTATTTATTGAGCACTTACTGTGTGCAGAGCACTGTACTAAGCGCTTGGGATGCACATTCATTCATTCCATCGTATTGAGCGCTTACTGTGTGCAGAGCACTGTACTAAGCTCTTGGGATGTACATTCATTCATTCAGTTGTATTTATTGAGCACTTACTGTGTGCAGAGCACTGTACTAAACGCTTGGGATGCACATTCATTCATTCCATCGTATTGAGCGCTTACTGTGTGCAGAGCACTGTACTAAGCTCTTGGGATGTACATTCATTCATTGTCGTATTTATTGAGCACTTACTGTGTGCAGAGCACTGTACTAAGCACTTGGGATGTACATTCATTCGTTCATTCATTCCATCTTATTTATTGAGCACTTACTGTGTGCAGAGCACTGTACTAAGCACTTGGGATGTACACTCATTCGTTCATTCATTCCATCTTATTTATTGAGTGCTTACTGTGTGCAGAGCACTGTACTAAGCGCTTGGGATGTACATACATTCATTCATTCCATCGTATTTATTGAGCAATTACTGTGTGCAGAGCACTGGACTAAGCGCTTGGGAAGTCCAAGTCGGCAACGTATAGACCCGGTCCCTACCCAACAACGGGCTCACAGTCTAGAAGGGGGAGGCAGACGACAAAACAAAACATGGAGACAGGTGTCAAAACCGTCAAAATAAATAGAATTATAGCTATGTGCGTATCATTAATAAAACAGAGTCGTAAATATGTACAAGTAAAATAAATCCAGTCTGTACAGGTATATACGAGGGCTGTGGGGATGGGGAGGAGGAGAGGAAAAAGGAGGCTCAGTGTGGGAAGGCCTCCTGGAGGAGGTGAGCTCTCAGTAGGGCTTTGAAGGGAGGAAGAGAGTGAGCGTGGCGGATAATAATAATAATAATGGCATTTATTAAGCGCTTACTATGTGCAAAGCACTGTTCTAAGTGTTGGGGAGGTTACAAGGTGATCAGGTTGTCCCACATGGGGCTCACAGTCTTAATCCCCATTTTACAGATGAGGTCACTGAGGCCCAGAGAAGTGAAGTGACTTGCCCAAAGTCACACAGCTGACAATTGGCGGAGCCGGGGTTTGAACCCATGACCTTTGACTCCGAAGCCCGGGCTCTTTCCACTGAGCCACGCTGCTTCTCCCTTGTACTTTTCCAAGCGCTTAGTCCAGTGCTCTGCACACAGTAAGCGCTCAATAAATACGATTGAAAGAATGAATGAATCTTATATCTTGCCCCAGCGCTTAGTACAGTTCTCTGCACGTAGTAAGCGCTTAACAAATACTACAGTTATTGTGTGGTTCAGCGAGCGCGCCACCGCCGCGTTAAAGGAGAGCCGCCGGTATTTGTGACAAAGTAGAGAAACGGTTCTGTTAGCTTCTTAATCAATCAATCAATCGTATTTATTGAGCGCTTACTGTGTGCAGAGCACTGTACTAAGCGCTTGGGAAGTACAAGTTGGCAACATATAGAGACTGTCCCTACCCAACAGTGGGCTCACAGTCTAATTGAAGCCAGGTCGGTCAGAGGTGTTAATTAGGATTGGGGTGCAGGTCTGCCTCATCCCTTCGTCCCCACGTTTTCCCGATTAGAGACTCCCACCCTGCTACTGAGCTGAGAACCGGGAGAAGGAATTTAATAATAATAATAATAATAATGGCATTTATTAAGCGCTTACTATGTGCAAAGCACTGTTGTAAGCACTGGGGAGGTTACAAGGTGATCAGGTTGTCCCACGGGGGGCTCCCAGTCTTCATCCCCATTTTCCAGATGAGGTCACTGAGGCCCAGAGAAGTGAAGTGTCTTGCCCCAAGTCACCCAGCTGACAAGTGGTGGAGCCGGGGTCTGAACCCGTGACCTCTGACTCCAAAGCCCGGGCTCTTCCCACTGAGCCACGCCGCTTCTCTTAAGTCCTGGGATCTAGGACTCGGCTGGAACGGGCGGAGAATTTTAGGCGGAGAGGGAGTTTCCAGGTTCATTCACTCATTCAATCGTATTTATTGAGCGCTTACTGTGTGCAGAGCACTGCACTAAGCGCTTGGGAAGTCCAAGTTGGCAACATGTAGAGACGGTCCCTACCTGACAGCGGGCTCACAGTCTAGAAGGGGGAGACAGGGAACCAAGCAAAACATATTAACAGAAGAAAATAAATAGAATAAATATGTACAAATAAAATCAATCAATAAATAGAGTAATAAATCGGTACAAACATATATACATATATACAGGTGCTGTGGGGGGGGGAAGGAGGTAAGGTGGGGGGTGATGAGGAGTGGGAGAGGAAGGAGGGGGCTCAAGCTGGGAAGGCCTCCATTCCATGGTGCGGATGGAGAATATGAGGGGAGCGATCCCGCAGCCCCTCCCAAGGAGCCGGAGAAAGCCAGGCCGTGGCCGAATCTCAATCAATCAATCAATCAGTCAATCGTATTTATTGAGCGCTTACTGTGTGCAGAGCACTGGACTAAGCGCTTGGGAAGTACAAGTTGGCAACATATAGAGACGGTCCCTACCCAACAGTGGTTCTCACAGTCTAGAAGAATCTCATCCAGGCATTCACTGGATGCATTCCAGCATCCAGGCGTTCCTGAATCTCATCCAGGCATTCGCTACTAATGTTTTCTTGGCCTTTCGCTGGGTAGTAATAATAATAATAACGATGGTATTTGTTAAGCACTTACTATGTGCAAAGCACTGTTCTAAGCGCTGGGGAGGTTACAAGGTGATCAGGTTGTCCCACAGGGGGCTCACAGTTTTTGTCCCCATTTTATTCATTCAATCGTATTTATTCATTCATTCATTCAATCAATTGTATTTATGGAGCGCTTACTGTGTGCAGAGCACTGTACTAAGTATTCATTCATTCAGTCGTATTTATGGAGCGCTTACTGTGTGCAGAGCACTGGGCTAAGCATTCATTCATTCATTCCGTCGTATTTATTGAGCACTTACTGTGTGCAGAGCACTGTACTAAGAGCTTGGGAAGTACAAGTTGGCAACATATAGAGACGGTCCCTACCCAACAGCGGGCTCACAGTCTAGAAGGGGGAGACAGACAACAAAACATATTAACACAATAATAAAATAAAAATAAAAAAATGTATTGTGCTTACTGTGTGCAGAGCACTGGACTCATTTTACAGATGAGGTAACTGAGGCCCAGAGAAGTTAAGTGACTTTCCCAAAGTCTTTCCAACTTGTACTTCCCGAGCGCTTAGTACAGTGCTCTGCACACAGCAAGCTGTCAGTAAATCCGATTGAATGAATGAATGCAGCTGATAATTGGCAGGGGCGGGATTTGAACCCATGACTTCTGACTCCAAAGCCCGGGATCTTTCCACCGAGCCACGACGGAGCTGTTAATAATAACAATAATAATAACTTAATAGTCATCATCATCATCATCAACAATCGTATTTATTGAGCGCTTACTGTGTACACAATAACAGTAGTACTTGTCAAGCGCTTCCTTTGTACCAGGCGTTGTGCTTAGCAATGGGTGAACCCACTGTTGAGTAGGGACCGTCTCTCTATGTTGCCAACTTGGACTTCCCAAGCGCTTAGTCCAGTGCTCTGCACACAGTAAGCGCTCAATAAATACGACTGAATGAAGCAAATCAGGTTGGACGCTGCCCCCGTCCCCCGTGGGGCTGCCAGTCTCTAGTCCCCTTTTCTGGATGAAGTAACTGAGGCCCAGAGAAGCGAGGTCCCTGATGGAGGTGGCAGCCGGTAAAGTAACCTCCGTCTACCTTGTTCCCCTCCGCAGTTCCTCGTTAGTATAGTGGTAACAGTCTTTTAGACTGTGAGCCCACTGTTGGGTAGGGACCGTCTCTAGATGTTGCCAACTTGTACATCCCAAGCGCTTAGTACAGTGCTCTGCACACAGTAAGCGCTCAATAAATACGACTGATTGATTGGTAAGTATCCCCGCCTGCCACGCGGTTCGATTCCCCGGCGGGGAGGCCGTAAGTGTATTTTTCTTCTAGACCGTGAGCCCACTGTCGGGTAGGGACCGTCTCTATATGCTGCCGACTTGGACTTCCCAAGCGCTTAGTGCAGTGCTCGGCACACAGTAAGCGCTCAGTAAATACGATTTGAATGAAACGACGGTGACCCGGGGGGCTTTTCTGTGTTTCCAGGATCTGGCTCCTTACCTGCCCAGCGTGACGCCTGGCCTGAAGGCCTCTCTGTTGGATCCGGTGCCTGAGGTAAGGAAAAGCTCCCGCCCCGAGTTAGTTCGAGGGAAACTTCCTTCGGGAGACTTCCCGATGCTCGGCCGCAGAAGCCGCTCGAGAGCCCGGAGCCTCCCCCCCGAACCCCCATTTTCTCTCCTCCGCCTGCTTGACATTGGCCGTTTCCCGGCCCTCGCCGGCCAAGCGGTCCCTTCAGGCCTTCTGGTTGCCAACTTGCACTGAGTCCAGTGCTCTGCACGCCGTAAGCGCTCAATAAATACGATCGATTGATTCTGGTTGCCTTTTAGGTGCGAACGGTGTCCGCCAAGGCCCTCGGGGCGATGGTGAAGGGCATGGGGGAGTCGTGCTTTGAGGACCTGCTGCCGTGGCTGATGGAGACGCTGACGTACGAGCAGAGCTCGGTGGATCGCTCCGGAGCGGCCCAAGGTGAGCCTCTCCGTCCGCCTCTCGCTCCGGCCGCGGCCGCGGCCCCCGCCGACCCCCTTCCCCGTTTCCTCAGGGCTGGCCGAGGTCATGGCCGGACTGGGGGTGGAGAAGCTGGAGAAGCTGATGCCCGAGATCGTGGCCACGGCCAGCAAGGTGGACATTGCCCCCCACGTCCGAGACGGCTACATCATGATGTTCAACTACCTGCCCATCACGTTCGGGGACAAGTTCACGCCGTACGTGGGCCCCATCATCCCCTGCATCCTCAAGGTCAGTGCTCCGCATCCCCGGGGCGGGGCGGGGGGGGGGGGAATCGGGAATCCGGAGAATTCCCGATTCCTGGGGAGAGCCGGCCCAAGCTGACCGCCCCTCTCCGGGCAGGCCCTGGCCGACGAGAACGAGTTTGTGCGGGACACGGCCCTGAAGGCCGGCCAGCGCATCATCTCCATGTACGCCGAGACCGCCATCGCCCTCCTGCTGCCTCAGCTGGAGCAAGGCCTCTTTGACGATCTGTGGAGAATAAGGTGAGGGAGGAAGGCGGGGGACAGGAAGATTCAGGGATTTTTATTTAATAATAATAATAATATTGGTATTTGTTAAGCGCTTACTATGTGCAAAGCACTGTTCTAAGCGCTGGGGTAGGTACAAGGTCATCAGGTTGTCCCACAAGGGGCTCACAGTCTTCATCCCCATTTTACAGATGAGGGAACTGAGGCCCAGAGAGGTGAAGTGACTTGCCCAAATGTCACCCAGCTGACAAGTGGCGGAGCCGGGATTTGAACCCACGACCTCTGACTCCAAAGCCCGGGCTCTTTCCACTGAGCCGCGCTGCTTCCATTGCACTTATTGCTGCTTATTTGCACATACTGATTCTTTGGCAATAAACAATTGGCAGGAGCGGAACTGGAACCCACGGCTTCTGACTCCGAACCCCGGGCTCTTCCCACTGAGCCGCGACAGAACTGTTAATAATAATAATAATAACGTTGGTATTTATTAAGCCCTTACAATGTGCAAAGCACTGTGTTTTACTTGTACATATCTATTCTATTTATTTTATTTTGTTAATATGTTTGGTTTTGTCCTCTACCTCCCCCTTCTAGACTGTGAGCCCGCTGTCGGGTCCCTTAGGGAAGCAGCGTGGCTCAGTGGAAAGAGCACGGACTTTGGAGTCAGAGGTCATGGGTTCATATCCCGGCTCCGCCACTTGTCAGCTGGGTGACGTTGGGCAAGCCACTTCACTTCTCTGGGCCTCAGTTACCTCATCTGTAAAATGGGGATTAAGACTGTGAGCCCCCCGTGGGACAACCTGATCACCTTGTAACCTCCCCAGCGCTTAGAACAGTGCCTTGCACATAGTAAGCGCTTAATAAATGCCGTTATTATTATTATTGGCCCCCTTTCCATTCCCCCCATCTTACCTCCTTCCCTTCCCCCACAGCACCTGTATATATGTATATATGTTTGTACATGTTTATTACTCTATTTATTTTACTTGTACATATCTGTTCTATTTTATTTTGTTAGTATGTTTGGTTCGGTTCTCTGTCTCCCCCTTTTAGACTGTGGGCCCACTGTTGGGTAGGGACTGTCTCTATATGTTGCCAACTTGTACTTCCCAAGTGCTTAGTACGGTGCTCTGCACACAGTAAGCGCTCAATAAATACGATTGATTGATTGGGTAGGGACCGTCTCTATATGTTGCCAACTTGTACTTCCCAAGCGCTTAGTCCAGTGTTCTGCACACAGTAAGCGCTCAATAAATACGATTGATTGATTGTTCTAAGCGCTGGGGAGATTACAAGGTGATCAGGTTGTCCCACGGGGTGCTCACAGTCTTCATCCCCATCTTACAGATGAGGCAACTGAGGCCCAGAGAAGTGAAGTGACTTGCCCAAAGTCACACAGCTGACAATTGGCGGAGCTGGGATTTGAACCAATGGCCTCTGACTCCAAAGCCCGGGCTCTTTCCACTGAGCCACGCTGCTTTTATTTTATTTTGTTAATATATTTTGTTTTGTTGTCTGTCTCCCCCTTTTAGACTGTGAGCCCGCTGCTGGGTAGGGACCGGCTCTAGGTGTTGCCAACTTGGACTTCCCAAGCGCTTAGTCCAGTGCTCTGCACACAGTAAGTGCTCAATAAATACGATTGATTGATTGATTGATTGATCTAAGCACTGGGGAGATTACAAGGTGATCAGGTTGTCCCATGGGGGGGCCTCACAGTCTTCATCCCCATTTTACAGATGAGGCAACTGAGGCCCAGAGAAGTGAAGTGACTTGCCCAAAGTCACACAGCTGACAATTGGCAGAGCTGGGATTTGAACCCATGGCCTCTGACTCCAAAGCCCGGGCTCTTTCCACTGAGCCACGCTGCTTCTTTTATTTTATTTTGTTAATATGTTTTGTTTTGTCCTCTGTCTCCCCCTTCTAGACTGTGAGCCCGCTGTTGGGTAGGGACCGGCTCTAGATGTTGCCAATTGGACTTCCCAAGTGCTTAGTACAGTGCTCTGCACACAGTAAGCGCTCAATAAGTACGATTGAGTGAATGAAAATGAATGATGGAGTGGCCGGCCGCCCCATCCACTGTAGGGCATAATAATATATACTATAACATAATAATACTATAATAATACTATAATACTAATAATATATACTATAATATAATAATGCTATAATATAATAATAATACTATAATAATGATACTAATAATATAATAATACTATAATAATAATTATGGCATTTGTACTGTGGCTCGGCACACAGTAAGCGCTCAATAAATACGATTGAATGGAAATGAATGATGGAGCGGCCGGCCGCCCCATCCACTGTAGGGCATAATAATATATACTATAACATAATAATACTATAATAATACTATAATACTAATAATATATACTATAATATAATAATGCTATAATATAATAATAATACTATAATAATGATACTAATAATATAATAATACTATGATAATACTATAATAATAATTATGGCATTTGTACTGTGGATCTGCACACAGTAAGCGCTCAATAAATACGATTGAGTGAATGAAAATGAATGATGGAGCGGCCGGCCGCCCCATCCATTGTAGGGCATAATAGTATATACTATAACATAATAATACTATAATAATACTATAATACTAATACTATATACTATAATATAATAATACTATAATATAATAATAGTGCTATAATAATGATACTAATGAAATAATAATACTATGATAATACTGTAATAATAATTATGGCATTTGTACTGTGGCTCTGCACACAGTAAGCGCTCAATAAATACGATTGAGTGAATGAAAATGAATGATGGAGCGGCCGGCCGCCCCATCCACTGTAGGGCATAATAGTATATACTATAACATAATAATACTATAATAATACTATAATACTAATAATATATACTATAATATAATAATACTATAATATAATGATAATACTATAATAATGGTACTAATAATATAACAATACTATAATAATACTATAATAATAATATGGCATTTGTACTGTGGCTCTGCACACAGTAAGCGCTCAATAAATACGATTGAGTGAATGAAAATGAATGATGGAGCGGCCGGCCGCCCCATCCACTGTAGGGCATAATAATATATACTGTAACATAATAATACTATAATACTAATAATATATACTATAATATAATACTACTATAATATAATAGTAATACTATAATAATGATACTAATATAATAATGTTATAATAATACTATAATAATAATTATTGCATTTGTACTGTGGCTCTGCACACAGTAAGCGCTCAATAAATACGATTGAGTGAATGAAAATGAACGATGGAGCGGCCGGCCGCCCCATCCACTGTAGGGCATAATAATATATACTATAACGTAATAATACTATAATAATACTATAATACTAATACTATATACTATAATATAATAATGCTATAATATAATAATAATACTATAATAATGATACTAATAATATAATAATACTATAATAATACTATAATAATAATTGTGGCATTTGTACTGTGGCTCTGCACACAGTAAGCGCTCAATAAATACAATTGAGTGAATGAAAATGAATGATGGAGCGGCCGGCCGCCCCATCCACTGTAGGGCATAATAATATATGCTATTACATAATAATACTATAATAATACTATAATACTAATAATATATACTACAATATAATAATACTATAGTATAATAATAATACTATAATAGTGATGCTAATAATATAATAATACTATAATAATTATGGCATTTGTACTGTGGCTCTGCACACAGTAAGCGCTCAATAAATATGATTGAGTGAATGAAAATGAACGATGGAGCGGCCGGCCGCCCCATCCACTGTAGGGCATAATAATATATACTATAACATAATAAAACTATAATACTAATAATATATACTATAATATAATAATACTATAATATAATAGTAATACTATAATAATGATACTAATAATATAATAATGCTATAATAATACTATAATAATAATTATGGCATTTATACTGTGGCTCTGCACACAGTAAGCGCTCAATAAATACGATTGAGTGAAAGAAAATGAATGATGGAGCGGCTGGCTGCCCCATCCACTGTAGGGCATAATAATATATACTATAACATAATAATACTATAATAATACTATAATACTAATAATATATACTATAATATAATAATGCTATAATATAATAATAATACTATAATAATGATACTAATAATATAATAATACTATAATAATAATTATGGCATTTGTACTGTGGCTCTGCACACAGTAAGTGCTCAATAAGTACGATTGAATGAAAATGAATGATGGAGCGGCCGGCCGCCCCATCCACTGTAGGGCATAATAATATATACTATAACATAATAATACTATAATACTAATAATATATACTATAATATAATACTATAATATAATAGTAATACTATAATAATGATACTAATAATATAATAATGCTATAATAATACTATAGTAATAATTATGGCATTTGTACTGTGGCTCTGCACACAGGAAGCGCTCAATAAATATGATTGAGTGAATGAAAATGAACGATGGAGCGGCCGGCCGCCCCATCCACTGTAGGGCATAATAATATATACTATAACATAATAATACTATAATAATACTATAATACTAATAATATATACTATAATATAATAATGCTATAATATAATAATAATACTATAATAATGATACTAATAATATAATAATGTTATAATAATACTATAATAATAATTATGACATTTGTACTGTGGCTCTGCACACAGTAAGCGCTCAATAAATACGATTGAATGAAAATGAATGATGGAGCGGCCGGCCGGCCCATCCACTGTAGGGCATAATAATATATACTATAACATAATAATACTATAATACTAATAATATATACTGTAATATAATAATGCTATAATATAATAATAATACTATAATAATGATACTAATAATATAATAATACTATAATAATGCTATAATAATAATTATGACATTTGCACTGTGGCTCTGCACACAGTAAGCGCTCAATAAATACGATTGAGTGAATGAAAATGAATGATGGAGCGGCCGGCCACCCCATCCACTGTAGGGCATAGTAATATATACTATAACATAATAATACTATAATAATACTATAATATTAATAATATATACTATAATACTAATAATATATACTATAATATAATAATGATATAATAATAGTGCTATAATAATGATACTAATAATATAATGATACTATAATAATAATTATGGCATTTGTACTGTGCCTCTGCACACAGTAAGCGCTCAATAAATACGATTGAGTGAATGAAAATGAATGATGGAGCGGCCGGCCGCCCCATCCACTGTAGGGCATAATAATATATACTATAATATAATAATACTATAATACAATACTATAATAATAATACTAATAATATATACTATAATATAGTAATAATGCTATAATAATGCTAATAATATATTCTATAATATAATAATACTATAATAATAATTATGGCATTCGTTAAGCGCTTACTTTGTGCCAGTCACTGTACTAAGCGCTCGAGCCCTGGGTGGCTCAATTCAGCAGGCTCTTTCCACGCCCATTTCAGTCTCTAAATTTGATTCCCTCGCGGTTTAATCTCTAAATTTGATACCACTGCCCATTTGATTCCCTCGCGGTCGGCTGTTTTCCCCCGCTCACGAAACTCCGTTTCTGAGGCGCTACTTTTCAGCTGTGAGGGGGCATCCTCCTCAGAGCCGGGGTGCCGGAAGGCCCCTCGACGCCGGGCGGCCCCGTACTCTGCTTTCGGCCTTTCTAATACAGTGCTCTGCACGCAGTAAGCGCTCAATAAATACGATTGATTGATTGATTGTGCCCATTTCCCATTTATGAGTTGTGAATCAGGCCGTCAGTCAGTGGTATTTAATAATAATAATAATGGCATTCGTTAAGCGCTTACTATGTGCAAAGCACCGTTCTAAGCACTGGCGAGGTTACAAGGTGGCCGGGTGGTCCCACGGGGGGCTCACAGTCTTAATCCCCGTTTTCCAGATGAGGTAACTGAGGCCCAGAGAATCAATCAGTCGTATGTATTGAGCGCTTACTGTGTGCAGAGCACTGTACTAAGCGCTTGGGAAGTACAAGTTGGCTTGGGCAGTACAAGTTGGAGAAGTGAAGTGACTTGTCCAAAGTCACACAGCTGACAAGTGGCGGAGGCCGGGATTTGAACCCATGACCTCTGACTCCAAAGCCCGGGCTTTTTCCAATCAATCAATCAATCGTATTTATTGAGCGCTTACTGTGTGCAGAGCACTGTACTAAGCTCTTGGGAAGTACAAGTTGGCAAAATATAGAGACAGTCCCTACCCAACAGTGGGCTCACAGTCTAAAAGGGGGAGGCTTTTTTTCCACTGAGCCACGCTGCTTATTAATAATAATAATAATAATAATAATAATAATAGTATTTGTTAAGCGCTTACTGTGTGCCAGACACTGTACTAAGTGCTGAGTTGGATCGAAGCAAATCGGGTTGGAAACTGTCTCAGTCCCATGTGGGGCTCACCGGGAACTGAGGCACAGGGAAGTCAAGTGACTTGCCCAGAGTCACACAGCAGAGAGTGGTGGAACTGGGATTAGAACCCATGACCTGGGAGAAGCAGCGTGGCTCAGTGGAAAGAGCCCGGGCTTGGGAGTCAGAGGTCGTGGGTTCTAATCCCGGCTCCGCTACTTGTCAGCTGGGTGACTTGGGGCAAGTCACTTCACTTCTCTGGGCCTCAGTTCCCTCAACTGAAAAATGGGGATTGAAGACGGTGAGCCCCCCGTGGGACAACCTGATCACCTTGTAACCTCCCCAGCGCTTAGAACAGTGCTTTCCATCATCATCATCATCAATCGTATTTATTGAGCGCTTACTATGTGCAGAGCACTGTACTAAGCGCTTGGGAAGTACAAGTTGGCAACATATAGAGACAGTCCCTACCCAGCAGTGGACTCACAGTCTAAAAGGGGGAGACAGAGAACAAAACCAAACATACTAACAAAATAAAATAAATAGAATAGATATGTACAAGTAAAATAGAGTGATAAATATGTACAAACATATATCCATATATACAGGTGCTGTGGGGAAGGGAAGGAGGTAAGATGGGGGGGATGGAGAGGGGGACAAGGGGGAGAGGAAGGAAGGGGCTCAGTCTGGGAAGGCCTCCCGGAGGAGGTGAGCTCTCAGTAGGGCCTTTCCACATAGTAAGCACTTAATAAATGCCATTATTATTATTATTATTATGGCTCCCAGGCCTGTGCTCTATCAACTATGCCATGCTGCTTCTCTTATTTACTGAGCGCTTACTATGTGCAGAGGACTTTTGTAAGCGCTTGGGAGAGTACAGTACTGTCCACCCGTCCGCATGTTTTGTCGTCCGTCTCCCGCTTCTAGACCGTGAGCCCGCTGTTGGGTAGGGGCCGTCTCTAGATGTTGCCGACTTGGACTTCCCAAGCGCTCAGTACAGTGCTCTGCACACAGGAAGCGCTCAGTAAATACCAACGAATGAATGAGAACTAGTGATGAAGGTTTCTGATTCCTGCCTGACAGGTTCAGCTCGGTGCAACTCCTCGGCGACCTCCTCTTCCACATCTCGGGCGTCACCGGGAAAATGACCACGGAAACGGCCTCTGAGGATGACAACTTTGGAACCGCCCAGTCCAACAAGGTGACTCCAGGCGGAGGCCTTTGTCCCTTACCGCGCTCCGTCAGTCAGCGATTTGTATTTATTGAGCGCTTACCGTGTACTAAACACTTGGGAGAGCACAGCTGTGTGACCCTGGGCAAGTCACTTAATAATAATAATAATGATGATGGCATTAAGCGCTTACTATGGGCAAAGCACTGTTCTAAGCGCTGGGGAGGTGACAAGGCGATCAGGTTGCCCCACGGGGGGGCTCACAGTCTTCATCCCCATTTTCCAGATGAGGTCACTGAGGCACAGAGAAGGTAAGTGACTCCAAGCGGAGGCCTTTGTCCCTTACCGCGCTCCGTCAGTCAGCGAATTGTACTTATTGAGCGCTTACCGTGTACTGAACACTTGGGAGAGCACAGCTGTGTGACCTTGGGCAAGTCACTTAATAATAATAATAATAATAAAAATAATGCTGATGGTATTTATTAAGCGCTTACTATGGGCAAAGCACTGTTCTAAGCGCTGGGGATGTGACAAGGCGATCAGGTTGCCCCACGGGGGGGGCTCACAGTCTTCATCCCCATTTTCCAGATGAGGTCACTGAGGCCCAGAGAAGGTAAGTGACTCCAAGCGGAGGCCTTTGTCCCTTACCGCGCTCCGTCAGTCAGCGAATTGTATTTATTGAGCGCTTACCGTGTACTAAACACTTGGGAGAACACAGCTGTGTGACCTTGGGCAAGTCACTTAATAATAATAATAATAATAAAAATAATGCTGATGGTATTTATTAAGCGCTTACTATGGGCAAAGCACTGTTCTCAGCGCTGGGGAGGTGACAAGGTGATCAGGTTGTCCCACGGGGGTGGCTCACAGTCTTCATCCCCATGTTCCAGATGAGGGAACTGAGGCCCAGAGAAGTGAAGCGACTTGCCCAAAGTCACCCATCTGACAAGTGGCAGGGCCGGTATTCGAACCCACGACCCAGTCTGACTCCTCTTCCCACTGAGCCACGCTTCTTCTCTGCGCCTCAGTTACCTCATCTGGCAAATGGGGATTCATTCAGTCGTATTGATTGAGCGCCTACTGTGTGCAGAGCACTGGACTAAGCGCTTGGCAACATCTCGTTGGGGATTGGGGATCAAGTTGGGGAACTGTACCCAACTTGGACTTCCCAAGCGCTTAGTACAGTGCTCTGCACGCAGTAAGCGCTCAATAAATATGATTGATTGATTGATTGATTACTCAGCACTTGGGAAGTAAAAGTTGGCAACGACTTGTTGCGGATTGGGGATCAAGTCGGGGATTGAGACTGTGAACCCCCCCCGGGGGACAACCTGATCACCCTGTATCCTCCCCAGCGCTTAGAACAGTGCTTTGCACATAGTAAGCCCACTGTTGGGTAGGGACCGTCTCTATATGTTGCCAACTTTTACTTCCCAAGCGCTTAGTACAGTGCTCTGCACACAGTAAGCGCTTAATAAATGCAATTGATGGATTGATTGATTGATTGGTCGTAGAAGCAGCGTGGCTCGGTGGAAAGAGCCCGGGCTTTGGAGTCAGAGGTCAGGGGTTCAAATCCCGGCTCCGCCAATTGCCAGCTGGGTGACTTTGGGCGAGTCACTTCACTTCTCTGGGCCTCAGTTCCCTCATCTGTAAAATAATAATACTAATAATGGCATTTGTTAAGCGCTTACTACGTGCAGAGCACTGTTCTAAGCGCTGGGGGGGATACAAGGTGATCAAGTTGCCCCACGTGGGGCTCACAGTCTTAATCCCCATCTTACAGGTGAGGTAACAGGCTCAGAGAAGTTAAGCGACCTGCCCAAGATCACACAGCAGGCATGTGGTGGAGTCGGGATTCGGACCCATGACCTCTGACTCCAAAGCCCGGGCTCTTTCCACTTCTCTAAAATGGGGATTAAGACTGTGAGGCCCCCACCCCGTGGGACAACCTGGTCACCTTGTAACCTCCCCGGTGCTTAGAACAGTGCTTTGCACATAGTAAGCGCTTAATAAATAATAAAAAAAAAATTTTAAAAAAAACCAGACCCATTCCCTGCCCACAAGGAATTTACTCCAGTCTTCTGTCCTCAAAAACCTCCAATGGCTACCAATCAATCTGCGCATCAGGCAGAAACTCCTCCCCCTGGGCTTCCAGGCTGTCCATCCATCCCCTCGCCCCCTCCTCCCTCACCTCCCTTCTCTCCTTCTCCAGCCCAGCCCGCACCCTCCGCTCCTCCGCCGCTAATCTCCTCACCATTAGGCCTCGTTCTCGCCTGTCCCGCCATCGACCCCCGGCCCACGTCCTCCCCCGGGCCTGGAATGCCCCCAATCCCTCTGCCCCTCCGCCAAGCTAGCTCTCTTCCTCCCTTCAAGGCCCTACTGAGAGCTCACCTCCTCCAGGAGGCCTTCCCACACTGAGCCCCTTCCTTCCTCTCCCCCTCGCCCCCCTCTCCATCCCCCCATCTTACCTCCTTCCCTTCCCCACAGCACCTGTATATACGTATATATGTTTGTACATATTTATTACTCTATTTATTTATTTTACTTGTACATTTCTATCCTATTTATTTTATTTTGTTGGTATGTTTGGTTTTGTTCTCTGTCTCCCCCTTTTAGACTGTGAGCCCACTGTTGGGTAGGGACTGTCTCTAGGTGTTGCCAATTTGTACTTCCCAAGCGCTTAGTACAGTGCTCTGCACATAGTAAGTGCTCAATAAATATGATTGATTGATTGATTGATTCTGTCCCTGTCCCTGGTCTCCCGGCACGCAGGCCATCATCAGCGCCCTGGGCGTGGAGCGGCGGAACCGCGTGCTGGCCGGCCTGTACATGGGCCGATCGGACACCCAGCTGGTCGTTCGCCAGGCGTCCCTGCACGTCTGGAAGATCGTGGTGTCCAACACCCCCCGCACCCTGCGGGAGATCCTCCCCACCCTCTTCGGCCTCCTCCTGGGCTTTCTGGCCAGCACCTGCCCCGACAAGAGGACGGTAAGAGAGCCGGGGCCGGGCCGGACCCCCGCACGCTGCGTTTCCCTCCCCGGGCGGGCGTCCGGGGCTGCAAATCCACCGCTCCTCTTCCGCGTGACCCCGGTCACGGCGTCACGATCCCTGGCTTGTCCCCGTTGGCAGATCGCAGCCCGGACGCTGGGAGACCTCGTCCGGAAGCTAGGAGAGAAGATCCTCCCGGAAATCATTCCCATCCTCGAGGAGGGCCTGCGGTCGGAGAAGAGCGACGAGAGGCAGGGGGTGTGCATCGGGCTCAGCGAGATCATGAAGTCCACCAGCAGGGATGCGGTGAGGCTCTGCTCGGGGGGCGCGGAGGCCGCTGAGCCTCACGGGGAGGACGGTGGCGATGATGATGGATGATGATGATGACGATGGATGATGATGACGATGGATGATGATGGGTGATGATGGTGGTGGATGATGATGGATGATGATGGTGGTGGATGATGATGGTGGATGATGATGATGATGATGATGTGGATGATGATGATGATGGATGATGATGATGGCTTCTAGACTGTGAGCCCTCTGTTGGGTAGGGGCCATCTCTATATGTTGCCAACTTGTATTTCCCAAGCGCTTAGTACAGTGCTCTGCACACAGTAAGTGCTCAATAAATATGATTAAATGAATGATGATGATGACGATGGATGATGATGACGGATGATGACGGATGGATGATGGATGATGGATGGATGATGATGATGGATGATGATGATGATGATGATGATGATGGATGATGGCTTCTAGACTGTGAGCCCTTTGTTGGGTAGGGACCATCTCTATATGTTGCCAACTTGTACTTCCCAAGCGCTTAGTACAGTGCTCTGCACACAGTAAGTGCTCAATAAATATGATTAAATGAATGATGATGACGACAATGGATGATGATGACGATGGATGATGATGACGATGGATGATGACGGATGATGATGGATGATGATGATGATGGATGATGATGATGGATGATGATGATGATGGATGATGGCTTCTAGACTGTGAGCCCTCTGTTGGGTAGGGACCATCTCTATATGTTGCCAACTTGTACTTCCCAAGTGCTTAGTACAGTGCTCTGCACACAGTAAGCGCTCAATAAATACAATTAAATGAATGAATGATGATGGATGATGGATGATGATGGCTTCTAGACTGTG
Source organism: Tachyglossus aculeatus (assembly GCF_015852505.1). Lineage (NCBI taxonomy): Eukaryota > Metazoa > Chordata > Mammalia > Monotremata > Tachyglossidae > Tachyglossus > Tachyglossus aculeatus. The sequence continues at coordinate 38,758,151 of NC_052086.1, forward strand.
AGCCCGCTGTTGGGTAGGGACCATCTCTATATGTTGCCAACTTGTACTTCCCAGGTGCTTAGTACAGTGCTCTGCACACAGTAAGTACTCAATAAATATGATTAAATGAATGATGATGATGGATGATGATGATGATGGGTGATGATGATGATGGATGATGATGATGGTGGATGGTGATGGATGATGATGATGGATGATGATGGATGATGATGATGATGGCTTCTAGACTGTGAGCCCTCTGTTGGGTAGGGGCCATCTCTATACGTTGCCAACTTGGACTTCCCAAGTGCTTAGTCCAGTGCTCTGCACACAGTAAGCGCTCAATAAATACGATTGAATGAATGAATGATGATGGATGATGATGATGATGATGGATGATGACATTTATCAGTGCCGGCTATGTGCTGAGCACTTCATTTAGTCGTTCAGTCGTATTTATTGAGCGCTTACTGTGTGCAGAGCACTGGACTAAGCGCTTGGAAAGTCCAAGTCAGCAACAGATAGAGACGGTCCCTACCCGACAATGGGCTCCCAGTCTAGAAGGGGGAGATGGACAACAAAACACAACATGTGGACTGGTGTCAAGTTGTCAGAACAAATAGAATTAAAGCTAGATGCGCATCATTAACAAAATAAATAGAATGGTAAATATGGACAAGTAAAATAAATAGAGTAATAAACCTGTACAAACATATATGGGTGCTGTGGGGAGGGGAAGGAGGTCGGGTGGGGGGGCATGGGGTTAGATTCATTCAATCGTTCAATCGCATTTATTGAGCACTTACTGTGTGCAGAGCATGGTACCAAGCACTTGGAAAGTACAAATTCGGCAACAGATAGAGATAATCCCTACCCAACAACGGGTTCACAGTCTAGAAGGGGGCGACAGACAACAAAACAAGTGGACAGGCATCAATAACTGTCTAAATAAATAGAATTATAGGTATATACACATCATTAATAAACTAGAGTAATAAATATGTACAAATAGAAATGCTGTGGAGGGGGAAGGGGGGAGAGCAGAGGGAGGAGGAGCAGAGGAAAAGGGGGGCTCAGATGCATCATGCAGTAGTGGATAGAGTACAGTGCAAGCGCTTAGTACAGTGCTCTGCACACAGTAAGCGCCCAATAAATACGATTGATTGGATCCCATGGACGGGAATAGAGCCTGACTCCGTTCCCGATTCCATCTGGTGCCTTGACTGTGAAGATCAGCCTCCCTTCCCTAGGGGAGAGTGAGTGAATGAGTGTTAGGGAGCGAGCACATGTGTTTGTGTGTCTGTGACACGCGTGGCCTCACATATACGTAGTCTTCATTTGGGGTCGTTGTGGCGAATTGAACTGAAAACTGGCCCCGGCCAAGGAACGTTTCCAGACCCAACTGATCCGTTCCCTCAGTTCGTTCATTCATTCATTCAATCGTATTTATTGAGCGCTTACCGTGTGCAGAGCACTGGACTAAGCGCTTGGGAAGTCCAAGGTGGCAACATATACCCAACAGCGGGCTCACGGTCTAGAAGGGGGAGACAGACAGCAAAACAAAACATATTAACAAAATAAAATAGAATAGATATGTACAAATAAAATAGAGTAATAAATATGTACAAGCATATATATATATATATATATATATATATATATATAGGAGCTGTGGGGAGGCGGCTCAGTATGGGAAGGCCTCCTGGAAGAGGTGAGCTCTCAGTAGGGCTTTGAAGGGAGGAAGAGAGCTAGCTTGGCGGACGTGCGGAGGGAGGGCATTCCGGGCCAGGGGGATGATGTGGGTCGGGGGTCGACGGCGGGACAGGTGAAAACGAGGCACGGTGAGGAGATTAGTGGCAGAGGAGCGGAGGGTGCGGGCTGGGCTGGAGAAGGAGAGAAGGGAGGTGAGGTAGGAGGGGGCGAGGGGATGGACAGCCTCGAAGCCGAGGGTGAGGAGTTCAGTTCACCTCGGCTCTCCTCTCCTCTCCTTCCCCCAAGTCAGGATCAAGCGGCCCGGGGCTGGGGTCGCCGTCCCCTCACTCCTCGGCGTCTCCGCAGGTGCTGTTCTTCTCCGAGTCCCTGGTCCCCACGGCAAGGAAGGCCCTGTGCGACCCGCTGGAGGAGGTGAGGGAGGCCGCGGCCAAGACCTTCGAGCAGCTGCATTCCACCATCGGCTTCCAGGCCCTCGAGGACATCCTGCCCTTCCTGCTGAAGCAGCTGGTGAGCGGCCGGGCCGGGAGGGGAGGAAAGGGAGCCGGCCCCCGCTGACCGCTCGGGGCTCACGACCTCTGTCCTCTCGGCAGGATGACCCGGAGATGTCCGAGTTTGCCCTGGATGGCCTGAAGCAAGTGATGGCGGTGAAAAGTCGGGTGGTGCTGCCCTACCTGGTGCCCAAAGTACGTCCGGAGGCCCGGGGCCCGGCGGATTCGGGCCGCTCGGGGCAACCGCCGGCCAGAGCCCCCGAGCTTCTCCCCTCGGGGGTCGGAGCGGTGGCGGTGGGGGCTCGGGGGGATGACCCGGACGGTTTCCCCTCCGGTGCCAAGTGTTGGTCCCGTCCCCGATTCCCTCCAGCTGACCTCCGCGCCCGTCAACACCCGGGTCCTGGCTTTCCTGTCGACGGTGGCCGGGGACGCCCTGACGCGCCACCTCGGCGTCATCCTGCCGGCCGTCATGTCCGCCCTGAAAGAGAAGCTCGGGACCGGCCACGAGCAGCTGGTAAGGGGGCCCGGGCCCGCCGGGGCGGAGGAAGAGGGAGGGAGGGGGAGGCTCTTCCCTCTCAGGGCCCAACGTGGCTCTCTCCCCGGGGGCAGGAGGTGGCCAACTGCCAGGCGGTCATCCTGTCGGTGGAGGATGACGCCGGACAGAGGATCATCATCGAGGACCTGCTGGAGGCCACCCGCAGCCCGGAGGTGGGCATGAGGCAGGCGGCTGCCATGATCCTCAACATCTACTGCTCCAAGTCGAAGGCCGACTACACGGGCCACCTGCGGGGCCTGGTCTCGGGCCTGATCCGTCTCTTCAACGACGCCAACGGCGTTGTCCTGGACGAGAGCTGGGACGCCCTCAACTCCATCACCAAGGTGAGGCCGCGGCCGAGAGCCGGCGGGGGGCCCGGGCCCGCCTCCCTCTCCTCGAGTTCGCCAGCCGGACCACCCGAGGACTGAGACCTCGTCCGAGCCCCCCACGGTCCCGGCTGCGGCCACCCCTCTGACGGCCGTTTCTGCTTTCCCGGCCCCCTTCAGAAGCTGGACGCCGGCAACCAGCTGGCTCTCATCGAAGACCTGCACAGGGACATCCGGATGGTCGGGAACGACGCCAAAGGGGAGCACGTGCCAGGGTTCTGCATCCCAAAGAAGGTAAAGGAGGCCCCTCCCGCCTCCTCTCATTCATTCATTCATTCATTCATTCATTCATATTTATTGAGCGCTTACTGTGTGCAGAGCACTGGACTAAGCGCTTGGAAAGGAGGCCCATCCTGCCTCCTCTCATTCATTCAATCGTATTTATTGAGCGCTTACTGTGTGCAGAGCACTGGACTAAGCGCTTGGAAAGGAGGCCCATCCCGCCTCCTCTCATTCATTCATTCATTCAACCGTATTTATTGAGCGCTTACTGTGTGCAGAGCACTGGACTAAGCGCTTGGGAAGTCCAAGTCGGCAACACATAGAGATGGTCCCTCCCCAACAACGGGCTCACAGTCTAGAAGGGGGAGACAGACGACACGACAAAACACATGGACAGGTGTCAGGTCATCAGAATAATCAATCAATCAATCGTATTTATTGAGCGCTTACTGTGTGCAGAGCACTGTACTAAGCGCTTGGGAAGTACAAGTCGGCAACACATAGAGACAGTCCCCACCCAACAGCGGGCTCACAGTCTAGAAGGGGGAATAAATAAAAATAAAGCTAGAGGCACATTATTGACAAAATAAATAGAATAGTAAATATGTACAAGTAACATAAACAGAGTAATAAATCTGTACAAACATATATTCAGGTGCCGTGGGGAGGGGAAGGAGGTAGGGCCGGGGGGATGGGGAGGAGGAGAGAAAAAGGGGGCTCAGTGTGGGGATGGGGGAACATGTTTCTGTTAACCAAGGGGGCGAGGGGGACCCACCCATCCGTCTGACCCACCCTTGGTGGTAAGGGCTCAGTGAAACCATTGATTGATTGATTGATTGAATGATGAATTGGTCGGGGCGCATGCGGCCGGCAGTCTGGGACCCCAGCTGGAGATGCGCCGGGCCAGAACCAGGTCCTAGTTACTCGGCTCCGGCCCGGCCGAGTACAGTGAGTATCATCATCAATCATATTTATTGAGCGCTTACTGTGTGCAGAGCACTGTACTAAGCGCTTGGGAAGTCCAAGTTGGCAACATATAGAGACAGTCCCTACCCAACAGTGGGCTCACAGTCTGAAAGGGGGAGACAGAGAACAAAACCAAACATACTAACAAAATAAAATAAATAGAATAGATAGGTACAAAATAAATAAATAAATAAATAGAGTAATAAATATGTACAAGCATATATACATCTATACAGGTGCTGTGGGGAAGGGAAGGAGGTAAGATGGGGGGATGGAGAGGGGGATGAGGGGGAGAGGAAGGAAAGGGCTCAGTCTGGGAAGGCCTCCCAGAGGAGGTGAGCTCTCAGCAGGGCCTTGAAGGGAGGCAGAGAGCGAGCTTGGCGGATGGGCAGAGGGATTGGGGGCATTCCAGGCCCGGGGGAGGACGTGGGCCGGGGGTCGATGGCGGGACAGGCGAGAACGAGGTACGGTGAGGAGATTAGCGGCGGAGGAGCGGAGGGTGCGGGCTGGGCTGGACAAGGAGAGAAGAGAGGGGAGGTAGGAGGGGGAGAGGGGATGGAGAGCCTGGAAGCCCAGGGTGAGGAGTTTCTGCCTGATGCGCAGGTTGATTGGTAGCCACTGGAGATTTTTGAGGAGGGGAGTAACATGCCCAGAGCGTTTCTGGACAAAGATAATCCGGGCAGCAGCATGAAGTATGGATTGAAGTGGGGAGAGACACGAGAATGGGAGATCAGAGAGAAGGCTGATGGAGTAGTCCAGACGGGATAGGATGAGAGCTTGATTGAGCAGGGTAGCGGTATGGATGGAGAGGATGGAGAGTAGGGGGCCGGTCACAGGCCCGAGGAGCCTGCCCCGCTTGCCAATCTGGGGCTGCTTGGAGTCTGGAAGCTTGGGTTCCTGCTTCTCGTTTCAAGGCCGATTAGTACTTCCCAAGCGCTTAGTACAGTGCTCTGCACACAGTAAGTGCCCAATAAATACAATTAAATGAATGAATGAAGGGCGGGGGGGCGGGGCCTGGGATGGAGGAAGAGGAGGAGGAGGAAGAGCCAGGATGAAAAAGGATGACGGGGAAGGGGTGAGGGCGTTTCCCCTCTCCGATTCGGTCGCCATACCAGCCGCCGTTCCTCGGTCGCTGAGAAGGCTGTGTTGCCAGGCGGAGAGCTTGGCCCCCTCTGTGCCAGTCTGATGGGGGAGATAATAATAATAATGATGGCATTTATTAAGCGCTTACTATGTGCAAAGCCCTGTTCTAAGCGCTGGGGAGGTTACAAGGTGATCAGGTTCTCCCACGGGGGGCTCACAGCCTTAACCCCCATTTCACAGATGAAGGAACTGAGGCACAGAGAAGTTAAGTGACTTGCCCAAGGTCACAGCAGGCAGTTGGCGGAGCCAGGATTTGAACCCGTGACCTCTGACTCCAAAGCCCGGGCTCTTTCCACCGAGCCACGCTGCTTCTCTAGTAATGATGGCATTTGTTAAGCGCTTCCTATGTGCCAAGCACTGTTCTAAGCACTAGGGGGGATACAAGGTGATCAGATTGTCCCGCATGGGGTTCACGGTCATCATCCCCGTTTTCCAGATGAGGTCACTGAGGCTCAGAGAAGTGAAGTGACTTTCCCAAGGTCCTACAGCAGGCATGTGGCAGAGCTGGGATTCGAACCCACGACCTCTGACTCCAAAGCCCGGGCGCTTTCCATTGAGCCACGCTGCTTCTATGGGCCCCTCGCCCTTCTGGAGCTGGCCCCTCAAGTACCCCCAGCTATCCATTATTGAGCGCTTAGTACAGTGCTCTGCACATAGTAAGCGCTCAATAAATACGACTGATGGAGATCCAGAGCCCCCACAGTGGCTGGTCTCAACTCAGAAACCGACCGTCCCCGCCCCCTCAGCTTCATTCACCCATTCATCCCACCTCTGCCACTTGTCAGCTGTGTGACTTTGGGCATGTCACCTGACTTCTCTGGGCCTCAGTGACCTCATCTGGAAAATGGGAATGAAGGCTGTGAGCCCCCCCGTGGGACAACCTGATCGCCTTGTAACCTCCCCCGCGCTTAGAACAGTGCTTTGCACATAGTAAGTGCTTAATAAATGCCAACATTATTATTATTATTCAGTCGTATCTATTGAACGCTTACTGCGTGCAGAGCGCTGTACTAAGCGCCCGGGAGAGTACAGCGGAACGATAAACAGGCCCGCCCGTTCCCTGCCCACAACGAGCTTGCCGTCTAGACGCGATCCCGGCCGAGCGAGTCCGGGGCCGTCGAGGAAGGGCCTGATCATTCCGGCGCGACTCTCCCGGCAGGGCGTCACCTCCATCCTTCCCGTGCTGCGCGAAGGAGTCCTGGCCGGCAACCCGGAGCAGAAAGAGGAGGCGGCCAAAGCCTTGGGCCTGGTGATCCAGCTGACGTCGGCGGAAGCCCTGAAGCCGTCCGTGGTCAGCATCACCGGGCCCCTGATCCGCATCTTGGGCGACCGCTTCAGCTGGAACGTCAAGGTGGCTCTGCTGGAAACCCTCAGCCTCCTCCTGGCCAAGGTGAGCGGGGTGTTGCCGATCTGTACTTCCCAAGCGCTTAGTCCGGTGCTCTGCACACAGTAAGCGCTCAATAAATACGATGGATGACGATGATGATGCAGGTGGGGATCGCCCTGAAGCCGTTCCTGCCCCAGCTGCAGACGACGTTCACCAAAGCGCTCCAGGACTCGAACCGGGCCGTCCGCCTCAAGGCCGCCGATGCCCTGGGGAAGCTGATCGCCATCCACGTCAAGGTGGACCCGCTGTTCACCGAGCTGCTCAACGGAATCCGCACCAGCGAGGACTCCGGCATCAGGTGGGGCGGGCGCGGGGGGCCGGCGCTTGGGGATCCCCCCCACCCCCCGGCTACGTACGGGACGGAAACGCTCGGGACGGGAGAGGAAGGAGGTAGGGTGAGGGGAGGGTTCCAGGCCTCGAGGTGGCCCTCATTGGAGCACTTTCACCTCGTGGCTGAAGAAAATAATAATAATGATAAGAATGACAGCATCCATTAAGCGCTTACTACGTGCCAAGCTCTGTTCTAAGCGCTGGGGAGGTTACAAGGTGATCGGGTTGTCCCACGGTGGTGGGGGGGCTCCCAGTCTCCATCCCCATATTACAGTCTCCATCCCCATCATCAATCATATTTATCAATCGTAATTATTGAGCGCTTACTGTGTGCAGAGCACTGTCCTAAGCGCTTTATATAATATTATTTATAATATAAATATATAAATAACATATATTATTAATTTATAATTTAATTTACCTCATAATATTATTCTATTATGAGGTAACTGAGGCGCAGAGAAGCGGTGACTTGCCCAAAGTCACACAGCTGACAATAATAATAATAATAATAATAATAATAATAATGGCGTTTGTTAAGCGCTTACTATGTGCAAAGCACTGTTCTAAGCGCTGGGGGGATACAAGGCGATCAGGCTGTCCTACGTGGGGGCGGGGGGCGGGGGGGCTCACAGTCTCCATCCCCATATTGCAGATGAGGTAACTGAGGTGCAGAGAAGCGAAGTGACTTGCCCAAGGTCACACAACTGACAATAATAATAGTAATAATAATGGCATTTGTTAAGCGCTTACTATGTGCAAAGCACTGTTCTAAGTGCTGGGGGGATACAAGGCGATCAGGCTGTCCCGCGTGGGGCTCACAGTCATCATCCCCATTTTACAGATGAGGGAACTGAGGCGCAGAGAAGCGAAGTGACTTGCCCAAAGTCACACAGCTGACAATTATAATAATAATGATAATAATAATAATAATGGCATTTGTTAAGTGCTTACTATGTGCAAAGCACTGTTCTAAGCGCTGGGGGGACACAAGGTGATCAGGCTGTCCCGCGTGGGGCTCACAGTCATCATCCCCATTTTACAGATGAGGGAACTGAGGCTCCGAGAAGTTAATAAATCGATCAATCAATCGTACTTATTGAGCGCTTACTGTGTGCAGAGCACTGTACTAAGCACTTGGGAAGTACAAGTTGGCAACACATAGAGACAGTCCCTACCCAACAGTGGGCTCACAGTCTAGAAGGGGGAGACAGAGGACAAAACCAAACATACTAACAAAATAAAATAAATAGAATAGATATGTACAAGTAAAATAAATAAATAAATAGAATAATAAATATGTATGAACATATATACATATATACAGGTGCTGTGGGGAAGGGAAGGAGGTAAGATGGGGGGATGGAGTGGGAGACGAGGGGGAGAGGAAGGAAGGGGCTCAGTCTGGAAAGACCTCCTGGAGGAGTTGAGCTCTCAGTAGAAAGTCACACAACTGACAATAATCATAATAATAATAATAATAATAATGGCATTTGTTAGGCGCTTACTATGTGCAAAGCACTGTACTAAGCGCTGGGGGGATACAAGGTGATCAGGCTGTCCCGCGTGGGGCTCACAGTCATCATCCCCATTTTACAGATGAGGTAACTGAGGCTCCAAGAAGTTAAGTGACTTGCCCGAGGTCACACAGCAGACATGTGACAGAGCGGGGATTCGAACCCATGACCTCTGACTCCAAAGCCGCGCTGCTTCTCCAAAAGCGGCCTTGTAATAGTGGCTCAGTCCGATTCCTCCATTGAGTCGAGGATGCATTCTGGCAGTTACCCAAGGAACGGTGCAATATTGGCCCGGTATAGTTTTTCCATGTTCTTCATTCATTCATTCAGTCGCATTTATTGAGCGCTTACCGTGTGCAGAGCACTGGGCTGAACGCTTGGGAAGTCCAAGTTGGCAACATCTAGAGACGGTCCCTACCCAACAAGCCCGGGCTCCTTCCACTGAGCCGCTTCTCAAAAAGCGGCCTTGTATGATGAGCGGCCCCCATCTTAACTCCTTCCCTTCCCCACAGCACCTGTATATATGTACATATGTTTGTACATATATATTACTCTATTTTACTTGTACATATCTATTCTATTTATTTTATTTTCTTAGTATGTTTGCTTTTGTCCTCTGTCTCCCCCTCTTAGACCGTGAGCCCACTGTTGGGTAGGGACTGTCTCTATATGTTGCCAACTTGGACTTTCCAAGCGCTTAATACAGTGCTCTGCATACAGTAAGCACTCAATAAATCCGATTTGATTGATTGATTGATTGATTGATTGAAATAGTCGCCCGGTTCGATTCCTCCATTGAAGGCCTCAAAGACAGTGACTGAAATCAGCCTCCTGTGTGGTTTTCCCAGCCTCACTGGGCAGGCAAGCGAGTGGCTAGGATTCCCTTGTGGGGATTTTGGAGTTTTCCCTAAAGCGGGATTGATTGTACATATTTATTACTCTATTTATTTATTTATTTTGCTTGTACATTTCTATCCTATTTATTTTATTTTGTTGGTATGTTTGGTTTTGTTCTCTGTCTCCCCCTTTTAGACTGTGAGCCCACTGTTGGGTAGGGACTGTCTCTATGTGTTGCCAATTTGTACTTCCCAAGCGCTTAGTCCAGTGCTTTGCACACAGTAAGCGCTCAATAAATAACGATTGATGACGATGATGGATTGTCGGTTGGTTCGGGGCTCCCCTTCGGCGGAGCGGGGCGGCGGAGACGGTCTAACGGGGGGTAGGCGGGGAGGTTGACCGTTACGCAGCGGAGCCAAACCAGGCGGTTAATCCGTGCGCTGGCCAATTGACCCGGCCGGGACCCCGGGCCGGATTGTTTACCCGCCCCGTTGGCACGGGGGGACGGGCCGAAGCCAACGGCGGTTCAATTTTCTCCCAATTGGCCCGCAGAGACACCATGCTCCAAGCCCTGCGGTTTGTAACGCAAGGAGCCGGCGCCAAAGTGGACGCGGCCATTCGGAAGAACATCACCACCGTGTTGCTCGGCATGCTGGGACACGATGAGGTACTCCTGCAGCAAAGCATCACAGCATATTAATAATAATAATAATAATGATGGCATTTATTAAGCGCTTACTAGGTGCAAAGCACCGTTCGAAGCGCTGGGGAGGTTACAAGGTGATCAGGTGGTCCCACGGGGGGCTCACAGTCTTCATCCCCACTTTACAGATGAGGTAACTGAGGCCCATTGAATAATAATAATAATGACATTTATTAAGCGCTTACTATGTGCAAAGCACTGTTCTAGGCGCTGGGGAGGTTACAGGGTGATCAGGTGGTCCCACGGGGGGGGCTCACATAATGATGGCATTTATTAAGCACTTACTAGGTGCAAAGCACCGTTCGAAGCGCTGGGGAGGTTACAAGGTGATCAGGTTGTCCCACGGGGTGGGGGCTCACAGTCTTCATCCCCATTTGACAGATGAGGGAACTGAGGCCCGGAGAAGTGAAGTGACTTGCCCAAAGTCACCCGGCTGACAAGTGGCAGAGCCGGAATTTGAACCCATGATCTCTGACTCCAGAGCCCGGGCTCTTTCCACTGAGCCACGCTGCTTCTCTACGATAATAATGATAATGATAATAATGATGGCATTTAGACTGTGAGCCCGCTGTTGGGTAGGGACTGTCTCTATATGTTGCCAACTTGGACTTCCCAAGCGCTTAGTACAGTGCTCTGCACACAGTAAGCGCTCAATAAATACGATTGATTGATTAATTGATTGATTGAAGCACTTATTATCAATCAGTCGTATTTATTGAGTGCTTACTGTGTGCAGAGCACTGTACTAAGCGCTTGGGAAGTCCAGGTTGGCAACATATAGAGACAGTCCCTACCCAACAATCAATCAATCGTGTTTATTGAGCGCTTACTGTGTGCAGAGCACTGTACTAAGCGCTTGGGAAGTACAAGTTGGCAGCATATAGAGACGGTCCATACCCAACAGTGGACTCACAGTCTAATAATGATGGCATTTGGTAAGCGAGCAAAGCACTGTTCTAAGCACTGGAGGGGGATACAAGGTGATCAGGTTGTCCCACGTGGGGGTGTTAAACCCCACTTTTTACAGATGAGGTAACTGAGGCTCAGAGAAGTGAAGTGACTTGCCCAAGGTCACACAGCAGACATGTAGAGAAGCAGCGTGGCTGTGGAAAGAGCCCGGGCTTTGGAGTCAGAGGTCATGGGTTCAAATTCCGGCTCCACCATATGTCTGCTGTATGGCCTTGGGCAAGTCACTTAACTTCTTGGAACCTCAGCTACCTCATCTGTAAAATGGGGATGATGACTGTGAGCCCCACGCGGGACAACATGATCACCTTGTATCCCCCCAGCGCTTCAGTGCTTTGCACATAGTAAGCGCTTAATAAATGCCACCATTATTATTATTATTACTATGTGGCGGAGCCGGGATTCAAACCCATGATCTCTGACTCCAAAGCCCGGGCTCTTTCCACTGAGCCACTTGTCTGCTGTGTGATCTTGGGCAAGTCACTTCACTTCACTGGGCCTCAGTTCCCTATCTGTAAAATGGGGCTGAAGGCTGGGAGCCCCAGGTGGGACAGGGACTGTATCCAGCCTGATCCACATGTTCTCCTGTCTCCATGTTTTGTTGTCTGTCTCCCCCTTCTCGACTGTGAGCCCGTTGTCGGGTAGGGACCGTCTCTAGATGTTGCCGACTTGGACTTCCCAAGCGCTTAGTACAGTGCTCTGCACACAGTCAGCGCTCAATAAATACGATTGAATGAATGAACTACCGAAGGGCTTAGAACAGTCAGCGCTTGTGCTTAACAAATCCCATCATCACCATCATCATAATCAGGCAGTCTCTGTCCCGCCTGGGATTCCCCATCCATTCATTCATTCAGTCGTATTTATTGAGCGCTTACTGTGTGCAGAGCACTGGACTAAGCGCTTGGGAAGTCCAAGTCGGCGACATCTAGAGACGGTCCCTACCCGACAGCGGGCTCACAGTCTAGAAGCGGGAGGCAGACAACAAAACAAAACATATTAACGAATATGTTAATATGAATAGATGAATATTCATAATATTCATATGAATATTAACGAATAAAACACATTCACATCCCTGCACGAAGAGGTATTTTTTTTTTATAATAACCGACCTCCAAATTGAGTAGGTAGAAGCAGCGTGGCTCAGTGGAAAGAGCCCGGGCTTTGGAGTCGGAGGTCATGGGTTCAAATCCCGGCCCCGCCGATTGTCAGCTGGGTAACTTCGGGCAAGTCACTTCTCTGGGCCTCAGTTCCCTCATCTGTAAAATGGGGATGAGGACTGTGAGCCCCCCGTGGGACAACCCGCTCACCTTGTAACCTCCCCAGTGCTTAGAACAAGTGCTTTGCACATAGTAAGCGCTTAATAAATGCCATTAGTATTATTATTATTAATCGGCTTCGTACTGAGCTGACGGCGAGGTTTCGGTGGCACCGTGGAGTTAGCGACCCGTTGAGAGGGAGCCCAGCCTGCCCCTCGGTCAGCCGGTCAACGGATCGACGATCCGTGGTATATTTTGAGCACTTCCCGCGACGCTAGGGCGAGCACGGCGCAGTCGGATCAGTAGACCCGATCTCCGCCCTCGAGGAGCCCCGATTCCGAACCCCGCGGGGACGAGGCTGTTCTGATCGAGCGGTGGGATTTGACGGGGCGCGGGGCACCTTACTAGGCGCCCGCCGCACGCCTCCGGTCGGGGCTGCCCGCTCACTCCCCGTGTCGCCCGATCAGGATGCCACGCGCATGGCTTCGGCCGGCTGCCTCGGGGAGCTCTGCGCCTTCCTCGCCGACGAGGAGCTCGGCACCGTTCTCCAGCAGCACCTGCTCGGTACGTCGGCGAGCGCGGAGCGCGGACCCCCCACATCGGCGGGGCGGGGGGGCGTTGCCGGGTCTCCTCGGGGGGGACGGGGCGCTGGGGAAACTGACCCACGCCGTCTCCCCCGGCCCAGCGGACGTGTCCGGGATCGACTGGATGGTGCGGCACGGGCGGAGCCTGGCGCTGTCGGTGGCCGTGAACGCGGCCCCCGGCAGGCTCTGTAACCCCAAGTACGGCCCCGGCGTGCAGGAGATGATCTTCAGCCACGCCGCCGCTGACAGGGTGAGCCAAGGGCCCGGCTCGCTCACGGGGGGGGGGGTCCGCCGGAGCCGGGGCCGCCGGGCTCACCTCGTGTCCCCCCGCTCCCCCCGTCCCCGTGCAGATCCCCATCGCGGTGAGCGGCGTCCGGGGCATGGGCTTCCTGATGAAGCATCACATCGGGGCCGAAGGGGGCCACCTGCCCGGCAAACTCTCCAGCTTCTTCATCAAGGTGAGCCGGGCGGCGGCGGCGGGAGGAGCGGGCCCCACTGAGGCGGGCGGGGACGATCCGCCAAGCTAGCTCTCTTCCTCCCTTCAAGGCCCTGCTGAGAGCTCACCTCCTCCAGGAGGCCTTCCCAGACTGAGCCCCTTCCTTCCTCTCCCCCTCGTCCCCCTCTCCATCCCCCCCATCTTACCTCCTTCCCTTCCCCACAGCACCTGTATATATGTATACATGTTTGTACATATTTATTACTCTATTTTATTTGTACATATCTATTCTATTTATTTTACTTTGTTAGTATGTTTGGTTTTGTTCTCTGTCTCCCCCTTTTAGACTGTGAGCCCACTGTTGGGTAGGGACTGTCTCTAGATGTTGCCAATTTGTACTTCCCGAGCGCTTAGTACAGTGCTCTGCACATAGTAAGCGCTCAATAAATACAATTGATGATGATGATGATCCGCCCGGGAAAAAGGGGGGCAGTGCGGTGAAACATGGGGCCGCCGGGTCTCCCTGAATCCAGACAGTCAGTATTATCATCAGTCGTATTTATTGAGCGCTTACTGTGTGCAGAGCACTGGACTAAGCGCTTGTTAGCTGCCGGGGGAGCCGGGGAAGGCCGGGAGCCCGGTGACTGGGCTGGACAGAGTCTCCGGCTTCTTTCAGCTGGACCGTGGCAACCGGGTGGCTCAAGCCGACAAAGCGCTCGCCTCTGTCCTGCCCTTGCCTGGAAATCAATCAATCAGTCAATCATTCATTCATTCAGTCAGTCATATTTATTGAGCGCTTACTGTGTGCAGAGCACTGTACTAAGCGCTTGGGAAGTACAAGTGGGCAACATAAAAAGGGGAAAGAGGGTCGGGACAGAGGTCAGCAAAGCCTCGCCCGGCAGGGCCATCCCCTGTCAAAATTCATTCATTCATTCATTCATTCATTCAATCGTATTTATTGAACGCTGTACTAAGCGCTTGGGAAGTCCAAGTTGGCAACATATAGAGACGGTCCCTACCCAACAGTGCGCTCACAGTCTAGAAGGGGGAGACAGAGAACAAAACCAAACATATTAACAAAATAAAATACATAGAATAGATATGTACAAGTAAAATAAATAAATAAATAGAGTAATAAATCTGTACAAACATATATACATATATACAGGTGCTGTGGGGAAGGGAAGGAGGTAAGACGGGGGAAGGAGAGGGGGATGAGGGGGAGAGGAAGGAGGGGGCTCAGTCTAAAAATATGGAATGCTTCACGAATTTGCGTCATTAAGACCGTGAGCCCCATGTGGGACAACCTGATCACCTTGTAACCTCCCCAGCGCTTAGAACAGTGCCTTGCACATAGTAAGTGCTTAATAAATGCCATCATTATTATTATTATTATTTGATGTTTGCCCCACCCTCAGTAATAATGATGGCATTTATTAAGCGCTTACTATGTGCAAAGCACTGTTCTAAGCACTGGGGAGGTTACAGGGTGATCAGGTTGTCCCACGGAGGGCTCACACTCTTAATCCCCATTTTACCGATGAGGTCACTGAGGCCCAGAGAAGTGAAGTGACTTGCCCAAAGTCACCCAGCTGACGACTGGCAGAGCTGGGATTTGAACCCATGACCTCTGACTCCAAAGTCCATGCTCTTTCCACTGAGACACGCCCTCAACCCTACAGCGCATATGTACATACCTTTAAATTACGCATTAGAAATGATTTTTTTTTAATGGCACTTTTTAAGCGCTTATACTATGTGCAAAGCACTGTTCTAAGCGCTGGGGAGGTTACAAGGTGATCAAATTGTCCCACAAGGGGCTCACAGTCTTAATCCCCATTTTACAGATGAGGTAACTGAGGCCCAGAGAAGTGACTTGCCCAAAGTCACACAGCTGACAATTGGCAGAGCCGGGATTTGAACCCACGGACTCTGACTCCAAAGCCCATGCTCTCTTCCACTGAGCCATGCTGCTTCTCTAAATTTAAATTAGTAACTAATTCAACTAATATAAATTAGTCTGTCTTCCTGTATAGACTGTAAGCTCATCTTGACACCCGTCTCCAAAGCCCATGCTCTTTTCCGCTGAGCCATGCTGCTTCTCTAAATTTAAATTAGTAACTAATTCAACTAATTGAAATTAGTCTGTCTTCCTGTCTAGACTATAAGCTCGTCTTGACACCCGTCTCCAAAGCCCATGCTCTTTTCCGCTGAGCCATGCTGCTTCTCTAAATTTAAATTAGTAACTAATTCAACTAATTGAAATTCGTCTGTCTTCCTGTCTAGACTGTAAGCTCATCTTGACACCCGTCTCCAAAGACCATGCTCTTTTCCACTGAGCCATGCTGCTTCTCTAAATTTAAATTAGTAACTAATTCAACTAATGTAAATTAGTCTGTCTTCCTGTCTAGACTGTAAGCTCATCTTGACTGACTTGTACATATCTATTCTATTTATTTTATTTTGTTAGTATGCTTGGTTTTGTTCTCTGTCTCCCCCTTTTAGACTGTGAGCCCACCGTTGGGTAGGGACTGTCTCTACATGTTGCCAAGCGCTTAGTCCAGTGCTCTGCACACAGTAAGCGCTCAATAAATACGATTGATGATGATGATCCTGACACCTGTCTCCATGTTCTGTTTCGTCGCCTGTCTCCCCCTTCGAGGCTGCGAGCCCGTTGTTGGGTAGGGACCGTCGACTTGTACTTCCCAAGCGCTTAGTCCAGTGCTCCGCACGCGCTAAGCGCTCGATAAGTACGATGGGATGAAGGAAAGGGAGGGAGGGCGGGAACTTCTTGGGGCTCGGGGAAGCGGGAGCGGGGCGACGGGTCCGAGCCCACGTCTGCTCCCCACAGTGTCTGCAGAACCCGTCCAGCGACATCAAGCTGGTGGCCGAGAAGATGATCTGGTGGGCCAACAAAGACCGGCTGCCGCCCCTGGATCCCCAAGTCATCAAGCCCATCGTGAAGGCGCTGCTGGACAACACCAAGGACAAGAACCCCGGCGTTCGGGCGTACAGCGACCAGGCCATCGTCAACCTGCTGAAGATGAGGCAGGGCGAGGCCGTCTTCCAGGTAGCCTTCCTCCCTCCCCTTCCCGGCCCCGGCCCTAGGGAATGACCGAGCTCCCAGTTGGAGCCGCGTGCAGCGGACAGTGCTCTGCGCACAGTAAGCGCTCAATAAAGACGGCTGAATGAATGGTATTTATTGAGCGCTTACTCTGAGCAAAGCACTGTACCGAGTGCTTGGGAGAGGACAGTTCAACGGAACCGGCCAACACTTGGAGGGGGGTGGCAGTGGCTGTGGGCGATCCACCCTCCGGCCTCCACCCTCACTCTTTAGCTGACTTCGGGGGTCTCTCTCCCACCCTCTCTAACAGTAATAATAATAATGAGAGCATTTATTAAGCACTTACTATGTGCAAAGCGCTGGGGAGGTTACAAAGTGATCAGGTTGTCCCACGGGGGGCTCACAGTCTTCATTCCAGCGCTTAGAACAGTGCTTTGCACATAGTAAGCGCTTAATAAATGCCATTATTATTATTATTATTATCCCCATTTTCCATATGAGGTCACTGAGGGCCCAGAGAAGTTAAGTAACTTGCCCCAAGTCACACTGCTGACAATTGGCAGAGCCGGGCTTTGAACCCATGACCTCTGACTCCAAAGCCCGGGCGCTTTCCACTGGGCCACGCTGCTTCTCTAAATAATAATAATAATGATGATTATGGTATGTGTTAAGCGCTTACCACGAATGGACCGACCTGCAGGCAGACGACAGGGGAGAAAATGAGTTTTGCATTTTCTGGGCTCCGTCTGGACTCGTCTCGTGCCCTCTCCTGCGTGATTCCGGTTTGGAAGAGGAAAAGGCCGGGGCTGCCGCTAACCGTTTTTTGGTCTAAGCCTGACTGTGTCCTCTTTTCTTCATCATCATCATCATCATCATCAATCGTATTTATTGAGCGCTTCCTGTGTGCAGAGCACTGTACTAAGCGCTTGGGAAGTCCAAGTTGGCAACATATAGAGACGGTCCCTACCCAACAGTGGGCTCACAGTCTAAAAGGGGGAGACAGAGAACAAAACCAAACATACTAACAAAATAAAATAAATAGAATAGGTATGTACAAGTAAAATAAATAGAGTAATAAATATGTACAAACATATATACATATATACAGGTGCTGTGGGGAAGGGAAGGAGGTAAGATGCGGGGGATGGAGAGGGGGACAAGGCAAGGGGGAGAGGAAGGAACTCCTTCAACTCCCTTCTTCATCACCTTGACTGCATCATCCCCCCTCGTACTCAATCAATCGTATTTATTGAGCGCTTACTGTGTGCAGAGCACTGTACTAAGCGCTTGGGAAGTACAAGTTGGCAACATATACAGTCCCTACCCAACAGTGGGCTCACAGTCCCACAGCACTTTAATAATAATAATAATAATAATAATAATAATGGTATCTGTTAAGCGCTTCCTACGTGCAAAGCACTGTTCTAAGCTCTGGAGAGGTTACAAGGTGATCAGGTTGTCCCACGGGGGGGGCTCACAGTCTTAATCCCCATTTTCCAGACGAGGTCACTGAGGCCCAGAGAAGTGAAGTGACTTGCCCCAAGTCACACCGCCGACAGTCGGCGGAGCCGGGATCTGAACCCGTGACCTCTGACTCCAAAGCCCAGGCTCTTTCCACGGAGCCACGCTGCTTCTCGATACGGACTTATGTCCACACCTGTCATTTCTTGATTTCTGTTCATGTCTGCCTCCCCCTCTGGACTGTACGCTCGGTGTGGGCAGGGAAGGCGCCTGTGATGTTGTTACACCGTCCTCTCCCGAGCGTTCGGGACAGTGCTCGGGAAGCGCTCAGTAAATACTCCGCTTGCCTGCCGGGTGACCTTGGGCCCGTCACTTCCCTGGGCCTCAGTGACCTCATCCGGAAAACGGGGATGAAGACGGGGAGCCCCTCGGGCTGAGCGCTTGGGAAGGCCGAGTCGGCAACATCTAGAGACGGTCCCTACTCGATGACGGGCTCACCCTTCCTTCCCCTCCCCACAGCACCTGTATATGTGTATATATGTGTTTGTACGTTTTTATTAGTCTATTTTATTTGTACATATTTATTCTATTTATTTTACTTGGTTAATATGTTTGGTTTTGTTCTCCGTCTCCCCCTTCTAGACTGTGAGCCCGCTGTTGGGTAGGGACCGTCTCTTTATGTTGCCAATTTGTACTTCCCAAGCGCTTAGTCCAGTGCTCTGCACACAGTGAGCGCTCAATAAATACGATTTGATGATGATGCTATATGTTTGTACGTTTTTATTACTCTATTTTATTTGTAAATGTTTATTCTATTTATTTTACTTTGTTAATATGTTTGGTTTTGTTCTCCGTCTCCCCCTTTTAGACTGTGAGCCCGCTGTTGGGTAGGGACCGTCTCTACGTGTTGCCAATTTGTACTTCCCAAGCGCTTAGTCCAGTGCTCTGCACACAGTAAGCGCTCAATAAATACGATTGATGATGATGATATATCTTTTAGACTGTGAGCCCACTGTTGGGTAGGGACCGTCTCTATATGTTGCCAATTTGTACTTCCCAAGCACTTAGTCCAGTGCTCTGCACACAGTAAGCGCTCAATAAATACGATTGATGATGATGCTATATGTTTGTACGTTTTTACTACTCTATTTTATTTGTAAATATTTATTCCATTTATTTTACTTGGTTAATATGTTTGGTTTTGTTCTCCGTCTCCCCCTTCTAGACTGTGAGCCCGCTGTTGGGTAGGGACCGTCTCTCTATGTTGCCAATTTGTGCTTCCCAAGCGCTTAGTCCAGTGCTCTGCACACAGTAAGCGCTCAATAAATACGATTGATGATGATGATGATATATCTTTTAGACGGTGAGCCCACTGTTGGGTAGGGACTGTCTCTATATGTTGCCAATTTGTACTTCCCAAGCGCCTAGTCCAGTGCTCTGCACATAGTAAGCGCTCAATAAATACAATTGATGATGATGTTTGTACGTTTCTATTACTCTATTTTATTTGTAAATATTTATTCTGTTTATTTTACTTGGTTAATATGTTTGGTTTTGTTCTCCGTCTCCCCATTCTAGACCGTGAGCCCGCTGGTGGGTAGGGACTGTCTCTATATGTTGCCAATTTGTACTTCCCAAGCGCTTGGTACAGTGCTGTGCACACAGTAAGCGCTCAGTAAATACGATTGATGTTGATGATGATAAATACGAGGGACTCGGTCAGCGTCCCGGAACGAAACCGTGACCCCGGTCTCCCCTTCCTCCCCCCGGCGCAGGCCGTCTCCAAGATCCTGGACGCGGCCAGCCTGGAGCTGTTGAACGAGAGCTGCCGGCGGTCCCTGAAGAAGCTGGCCGGCCAGGCCGACTCCCTGGAACAGATCGACGACACCATCCTGACGTGACGGGCCGGGCCCACGGCAGCGGGACTCCAGACCGACCGACCCCTCGACGTTTCCATTTTGGAAAATACCTTGAGTTGCGACGGGGGCGGGGGCTTGGGAAGGGGCCTCCCCGGAGAGTATTTTAATCTTCCGAACAGACCGCAGCAGAAGCCTTAATCCGACCCGCGTGCGATTGAAAATGACCTCCTCCTCTTCCTCCTCCTCTTTCTCCTCCTCCTCACCTGGAGGTGGCCAGCTCACCTGCCCGGCGGGCGACGGGGAGGCGGCGGAGGGTGTGGACTCGACGTGGTCCTCGGTCCCTGCTCGTGTGCGGTTTTGTCTTTGGTTCGGAACCCAGCGGACCCCTAATCCGACCGCGGCGGTGTTGAAATAGCCATAGCAGTTACCGGGTGCCGGGGAGGGGGGGAAATGCAGGCTGTCGAAAGGCGGAACGTTTAATAAAGGCTTTGACTTAATCCGGATGCAGACAGCTCTCTCCTTTCTCCCCGACCGACGCCACGCACAGCCGGACGGGCCCGGGCCCTCCGAAGCCCGCTCCCTGTTTCCGAGCGGCCGGAGGGAGCGAGTCCCGAAAACGCGCACGAGGGAAGGATCGAGCGGGTCGGCGTTCGCTACCGGCCGGGGCCCCAATTGAGGTCAAAAGGTGGTCCGCCGCAGATGCCCTTCTCTCTCTTGGGGACTGTGAGAGCAGGAGCGAGGGGTTCAGATGCTCCCCGTCGGTCCAGGGGCAGCCGCACGGCACGCCAATCAATCAATCAATCAATCGATCGTATTTATTGAGCGCTTAGCGTATACCAAGGCGGCAGCTCGGTTGTGGGCGTGTGACGGTCCCCATTTGTGCCGTCTTTCTAAAACCGCCCAGAACGGCCCACGCAAAATCTGCCCCGGCTAACACCGGGAAGAGGGACTGGACCCTGGAAATCCTGGGTCTCATGAGCATCGGGCCCTGTGACCCCGCTAGATCAATCAATCCATCGTATTTATTGAGCGCTTACTGTGTGCAGAGCACTGGACTAAGCGCCAAGTTGGCAACAGACTGTGAGCCCACTGTTGGGTAGGGACTGTCTCTATATGTTGCCCATTTGTACTTCCCAAGCGCTTAGTACAGTGCTCTGCACACAGTAAGCGCTCAATAAATACGATTGATGATGATGATGATCTAGAGACGGTCCCTACCCAACAGCGGACTCACAGTCTAGGAGGGGGAGACGGAGAACAAAACCAAACATATTAACAGAATAAAATAAATAGAATAGATATGTACAAGTAAAATAAATAAAAAGAGTAATAAATACAAATATATACAGGTGCTGTGGGGAAGGGAAGGAGGGAGGGGGAGAGGAAGGAGGGGGCTCTGTGGGAAGGCCTCCTGGAGGAGGTGAGCTCTCAGTAGGGCTTTGAAGGGAGGAAGGGAGCAAGCTTGGTGGATGGGCAGAGGGATTGGGGGCATTCCAGGCCCGGGGGAGGACGTGGGCCCAGGAGTCAATCAATCAATCGTATTTATTGAGCGCTTACTATGTGCAGAGCACTGTACTAAGCACTTGGGAAGTACAAGGTGGCAACATATAGAGACGGTCCCTGAGTCAACGTTGGGCCCACTGTTGGTTAGGGACTGTCTCTATATGTTCCCAACTTGTACTTCCCAAGCGCTTAGTACAGTGCTCTGCACACAGTAAGTGCTCAATAAATACGATTGATTGATTGATTGACAGGCGAGAATGAGGCCCAGTGAGGAGATTAGCGGCAGAGGAGCGGAGGGTGCGGGCTGGGCTGAAGAAGGAGAGAAGGGAGGTGAGGGAGAAGGGGGCCAGGGGATGGACGGCCTGGAAGCCCAGGGGGAGGAGTTTCTCCCTGATGGAGATGGGGGCTCTTTAGGTAGGGAATCTGGTTTCCAAGGACTCTTGACGAAGGGAACCACCACTAAAGCCAAGTTGGGAGGTTGAAGCCATGAGTTCTCTCTCTCTCACTCGGACTCTCACCCTCCCGCGCTCTCTGACCGCCGACGGAAACTCATGGATGGGGAGCGCGGGGACCCCTGGCTACTAGCCCCTTCTCGGCTCTGGCCCCCGGGGCGGGAGACGGAGGGATGCGGCTCGGAGGAGAATCCCACCGCCGATGCCGGAACCACCTTCCCACAGCCGGGGAATCAATCAATCAATTAATCAACCGTATTTATTGAGCGCTTGAGAAGCAGCGTGGCTCAGTGGAAAGAGCCTGGACTCTGGAGTCGGAGGTCATAGGTTCAAATCCCGGCTCTGCCACTTAGCTGTGTGACTTTGGGCAAGTCACTTGACTTCTCGGTTCAAATCCCGGCTCCACCAAGTGTCAGCTGTGTGACTTTGGGCAAGTCACTTCACTTCTCTGGGCCTCAGTTCCCTCGTCTGTAAAATGGGGATGAAGACTGTGAGCCCCCTGTGGGACAACCTGATCACTTTGTAACCTCCCCAGAGCTTAGAACAGTGCTTTGCACATAGTAAGTGCTTAATAAATGCCATCGTTATTATTATTATTATTATTATTATTTGGGCAAGTCACTTGACTTCTCTGGGCCTCAGTTCCCTCATCTGTAAAATGGGGATGAAGACGGTGAGCCCCCCGTGGGGCAACCTGATCACCTTGTAACCTCTGCAGCGCTTAGAACAGTGCTTTGCACATAGTAAGCGCTTAATAAATGCCATCATTATTATTATTATTATTTGGGCAAGTCACTTGACTTCTCTGGGCCTCAGTTCCCTCATCTGTAAAATGGGGATGAAGACGGTGAGCCCCCCGTGGGGCAACCTGATCACCTTGTAACCTCTGCAGCGCTTAGAACAGTGCTTTGCACATAGTAAGCGCTTAATACATGCCATCATTATTATTACTGTGTGCAGAGACAGACAACAACCCGCTTGTAGACTGTGAGCCCAATGTTGGGTAGGGACTGTCTCTATATGTTGCCAATTTGTACTTCCCAAGCGCTTAGTACAGTGCTCTGCACATAGTAAGCGCTCAATAAATACGATAAAAATAAATGAATAAATAAAACAAAACAAAACATGTGGACAGGTGTCAAGTCATCAGAACAAAAAGAATTAAAGCTAAATGCCCAATGCAAATAAATGCAAATAAATGCTAAATGCGAATTATGTTGCCAACTTGTACTTCCCAGGCGCTTAGTACAGTGCTCTGCACACAGTAAGCGCTCAATAAATACGATTGATTGATTGATTAAATGCAAATAAGTGATAGATATAGACATAAGTGCTGTGGGGTGGGTTTGGCTGGTGGTTAGTACAGTGCTCTGCACACAGTAAGCGCTCAATAAATACGATTGATTAAATGCAAATAAGTGATAGATATACACATAAGTGCTGCAGGGTGGGTTTGGCTGGTGGTTAGTACAGTGCTCTGCACACAGCGCTCAATAAATACGATTGATTAAATGCAAATAAGTGACAGATATAGACATAAGTGCGGTGGGGTGGGTTTGGCTGGTGGTTAGTCCAGTGCTCTGCACACAGTAAGCGCTCAGTAAATACAATTGAATGAATGAATGAATGGTGGGTGAAAAGACCAGAACTACCTGTACCTCTGGTGAGTCTGTTCTTCATTCATTCATTCAAGCATATTTATTGAGCGCTAACTGCGTGCAGAGCACTGGACTAAGCGCTTGAAACCAGCCTCTCCTCGGATGGAGTCGGGGCTGGTGTCCAGTGAGAGAATGAATCCCTCTAGCGCTTCATCCAGAGTTGGGTGTTGGGGGGGACAGTACTTCCCAAGCGCTTAGCACACAGTAAGCGCTCAATAAATATGATTGATTCATTCATTCATTTCATTCAATCGTATTTATCGAGTGCTTACTGTGGGCAGAGCACTGCACTAAGCGCTTGGGAAGTACAAGTTAGCATTCCTTCATTCAATCGTATTTATTGAGTGCTTACTGTGTGCAGAGCACTGTACTAAGCGCTTGGGAAGTACAAGTCGGCAACATATAGAGAAGCAGCGTGGCTCAGTGGAAAGAGCCCGGGCTTTGGAGCCAGAGGTCATGAGTTCAAACTCCGGCTCCACCACTTAGCTGTGTGACTTTGAGCAAGTCACTTCACTTCTCTGGGCCTCAGTGACCTCATCTGTAAAATGGGGATTAAGACTGTGAGCCCCCTGTGGGACAACCTGATCACCTTGTAACCTCCCCAGCGCTTAGAACAGGGCTTTGCACATAGTAAGTGCTCAATAAATGCCATTATTATTATTATTATTATATAGACATGGTCCCGACCCAACAGTGGGCTCACGGTCTAGAAGGGGGAGACAGACGACAAAACAAAACATGGAGACGGGTGTCAAAATTGTCAGAACAAATAGAATTATAGCTCTATGCACATCATTAACAAAATAAATAGAATAGTAAATATGTACAAGTAAAATAAATAGAGTAATCTGTATAAATATATACAAGTGCTGTGGGGAGGGGAAGGAGGGCAGAGGCGGGGATGGGGAGGAGGAGAGGGAAAAGGGGGCTCAGTGTGGGAAGGCCTCCTGGAGGAGGTGAGCTCTCAGGAGGGTTTTTCAATCAATCAATCAATCAATTGCATTTATTGAGCGCTTACTGTGTGCAGAGCACTGTACTAAGCGCTTGGGAAGTACAAGTTGGAGGAAGAGAGCTAGCTTGGCGGATGTGTGCAGAAAACAACCTGAGGGAGAGGAGGAGGAGGAGGAGGAGGAGGAGGAGGTGGGGGAGGTGAAAGGCAGCAGTGGTTTTATTTAGCCTTCCTGTCTGCCTGGGATCTTTCCTCTGCTTTCAGTTTCAGTTCAGAAAGGACAAGTGGAGGAGGCGGAGAAAATAATAATAATAATAATAATAATAATAATAATAATAATAATAATAATAGATGGCATTTATTAAGAACTTACTATGTGCAAAGCACCGTTCTAAGCACTGGGGAGGCTACAAGGTGTCAGGTTGTCCCACGGGGGGGCTCACAGTCTTAATCCCCATTTTACAGATGAGGTAACTGAGGCACAGAGAAGTTAAGTGACTTGCCCAGTCACTCAGCTGACAATTGGCGGAGCGGGATTTGAACCCATGACCTCTGACTCCAAAGCCCGGGCTCTTTCCACTGAGCAACGCTGCTTCTAGAGATTTGAGACCCAGGGGGTCAGGTTTCTGAGCCTATAAGCATGGGTCTCACCATCTGACCTAATTTAAATAATAATAATAATGATGGCATTTATTAAGCGCTTACTGTGTGCAAAGCACTGTTCTAAGCGCTGGGGAGGTTACAAGGAGATCAGGTTGTACCACGGGGCGATCACAGTCTTAATCCCCATTTTCCAGATGAGGGAACTGAGGCCCAGAGAAGTGAAGTGACTTGCCCAAAGTCACCCAGCTGACAAGTGGCGGAGCTGGGATTTGAACCCACGACCTCTGACTCCAAAGCCCGGGCTCTATTCACTGAGCCTTCCTGTCTGTCTGGGATCTTTCCTCTGCTTTCAGTTTCAGTTCAGAAAGGACAAGTGGAGGAGGCAGAGATAATAATAATAATGATGGCACTTATTAAGCGCTTACTGTGTGCAAAGCACTGTTCTAAGCGCTGGGGAGGTTACAAGGAGATCAGGTTGTCCCACGGGGCGATCACAGTCTTAATCCCCATTTTCCAGATGAGGGAACTGAGGCCCAGAGAAGTGAAGTGACTTGCCCAAAGTCACCCAGCTGACAAGTGGCGGAGCTGGGATTTGAACCCACGACCTCTGACTCCAAAGCCCGGGCTCTATTCACTGAGCCTTCCTGTCTGTCTGGGATCTTTCCTCTGCTTTCAGTTTCAGTTCAGAAAGGACAAGTGGAGGAGGCAGAGATAATAATAATAATGATGGCATTTATTAAGCGCTTACTATGTGCAAAGCACTGTTCTAAGCGCTGGGGAGGCTACAAGGTGATCAGGTTGTCCCATGGGGGGGCTCACAGTCTTAAACTGAGGGAACTGAGGCCCAGAGAAGTAAAGTGACTTGCCCAAAGTCACCCAGCTGACAACTGGCGGAGCCGGGATTTGAACCCATGACCTCTGACTCCAAAGCCCGGGCTCTTTCCACTGAGCCACGCTGCTTCTAGAGATTAGAGACCCAGGGGGTCAGGTTTCTGAGCCTACAAGCACGGGTCTCACCATCTGACCTAATTTAAATAATAATAATAATAATGATGGCATTTATTAAGCACTTACTATGTGCAAAGCACTGTTCTAAGCACTGGGAGGTTACAAGGAGATCAGGTTGTCCCACGGGGGGCTCACAATAATAATGATAGTAATAATTATGGTATTTGTTAAGCGCTTACTATGTGCCAAGCACTGATCTAAGCGCTGGGGTAGGTACAAGATAAGCAGGTTGTCCTACGTGGGGCTCACAGTGGAAAGAGCTCGGGTTTGGGAGTCAGAGGTCGTGGGTTCTAATCCCGGCTCCCCCACTTATCAGCTGTGTGACTTTGGGCAAGTCACCTCTAAGAGCTTAGTCCAGTGCTCTGCACCCAGTAAGCGCTCAATAAATACAATTGAATGAATGAAGTCACTTTTATTCATTCATTCAATCGTATTTATTGAGCGTTTACTGAGTGCAGAGCACTGTACTAAGCGCTTGGGAAGTCCAAGTTGGCAACATATAGAGACGGTCCCTACCCAACAGCGGGCTCACGGTCTAGAAGGGGGACACTTCATCATCATCTTCATCAATCGCATTTATTGATTGATTGATATTTATTGACACTTCACTTCTCCGTGCCTCAGTTCCCTCATCTGTAAAATGGGGATGAAGACTGTGAGCCCCACGTGGGACAACCTGATTACCTTGTATCCCCCCAGCGCTTAGAACAGTGCTTTGCACATAGTAAGCGCTTAACAAATACCATTATTATTATTATTATTCACCCCCATTTTACAGACAAGGTAACTCAGGCACAGAGACGTCAAGTGGCTTGCCCAATGTCACACAGCAGACAAGCGGCGGAGCCGGAATTAGAACCCACGTCCTTTGACTCCCAAGCCCGGGCTCTTTCCACTGAGCCATGTTGCTTCTATCCCCTTAGTTTGACCCTTCCACCAGTCACCAGACTAGAAAACCCAAAAGAAAACTCTAAGGAAGAAATAATAATAATAATAATAATAATAATAATAATGATAATAATAACGGTATTTGTTAAGTGCTTACTATATGCAAAGCACTGTTCTAAACGCTGGGGGATACAAGGTGATCAGGTTGTCCCACGGGGGGCTCACAGTTTTAATCCCCGTTTTCCAGATGAGGTCACTGAGGCACAGAGAAGTGAAATGGCTTGCCCCAATCAATCAATCAATCAATCAATCAATCGTATTTATTGAGCGCTTGCTGTGTGCAAAGCACTGTACTTTCCAGCATGGCTCAGTGGAAAGAGCCCGGGCTTTGGAGCCAGAGGTCATGGGTTCGAATCCCGGCTCCGCTACTTGTCTGCTGTGTGACCTTAGGCAAGTCACTTAACTTCTCGGAGCCTCAGTTCCCTCATCTATAAAATGGGGATGAAGACTGTGAGCCCCATGAGGGACAACCTGATCACCTTGTATCCCCCCCCCAGCGCTTAGAACAGTGCTTTGCACATAGTAAGCGCTTAACAAATGCCATCATTACCTGTATATATGTTTGTACATATTTATTCCTCTATTTATTTATTTATTTATTTTACTTGTACATATCTATTCTATTTATTTTATTTTGTTAGTATGTTTGGTTTTGTTCTCTGTCTCCCCCTTTTAGACTGTGAGCCCACTGTTGGGTAGGGACTGTCTCTATATGTTGCCAACTTGTACTTCCCAAGCGCTTAGTACAGTGCTCTGCACACAGTAAGTGCTCAATAAATACGATTGATGATGATGATGATCATTATTATTATTATTATTATTTCCACTGAGCCCTAGGTCGTAAGCTCCTTGTGGACAGGGATTGTGCTTACCGCTCATACTGTCTTCCCAAGCGCATAGTATAGTAGTCCAGTGCTCTGCACACAGTAAGCGCTCAATAAATACGATTGAATGAATGAATGAATGAATGAATGAGCCCCCCATGGGACAACCTGATCACCTTGTAACCTCCCCAGTGCTTAGAACAGTGCTTTGCACAGAGTAAGCGCTTAATAAATGCCATTATTATTATTATTATTGCCCTGCACACAGTATGCGCCCAGTAAATATGGCTGATTGATTGGAGAGGAGCAGCCTCTGGGGGAAACTGAGTCTTGCCAGTCTCTGAAAAAAATCAAAACTCCGTTGGCCATCCCGAGCCAAAGTGGTTGCCCTCCAGTTAGTCTGCCAGCCACCCGGGAAGGGAGGAAGAGGGGCACAGAGAGAGAAGCAGGGTGAATAATCCAGCGCTTAGAACAGTGCTTTGCACATAGTAAGCACTTAACAAATGCTATTATTATTATTATTATTATTATATCTCCCCCTCGTCCCCCTCTCCATCCCCCATCTTACCTCCTTCCCTTCCCCACAGCACCTGTAAATATGTATATATGTTTGTACGTATTGATTACTCTATTTATTTATATCTATTCTATTTATTTTATTTTGTTAGTATGTTTGGTTTTGTTCTCTGTCTCCCCCTTTAAGACTGTGAGCCCACTGTTGGGTAGGGACTGTCTCTATATGTTGCCAATTTGTACTTCCCAAGCGCTTAGTACAGTGCTCTGCACATAGTAAGCGCTCAATAAATACGATTGATGATGATGATGATGATGAAGTCATCATCAGTGATATGTACTGAGTGCTTATTGTGTGCAGAGCACTGTAATACCCCCATTTTCCAGATGAGGGAACTGAGGCCCAGAGAAGTGAAGGGACTTGCCCACAGTCACCCAGCTGACAAGTGGCAGAGGCGGGATTCGAACCCACGACCTCTGACTCCCAAACCCGGGCTTTTTTTTTTTTTATCAATCAATCGTATTTATTGAGCGCTTACTGTGTGCAGAGCACTGGACTAGGCGCTTTCCACTGAGCCACGCTGCTTCAATGAGGCGGTGGGCAGGGTGGGCAGGGTGTGACCAACAGGTGCGGGCTACTTCTTGTGTTTTTATTCAATCCTATGTACTGAGCGCTTACTGTCCCGCCATCGACCCCCGGCCCACGTCCTCCCCCGGGCCTGGAATGCCCCCAATCCCTCTGCCCATCCGCCAAGCTCGCTCTCTTCCTCCCTTCAAGGCCCTGCTGAGAGCTCACCTCCTCCAGGAGGCCTTCCCAGACTGAGCCCCTTCTTTCCTCTCCCCCTCGTCCCCCTCTCCATCCCCCCGTCTTACCTCCTTCCCTTCCCCACAGCACCTGGATATATGGATATATGGTTGTACATATTTCTTACTCTATTTATTTATTTATTTATTTATTTTACTTGTACATTTCTATCCTACTTATTTTATTTTGTTGGTATGTTTGGTTCTGTTCTCTGTCTCCCCCTTTTAGACTGTGAGCCCACTGTTGGGTAGGGACTGTCTCTATGTGATGCCAATTTGTACTTCCCAAGCGCTTAGTACAGTGCTCTGCACACAGTAAGTGCTCAATAAATACGATTGATTGATTGATTTATTTATTACTCTATTTATTTATTTATTTTATTTGTACATATCTATTCTATTTATTTTATTTTGTTAGTATGTTTGGTTTTGTTCTCTGTCTCCCCCTTTTAGACTGTGAGCCCACTGTTCGGTAGGGACTGTCTCTATATGTTGCCAATTTGTACTTCCCAAGCGCTTAGTACAGTGCTCTGCACACAGTAAGCACTCAATAAATATGATTGATTGATTGATTACTGTGTGCACAGCAGTGGACTAAGCGCTTGTTTTGTTGTCTGTCTCTCCCTTTTAGACTGTGAGCCCGTTGTTGGGTAGGGACCGTCTCTAGATGTTGCCAACTTGCACTTCCCAAGCGCTTAGTACAGTGCTCTGCACCCGGGGAGCGCTCAATAAATAGGATGGAATGACTGACAGGCGGCAGGGGCGGGGCCCCCAGCGCGCTGGAGCCTCCACGCATGCGCAGTACTTATGTGCGGAGCGGGTTCCGGGACGCATGCGCAGCAGGGACGTATGTGTGTGTGTGTGAGTGTGTGTGTGGCGGGGAAGGAATAGCGCGGCCGGGGGGCTGGCGCCTGCGCAGAACGGGAGTGGGGGGGGGTGCCGGCGGCGTTGGCGCCTGCGCAGAGCGGGGTGGAGGGGACGGAGGCGTCGGCGCCTGCGCGGGGCGGGGTGGGCCGGCCGCGTTAGCGCCTGCGCAGAGCTGGGAGGGGCCGGCGGCGCCTGCGCAGAGCGGCCCCTCCACACCCGGAGGCGTTAGCGCATGTGCAGAGCGGGGGTGGGGGCCCGGCGACGTCAGCGCCTGCGCAGATTGGGGAGGGCCCCCGGCGGCATCGGCGCATGCGCAGATTGCCTCCTGCCAGCGGTGTTAGCGCCTGCGCAGAGAGGGATTTGGGGGTGCCCGGCGGCTTTAGGGCCTGCGCAGATTGCCCCCCCCCCCCCGGCGACGTTAGCGCCTGCGCAGAACTGGGGGGGGGCGGCCGGCGGCGTTAGCGCCTGCGCCGAGTGGGGTGGGGAGGGCCCGGCGACGTCTGCGCCTGCGCAGAGCGGGGTGGGGCGGGCCCGGAGGCGTCAGCGCCTGCGCAGATTGGCCCACCTTCCCCGGAGACGTCGGCGCCTGCGCAGATTTCCCCTCCCGTGTTAGCGCCTGCGCAGAGCGGGGTTGGGGTGGGGCCCGGCGGCGTCGGCGCCTGCGCATATTGGTGGAGCCCCCGGAGGCGTCGGCGCCTGCGCAGATTGGGGGGGGGGGAAACCTCCGACGGCGTTAGCGCCTGCGCAGAGCGGGCGTGGGGGAGGGCCCGGCAGCGTCAACGCCTGCGCAGATTCGGCCCCCTCCACCGGAGACGTCGGCGCCTGCGCAGATTGCCCCCCCTCGGGGGGGGGGGGGTTAGCGCCTGCGCAGACCGGGGTGGGTGGGGCCCCCCGGAGGCGTCAGCGCATGCGCAGATTGGTGGCCCCCCCCCCCCCGCGGCGCCTGCGCAGATTGACTCCCCCACCCAGTGGGGTTAGCGCCTGCGCAGAGCGGGCGTGGGAGAGGGCCCGGCGGCGTCGGCGCCTGCGCAGATTCGGCCCCCTCCACCGGAGACGTCGGCGCCTGCGCAGATTGCCCCCCCCGGGGGGGGGGGGTAGCGCCTGCGCAGACCGGGGTGGGTGGTGCCCCCCTCCCGGAGGCGTCAGCGCATGCGCAGATTGGTGGGCCTGCCCCCCCCCCCGGAGGCGCCTGCGCAGATTGCCCCCCCCCCCCCCCCCCAGCGGGGTTAGCGCCTGCGCAGAGCGGGCGTGGGCGAGGGCCCGGCGGCGTCGGCGCCTGCGCAGATTGGGCCCCTCTCCCCTCCGGTGGTGTTAGCGCCTGCGCAGAGCGGAGTGGGGTGTTGGGGGGGGGCGTCGGCGCCTGCGCAGAGCGGGGCGGGGAGGGGGTGGGGCCCGGCGGCGTCAGCGCCTGCGCGTTCGGGCGGTGTGGGGTGAGGGACAGGGTGGAGCAGGAGGGCGGCTGAGGGGAGCTGAGGGAGGCGGGCGGGCGGAAGGACGGACGGCTTTTCCTTCGCTCTTTCGTCCCTCCGTCCATCCCTCCCGCCATGGCCCGGGACTACGACCACCTCTTCAAGCTGCTCATCATCGGCGACAGCGGTGAGGAGGGGGAGGAGGAGGAGGAGGAGGAGGAGGAAGAGGAGGAGGAGGATGAGGAGGATGATGGCCGCCCTCCCTCCGTCCCTCATCGCCTCCCTCCTCATGGAGGTCGAGGCCCGGGCCTCCTCCTCCTGCTGCTAGGCCCCAGCCTGGGCCTGCCGGGTTGGCCAGAGGTCAAAGGGCAGGAAGGCCGGGCTTCCTGGAGGCCCGGGCCCATATTTAATCAATCAATCAATCAATCGTATTTATTGAGCGCTTACTATGTGCAGAGCACTGTACTAAGCGCTTGGGAAGTACAAATTGGCATCACATAGAGACAGTCCCTACCCAACAGCGGGCTCACAGGCTAAAAGGGGGAGACAGAGAACAGAACCAAACATACCAACAAAATAAAATAAGTAGGATAGAAATGTACAAGTAAAATAAATAAATGAATAAATAAATAGAGGAATAAATATGTACAACCATATATCCATATATACAGGTGCTGTGGGGAAGGGAAGGAGGTAAGACGGGGGGATGGAGAGGGGGACGAGGGGGGAGAGGAAAGAAGGGGCTCAGTCTGGGAAGGCCTCCTGGAGGAGGTGAGCTCTCAGCAGGGCCTTGTCTCAGCAGGGCCTAATAATTATTAATAATTAATAATAATAATAATTTAATAATAATAAGCATAATAATAATGATGATGGCACTTATGAAGCGCTTAATAATAATAATAATAATAGCATTTATGAAGCGCTTACTGTGTGCCCAGCACTGTGCTAAGCGCTGGGGAAGCCGCAGGTTGTCCCACGGTGGGGGCTCACAAAAAGAAGCAGCGCGGCTCGGTGGAAAGAGCCCGGGGTTTGGGAGTCAGAGGTCATGGGTTCAAATCCCGGCCCCGCCAACTGTCAGCCGGGTGACTTTGGGCGAGTCACTTCACTTCTCTCTGCCTCAGTTCCCTCATCTGGAAAATGGGGATGAAGACTGTGAGCCCCACCGTGGGACAACCTGATCACCCTGTGGCCTCCCCAGTGCTTAGAACAGTGCTTTGCACATAGTAAGCGCTTAGTAAATGCCATTATTATTATTATTATATTACTGAATGCTGTCATTATTGTTAATAATAATGGCATGTGCCAAACACTGTTCTAAGCGCTGGGGAAGCCACAGGTTGTCCCACGGTGGGGGCTCACAAGCGCCCATTCCCATGGTGCTTACTAAAGGCTATCATTATTATTGTTAATGATAATGGCATTTATTAGGCGCTTACTATGTGCCAAGCACTGTTCTAAGCGCTGGGGAAGCCACAAGGTGATCAGGTTGTCCCACGGGGGGGGCTCACGAGCGCTCATTCCCATGGTGCTTACTAAAGGCTATCATTATTATTATTAATAATAATGGCATTATTAAGCGCTTACTATGTGCAAAGCGCTGGGGAAGCTACAAGGTGATCAGGTTGTCCCACGGTGGGGCTCACAAGCGCCCATTCCCATGGTGCTTACTAAAGGCTATCATTATTATTGTTAATGATAATGGCATTTATGAAGCGCTTACTATGTGCCAAGCACTGTTCTAAGCGCTGGGGAAGCCACAGGTTGTCCCACGGTGGGGGCTCACAAGCGCCCATTCCGATGGTGCTTGCTAAAGGCTATCATTATTATTGTTAGTAATAATGGCATTTATGAAGCGCTTACTATGTGCCAAACACTGTTCTAAGCGCTGGGGAAGCCACAGGTTGTCCCACGGTGGGGGGCTCACAAGCGCCCATTCCCATGGTGCTTGCTAAAGGCTATCATTATTATTGTTAGTAATAATGGCATTTATGAAGCGCTTACTATGTGCCAAGCGCTGGGGAAGCCACAGTTTGTCCCAAGGTGGGGGCTCACAAGCGTCCATTCCCGTGGTGCTTACTAAAGGCTATCATTATTATTGTTAGTAATAATGGCATTTATGAAGCGCTTACTATGTGCCAAGCACTGTTCTAAGCACTGGGGAAGCCACAGGTTGTCCCACGGTGGGGGCTCACAAGCGCTCATTCCCGTGGGGCTTACTAAAAGAAGCAGCGTGGCTCAGTGGAAAGAGCCCGGGGTTTGGGAGTCAGAGGTCATGGGTTCAAATTCCGGCTCCGCCAACTGTCAGCTGGGTGACTTTGGGCTAGTCACTTCACCGTTCCCTCATCTGGAAAATGGGGGTTAAAATTGTGGGAGCCCCCACCGTGGGACAACCTGATCACCCTGTAGCCTCCCCAGTGCTTAGAACAGTGCTTTGCACATAGTAAGCGCTTAATAAATGCCATTATTATTATTATTACTGAATGCTATCATTATTGTTAATAATAATGACATTTATTAAGCACTTACTATGTGCCAAGTGCTGTTCTAAGCGCTGGGGAAGCCACAGGTTGTCCCACGGTGGGGGGCTCACAAGCGCCCATTCCCATGATGCTTACTAAAGGCTATCATTATTATTGTTAATGATAATGGCATTTATTAAGCGCTTACTATGTGCCAAGCACTGTTCTAAGCTGTGGGGAAGCCACAGGTTGTCCCACGGAGGGGGGTTCACAAGCGCCCATTCCCATGGTGCTTACTAAAGGCTGTCATTATTATTGTAAGTAATAATGGCATTTATGAAGCGCTTACTATGTGCCAAGCACTGTTCTAAGCGCTGGGGAAGCCACAGGTTGTCCCACGGGGGCGGGGGGGCTCGCAAGCGCCCATTCCCATGGTGCTTACTAAAGGCTATCATTATTATTAATAATAATGGCATTTATTAAGCACTTACTATGTGCCAAGCACTGTTCTAAACGCTGGGGAGGCTACAAGGTGATCAGGTTGTCCCACGGGGGGCGGGGGGGGCTCACAAGCGCTCATTCCCATGGTGCTTACTAAAGGCTATCATTATTGCTGTTAATAATAATGGCATTTATTAAGCGCTTACTAAAGGCTATCATTATTACTGTTAATAATAATGGCATTTATTAAGTGCTTACTATGTGCCAAGCACTGTTCTAAGCACTGGGGAAGCCACAAGGTGATCAGGTTGTCCCACGGGGGGGCTCACAAGCGCTCATTCCCATGGTGCTTACTAAAGGCTATCATTATTATTATTAATAATAATGGCATTTATTAAGCGCTTACTATGTGCAAAGCGCTGGGGAGGCTACAAGGTGATCAGGTTGCCCCACGGGGGCGGGGGGGGGGCTCACGCGCTCATTCCCATGGTGCTTACTAAAGGCTATCATTATTATTATTAATAATAATGGCATTTATTAAGCGCTTACTATGTGCAAAGCACTGTTCTAAGCACTGGGGAGGCTACAAGGTGCTCAGGTTGTCCCACGGGGGGGCTCACAAGCGCTCATTCCCATTTTACAGGTGAGGGAACTGAGGCCCAGGGAAGTGAAGTGACTTGCCCAAAGTCACCCAGCCGACAACTGGCGGAGCCGGGATTTGAACCCACGACCTCTGACTCCCAAGCCCGGGCTCTTTCCACTGAGCCACGCTGCTTCTCTAGAATGTTTATAGAATGTGAGAATATGATATTCTAATATGAGAATATTATTAGAATATTCTCATATTAGAATATTTATAGAATATGTATTCCGTGTATTTTATTTTGTTAATTTATTGTGTCATCTGCCTCCCCCTTCTCGACGGTGAGCCCGCCGGTGGGTAGGGACCGTCTCTAGATGTTGCCAACTTGGACTTCTGTGTGCTCTGCACACAGTAAGCGCTCAGTAAATACGATTGAATGAATGAATGAATGGGGGAAGGGGGCCTCCCCCACTCCCCCATCCCACTTGGGTGACCTTGGATAAGTCCCTCAGCCTCGCCGTCCGCATCCCCATCCAGCAGGAAGTGGGCATCACCATTCCCGTGGTGCTTACTAAATGCTATAATAATTATTATTATTAACGATAATAATATATAATAATTATAACTATAATAGTTATATATTAATTATAATTAACTAATTATAATTGTAATAATCATCATATTAATAATAGTAATTATAATAATAATTATAATGGTGATAATAATAATGGCATTTATTAAGCACTTACTATGTGCAAAGCACTGTTCTAAGCGCTGGGGAAGCTTAGATTTACTCATTTACTCTGATTTACTCATTCATTCCTTCATCCAGGCCTATTTAATTAATATGATGCTATTTGTTAAACGCTTACTATGTGTGAAGCACTGTTCTAATAATGATAGCTTTAGTTAGTAATGATAATAATAATAATAATAATGGTATTAAGTGCTTACAATGTGCAAAGCACTGTTCTAAGCGCTGGGGAGGTTACAAGTTGAACAGGTTGTCCCACGTGGAGCCCACAGTCTTCATCCCCATTTTACAGATGTGGGAACTGAGGCCCAGAGAAGTGAAGTCACTTGCCCAAAGTCACCCAGCTGACAACTGGCGGAGCCGGGATTTGAACCCATGACCTGCGACTCCAAAGCCCGGGCTCCTTCCACTGAACCACACTGCTTCTTTAGAATATTTATAGAATGTTAGAATATTATATTCTAATATTAGAATATTTACTAGAATATTATTAGAATATTCTAATATTAGAATATTTATGGAATATTTATTCTACTTATTTTGTTAATTTGTTTTGTTGTCTGCCTCCCCCTTCTCGACTGTGAGCCCGCTGTTGGGTAGGGACCGTCGCTAGATGTTGCCAACTTGGACTTCCCAAGCGCTTAGTGCAGTGCTCTGCACGCAGGAAGCGCTCAATAAATACGATTGAATGAATGAATGAACTTCCCAAGCGCTTGGTACAGTGCTCTGCATGCAGGAAGCGCTCAGTAAATACGATTGAATGAATGAATGAATGGGAGGAGGGGGCCTCCCCCACTCCCCCACTCACTTGGGTGACCTTGGATAAGTCCCTCGGCCTCACCGTCCCCATCCAGCAGGAAATGGGCATCACCATTCCCGTGGTGCTTACTAAATGCTATCATTATTATCATTATTATTATTATTATTATTATTAATGGCATTTATTAAGCGCTTACTATGTGTAAAGCACTGTTCTAAATGCTGGGGAAGCTACAAGGTGATCAGGTTGTCCCACGAGGGGCTCACAGTCTTCACCCCCATTTTCCAGATGAGGGAACTGAGGCCCAGAGAAGTGAAGTGACTTGCCCAAAGTCACACAGCTGACAGTTGGCAGAGCCGGGATTTGAACCCCTGATTATCTTATTCCAAAGCCCGGGCTCTTTCCACTGAGCCACGCTGCTTCTCTAAATGCTACTAAATGCTATCACTATTATTATTATTCATTCCCTCATCCTGGCCGATTTACTCATTCATTCATTCATTCATTCCCTCATCCTGTCAGATTTATTCATTCATTCATTCCCGCATCCTGTCAGATTTACTCATTCATTCGTTCATTCCCTCATCCCGTCCAATTTACTCATTCATTCCTTCATTCCCTCATCCCGTCCGATTTACTCATTCATTCATTCATCCAGGCCTATTTAATTAATTGATAGGATGCCATTTGTTAAGCGCTTACTATGTGTGAAGCACTGTTCTGATAATGATGGCTTTAGTTAATAATGATAATGGCATTTATTAAGCGCTTACTATGTGCAAAGCACTGTCCTAAGCGCTGGGGAGGTTACAAGGTGATCGGGTTGTCCCACGGGGGGCTCACAGTCTTTATCCCCATTTTACAGATGAGGGAACTGAGGCCCATAGAAGTGACTTGCCCAAAGTCACCCAGCTGACAAGCGGCGGAGTCGGGATTTGAGCCCATGACCTCTGGCTCCCAAGCCCGGGCTCTTTCCACTGAGCCACGCTGCTTCTCTACCTTGGATAAGTCCCCATCCCGCCCAGCCGGAAATGGGCATCACCATTCATTCACTCATCCTGTCCGATTTACTCATTCATTCATCCAGGCCTGTTTAATTAATTGATATGATGGCATTTGTTAAGCACTTACTATGTGCGAAGCCCTGTTCTAATAATCATAATGATGGCATCAGTTAAGCGCTTTCTATGTGCAAAGCCCTGGGGAGGTTACAAGGTGATCAGGTTGTCCCACGGTGGGGGGGGGGCGGGGCTCACAGTCTTCATCCCCATTTTCCAGATGAGGTCACTGAGGCCCAGAGATGTGAATAATAATAATAATGATGGCATTTGTTAAGCGCTTACTATGTGCAGAGCACTGTTCTAAGCGCTGGGGGGGATACAAGGTGATCAAGTTGCCCTACGTGGGGCTCACAGTCTTAATCCCCGTTTTACAGATGAGGTAACAGGCTCAGAGAAGTTAAGTAACTTGCCCAAGGTCACACAGCAGACATGTGGCGGAGCCGGGATTCGAACCCATGACCTCGGACTCCAAAGCCCGGGCTCTTTCCACCGAGCCACGCTGCTTCAGTGACTTGCCCAAAGTCACACAGCTGACAAGTGAAGGCCCCCCCCCCCCCCATCCAGGAGCCCCCTTTTTCCTCTCCTCCTCCCCATCCCCCCGCCCTACCTCCTTCCCCTCCCCACAGCACTTGTATACATTTGTACAGATTTATTACTCTATTTATTTTACTGGTACATATTTACTATTCTATTTATTTTGTTAATAATGTGCATAGGGCTTTAATTCTATTTGTTCTGACGATTTTGACACCTGTCTACACGTTTTGTCTTCTTGTCTGTCTCCCCCTTCTACTCATTCATTCATTCATTCATTCAATTGTATTTATTGAGCGCTTACTGTGTGCAGAGCACTGTACTGAGCGCTTGGGAAGTACAAAATGGCAATATATAGAGACGGTCCCTACCCAACAGTAGACTGTGAGCTGTTGTTGGGTAGGGACCGTGTCTATAGGTTGCCGAC
Organism: Tachyglossus aculeatus; assembly: GCF_015852505.1. Taxonomy (NCBI): domain Eukaryota; kingdom Metazoa; phylum Chordata; class Mammalia; order Monotremata; family Tachyglossidae; genus Tachyglossus; species Tachyglossus aculeatus. Next base: position 38,796,546 of record NC_052086.1, read on the forward strand.
TTGTACTTCCCAAGCGCTTAGTACAGTGCTGTGCACACAGTAAGCGATCAATCAATCAATCAATCAATCGTATGTATTGATGTGATTGAATGAATTAATAAAGTGGCAGAGCTGGGATTAGAACCCATGACCTCTGGCTCCCCAGCCCGGGCTCTTTCCACTGAGCCACGCTGCTTCTCCTTTAATCATCCTTCCTTCATTCAGGCCTATTTAATCATCATTCCTTCATTCAGTCCGATTTAATAATCTGTTTAATGATAGAGAAGCAGCGTGGCTCAGTGGAAGAAGCCCGGGCTTGGGAGCCGGAGGTCATGGGTCAAATCCCGGCCCCGCCGCTTGTCAGCTGGGTGACTTGGGGGAAGTCACTTCACTTCTCTGGGCCTCAGTGACCTCATCTGGAAAATGGGGATGAAGACTGGGAGCCCCACGTGGGGCAACCTGGTTCACCTTGTATCCCCCCTTCAGTGCTTAGAACAGTGCTTGGCACATAGTAAGCGCTTAACAAATACCATCATTATTATTATTATTCTCTGGGCCTCAGTTCCCTCATCTGGAAAATGGGGATGAAGACTGGGAGCCCCACGTGGGGCAACCTAGTTCACCTTGTATCCCCCCCTCAGCGCTTAGAACAGTGCTTGGCACATAGTAAGCGCTTAACAAATACCATCATTATTATTATTCTCTGGGCCTCAGTGACCTCATCTGGAAAATGGGGATGAAGACTGGGAGCCTCACGTGGGGCAACCTAGTTCACCTTGTATCCCCCCCTCAGCGCTTAGAACAGTGCTTGGCACATAGTAAGCGCTTAACAAATACCATCATTATTATTATTATTCTCTGGGCCTCAGTGAACTCATCTGGAAAATGGGGATGAAGACTGGGAGCCCCACTTGGGGCAACCTGGTTCACCTTGTATCCCCCCCTCAGCGCTTAGAACAGTGCTTGGCACATAGTAAGCGCTTAACAAATACCATCATTATTATTATTATTCTCTGGGCCTCAGTGACCTCATCTGGAAAATGGGGATGAAGACTGGGAGCCCCCCGTGGGACAACCTTCTTACCTTGTATCTCCCCCAGAGCGTAGAACAGTGCTTTGCACATAGTAAGCACTTAATAAATGCCATCATTAATTAATTAATCATTCACTCATTCAATCAATTGTATGTATCAAGCGCTTACTTTGTGCAGAGCACTGGACTGAGCGCTTGGGAAGTACAAGTCGATAATAACGATGGCGTATGTTAAGCGCTTACTATGTGCGAAGCAATGTTCTAAGCGCTGGGCTGCTTCTCTATTGAGCTGCTGGATGCAGAGCACTGGATGTGTCTCTCTAATTCTGTTTATATTGATGTTATTGATGCTTGTTTACTTGTTTTGATGTGTGTCTCCTCCCTATAATAATAATAATAATAATGGCATTTGTTAAGCGCTTATAATAATAATAATACTGATGGCATTTGTTAAGCGCTTACTGTGTGGAAGGCACTGTTCTAAGCGCTGAGGAGGATACAAGGTGATCAGGTTGCCCACTTGGGGCTCACAGTTTCAATCCCCATTTGACAGATGAGGGAACTGAGGCCCAGAGAATAATAATAATAATAACAATAATGATGGCATTTATTGAGCGCTTACTATGAGCAAAGCACTGTTCTAAGCACTGGGGAGGTTACAAGGTGATCAGGTTGTCCCGCAGGGGGCTCACAGTCTTAATCCCCATTTTACAGTTGAGGTAACTGAGACCCAGAGAAGTGAAGTGACTTGCCCAAAGTCACACAGCTGACAAGTGGCGGAGCCGGGATTTGAACCCATGACCTCTGACTCCCAAGCCCGGGCTCTTTCCACTGAGCCACGCTGCTTCTCTGGACTGTAGACTGTTCCCTTTCTAGGCTGTAAGCCCGTTGTGGGCAGGGATTGGCTCTCTATTGCTGAATTGTACTTCCCAAGCGCTCAGTACAGTGCTCTGCACACAGTAAGTGCTCAATAAATACAATTGAATGAGTGAATGAATGGGCTAAGTGCTTGGAAAGTACAATATGGCAATAAAGAGAGACAGTCCCTGCCCACAGTGGGCCTCCAGTCTAGACGGGTGTAGAATATCATCAAAACAGGGATGGTCTCGATTTGTTGCTGGATTGTACTTCGCAAGTGCTTAGTACAGTGCTGTGCACACAGTAAGCACTTGTTGGGTAGGGATTGTCTCTGTTGCCGAATTGTACTTTCCAAGCGCTTAGTACAGTGCTCTGCACGCAGTGAGCGCTCAGTAAGCCCGTTGTTGGGTAGGCATTGTCTCTATCTGTAGCAGGATTGTACTTCCCAAGCGCTTAGTACAGTGTTCTGCACACAGAAAGCGCTCAATAAGCCCGTTGTTGGGTAGGGATTGTCTCTATCTGTGGCCGAATTGTACTTTCCAAGCGCTTAGTGCAGTGCTCTGCCCACAGAAAGCGCTCAATTTGCCCATTGTTGGGTAGGGATTGTCTCCATCTGTGGCCGAATTGTACTTTCCAAGCGCTTAGTACAGTGCTCTGCACACAGTAAGCGCTCAATAAGCCCGTTGTTGGGTAGGGATTGTCTCCATCTGTGGCCGAATTGTACTTTCCAAGCGCTTAGTACAGTGCTCTGCCCACAGAAAGCGCTCAATTTGCCCGTTGTTGGATAGGGATTGTCTCTATCTGTGGCCGGATTGTACTTCCCAAGCGCTTAGTACAGTGCTCTGCACACAGTAAGCGCTCAATAAGCCCGTTGTTGGGTAGGGATTGTCTCTATCTGTGGCCGAATTGTACTTTCCAAGCGCTTAGTACAGTGCTCTGCACACAGAAAGCGCTCAATTTGCCCGTTGTTGGGTAGGGATTGTCTCCGTTGCCGAATTGTACTTTCCAAGCGCTTAGTACAGTGCTCTGCACTCAATAAGCCCGTTGTTGGGCAGGGATTGTCTCTGTCTGTGGCCGAATTGTACTTCCCAAGCGCTTAGTACAGTGCTCTGCACACAGTAAGCGCTCAATAAGCCTGTTGTTGGGTAGGGATTGTCTCTATCTGTGGCCGAATTGTACTTTCCAAGCGCTTAATACAGTGCTCTGCACACAGAAAGCACTCAATTTGCCTGTTGTTGGGTAGGGATTGTCTCTATCTGTGGCCGAATTGTACTTTCCAAGCGCTTAGCACAGTGCTCTGCACTCAATAAGCCCGTTGTTGGGTAGGGATTGTCTCTGTCTGTGGCCGAATTGTACTTCCCAAGCGCTTAGTACAGTGCTCTGCACACAGTAAGCGCTCAATAAGCCTGTTGTTGGGTAGGGATTGTCTCTATCTGTGGCCGAATTGTACTTTCCAAGCGCTTAATACAGTGCTCTGCACACAGAAAGCGCTCAATTTGCCCGTTGGGTAGGGATTGTCTCTGTCTGTTGCCGAATTGTACTTTCCAAGCGCTTAGTACAGTGCTCTGCACTCAATAAGCCTGTTGGATAGGGATTGTCTCTGTCTATGGCCGAATTGTACTTTCCAAGCGCTTAGTACAGTGCTCTGCCCACAGAAAGCGCTCAATTTGCCTGTTGTTGGGTAGGGATTGTGTCTATCTGTGGCTGAATTGTACTTTCTAAGCGCTTAGCACAGTGCTGTGCACTCAATAAGCCCGTTGTTGGGTAGGGATTGTCTCTATCTGTTGCCGAATTGTACTTTCCAAGCGCTTAGTACAGTGCTCTGCCCACAGAAAGCGCTTAATTTGCCCGTTGGGTAGGGATCGTCTCTATCTGTGGCCGAATTGTACTTTCCAAGCGCTTAGTACAGTGCTCTGCGCACAGTAAGTGCTCGTTGTTGGGTAGGGATTGTCTGTTGCCGAATTGTACTTTCCAAGCGCTTAGTGCAGTGCTCTGCACTCAATAAGCGCTCAATAATTACGGTGGAATGAATGGAAACAAGTAAACAGGAATCACTACCGACATAGGGCCGGGCCCGTGGGTCACCCCCTAATTGTAAAGGAACTCTGCCCCTCTCCAGCCCTGCTATGGGACTATTATCCGGGAATGGATAAATAATAATGATAATAATAATGATAATAATAACAATAATAATAATAATAATAATAATAATAATGGCATTTATTAAGCGCTTACTATGTGCCAGGCACTGTCCTGAGCGATGGGGTAGGTACAGGGTAATCAGGTTGCCCCTCGTGGGGCTCACAGTCTTTATCCCCGTTTTACAGAGAAGCAGCGTGGCTCAATGGAAGGAGCCCGGGCTTTGGAGTCAGAGGTCATGGGTTCAAATCCCGGCTCCGCCAGTTAGCTGCGTGACTTTGGGCGAGGCACTTCACTTCTCTGGGCCTCAGTTCCCTCATCTGTAAGATGGGGATGCAGGCGTGGGACAACCTGGTCACCTTGTATCGTCCCCAGCGCTTAGAGCAGTGCTCTGCACATAGTAAGCGCTTAACAAATGCCGTTATTATTATTATTATTAGAGACGAGGGAACTGAGGCGCAGAGAAGGGAAAGGACTTACCCAGGGTCCCACAGCAGACAGGTGGCGGAGCCGGGATTAGAACCCTCATTCATTCATTCATTCATTCATTCATTCATTCAATCATTCATTCAATCGTATTTATTGAGCGCTTACTGTGTGCAGAGCACTGGACTAAGCGCTTGGGAAGTCCAAGTTGGCAACATACAGAGAAGATCCCTACCCAACAGCGGGCTCACAGTCTAGAAGGGGGAGATGGACAACAAAACAAAACATATTCACAGAATAAAATAGAGTAAAAGATTCATTCATTCTTTCATTCAATCGCATTTATTGAGCCTGTATATATGTATATATATTTGTACATATTTATTACTCTATTTATTTATTTATTTATTTTACTTGTACATTTCTATTCTATTTTATTTTATTAGTATGTTTGGTTGTGTTCTCTGTCTCCCCCTTTTAGACTGTGAGCCCACTGTTGGGTAGGGACTGTCTCTACATGTTGCCAACTTGTACTTCCCAAGCGCTTAGTACAGTGCTCTGCACATAGTAAGCGCTCAATAAATACGACTGATGATGATGATGATGATTTATTGAGCGCTTACTGTGTGCCCACTGTTGGGTAGGGACCGTCTCTATATGTTGCCAACTTGTACTTCCCAAGCGCTTAGTCCAGTGCTGTGCACACAGTAAGCGCTCAATAAATACGATTGATTGATTGATTGCAGCGCACTGGACTAGGCGCTTGGGAAGTACAAGTTGGCAACATAGAGAGACGGTCCCTACCCACTGTGAGCCCCCCCCCGTGGGACAACCTGATCACCTTGTAACCTCCCCAGCGGTTAGAACAGTGTTTTGCACATAGTAAGCGCTTAATAATCAATCAATCGTATTTATTGAGCGCTTACTGTGTGCAGAGCACTGTCATTAATTAATTAATTAATTAATTAGATGCCATCGATTGACTGGTTGGTTGGTTGGTGACGCCCGTGCTCCCACACCCCCCCAACCCCAGGGGGTAATGCCAAGAGCCCAGGCTGGGGTGCACCCCTTTCCCGGGGTCCCACCGGGCGATCGATCGGGGCGATCGATCCGGGCGATCGATCCAGACGATAGCCCCCTCTCACATCCTCCACCCCCCAAGCCTGTGGTCTCGCCACTGGGCCAATTTGTACTTCCCAAGCGCTTAGTACAGTGCTCTGCACCTAGTAAGCGCTCAATAAATACGATTGATGATGATGGGCCGTGCCGCTTCTCTAAATAAGAGTTCAAGAGGGGTTAGTTTACGGTTGGGGGGAAATGGGGGAGAAGGGAAAGGATCGCCCACTGTTGGGTAGGGACCGTCTCTATATGTTGCCAACTTGGACTTCCCAAGCGCTTAGTATAGTGCTCTGCACACAGTAAGCGCTCAATAAAGACGATTGATTGATCAGGTGGCTGTTGGCAGGCAAGCCCAGAGACGCGGCGTTTTGACGTGGCGTTTGAGTTCCATGTTTCCAAGGTGGTAGACAAAGCTGAGAGGTGGACCGTGGCGAATCATCATCAGTCGTATTTATTGAGCGCTTACTATGTGCAGAGCACTGTACTAAGCGCTTGGGAAGTACAAATTGGCAACACATAGAGACAGTCCCTACCCAACAGTGGGCTCACAGTCTAAAAGGGGGAGAGAATGGCGAATGGCAGTAGATTGGGGAAAAAGCATTGGCCAGTCAATCGGTGACGTTTATTGAGTTCTCACTCTGTGTTCAGTACTGTACTAAACGCTTCAGAGGAGCCAGTAGAGCGGGTAGACTTGGTCCGTACCCTCGAGGAGCTAAAATACAGGCCGGGGTTGCCACGACGATAAGCATCTGGACATAAGAGCTGCGAGAGAGACTGCTGGAAGATGGACCAACAATCAGTCGATCGTGTTTTCTGAGTGCTTACCATGTGCAGAGCACTGTGCTAAGTGCTTGGGAGAGTGCGTTGCATCATCATCATCAATCATATTTATTGAGCGCTTACTGTGTGCAGAGCACTGTACTAAGCGCTTGGGAAGTCCAAGTTGGCAACATCTAGAGACAGTCCCTGCCCAACAGTGGGCTCACAGTCTAAAAGGGGGAGACAGAGAACAAAACCAAACATACTATCAAAATAAAATAAATAGAATAGATATGTACAAGTGAAGTAAATAAATAAATAGAGTAATAAATATGTACAAACATATATACATATATACAGGTGCTGTGGGGAAGGGAAGGAGGTAAGATGTGGGGGATGGAGAGGGAGCTTTTAGACTGTGAGCCCACTGTTGGGTAGGGACTGTCTCTATATGTTGCCAATTTGTACTTACCAAGCGCTTAGTACAGTGCTCTGCATATAGTAAGCGCTCAATAAATACAATTGATGATGATGATGAGGGGGACAAGGGTCAGAATTGCATATATGTTGCCAACTTGTACTTCCCAAGTGCTTAGCACAGTGCTCTGCACACAGTAAGCGCTCAATAAATACGATTGAATGAATGAATTAGCAGACTCTTGCCCATAGTGAGCCGGTGGTAGGATAGGCGGATGGCATCCGTGGCCAGGGAGGAGCCCGGGCTTTGGAGTCAGAGGTCATGGGTTCAAATCCTGGCTCCACCAATTCATTCATTCATTCAATCGTATTTATTGAGCGCTTACTGTGTGCAGAGCACTGTACTAAGCGTTTGGGAAGTCCAAGTTGGCAACATCTAGAGACGGTCCCTACCCCACAGCGGGCTCACAGTCTAGAAGGGGGAGACGGACAACAACACAAAACACGGAGACAGGTGTCAGAATAAATAGAATTATAGCTCTACACACAGCATAACAAAACTAATAGAATAGTAAATTCATTCAATCGTATTTATTGAGCGCTTACTGTGTGCACAGCACTGTTGGGCAAGTCACTTCACTTCCCTGGGCCTCAGTGACCTCATCTGGAAAATGGGGATGAAGACTGTGAGCCCCCCGTGGGACCACCTGATCACCCTGTAACCTCCCTAGTGCTTAGAACAGTGCTTTGCACATAGTAAGCACTTAATAAATGCCATTATTACTATTATTATTATTATTAGGAGTTGGGCATACTTGTTTGAGGGGGGGAAGAACTGGGCTGAAGGGTTCTTTTGGCCCTTGGCTGGGAAAGGGTAATGAATGGTTGGGTGTGGTTTGTCACGAGAGAAGTTTGCTTAATTAGGAGAAGTTTGCTTAATTACTGCCGGAGATGAAGGAGGATTAAATAGGAAGCTGGAAAGCCCGATCTGGAGGTAGGGAATCAAGAAGCAGAAGCAGCATGGCTCAGTGTGGAAAGAGCCCGGGCTTCGGAGTCAGAGGTCCTGGGTTCCAATGCCGACTCCGCCAATTGCCAGCTCTGTGACTTGTGCCTCAGTGACCTCATCTGTCAAATGGGGATGAAGACTGTGAGCCCCCCGTGGGGCAACCTGATCACCTTGTAACCTCCCCAGCGCTTAGAAGGGTGCTTTGCACGTAGTAAGCGCTTAATAAATGCCATTATTATTATTATTATTTGCCCCACCGATCTAATTTCCCACAATAGCGTTCTCCCAGAAGTCGGACAGTAGGGCAGCCTCCGAGCTGGGGTCCTCCCCATCCCCACCACCCCAAAACGCAAACACGCACACAAACGTACATTTAGGGGAAGCAGCGTGGCTCAGTGGAAAGAGCCTGGGCTTTGGAGTCAGAGGTTAGGAGTTCGAATCCCGACTCCGCCAATTGTCAGCTGTGTGACTTCGGGCAAGTCACTTGACTTGTCTGTGCCTCAGTTCCCTCATCTGTAAAATGGGGATTAAGGACTGTGAGCCCCCCGTGGGACAACCTGATCACCTTGTAACCTCCCCAGCGCTTAGAACAGTGCTTTGCACATAGTAAGCACTTAATAAATACCATTATTATTATTATTATTATTAAATAGGAAGCTGGAAAGCCAGATCTGGAGGTAGGGAATCAAGAAGCAGAAGCAGCATGGCTCAGTGTGGAAAGAGCACGGGCTTCGGAGTCAGAGGTCCTGGGTTCAAATGCCGACTCCGCCAATTGCCAGCTCTGTGACTTGTGCCTCAGTGACCTCATCTGTAAAATGGGGATGAAGACTGTGAGCCCCCCGTGGGGCAACCTGATCACCTTGTAACCTCCCCAGCGCTTAGAACGGTGCTTTGCACATAGTAAGCGCTTAATAAATGCTATTATTATTATTAAGACGATAGCTTGTATGAGGGGTGCATGCATCAGGTCTGCCATTACCGTGTTGCATGGCTCCCCACTTTCCCCACTGAGCAAGCGCTTAGTACAGTGTTCTGCACACAGTAAGCGCTCAATAAATACGATTGAGTGAGTGAGTGAGCAGATCCCGCTCAACTCAGCCGGGAAGCAGTGGGGTGTAGTGGACGGAGCCCGGGCCTGGGAGTTGGAGGACCCGGGTGCTAATTTCAGTTCGCCTCCTGGGTGACTGTGGGCAAGCCGCTTCTCTGTACCTCAGTTTCCTCCTCTGCAAAATGGGGATTCAATACCGGCTTCCCTCCGCTCCGTGGACTGTTAGCCTCGTGTTGGACAGGGACTGTGTCTGACTTGTTTATTTTGTATCTGCCTCAGTGCTTAGAACGTAGTAAGCGCCGAACAAATGCCACGGTTATTATCATTATTGTCGTCGTTGTTGTACTTTATTGCCTATCTCTCCCCTCCAATATTATCGTTGTTATTATCCTGTATTGCTTCCAAGAGGGCCTGTGGGATTCCCGTCAGCAGTAGGGTTTCCAGGGATAGAGCTGTGGCCAAAAGGAACTCCTGACGTGGGGAGCTGAAGTCACCCAACCAATTCTGGTTTTTGTCCGATCTGTTTTCACTGCAAAGCACCCCGGGGGCTTGGACATTTTTTAAATGAAAAGTTCCCGGTCTTTAGGAGCTCCTCATTTGGAGAAGCAGCGTGGCTCCGTGGAAAGAGCCCGGGCTTTGGAGTCAGAGGTCATGGGGTCCAATCCCGGCTCCGCCAACTGTCGGCTGTGTGACTTCGGGCAAGTCACTTCACTTCTCTGGGCCTCAGTTACCTTATCTGGAAAATGGGGATTAATCAATCAGTCAATCGTATTTATTGAGCGCTTGCTGTGTGCAGAGCACTGTACTAAGAGCTTGGGAAGTACAAGTTGGCAACATATAGAGACAGTCCCTACCCAACAGTGGGCTCACAGTCTAAAAGGGGGATTAAGACTTGTGAGCCCCCCATGGGACAACCTGATCACCTTGTAACCTCCCCAGCGCCTGGAACAGTGCTTTGCACAAAGTAAGCGCTTAATAAATGCCATTATTATTATTATTATTATTATTATTATTATTTGCCATGAGAAGCAGCGTGGCTCAGGGGAAAGAGCCCGGGCTTTGGAGTCAGAGGTCATGGGTTCCAATCCTGGCTCCGCCAACAGTCAGCTGTGTGACTTTGGGCAAGTCACTTCACTTTTCTGTGCCTCATCTGTCAAATGGGGATGAAGACTGTGAGCCCCCCGTGGGACAACCTGATCACCTTGTAACCTCCCCAGCGCTTAGAACAGTCTTTGCACATAGTAAGTGCTTAATAAATGCCATTATTATTATTATTTGCCATGAGAAGCAGCGTGGCTCAGGGGAAAAAGCCCGGGATTTGGAGTCAGAGGTCATGGGTTCCAATCCCGGCTCCGCCAACTGTCGGCTGTGTGACTTTGGGCAAGTCACTTCACTTCTCTGTGCCCCATCTGTCAAATGGGGATGAAGACTGTGAGCCCCCCGTGGGACAACCTGATCACCTCGTTACCTCCCCAGCGCTTAGAACAGTGCTTTGCACGTAGTAAGCGCTTAATAAATGCCATTATTGTTATTATTATTTGCCCCACCGATCTAATTTCCCACACTAGCGTTCTCCCAGAAGTCGGACAGTAGGGCAGCCTCTGAGCTGGGGTCCTCCCCATCCCCACCACCCCAAAACGCAAACACGCACACAAACATACATCTAAACGTACTTTTAGACTGTGAACCCACTGTTGGGTAGGGACTGTCTCTATATGTTGCCAACTTGTACTTCCCAAGCGCTTAGTACAGTGCTCTGCACACAGTAAGCGCTCAATAAATACGATTGATGATGATTTAGGGGAAGCAGCGTGGCTCAGTGGAAAGAGCCTGGGCTTTGGAGTCAGAGGTTAGGAGTTCAAATCCCGGCTCCGCAAATTGTCAGCTGTGTGACTTTGGGCATGTCACCTGACTTCTCTGTGCCTCAGTTCCCTCATCTGTAAAATGGGGATTAAGGACTGTGAGCCCCCCCGTGGGACAACCTGATCACCTTGTAACCTCCCCAGCGCTTAGAACAGGGCTTTGCAGATAGTAAGCGCTTAATCAGTGCCATCATTATTATTATCTTTTAGACTGTGAGCCCACTGTTGGGTGGGGACTGTCTCTCTATGTTGCCAATTTGTACTTCCCAAGCGCTTAGTCCAGTGCTCTGCACATAGTAAGCGCTAAATAAATACAATTGATGATGATGATCATTATTATTATTTAGAGGGCACCAGCCGGAAGTCCCGAGCCGCGTGTTCCGGCTCCTACGGCTCAGTCCGAACATGTTGGCGAGCGAGGGGTTTTGGAAGGAGAAGTGAGAAGGAAGGAATCCGGTGATGTAACTTGGGAACTCCCAGTTGCTTTCCAGCTCTGCTACTGTCGCCGGTATTCGCCACAGCAGGCCGTGGTCGGATTCCGGGAATAACTCCGGAGGGTCATTTTGAGTGAGAGAGAGAGGGTCTCGCTTTCATCCCAGCGCCTAGAACGGTGCTTTGCCCATCGTAAGCGCTCACTAAATGCCATCATTATTAGATGAGAAGTAGCGTGGCGCAGTGGAAAGAGCTTTGGAGTCAGGGGTCATGGGTTCGAATCCTGGCCCCTCCACATGTCTGTTGTGTGACCTTGGCCAAGTCATTTAACTAGACTGTGAGCCCACTGTTGGGTAGGGACCATCTCTGTATGTTGCCAACTTGGACTTCCCAAGCGCTTAGTACAGTGCTGTGCACACAGTAAGTGCTCAGTAAATTCATTCATTCATTCATTCATTCAATCGTATTTATTGAGTGCTTACTGTGTGCAGAGCACTGTACTAAGCGCTTGGGAAGTCCAAGTTGGCATCATATAGAGACGGTCCCTACCCAACAGTGGGCTCACAGTCTAGAAGGGGGAGACAGACAACAAAGCATAGTAACAAAATAAAATAAACATGTACAAATAAATAGAGTAATAAATATGTACAAACATATATGCAGGTGCTGTGGGGAGGGGAAGGAGGTAAGGCGGGGGGGGGAGGTGTCGTAATAATAATAATAATAATAATAATAATAATAATAATAATGGTATTTGTTAAGCGCTTACTATGTGCAAAGCACGATTGATTGATTGATTGATTTAACTAGACTGTGAGCCCACTGTTGGGTAGGGACCGTCTCTATATGTTGCCAACTTGGACTTCCCAAGCGCTTAGTACACTGCTCTGCATACAGTAAGCGCTCAATAAATACGATTGAATGAATGAATAATAATAATGGCATTTATTAAGCGCTTACTATCTGCAAAGCACTGTTCTAAATACAATTGATTGATTGATTGATTGATTGGGCCTCAGTGACCTCATCTGTAAAATGGGGATTAAAACTGTGAGCCCCCCGTGGGACAACCTGATCACCTTGTAACCTCCCCAGCGCTTAGAACAGTGCTTTTCACATAGTAAGTGCTTAATAAATGCCGTTATTATTATTTATTAAACACTTACTGTGTGCAGAGCACTGTACTAAGCGCTTGGGAAGTACAAGTCAGTAACATATAGAGACAGTCCCTACCCCACAACGGGCTCGCGCCAAGGGCGACACACAGGACTCGGCACTTGGGACGCAAGATGCCTTCCCTGCTCACAGTCTCAATCCCCATTTTACAGATGAGGGAACCGAGGCCCAGAGAAATGAAGTGACTTTTTTTTTTTTTTGGATGGCATTTATGAAGCGCTTACCATGGGCAAAGCACTGGTCTAAGCGCTGGGGAGGTTACAAGGTGATCAGGTTGTCCCACGGGGGGCTCACAGTCTTCATCCCCATTTTACAGATGAGGTCACGGAGGCCCAAAGAAGTGAGGTGACTTGCCCAAAGTCACACAGCTGACAAGGGGCGGAGCCGGGATTTGAACCCGGGACCTTTAGACTCCCAGGCTCGGGCTGTATCTGCTATGAAAGGAAGGAGCCCAGATCTATCGGGATGAAATGCCTGACGACTAATATCAATCCATCTAGGTCCTTATCCAGAATTTGTATATCTCTCTCTATATACATCTATACATATTTGTATACATACATCTTTATTTGTATATATACATATGTATAGATGTATATCTCTCTCTATATACATCTATACATATTTGTATACATACGTATTTATTTGTATATATAGTATACATACATACATATGTATATTTATACATATGTATAGACTGTCTTTATATTGTTATCTCTCTCTATATACATCTATACATATTTGTATACATACGTATTTATTTGTGTATATATATACATACATACATATGTATATTTATAGACTGTCTTTATATTGTTATCTACACAATATTGTTATTGTGTTTATATTGTTATCTCTATATACATCTATACATATTTGTATACATACGTATTTATTTGTATATATATGTATACATACATACATATGTATATTTATACATATGTATAGACTGTCTTTATATTGTGTATATGTATATACAAATATGTATATATACAAATATACATATGTATATACATTTGTATATATACATATTTGTATCTATATAAACAATATAAAGACCGTCTCTAGATGTTGCCAACTTGTACTTCCCAAGCGCTTAGTACAGTGCTCTGCATACAGTAAGCGTTCAATAAATACGATTGAATGAATGAGTGAATATCTATCTGTCTCCCCCCTCTATACTGTAAGCTCACTGTGGGCAGGGAATGTGTCTGTTGTATGCTCCCAAGTGCTTAGTACAGTGCTCTGCAAACAGTAAGCGCTCAATAAATAATAACAATAATAATGTATTAAGTGCTTACTATGTGCAAAGCACTGTTCTAAGCTCTGGGGAGGTTACAAGGTGATCAAGTTGTCCCACGGGGGGCTCACAGTCATAATCTTCTAGACTGTGAGCCCGTTGTTGGGTAGGGACTGTCTCTAGATGTTGCCAATGTGTACTTACCAAGCGCTTAGTACAGTGCTCTGCGCTCGGTAAGTGCTCAATAAATACTATTGAATGAATGAATGAATCCCCATTTTACAGAGGAGGTCACTGAGGCCCAGAGAAGTGAAGCAACCTCCTCTGTAAAATGGGGATTAAGACGGTGAGCCCCCCGTGGGACAACCTGATGACCTTGTAACCTCTCCAGCGCTTAGAACAGTGCTTTGCACATAGTAAGCGCTTAATAAATGCCATTATTATTATTAATTGGCAGAGCCGGGATTTGAACCCCATGACCTGACTCCAAAGCCCGGGCTCTTTCCACTGAGCCACGCTGCTTCATAAATACGAATGAATGAATGAATCAATCGATTATTTTTATCGAGTGTCTGCCGTGTGCAGAGCACTGTACTAAGCGCGTGGGAGAGTATAATAGAACAGAGTTGGTAGGCAAGTCTCGTGCCCGCGAGGAGCTTACAATCTAGGGGGGAGGGGGCGGGCATTAATATATGAAGAAATAAGTTATGGATATGGATGTAAAGGATGCAGACTTCTCGACTGTGAGCCCACTGTTGGGTAGGGACTGTCTCTCTATGTTGCCAACTTGGGCTTCCCGAGCGCTTAGTACAGCGCTCTGCACACAGTAAGCGCTCAATAAATACGATGGATTGATGCAGGGCAGAGGTCAGGGGGAATAAAGGACAAAAATCCAAGTGACGCAGAAGGGATAGAGGGAGCAGAGGAAATGGTTTTGTCAGAGGGGAGGCCTCTTGGGGGCCAAGGGATTCCGATAAGGCTTTGAAGGGGGGGAAAGAGCGGCCATCTGGTAAGAGAAGCAGCGTGGCTCAGTGGAAAGAGCCCGGGCTTTGGAGTCGGTGGTCGTGGGTTCGAATCCTGGCCCCGCCAGTTGTCAGCTGGGTGACCTTGGGCCAGTCACTTCACTTCTCTGGGCCTCAGTTCCCTCATCTGTAAAATAGGAATTAAGACTGTGAGCCCCCCCGTGGGACAGCCTGATCACCTTGTATCCTCCCAGCGCTTAGAACAGTGCTTTGCACATAGTAAGCGCTTAATAATAATAATGATAATGGCATTTATTAAGTGCTTTAATTAATGGCATTAATAAATGCCATCATTATTATTATTATAAGAAGGGAGAGGGAGCGATTGCTTATGCAAATGAAATAATAATAGTTACGGTATTTGTTAAGCCCTTAGTATGTGCCAAACACTGTTCTAAGCGCTGGAGTAGATACAAGGTGATTAGGTTGTCCCACGTGGGGCTCACAGTCTTCATCCCCATTTTATAGAAGAGATTAGAACCCGGGACCTTCCGATTCCCCGGCCCGGCCTCTATCTGCTACCAAAGGAAGGAGCGCAGATAATAATAATAATGTTGGTATTTGTTAAGCGCTTGCTATGTGCTGGGCACTGTTCTAAGCGCTGGGGGAGATACAGTGTGAGAAGCAGCGTAGCCCAGTGGAAAGAGCCCGGGCTTGGGAGCCAGAGGTCATGAGTTCTAATCCCGGCTCCGTCACTTGTCTGCTGTGTGACTTTGGGTGAGTCACTTCACTTCTCTGGGCCTCAGTTCCCTCATCTGTAAAATGGGGATGAAGACTGTGAGCCCCTCGTGGGACAACCTAATCACCTTGTATCCCCCCAGCACTTAGAACAGTGCTTTGCACATAGGAAGCGCTTAATCAATCAATCAATCAATCATATTTATTGAGCGCTTACTATGTGCAGAGCACTGTACTAAGCGCTTGGGAAGTACAAATTGGCAACATATAGAGACAGTCCCTACCCAACATTGGGCTCACAGTCTAAAAGGGGGAGACAGAGATAAAAAAAACCAAACACAAATACCACCCTTATTATTATTATTACAGGTAAATCAGGTTGTCCCAGGTGGGGCTCAGTCTTCATCCCCATTTTACAGATGAGGTAACTGAGGCCCAGAGAAGTGAAGTGACTTGCCCAAAGTTCCACAGCTGACAAGTGGTGGAGCTGGGATTAGAACCCACGACCTCTGACTCCTAAGCCCGTCCGTCCTCTTTCCTCTAAGCCATGCTGCTTCTAGGATGAAATTCCTGACTGCTAATCAATGAACCCGCTGTTGGGTAGGGACCGTCTCTCTATGTTGCCAACTTGTACTTCCCAAGCGCTTAGTACAGTGCTCTGCACACAGTAAGCGCTCAATAAATACGATTGAGTGAATGTTTTGTTGTCCGTCTCCCACTTCTAGACTGTGAGCCCACTGTTGGGTAGGGACCGTCTCTAGATGTTGCCAACTTGTCCTTCCCAAGCTCTTAGTCCAGTGCTCTGCACACATAAGCGCTCAATAAATACCACTGAATGAATGAATGAATGTTTTGTTGTCCGTCTTCCCCTTCTAGACTGTGAGCCCACTGTTGGGTAGGGACCGTCTCTATATGTTGCCAACTTGTACTTCCCAAGCGCTTAGTACAGTGCTCTGCACACAGTAAGTGCTCAATAAATACAATTGAATGAATGAATGAACGAACCAGGCAGGCCGGCCCCCCTGGAGGCTGTTTCTGAGGACTGGGATCGAAGCTCACCCCCCCCCAGCCCCGTACAAGCAGCGTGGCTCAATGGAAAGAGCCCGGGCTTTGGAGTCAAGAGGTCACGGGTTCAAATCCTGGGTCCGCCAATTGTCAGCTGTGTGACTTTGGGCAAGTCACTTCACTTCTCTGGGCGTCAGTGACCTCATCTGTCAAATGGGGATGAAGACTGTGAGCCCCCCGTGGGACAACCTGATCACCTTGTAACCTCCCCAGCGCTTAGAATAGTGTTTTGCACAGACTAAGCACTTAATAAATGCTATTATTATTATTATTATTAAGGGACCCTATGCCCTCTTTGGCTCTCTCTGTAGAAGCTAGGGTGACAGTTGAGGGCCCGCCCTTTGGGCCACCAGGAGTCCTGTTGTGTTTATTCATTCAGTTGTATTTATTGAGCGCTTACTGTGCGCAGAGCACTGTACTAAGCGCTTGGAAAGTACAATTCGGCAACATATAGAGACAGTCCCTACTTGCTAGGGACCACCTTACCAGCGCAGCAGAGTTGCTGGGAGGCCTCTGATTGCTTGGTTTGTTTATTTATTGATTTATTTGTTTATTTAAATGGCATTTGTTAAGCACTTACTATGTGCCAAGCACCGTTCTAAGCACTGGGGCAGGTACAGGATAATCAGGTTGTCCCACGTGGGGCTCACACTTTTAGTCCCCATTTTACAGATGAGGGAACTGAGGGCACAGAGCAGTGAAGTGACTTGCCCAAGGTCACACAGCAGACAAGGAGCAGAGCCGGGGTTAGGACCCCCCATCTTACCTCCCTCCCTTCCCCACAGCACCTGTTTATATGTATATATGTTTGTACATATTTATTGCTCTATTTATTTTACTTGTACATATCTATTCTATTTATTTTATTTTGTTAACATGTTTGGTTTTGTTCTCTGTCTCCCCCTTCTAGACTGTGAGCCCACTGTTGGGTAGGGACTGTCTCTATATGTTGCCAACTTGTACTTCCCAAGTGCTTAGTACAGTGCTCTGCACACAGTAAGCGCTCAATAAATACAATTGATTGATTGATTGATTGATTGACCCAGGTCCTCTGACTCCCCAGGCCTGTGCTCTTTCCACTAGGCCATGCTGCTTCTATGTGTTGCCAACTTGTACTTCCCAAGCGCTTAGTACGGTGCTCTGCACACAGTAAGCGCTCAATAAATACGATTGATTGATTGATTGATTGCCTCTCTGAGCTGTTGGCCTAGGCAGGGTTCAGGGGGGACTTTTCTCTCCCCACCCCACCTTCGCTTGGACACCAGCCTTCTCTGGTCAAGCGGGTTGCCCCACGGCAGCTGGAGGAAGTCCGCTTCTGGAAACTTATAATAATAATAATAATGGCATTTATTAAGCGCTTACTATGTGCAAAGCACTGTTCTAAGCTCTGGGAAGGTTACAAGGTGATCAGGTTGTCCCACGGGGGGCTCACAGGCTTCATCCCCATTTCACAGATGAGGAAGCTGAGGCCCAGCGAAGTGAAGTGACTTGCCCAAAGTCACCCAGCTGACAATTGGTGGAGCCGGGATTTGAACCCATGACCTCTGACTCCAAAGCCCGGGCTCTTTCCACCGAGCCACGCTGCCAGGAGTGCCACTGTTGGGTAGGGACCGTCACTATATGTTGCCAACTTGTACTCCCCAAGCGCTTAGTACAGTGCTCTGCACACAGCGCTCAATAAATCTGATTGATTGATTGATTGAGTGGCCCACCTGCTGGGCCTGAGGGGCTGGGGACCTTGGGAGGAGTCACGTTTCCTCTTTGTGCAAACTTCTTTGGAGAAGCAGCGTGGTTCAGTGGAAAGAGCCTGGGCTTTGGAGCCAGAGGTCATGGGTTCGATTTCCGGCTCCGCCAATTGTCAGCTGGGTGACCTTGGGCAAGTCACTTCACTTCTCTGGGCCTCAGTGACCTCCTCTGTGAAATGGGGATGAAGACTGGGAGCCCCACACGTGGGACAACCTGATTACCTTGTATCTACTCCAGTGCTTAGAACAGTGCTTGGCACATAGTAAGCGCTTAACAAATACCAACATTATTATTATTATTATTATTATTATTATTATTATTATTATCTCTTCCCTGAGGATTTGGCTGGGGTTGGGCTAGCTAATAATAATAATTATAATAATTATTATATTATATTATATTATATTATAATAATTATGGTTTTTGTTCACTGCTTCCTAGTTGCCAAGTACCGGGGATAAATCCATGCAGCTCTGACACACAGTTCCTGCCCCCCATGGGGGCTCACAGTCTCAAGGGGAGGGAGAACAGGAACTAAACCCCTGCTTTGGGGGGTGAGGAAACTGAGGCACAGAGACGTGAAGGCCTTGCGGGAGCCAAGCGGCAGAGCCGGAATCAGAATCCGAGTCTCACAGGCCCCGGGCCCGTGCTTTTCCCACTAGCCCACGCTGTCTGGATTTGGCTTGTGTGAGGAATGGGTCTCAGAGGGTCACTCTGAATTTCTTGTCTCTTCCTCTCCCCCTCTTCCCCCTCTCTCCTGCCTCGCACTTCCCCCTCCTCCTCCTCCATCCCCTTCAGAGGACTCAGCACTCTCTCTCTCTTCTCCATCGCAGGTGTGGGCAAGAGCAGTTTGCTGTTACGCTTCGCGGACAACACTTTCTCAGGTGAGTGACCCCTAAGGTCTGGTCAGCCCGTTTGTCCCTCGGCCGGGCCCGCGTTCTCTCTCTCTCTCCCTTTTTCTCTCTCCGTCTGCGTCTCACAAGACGAGAGCTGAGATCCAGGAGCAGGCCAGCCCTTTCGGAGGCCTTTCCCAGCCTGACTTGCCAGCGGGGTGGTCGTGGAGTGAGAAGCCGGTGGGGGCTAGCCGTCCGCCAGATTGGGAGCCCCCCGGGCCTGGGAGAATTGGATCGGTATTAGAAACCGAAACCAGATTCTCCCCTCGGTCATCCCCGTGTGGTGTCTCGACGCTTTCGGCTGTCGACGGCAAGAACCGGAGGGGTGAACCCTCTCTGCTCCTCAGAAGCCAGACCCACAGCTGGGGATCCTTGCTTCCCAGCCCAGCTCCGGCGTTTCCAAGTCCTCAGATCCCTGAGGACTTGGAAACAGTTTTCTAGACTGTGAGCCCGCTGTCGGGTAGGGACCGTCTCTATATGTTGCCAACTTGGACTTCCCAAGCGCTTAGAACAGTAAGCGCTCAATAAATACGATTGATTGATCCCAGAGGGGACTGGGGGTCATCAGTTCCCGGCTAGATGAGACGGGTCCCGCCGAGCCGCCGTCTCACCCCGTCCCTCCCTGCAGGTAGCTATATCACCACGATCGGGGTGGACTTCAAAATTCGCACGGTGGAGATCAACGGGGAGAAGGTGAAGCTGCAGATCTGGGACACGGCGGGGCAGGAGCGCTTCCGCACCATCACCTCCACGTAAGTCCGCCGCCGGGGTTCCCGGGAATATCGGGGCCACCGCTCCCGTGCCAGCCGACCAGCGTCGGGCTCTGGGGTCGGGAAGGGAGCAGAGATTCCGCCTGGGGAGTCCCCGGGAGAGGGGAAGCCCTTCTCCGGCCGCCGTCGTCTCTCGCCCGCTGTCCTGATGGGGCTGTCGCGGGGTCCCTCCTGTCCCAGGGCTGCTCCAGAGGATGACCGTGACCAGAAAGTGACCGCTCTGTCCCGTGAGTGGGTCCTGGGGGAGGTGAGGAGTCGGGACCCCACCTTGTTTCGTCCCAGGCCCCGTCGCCCGGTCGCGGGGTGTCGTTTCCCGGCCTCCCGCCCCCTGGGCCGGGAGACGGTTGCCTGCCGGGGAGCCGGGGGTCCGAGGAGACTCTGCTCCTCCCGCGGGGGCCGGGCCTGATCTCAGTTGTTGGGTGAGAGCAGCGAGCCGCCTCAGACAGGAAGCGGTCTGAGGGGGAAGGGGGCGGCGGCGCTGAATCAGCACGGCCCCTTCCCTCTTCTCAGAAACCGCGGTTGGGGCCTGGCATCCCGGAGGAGACGGGGCCGGAGTGGGCCGGCGGTCTGTGGCTTTTTGCTCCGTGCCGGGAGGCCGGCTTGGCCCCGGGGCCGCCGGGGGGGGCTTCTACAGGTTCCTCCTCTGCTACGCCCCAGCGGTCCTAGAGCTCCGCGACGAGGAGCGGGTGCGAGTCCCCCGGGGGCAGGAGATCTGCGCGGGCCTCGGCCGCTCCGGGGTGTGGCGGGTGGGTCGCGCTGAGGAGGGGACTGGGCGGTCGAAACTCACCTTGGTGGCTCCCCGACGGGCCAGCTTGCAATGAAAGCCAAGGAAAAGAACTGGGGAGGTAGCTTGGTGTCAGGTGAAATTGAGGCGCAATCAGTAGTATTTATTGAGCACTTACTGTGTGCAGAGCACTGGACTCAGTTTTGGGGAGAGGGCAATAGGCTAGGTTTTGAGACCTCTCTCAATGGAGACGCTTATAGCGGCCTTCTAGACTGTGAGCCCACTGTTGAGTAGGGACCGTCTCTATATGTTGCCAGCTTGTACTTCCCAAGCGCTTAGTACAGTGCTGTGCGCACAGTAAGCGCTCAATAAATACGATTGATTGATTGATTGATTGAACTAGACTGTGAGCCCACTGTCGGGTAGGGACCGTCTCTATCTGTTGCCAGCTTGTACTTCCCAAGCGCTTAGTACAGTGCTGTGCACACAGTAAGCGCTCAATAAATACGATTGATTGATTGATTGATTGAACTAGACTGTGAGCCCACTGTTGGGTAGGGACTGTCCCTATATGTTGCCAGCTTGTACTTCCCAAGTGCTTAGTACAGTGCTGTGCACACAGTAAGCACTCAGTAAATACAATTGATTGATTATAGCGGCTTCCTCCCACGTGACGCGAGTAGTCGGCCCGTTCTGAGGGTGCCTGGCCTGGATCGGCCGCCCGACAAGGGGCCGAGTGAGCCCACTGTTGGGTAGGGACCGTCTCTATATGTTGCCAACTTGTACTTCCCAAGCGCTTAGTACAGTGCTCTGCACATAGTAAGCGCTCAATAAATACGATTGATGATGATGATGATGATGGAGTGGCGGGGACGGGGGACCCCGAGGAAATGGGCTCTGCGAGGAAGTCGTCTGCGCAAGGATACCAGTTCGGTCAGTCCTATTTATTGAGCGCTTACTGTGTGTACTTCCCAAGTGCTTAGTACAGTGCTCTGCACACAGTAAGTGCTCAATAAATAATAATTGTAAGCGCTTAATAAATGCCATCATTATTATTATCATCAGTGATCCCTTCTAGACCGTCTCAGCTCGTTGTGGGCAGGGAATGTATCTGTTTACTGCTACTCTCCCAAGCGCTTAGTACGGGGCTGGGCATTCATACATTCAATCGTATTTATTGAGCGCTTACTGTGTGTACTTCCCAAGTGCTTAGTACAGTGCTCTGCATACAGTAAATGCTCAATAAATGCGATTGAATGTATGAATGCCAAGCCCCATACTAAGCGCTTGGGAGAGTACGGTATAGCAGTGAACAGACACATTCCCTGCCCACAACGAGCTGACGGTCTAGAAGGGATCACTGATAATAATAATAACGATGGCATTTATTAAGCGCTTACTATGTGCAAAGCACTGTTTTAAGTGCTGGGGAGGCTAGGAAGCATTTAACAAATACCATGGTTATTATTACTACCATTACTCTCCCACGCTCTTGATTCAGAGCTCTGCACACTGTAAGCGCTTGGTAAATTGATTTTACTTGTTCATATTTATTCTACTTATTTTCTTTTGTTAATATGTTTTGTTGTCTGTCTCCCCCTTCTAGACTGTGAGCCCGCCGTTGGGCAGGGACCGTCTCTATATGTTGCCAACTTGCGCTTCCCAAGCGCTTAATAATAAGAATGAATGAATGAAGGAGCCCGGGCTTTGGAGTCAGAGGTCATGGGTTCAAATTCCGGCTCCTCCAATTGTCAGCTGTGTGACTCTGGGCAAGTCGCTTCACTTCTCTGTGCCCCAGTTCCCTCATCTGTAAAATGGGGAGTAAGACTGTGAGCCCCCCGAGGGACAACCTGATCACCTTGTAACCTCGCTTAGAACAGTGCTTTGCACATAGTAAGCGCTTAATAAATGCCATTAAAAAAATAATAATAATAATAGCATTTATTAAGTGCTTACTATGTGCAAAGCACCAGTGCTCTGCACACGAGTGCTCAACAAATACGATTGAATGAATGAATGAATGAACAAGGTGATCAGGTGATCCCACGGGGGTGCTCAGTCTTCACCCCCATTTTCCAGATGAGGGAACTGAGGCCCAGAGAAGTGAAGTGACTTGCCCATGGTCACCCAGCTGACAATTGGCGGAGCCGGGATTTGAACCCACGACCTCCGACTCCAAAGCCCGGGCTCTTTCCACTGAGCCACGCTGCTTCTCGGGTGTCTCGAAGCTGAGGCGGTCAGGAAGGAGGAGGCTAGAGTGTGGTGGGCTGGGAACAGAGCCAGGGGAAGGTGGCCATATCCGTTCTGTGGGTTTAAAAGAAAAAAAGCCAAGGGTAATTGAGGTGCCTGGAAGAGACTAGGGCCACGGCTCAGGGGAGAAATAATAATAATGATGGTATTTGTTAATAATAATAATAATGATGGCATTTATTAAGCGCGCTGGGGAGGTTACAAGGCGATCAGGTTGTCCCACGGGGGGTTCACAGTTTTAATTCCCATTTTCAGTTTCCCCATTTTAATCCCCATTTCCAGAAGCAGCTTGGCTCAGTGGAAAGAGCCCGGGCTTTGGAGTCAGAGGTCATGGGTTCAAATTCCGGCTCCGCCAAGTGTCAGCTGTGTGACCTTGGGCAAGTCACTTCACTTCTCTGGGCCTCAGTGACCTCATCTGGAAAATGGGGATTAAAGCTGTGAGCCCCACGTGGGGCAACTATATGTTGCCAATTTGTACTTCCCAAGCGCTTAGTACAGTGCTCTGCACATAGTAAGCGCTCAATAAATACGATTGATGATAATGATGATGCAACCTGATCACCTTGTATCATCATCATCATCAATCATCAATCGTATTTATTGAGCGCTTACTATGTGCAGAGCACTGTACTAAGCACTTGGGAAGTACAAGTTGGAAACATATAGAGACAGTCCCTGCCCAACAGTGGGCTCACAGTCTAAAAGGGGGAAACAGAGAACAAAACCAAACATACTAACAAAATAAAATAAATGGAATAGATATGTACAAGTAAAATAAATAAATAGAGTAATAAATATGTACAAACATATATACATATATGTATGTACATATTGTATCCCCCCAGCGCTTAGAACAGTGCTTTGTTCTTTTAGACTGTGAGCCCACTGTTGGGTAGGGACCGTCTCTCTGTGTTGCCAACTTGTAGTTCCCAAGCGCTTAGTACAGTGCTCTGCACACAGTAAGCGCTCAATAAATACGATTGATGATGATGATGATGTTGCCAACTTGTACTTCCCAAGCGCTTAGTACAGTGCTCTGCACACAGTAAGCGCTCAATAAATATGATTGATTGATCGATTTTCCAGAGGAGGGAACCGAGGCCCAGAGAAGTCACCCAGCTGACAGTGGGCGGAGCCGGGATTTGAACCCATGACCTCTGACTCCAAAGCCCGGGCTCTTTCCACTGAGCCACGCTGCTTCTCTAAGGTGCCCCCGAGTCTCCTGGCTTCTTGCCTCTGGAGGCCCCCAGAAGTGAGGCCGACTCCGAGCTTTTCGGGGGGTCCAGATG
This sequence comes from Tachyglossus aculeatus, assembly GCF_015852505.1. Lineage (NCBI taxonomy): Eukaryota > Metazoa > Chordata > Mammalia > Monotremata > Tachyglossidae > Tachyglossus > Tachyglossus aculeatus. Next base: position 38,820,477 of record NC_052086.1, read on the forward strand.
GGCATTTTGGGGGGATGGTTGGTTTGGCCTTCAGCAGCTCTCCCCATCCTACCTCCGTGCACCCTTCACCCCTCTTTAGTTCACCACTTTGCGCGTAGGGAAGCAGCGTGGCTCCGTGGGAAAGAGCACCAACTTTGGAGTCAGAGGTCATGGGTTCAAATCCCGGCTCCGCCACTTGTCAGCTGGGTGACTTTGGGCGAGTCACTTTACTTCTCTGGGCCTCATTCCCTCCTCTGTAAAATGGGGATGAAGCCTGTGAGCCCCTCGTGGGACAACCTGATCACCTTGTATCCCTCCCAGCGCTTAGAACAGTGCTTTGCACATAGTAAGCGCTTAACAAATGCCAACATTATTATTATTATTATTAGGAAGGGGCCAGGGGATGGATGGACAGCCTGGAAGCCCAGGGTGAGGAGTTTCTGCCTGATGCGTAGGTTGATTGGTAGCCACTGGAGATTTTTGAGGAGGGGACCAATATGCCCAGAGCTCTTCTGCACAAAGACAGTCCGGGCAGCAGTGTGAAATATAGACTGAAGCGGGGAGAGACAGGAGGATGGGAGATCAGAGAGGAGGGCGATGAAGTCATCCAGTCAGGAGAGGATGAGAGATTGAACCAGCAAGGGAGCGGTTTGGGTGGAGACGAAAGGGCGGATCCTCTCCCCCTCGTCCCCCTCTCCATCCCCCCCGTCTTACCTCCTTCCCTTCCCCACAGCACCTGTATATATGTTTGTACATATTTATTACTCTATTTATTTTACTTGTACATATCTATTCTGTTTATTTTCTTTTGTTAATATGTTTGGTTTTGTTCTCTGTCTCCCCCTTCTAGACTGTGAGCCCACTGTTGGGTAGGGACTGTCTCTAGATGTTGCCAACTTGGACTTCCCAAGCGCTTAGTACAGTGCACACAGTAAGCGCTCAATAAATACGATTGATTGATTGATTGGAGATGTTGCGGAGGTCTCATCTGTTTCTCCTTCCTACTTAGACTGGGAGTCCCATGTGGGACAGGGACCGTGTCCAGCCGGATTAACTTTATTCATTTATTCATTCAGTTGTATTTATTGAGTGCTTACTGGGTGCAGAGCTCTGTACTAAGCGCTTGGGAAGTACAAGTTGGCAACATATAGAGATGGTCCCTACCCAACGACAGGCTCACAGTCGAGAAGGGGGAGACAGACAACAAAACAAAAACATGTGGGCAGGTGTCAAGTTGCCAGGACAAAAAGAATTAAAGCTAAGTGCACATCATTAACAAAATAGATTAGTAAATATGTCCAAGTAAAATAGAGTAATAAATCTGTACAAATGTATATACAGGTGCTGTGGGGAGGGGAAGGAGGTAGGGCGGGGGGGATGGAGAGGAAAAAGGGGGCTCAGGCTGGGAAGGCCTCCTGGAGGAGGTGAGCTCTCAGTAGGGCTTTTCTGTCGACCTCAGTGCTTAGTACAGTACTTGGCACCTAGGAAGCATTTAACAAATACCATGCTAATTATTACTACCATTACTCTCCCGCGCTCTTGATTCAGAGCTCTGCACACTGTAAGCGCCTAGTAAATTGATTTTACTTGTTCATATTTATTCTACTTATTTTATTCTGTTAATATGTTTTGTTTTGTTCTCTGTCTCCCCCTTCTAGACTGTGAGCCCACTGTTGGGTAGGGACCGTCTCTAGATGTTGCCAACTTGGACTTCCCAAGCGCTTAGTACAGTGCTCCGCACACAGTAAGTGCTCAGTAAATACAATTGATTGATATGTTGCCAACTTGGACTTCCCAAGCGCTTAGTACAGTGCTCTGCACACAGTAAGCGCTCAATAAATACGATTGAATGAATGAATGAATGAATAAATGCTACTGATTGATTGATGGATGGGTTCAGGAGGATTTAGCAGCTGCATTTAGGACCCATGGATGCGCCAGTGCACAAAATAATAATAATAATGATGGCATTTATTAAGCACTTACTATGTGCAAAGCACTGTTCTAAGCGCTGGGGAGGTTACAGGGTGATCAGGTTGTCCCACGGGGGGCTCACAGCCTAAATCCCCATTGTACAGGTGAGGTAACCGAGGCCCAGAGAAGTGAAGTGACTTGCCCAGAGTCACCCAGCGGGACAATTGGCAGAGCCGGGACTTGAACCCGTGACCTCTGACTCCAAAGCCCGTGCCTTTCCACTGAGCCACGCTGAAGCCAGGAAATTGAGATCTAAAGAGGAACTCAAATTCCGGGCAAGCGACCGTGAGGCTGTTCTCTTCCGGGAGTCCCGGGACAGGCTGTCCAGGACGCGCTAATCACGTGGGCGCCCGTGGGGTGGGGTGGCTAGCAGGGGGCCCTGCCCCTCTCATCATCATCATCAATCGTATTTATTGAGCGCTTACTGTGTGCAGAGCACTGTACTAAGCGCTTGGGAAGTCCAAGTTGGCAACACATAGAGACGGTCCCTACCCAACAGTGGGCTCACAGTCTAAAAGACTCTCCCTCTCCCACTGGGCCCACCCCAGTCTTCCACAGAAAAGGGGCTAATCTCTCTTTCAAATGGCATAAGCCCTCTGGCTCGGTCCCAGCCCAGTTCCTTACCTGAATCAATCAATCAATCGTATTTATTGAGCGCTTACTGTGTGCAGAGCACTGTACTAAGCGCTTGGGAAGTCCAAGTTGGCAACATATCGAGACGGTCCCTACCCAACAGTGGGCTCACAGTCTAGAAGGGGGAGACAGAGAACAAAACCAAACATATTAACGAAATAAAATAAATAAAATAGATATGTACAAGTAAAATAGAGTAATAAATATGTACAAACATATATACATATATACAGGTGCTGTGGGGAAGGGAAGGAGGTAAGACGGGGGGATGGAGAGGGGGACGAGGGGGAAAATCTTTCTCATCCAGCCCCCGCCCTCCCTCCTTCCTGAAACTCCCTTCCCCTTCACATCCACTGCAGACCACCGCTCTCCCCATCGTCCATGCCCTAATAAAAGCCCGTTTATAATAATAATAATAATAATAATAATAATAATAATAATGATATTTGTAAAGTGCTTACTCTGTGCAGAGCACTGTACTAAGCGCTTGGGAAGTACAAGTTGGCAACATATAGAGACGGTCCCTACCCAACAGCGGGCTCACAGTCTAGAAGGGGGAGACAGAGAACAAAACCAAACATATTAACGAAATAAAATAAATAGAATAGATATGTACAAGTAAAATAAATAGAGTAATAAATATGTACAAACATATATACATATATACAGGTGCTGCGGCGAAGGGAAGGAGGTAAGACGAGGGATGGAGAGGGGGACGAGGGGGAAAATCTTTCTCATCCAGCCCCCGCCCTCCTTCCTTTCTGAAACTCCATTCCCCTTCACATCCACTGCAGACCACCGCTCTCCCCATCGTCCATGCCCTAATAAAAGCCCATTTATAATAATAATAATAATAATAATAATAATGATGATATTTGTAAAGTGCTTACTGTGTGCAGAGCACTGTACTAAGCGCTTGGGAAGTCCAAGTTGGCAACATATAGAGACGGTCCCTACCCAACAGCGGGCTCACAGTCTAGAAGGGGGAGACAGAGAACAAAACCACACATATTAACGAAATAAAATAAATAAAATAGATATGTATGAGTAAAATAGAGTAATAAATATGTACAAACATATATACATATATACAGGTGCTGTGGCGAAGGGAAGGAGGTAAGACGGGGGGGATGGAGAGGGGGACGAGGGGGAGAATCTTTCTCATCCAGCCCCCGCCCTCCCTCCTTCCTGAAACTCCCTTCCCCTTCACATCCACCGCAGACCACCGCTCTCCCCATCGTCCATGCCCCAATAAAAGCCCGTTTATAATAATAATAATAATAATAATAATGATATTTGTAAAGTGCTTACTGTGTGCAGAGCACTGTACTAAGCGCTTGGGAAGTCCAAGTTGGCAACATATTGAGACGGTCCCTACCCAACAGTGGGCTCACAGTCTAGAAGGGGAAGACAGAGAACAAAACTAAACATATTAACAAAATAAAATAAATAGAATAGGTATGTACAAGTAAAATAAATAGAGTAATAAATATGTACAAACGTATATACATATATACAGGTGCTGTGGCGAAGGGAAGGAGGTAAGACGGGGGGGTTGGAGAGGGGGACGAGGGGGAGAATCTTTCTCATCCAGCCCCCGCCTTCCCTCCTTCCTGAAACTCCCTTCCCCTTCACATCCACCGCAGACCACCGCTCTCCCCATCGTCCATGCCCCAATAAAAGCCCGTTTATAATAATAATAATAATAATAATAATGATATTTGTAAAGTGCTTACTGTGTGCAGAGCACTGTACTAAGCGCTTGGGAAGTCCAAGTTGGCAACATATTGAGACGGTCCCTACCCAACAGTGGGCTCACAGTCTAGAAGGGGAAGACAGAGAACAAAACTAAACATATTAACGAAATAAAATAAATAGAATAGGTATGTACAAGTAAAATAAATAGAGTAATAAATATGTACAAACATATATACATATATACAGGTGCTGTGGCGAAGGGAAGGAGGTAAGACGGGGGGGTTGGAGAGGGGGACGAGGGGGAGAATCTTTCTCATCCAGCCCCCGCCTTCCCTCCTTCCTGAAACTCCCTTCCCCTTCACATCCACCGCAGACCACCGCTCTCCCCATCGTCCATGCCCTAATAAAAGCCCGTTTATAATAATAATAATAATGATATTTGTAAAGTGCTTACTGTGTGCAGAGCACTGTACTAAGCGCTTGGGAAGTCCAAGTTGGCAACATATAGAGACGGTCCTTACCCAACAGCGGGCTCACAGTCTAGAAGGGGGAGACAGAGAACAAAACCAAACATATTAACGAAATAAAATAAATAGAATAGATATGTACAAGTAAAATAAATAGAGTAATAAATATGTACAAACATATATACATATATACAGGTGCTGTGGCGAAGGGAAGGAGGTAAGATGGGGGGGATGGAGAGGGGGACGAGGGGGAGAATCTTTCTCATCCAGCCCCCGCCCTCCCTCCTTCCTGAAACTCCCTTCCCCTTCCATCCACCGCAGACCACCGCTCTCCCCATCATCCATGCCCTAATAAAAGCCCGTTTATTATAATAATAATAATGATATTTGTAAAGCGCTTACTATGTGCAAAGCACTGTTCTAAGCCCTGGGGGGATACAAGGCGATCAGGTTGTCCCACATGGGGCTCACAGTCTTAATCCCCATTTTACGGATGAGGAAACTGAGGCACAGAGAAGTTAAGTGACTTGCCCAAAGTCACACAGCTGACAGTTGGCGGAGCCGGGATTTGAACCCATGACCTCTGACTCCAAAGCCTGTAAATTTATCCTCCAGGAAGCCTTCCCTGACTACCCCCTAAGCACCCCCCTTCACCCCAGCCCCCAGCAGTTGGTGCGTATCTTTATAATCAGTTGTTTCCTCTACCTGTAATAATAATAATAATAATGTTGGTATTTGTTAAGTGCTTACTATGTGCCAAGCACTGTCCTGAGCACTGGGGTCGATACAAGGTAATCAGGTTGTCCCACGTGGGGCTCACAGTCTTCATCCCCATATTACAGATGAGGGAACTGAGGCCCAGAGAAGTGAAGTGACTTGCCCAAAGTCACACAGCTGACAAGTGGCGGAGCCGGGATTCGAACCCACGACCTCTGACTCCAGAGCCCGTGCTCTTTCCACTGAGCCACGCTGCTTCTCTAATGTATTTTACCGCGTCTCTCCCACTAGAGCGTAAGGTCCTCGGGGACAGGGATCACATCTACCAACTCGACCGGACTCGCCCAAGCGTTTAGTACAGTGCTCTCCCCACAGCAGCCCTCAGTAAATACCACCGATGATGGATTGATTGAGGCTCACGTGCGGCCCATCTACGGGCGGCAGCGTGGCTCAGTGGAAAGAGCCCGGGCTTTGGAGTCAGAGGTCATGGGTTCAAATGCCGGCTCTGCCAACTGTCAGCTGGGTGACTTGGGGCAAGTCACTTCACTCGCCTAGCAGCGTGGCTCAGTGGAACAAGCCCGAGCTTTGGAGTCAGAGGTCATGGGTTCAAATGCGGGCTCCGCCAATTGTCAGCTGTGTGACTTTGGGCAAGTCACATCACTTCTCTGGCCTTCAGTTCCCTCATCTGTAAAATGGGAATTAAGACTGTGAGCCCCACGTGGGACAATCTGATCACCTTGTATCCCCCCAGTGCTTAGAACAGTGTTTTGCTCATAGTAAGCGCTTAACAAATACCATTATTATTATTATTCTATGGGCCTCAGTGACCTCGTCTGTCAAATGGGGATTAAGACTGTGAGCCCCCCATGGGACAACCTGGTCACCTTGTAACCTCCCCAGCGCTTAGAACAGTGCTTTGCACATAGTAAGTGCTTAATAAATGCTATTATTATTATTATTATTATTGTTATTATTCAAGAAGGCTTAGGGAGGCTGAGTCCCGGGAGGTGCCGACGAAGGGGAGATTTCTGGGAACTAGAGCCTCGGAATCCAATAGTTCCGGAAACCAGGACTGTGGTCAGGGAACAAGTCGAGACAAGGACTTTTCCCGGCGTCAGAGACCCTTCCGAGCGTGCCGTAGGGTCATCATCATCATCATCAATCGTATTTATTGAGCGCTTACTGTGTGCAGGGCACTGTACTAAGCGCTCGGCTCCGGCGTTCGTGCTCTGCGGCTCCCTGGATGGGAACGGGGCCAGTTGAGATTTTTCCACAGGCTGTGACAATCCACCCTGCTCTTCCCTTTCAAAAATCCCCCACCTACACACCAAGCCGTGCCGGCCGCCTCGTTAGCCGGGAAGGGAGCTCGTGATTCAGAGGGAACGCCGTTTGGAAGCGGGAGCCCGGGAAGGAGGGTCCCAGTCACAAGGGGCTTTTTCCCTCTAGAGTTGTCGGTGGAGTGCTCAATAAATATGAATGAATGAGGGAGGAGAGAGGGAGGAATCTCATGCCGCCCCCCGTCCCTCCACAAAGAGACAGCCCTGGCTTTAATAATAATAATAATAATAATGATAGGGCTTTAATAATAATAATTGCGGTATCTGATAAGCGTTTACTATGTGGCACGCACCGTATTGAGTGCTGGGGTGGAGACAAATAGATTGGGTTGGACACAGTCCCTGTTCCACACGGTGCTCCCAGTCTCAGTCTCCATTTTGCAGGTAACTGAGGAACAGAGGAGACTTGCCCAAGGCCAGTCGTTCAGTTCAGTCATATTGAGCGCTTACTGTGTGCAGAGCACTGTACTAAGCGCTTGGAAAGTACAGTTTGGCAACAGATAGAGACAGTCCCTACCCAGCAACGGGCTCACAGTCTAGAAAGGGGAGACAGACCGCAAAACAAGTAGACAAGTGTCAATACCATCAAAATAGGTAAGTAGAATTATGGCTATATAAATATCATTAATAAAATAGAGTAATAGATATGTACAAATGTGCACAAGTGCCGTGGGGAGGGGGCTGGGGTTGGGCAGAAGGAGAGAGGGGGGGTTTTGGGGCAGGGGAGGAAGAGCAGAGGAAAAGAGGGGGGTGGTTAAAACTTTGAGCTTCCCGTGGGACAGCCTGATCACCTTGTATAACCTCCCCAGCGCTTAGAACAGTGCTTTGCACATAGTAAATGCTTAATAAATGCCATCATTATTATTATCATCAAGGCAGGCCCCTATGGCTGCTGAGAGCCTGTGGCCCAGGGCTTTTGTGAAGGCCATGGTAGGGGCCGGGAGCGGCCGGCCTCGGGCCGTGCAGGAGTAGGGATCGGTCAATCGTACTTGACTCTCCTCGAGCACTTAGTATAGTGCTCTGCACATAGTAAGTGCTCAATAAATACAACTGCCCGACTGACAGGGAAAGATAAAAGCAAGGCCCGGGGTTGGCAGGGGGGTCCAGTGCGGAGTATCCTGGGGAGACTCGGCCTTGCCTGGCTTCCCGGAATGACTAGTTTGCCAGGGGAGTGGGATGGCTCAAGAAGCAGCGTGGAAAGAGCACGGGCTTGAGAGTCACAGGTCATGGGTTCAAATCCCGGCTCCGTCAGTTGTCAGCTGGGTGACTTTGGGCAAGTCACTTCTCTGGGCCTCAGTTCCCTCATCTGTAAAATGGGGATTAAGACTGTGAACCCTCCGTGGGACAACCTGATCACCTTGTAACCTTGTAATATGTTTGCACATATTTATTACTCTATTTATTTATTTTACTTGTACATATCTATTCTATTTTATTTTGTTAGTATGTTTGGTTTTTTTTTTTTCTCTGTCTCCCCCTTTTAGACTGTGAGCCCAATGTTGGGTAGGGACTGTCTCTATATGTTGCCAATTTGTACTTCCCAAGCGCTTAGTACAGTGCTCTGCACATAGTAAGCGCTCAATAAATATGATTGATTGATTGTAACCCCCCCAGTGCTTAGAACAGGGCTTTGCACATAGTAAGCGCTTAGTAAATACCATTATTATTATTATTATGGGCCCGAGATCTGGGTTCCCCGGGGCAGCCCAGAAGGTGGGGGGCCTGTGCTCGTCTCCCTTCCCTCTGAGACCGAGAATCTCCCATCTGTCCAGACCCCCAGACGCCCTTGGGCCTCACTTGGCGTCTACTGGCCCTTAGAAACGAGCCAATCAATCGGTCAGATTTATTGAGCACTTAGTCTTTGTGTTGCACTGAATTAGAGCACTTGGGAGGGTACGGTGGCGTTAGTGGTAATAATTGGAAATGTACAGTGGAGTTGATAGTGATAATTTTTTTATTACTCTGGGCCAAACACCGTGCTCCCGGGGCGGATAGAGAGAATGTAATCAGGTCGGATTCGGTCTCTCGTCCCACACAGTCTAATGGGAGAATCGAATCCCCGTCATACGGAAGATGAGGACACTGAGGCTCAGGGAAGTCAAGTGACTCGCCCCAGGTCACGTTGCAGGCGAGCGGCAGAGCCGGAATTAGAACCCAAGTCTCCTGATGCCCTGTGCTCTTTCCACTAGGCCTCCAGCTTCTCTAATATACACGATCCCTGTCCTCAAAAAGCCGACAGTCTAGTGGGCCCTAAAATAAATTCCGGGTAGGTGGAAGCGACAATAGAAGGCCGTAGATGACGAGTGCTCGGGGCAGGAGTCGGGGGAGCGTCCGAAGTGTCGTAAGTGATGCGCCAGTGGTGGGGAGGAGTGAGTGATTCCTGCGGGAAGGCTTCCTGGAGGAGCTGTGATTCCGGAAGGGCTGTGGGGATGGGGGGAGACGGTCCCGGCAGAAGGGTGGGCACGCGAGAGAGAGGGAGCGAAACACGGTGGAGTAAGTCGGCTAGAGCTGGGGTGTAGTGCTGAAATACGGCGCCTTAATGCCAGTGGTCTGGAGTGTCTGACGCCGAGAGGAGTGGGCAACCACCGGTGGTGGTGGCGGAGGCAGGGAGGTCTTCGGGGAGGCTGGAGTTGTCGAGATATCACAAGTGTTCGGACCGGCACTTGGGATGGGGAAGAAGAAGCGGATTCCGGAGACGCTGTGAAGGAAGAACCCACGGGATTTGGCGGCGGACTGACTATGGGGGCTGAAAGAGAGAAGAGTCAAGGAGAATGCCAAGCTGGTGGGCTTTAGAGATGGGGAGGGTGGGAGTGTCGTCAACGGGGCTGTGAGAGTTAGCGGGAGGAGAGGATCCGGAAGAGAAGAGAAGGAATTCCGTGTCGGGTGGCAGTCGAGGCGTCCGTGAGACATTCACGTCTCGGAGAGTAGATTGCTGAAGAGGAGAGAGGTCGGGGCTCGGGACCTAAATTTGGGGGTCATCTGTGTAGAGGCGGCGGTTGAAGCCGGGAGAGCGGATGAGCGCCTCGAGGGAGAGTAATTTGGGAGGCTAGATGGGGAGCGGAGATTAGGAGTCCGGAGGGAACCCCACCATTAAACAGAGGGCAGCAGAGGAAGAGCCAGAGAAGGATTACAAGCTCCTTGTCCACTAACACTATTGTACTTGCCCAAGCGCTTAGTACAGTGATCTCTGCCCCCACCCAACTCCCAGTAAATACCATCGACCGATTGACAGGACTGACCAGAGATGTTGGAGGAGAATGAGGTGGGGACTGGGTCAAAGAAACCAAGGTGAATTTGTTTTTCCAGGAGACGGGGGGCGGGCAGTGGGGTAGCCCACAGTGTCAAAGGCGGCTGACACATCAAGGAAGAGGAGGGCAGAGCGAAGTCGGTTGGTTTTGGCGAGAAGGACGGGTCATCGGTGACCCTGGAGAAAGCACTTTTGGTGGAATGGAGGGGCATGAAGCCGGACCGTAGGGGGGCCAAGGAAGAAGTTGGAGGAAAAGAGAGGGGATTTTTTTGGGTAGGGAGATGTGGGTGTTGCCTCAAAGCAGAGGGGAAGGGGAGCCAACAGAGTGAGCGGTTGAAGATGGCGGTCAGGGAAGGAAGGAGAGTGGGCGGCAACTACAAGTGGGTTTCTAAAGTGAGAAGGGATGGGATCGGAGGGGAAAGGGGCTGGATTTTGACAGCGGGTGGGAGATCTCCTCTTGAGACATCTGGGAAGAGTGAAAGAGTAGAGAGGGATAAGAGGGAACTGAGGAGGTGGGAAGTTGGCGCCTGATGGATTATATTATTATTATTAATATTAAATAATAGTAAGTAGTTTATTATTATTAATAATGATGATGATGGTATTTGTTAAGCGCTTACTATGTGCAAAGCACCATTCTAAGCGCTGGGGAGGTTGCAAGGTGATCAGGTTGTCCCACAGGAGGCTCACAGTTTTAACCCCCATTTTACAGATGAGGTCACTGAAGCCCAGAGAAGTGAAGTGACTTGCCCAAAGTCACACAGCTGACAGTTGGTGGAGCTGGGATTTGAACCCATGACCTCTGACTCCAAAGCCCGGGCTGTTTCCACTGAGCCATGCTGCTTCTCCATTTATCAGCTGTGTGACTTTGGGCAAGTCACTTAACTTCTGTGGTCCTCAGTGACCTCATCTGCAAAATGGGGATGAAGACTGTGAGCCCCCCATGGGACAACCTGATCACCTTGTAACCTCCCCAGCGCTTAGAATGGTGCTTTGCACATAGTAAGCGCTTAATAAATGCCATCATTATTATTATTAATTGGCGGAGCTGGGATTAGAACCCATGACCTCTGACTCCAAAGCCCGGGCTCTTTCCACTGAGCCATGCTGCCTCTCCAATTATCAGCTGTGTGACTTTGGGCAAGTCACTTCACTTTTCTGAGCCTCAGTTACCTCATTTATAAAATGGGGGATGAAGACTGTGAGCCCCCCGTGGGACAACCTGATCACCTTGTAATCTCCCCAGCACTTAAAACAGTGCTTTGCACATAGTAAGCGCTTAATAAATGCCATTATTATTATTATTATTATTATTATTACAATACAACAATAAACAGATACATTCCCTGCCCATAACGGGTTTCACAGGCCGCCCTTGGCTGAGGTTGTGGCGTCGGGGGAGGGAGAGATGAGGAGTCTTCTAGACTGTGAGCCCAATGTTGGGTAGGGACTATCTCTATATGTTGCCAACTTGTACTTCCCAAGCGCTTAGTACAGTGCTCTGCACACAGTGAGCGCTCAATAAATACGATTGATTGATTGATTGAGGGGCTGGGTGAGAGACACCTGAAGAGTTGCCATCCTGGGGAAGCCGTGAGAAAGTAGGGCAGGGATGGGGTTTGGGGTGGGGGACTTGGGGGGCCAATATGAAGCCCAAGAACTTGAGGGGCCGCAGCTTCTGGTCCCTGAATTGGAGTAACCCCCATTTGGAGTTTCTAATAATAATGACGGCATTTATTAAGTGCTTACTATGTGCAAAGCACTGTTCTAAGTGCTGGAGAGTTACAAGGTGATCAGGTTGTCCCACGGTGGGCTCCCAGTCTTCATCCCTATTTTACAGGTGAGGTCACTGAGGCCCAGAGAAGTGAAGTGACTGCCCAAAGTCACACAGCTGACAGTTGGTGGAGCCGGGATTTGAGGCCTTTCCCAGACTGAGCCCCCTCCTTTCTCTCCCCCTCCTCACCTCCTTTCCCTCCCCACAGCACCTGTATATATGTTTGTATGGACTTATTGAATGAATGAATTTATTGATTGAATGAATGAGCCCGTGACCTCTGACTGAGGCCCAGAGAAGTGAAGTGACTTGCCCAAAGTCACACAGCTGACAATTGGCGGAGCCGGGATTGGAACCCATGACCTCTGACTCCAAAGCCTGGGCTCTTTCCACGCAGCCACGCTGCTTCTCTGTTATTCATTCATTCATTCACTCGTATTTATTGAACGCTTACTGTGTGCAGAACACTGTACTAAGCGCTTGGGAAGTACTAGTTGGCCACGTGTGGCCACAAGTTGGTCACAGTCTTCTAGTCTGTGAGCCCACTGCTGGGTAGGGACCGTCTCTATACGTTGCCAACTTGGACTTCCCAAGCGCTTAGTCCAGTGCTCTGCAAACAGTAAGCGCTCAATAAATATGATTGAATGAACATCTAGAGACGGTCCCGACCCAACAACGGCCTCACGGTCTAGAAGGGGGAGACGGACAACAAAACAAAACATGTGGACTGGTGTCAAGTCATCAGAATAAACATTATTATTTTATTAAATAATAATTAATTATTATTATAATTATTATTATGATGGTATTATTGGCCATCTCCCCCCTATAGTGTAAGCTCATCGTGGGCAGGGAACGTGTCTAATAATGCCGTATCAGACTCTTCCAAGCGCTCGGTACTGCGGCGAGAAGCAGCGTGGCTCAGTGGAAAGAGCCCGGGCTTGGGAGTCGGAGGTCACGGGTTCAAATCCCGGCTCCTCCAATTGTCAGCTGTGTGACCTTGGGCAAGCCACTTCACTTCTCTGGGCCTCAGTTCCCTCATCTGTCAAATGGGGATGAAAACTGTGAGCCCCCCGTGGGACAACCTGATCACCTTGTATCCTCCCCGGCGCTTAGAACAGTGCTTTGCACATAGTAAGCGCTTAACAACATTGCGCTTCTAGACTGTGAGCCCGTTGTTGGGTAGGGACCGTCTCTATATGTTCATTCATTCATTCATTCAATCGTATTTATTGAGCGCTTACTGTGTGCAGAGCACTGTACTAAGCGCTTGGGAAGTCCAAGTTGGCAACATATAGAGATGGTCCCTACCCAACAGCGGGCTCACAGTCTAGAAAGGGGAGACAGAGAACAAAACCAAACATATGAACAAAATAAAATAAATAGAATAAACATGTACAAATAAGAGTAATAAATCCGTACAAACATCTAATCAATCAATCAATCAATCGTATTTATTGAGCGCTTACTGTGTGCAGAGCACTGTACTAAGCGAACAAAATAAAATAAATAGAATAAACATGTACAAATAAGAGTAATAAATCCGTACAAACATCTAATCAATCAATCAATCAATCGTATTTATTGAGCGCTTACTGTGTGCAGAGCACTGTACTAAGCGCTTGGGAAGTCCAAGTTGGCAACATATAGAGACGGTCCCTACCCAACAGTGGGCTCACAGTCTAAAAGGGGGAGACGGAGAACAAAACCAAACATACTAACAAAATAAAATAAATAGAATGTATATGTACAAGTAAAGTAAATAAATAGAGTAATAAATATGCATATATACAGGTGCTGTGGAGAGGGGAAGGAGGTAAGGCGGGGGATAAGGGGAGGGAAAGGAGGGGGTTCAGTCTGGGAAGGCCTCTTGTACCAACTTGTTGCCAACTTGTACTTCCTAAGCGCTTAGTACAGTGCTCTGCACACAGTAAGCGCTCAAATACGATTGAATGAATGAATGAACAAATGCCATCATTATTATTATTATTATTGCTGCGCTCTGTGGCTGTATATATGTATATATGTTTGTACATATTTATTACTCTATTTATTTTACTTGTACCTATCTATTCTATTTATTTTATTTTCTTAGTATGTTTGGTTTTGTTCTCTGTCTCCCCCTTTTAGACTGTGAGCCCACTGTTGGGTAGGGTCTGTCTCTATATGTTGCCAACTTGTACTTCCCAAGCGCTTAGTACGGTGCTCTGCACACAGTAAGCGCTCAATAAATACGATTGATTGATTGTTCAGTAAGTGCCGTTGATTTAATGGATGGATTGAGAGATGACAGAGTCCAGTCTCTGGTCCGGAGTGACGGGGCCGTTCGGGCTCCGATTTGAAGGTTGGCCCTCGGGGGTTGGCGGGGGCCGGAGGACGGCGTCTCTCGGCCTGGTTTCAGTCCGAGGACAGTCTTTTATCAATCAATCAATCAATCAATCAATCGTATTTATTGAGCGCTTACTATGTGCAGAGCACTGTACTAAGCGCTTGGGAAGTACAAATTGGCAACACATAGAGACAGTCCCTACCCAACAGTGGGCTCACAGTCTGAAAGGGGGAGACAGGGAACAGAACCAAACATACCAACAAAATAAATAGGATAGAAATGTACAAGTAAAATAAATAAATAAATAAATAGAGTAATAAATATGTACAACCATATATACATATATACAGGTGCTGTGGGGAAGGGAAGGAGGTAAGATGGGGGGATGGAGAGGGGGACGAGGGGGAGAGGAAGGAAGGGGCTCAGTGTGGGAAGGCCTCCTGGAGGAGGTGAGCTCTCAGCAGGGCCTTGAAGGGAGGAAGAGAGCCAGCTTGGCGGAGGGGCAGAGGGATTGGGGGCATTCCAGGCCCGGGGGATGACGTGGGCCGGGGGTCGACGGCGGGACAGGCGAGAACGAGGTACAGTGAGTTAGACTGTGAGCCCACTGTTGGGTAGGGACTGTCTCTATATGTTGCCAATTTGTACTTCCCAAGCGCGTAGTACAGTGCTCTGCACGTAGTAAGCGCTCAATAAATACGATTGATGATGATGATGATGAGTGTCCAGGCCACTGAATGGTGTCTATGCCAGTGCAGTTGTTTCCACAGACCATTTGGGCACACAGTCCGTGCCCGGTCCGGCTGGCTGGCAGTAGTATCAACCGAGCTCCTGCTGTCTGCAGAGCACTGTACTAAGCGCTTGGGAAAGTACAGTAGAGGTCAAAGACAGTCCCTTCCCTCGCTGAGCCACCCCTTTCCGGCCCTTACTGGGCCCAAGCCAGCCCCAGTCCTAATGACGCCGGGCTTTTAAATCAGTCAATCGTATTTATTGAGCGCTTACTGTGTGCAGAGCACTGTACTAAGCGCTTGGGAAGTCCAAGTTGGCAACATATAGAGACAGTCCGTACCCATCATCATCAGTCGTATTTATTGAGCGCTTACTGTGTGCAGAGCACTGTACTAAGCACTTGGGAAGTCCAAGTTGGCAACATCTAGAGACGGTCCCTACCCAACAGCGGGCTCACAGTCTAGAAGGGGGAGACAGAGAACAGAACCAAACATATTAACAAAATAAATAGAATAGAGCGTGGCTCAGTGGCAAGAGCCCGGGCTTTGGAGTCAGAGGTCATGGGTTCGAATCCCGGCTCCACCACAAGTCTGCTGTGTAACCTTGGGCAACTCACTTCACTTCTCTGAGCCTCAGTTACCTCATCTGGAAAAATGGGGATTAAGACTGTGAGCCCCACGTGGGGCAACTTGATCACACTGTATCCCCCCCCCAGCGCTTAGAACAGCGCTTTGCACATAGTAAGCGCTTAACAAATGCCATCATTATTATTATTATTATTGTTATTATTATTATTATTATGTACAAGTAAAATAAATAAATAGAGTAATAATTTTAAAGCTCAGGCTGGGCTGGGCCGACGCAGGGTGACTTGGTTTCTGGCGCGTTCACCCGCCAGCCCTCCCAGCGGGGTTCGGACTCTCGTCCCTGGATGCTCCGCATCCTCTCCTGTTCCTCCGGGACGCTCGGTTGGCGGTGCCAGGGAAAAGTGGGCAAGGAAGGGCCCGCCTAGGCAGGGCACTGTAGAATAATAATAATAATAATAATAATGGCATTTATTAAGCGCTTACTATGTGCAAAGCACTGTTCTGAGCGCTGGGGGGATACAAGGTCATGAGGTTGTCCCACGTGGGGCTCACAGTCTTCATCCCCGTTTTCCAGATGAGGGCACTGAGGCCCAGAGAAGTGAAGTGACTTGCCCAAAGTCACACAGCTGACATGTGGCGGAGCCGGGATTTGAACCCATGACCTCTGACTCCAAAGCCCGGGCTCTTTTCCACTGAGCCACGCTGCTTCTGTAGAAGTCAGAAGGTCGCGGGTTCTAATGCTGGCTCTGCCGCTTGTCTGCCCTGGGACCCCGGGCAAGTGATTTTCCTTCTCTGTGATCTCATCTGTAAAATGGGGATTGAGACCGTGAGGCCCATGTGGGACAGAGACTGTGTCCAACCTGATTTGCTTGTGTTCACTGCATTCATTCAATCGTATTTATTGAGTGCTTACTGTGTGCAGAGCACTGGACTAAGCGCTTGGGAAGTACAAGTTGGCAACATATAGAACGGTCCCTACCCAACAGTGGGCTCACAGCACTTAGTACAGTACCTGGCACATAGTAAACCCTTGACAAGTACCATTATTAATTATTATTATTATTGTTATTATTATTATTATTATTATTTATTATTATTATTATTAGGCCTTCAGAGAGCTGGGGTTGGGTGGTTCGGGGGGTCTCTGAATGGACCAACCTCCACCACTGTCTCCCCACCCCTCATGGGGCCTGGGAGTTGGAGGGCATGGGCTCTAATCCTGGCTCTGCCGCCTGATCTTGGGCAAGCCACTTCATGACTCTGGGCCTCAGCTACCTCATCTGTGAAATAATAATAATAATAATGTCGGTATTTGTTAAGCGCTTACTACGTGCCAAGCACGGTTCTAAGCGCTGGGGCGGTTACAGGGCGATCAGGTTGTCCGCGGCGGGGCTCACGCAGTTTTAATCCCCATTTTCCAGATGAGGGAACTGAGGCCCAGAGAAGTGAAGTGACTTGCCCGAAGTCACACAGCTGACAGTCGGCGGAGCCGGGACTTGAACCCAAAGCCCGGGCTCGTTCCACTGAGCCGCGGAATGGGGGTGAAGACTGTGAGCCCCATGTTGGAAAGGGACTGTGTCCAACCGGATTAGCTCGTTTCTACCCCAGCTCTTAGAAGAGTCCTTGGCACATAATAATAATAATAATAATAATAATAATAATAATAATAATGGCATTTATTAAGCGCTTACTATGTGCAAAGCACTGTTCTAAGCGCTGGGGAGGTTACAAGGTGATAAGGTTAGCGCTTAGTAAGTGCTTAGTACAGTGCTCTGCACACAGTAAGCACTCAATAAATACGATTGATGATGATAAGGTTGTCCCACGGGAGGCTCACAGTCTTCATCCCCGTTTTACAGATGAGGGAACTGTGGCACAGAGAAGTGAAGTGACTTGCCCAAAGTCACACAGCCGACAGTTGGCAGAGCCGGGATTTGAACCCATGACCTCCGACTCCAAAGCCCGGGCCCTTTTCCACTGAGCCGCGCCGCTTCTCACGTAGTTAGCCCTTAACGAGTACCGCAGTCGTCGTTATTATAGTCCATCCACCGCCTTCGGAGAGCCCCTCCTGGCCCGATGTCTTTGATCATCGGCCTCAGTTTCCACGTGTGCGTGTGTGCCCGGAAGGTCCGAGGCGTTTGGGGCCGGGGGCAAGCCCTGACACCTCCGTGGCATCTCTCAGGTATTACCGGGGGACCCACGGGGTCATCGTGGTGTACGACGTCACCAGCGCAGAGTCCTTCGTCAACGTCAAGCGGTGGCTGCACGAAATCAACCAGAACTGCGACGACGTGTGCCGGATATTAGGTGAGCCGGGGGTCTGGGCGGGGGGCGGGAACGGGACCGGCGAGCCCGAAACGCGCCCGCGCCGACCCGTCCCGTTCCGCGCAGTGGGGAACAAGAACGACGATCCCGAGCGGAAGGTGGTGGAGACGGAAGACGCCCACAAGTTTGCCGGGCAGATGGGGATCCAGCTGTTCGAGACGAGTGCCAAGGAGAACGTCAACGTGGAAGAGGTGGGGACGGTGGGGGTCTCGGGCCCGGCGGGAGGGGCCCTCCTCCCCTCGGCCACCGGTCCCCAGGGCGGTAGCGTCGGTCCCAGGGACTCCGGGAAACCGAGTTTCTGCTCCTCGAGCCCCGAGAACCTGCCCCCGAAACTCTCTCCTCTCCCCATTCCCTGGTTTTCCCTAACACCCCTCCAACCCTGAACAAGCAGCCGTGGTCTAATCATCATCATCATCATCAATCGTATTTATTGAGCGCTTACTGTGTGCAGTAAGCGCTTGGGAAGTACAGTTTGGCAACATCATCATCATCATCAATCGTATTTATTGAGCGCTTACTGTGTGCAGAGCACTGTACTAAGCGCTTGGGAAGTACAAATTGGCAACATATAGAGACGGTCCCTACCCAGCAGTGGGCTCTCAGTCTAAAAGGGGGAGACAGAGAACAAAACCAAACGTACTAACAAAATAAAATAAATAGAATAGATACGTACAAGTAAAATAAATAGAGTAATAAATATGTACAAACATATATACAGGAGTCTAATGGAGTCAACCAGTGGTATTTATCGAGCGCTTAATCGTATTTATTGAGCGCTTACTGTGTGCAGAGCACTGCACTAAGCGCTTAATGTACTTCCCAAGCGCTTAGTCCAGTGCTCTGCGCACAGTAAGCGCTCAATAAATAAGATTGATGATGATGCAGAGCACTTGGGAAAGCACAATAAAAGTTGGTAGGCGCTATCCCGGCCTATAGGGAGCTTACAGTCTACAGGGAAGAAACTCTCTCCTCTCCCCATTACGTAGTTTTCCCTAACACCCCCCAACCCTGAACAAGCAGCTGTGGTCTGATGGAGTCAACCAGTGGTATTTATCGAGTGCTTAATATGTGCAGAGCACTTGGGAAAGCACGATAAAAGTTGGTAGGTACTATCCCTGCCTGTAAGGAGCTTACAGTCTACAGGGAAGAAACTCTTTCCTCTCCCCATTACCTAGTTTTCCCTAACACCCCCCCAACCCTGAACAAGCAGCTGTGGTCTGATGGAGTCAACCAGTGGTATTTATCGAGTGCTTAATATGTGCAGAGCACTTGGGAAAGCACGATAAAAGTTGGTAGGTACTATCCCTGCCTGTAAGGAGCTTACAGTCTACAGGGAAGAAACTCTTTCCTCTCCCCATTACCTAGTTTTCCCTAACACCCCTCCAACCCTGAACAAGCAGCCGTGGTCTAATGGAGTCACCAGTGGTATTTATCGAGCGCTTAATATGTGCAGAGCACTTGGGGAAGCACGATAAAAGTTGGTAGGCACTATCCCTGCCTGTAAGGAGCTTACAGTCTACAGGGAAGAAACTCTTTCCTCTCCCCATTACCTAGTTTTCCCTAACGCCCCTCCAACCCTGAACAAGCAGCCGTGGTCTAATGGAGTCACCAGTGGTATTTATCGAGCGCTTAATATGTGCAGAGCACTTGGGAAAGCACGATAAAAGTTGGTAGGCACTATCCCTGCCTATAGGGAGCTTACAGTCTACGGGGAAGATAGACATTAGATTCAATTGCAGACAGGAGAAATAGAGTATAAGGCTTTAAAGTGCTCTGGGACTGGGGTGAAATGGTGAAGCAGCGTGGCTCAGTGGAAAGAGCCCGGGCTTTGGAGTCAGAGTTCATGGGTTCGAATCCCAGCTCCGCCAGTTGTCAGCTGTGTGACCTTGGGCAGGCCGCTTCACTTCTCTGGGCCTCAGTTATCCCATCTGTAAAACGGGGAGTAAGACTGTGAGCCCCCCCGTGGGACAACCTGATCACTTTGTATCCTCCCCAGCGCTTAGAACAGTGCTTTGCACATAGTAAGCGCTTAACAAATGCCATCATTAAATGCTTAAAAAGTACATAGTCCAGCACACAAGAATAATAATAATAATTTTGGTATTTGTTAAGTGCTTACTACGTGCCAAGCATTGTTCTAAGCACTGGGGGAGATACAAGGTAATCAGGTTGTCCCACATGGGGCTCCCCGTCTTAATCCCCATTTTCCAGATGAGGTGGCTGAGGCCCAGAGAAGTTAAATGACTTGCCCAAAGTCACACAGCGGCTAAGTGGCGGAGCCAGGATTGGAACCCATGACCTCTGACTCCCAAGCCTGTGCTCTTTCCACTGTGCCACGCTGCTTCACATGGATGATGGTGAGGAGAGGGTGGACAGGAGAAATAATAATAATAATAATTATGGCGTTTAAGTGCTTACTATGTGCCAAGCACTGTTCTAAGCACTGGGGGGGTGCAAGGTGATCAGGTTGTCCCACGGGGGGGGCTCACAGTCTTAAACCCCATTTTCTAGATGAGGGAACTGAGGCCCAGAGAAGTGAGGTGACTTGCCCAAAGTCACCCAGCTGACAGTTGGCGGAGCCGGGATTTGAACCTATGACCTCTGACTCCAAAGCCCGGGCTCTTTCCACTGAGCCACGCTGCTTGAAAGGCTTCTCTGAGAAATGAGAGATTAGTCAGGGAGGGCTTCTTGGAGGAGATGTGATGGTAATAAGGGCTTAATCAGGCTCCCTGACATTTGAAGGGGAGGGGAGCGGTACACCGTCGGATACGAAGCGGGAGGGAGTTCCCGGCCAGAGGCAGGGGGACGAGGCATCGGCGAGAGCGACGAGATCGAGGGACAGAGTAGATTTATTTATTTATTTATTTTACTTGCACATATCTATTCTATTTATTTTATTTTGTTAGTATGTTTGGTTTTGTTCTCTGTCTCCCCCTTTTAGACTGTGAGCCCACTGTCAGGTAGGGACTGTCTCTAGATGTTGCCAACTTGGACTTCCCAAGCGCTTAGTCCAGTGCTCTGCACACAGTAAGC
The DNA here is from genome assembly GCF_015852505.1 of Tachyglossus aculeatus. Taxonomy (NCBI): domain Eukaryota; kingdom Metazoa; phylum Chordata; class Mammalia; order Monotremata; family Tachyglossidae; genus Tachyglossus; species Tachyglossus aculeatus. The sequence goes on from NC_052086.1 coordinate 38,841,303, forward strand.
GCTCAATAAATACGATTGATGATGATGATTGGCGTTAGAGGAGCGGGGTGTGCCGTAGCAGGAGGGAGAAAGTTGATTGAGTAGGAGCCGTTGGAATAGTAGTAATAATAATGGCATTTATTAAGCGCTTACTACGTGCAAAGCACTGTTCTAAGCGCTAGGGAGTTTACAAGGTGATCAGGTTGTCCCACCGGGAACTCACAGTCTTAATCCTCATTTTACAGATGAGGTCACTGATACGTGACTTGCCTAAAGTCACCCAGCTGACAAGCGGCAGAGCTGGGATTTGAACCCATGACCTCCGACTCCAAAGCCCGGGCTCTTTCCGCTGAGCCACGCTGCTTCCCAGGTCGGAAGACCTGGGTTCTACTGCTGGCTCTGCCACTTGCCTGCTCTGTGACCTGGGGCGTGTTGCTTAACTTCTCTAAGCCTCGGTTTCAATCAATCAATCAATCAATCGTATTTATTGAGCGCTTACTATGTGCAGAGCACTGTACTAAGCGCTTGGGAAGTACAAATTGGCAACACATAGAGACAGTCCCTACCCAACAGTGGGCTCACAGTCTAAAAGGGGGAGACAGAGAACAGAACCAAACATGCCAACAAAATAAAATAAATAGGATAGAAATGTACAAGTAAAATAAATAAATAAATAAATAGAGTAATAAATATGTACAACCATATATACATATATACAGGTGCTGTGGGGAAGGGAAGGAGGTAAGATGGGGGGATGGAGGGGGGACGAGGGGGAGAGGAAGGAAAGGAGAGGAGGTTTCCTCCCTGGTATAATAATAATAATAATAATAATAATAATAATAATAATAATAATAATAATAGTAATAATAATGGCATTTATTAAGTGCTTACTATGTGCAAAGCACTGTTCTAAGCGCTGGGGAGGTTACAAGGTGATCAGGTTGTCCCACGGAGGGCTCACAGTCTTACTCCCCATTTTACAGATGAGGTCACTGAGGCCCAGAGAAGTGAAGTGACTTGCCCACAGTCACACAGCTGACAGTTGGCAGAGCCGGGACTTGAACCCGCGACCTCTGACTCCAAAGCCCGGGCTCTTTCCAGTGAGCCACACTGCTTCCCCATAATACTAATAACGACGGCATTTATTAGGCGCTTACTTTGTGCAAAGCACTGTTCTCAGCACCGGGGAGGTTACAAGGTGATCAGGTTGCCCCATGGCGGGGGCTCACAGTCTTCATCCCCATTTTCCAGATGAGGGAACTGAGGCCCAGAGAAGTGGAGTTCTAGACCGTGAGCCCGCTGTTGGGTAGGGACCCCGGGGACCGAGTCAGCCCATCTGGACCCTAATCCCAACTCTTACCACTTACCTAGCGTGCGACCCTGGATAAATCACAACTCCCCGGGACCGTAAACTCGTTACGGGCAGCGAACGTGCCCGCTAATTGCGATATTTACTCTCCCAACTGCTTGGTACAGTGCTCTGCGCGTAGTAAGCACACAATCAATCAATGCCACCGGTCGATTCCCTGAGTCTCGGTTTCCTCCCCTACGAGATGGGACGCCTGTCCACATGTTTGGTTATGTTGTCTGTCTCCCCCTTCTAATACTAATGATGGCATTTGTTAAGCGCTTACTATGTGCAAAGCACTGTTCTAAGCGCTGGGAAGGTTACAAGGTGATCAGCTTGGCCCACGGGGGCGCTTACAGTCTTAATCCACATTTTACAGATGAGGGAACTGAGGCCCAGAGAAGTGAAGTGACTTGCCTGAAGTCACACAGCTAATTGGCAGAGTCGGGATTTGAACCCATGACCTCTGACTCCAAAGCCCGCGCTCTTTCCACTGAGCCACGCTGCTTCTCACAGTCTTCTAGACTGTGAGCCCGTTGCTGGGTAGGGACCGTCTCTATATGTTGCCAGCTTGTACTTCCCAAGCGCTTAGTACAGTGCTCTGCACCCAGTAAGCGCTCAATAAATACGATTGAGTGAGTAGGGACCGTCTCTATATGTTGCCAACTTGTACTTCCCAAGCGCTTAGTCCAGTGCTCTGCACACAGTAAGCGCTCAGTAAATACGATTGAATGAATGGACTCGCCGAGAGTCACACAGCTGACAATGGGCGGAGCTGGGATTCGAACCCATGACCCCGGACTCCAAAGCCCGGGCTCTTTCCACTGAGCCACGCCGGGATAAGATAGCTGGAGAAGCAGCGTGGCTCAGTGGAAAGAGCCCGGGCTTTGGAGTCAGAGTTCATGGGTTCAAATCCCGGCTCCGCCCATTGTCAGCTGTGTGACTTTGGGCAAGCCACTTCACTTCTCTGGGCCTCAGTTCCCTCATCTGGAAAATGGGGATTAAGACTGGGAGCCCCCCGTGGGACAACCTTGTACTTCCCAAGCGCTTAGTACAGTGCTCTGCACATAGTAAGCGCTCAATAAATACGATTGATGATGATGATGACGACAACCTGATCACCTTGTAAACTCCCCAGCGCTTAGAACAGTGCTTTGCACATAGGAAGCGCTTAATAAATGCCATCATCATCATCGGGCAGTTTTAGACTGTGAGCCCACTGTTGGGTAGGGACTGTCTCTAGATGTTGCCAATTTGTACTTCCCAAGCGCTTAGTACAGTGCTCTGCACATAGTAAGCGCTCAATAAATACGATTGATGATGATGATCATCATCATAGCCGTTCTCCCTCCTCCTTCCTTGTGTGTCCCAAGTGGGACACGGACCCGCGCCCAGCCTGATCATCGGCGCTGAGCACAATGCTTGGCTCGTAGTACGCGCCTAGCAGATCCTACAGTTATTCGTTCATTCAGTGGTATTTATGGAGCGCTTACCGCGTGCAGAGCACTGTACTAAGCGCTTGGGAAGCCCAAGTTGGCAACATCTAGAGACGGTCCCTGCCCGACGGCAAGCAGAAGGCTCGGGGGCTCTTGCCCACCCTTTTCAGCAGAGATGTGAGTAAGGTTGCGAGAAGAAAAGGAGGCGGGTAGGGAGGAGGTATTTGGGAGACGGGCCAAGTGGGATGTCACAGCTCCGGGTGGAGTCAGGGAGACGCCCCCCCCCGTCTCCCGGGGTCGCCCCAACTTGGACCAAGGCCCCCCTGCTTCTCCAAGGGGACCCCCGCGCCCTTCCCGCTCCCGACTCCCTCCTCCCTCCCGGGCCGCGGCAGATGTTCAACTGCATCACGGAGCTGGTCCTGCGAGCCAAGAAGGAAAACCTGGCGAAGCAGCAGCAGCAGCAACAGAACGACGTGGTGAAGCTCACGAAGAACAGTAAACGGAAGAAGCGCTGCTGCTAATGGCGCCGCCCGCCGCAGAGACTCCCGGGCGCGCCCCGCTTCGGCCCCTTATTTAAGAGATTTTTCTCCACGTTTCCTCCTGGGCGGCGGCGGCGGAGGCGGCGTTGGCGGCGGCCGGCGGGCCGAGGAGGTGACGGAGCCCCGGGGTGGGGAGGGGGCTCCCGGCCGGGGGTCCCCGCCTCGGCCCCGCCGACCGGACGGATTAACCGGTTTGTATATAATGTATATCGCTTTAACCAGCCGCGCCGCCTCCCATCGCTTCGGCTCTCGCCTCGTCGGGCCGGCCCGCCGGCGACCGCGGGACGGGGCTCACGCCCGCCGCCGTCCCTCGGCCCCGGCCTGGCGGGTGGGGACGGACGGAGGGAAGGAGGGAGGCCGGGCTGCCGCGTCCTCCTTTCCCCCAGCCTCGGCCGACCGGCGCTTTGGATTCTTCCCCTTCCTCCCGCTCCTCGTCTTCCTCCCGCGCGGCCGGCCGGAGCGGGCCGGGGGGTGCCCCTCCGGCGTCCGTCCGGGCAGCTGGCGGCGGGGGTCTCCCCGGGAGTCTGGCTCGTCTTCCGGCGGGGGTCTCGGCCCTCTCCACCGGTGCCCGGCGGGCCCGCTTCGGGGGTTGCCCGTCCCCGCCCGGCCACTCCACGCCCTTCGGGGGAGGCCGGACTCGACCGACGGAGGTTCCGGAAGGCCTCGATCCCCTCCGGGAGGAAGGTGTTACAACTCTGGAAGAAAGCAGAGCCAAAGGAAAACACACCCTCCGGCCCCCGCGCTCCTCTGGAGCGGGCGGGATGTGAACTGGGCCCCGTCTCTGTCGCTTCGGCGGGCCGGGCCCAGCCGCGGCAGCGACCCGTGGCTCTCCCGGGTCCCGACGCGACCCCGGGGCTTGGACGGCCGGGACCTTCGACGGCCGGGGTGGGCTGCGGATGCGATCGATCACTGACAAAACGATTCCACGACCTGCCCCGAGTCAGGCCGGAGGTCCTGGGGTCTCTCCCCATCTTCGGTCCCCGTTGACCCGCCCTTCCCCTCCCCACTAATGGATCACGGAACATGGGATTAATTTATTTGCCACGCGTATCTTAGGAGAGTTTTTTTTTTTTTTTTAAAAAAGAAAATCGGTATCCAGACAATCGCATCGCGGGTCAACGTCACGGCAGATTTTTCACGTCAATGCCGTCCGGGCGGGTTTTTATTCAGCCGAGGGCCGGGGTTGGCGTCTGCGGCCCCGTGCTGGGGGGGCCCCGCTTGGCCGCCCTCCGGGGTCGCGGGGTGGGGGCGGCGCGGGTGGGGGCACCTTGTGGCATGGGGGGCACGGTTTTGGGGGGGGGATCGACCCTGGGTGGGGGTGGAGGGGAGGGCGGTGAGGCCCGGCTCCCCGCCGCTCCCTCGGGGGCAATCAGCACGACAGGGTGCTGCCCGGCGGCGGCGGCGGCGGCAGGCCTGTAACTTATTGGGCGAACGGAAAATGAAATCCCCTCCGAGGGTTTGGGAACCGAAGCAATAAGAGACGAAGTCCCGGGTGCGAGGGGGGGGAACGGCCCGGGCCGCCGTCGACGGCTTCTCGGAAGCCCCGAGGACCAAACCCGCCGAGGTGGGGGCGGCGGGAACGGGTGGGGGGGTGGGGGGGGACCGGGGTGGGGGCGCCGGGGGCCTCGGTGGGAAATTTCCCAAGTGTCAATGGAATGTTTCAGTGGTCTGCTGGGATTATTTCTGTATTGGAAGTTTCTAATTATGCTTTTTAAAAAAAAAAATACTAAAAATAAAAGTTACAAGCTGCCAACTCTTCCTTCCGGGGCCTGTTCGCTCTTCTGTAGCCGGGGCCCCTCGCCACCCCGCCGGGGGCTGCGTACCGGGGCCCACACGGGTGCGGCTCAGGGGAAAGAGCCCGGGCTTTGGAGTCCGAGGTCGTGGGTTCAGATCCCGGCTCCGCCACTTGTCAGCTGGGTGACTTCGGGGGAGTCGCTTCTCTGGGCCTCGGTGACCTCATCTGGAAAATGGGGGTTTAGGACCGTGACCCCACAGTGGGACAACTCGATCACCTTGTAACCTCCCCAGCGCTGGGAACGGTGCCTTGCACATAGTAAGCGCTTAATACACGCCATTCTCCTTCACCTCCCGCTTTCGGTCGCCCAGAACTGAGGCCCAGAGAAATGAAGCGACTTGCTCGAAGTCACACAGCGGTAAGTTGGCAGAGCAGGGGTTCGAACCCGTGACCTCTGACTCCCAAGCCCGGGCTCTTTCCACTGAGCCACGCTGCTTCTCCCCCTTCTAGACCGTGAGCCCGTTGTCGGGTAGGGACCGTCTCTATCTGTTGCCGAATTGTACTTTCCAAGCGCTTAGTCCACTGCTCTACACACACGGTAAGCGCTCAGTAAATACGATTGAATGAATGAAGAGTCAGAAGGATGTGGGGTCTTGATCCTGGCTCTGTCCCTTCTCTGTTGTGCGACCTTGGCTAAGTCCCTTCACTTCTAGGAACCTCGGTGCCGGCCGGCTCCTCCAGTTGTCAGCTGGGTGACTTTGGATAAGTCACTTCTCTGGGCCTCGGTGACCTCATCTGGAAAATGGGGGATTTAAGACCGTGAGCCCTCCGTGGGACAACTCGATCGCCTTGTAACCTCCCCAGCGCTTGGAACGGTGCTTTGCACATAGTAAGTGTTTAATACACGCCATTCTTCTTCACCTTCCGCTTCTGGTTGCCCCGACCGTTCACACTTCGGTTTTTCACGGCTTTTAAATCTTCTCGTGGGGCTACACAGAGTTGCCCTCCGTCCTCCCCATGGGGCAGTGGGCACTGCGGACTCGAGTGGGTCTCCCCTTGTCCTCTGGCCAGCCGGTAGGCGAGGAGAGGGGGTCAAAATGCACCACGGCCGAGCGACTGTGCAATGAAGCCAACCTGTGGCCTGGCAGGTAATAATAATAATAATAGCATTTATTAAGCGCTTATTATGTGCAAAAGCACTGTCCTAAGCGCCGGGGAGGTTACAAGGTGATCAGGTTGTCCCACGGGAGGCTCCCGGTCTTCATCCCCACTTTGAGGGAATTGAGGCCCAGAGAAGTGAAGTGACTTGTCCAAAGTCACACAGCTGGCAGAGCTGGGGTTCGAACCCACGACCTCTGACTCCAAAGCCCCGGATCGTTCCACTGAGCCACGCTGCTTCTCCCCCTTCTAGACTGTGAGCCCGTTGTCGGGTAGGGAACGTCTCTATCTGTTGCCAAATTGTACTTTCCAAGCGCTTAGTCCAGTGCTCTGCACACGGTAAGCGCTCAATAAATTGACTGAAGAGTCAGAAGGATGTGCGGTTTTGATCGTGGCTCTGTCACTTCTCTGTTGTGTGACCTTGCCTAAGTCCCTTCACTTCTTGGAGCCTCAGTGCCCTCATCTGTAAAATGGTGATGAAATTTTGACCCCTCTGTGGGACAGGAACTTTTTGTCCAACCTGATTCAGTGGAAAGAGCCCGGGCTTTGGAGTCAGAGGTCATGGGTTCAAATCCCGGCTCCGCCACTTGTCAGCTGTGTGACTTTGGGCAAGTCACTTCACTTCTCTGGGCCTCAGTGACCTCATCTGTAAAATGGGGATTAAGACTGTGAGCCCCCCGGGGGACAACCTGATCACCTTGTAACCTCCCCAGTGCTTAGAACAGTGCTCTGCACATAGTGAGCACTTAATAAATGCCGTTATTATTATTTATCTACCACAGTGCTTAGAACAGTGCCTGGCACCTAGTAAGCACTTAAAAAATGCCACACTAATAATAATGATGTTTATTAAGCGCTTACTATGTGCAAAGCACTCTTCTAAGCGCTGGGGAGGTGATCAGGTCGTCCCACGGGGGGTTCACAGTCTTCATCCCCATTTTACAGATGAGGTAATGAAGAGAAGTGGCTTGCCCAAAGTCACACAGCTAAGTGGTGGAGCTGGAATTAGAACCCATGACCTCTGACTCCAAAGCCCGGGCTCTTTCCACTGAGCAACACTGCTTCTCTAATAATAATAATGTTGGTGTTTAAGCAGTATGTGCGAAGCACTGTTCTAAATACTGAGCGGGGGGGGGGGGGTTACAGGGTGATCAGGTTGTCCCACGTGGGGCTCATGGTCTTCATCCCCATTTCACAGATGAGGGAACTGAGGCCCAGAGAAGCGAAGTGACTTGTCCAAAGTCACCCAGCTGATGTGGTGGATCTGGGATTTGTACCCATGCCCTCTGACGCCAAAGCGCGTGCTCTTTCCACTGAGCCACGCTGCTTCTCTAAGCGCTTAGTACAGTGCTCCACACGCAGTAAGCGCTCAATAGCTACCACTGAACGAATTAATCATTAGGTCCGGGGACTGGGGACCTGAATAGTCGGGGGGGGCCGGGCCAGGGAAGGATGCTCTGTTCCCCGTGTCCCCCCTGCCTCCCGCTCTGACTAACCATTCATTCACTCAATCGTATTTATTGAGCGCTTACTGTGTACACAGCACCGTACTAAGCGCTTGGGAAGTCCAAGTCGGCAACATCTAGGGACGGTCCCTACCCAACAGCGGGCTCACAGTCTAGAAGGGGGAGACGGACCACAAAACAAAGCATTAATAAAATAGAATAACTGTACAAGTAAAAACCAAGCACCAGACCGGCTCTGTAGAAACGAACTTTATTTGGGCAAGACTATTTACAAAAGAAGATGTGGAACACTGTTTTTCTAAAAATATGCCTTTATATGTATAATATGTATATTAGAAAAAAACCATACGTGTATTTACACGACTGCTACATACAAAAACTACAGCACTGTGGGAGGTTCATCCCTACGGACATAGTCTCGCCCCACTTCCCTGCTGCTGTTTTTCCCGCAGGCCGCGGCGGGACGGGCTCGGGGCGGACGCCTTTCGCTCCGGCCTCCGCTGGTCGGGGTGAGGATGAGGGGGGTTCATCACAGTCCCCTCAAGCTACCCACCCCTGCTTATTCCTTCGGCACCCACCCTCGGTTGCCCAAGCCGGTTGGCAGTAGGGTCCGTTTGGGGGGCAAAGATGCCCTGCTTGTGGTTGTCCAGGGAGCCGTGTGGGCCGCGCTCGGCCTCATCCCTGGAGCCGGCCGCGGCGAAAGAGGAATCTGCCCTCGGCCTTTTGACTTATTTTCTCCCAGCTCCTGCCAGGGCCCAACTGGACGGGGCGGGGGAGAGGGGGCTGCAAAGCTGCGAGCAGTGGGAGAGACGCCCCTCTGGCCTGGACGGGGCAGAGGAGGGGGGACGGTGGTACCACTCCGCTGTTCAGGACCTGAGGCTGTTGTTGAGGTGGTCGAGGGGAGCAGCCCTGACCCCCCGCTTTGCCCTCCCGCCCCGCCGGCTTGCAACGACTGACAGGGAAGGAAAGCAGCTGTGTGAGGGAGGAACTGTGGGAAACTCCCCCCCTAAGTTGCAAATTCTCCCACCTTCCTCAGGTGCTGGGGTTCAGGCTGCATGGGGAGCCCGCCGCTGGTACCAAGGCTGCACCAAGTCCAGCGCGGGCGAGCCTTACGGTGCCACACCGTCGGGCCGGGAGAGGGGTGGCACTTCTCCCGGCTTCCCGCTCCATCACCGGGAATTTGGGGCGCAACCGGTTGGCAGACCAGGGTGGGGGACGAGGGAGAGGGGACTGCCCGGGGTGAAGGGCCATCTGTGCCGCCGCCGGGGGTTCAGGGAACAGGATCGGGGGGCGAGTGGTGGAGAGTTGGGAGCCACGGGCCTTTTGTCTTCCCTCGGCCCCATCCGGGGTCAGGGGGTGGCCCTGGCCTTCCAGCCCCTTGAACCCAGAGCCGGGTCCGCGCCACACGGGCCCACCCCGAAGGATGCAGAGAGGCCTCGCCCGGCCTTGGGGCCAAAGGCCGGGGGCATCCTCTCCCGCTCCCGGGGGTGAGGGAGGAGGCCCGGGCTGGCCTTCCGCCTCCCTCTCGCACACGTGCTCCTGAGGCGGCCGCGGGATGGGGGAGACGCCTCGACGCCGCAGCGGCGGCGGCCCAAGGCCGGAGGAAGAGGCCAGTCTGGGTCCCCGCGGGGCAGGTTCGGCGGCGGCCCCCTCCAGCCGCCGGGGGTTGCTTCTCCGGGCCCACAGTCTCCCACCGCGGCGCCGGGCGGCGGCCCCTCCGGACTCAAATCTTCCTGAAGAACGAAAAGAGGCGCCTGCCGTCCGGGCCGGGGCCCCGCTGCTCCGCCGGAGGGCCCCGCGCTGCCCGGAGGCCGCCCGAGAAGGAGGCGGTGGCGGGCCGGCCCCGCTCCTTCTGGTGCTTGGCCATCAGCTGCCGGTCGATGACCCTGTGCATATCGTCCTGGGACCGGGGACGGGGAAGCAAAGAGGACGGTGAGGGGCCGGGCGGGGGCCGGAGGCCCCGGGCCGCCCCTGGCACGCGCTGCGGCGGGGCAGACGGGAGGAGGATGGAGGGAAGAGGAGGAGGTGCCAGCTGCCAGAAAAGGAGCCCACTCCGTCGGGCTGATTCTGCCTCAGTGGGCCCAGGTAACCACCCCCGGCCCACTCACACGCCCAGGTACCGGGCCCCGCCGTGTGCCGGCCGGACGGCCCGGAAGGGAAGTCGCCAGAAACTGCGGCCTCACGGCTGCAAATCCGGGACCCCAGTCTGTTTAATTCTCCAGTTTGAACAGCTTGGCACATTTCTCCAGTGGCCCCGGGATGGACAGATGGATGGGCGCACAAACGCACAAAACACATGCAGACGCACCCGACGGCTCCTGTGGACGGCGACTAGGGGCCGGGTTTCCTGTGCGGCAAAATTCCCGGAGCTGGCAGAGGTCATCGAGGCCAGATCCCTGTCCCCGGTGAGTCCCCCCACCCCAGTTCTCCCAGGGGTGTGGTGCGGTTGGGAAGCTCATCCTTTACCATGTGCAGAGCACTGGACTACGCGCTTGGGAAGTCCAAGTTGGCAACATCTAGAGACGGTCCCTGCCCAACAGCGGGCTCACAGTCTAGAAGGGGGACACGGACAACGAAACCAAACATATTAACAAAATAAAATAGAATAGAGCCTGGCTCAGTGGAAAGAGCATGGGCTTTGGAGCCAGAGGTCATGGGTTCGAATCCCCGCTCCACCACAAGTCTGCTGTGTGACCGTGGGCAAGTTTACTTAACTCCTCTGAGTCTCAGTTACCTCATCTGTAAAAATGGGGATTAAGACTGTGAGCCCCACGTGGGGCAACTTGATCACACTGTATCCCCCGCCCCCAGCGCTTAGAACAGTGCTATTACTCTATTTATTTATTTATTACTCTATTTATTTATTTTACTTGTACATTTCTATCCTATTTATTTTATTTTGTTGGTATGTTTGGTTTTGTTCTCTGTCTCCCCCTTTCAGACTGTGAGCCCACTGTTGGGTAGGGACTGTCTCTGTGTGTTGCCAATTTGTACTTCCCAAGCGCTTAGTACAGTGCTCTGCACATAGTAAGCGCTCAATAAATACGATTGATTGATTGATTGCTTTGCACATAGTAAGCGCTTAAATGCCATCATTATTATTATTATTATCCTTTTCATTCATTCATTCAGTCGTATTTATTGAGCGCTCCCTGCGTGCAGAGCACTGTACTAAGCGCTTGGGAAGTACAAGTTGGCAACGTATAGAGACGGTCCCTACCCAACAGTGGGCTCACAGTCTAGGAGAGACTTTTCTCCCCATCTGCCGCTGGGACCCTTGGGTTAGAGCACGGAGGGGCTCTTGGACTGGGGACTCATCCTTGGAGGGGCTCTTGGGCTGGGGACTGTATGATGCGGTTTTCTGCTTCTCTCTGCCATATTAATAATAATAACGATGGCATTTATTAAGCGCTTACATGTGCCAAGCACTGTTCTAAGCGCTGGGGAGGATACAAGGTGATCAGGCTGTCCCACAGGGCGGCTCACAGTCTTCATCCCCATTTTACAGATGAGGGAACTGAGGCCCAGAGAACTTAAATCTAAAATTAACATATCTATCCTATTTATTTTATTTTGTTAGTATGTTTGGTTTCGTTCTCTCTCTCTCCCCCTTTTAGACTGTGAGCCCACTGTTGGGTAGGGACTGTCTCTATATGTTGCCGATTTGTACTTCCCAAGCGCTTAGTACAGTGCTCTGCACATAGTAAGCGCTCAATAAATACAATTGATTGATTGATTGATTAAATAACTTGCCCAAAGTCACACAGCTAATTGGCGGAGCCGGAATTTGAACCCATGACTTCTGACTCCAAAGCCCGGGTTCTTTCCACTGAGCCGCGTGCAGCGTGGCCTAGCGGTTATGAATGAATGAATGAATTTACTATTCTATTTTATTTTGCTAATATGTATTATTTTGTTGTCTGTCTCCCCCTTCTAGACTGTGAGCCCGCTGTTGGGTAGGGGCCGTCTCTGTATGTTGCCAACCTGTACTTCCCAAGCGCTTAGTATAGTGCTCTGCACACAGTAAGCGCTCAATAAATACCATCTGAATGAATGAAATCAGGAGGACCTGGCTTCGAATCCTGGCTCTTCCCCTTGCCTGTTGCGTGGCCCTGGGCAAGTCACTTCACTTCTCCGTGCCTCAGTTCCCTCATCTGTAAAATGGGGATTAAGACTGTGAGCCCCAAGTGGGACGGTGACTGTCAACCTGATTAACTTGTACGTACCCCAGCGCTTAGTACAGTGCCTCGTACGTAGTAAGCGCTTAAACACCACGGTGATTATTATTATTATTACAGAGGGAGACAATAGCTGAAAGCATCTCTTTCTGGCTGGGTCCAGCCGGCAGGCATGGGAGGCCCAGGCCCAGCAGCACCTTCCAGTGCTTAGAACAATGCTTTGCACATAGTAAGCGCTTAATAAATGCCATCATTATTATTATTATTCCCAGGATCGGAGAGCCCGCTTCCTCTAGGAAGTCCCGTGGGCTTTGGGCTCTGCCAAAGACATTATCCAGACGTAGGCCTGGGCCCCGCCGTTGGCTCTGAGCGGGCAGGTCAATGGAGAGTTGGCTTTCAGACTGTGAGCCCACTGTTGGGTAGGGACTGTCTCTATATGTTGCCAACTTGTACTTCCCAAGCGCTTAGTTCAGTGCTCTGCACACAGTAAGCGCTCAATAAATATGATTGATTGATTGTTTCAGTAGGGCTGGGAAGTCCGCCGTGCTCTCCCCAGCCTGACAGGAACCAGCAGTGACCGGCCCAGTCTGTACTGGGCACTTGGCCCGGTTGTGGAGCGAGGGCGAGGGGTGTGGGGTGAACCGCTACCCTGGTGGTTCAACCTCATTCGCTCCCACGGCTTCAACTCTCATCTCTACGCTGATGACACCCAAATCTCCATCTCTGCCCCTGCTCTCTCCCCCTCCCTCCAGGCTCGCATCTCCTCCCGCCTTCAGGACATCTCCATCTGGATGTCTGCCCGCCACCTAAAACTCAACATGTCCAAGACTGATCTCGTCTTCCCTCCCAAACCCTGCCCACTCCCTGACTTTCCCATCTCTGTTGACGGCACTGCCATCCTTCCCGTCTCACAAGCCCGCAACCTTGGTGTCATCCTCGACTCCGCTCTCTCGTTCACCCCTCACATCCGATCCGTCACCAAAACCTGCCGGTCTCACCTCCGCAACATTGCCAAGATCCGCCCTTTCCTCTCCATCCAAACCGCTACCCTGCTGGTTCAAGCTCTCATCCTATCCCGTCTGGATTACTGCATCGGCCTCCTCTCCAATCTCCCATCCTCCTGTCTCTCCCCACTTCAATCCATACTTCACGCCGCTGCCCAGATCGTCTTTGTGCAGAAACGCTCTGGGCGTGTTACTCCCCTCCTCAAAAATCTCCAGTGGCTACCAATCAACCTACGCACCAGGCAAAAAACTCATCTCTCTCAGCTTCCAGGCTGTCCATCCCCTGGCCCCCTCCTCCCTCACCTCCCTTCTGTCCTTGTCCAGCCCAGCCCGCACCCTCTGCTCCTTTGTCGCCGCTCACCTCCTCACTGTACCTCGTTCTCCCCCGTCCCGCCGTCGACCCCCAGCCCATGTCCTCCCCCTGGCCTGGAATGCCCTCCCTCCACCCATCCACCAAGCTAGCTCTCTTCCTCCCTTTTCATTCATTCAGTCATTGTCGTATTTATTGAGCGCTTACTGTGTGCAGAGCCCCGTACTAAGCGCTTGGGAAGTGAGAGCTCACCTCCTCCAGGAGGCCTTCCCACACTGAGCCCCCTCCTCCCCCTCCCCACAGCACCTGTATATATGTTCGTACAGATTTATCACTCTATTTTACTTGTACATAGTTACTATTCTACTGATTCTATTTTGTTAATATGCGTTGTTTTGTTGTCTCTGTCCCCCTTCTAGACTGTGAGCCCCGCTGTTGGGTAGGGACCGGCTCCATATGTTGCCAACTTGTACAGTGCTCTGCACACAGTAAGCGCTCAATAAGTACGACTGAATGAATGAATGACTGGATGAGGGGCAGGGGACGCGGCCTGGCATATTTAAAACGTGTGAGGTGGGTTTGTTGGAGAAGTCATCGCTGCCTCTGCTTTGCCTCCCCTTCACCACGTCCATCCCGGAGGCCCGGCCTCGGGACGGCCCGCCCTTCCTCGCCCTACGGCCTACGCGCTTCCTTGGTTTCCCTCCCTCCCCAACCCCGGGGTCAGCGTGGCTGGACCGCCCCCCTTTCTCCCCCTCCGCCAGCCCGCTGCGGGCGGACATCCCCCGACACGGGAAGTGTTTCGGGCAGCGGGAGTCACAAGAGCACTAATGTGGTATTTTTAGCACTCCCGTGACCGCAACTCCCGGCGGCCCTCGGGGTCGCAGCCGTCCCGAGCCACCCGAGCGAGGTCGGGGGCCACCGATGGCACGCACGGACACCCAACGCGGCGACGGCGGTCTGGCCCGAGTGACCTCTGACCCCCCCGTCTCCCTCTCCTGCACGGCCCCCGCTCCCACCAAGCGGAGCTTTGGTGCGGGAGCCAAGAGGGGAAGGGCCGCAGGGCCCATCGGTGGCAGATGAGGTACTCCAATTGGTGGTCCCAGCAAATAATAATAATAATAATGGCATTTGGGTTGCCAACTTGTACTTCCCAAGCGCTTAGTACAGTGCTCTGCACACAGTAAGCGCTCAATAGATACGATTGATGATGATTTGTTACGCGCTTACTATGTGCCGAGCACTGTTCTAAGCGCTGGGGAGGGATACAAGGTGGTTAAGTTGTCCCACGTGGGGCTCACAGTCTTAATATCCATTTTAATAATAATAATAATGATGGCATTTGTTATGTGCTTACTATGTGCCAAGCACTGTTCTAAGCGCTGGGGAGGGATACAAGGTCATTAAGTTGTCCCACGTGGGGCTCACAGTCTAATCTCCATTTTAATAATAATAATAATAATGATGGCATTTGTTATGTGCTTACTATGTGCCAAGCACTGTTCTAAGCGCTGGGGAGGGATACAAAGCGATTAACTTGTTCCACGTGGGGCTCACAGTCTTAATCTCCATTTTAATAATAATAATAATGATGGCATTTGCTAAGCGCTTACTATGTGCAGAGCACTGTTCTAAGCACTGGGGAGGGATACAAGGTCATTAAGTTGCCCCACGTGGGGCTCACAGTCTTAATCTCCATTTTAATACTACTACTAATAATAATGATGGCATTTGTTAAGCGCTTACTATGTGCCAAGCACTGTTCTAAGCGCTGGGGAGGGATACAAGGCGATTAACTTGTTCCACGTGGGGCTCACAGTCAATCTCCATTTCAATAATAATAATAATGATGGCATTTGCTAAGCGCTTACTATGTGCAGAGCACTGTTCTAAGCGCTGGGGGGGATACAAGGTCATTAAGTTGTCCCACGTGGGGCTCACAGTCTTAATCTCCATTTTAATAATAATAATGATGGCATTTGTTATGCGCTTACTATGTGCCAAGCACTGTTCTAAGCGCTGGGGAGGGATACAAGGTGATTAAGTTGTCCCACGTGGGGCTCACGGTCTTAATCTCCATTTTAATAATAATAATAATGATGGCATTTGTTAAGCGCTTACTACGTGCAGGGCACTGTTCTA
This sequence comes from Tachyglossus aculeatus, assembly GCF_015852505.1. Taxonomy (NCBI): domain Eukaryota; kingdom Metazoa; phylum Chordata; class Mammalia; order Monotremata; family Tachyglossidae; genus Tachyglossus; species Tachyglossus aculeatus. The sequence continues at coordinate 38,856,595 of NC_052086.1, forward strand.
AGCGCTGGGGAGGGATACAAGGTGATTAAGTTGCCCCACGTGGGGCTCACAGTCTTAATCTCCATTTTAATAATAATGATGGCATTTGTTATGCGCTTACTATGTGCCGAGCACTGTTCTAAGCGCTGGGGAGGGATACAAGGTGATTAACTTGTTCCACGTGGGGCTCACGGTCTTAATCTCCATTTTAATAATAATAATAATGATGGCATTTGTTAAGCGCTTACTATGTGCAGGGCACTGTTCTAAGCGCTGGGGAGGGATACAAGGTGATTAAGTTGTCCCACATGGGGCTCACAGTCTTAATCTCCATTTTAATGATAATAATAATAATAATGATGGCATTTGTTATGCGCTTACTATGTGCCAAGCACTGTTCTAAGCACTGGGGAGGGATACAAGGCGATTAACTTGTTCCACGTGGGGCTCACAGTCTTAATCTCCATTTTAATAATAATAATAATGATGGCATTTGCTAAGCGCTTACTATGTGCAGAGCACTGTTCTAAGCGCTGGGGGGGATACAAGGTGATTAAGTTGTCCCACGTGAGTCTCACAGTCTTAATCTCCATTTTAATAATAATAATAATAATAATGATGATGATGGCATTTGTTAAGCGCTTACTATGTGCCAAGCACTGTTCTAAGCGCTGGGGAGGGATACAAGGTGATTAAGTTGTCCCACATGGGGCTCACAGTCTTAATCTCCATTTTAATAATAATAATAATGATGGCATTTGTTAAGCGCTTACTATATGCAGAGCACTGTTCTAAGCGCTGGGGAGGGATACAAGGTGATTAAGTTGTCCCACGTGGGGCTCAAAGTCTTAATCTCCATTTTAATAATAATAATAATGATGGCATTTGTTAAGCGCTTACTATGTGCAGAGCACTGTTCTAAGCACTGGGGAGGGATACAAGGTGATTAAGTTGTCCCATGTGGGGCTCACAGTCTTACTCTCCATTTTAATACTACTACTAATAATATTGATGGCATTTGTTAAGCGCTTACTATGTGCAGAGCACTGTTCTAAGCACTGGGGAGGGATACAAGGCGATTAACTTGTTCCACGTGGGGCTCACAGTCTTAATCTCCATTTCAATAATAATAATAATGATGGCATTTGCTAAGCGCTTACTATGTGCTAAGCGCTTACTATGTGCAGAGCACTGTTCTAAGCGCTGGGGGGGATACAAGGTGATTAAGTTGTCCCACGTGGGGCTCACAGTCTTAATCTCCATTTTAATAATAATAATAATAATGATGGCATTTGTTAAGCACTTACTATGTGCCAAACACTGTTCTAAGCGCAGGGGAGGGATACAAGGTGGTTAAGTTGTCCCACGTGGGGCTCACAGTCTTAATCTCCATTTTAATAATAATAATAATGATGGCATTTGTTAAGCGCTTACTATATGCAGAGCACTGTTCTAAGCGCTGGGGGGGATATAAGGTGATTAAGTTGTCCCACGTGGGGCTCAGAGTCTTAATCTCCATTTTAATAATAATAATAATAATAATGATGGCATTTGTTAAGCGCTTACTATGTGCAGAGCACTGTTCTAAGCACTGGGGAGGGATACAAGGTGATTAAGTTGTCCCACGTGGGGCTACAGTCTTAATCTCCATTTTAATAATAATAATAATAATAATAATAATGATGGCATTTGTTAAGCTCTTACTATGTGCCAAGCACTGTTCTAAGCGCTGGAGAGGGATACAAGGTGATCAAGTTGTCCCACGTGGGGCTCACAGTCTTAATCTCCATTTTACAGATGAGGGAACTGAGGCTCAGAGAAGTTAAGTGACTTGCCTAAGGTCACCCAGCAGATACGTGGCGGAGCCAGGATTCGAACCCATGACCTCTGACTCCAAAGCCCGGGCTCTTTCCACTGAGCCACGCACCGTGGTCCTGACTCTGGCTGCATCCGGGGACTGGGCAGCCGGGAAATGCCTAAACCTGCCGGGCCTGCTGCCATTTTACTTGTACATATTTACTATTCTATTTATTTTGTTAATGATGTGGTCTAGAGAAGCAGCTTTGGCTCAGTGGAAAGAGCCCGGGCTTTGGAGTCGGAGGTCATGGGTTCAAATCCCGGCTCCACCACGTCTGCTGTGTGACCTTGGGCAAGTCACAAACTTCTCTGAGCCTGTTCCCTCATCTGTAAAATGGGAATTAAGACTGTGAGCCCCACGTGGGACAACCTGATCACCTTGTATCCCCCCCCCAGCACTTAGAACAGTGCTTTGCACCTAGTAAGCGCTTAACAAATGCCATGATTATTATTATCATTATTATTATCTAGCTTTACTTCTATTTATTCTGATGACTTGACACCTGTCCACATGTTTTGTTTCGTCGTCTGTCTCCCCCTTCTAGACTGTGAGCCTGTTGTAGGATAGGGACCGTCTCTCTAAGTTGCCAACTTGTACTTCCCAAGCTCTTAGTCCAGTGCTCTACACATAGTAAGCGCTCAATAAATACGATTGAATGAATGAACAAATGCCGGACACGCCTCTGGTCTCCTTTGCCCCCCGGGGCCCAGCCCGGGCAGCCCAATTCCGGCCTCCGGCTCCATGTCGAGAAACGCCGCGACTTTGTGGAAAGAGCCCGGGCTTGGGAGTCGGACGACCTGGGTTCCCCTTCCTTCCTCTCCCCCTCGCCCCCCTCTCCATCCCCCCATCTTACCTCCTTCCCTTCCCCACAGCACCTGTATATATGTATATATGGTTGTACATATTTATTACTCTATTTATTTATTTATTATTTTACTTGTACATTTCTATCCTATTTATTTTATTTATTTTTTTTATTCTGTTGGTATGTTTGGTTTTGTTCTCTGTCTCCCCCTTTTAGACTGTGAGCCCGCTGTTGGGTAGGGACTGTCTCTACGTGTTGCCAATTTGTACTTCCCAAGCGCTTAGCACAGTGCTCTGCACATAGGAAGCGCTCAATAAATACGATTGATTGATTGATTGATTCTCAGCCAGTTGCCTTCTGTGTGACCTTGGGCAAGTCACTTCACTCCTCTGGGCCTCGGTTTCCTCAACTGTAAAATGGGGGGTGGAATAATACCCGTTCTCGCTCCTACTCGGACCGGGGGCCCGGCGTGGAACCGGGACTGTGTCCGACCGGATTATCTGGGATCGATCCCAGCGCTCAGACGGTGCTTGGCACATAGTAAGCGCTTTATTATCGTCTCCGGTGACACGCCAGCACCCACCGGCATCGCCCTTTGGACTTGGCCACCGGTCCCTCGTCAGGACTGCTCTTTCCCCGGCCTCCCTGGCAGGAAGGATATTTCGGGGAGGCTGGCTGGCTGGCTAACCCCGGGCACCTTGCCCAGAGCAAACAAGTCCCTGGGCTTTGGCCACCCCATTTGCCAGCTGAGCAAACCGAGGCCGGAAAAGGCCGTATAAAGAGCCCGCTCTGAGCAAGTCATAATAATAATAATAATAACGATAAATTGTGGCACTTGTTAAGTGCTTACTACGTGCCGTGCACTATACTAAGCGCTGGGGTGTGTACGAGCAAATCGGGCTGGACACAATCCCTGTCCCACATAATAATAATAATGTTGGTATTTGTTAAACGCTTACTATCATCATCAATCGTATTTGTTGAGCGCTTACTGTGTGCAGAGCACTGGACTAAGCGCTTGGGAAGTACAAGTTGGAGTCCCTACCCAGCAGTGGGCTCACAGTCTAAAAGGGGGAGGCAGAGAACAAAACCAAACATACTAACAAAATAAAATAAATAGAATAGATATGTACAAGTTAAATAGAGTAATAAATATGTACAAACATATATCCATATATACAGGTGCTGTGGGGAAGGGAAGGAGGTAAGATGGGGGGGATGGAGAGGGGGACGAGGGGGAGAGGAAGGAAGGGGCTCAGTCTGGGAAGGCCTCCTGGAGGAGGTGAGCTCTCAGTATCATCATCATCATCATCATCAATTGTATTTATTGAGCGCTTACTATGTGCAGAGCACTGTACTAAGCGCTTGGGAAGGACAAATTGGCAACATATAGAGACAGTCCCTACCCAACAGTGCGCTCACAGTCTAAAAGGGGGAGACAGAGAACAAAACCAAACATACTAACAAAATAAAATTTTGTTACTAACAAAATAAAATTTCAGTAGGGCCTTGCACTGAGTGCCAAGCACTGTTCTAAGCGCTGGGGTAGATACAAGGTCATCAGGTTGTCCCACGTGGGGCTCACAGTCTTCACCCCCATTTTACAGATGAGGGAACTGAGGCCCAGAGAAGTTAAGTGACTCGCCCAAGGTCACACAGCTGACAAGTGGCAGAGCCGGGATTAGAACCCATGACCTCTGGCTCCCCAGCCCGTGCTCTTTCCACTGAGCCACGCTGCCTCAATCTCCATTTTCCAGATGAGGTCACTGAGGCCCAGAGAAGTGAAGTGACCTCGGACAAGAGGCAGAGCCGGGATTCGAACCCCGGTCCTCCTGACTCTCAGTCCCACCTCAGCTCCTGGAGGGAGACATGGGGCCGTGCCAGCCTCACGGGTGGACAGGGTCCCCGGAGCAGGCAGTCGCCACCCCCGCCGTCCGGGCTGGGGGCTTAGAGAAGCAGCGTGGCTCGGTGGAAAGAGCCCGGGCTTTGGAGTCAGAGGTCATGGGTTCAAATCCCGGCTCCGCCACTTGGCTGTGTGACTTTGGGCAAGTCGCTTCACTTCTCCGGGCCTCAGTTCCCTCATCTGGAAAACGGGGGGGATGAAGACTGTGAGCTCCCTGTGGGACAACCTGATCACCCTGTAACCTCCCCTGCGCTTAGAACAGTGCCTTGCACGTAGTAAGCGCTTAATAAACACCATCATCATCATTATTATTATTATCTATAAATCCAGCTCCCTCCTCCTTCGACTGTAAGCCCTCCTGTGGGACACGGACTGGGCCTAACCCGACTGACTCGTTTCTAGCCCAGCATCTAGGTGGCACGTATCATCATCATCATCAATCGTATTTATTGAGCGCTTACTGTGTGCAGACTACTGTACTAAGCGCTTGGGAAGTACAAATCGGCAACATATAGAGACAGTCCCTACCCAACAGTGGGCTCACAGTCTAAGACACGTAGTGAAGTGTCCTAATTATCACTTGGACGTTTGGAAATGAGACACCCCCGGGCTTAACGAATACCGGAAGGGAAAGGAAAGAGGTAACAGCAGGCTCTCCGCGGGCACCGCGATGAACCCGCCTGCCCCCTGGCATCCACGCTTCCCGGCTCCCCGAGGAAGGGGCATCCTCCTCCCAGGCCAGCCGGCCCATCGGCTCTGGTTAAAAGTGGCGCCTTCCACAGAGCTCCGTCCCCAGAGAGGAGGAGCCGGGCGGCGTCGGCCCTGCCCGGACGCGGCGACGACGGGCGGCGCGTGGCGATGGCATGCGACGTGAGGCGAGCCGCGGGCAGGGATGAGATGGGAGGGCCGCGGATGGCTTGGGGGGGGGACGGAGGGATGGAGGCGCTCACCTCAAAGGCAGGAGGGGGGTACAATCAAAGCTGTAGATACGGGAACTGGGAGACACCACTAGATCAGAAACCAAAGGAGCCAGATAGTGAAAAGCCCCGAGGAGGCAAACTGGAGCCGGGAGAGAGGAGAGAAAACGAGAAGACAGCGGCGTTGAAAAAGACCGAGCCTAGAGCTGAGGGAGGAGGCATTTCCGCCACCCAGGGCGGGAGAGGACTCATTCGATCGCATTTATTGAGCGCTTACTGTGTGCAGAGCACTGTACTAAGCGCTTGGGGGGGATTACGATTCAGGATTAGGGGAGACTGTCGGTGACAGCCCCGGGACCCCACCCTTGAGGCCTTACTAAGGTCACATCTCCTCCGAGAGGTCCTCTGCGATTAAGTCCTCTTTCTTCTAGACTGGGAGCCCGTTGTTGGGTAGGGACCGTCTCTATATGTCGCCAACTTGGACTTCCCCAAGCGCTTAGTACAGTGCTCTGCACACAGTAAGCGCTCAATAAATACGATTGATTGATTGATTGATTGATTGATTTCCCCCATCTTCCCTCTCCCTTCTGCGTCATCCTCGCCTTTGGATCTGTACCTCTTCGGCCGCTTGGTATTCACCCTCAGCTCCCCAGAACTTACGTCCACATCCGTCATCGATTAATTTCCATTAATCAATCAATCAATCGCATTTATTGAGCGCTTACTGTGTGCAGAGCACTGTACTAAGCGCTTGGGAAGTCCCATTAATGTCCCCTCTAGACTGTAAGCTCCCCAGACTGAGCCCCCTTTTTCCTCTCCTCCTCCCCACCCCCACCGCCCTTCCCCTCCCCACAGCACCTGTCTATATGTTTGTTCAGATTTATTACTCTATTTTACTTGTCCATATTTACTATTCTATTGATTTTGTTGATGATGTGCACCTAGCTTTATTTCCATTTATTCTGACGACTTGACAACCGTCCACACGTTTTGCCGTCCGTCTCCCCCTTCTAGACCGTGAGCCCGTCGTCGGGTAGGGACCGTCTCTCGATGTTGCCGACTTGGACTTCCCAAGCGCTTAGTCCAGTGCTCTGCACACAGTAAGCGCGCAATCAGTTCATTCAATCGTATTTACTGAGCGCTTACGGTGCGCAGAGCACTGGACTCAGCGCTTAAACGGTTGAAAGAATGAATGAATAAGCTCGTCGTGGGCAGGGATCGTGTCTACCCACTTATAGTCCCCCAGGCGCTCAGTACAGTGCTCAGCACACAGTCTTGCTCAGTAAATACCACTGATGGGTTGACCCCCCGAGCCATGAGCTGTCACCAACTCCCCGACGCCAGGGAAGGGCAAGGCCATACGAGGCTGCGGCGGTTGCCCTCCCACTATAGTCCCCACGTCCCCCCATTCCTCCGCCGGAGGCCGGCCTTCCCAACCAAGCTCCAAAGGCGGTTTAGCCAGCAGGTGGATTTTCCCTTTCCCAGTTAGGATTCCTCAGGAAGAGCTGTTTAAGAGTCCCGGTCCCGCCCACATCCTGCAGCGACACCGCCTAAATGTCAACGGAGACCAGAAACCGTTGCCGGGGGACCGGGGGCCCGGAGCCATCGCGGGGAGGGAGGAGGCCGCCGTGGCCACCGGTCAGGGCCTCGGATGGGCCTCCCTCATCATCATCATCATCATCAATCGCATTTATTGAGCGCTTACTGTGTGCAGAGCACTGTACTAAGCGCTTGGGAAGTACAAATTGGCAACATCTAGAGACAGTCCCTACCCAACAGTGGGCTCCCAGTCTACAAGGGGGAGACAGAGAACCAAACCAAACATACTAACAAAATAAAATAAATAGGATAGATAGGTACAAGCAAAATAAATAAATAAATAAACCGCTTCAGGCACGGAGACCCGATTCCAAGGAACCTCTGTCCGCGCTTCCCGCTCGGATCCGGCGCCCGAGTCGGAGTCAGTTGGCCCTTGGCCGGGAGAAAGGGGAGCCTGGGCGACGACGGGGAGAGGAAAATGGGAATGGACCATCCAGTCCAGCTTCCCTCGGTGAGGGACGGGAAGGACGGTCGTCGGTGGGCTTTCTTCTCCAGGTCCGGGCCCTCCCCAGAAAAGCCGCCTCGCTGGCCGGACCTCGCTGGCCTCCGGCCAGCCCGTGTCCCCAAACAGCTCCCGCAAAGAGACCCCCGCGGCCCCCCGGCCAGACGTCCCCCCTGCTCCCGTTTACCTGCCAAGCCTCGAGCTGCTGGGAGAGGTTCAGTTTCTGCTGAATGGCGTCCAGCAGCTGACCGTTGAGGGCCATCATGTCAACCTTACACTTGGCTAGTTCCAGCTCCATCGCGTTCTTCCTGAAACAGAGCAGGCCGGGCCGGGCTCACCTCGGAGCGGATTCGCCTTCGCACCCCGGGGGCCGGCCGACTGAGCGGCCGGACGGCCGGCCCTCTCCTCTGATTCATCCAGGACGGGGTGGACGTGGGGCCCGATTCCAGGTCAGTCACTCCTGGAACCTCAGTAAGGCCGGGTTGGGGGTCGGAGGGCGGTGGCGGGGAAGACACTCCTCATGCCCTACTGAGAAGTCACCTCCTCCAGGAGGCCTTCCCAGACTGAGCCCCTTCCTTCCTCTCCCCCTCGTCCATCCCCCCCAACTTACCTCCTTCCCTTCCCCACAGCACCTGTATATATGCTTGTACATATTTGTTACTCTATTTATTTTACTTGCACATATCTATTCTATTTATTTTACTTTGTTAGTATGTTTGGTTTTGTTCTCTGTCTCCCCCTTTTAGACTGTGAGCCCACTGTTGGGTAGGGACTGTCCCTATGTGTTGCCAACTTGCCAAGCGCTTAGAACAGTGCTCTGCACACAGGAAGCGCTCAATAAATACGATTGATGATGATGATGATTTGACAACTGTGCTATTTGTTAAGCGCTTACTATGTGCCAAGAGCTGTTGTAAGCGCTGGGGTAGATAGAGAATAATAGGGTTGGACACAATCCCTGTCCCACATGGGGCTCACAGTCTTGGCGTGGTAGCTAAGGCCCGGGCCTGGGAGTTGGAAGGTCATGGGTTCTAATCCCGGCTCTGCCACTTGTCTGCTGTGTGGCCTTGGGCAAGTCCCTTCAGCTCTCTGGGCCACAGTTACCTCACCTGTAAAATGGGGATTGAGACTGTGAGCCCCACGTGGGACAGGGACTGTGTCCAACCCCACTGGCTTACAGAGAAGCAGCGTGGCTCAGTGGAAAGAGCCTGGGCTTTGGAGTCAGAGGTCACGGGTTCAAATCTTGGCTCCGCCAACTGTCAGCTGTGTGACTTTGGGCAGGTCACTTCACTTCTCTGGGCCTCAGTTCCCTCAGCTGTAAAATGGGGATTGAGACTGTGAGCCCCACATGGGACAACCTGCCTCCCCAGCGCTTAGACAGTGCTTTGCGCATAGTAAGCGCTTAATAAATGCCATCATCATTATTATTATTATTATTATTATTAATAAATACGACTGCCTGATGGCTAGGAGGCAGTGGCAGCTTGTCCCCAGTTTCAGAAGGCAGCAGTTCCACCCCTGATGAGATCATGAGGGGAGACCACTTGTCTTCAGCACGGCTTGGGGTGGGAGAGGGTTTCCTGGTGGGGCTGAGGGCCTCTCAGGGGAGCGAAGCCCCTCGGCCCGAGCCAGGGCGTGGCTCACCGGAAAGACCCCGGGCTTGGGAGTCAGAGGTCACGGGTTCTAATCCCGGCTCCGCCACTTGTCAGCTGGGTGACTCTGGGCAAGTCACTTCACTTCTCTGGGCCTCAGTTCCCTTATCTGTAAAATGGGGATGAAGACTGCGAGCCCCATGTGGGACAGCCTGACTACCTTGTAACCCCCGCCGGCGCTTAGAACAGTGCGTTGCACATAGTAAGCGCTTAATAAATGCCATCATTATTATTAATCCCCATTTTACGGATGAGGGAACTGAAGGCCAGAGAAGCGAAGAGACTTGAACCTCGAAGCCAACAGACAAGAAGCAGCTTGGCGTAGTGGATGGAGCCGGGCCTGGGAATCAGAAGGGTTCCAATCCCAGCTCCCAATCCCAATCCCTCGTATCCTCCCCAGCGCTTGGAACAGTGCTTGGCACATAGTAAGTGCTTAACCATTCCTCCCTTAAATGCTTAACTCTCTTCCTCCCTTCAGGGCCCTACTGAGAGCTCACCTCCTCCAGGAGGCCTTCCCAGACTGAGCCCCTTCCTTCCTCTCCCCTTCGTCCCCCCCATTTTACCTCTTTCCCTTCCCCACAGCACCTGTATATATGTATATATATTTGTACATATTTATTACTGTATTTATTTATCTTACTTGTACATATCTATTCTATTTATTTTATTTTGTCAGTATGTTTGGTTTTGTTCTCTGTCTCCCCCTTCTAGACTGTGAGCCCGCTGTTGGGTAGGGACCATCTCTATAAGTACAAGTGTTGCCGACTTGTACTTCCCAAGCGCTTAGTACAGTGCTCTGCACACAGTAAGCGCTCAATAAATACGATTGATTGATTGATTGATTGATTAACAAACGCCACCACCAAACAGGCATCTCTCTCGGCTCTCTGTCTTTGGGACTGGTGGCCCCAGCGTACTCTAAAATCCGCCCTTTCCTCTCCATCCAAACTGCTCCCACGTTAATACGGTCACTCATCCTATCTTTCCTGGATTTTGTTCTGACGACTTGACGCCTGTCCACATGCTTTGTTTTGCTGTCTGTCTCCCCCTTCTAGACTGTGAGCCCGCTGTTGGGTAGGGGCCGTCTCTAGATGTTGCCGACTTGTCCTTCCCAAGCGCTTAGTCCAGTGCTCCGCACACGGTAAGCGCTCAATAAATACAATTGAGTGAATGAATGAACGGGTTTGTTTGCTGACCTCTCAGCCTCCTGCCTCTCCCCACTCCAGCCCATATTTCACTCTGCTGCCCGGGTCATTTTTTCTACAGGAACGTTCAGGATATGTCACCCCGCTGCTCCTCAAAAGATTTCAGTGGTTGCCCGTTCACCGTGGCTCAGTGGGAAGAGCCCAGGCTTTGGAGTCAAAGGTCATAGGTTCGAATCCCGGCTCCGCCACGTCAGCTGTGTGACCTTGGGCAAGTCAATTAACTTCTCTAAGCCTCAGTTCCCTCATCTGTAAAATGGGGATTAAGACTGTGAGCCCCGCGTGGGACAACCTGATCACCTTGTATCCTCCCGGCGCTTAGAACAGTGCTTTGCACATAGTAAGCGCTTAACAAATGTCATTATTATTATTATTATTCACCTCTGCATCCAACAAAAACTCCGCACCACTGGCTTTCGAGCAGTCCACCACCTCGCCCCCTTCTATGACACCTCCCTTCTCTCCTCCTCCATGCCAGCCCACGCATTCGGCTCCTCTAGTGCCTCTCACCTTCTCACTGTGCCCCTCTCTCGCCGCTGACCCACAGCCCACATCCTGCCTCTGGCCTGGAACGCTCTCCCTCCCCAGATCCGACGGACGATGACTCTCCCCTCCCTTCGAAGCCTTACTGAAGGCCCATCTCCTCCATGCAGCCTTCCCAGATTAAGCCCCGCCTTTCCTCCTCTCCCTCTCCCTTCTGACTTGGATTCCCTTTGCTCTTCCAGCCTCCCAGCCCCAAAGCACTTATGTACATATCTGTAATTTTATTTATCTGTCTCTCCCCACCTAGACCATTGGCTACAGCCTCAAAGCACTTATGTACATATCTGTAATTTTATTTATCTATCTCTCCCCCTCTAGAGCGTAGGCTCCAGCCCCAAAGCACTTATGTACATATCTGTAATTTTATTTGTCTCTCCCCCTCTAGACCGTAGGCTCCAGCCCCAAAGCACTTATGTACATATCTGTAATTTTATTTAACTGTCTCTCCCCTTCTAGACCATTGGCTCCAGCCCCAAAGCACGTATGTACATATCTGTAATTGTATTTATCTGTCTCTCCCCCTCTAGACCGTAGGCTCCAGCCCCAAAGCACTTATGTACATATCTGTAACTTTATTTATCTGTCTCTCCCCCTCTAGACTGTAGGCTCCAGCCCCAAAGCACTTATGTACATATCTGTAATTTTATTTAACTGTCTCTCCCCTTCTAGACCATTGGCTTCAGCCCCAAAGCACGTATGTACATATCTGTAATTTTATTTATGTGTCTCTCCCCCTCTAGACCGTAGGCTCCAGTTCCAAAGCACTTATGTACATATCTGTAATTTTATTTATCTGTCTCTCCCCCTCTAGACCGTAGGCTCCAGCTCCAAAGCATTTATGTACATATCTGTAATTTTATTTATGTGTCTCTCCCCCTCTAGACCGTAGGCTCCAGTTCCAAAGCACTTATGTACATATCTGTAATTTTATTTATCTGTCTCTCCCCCTCTAGACCGTAGGCTCCAGCTCCAAAGCATTTATGTACATATCTGTAATTTTATTTATCTGTCTCTCCCCCTCTAGACCGTAGGCTCCAGCCCCAAAGCACTTATGTACATATCTGTAATTTTATTTATCTGTCTCTCCCCATCTAGACCATTGGCTCCAGCCCCAAAGCACATATGTACATATCTATAATTGTATTTATCTGTCTCTCCCCCTCTAGACCGTAGGCTCCAGCCTCAAAGCACTTATGTACATATCTGTAATTTTATTTATCTCTCTCTCCCCCTATAGACCATAGACTCCAGCCCCAAAGCACTTATGTACATATCTGTAATTTTATCTGTTTCTCCCCCTCTAGACCGTAGGTTCCAGCCCCAAAAGCACGTATGTACATATCTGTAATTTTATTTATCTGTCTCTCCCCCTCTAGACCGCAGGCTCCAGCCCCAAAGCACTTAGGTACATATCTGTAATTTTATCTGTCTCTCCCTCTCTAGACCATAGGTTCCAGCCCCAAAAGCACTTATGTACATATCTGTAATTTTATTTACCTGTCTCTCCCCCTCTAGACCATAGGCTCCAGCCCCAAAGCACTTATGTACATATCTGTAATTTTATTTATCTGTCTCTCCCCCTCTAGACCGTAGACTCATTGTGGGCAGGGAATGTGTCTGTTTATTTTTGTATTGTACTCTCCCACGTGCTTAGTACAGTGCTCTGCACGCCATCAAGTGCTCAATAAATACGATTGAATGAATGAACTCTACCCCACCTGAAACAGACCTTTTCACTTTTTTATTGTATCTTTTAAGCGCTTACTATGTCCAGCACTGTTCTAAGCGCTCGGGTAGATACAAGCCGATCAGGTTGGACACAGTCTGTGTCCCAAAAAGGGCTCGCTGTGGAGGGTGGGGGAGGACAGGAGGGCTGAAGAGTCAGAGGACAAACAGCCCAGCTGCTCAGAAATCAGATTAACCTTTCGCAGGATTTTCCAGGATGGTCCCTTCTCCACCTCCCTTCAGCTTCACCCCCACTTGCTCCCTTTATTTCTTCCCTTCCCAGCCCCACAGCATTTAATAATAATAATAATATGGGCATTTATTAAGTGCTTACTATGTGCAAAGCACTGTTCGAAGCGCTGGGGAGGTTACCTCACGGTTGCCCCACGGGAGGTTCATGGTCTTAATCCCCATTTGGCAGATGAGGGAACTGAGGCCCAGAGACGTGACTTGCCCAAAGTCACAGAGCTGACAATTGGTGGAGCCGGGATTTGAACCCATGACCTCTGACTCCAAAGCCCATGCTCTTTCCATTGAGCCACGCTGCTTCTCATTTATGTTCAGATCTGTCATTGATTTATTTCTATTAATAATAATAATAATAATAATAATATTGGCATTTGTTAAGCTTTTACTATGTACCAAGCACTGTTCTAAGCACTGGCGGGGGGATACGAGGTAATCAGGTTGTCGCCCGTGGGGCTCACAGACTTTATCCCCATTTTACAGATGAGGCCCAGAGAAGTGAAGTGACTTGCCCAAAGTCACACAGCTGACAATTATTGGTGGAGCCAGGATCTGAACCCATGACCTCTGACTCCAAAGCCCATGCTCTTTCCATTGAGCCACGCTGCTTCTCATTTATGTTCAGATCTGCCATTGATTTATTTCTATTAATAATAATAATATTGGCATTTAAGCGCTTACTATGTACCAAGCACTGTTCTAAGCACTGGCAGGGGGATACAACGCAATCAGGTTGTCGCCTGTGGGGCTCACAGACTTAATCCCCATTTTACAGATGAGGCCCAGAGAAGTGAAGTGACTTGCCCAAAGTCACACCGCTGACAAGTGGCGGAGCCGGGATTAGAACCCATGACCTCTGACTCCCAAGCCCGGGCTCTTTCCACTGGGCCACGCTGCTTGCCCTGCCGCCATGCTACTTCTACTATCAATCGATCAATCAATTGTATTTATTGAGCGCTTACTACGTGCAAAGCACTGGACTGAGCGCTTAGGGGAATACAATACAACAGATTTAGCAAACACGTTCCCTGCCATAGTGGGTTTATTAATGTCTGCCTTCCACTCTAGACTGTTAGCTCATAATAATAATAATGATGGCATTTGTTAAGCACTTACTATGTGCACAGCACTGTTCTAAGCGCTGGGGAGGGATACAAGGTGATTAAGTTGTCCCACGTGGGGCTCACAGTCTTAATCTCCATTTTAATAATAATAATGATGGCATTTGTTAAGCACTTACTATGTGCACAGCACTGTTCTAAGCGCTGGGGAGGGATACAAGGTGATTAAGTTGTCCCACGTGGGGCTCACAGTCTTAATCTCCATTTTAATAATAATAATGATGGCATTTGTTAAGTGCTTACTATGTGCAGAGCACTGTTCTAAGCGCTGGGGGGGGGGATACAAGGTGATTAAGTTGTCCCACGTGGGGCTCACAGTCTTAATCTCCATTTTAATAATAATAATGATGGCATTTGTTAAGTGCTTACTATGTGCAGAGCACTGTTCTAAGCGCTGGGGGGGGGGGATACAAGGTGATTAAGTTGTCCCACGTGGGGCTCACAGTCTTAATCTCCATTTTAATAATAATAATGATGGCATTTGTTAAGCGCTTACTATGTGCCGAGCACTGTTCTAAGCGCTGGGGGGGGGATACAAGGTGATTAAGTTGCCCTACATGGGGCTCACAGTCTTAATCTCCATTTTAATGATAATAATAATAATAATGATGATGGCATTTGTTAAGCGCTTACTATGTGCAGAGCACTGTTCTAAGCGCTGGGGGTGGGGACACAAGGTGATTAAGTTGTTCCACATGGGGCTCACAGTCTTAATCTCCATTTTAATGATAATAATAATAATAATAATGATGATGGCATTTGTTAAGCGCTTACTATGTGCAGAGCACTGTTCTAAGCGCTGGGGAGGGATACAAGGTGATTAAGTTGTCCCACGTGCGGCTCACAGTCTTAATCTCCATTTTAATGATAATAATAATAATAATAATGATGGCATTTGTTAAGCGCTCACTATGTGCAAAGCACTGTTCTAAGCGCTGGGGGGGATACAAGGTGATTAAGTTGTCCCACATGGGGCTCACAGTCTTAATCTCCATTTTAATAATAATAATAATAATGATGGCATTTGTTAAGCGCTTACTATGTGCAGAGCACTGTTCTAAGCGCTGGGGGGGGGGGATACAAGGTGATTAAGTTGTCCCACGTGGGGCTCACAGTCTTAATCTCCATTTTAATGATAATAATAATAATAATGATGGCATTTGTTAAGCGCTTACTATGTGCAGAGCACTGTTCCAAGTGCTGGAGGGAGATACAAGCTCATCGTTGGCAGGGAACTGTCTTGTTTTACTGTTCCACTGTCTTCTCCCAATTCATTCATTCATTCAATCCTATTTATGGAGCACTTACTATGTGCTCAATAATGCTTAGGAGAGTATAATAAGTGCTCGGTGAATATGACCGACTGAAGGACTCCTCTCCAGCCCCGCCGAGGGAAAAGGCCACTTACTTAGCAATGGCTTCATCCCGGTCCCTGATGGCCTTCAGGAGCTGCTCTTTGGGTTCCTTCTCCTCAGACGTCCCTCTGAGCCGGTCTTTCTCCTCTTTCAGAGCGGTCATCTCCACACTCAGCAGAGTCACCTGGTAAAAACACCAGAGCCCATGTTATTGTTGTCGTCTTATACATATTTATTACTCTATTTATTTATTTTACTTGTACATATTCATTCAATCGTATTTACTGAGCGCTTACTGTGTGCAGAGCACTGGACTAAGCGCTTGGGAGGTCCAAGTCGGCCACAGACAGAGACGGTCCCGACCCGACGACGGGCTCGCAGACTACAAGGGGGAGGCAGACGACAAAACGAAACAGGTGGACGGGTGTCAAAATCGTCAGAACAAATAGAATTGAAGCTCTATGCACATCATTAACAAAATAAATAGAATAGAAAATATGGACAGGTAAAATAGAGTAATAAAGCTGTACAAATATATATACAAGTACTGTGGGGCGGGGAAGGAGGTAGGGCGGGGGGAATGGGGAGGTGGAGTTTACATTAGTATACTATATAATTACTTCTCAGCCTCTCCTTATTATTATTATTATTATTAATTGCCGTCAAGTGGTTTCTGATTCATAGCGACTCCATGGATATACTTTCTCCAGAACGTCTCTTCCTCCCCTCCCCATCGCTCCCCCATCTCTGCCCTACCCCCTTCCCCTAGCACTTGTATATATTTGTACATACTTATTATTTTATTTTACTTGTACATATTTACTACTCTATTTTATTAGTGATGTGCACAAAGCTATAATTCTGTTTATTCTGACGGTTTTGACACCTGTCTACTTGCTTTGTTTTCTGTCTCCCCCTCTACACTGTGAGCCCGCTGTTGGGTAGGGACCGTCTCTATCTGTTGCCAACTTGTACTTCCCAAGCGTTTTGTACAGTGCTCTGCACACATCATCAATCGTATTTATTGAGCGCTTACTATGTGCAGAGCACTGTACTAAGCGCTTGGGAAGTACAAACTGGCAACATATAGAGACAGTTCCTACCCAACAGTGGGCTCACAGTCTAAAAGGGGGAGACAGAGAACAAAACCAAACGTACTAACAAAATAAAATAAATAGAATAGATATGTACAGGTTAAATAAATAGAGTAATAAATATGTACAAATATATATACACATATACAGGTGCTGTGGGGAAGGGAAGGAGGTAAGATGGGGGGGATGGAGAGGGGGACGAGGGGGAGAGGAAGGAAGGGGCTCAGTCTGGGGGAAGGGGCTCACACAGTAAGCGCTCAATAAATACGATTGATTGGATTGATTGATTGATTATGCCGTCGAGTCGTGCCCGACCCACAGCGACGTCACGGACCCATCTCTCCCGGGACGCCCCACTGCCATCCGCAGTCGTTCCGGTAGTGGATCCAGGGGGTTTTCTTGGGAAGAATCCGGAATCGCCTCCTTCCGCGCAGTCAACTTGTGTCCGCCCTCGACTCTCCCCCGGGCCGCTGCTGCCCAGCATGGGGGAGTTTGTAGCAGATGGCCTGCCACTCGCTAGCCACTGGCCTGACTCTCCATCCCAAAATCGAGACTGTGAGCCCGTCGTTGGGTAGGGACCGTCTCTATATGTTGCCAACTGGGCTTCCCAAGCGCTTAGTACAGTGCTCTGCACACAGTAAGCGCTCAGTAAATACGATTGAATGAATGAATGAATGGAAACTCTCCAGGTGTGAGGTAACTGAAAGCCCACGAGGACACCCTAATTCGGTCTGGCAGCCCTTCAACCCTTATAATTATATTTCTAAACACTTATTATATGCCAGGCACAGTTCTAAGCGCTGGGGTAGATACAAGCTGGTAAGAGTCGGACCCAATCCCTGTCCCACATGGGGCTCGCGGTCTTAATCAATCAATCAATCAATCAATCGTATTTATTGAGCACTTACTGTGTGCAGAGCACTGTACTAAGTGCTTGGGAAGTCCAAGTTGGGAACATATAGAGACGGTCCCTACCCAACAGCGGGCTCACAGTCTAGAAGGGGGAGACAGAGAACAAAACCAAACATACTAACAAAATAAAATAAATAGAATAGATATGTACAAGATAAATAGAGTAATAAATATGTACAAACATATATACATATATGCATGGATATTTTAGGGAAGCAGCGTGGCTCAGTGGAAAGAGCCCGAGCTTTGGAGTCAGAGGTCAGGGGTTCAAATCCTGGCTCCGCCAATTGTCAGCTGTGTGACTTTGGGCAAGTCTGATGGTATTGATCCCTGTCTACTTGTTTTGTTTTGTTGTCTGTCTCCCCCCTACTAGGCTGTGAGTTCGTTGTTGGGTATGTTGCCAACTTGTACTTCCCAGGCGCTTGGTACAGTGCTCTGCACACAGTAAGTGCTCAATAAATACGATTGATTGATTGATTGGGTAGGGACCGTCTCTATATGTTGCCCACTTGTACTTCCCTAGCGCTTAGTACAGTGCTCTGCACACAGTAAGCGCTCAATAAATACGATTGAGTGAATGAATGAATGTATAATTTACTTATTAATGTATATTAATGTCTGTCTCCCCCTCTGGACTGTGAGCTCATTGTGGATAGGGAATGTGTTTTATTCTATTTATTTTATTTTGTTAATATGTTTTATTTTGTTGTCTGTCTCCCCCTTCTAGACTGCGAGCCCGCTGTTGGGTAGGGACCGTCTCTATATGTTGCCAACTTGGACTTCCCAAGCGCTTAGTCCAGTGCTCTGCACACAGTAAGCGCTCAATAAATACGATTGAATGAATGAATGAATGAAAGTCACTTCACTTCTCTGTGCCTCAGTTCCCTCATCTGTAAAATGGGGATTAAGACTGTGAGCCCCCCGTGGGACAACCTGCTCACCTTGTAACCTCCCCAGCGCTTAGAACAGTGCGTTGCACATAGTAAGCGCTTAATAAATGCCGTCATTATTATTAATCCCCATTTTACAGATGAGGGAACTGAAGCCCAGAGGAGCGAAGAGACTTGAACCTCGAAGCCAAAAGACAAGAAGCAGCTTGGCGTAGTGGATGGGGCCGGGCCTGGGAATCCGAAGGGTTCCAATCCCAGCTCCGCTGCTTGCCCGCTGTGTGACCTCAGGCAAATCACTTCACTTCTCTGGGCCTCAGTGTTCCGTCATCTAGAAAACGGGGATTAAGACCGGGAGCCCAGTGTGGGACGGACTGTGTCCGACATGATTACCTTCTATCTATTCCAGCACTTAGGACATTGCCTGGCACATACTAAGGCCCTGCTGAGAGCTCACCTCCTCCAGGAGGCCTTCCCAGACTGAGCCCCTTCCTTCCTCTCCCCCTCGCCCCCCTCTTCATCTCCCCATCTTACCTCCTTCCCTTCCCCACAGCACCTGTATATATGTACATATGTTTGTACATATTTATTACTCTATTTATTTATTTATTTATTTTACTTGTACATATCTATTCTATTTATTTTATTTTGTTAGTATGTTTGGTTTTGTTCTCTGTCTCCCCCTTTTAGACTGTGAGCCCACTGTTGGGTAGGGACTGTCTCTATATGTTGCCAATTTGTACTTCCCAAGCGCTTAGTACAGTGCTCTGCACATAGTAAGCGCTCAGTAAATACAATTGATGATGATGATGATGATGAAGCGCTTAATCACCAAAATGACTTTATTATTATGAGAAAGATCATCATCATCAATCATATTTATTGAGCGCTTACTGTGTGCAGAGCACTGTACTAAGTGCTTGGGAAGTACAAGTTGGCAACATCTAGAGACAGTCCCTACCCAACAGTGGGCTCACAGTCTAGAAGGGGGAGACAGAGAGCAAAACCAAACATATTAACAAAATAAAATAAATAGAATAGATATGTACAGGTAAAATAAATAAATAGAGTAATAAATGTGTACAAACATATATACATATATACAGGTGCTGTGGGGAAGGGAAGGAGGTAAGATGGGGGGATGGAGAGGGGGAGGAGGGGGAGAGGAAGGTGAGTTCAGGGCTAGGGAGAGAGGTCTCGTGGCTTGGAGAATGAGTCCGTCACGGCAGGTGGAGGGTCCCACCGTCCAGTCCCTCAAAGGGAAAGGAGGGGCCACGGCTCGCTCTTGTCCCTGTCCCCAGGACCCCCGCAAAAATGGCCTTCTGGTCCTCCCTATTTGCGCTGAGGCTAAAGGGGCCAGATGGGATTTCTGGCGCTATGAGATCCCCTGCGCTAGGACTTTCACTCATTCATTCATTCATTCATTCATTCACTCGTATTTATTGAGCGCTTACTGTGTGCAGAGCACTGTACAAGTTGCCATCATATAGAGACGGTCCCTACCCAACAACGGGCTCACAGTCTAGAACGGGGAGACGGACAACAAAACAAAATATATTAAAAAAATAAAATGAACAGAATAGTAAATATGTACAAATAAAATAAATAGAGTAATAAATCTGTACAAACACCTATACAGGTGCTGTGGGGAGGGGAAGGAGGTAGGGCGGGGGGGATGGGGAGCGGGGAGAAGAAGGAGGGGGCTAGATAGAGCCAGGGGCTCTATCTAACAAATGTTGACTGTTGTGTCTGGGGTTTGGGATGGTGATGACTGTGGGATTTTGGGGTGGGCCTTCCCTACTTTACTCTCAGTTGGGCCTACTGTTAATAATAATAATAATGATGGCATTCATTCATTCATTCAATCGTATTTATTGAGCGCTTACTGTGTGCAGAGCGCTGTACTAAGCGCTTGGGAAGTACAAGTTGACAACATATAGAGACGGTCCCTACCCAACAGTGGGCTCACAGTCTAGAAGGGGGAGACACAAAACAAAACATATTAACAAAATAAAATAAATATGTACAAATAAAATAGAGTAATAAATACACACAAATATATATACATTTACACAGGTGCTGTGGGGAGGGGAAGGAGGTAAGGGGGGGATTCATTCAATCGTATTTACTGAGCGCCCACTGTGTGCAGAGCACCGCACCAAGCGCTTGGGAAGCACAACTTGAGCGCTTACTATGAGCAGAGCACTGTTCTAAGCACTGGGGAGGTTACAAGGTGATCAGGTTGTCCCACAGGGGCCTCACGGTCTTAATCCCCATTTTACAGTTGAGGTAACTGAGGCCCAGAGAAGTGAAGTGAAAATGTTGACTGTTGTGTCCGGGGTTTGGGACGGTGATGACTGTGGGATTTTGGGGTGGGCCTTCCCTACTTTACTCTCAGTTGGGCCTACTGTTAATAATAATAATAATAATGATGATGGCATTTATTGAGCGCTTACTATGAGCAAAGCACTGTTCTAAGCACTGGGGAGGTTACAAGGTGATCAGGTTGTCCCGCCGGGGGCTCACGGTCTTAATCCCCATTTTACAGTTGAGGTAACTGAGGCCCAGAGAAGTGAAGTGAAAATGTTGACTGTTGTGTCCGGGGTTTGGGACGGTGATGACTGTGGGATTTTGGGGTGGGCCTTCCCTACTTTACTCTCAGTTGGGCCTACTGTTAATAATAATAATAATAATGATGATGGCATTTATTGAGCGCTTACTATGAGCAAAGCACTGTTCTAAGCACTGGGGAGGTTACAAGGTGATCAGGTTGTCCCGCCGGGGGCTCACAGTCTTAATCCCCATTTTACAGATGAGGTAACTGAGGCCCAGAGAAGTGAAGTGAAAATGTTGACTGTTGTGTCCAGGGATTGGGACAGTGATGACTGTGGGATTTTGGGGTGGGCCTTCCCTACTTTACTCTCAGTTGGACCCACTTTTAATAATAATAATAACAATAATGATGGCATTTATTGAATGCTTACTATGTGCAAAGCACTGTTCTAAGCACTGGGGAGGTTACAAGGTGATCAGGTTGTCCCACAGGGGCCTCACGGTCTTAATCCCCATTTTACAGTTGAGGTAACTGAGGCCCAGAGAAGTGAAGTGACTTGCCCAAAGTCTCACAGCTGACAACTGGCAGACCCGGAATTTGAACCCATGACCTCTGACTCCAAAGCCCGGGCTCCTTCCACTGAGCCACGCTGCTTCTCCTGTTGTCCGGTGGGTGTTCAATAAATGCTGCTACTACTATTACTACTTCTATGAGGCACAGCATGGCCTAGTAGATAGAGCCCCGCCTGGGAGCCAGAAGGTCATGGGTTCTAATCCTGACTCCGCCACTTGTCTGCTCTGTGACTTTGGTCAAGTCGCTTCACTTCTCTGGGCCTCAGTTCCCTCATCTGTAAAATGGGGATTAAGACTGCGAGCCCCATGTGGGACGGGGACGGTGTCCAACCTATCTTGTATCTACACCAGTTCTTAGAACAGTGCCTGGCATAGAGTAAACATTTAACAAATACCATAATTATTATTACTATCATTATTATTGCTATTACTGCTGCTGCTACAACAGACAAGCAGCGTGGCTCAGTGAAAAGAACACAGGCTCTGGAGTCAGAGGTCGTGCGTTCAAATCCCGGCTCCGCCACTTGTCAGCTGTGTGACCTTGGGCAAGTCGCAACATCTCTGTGCCTCAGTTACCTCATCTGTAAAATGGGGATTAAGACAGCCCCCCCGTGGGACAACCTGATCACCTGGTAATCACCCCAGTGCTTAGAACAGTGCTTTGCACATAGTAAGCTCTTAATAAATGCCATTATTATTATACTACTACCATCCCTGGGTTTTTTCTCACAGCTCAGCCCTCAGGATCCCTTTCCCCTCATCGCTGGACGGAGCACAGATGACAATATGTCAGGGGTGTGCCGTCGACCTCTCGCCCACTTCCTGCCTCTATCCTGGAATGCCCTCCCTCCTCATATAATAATAATAATAATAATAATAACGGCATTTATTAAGCGCTTACTATGTGCAAAGCACTGTTCTAAGCGCTGGGAAGGTTACAAGGTGATCAAGGCTGTCCCATGTGGGGCTCACAGTCTTAATCCCCGTTTTACAGATGAGGGAACCGAGGCCCAGAGAAGTGACTCACCCAAAGTCACACAGCTGATAATTGGAGGGGCCGGGATTTGAACCCATGACCTCTGACTCCAGAGCCCGGGCTCTTTTCCACTGAGCCAAGCTGCTTCTCTAAGATAAGTCTACCTGACTGACAGTTACTCCCCACTATTCAAAGCCTTTCTGAGGGCCCATCTCCCCCAGGAAGCCTTTCCTCTTCTCCCACTCCCTTCTGTGTCACCTTGACTTGCCCCCTTTATTCATCCCTCCTCACTTAGGTCCACATCGGTCATTTTATTTATTTATATTTACATCTGCCTCCCCGTCTAGACAGAAAGCTCACTGTGGGCAGGGCACGTGTCTGTTACACTGTATTCTCCAAAGTGCTTAGTACAGTGCTCTGCTTTGTGCACAGTAAGCGCTCAATAAATGCAACTGAAGGAATGAATGAGTAGACACTGCCCACAACGAGCTTACAGTCTAGAGGGAGCTGGAGTCTGTATCCCCTAAGCACTTAGTGCTTTGCACGTAGTAAGCACTTAAATGCCATTATTATTATTAAGTTCCCGCAGCACTTTTGTGCCCATTTTTAGTTTTGGTTGCTTCTTACCTATAATTCATTCTAACGTCTATGTCCCCCCGCTGGATTGTAAGCTCTTTGAGGGCAGGTATGTCCTTATTCTACTTTTACAAACGCTAGTACAGTGCTCTGCACAGAGTAAGCACTCAATAAGTGCCATTGATTGACTGGCAGATTACTGACGTGACAGCATTTAGGAAACATAAAAAGCGATTAAAATAAAAAGCAGCTCCCGGGAGACAGTTTTTTCCCCTAATCAGCTTCCTACACTTCCAGCTGTGAAACACTTTCCCTGGGCAGGGCTGGTCAGCAGTTCTGGAAAATTTTCCCAGTATTCCAGAAGCTTCTCATCTTTTTTTTTTTTTTTTAAAGGTATTTGTTACGTGCTTACTGTGTGCCAGGCACTATATTAAGCACTGTAGAAGCTAATAGTAATTGCGGTATTTGTTAAGCGCTTACTATGTGCCAGGCACTGTGCTAAGCACTGGGGCAGAGACAAACAAATCAGGTTGGATACGGTCCCTGTCCCACATGGGGCTCACAGTCTCTGAGGTCACTGAGGCAAAGTGAAGTGACTTGTCCAGGGTCACACAGCAGACAAGTGGCAGAGCACGGATTAGAGCCCATGAGCTTCTGACCCAAGCTCATGCCACCCCACCATGCTGCGTACGATGAATTCTATCAGAAGTTGCGCTAGTTGCATCTAACTGGCTTCTTACTAAACGTACCAGTCAAGATAACCCATGCTAACATCTTTTCCCACAATTACCCTTCACCGGCTAGGAGGAACATCGATTTCTTAATTTTAGGCAGATTACCCATTTCTCTCCCAAATTACCGTTCACTGGATGAACGCCATTTTCGTTTACCAGGTAGAAGAAAATGTAAGATTCCCATTACTTTTAAAAAAAATTCTCAGCCCCCGGCGCCCTTTCCTGAAGCTATTAATAATAATAATAATTATGGGACACGGGACAACCTGATTACCTTGTATCTTCTCCGCTCCTTGGAACCGTGCTTGGCACACAGTACGCGCTTAACAAATATCATCATTATTATTCTCTGGGCCTCGGTTACCTCATCTTTGAAAAAGGGGGATTAAGAGTGTTTATTTATTTATTTATTTAACTTGTACATATCTATTCTATTTATTTTATTTTGTTAGTATGTTTGGTTTTGTTCTCTGTCTCCCCCTTTTAGACTGTGAGCCCACTGTTGGGTAGGGACTGTCTCTATATGTTGCCAACTTGTACTTCCCAAGCGCTTAGTACGGTGCTCTGCACACAGTAAGAGCTCAATAAATACGATTGATGATGATGATGATGATGAAGAGTGTGAGCCCCAAGTGGGACAGGGACTGTGTCCAATCTGATTAACTTGTATCTACCCCAATGCTTAGAACGGTGCTTGGCTCAGAGCAAGCGTTTAACCAGTACCATAGTTTTTATTTCCTCCATGTGGCCATGAAGCATTGTGGCCTAGTAGAAAGAGCCCAGGCATCAGAGGACCTGGGTTCTAATCCCAGTTCAGCCACTTGACTGCTGTTTGGACCTTGGGCAGGTCGCTTCACTTCTTTGGGCCTCGGTTTCCTCAACTGCAAAATGGGGATTCAATCCTCCTCCCTCTAACTTAGGCTGTGAGCCCCATGTGGGACAGGGTTGTGTCCAATCTGATTAGCCTGCATCACTCAATCGTATTTATTGAGCGCTTACTGTGTGCAGAGCACTGTACTAAGCGCTTGGGAAGTACAAGTTGGCAACATATAGAGGCAGTTCCTACCCAACAGTGGGCTCACAGTCTAGAAGACTGCATCTACCCCAGTGCTCAGTACAGTACCTGGAACATAGTAAGCGCTTAACAAGTACAATTAAAAAAAAAAATGGGCAAAGAACTTTGTTCTCTGGCCACCTTGGCATCCCGGTGTGAGGAATGGAATGATCTGACCAGCCAGGCGGGGATTTATCGAGAGCCCAAACGGTGGATGGGATGAAACGACCTGCCCGCTTCTCTTCGTCTCGCACCCGGGGCCGAGAAGGGCGTTTCGCCCGAGTGTCGCTGAGAAGGAAGA
Source organism: Tachyglossus aculeatus (assembly GCF_015852505.1). Classification (NCBI taxonomy): domain Eukaryota; kingdom Metazoa; phylum Chordata; class Mammalia; order Monotremata; family Tachyglossidae; genus Tachyglossus; species Tachyglossus aculeatus. The sequence continues at coordinate 38,881,602 of NC_052086.1, forward strand.
GTGGAAGCCTGCGGTCTCCGGACGGCCCACCTCCCGAAAAGCTGACTAGCCGCTCACCTCACTGTGAAGTCGCTGCAGCTCTTCTAGGCTCTGCCTCAGTTTCCCCCTTTCTCCCTCCATCAGCTCCCTCAGGGCTCTTGAGTCCTCACTGGTCTGTCTAATCTGGTCTTCTAAGGCATCATCGTCGATTCTCCGGGAGCTCTGGCGACAAAAGAGGGAGGGAGAGAGAGAAGACAGTGAGAGCAATCAATCAATCAATCAATCGTATTTATTGAGCGCTGTGTGCAGAGCACTGTACTAAGCGCTTGGGAAGTACAAGTTGGCAACATATAGAGACAGTCCCTCACCAACAGTGGGCTCATGGAAGGGAGGCGCTTAGTGAGGGACAGGGTGAGAGCCAGAGAGACAGCGGGAGCCAGCCAGAGTGTGAGGGAGAGAGTGAGAGCGTGAGCACAAGGGAGGACATGAGGAAGAGCGTGATGTTGGACGCGAGGGCGAGAGTGGAAGTAAGAGAACGAGGGAGAGAGAGGCAGAGGGAGGGGGAATGAGGAAAAAGTCCTCTTGCTTGGTTTTTATTTATCTTCTTTATTTATGCGTGTCACCACAAAGCACCCCAAGTTCCCCCAAATCCCCCGATGCCCTTGTCTCATCCGGCCGGGCCCAAATCCTCAGCGGGAGGGAGGAGGAAACGCAAAGACAAACGAAGGATGGAGGAGACCAGGCGGGGGGAAGGAAGTGGAGTGAGCTCTCCAGCGGCCTCGGCCACCCACGGACCAGAGAGGTCAGAGGGGCCCCGATCTGCTGCACAGGAAGCCTCCAGAAGCAGACGCCTCACCCTCCCTCACGCCGGGGCGCCCACAGTTGCAGAGAAGCCGACCGGCGTCCCGAGAGGACGGCGAGGAACCGGGAGGGAGGTTGCCTCAAACCTGGGGGGTGGGATGCTGAGGAGGAAGAAGGGAAGGTCCTGGCCGTGGACCCAGAAAAGGTGTTAAGGCTCGTGGGGTGAAGAGGAGCAATCTCTGGGAGAGAGAGATTAATCAGGGGCTCGATTTTTAATAATAATAATGATGATGGCATTTATTAAGCGCTTACTAATACTACTACTAATAATAATGATGGTATTTGTTAAGCGCTTACTATGTGCAAAGCACTGTTCTAATCGCTGGGGGGATACAAGGTGATCAGGTTGTCCCGGGGGGGGGGGGGCTCACAATCTTAATCCCCATTTTACAGACGAGGGAACTGAGGCACAGAGAAGTTAAGTGACTTGCCCATAGTCACAGAGCTGACAATTGGCAGAGCCGGGATTTGAACCCATGACCTCTGACTCCAAAGCCCAGGCCCTTTCTATGTGCCAAGCACTGTTCTAAGCGCTGGGGTGCAGGGGGGATACAAGGTGATCAGGTTGTCCCACATGGGGCTCACGGTCTTCATCCCCATTTTCCAGCTGAGGGAACTGAAAAATGTGCAAAGCACTGTTCTAACCACCCCTTCCCCTCCCCACAGCACCTGTATATATGTATATATGTCTGTACGTATTTATTACTCTATTTACTTATTTATTTGTATATATGTATATATGTTTGTACATATTTTTTTACTCTATTTACTTATTTTATTTGTACATATCTATTCTATTTATTTTATTTTGTTAGTATGTTTGGTTTTGTTCTCTGTCTCCCCCTTTTAGACTGTGAGCCCACTGTTGGGTAGGGAATGTCTCCATATGTTGCCAATTTGTACTTCCCAAGCGCTTAGTACAGTGCTCTGCACATAGTAAGCGCTCAATAAATACGATTGGTGATGATGATGATGATGACGACTGAGTGAATGAATGAATGAAGCACTGGGGAGGTTACAAGGTGATCAGGTTGTCCCCCGAGGGGCTCACAGTCTTCATCCCCATTTGACAGATGAGGTAACTGAGGCTCAGACAAGTGATTTGCCCAAAGTCACACAGCTGACAATTGGCAGAGCCGGGATTTGAACCCATGACCTCTGACTCCAAAGCCCAGGCTCTTGCCACTGAGTCACGCTGCTTCTCTAAGAAGGTTTTTCTAAGAAGGCGACGGAAAGTGATCCTTGGAAAGACCCAGCAGAGAAGCAGCTTTTTTTTCAGTATTTGTTAAGCGCTTACTATGTGCCAAGCACTGTTCTAAGCACTGGGCCTAGTGGCAAGACCCCGGGCTTGGGAGGCAGAGGACGTGGGTTCTAATCCCGGCTCCGCCACTTGTCTGTTGTGTGACCTTGAGCAAGCCACTTTTAACTTCTCTGTGTCTCAGTCCCCTCATCTGGAAAATGGGGATGAAGACAGAGCCCCACGTGGGACAACCTGATTACCTTGTATTTACTCCAGTGCTTAAAACAGTGCTTGGCACCTAATAAGCGCTTAACAAATACCATTATTATTATTATTATTATTATTATTATTATTATTATTATTATTATTAAGGGGAAATGGGAGGGAGGGGAGAGAGTGTCACTTTCCGGTGACTTCTCGCTGTCACCCGACTTCCCCTCCAATTCCATCCATCACCTTCTTCCTGAAACTGGTTCTTCTATATTCTGGGCTCCTTCAGTACTTCCACAACTTTTTCCTCACCAGTCCCTCTTTCCGCTCTGCTACATCCTGGGGTTCTCCCAGTGCAGGCAGGGCTGTGCTCCTCCAATATTTCTGTCGGACCTTTCCCGGGATTTCCTCTGAGCCTTCCAACTTCCCAGGCTTTACTCTCTGTGGGCCTCCCTACTTCTTCCCATGCTTCCCATCAGGGAACTAATATATATGTATATATGTTTGTACATATTTTTTTACTCTATTTATTTTATTTGTACATATCTATTCTATTGATTTTATTTTGTTAGTATGTTTGGTTTTGTTCTCTGTCTCCCCCTTTTAGACTGTGAGCCCGCTGTTGGGTAGGGACTGTCTCTATATGTTGCCAATTTGTACTTCCCAAGCGCTTAGTATGGTGCTCTGCACATAGTGAGCGCTCAATAAATACGATTGATGATGATGATGATAATAATAATAATATTTGTGGTATTTGTTAAGTGCTTGCTACGTGCCAAGCACCGTACTAAGCGCCGGGGCGGATACGAGCAAATTGGGTTGGACACAGTCGCCGTACCATCCGGGGCTCCCAGTCTCCATCCCCATTTTACAGATGAGGTAACTGAAGCACAGAGGAAAAAAAAAATAATGGCATTTATTAAGCGCTTACATCATGGCTATGTACATCAGAGATACGGGGCTGGTCGATGGCGAAGGAGAAGAGGATGGGAGAGAACAGTGCTTTGCACATAGTAAGCGCTTAATAAATACCATTATTATTATTATTATTATTATTATTATTATGGAGATGGGTCTTCAGTACGGCTATGGGGGAGGTGGAGTAATCGTCTGTCAGATAAGAAAAAGGAGGGAGCTCCAGGCCAGAGGCAGGATGTCTATCTTGAGATAGACGAGATTGAGGTACAGCGAGTAATAATAATAATGATAATAATAATAATAATAATAATAGTGAGGGCATTTATTAAGTGCTTACTATGTGCATAACACTGTTCTGACTGCTGGGGAGGTTACAAGGTGATCAGGTTGTCCCAAGGGGGGCTCACAGTCTTCATCCCCATTTGACAGATGAGGTCACTGAAGCACAAAGAAGTGAAGTGACTTGCCTAAGGTCACACGGCAGACAAGTGGCGGAGCCGGGATTAGAACCCATGACCTTCTGACTTCTTGGCCTGTGCTCTATCCATCATATTTATTGAGCACTTGTGCGCAGAGCACTGTACTGGTAATCTACGGCATTTATGGTAGAGAAGCAGCGTGGCTCAGTGGCAAGAGCCCGGGCTTTGGAGTCAGAGGTCGTGGGTTCGCATCCCGGCTCCGCCACTTGTCAGCTGGGTGACTTCGGGCAAGTCACTTCACTGGGCCTCGGTGACCTCATCTGGAAAACGGGGATGAAGACTGCGAGCCCCCCGTGGGACGACCTGATGACCTTGTATTTACCCCAGTGCTCGGAACAGTGCTTGGCACGTAGAAGCGCTTAACGAATACCGTTGTTATTATTATTATGAGGGTTGGCATGAACCGGCTGAGGGGGACCCCAATCCTCCGCCGGGCCTCCCTCCATCTAGGGTGCCAACCCCCAAACGCACGGCCCGGCGGACCGAGGGAAACGGCTGCTCGGAAGCGGGCGCCTGAGGGGCGATCCCCCGGGACCCGGCCCCCGGGATCACTGTACCCCGTTCTCTCCCGTCCCGCCGTCGACCCCCGGCCCACGTCCTCCCCCCCGGCCCGGAATGCCCTCCCTCCGCACATCTTCCTCCCTTCAAAGCCCTCCTGAGAGCTCACCTCCTCCAGGAGGCCTTCCCACACTGAGCCCCCTTTTTCCTCTCCTCCCCATCTCCCCCTGCCCTACCTCCTTCTCCTCCCCACAGCACCTGTCTGTCTATATGTTTGTACAGATTTATCACTCTATTTTACTTGTACATATATACTATTCTATTTATTTTGTTAATCATCATCATCATCAATTGTATTTACTGAGCGCTTACTATGTGCAGAGCACTGTACTAAGCGCTTGGGAAGTACAAATTGGCATCACATAGAGACAGTCCCTACCGAACAGTGGGCTCACGGTCTAAAAGGGGGAGACAGAGAACAAAACCAAACATACCAACAAAATAAAATAAACAGGATAGATATGTACAGGTAAAATAAATAAATAAATAAATAGAGTAATAAATATGTACAACCATATATACACATATACAGGTGCTGTGGGGAAGGGAAGGAGGTAGGATGGGGGGATGGAGAGGGGAAGAGGGGGAGAGGAAGGAAAGGGCTCAGTCTGGGAAGGCCTCCTGGAGGAGGTGAGCTCTCAGTGGAGGAGGTGAGCTCTCCTCCTGTTAACATCTGTTAATGATGTCCATCTAGCTTCTATTTAATTCTGACGACTTGACACCTGCCCACGTTTTGTTCTGTCGTCCGTCTCCCCCTTCTAGACTGTGGGCCCGCTGTTGGGCAGGGACCGTCTCAGAGAAGCAGCGTGGCTCAGTGGAAAGGGCCCGGGCTTTGGAGTCAGAGGTCATGGGTTCGAATCCCGGCTCTGCCAATTGTCAGCTGGGTGACTGTGGGCAAGTCGCCTCACTTCTCTGGGCCTCAGTTCCCTCATCTGGAAAATGGGGATTAAGACCTGTGGGCCCCCCGTGGGACAGCCGGATTGCCTTGTAACCTCCCCAGCGCTTAGAACAGTGCTTTGCATATAGTAAGCGCTTAATAGATCATCATCATCAATCGTATTTATTGAGCGCTTACTGTGTGCAGAGCACTGTACTAAGCGCTTGGGAAGTCCAAATTGGCAACACATAGAGACAGTCCCTACCCAACAGTGGGCTCACAGTCTAAAAGATGCCATTATTATTATTATTATTATTCTATGTGGCCAACTTGTACTTCCCAATCGCTTAGTCCGGTGCTCTGCACACGGTAAGCCGTGAATACGACTGAATGACCGAAGCCATGACGAGGGCCCTCTTACCGCGGCCTCTCCCCCGTCCACGACGCTCTGAATCAGCCTCTTCAGCTCGCTGAGCGCGGCGCGCAGGCTGCCGGCCGGCACGTCTTTGGTGGACGAGCTGTCCGAAGACTCGTCCATGGAGGAGTCCGTGGAGACGGCCGAGTCGGCGCTGTCGTTGCCCCGGAGGTGCGAGCAGAGATAACGCACCTGGCAGTAGGCTTCCCACAGCTGCAGCCTCAGCTGTCCCCCACGGAGCGACGGTTTGGGAGAGAAGGTGACCGGATTTTTCAAAACCTTCCTTTTTCCCGGCCCCCGGAGACGCCCCCCGCACCTCAAGCGAGTCCGCCATCCTCCCGGCCTCCGCCGGCCACAGCGTCGGGCCTCCCGGGAGGTCTCGACGGGTCGCGGGGAATGCCGGCCCTTCCCTGGGCTTTCTCCCACGTCTGTATATATGTATATCCTGTATATATGTTTGTACATATTTATTACTCTATTTTATTTGTACATATCTATTCTATTGATTTTATTTTGTTAGTACGTTTGACACATCTATTCTATTTATTTTATTTGTTGTTGGTTTTGTTCTCTGTCTCCCCCTTTTAGACTGTGAGCCCGCTGTTGGGTAGGGACTGGCTCTATATGTTGGCAATTTGGACTTCCCAAGCGCTTAGTACAGTGCTCTGCACATAGTAAGTGCTCAATAAATACGATTGATGATGATGATGAATCAGTTGGCCCGAGCCCAGGTGGTCCAACCTTTCCCACCCTCTACCCCCGGCTGGCCTCCCCTCAGCTCCCACGTGCGTTCCCCATCCAAATGTCCCTCCATTCATTCAATCCTATTTATTGAGCGCTCACTGTGTGCAGAACACAGTAATAATAACAACAATAGCATTTGTTAAGCGCTTACTATGAGCAAAGCCCTGTTTTAAGCGCTGGGGAGGTTGCAAGGCGATGGGGTTGTCCCACGGGGGGCTCACAGTCTTCATCCCCATTTTACAGATGAGGGAACTGAGGCTCAGAGAGGGGAAGTGACCTGCCCAAGGTCACACAGCAGATGTGTGGTGGAGTCGGGATTGGAACCCATGACAATGACGACGATGGCATTTGTTAAGCGCTTACTATGTGCAAAGCACTGTTCTAAGCGCTGGGGAGGTTACAAGGTGATCAGGTTGTCCCACGTGGGGCTCACAGTCTTCATCCCTTGAAGATCCCTTCTTGTCGACTTGTACTTCCCAAGCGCTTAATACAGTGCTCTGCACACAGTAAGTGCTCAATAAATACGACTGATCGATTGATTGATTCATCCCCATTTTACAGATGAGGGAACTGAGGCTCAGAGAGGGGAAGTGACCTGCCTAAGGTCACACAGCAGACTCGTGGTGGAGTCGGGATTGGAACCCACAGCTTGCGACTCCCAAGCCCGGGCTCTTCCCACTGAGCCACGCCGCTGGGCCGGACGGATCCCCCTCGTCCCCGTCTCCATCCCCCCCATCTTACCTCCTTCCCTTCCCCACAGCACCTGTAAATATGGATATATGTTTGTACATATTTATTACTCTATTTATTTATTTTACTTGTACATATCTATTCTATTTATTTTATTTTGTTAGCACGTTTGCTTTTGTTCTCTGTCTCCCCCTTTTAGACTGTGAGCCCCCTGTTGGGTAGGGACTGTCTCTATATGTTGCCAACCTGTACTTCCCAAGCGCTTAGTCCGGTGCTCTGCACATAGTAAGCGCTCAATAAATACGATCGATGATGATGATGATCCCGGCCCGTCCCTCCGAGACCCTGGGGGGGGGGGATGAGCGCTTCCCCGGGAGCTCGGAGGCGTCCAGCGGGTTAGGGGGGGCGGCCCTCACCTGTTCTCGCTCCTGCTCCAGCTCTTCGGCCTCCATGCTCTGCTCGATCTCGGACAGCAGGGAGATGCCGGTGGTGTTGAAGGGCTGGAGGCTCCTCTCTTCGCTGAGCTCGTCCACCTTCCCCTGCAGCTGGCGGTAGGACAGGCGCACTTCCTGCAGCTCCAGGCGACTCTGCTGGAGCTTTCAAAGAGGCAGCGGAGGAAGGAGTGAGAGCCCCCCAAAAGTCTGGTCTCCCGACTCACGTACCAGCAAGGAAAAGTCGCTTAGTACAGTGCTCTGCACACAGGAAGCGCTCGATGAAGACGACTGAATGACGGAAAAGGGCATCTTTAACACATCATTGGGGGAGCGATGGGGAGGGGAGGAAGAGACGTTCTGGAGAAAGTATATCCATGGAGTCGCTATGAATCAGAAGCCACTCAATGGCAATTAATAATAATAATAATAATAAGGATAATATTAATAATAATAATAATGCACATCATTAACAAAATAAATAGAAAAGTAAATATGGACAAGTAAAATAGAGTAATAAATCTGTACAAATATATATACAAGTACTGTGGGGAGGGGAAGGAGGTGGGGCGGGGGGGATGGGGAGGTAGAGTATACATTAGTATGCTATATAATTACTTCTCAGCCTCTCCTTATTATTATTATTATTAATCGCCGTCGAGTGGTTTCTGATTCATAGCGACTCCATGGATATGCTTTCTCCAGAACGTCTCTTCCTCCCCTCCCCATCGCTCCCCCAACTCTGCCCTACCCCCTTCCCCTAGCACTTGTATATATTTGTACATATTTATTATTTTATTTTACTTGTACATATTTACTACTCTATTTTATTAGTGATGTGCATATAGCTATAATTCTATTTATTCTGACGGTTTTGACGCCTGTCTACTTGTTTTGTTTTGTTGTCTGTCTCCCCCTCTAGACTGTGAGCCCGCTGTTGGGTAGGGACCATCTCTATCTGTTGCTGACTTGTACTTCCCAAGCGCTTAGTACAGTGCTCTGCACACAGTAAGCGCTCAATAAATACAATTGATGATGAAAATCCCAGCTCTGACTCTTGTCTGCTGTATGGCCTTGGGCAAGTAGCTCAATTTTTCTTGTGCCTCAGTTTCCTCACTTGGGGATTAAGATTGGGAGGCCCATGTAATAATAATGATAATGATGGTTTATAATCCCAGCTCCACCTCTTGTCTGCTGTGTGACCCTGGGCAAGTCGCTCAACTTTTCCTGTGCCTCAGTTTCCTCACTTGGGGATTAAGATTGGGAGGCCCATGTAATAATACTAATAATGATGGTTTATAATCCAACTTGTACTTCCCAAGCGCTTAGTACAGTGCTCTGCACACAGTAAGCGCTCAATAAATACAATTGATGATGATAATCCCAGCTCCGCCTCTTGTCTGCTGTATGGCCTTGGGCAAGTAGCTCAACTTTTCTTGTGCCTCAGTTTCCTCACTTGGGGATAAGATTGGGAGGCCCATGTAATAATAGTGATAATGATGGTTTATAATCCCAGCTCTGCCTCTTGCCTGCTGTGTGACCCTGGGCAAGTCGCCCAACTTTTCTTGTGCCTCAGTTTCCTCACTTGGGGATTAAGATTGGGAGGCCCATGTAATAATAATGATAATGATGGTTTATAATCCCAGCTCCACCTCTTGTCTGCTGTGTGACCCTGGGCAAGTCGCTCAACTTTTCCTGTGCCTCAGTTTCCTCACTCGGGGATTAAGATTGGGAGGCCCATGTAATAATAATGATAATGACGGTTTACAATCCAACTTGTACTTCCCAAGCGCTTAGTACAGTGCTCTGCACACAGTAAGCGCTCAATAAATACGATTGATGATGATAATCCCAGCTCCGCCTCTTGTCTGCTGTGTGACCTTGGGCAAGTCGCCCAACTTTTCTTGTGCCTCAGTTTCTTCACTTGGGGATTAAGATTGGGAGGCCCATGTAATAATAATGATAATGACAGTTTATAATCCCAGCTCCGCCTCTTGCCTGCTGTGTGACCTTGGGCAAGTCGCCCAACTTTTCTTGTGCCTCAGTTTCCTCACTTGGGGATTAAGATTGGGAGGCCCATGTAATAATAATGATAATGACGGTTTATAATCCAACTTGTACTTCCCAAGCGCTTAGTACAGTGCTCTGCACACAGTAAGCGCTCAATAAATACGATTGATGATGATAATCCCAGCTCCGCCTCTTGTCTGCTGTGTGACCTTGGGCAAGTCGCCCAACTTTTCTTGTGCCTCAGTTTCCTCACTTGGGGATTAAGATTGGGAGGCCCATGTAATAATAGTGATAATGATGGTTTATAATCCCAGCTCCGCCTCTTGCCTGCTTTGTGACCTTGGGCAAGTCGCCCAACTTTTCTTGTGCCTCAGTTTCCTCACTTGGGGATTAAGATTGGGAGGCCCATGCAATAATAATAATAATAATGATGGTTTATAATCCCAGCTCCACTTCTTGTCTGCTGTGTGACCTTAGGCAAGTCGCTCAACTTTCCTTGTGCCTCAGTTTCCTCACCTGTAAAACGGGGATTAAGATTGGGAGGCCCATATAATAATAATAATCAATCAATCAATCGTATTTATTGAGCGCTTATTGTGTGCAAAGCACTGTACTAAGCGCTTGGGAAGTACAAGTTGGCAACATATAGAGACGGTCCCTAATAATGATGGCATTTATTAAGCGCTTACTATGTGCAAAGCACTGTTCTAAGCGCTGGGGGTAGATACACAGTAATCACTTCTCGGTACCTCAGTTCCCTCATCTGTAAAATAGGGATTAAAACTGTGAGCCCCCCGTGGGACCACCAGATCACCTTGTAACCTCCCCAGTGCTTAGACCAGTGCTTTGCACATAGTAAGCGCTTAACAAACACCATCATCATTATTATTATTATTATTTAAAATGGGGATTAAGACTGTGAGCCCCATGTGATTATCTGTTATCTACCCCAGCGCTCAGTACGGTGTCTGGTCCATAGTAAGCGCTTAACAAATGCCATAAAAAAAAAATCGAGTGCTTCCTGTGGGCTTGACATAGTACTAAGCGCTCGGGAGACTATAACCCAAGAGAGCAGGGAGACATGATCCCTGCGCACAGGGTGCGGATAAAATACAGTTGGGGACAGACATTAAAATGGGGCTTACATAGAATGACAACCATCTCCCAGGCAGTTGCCCGGAAAAGGAGATGTCCCAATTTCTCTTGGAAATAATGAATTCATTCATTCATTCAATTGTATTTATTGAGCGCTTACTGTGTGCAGAGCACTGGACTAAGCTCTTGGGAAGTACACGTTGGCAACATATAGAGACGGTCCCTACCCAACAGTGGGCTCACAGATGCCGGCTCCTTTTTCCGACGGGAATTCCGCCTCCCTGCCCACCCGTGTCACCTGCAGGTCCTGCTCCTGGGTCTGCCTTTCCAGGGCCACCACGCGTTCCTGCAGCTCCTCCACCGTCCCCTGCAGCAGGTCATTCTCCTCCATCGCGGCGCTCAGCCTCTGCTCCAGTTCCCGCTTCCGCTCCGAGAGCATCTTGATCTGCAACGGGGAGAGCGCCCGGGGTCACGGGGAAGGGAGGAGGAACCGGTCTGGGATGTGTAGCTGCACCTGACGGAGACCGGCACCTCACGGAAAACCCCTCTTTCCTCCCGCCGCCTGCCTGGGAATCGATCAATCAATCAATCAATTCGTATTTATTGAGCGCTTACCGTGTGCAGAGCACCGGACTAAGCGCTTGGGAAGTCCAAGTTGGCGGCATATAGAGACGGTCCCTACCCGACAGTGGGCTCACAGTCTAGAAAGGGTGGGAGGTCTGGAAAAGCTGGAATGTGCGTTGCCAGGAAGAGCGGGAGGGAGGGAAAAGTGGAAGGCAGGCCGCTGCCGGATCCTGGAATTTCCAGAGATAAAAGGGGCGGGAGAAGCAGCCTGGTTTAGGCCTGGGAATCAGAAAGTCATGGGTTCTAATCCCAGCTCCGCCGCTCGTCTGTTGTGTGACCTTGGGCCAGACAGTACAGTAAGCTCTTAGTACAGTGCTCTGCACACAGTAAGCGCTCAATAAATACGATTGATTGATTATCTGGGCCTCGTCTGCCTCTTGGAAGCAGCGTGGCTCCGTGGAAAGAGCCCGGGCTTGGGAACCAGAGGTTGTGGGTTCAAATCCCGGCTCCTCCGCTTGTCAGCTGGGTGGCTTTGGGCAAGTCACTTAACTTCTAATATATGTTTGTACATATTTATTACTCTATTTATTTATTTATTTATTTGTACATATTTCTTCTATTTATTTTATTAATACGTTTTGTTTTGTTGTCTGTCTCCCCCTTCTAGACTGTAAGCCCGCTGTTGGGTAGGGACCGTCTCTATATGTTGCCAACTTGGACTTCCCAAGCGCCTAGTACAGTGCTCGGCACACAGTAAGTGCTCAATAAATATGACTGACTGAATGAATGAATGAATTCTCTGGGCCTCAGTTACCTCATCTGTAAAATGGGGATGACTGTTAGCCCCACATGTGGCAACCTGATCACCTTGTATTCTCCCTAGCGCTTAGAACAGTGCTTTGCACATAGTAAGTGCTTAACAAATGTCATTATTATTATTATTTTGGAAAATGGGGATTAAGACTGTGAGCCCCATGTGGGATGACCTAGTTGCCTTCATTCATTCAATCGTATTTATAGAGCGCTTCCTGTGTGCAGAGCACTGTACTAAGCACTTGGGAAGTCCAAGTTGGCAACATATAGAGACGGTCCCTACCCAACAGCAGGCTTACAGTCTAGAAGGGGGAGACAGAGAACAAAACATATTAACAAAATAAAATGGAGGAAATATGTACAGTGGGCAGTAAGCGCTCAATAAATCATCATCATCAATCGTATTTATTGAGCGCTTACTGTGTGCAGAGCACTGTACTAAGCGCTTGGGAAGTACAAATTGGCAACATATGGAGACAGTCCCTGCCCAACAGTGGGCTCACAGTCTAAAAGGGCTTGCAGTAAAATAAATACGACTGACTGACTGAATGAATGATTGTCACCAATGACTGTGAGAAGCAGCGTGGCTCAGTGGAAAGGGCCCAGGCTTTGGAGTCAGAGGTCATGGGTTCAAATCCTGGCTCCGCCACTTGTCAGCTGTGGGACTTTGGGCAAGTCACTTCACTTCTCTGGGCCTCAGTTACCTTAACTGTAAAATGGGGATGAAGCCTGTGAGCCCCCTGTGGGACAACCTGATCACCTTGTAACCTCCCCAGCGCTTCTAGCCTGTGAGCCCACTGTTGGGTAGGGACCGTCTCTAGATGTTGCCAACTTGGACTTCCCAAGCACTTAGTCCAGTGCTCTGCACACAGTAAGCGCTCAATAAATACGATTGAATGAATGAATGAATGCTTTGCACATAGTAAGCGCTTAATAAATGCCATCATTATTACCAGCTTCGGTGATTTCTGAGCTGGAAAGAGTGGGTTGGCTTTTCAGAGTTGCTTCTTTCGAAAGCCGTGATTTGGGGGCACTTAACGCTTTGGCCCTTCACTCCGGACCCAGAATTCCTTCATTGGGACCCTCTAGACTGTAAGTCTGTTACGGGCAGGGGAACATGTCTGCTAATTCTGTGAGCCCACTGTTGGGTAAGGACCGTCTCTATATGTTGCCACTTGTACTTCTCAGGCGCTTAGTACAGTGCTCTGCACACAGTAAGCGCTCAATAAATACGACTGAATGAATGAATGAATTGTGCTCAGTACAGTGCTCTGCACACAGTAAGCACTCAATCAGTATGACTAACAATGAATGAACAGTAAGCGCTCAATAAACAGAGAAGCAATATGGCTTAATAATAATAATGGCATTTATTAAGTGCTCACTATATGCAAAGCACTGTTCTAAGCGCTGGGGAGGTTACAAGGTTGTCCCACGGGGGGCTCACAGTCTTAATCCCCATTTTTACAGATGAGGGAACTGAGGCCCGGAGAAGTGAAGTGACTTGCCCAAAGTCACGCAGCCGTCAATTGGCGGAGCCGGGATTTGAACCCATGACCTCTGACTCCAAAGCCCGGGCTCTTTCCACTGAGCCACGCTCCTTCTGGACGGGTGGAGCATGGGCCTGGGAATCAGAAGGACCTGGGTGCTAATCCTGGCTCCGCCCCTTGTCTGCTGGGAGACCTTGGGTAAGTCACTTCACTCCTCCGGGCCTCAGTTACCTCATCTGTAAATTGGGGATTAAGACGGGGAGCCCCACGTGGGACAGGGACTGAGTCCAAACTGACTAGCTTGTACCTTCCCCGGCGGTTAGTACAGTTCCTGGAACCTAGTAAGCGCTTAATTAGTACTATATACGTTCCCCTGGGAAGGCCCTCCCTCGCCAGATTCCTGTTCAGAAAGGAATTGTCGGGGCGGCTCCGGAAAGTTGTTTTTCCACTGCTTCCCTGACTCTTCCATGACCATTCTGTTCCCAGTGAACCGGTCTCTCCCTTGGCCACCCATCCATCAGAGAAGCAGCGTGGCTCAGTGGAAAGAGCCCGGGCTTTGGAGTCGGAGGTCATGGGTTCAAATCCCGGCTCCGCCACTTGTCTGCTGTGTCACCTTGGGCAAGTCACCTAGCTTCTCTAGGCCTCAGTTCCCTCATCTGTAAAATGGGGATGAAGACTGTGAGCCCCACGTGGGACAACTTGATCACCTTGTATCATCATCATCATCAATCGTATTTATTGAGCGCTTACTGTGTGCAGAACATATTGTATCCCCCCCAGCGCTTAGAACAGTGCTTTGCACATAGTAGGTGCTTAACAAATGCCATTATTATTATTATAACGCCAATGTTCTACAGTGCCAAATTCATTTATTCATTCCATCGCATTTATTGAGCGCTTACTGTGTGCAGAGCACTGGACTAAGCGCTTGGGAAGTCCAAGTTGGCAACATCTAGAGACGGTCCCTACCCAACAGTGGGCTCACAGTCTAGAAGGGGGGAGACAGAGAACAAAACGTATTAACAAAATAAAATAAATAGAAGAAATATGTACAAATAAAATGAATAAATAAATAGAGTAATAAATCCGTACAAACATATATACAGGTGCTGTGGGGAGGGGAAGGAGGTAAGGCGGGGGGGATGGGGCAAGTCACTTAACTTCTCTGAGCCTCAGTTACCTCATCTGTAAAAATGGGGATTAAGACTGTGAGCCCCACGTGGGACAACTTGATCACACTGTATCCCCCCAGCGCTTAGAACAGTGCTTTGCACATAGTAAACACTTAATAAATGCCATCATTATTATTATTATTATTATTATTATTATTATTATGGGGAGGGGGAAGGGGGATGCCATGGCTTCTGTCCAGGGGAATCAAATATCTGGCCAGACAAAGAAATATTATCTACAGAAACAGCTCAGTCAATCAATCAATCGTATTTATTGAGCGCTTACTGTGTGCAGAGCACTGTACTAAGCGCAGCGAAAGCACATGGGCACCGGTAAAGCGGCGTTCCTGAAGGAAGCCAAAAAGGCAAAAAAAAAAAAATAAATTTCTGATCCCTACAGTCACGCCAAAGCAGCCACACCAACGAAATTCCCGGAGGAGAGAACCTTCAGTCAAATGAGGCAGCGTGGCTCAGTGGAAAGAGCCCGGGCTTGGGAGTCGGAGGTCATGGGTTCAAATCCCGGCTCCGCCACTTGTCAGCTGGGTGACTTTGGGCAAGTCACTTCACTTCTCTGGGCCCCAATTACCTCATCTGTAAAATGGGGATGAAGACTGGGAGCCCCATATGGGACAACCCGATCACCTTGTAACCTCCCCAGCGCTTAGAACAGTGCTTTGCACATAGTAAGCGCTTAACAAATGCCGTCATTATTAAATGCCCAGGAGGGCTTCTTTATCATCATCATCAATCGTATTTATTGAGCGCTTACTATGTGCAGAGCACTGTACTAAGTGCTTTATCCTCCGAGTCCCTTCTTTAAGAGAAATAGTCCCCGTAGACGAGCTCCAGGCCCCTGATGAGAATCCTGACCGAAGAGCTGTCTCTCAGGAATTGGTTTTTTTTTTTGGTACTTGTGAAGCGCTTACTCGCGCCAGGCACTGTACTAAGCGCCAGGGTAGATACAAGCTAATCAGGTTAGACACGGTCCCTGTCCCACATGGGGCTCACTGTCTTAGAGAAGCAGCGTGGCTCAGTGGAAACAGCCCGGGCTTTGGAGTCAGAGGTCGTGGGTTCGAATCCCGGCTCCACCACAAGTCTGCTGTGTGACCTTGGGCAAGTCACTTAACTTCTCTGTGCCTCAGTTACCTCATCTGTAAAACGGGGATTAAGACTGTGAGCCCCATGTGGGACAACCTGATCACCTTGTAACTTCCCAGCGCTTAGAACAGTGCTTTGCACATAGTAAGCGCTTAATAAATGCCATTATTATTATTATTATTATTATCATAAGAGTTCTAATCCCGGCTCTGCCACTTGTCAGCTGTGTGACTTTGGGCAAGTCACTTCACATCTCTGTGCCTCAGTTACCTCATCTCTAAAATGGGGATTAAGACTGAGGCCCCCCCCCCCACCCACCGTGGGACAACCTGATCAGCTTGTATCCTCCCCAGCACTTAGAACAGCGCTTTGCACATAGTAAGCGCTTAATAAATGCCATTATTATTATTATTACTATTCTTTGGGTCTCAGTTCCCTCTTCTGTAAAATGGGGATGAAGACTGTGAGCCCCACGTGGGTCAACCTGATTACCTTGTATCTCCCCCAGCGCTCACAACAGTGTTTGGCACATAGTAAGTGCTTAACAGATACTATCATTATTATTATTATTATTATTAATCCCCATTTTTCAGGTGAGGGAACTGAGGTCCAGAGAAGTGACGTGACTGGCCTAAGGCCACACGGCAGATAAGTGGCAAAGGAATGCAATCAGCTCCCACAGTGCTGTAGTTTTTGTATGTAGCAGTCATGTAATACATGTATGGTTTTTTCTAATATACATATTATACATATAAAGGCATATTTTTAGAAAAACAGCGTTCCACATCTTCTTTTGTAAATAGTCTTGCCCAAATAAAGTTCGTTTCTACAGAGCCGGTCTGGTTCTTGGTTTTTACTTGTACAGTTATTCTATTTTATTAATGTCTTGTTTTGTGGTCTGTCTCCCCCTTCTAGACTGTGAGCCCGTTGTTGGGTAGGGACCGTCTCTAGATGTTGCCGACTTGGACTTCCCAAGTGCTTAGCACAGTGCTCCGCACATGGTAAGAGCTCAATCAATACGAATGAATGAATGAGTTTATGGAGAGTTCGCAAATTCCCACTTCCCCGGAAATTGTGGCAAAACCCAGGAACGAACGCCCCGGCGATGATGAGGATCCTCAAGGGTTGCGGGCTTTGTGTGGAGGGAGGGTGGGGTAGCAAAGGAACCCGTGAGCTAAAGGAATCAACCCCCGGCAGAGGAAGGCCCCACACAATACTGGACCGTACTCTCCCAAGCACTTAGTACAGTGCTCTGCATGCCCTAAATGCAGACAACATCGCCAAGATCCGCCCTTTCCTCTCCATCCCAACCGCTCCCCTGCTCATTCAAGCTGTCATCCTATCCCGTCTGGACTACTGCATCAGCCTTCTCTCTGATCTCGCATCCTCATGTCTCTCCCCACTTCAATCCATACTTCACGCCGCTGCCTGGATTATCTTTGTCCAGAAACGCTCCGGGCATATTACTTCCCTCCTCAAAAATCTCCAGTGGCTACCAATCAATCTGCGCATCAGGCAGAAACTCCTCACCCTGGGCTTCCAGGCTGTCCATCCCCTGGCCCCCTCCTACCTCCCCTCCCTTCTGTCCTTGTCCAGCCCAGCCCGCACCCTCCGCTCCTCCGCCGCTTATCTCCTCACCGTACCTCGTTCTCACCTGTCCCGCCGTCGACCCCCGGCCCACGTCATCTCCCGGGCCCGGAATGCCCCCAATCCCTCTGCCCATCCGCCAAGCTCGCTCTCTTCCTCCCTTCAAGGCCCTACTGAGAGCTCACCTCCTCCAGGAGGCCTTCCCAGGCTGAGCCCCTTCCTTCCTCTCCCCCTCGTCCCCCTCTCCATCCCCCCATCTTACCTCCTTCCCTTCCCCACAGCACCTGCATATATATATATATGCTTGTACAGATTTAGTACTCTATTTATTTATTTATTTTACTTGTCCATATCTATTCTATTTATTTCATTTTTTTAGTATGTTTGGTTTTGTTCTCTGTCTCCCCCTTTTAGACTGTGAGCCCACTGTTGGGTAGGGACTGTCTCTGTATGTTGCCAATTTGTACTTCCCAAGTGCTTAGTACAGTGCTCTGCACACAGTAAGTGCTCAACAAATACGATTGATGATGATGATGATGATGAAGAGTTTGCAAATTCCCACCTCCCCGAAAATTGTGGCGAAACCCAGGAACGAACGCCCTGGCGATGATGAGGCTCCTCAAGGGTTGCGGGCTTTGTGCGGAGGGAGGGTGGGGTAGCAAAGGAATCAACCCCCGGCAGAGGAAGGCCCCAGACACCACTGGACCGTACCCTCCCAAGCGCTTAGTACAGTGCTCTGCATGCCACAAATGCTCAACAAATATGATTGAATGAACATGCCAAGCCCCCATTCCCAGCTCAAACTCTACTTACTTCAAGTACCTGCTGCTCCACACCAGGGGGAAGAGGAGAAAAAAAAAAAACAACAGCCTTTAGACAATTTTGTCAGTCACAAAATTAGAAACAGGGCGGTTTTTTGGGGGGCCCTCTGCCCCACCTCCGCGGCTACTATTAGGACACCGCCGTCTCCATTGGCATTCCGGCCCGGGTTGGCCTCTCTTCCAACTCCCCTCCCGTCTCTCCCCCCCGGCTTGGGAGTCGGAGGACGTGGGTTGTCGTCCCGGCTCCGCCACTCGTCCGCCGCGCGACCTTGGGCAAGTTACTACGCTTCTCTGCGCCTCAGTTCCCTCATCTGTAAAATGGGGATTAAGACCGGGAGCCCCACGTGGGACAACCTGAAAGAGCATGAGCTTTGGAGTCTGAGGTCGCGGGTTCAGATCCCAGCTCCGCCACTTGTCAGCTGCGGGACTTTGGGCAAGTCACTTCACTTCTCTGGGCCTCAGTGACCTCAACTGTAAAATGGGGATTATAACTGTGAACCTCCGTGGGACAACCTGATCACCTTGTAACCTCCCCAGCGCTTAGAACAGTGCTTGGCACATAGTAAGCGCTTAACAAATACCATCATTATTATTATTATAGTAAGTGCTTAATAAATGCCATTATTATTATTGTATCAACCCCGGCGCTTTGCACATAGTAAGAAGAATCATAGTTGGAGAAGCAGCATGGCTCGGTGGAAAGAGCCCGGGCTTTGGAGTCAGAGGTCATGGGTTCAAATCCCGGCTCCGCCAACTGTCAGCTGTGTGACTCAGGGCAAGTCACTTAACTTCTCTGTGCCTCAGTTCCCTAATCTGCAAAACGGGGATTAAAGCTGTGAGCCCCCCGTGGGACCACCTGATCACCTTGTAACCTCCCCAGCGCTTAGAACAGTGCTTGGCACATAGTAAGCGCTTAACAAATACCATCATTATTATTATTATAGTAAGTGCTTAATAAATGCCATTATTATTATTGTATCAACCCCGGCGCTTTGCACATAGTAAGAAGAATCATAGCTGGAGAAGCAGCATGGCTCGGTGGAAAGAGCCCGGGCTTTGGAGTCAGAGGTCATGGGTTCAAATCCCGGCTCCGCCAACTGTCAGCTGTGTGACTCTGGGCAAGTCACAACTTCTCTGTGCCTCAGTTCCCTCATCTGCAAAACGGGGATTAAAACTGTGAGCCCCCCGCGGGACAACCTGATCACCTTGTAACCTCCCCAGCGCTTAGAACAGTGCTTGGCACATAGAAAGCGCTTACCAAATACCATCATTATTATTATTATAGTAAGCACTTAATAAATCAATCAATCGTATTTATTGAGCGCTTACTGTGTGCACAGCACTGTACTAAGCGCTTGGGAAGTACAAATAAATGCCATTATTGTTATTATTGTATCAACCCCGGCGCTTAGAACAGCACTGGGCACATAGCGTTTCCATCATCATTATTATTATTATTATTATAGTTATTCTTGGGCAACACAAGTCTCTACGGGAGGGGAAGACTCACTTCAGCCTGGAGACCTTCGAGTCGGATGATGTGTTGATTGCTGGATGAGTTCTTTTCCCGGAAATCCTCTCGGAGCGTGTGAACCTGCATGGAGAGCCGCTGCTCCACTTCTGACGCCTACGGACACAAGAGACCCGCCGGGTTTTCACTTCCAACGCGAAAAGGACACGCGGGAGAGGGATCGTCAGCCTGGAGTCCTTCTCCCTAATCATCATCATCATCAATCGTATTTACTGAGCGCTCACTGTGTGCAGAGCACTGTACTAAGCGCTTGGGAAGTCCAAGTTGGCAACATATAGAGACGGTCCCTACCCAACAGTGGGCTCACAGTCTAAAAGGGGGAGACAGAGAACAAAACCAAACATACTAACAAAATAAAATAAATAGAATAGATATGTACAAGTAAAATAAATAAATAAATAGAGTAACAAATATGTACAAACATATATACATATATACATTATATATAATGGCCCTGGGCCATAATCAAACCTCAAATGAAATACTAGACGGAGGTGAAAACCGGCATTATAAGATACCCTGGAGGTTCACGTGAGAGGCAGCGTGGTGTAATGGCTGGAGCCCGGGACTGGGAATCAGAAGGTCATGGGTTCTAATCCCGGCTCCGCCGCTTGTCTGCTGTGTGACTTTGGACGAGTCACTTCACTTCTCTGGGCCTCAGTGACCTCACCCGGAAAATGGGGATTGAGACTGTGAGCCCCACGCGGGACAGGGACTGCGTCCAACCCGACTTGCTTGCATCTGCCCCGGCGCTTAGTACAGTGCCTGGCACACAGTAAGCGCTTAACAAATACCGTTCTTCTTTGGCACACAGTAAGCGCTTAACAAGTACCATTCTTTTTATTATTTTAAGGACACAGCAAGACAAGGCCTTGGACAAGGCTGAAACTTTCAAGGGTTTATAATGCGTGAAATGATCCGGTGGATAAAAGAATGAGTGAACAAATCTTTCCCATATCCCTACCCAAACTGATTTGTCCAAGGTAACAATCAATCAATCATATTTATTGAGCGCTTACTGTGTGCAGAGCACTGTACTAAGCGCTTGGGAAGTCCAACTTGGCAACATATAGAGATGGTCCCTACCCAACAGCGGGCTCACAGTCTAGAAGGGGGAGACAGACAACAAAACCAAACATATTAACAAAATAAAATAAATAGAATAGATATGTACAAGTAAAAAAGAGTAATAAATATGTACAAAAATATATACATATTTACAGGTGATATATATACAAGTTCCAACTTGTTGCCAACTTGTACTTCCCAAGCGCTTAGTACAGTCCTCTGCACACAGTAGGCGCTCAATAACTACGACTGACTGACTGACTGAATGAATAAATAAATAAATAATAATAATGGCATTTATTAAGCACTATGTGCAAATAAGAATAATAATAATAATAATAATAATAATAATAATAATAATGGCATTTATTAAGCACTTACTATGTGCAAGCACTGTTCTAAGTGCTGGGGAGGTTACAAGGTGATCAGGTTGTCCCACGGAGGGCTCACGGTCTTCATCCCCATTTTACAGATGAGGGAACTGAGGCCCAGAGAAGTGAAGTGACTTGCCCAAAGTCACACAGCTGACAGTTGGCAGAGCCGGGATTGAACGAGGACAAGGACAAGGAACAAGGACTCAAGGTGGCTAGTTGGGGCTCAGACTGGCACCTCGAGGACTGACCCATTCACAGCTCTATACGCTGCCGACTTGGACTTCGCCAGCGCTTAGTACAGTGCTCTGCACACAGTAAGCGCTCAATAAATACAACTGAATGAATAGAAACCTCTGAGGAGAGCCCAATATAACACCCTGCTCTTTAGAAGGGAGTAGCTCTCTGACCAAATACTTCGGTAGGGACCAGAGACGAAGCAACGGAGCAAAGCAAGTTATTAGGCACGACAACACCACACAAGGGACAGTCCTGCAACAGTCACAGTGAAAGTCAGTTGTGTTGTTTTACAATACAGAGGACAACAATCTATAGAAGCCGTTGTTCTTCCTAATCAATCAATCGTATTTATTGAGCGCTTACTGTGTGCAGAGCACTGTACTAAGCGCTTGGGAAGTACAAGTTGGCAACATATAGAGACGGTCCCCACCCAACAGCGCTACACCCTCAGTTCAAGGTAAATAAAAGCCTGGGGACAGGCAGGCTTTCTTAGGTCAGGGGACAATGATTTCCGGACTTTGGGTCTTATTCTGTACTTCCCAAGCGCTTAGTACAGTGCTCTGCACACAGTAAGCGCTCAATAAATACGATTGAATGAATGAATGAGCCCCCTCCTTCCTCTCCCCCTCCTCCCCACCTTATCTCTTTCCCCTCCCCACAGCACCTGTATATACGTATATATGTTTGCACGTATTTATTACTCTATTTATTTTACTTGTACATATTTATTCTATTTATTTTATTTTGGTAATGTGTTTTGTTTTGTTGTCTGTCTCCCCCTTCTAGACTGTGAGCCCGCTGTTGGGTAGGGACCGTCTCTAGTTGTTGCCAACTTGGACTTCCCAAGCGCTTAGTACAGTGCTCTGCACACAGTAAGCGCTCAATAAATACGATTGAATGAATGAATGAATGAATGAATGAATGAATGAAAGTGTCCACTGACTGGAAAGAGCATGGCCTTTGGAGTCAGAGGTCATGGGTTCGAGTCCGGGCTCCGCCAATTGTCAGCTGTGTGACTTTGGGCAAGTCGCTTAACTTCTCTGGGCCTCAGTTACCTCATCTGGAAAATGGAGATAAAGTCATATTTGAGAAGCAGAGAAGCAGCGAGGCTCAGTGGAAAAAGCCCGGGCTTTGGAGTCAGAGGTCATGGGTTCAAATCCTGGCTCCGCCAATGGTCAGCTGGGTGACTTTGGGCAAGTCACTTCACTTCTCTGAGCCTCAGTGACCTCATCTGCAAAATGGGAATTAAGCCTGTGAGCCCCCCGTGGGACAACCTGATCACCTTGTATCCTCCCCAGCGCTTAGAACAGTGCTTTGCACATAGTAAGCGCTTAATAAATGCCATTATTATTATTATATTTTGTCACCACTTTTCAGTGCTTGGTCTTTCCTGGGGCTTGGTATGACACTGTTACACTGCATTCTCCCAAGTGCTTAGTACAGTGCTCTGCACGCAGAAAGCGCTCAACAGGTACCACTGACTGACTGTCCGATTGATTGGTACACTGTAATCAAAGTCATATTTGAGAAGCAGAGAAGCAGCGTGGGTCAGTGGAAAGAGCACGGGCTTGGGAGCCAGAGGTCATGGGTTCGAATTCCAACTGCGCCACATGTCTGCTGTGTGATCTTGGGCAAGTCACTTAACTTGTCTGGGCCTCAGTGACCTCATCTGTAAAAGGGGGATTAAGACTGTGAGCCCCACGTGGGACAACCTGATCACCCTGTATCCTCCCCAGCGCTTAGAACAGTGCTTTGCACATAGTAAGCGCTTAACAAATGCCAATCATTATTATTATTATTATTATTATTATTATTATTATTATAAAAAACTCCTTTAGACAGTGCACAGTGATTTTTCTGGTATTTGTTAAGCGCTTTCTATGTGCCAGGAACTGTACTAACAGCGAGGGTAAATACAAGCTAATCAGGTTGGTCACAGTTCCTGTCCCGGGGTGGGGCTCACAGTCTTGATCCCCATTTTACAGATGAGGTAACTGAAGCACAGAGACGAGAAGTGACTTGCCCAAGGTCACCCAGCAGACAAGTGGCAGAGCAGGGATTAGAATCCAGGTCATTCTGACTCCCAAGGCCTTGGCTCTAGAAACTAGGTCACACTGCTTCTGTATATCCCCACAGCACCTGTATATATCTATATATGTTTGTACATATTTATTACTCTATTTATTTATTTATTTTACTTGTACATATCTATTCTATTTATTTTATTTTGTTAATGTGTTTGGTTTTGTTCTCTGTCTCCCCCTTCTAGACTGTGAGCCCACTGTTGGGTAGGGACCATCTCTAGATGTTGCCAACTTGTCCTTCCCAAGTGCTTAGTACAGTGTTCCGCACACAGTAAGCGCTCAATAAATACGATTGATTGATTGTATTTATTACTCTATTCTACTTGTACATATTTATTCTACTTATTTTATTTTGTTAATATATTTCGTTTTGTTCTCTGTCTCCCCCTTCTAGACTGTGAGCCCACTGTTGGGTAGGGACCGTCTCTATATGTTGCCAACTTGTACTTCCCAAGTGCTTAGTACAGTGCTCTGCACACAGTAAGCGCTCAATAAATATGATTGATTGATTGTAAGTATTTATTACTCTATTTATTTTACTTGTACATATTTATTCTACTTATTTTATTTTGTTAATATGTTTGGTTTTGTTCTCTGTCTCCCCCTTCCAGACTGAGAGCCCACTGTTGGGTAGGGACCGTCTCTATATGTTGCCAACTTGTACTTCCCAAGTGCTTAGTACAGTGCTCTGCACACGGTAAGCGCTCAATAAATACGATTGATTGTACGTATTTATTACTCTATTTATTTATTTTACTTGTACATACTTATTCTACTTATTTTATTTTGTTAATATGTTTTGTTTCGTTGTCTGTCTCCCCCTTCTAGACTGTGAGCCTACTGTTGGGTAGGGACCATCTCTATATGTTGCCAACTTGTACTTCCCAAGTGCTTAGTACAGTGCTCTGCACACAGTAAGCACTCAATAAATACGATTGAATGAATGAATGAATGAATGAATGCTTCTCCAGGAGATGCTCTTCCACTAAAGAATAATCTCATTTTTTCTTTCCGATGCTGATCAACAAACACTAGAAATTTAAGACATCTTGGTTACACAGATCTCACTACCTCTGGGGATCTTAAATTAATTGTAGCTTTGCACCATACTGACAGAAAACTGTTCTTGATTTAGTCCAAATTACGTCTGTCTCCCCCTCTAAACTGTAAGCTCAATGTGGGCAGGGAACAAGTTTACCAGTTCTGTTGCACTGTCCTCTCCGAGGCGATTAGTACAGCGGTTTGCACACAGTAAGTACCGCTGATTGACAGATTGATTGATTAATCCATCCTGTTTCTTTCACCTATGTGCCAATATTCCAAAGCAGATTCCCATCTTTCAAGTAGGTGATGGCTTTGTCTGTCCTTCTAATTTGAATATTGAACACTTCAGAAACCAAACAGGAATAATGCCAAACGACCAGATATATAGCAGTAAACCCTCCTTAAATATAAACAGGTTTTTTCTTTTCTATGCCCCAAATCAATCAATCAATCAATCGTATTTATTGAGCACTTACTTTGTGCAGAGCACTGTACTAAGCGCTTGGGAAGTACAAGTTGGCAACATATAGAGACGGTCCCTACCCAACAGTGGGCTCACAGTCTAGAAAGAGAATCCTTCCTGAAGAGGAGGAAATGGGATGTTTGCATGTGGGAGCAGAAATAAGAAACTGTCGGGAAGAAGAAAGAAGAAGAGACAGAGGAGGAAGAAGGGGAGGAGGAAGAGGAACAAGAGGAGGAAGAGGAAGGGGAGGAAGAAGGAAAAGAATACTAAATAAATAAATCACTGGGCCCCAAAGAACACAGTAATAATCAATCAATCAATCATAATAAACCTATCAGACACGCTGGTGGAGAAAATCCTAATGGGAATCCTATTAGGAGAATGATGCTAACAACATGGAAGAAAATCCTAACGGGAATCCTATTAGGAGAACGATGCTAACAACATGGAACCTAAAGATCTGACGTTTACAGCAGCATGGAAGAAAATCCTAATGGGAATCCTATTAGGAGAATGATGCTAACAACATGGAACCTATAGATCTTTACAGCCGCAGCAGAGGTGGGGTGGGTTGAAATGAAAGGAAAACAGGACAAGGTGAATTCAGGTTTGGGCAGAAAATAGAGTCAGAATAGCTAGTCAGTTAATATTTAAAGGACCTCTCGCTACCCCGTCCCTATTTTGTCTCGGATCAAGACGCGCAAATGAAGGTCAACATTGGAAAACTTAGCCTTGAGATGCATTTGGTTTAAATTCTTTCTACTCTCTGGTTAGAGATTCTTTTCTAAGAGGCCTGTTCACCTGGAAGGTTCTAAGAAATTAGAGGCAACTGCAGTTAACGAGTTCGGTGAAAATGACAGAACAGTCCGTTCCAAATGCCGCAAAGCCTCTCTTTACCAAATCCACGAATCTCATAACGAATGCAAGCAAAAAATTCGAGGAATTTCTCTTTAGGTTTGAAAGGTGTCGTTTTGCCCCTGTATTTAATGATTTAACAATCATGCACTTAATGAAAATTATCGTGTAAATAATAACGTATTTAATCGTCTTTGCAGAAGATTCCAATTTTCAACATGTTGAGAAAGCCAATCTAGTCTGTTTCGGTAACTCCTCTTGATTTTGTAGTTATTTGGCGGTTAGTGGCTGTCTGCTGTCCACCTATTTTCGTTTTTTTTTTCTTCCAAGACACGGCCCTCAAAAATTGGGACGTGATGAACCACAGATTCCTCTAAGGCAGCCCCACTGACCTGAGAAATCAATTCCTAAGCCATCAGCTTTGGGCTGAAGATATCCATTTCGCACAACAGTGGGCTCTGCGCTCTACAGATTCCCCCGATTTGGACCAACAATGAATGGCTTTTTCAATTTTCAATCATTTGAATGAAATGTGCTGGCCACAACTTTTCAGTTCAATTACCAATTATCAATTATTATTATTATTATTATTATCAATTATTAAGTGCTTAGTACAGTGCTCTGCACACAGTAAGCGCTCAATAAATATGATTGATTGATCTGTAGTTGCTGGATGGCTTGAATCTGCTTTGCGAGACAAGTGGCATGTAGTCTTATGCTTTCAGAATACAAATTGTACCCGTTTAGATTCACTCTCTTTTTATGATCTACATTTATACATGGCGAAATTATTCATTCATTCATTCAATCGTATTTATTGAGCGCTTACTGTGTGCAGAGCACTGTACTAAGCGCTTGGGAAGTACAAGTTGGCAACATATTGGCAACAACAAGTTGGCAACAGCGCTTAGAACAGTGCTTTGTAGTAAGCGCTTAATAAATGCCATTAAAAAAAACCCAAACATATAGAGACGGTCCCTACCCAACAACGGGCTCACAGTCTAGAAGAAATTCATTCATTCAATCGTATTTATTGAGCACTTACTGTGTGCAGAGCACTGTACTAAGCGCTTGGGAAGTACAAGTGGGCAACAGATTGGCAACAACAAGTTGGCAACAGCGCTTAGAACAGCGCTTTGTAGTAAGCGCTTAATAAATGCCATTTAAAAAAACCCGAAAAAAACCAACAACATATAGAGATGGTCCCTACCCAACAACGGGCTCACAGTCTAGAAGACGGGCTCACAGTCTAGAAGAAATTCATTCACTCAATCGTATTTATTGAGCGCTTACTGTGTGCAGAGCACTGTACTAAGCGGTTGGGACATATCGAGACAGTCCCTACCCAACAGCGGGCTCACAGTCTAGAAATTATGAGAAGCAGCGAGGCCTAGTGAAAGAGCACAGGCCTGGGGGGGTCAAAAGGACCTGGGTTTTAATTCCGACTTTGATTGTCTTCCCTGGAGACCAAAAGCTCCTTGCAAACAGGGATAATAATAATAATAATAATAAAAATAATAGTATTTGTTAAGCGCTTACTATGTGCCGAGCACCGTTCTACGCGCTGGGGGGATACAACACACTCCATTGTGTTGTTCATTCCCAGGTGCTTAGAACAGTGCTCTGCACACAAAAGGAACTCAATAAATTCCACAGATCCATCGGCTCTAAATGTCAATCCATGGAAAAGGAACTTTTAGTCTCTAAGCTCTTTGTGGGCAGGGAATGTGTCTGCCAACTCTGTTGTACTGAAACCTCTTCTCCTACCAAAGAGAAATCACAAGAGATTTAAGGCTCTGAGTGGGATGGAAGACAAGGCAAGCTTATACAATCACAACACCGCAAAGTTCCCCCAGGAACAGGCAGTTCTCATATATCCAAGTACTTCATTTCTCCAGGGTTGGAGAGACTTTAAAAACTGTGTTTTGTCTTTTTTTTAATGCTATTTGTTAAGTGCCACGTGTCAGGCACTGTTCCACGCACTGGGATAGATACAAGCTAATCTGGTTGGACACCAGTCCATGTCCCACGGGAGGCTCACAGTCTTAATCCTTATTTTACAGATGAGGGAACTGAGGCACAGACAAGTTTGATGACAGCCGACAAGGGAGAGAGCCAGGATTAGAAGCCGGGACTTCCAATAATAATAATAATAATATGTGTTACGTGCTATAATAATGATAATAATGATGGTATTTGTTATGCGCTTACTATGTGCAAAGCACTGTCCTAAGCGCTGGGGGGATACAAGATCATCAGGTTGTCCCACGTGGGGCTCACAATCTTAATCCCCATTTTACAGATGAGGCAACTGAGGCACACAGAAGTGAAGTGACTTACCCAAAGTCACACTGCCGGCAAGCGGCGGAGCCGGAATTAGAACCCACGACCCCTGACTCCCAAGCCCGGGCGATTTCCACTGAGCCATGCTGCTTCCCTTCTGCTGCTTCCCATGATTTGGGTTTTAAAATCAGGATGTACAGCCGTGAGTTGAAAAAGAGAATGTAGGTTTTCCAAATGTGAAAGAAACCCCGAAGTTTGGGGGCAATTTGATCACAGCTTGGAGTGACGTTTGAAGGCTGGGGGAGACGGAGGGTGAAAGGGAAATCTCGTTTGAGAACGTCCTCAAGGAACTGTGTGGGGAGGGAAGAAAAGGAACAAGATATTCATTCATTCAATCGCATTTATTGAGCACTTACTGTGTGCAGAGCACTGTACTAAGCGCTTGGAAAGTACAATTTGGCAACAGATAGAGACAATCCCGACCCAACAACGGGCTCATGGTCTAGAAGGCTTCCAGTCTCTTTGGGACTTTGCCAGTTTGGGCATGGATCATGTCTTCTAACTCTACTAATAAATACGACTGAATGAATCAATGAATGAATGAATGAATAAATGAACTCTACTGGACTCTCCCAAGCACTTGGTCCTATTTGGCATACAGTAGGTGTTCAATAGCAGCGTGGCTCAGTGGAAAGAGCCCAGGCTTGGGAGTCCGAGGTCATGGGTTCTAATCCTGGCTCCGCCACTTGTCAGTTGTGTGACTTTGGGCAAGTCACTTCACTTCTCTGGGCCTCAGTTACCTCATCTGTAAAATGGGGATTAAGACCGTGAGCCCCATTTGGGACAACCTGATCACCCTGCATCCCTGCCAGCGCTTAGAACAGTGCTTCACACATAATCAGCACTTTAAAAATGCCATTATTATTATTATTATTATTATTATTATTATTATTAAGCAGCATGGCCTAATGGAAAGAGCTCAGACCTGGGAGTTAGAGGACCTGGGTTTTAATTCTGACGCCCCCACTTTCCTGCTGTGGGACACTGGGTATGTTGGTTCACTTCTCCGTGCCTCAGTTACCTCATCTATAAAATGGGTGTGAGTCCTAAGTGGGACACAGGGACTATGTCCAACCCGATTATCTTGTATAATAATAATATAATGATAGCATTTATTAAGCGCTTACTATGTGCAAAGCACTGTTCTAAGCGCTGGGGGGGTTACAAGGTGATCAGGTTGTCCCACGGGGGGCTCACAGTCTTAATCCCCATTTTACAGATGAGGGAACTAAGGCCCGGAGAAGTGAAGTGACTTGCCCAAAGTCACCCAGCTGACAGATGGCGGAGCCGGGATTTGAACCCACTACCTCTGACTCCAAAGCCTGGGCTCTGTCCACTGAGCCATGCTGCTTCTCTGTATCTACCCCAGCGCTTAATGCAAGGCCTGGAACATAGTAAGCTCTTAAAAAATGCCATTAAAAAAGTAATGGTCTCAGTCATATGGACTACCAGCAGTCTTTCCAAAAGCTTGGAGGTCGAAGGAAGGAAGAAGGAGGAATAGGAGCAGGAGCGGAGGAAGAGGAGGAAGAAGAGGGGAGGGGAGGAAGTGGAAGTTGGGGGGAAAGAGGAGGAAGAGACATTAAAATGTCTTTAGGTGGAGGAACTTGAAATGTGGAGAACTTGCCAACTTGTACTTCCCTTGCCAACTTGTACTTCCCAAGCGCTTAGTACAGTGCTCTGCACACAGTAAGCGCTCAACAAATACGATTGAATGAATGAACTTCATCATCATCACCAATCGTATTTATTGAGCGCTTACTATGTGCAGAGCACTGTACTAAGCGCTTGGGAAGTACAAATCGGCAACATACAGAGACAGTCCCTACCCAACAGTGGGCTCACAGTCTCAAAGGGGGAGACAGAGAACAAAACCAAACATACTAACAAAATAAAATAAATAGAATAGATATGCACAAGCAAAATAAATAAATAAATAGAGTAATAAATACGTACAAACATATATACATATATACAGGTAACTTCAAACCTTCTAATCCGGTGAATGGAAAAAAAATGTATAAATGGAGCAGGGAAGTGGACCACCCACAAAATCAGTAGGATCAAATAAATTCTGGCACTGGAAAATCCTTGGCAGATCATACCTATGGGCCCATACTGATACACTCCAATTTCTTAAAGGAAGTTCTTGAAAATAGCCGGGTTAGGACTACAGAAAATGGAACTGAGATTATGAGATAAACTGCTGACCTGAAGCTTCAGTAAAGC
The DNA here is from genome assembly GCF_015852505.1 of Tachyglossus aculeatus. Lineage (NCBI taxonomy): Eukaryota > Metazoa > Chordata > Mammalia > Monotremata > Tachyglossidae > Tachyglossus > Tachyglossus aculeatus. Next base: position 38,911,879 of record NC_052086.1, read on the forward strand.
TCCTTTAGCTCAAGGGATTAATGGGATAATTTCCTTATCAGGAGGCCTTCTTCCACAGAAGGAAGAAGAGAAGCAGTGTGGCCCAGTGGCACGGTCCGGAAAGTCAGAGGGACCTGAGTTCTAATTCCAGCTGGAATTCACTTCACTTCTCTGTGCCTCAGTTACCTCATCTGTAAAATGGGGATGAAGACTGTGCGCCCCACATGGAACAACCTGATCACCTTGTAACCTCCCCAGCGCTTAGAATGGTGCTTTGCACCGAGTAAAGCCCTTAATAAATGCCATCATCATTATTATTATTATTAATCCCCAACTTACAGATGAGGTAACTGAGGCACAGAGACGTGAACTGACTTGCCCAAGGTCACACAGCAGACGCGTGGTAGGGCCAGGACAAGGACCCAGGTCCCTCTTCAGTCTTTAATCCCCATTTTACAGATGAGGTAAGGGAGGCACCGAGAAGGGAACTGCTTGCCCAAGATCACCCGGCAGACAATCAATCAATCAATCAATCGTATTTATTGAGCGCTTACTATGTGCAGAGCACTGTACTAAGCGCTTGGGAAGTACAAATTGGCAACATATAGAGAAGTTGCAGAGCTGGGACTAGAACCCCCGTCCTCCTGCCTCAAAGGCCCGTGCGCGGACATGGATCATCACCATCATCAATCGTATTTATTGAGCGCTTACTGTGTGCAGAGCACTGTACTAAGCACTTGGGAAGTACAAATTGGCAACATATACAGTCCCTACCCAACAGATGCAGCCAGAACAAAAACAGAGACTGAAAAAAATTACAGATCAAGGTTTGCTCTTAAGCATCTCCAGTTTGCGACTGAGTCATCATCATCATCATCATCAATCGTATTTATTGAGCGCTTACTATGTGCAGAGCACCGTACTAAGCGCTTGGGAAGTACAAATCGGCAACATATAGAGACAGTCCCTACCCAACAGTGGGCTCACAGTCTAAAAGGGGAAGCAGCGTGGCTCAGTGGAAAGAGCAGGGGCTTTGGAGTCAGAGGTCATGGGTTCAAATCCCGGCTCCACCACATGTCTGCTGTGTGACCTTGGGCAAGTCACTTCACTTCTCTGAGCCTCAGTTACCTCATCTGTAAAATGGGGATTAAGACTGGGAGCCCCCCGTGGGACAACCTGATCACCTTGTATCCACCCCAGCGCTCAGAACAGTGCTTTGCACATAGTAAGCGCTTAATAAATGCCATTATTATTATAAAAGGGGGAGACAGAGAACAAAACCAAACATACTAACAAAATAAAATAAATAGAATAGATATGTACATATAAATTAAATAAATAAATAAACAGAGTCTTTGCATATGGAACCATATGAGAAATCTACGGGGAAAATGAGGACACTCGAGTCGACGACGGCTAAGCGGCCTGTTAATCTTCTCACGGTACGGTCCTTGGGGTACCTTAAGCGATCGTCCACAAATACCCTTCTCAGGTTCTGCCTCCCTGAGCTTAAGCATCATCAGCCGGTTACCATGGCTACGGGCGAATACGAGCAGGGATTAGCCCCGAGAGGCTTTAATTTACCACTTGGTGCGGATTGTTGCTCTGGAAAGCCGTTAGGGAGGGAAAACTGCACCGGGACAGAAATAAAAGCTCTGCAGTGAGAGTGGGTGACGGTGAGATTCACATTCCCCTGCAGCCCAGGGAAAAGAGGGAAAACTGGATTCCGTTTTCCATCCAAGCGAACAGCGGGGCACAATAATAATGACGGCATTTATTAAGCGCTTACTATGCCATCCCTTCTTACCTCCTTCCCTTCCCCACAGCACCTGTATATATGTTTGTACATATTTATTACTCTATTTATTTATTTATTTTACTTGTACATATCTATTCTATTTATTTTATTTTGTTAGTACGTTTGGTTTTGTTCTCTGTCTTCCCCTTTTAGACTGTGAGCCCACTGTTGGGTAGGGACTGTCTCTATATGTTGCCAATTTGTACTTCCCAAGCGCTTAGCACAGTGCTCTGCACATAGTAAGCGCTCAATAAATACGATTGATGATGATGATGATCATCATCATCACTGGGGATGGGAAGTGGAGACTTCATTTCTCAGTTCTTCCTCGGAGGGGATTCTGGAATTTTCCATCATTCCCTAATTGCTTCAGTGGATGGAGCAAGCTAAGCCAGGCCAATGCTAGCATGTAGTAACAATAATAATAATAATAATGATGGCATTTATTAAGCGCTTACTATGCCATCATCATCATCACTGGCGATGGGAAGTGGAGACTTCATTTCTCAGTTCTTCCTCGGAGGGGATTCTGGAATTTTCCATCATTCCCTAATTGCTTCAGTGGACGGAGCAAGCTAAGCCAGGCCAACGCTAGCATGTAGTAACAATAATAATAATAATGGCATTTATTAAGCGCTTACTATGCCATCATCATCATCACTGGGAATGGGAAGTGGAGACTTAATTTCTCAGTTCTTCCTCAGAGGGGATTCTGGAATTTTCCATCATTCCCTAATTGCTTCAGTGGATGGAGCAAGTTAAGCCAGGCCAATGCTAGCATGTAGTAACAATAATAATAATAATAATAATGGCACTTATTAAGCACTTACTATGCGCAAAGCACTGTTCTAAGCGCTGGGGAGGTTACAAGGTGATCAGGTTGTCCCCTGTGGGGCTCACAGTCTTAATCCCCATTTTACACATGAGGGAACTGAGGCACAGAGAAGTGAAGTGACTTGCCCAAGGTCACACAGCTGACAATTAGTGGAGCTGGGATTCGAACCCATGACCTCGGACTCCAAAGCCCGGGCTCATTCCACTGAGCCACGCCAGCCTAGTAGAAAGAGCCCGGAACCGAGGACCCGGCTCCGCCACTTGTCTACTGTGTGACCCTGGGCGAGGTACTTCACTTCTCTGGGCCTCGATTCCCTTATGGCGTGGCTCAGTGGAAAAAGCCCGGGCTTTGGAGTCGGAGGTCATGGGTTCAAATCCCAGCTCTGCCACTTGTCAGCTGTGTGACTTTGGGCAAGTCGCTTAACTTCCCTGGGCCTCAGTTACCTCATCTGTAAAATGGGGATTTAGACTGTGAGCCCCACGTGGGACAACCTGATCACCCTGTCACCTCCCCAGCGCTTAGAACAGTGCTTTGCACATAGTAAGCGCTCAATAAATGCCATCATTATTATTATTATTATAGTAAGCACTGAATAAATGCCATTATGATGATTATGATGATTATTGAAGGCTCACCTCCTCCAAGAGGCCTTCCCAGACTAAGCCCCATTTTCCTCAGCACCCCCTCCCTTCCACATCACCACAACTCACTTCCTTTGCTCTTCCCCCCATTCCCCGCCCCACAATCAAGCAATCAGTCGTATTTATTGAGCGCTTACTGTGTGCAGAGCACTGTACTAAGCGCTTGGGAAGTCCAAGTTGGCAACATACAGAGACAGTCCCTACCCGACAGTGGGCTCATCTCTACATCTATAATTCTATTTATTTATTTTGATGCCTGTTTACTTGCATCCATGTCTGTCTCCCAGGCCAGACCGTGAGCCCGTTGTGAGCAGGGATTGTCTCTCTTTATTGCTGTATTGTACTTTCCAAGCGCTTAGTACAGTGCCCTGCACACAGTAAGCGCTCAATAAATACGACTGAATGAATACGAAACAGGGACTGGGTCCAACCTGATTCACTTGTATCTACCCCAGCGCTTAGAACAGTGCTTGACACACAGTGAGCGCTAAAATACCATTATTACCTCATCTGTAAAATGGGGATGAAGACTGTGAGCCCCCCGTGGCACAACCTGATCACCTTATAACCTCCCCAGCGCTTAGAACAGTGCTTTGCACATAGTAAATGCTTAAAAAGTGCCATCATTTATTATTATTGTTGTTACTACATGCTAGCCTTGTTAGCTTGCTCTATCCACCGAAGAAATTAGGGAACGATGGAAAATTCCAGAATCCCCTCCGAGGAAGAACTGAGAAATGAAGTCTCCACTTCCCATCCCCAGTGACGATGATGATGATGGCATTTGTTAAGCGCTTACTATGTGCAGAGCACTGTTCTAAGCGCTGGGGGGGGGGGATACAAGGTGATCAAGTTGTCCCACATGGGGCTCACAGTCTTCATCCCCATTTTCCAGATGAGGTAACTGAGGGTCAGAGAAGTTAAGTGACTTGCCCAAGCTCACACAGCAGACATGTGGTGGAGTCGGGATTCGAACCCATGACCTCTGACTCCAAAGCCCGGGCTTTTTCCACTGAGCCACGCTGCTTCTCTGATGGCTCCTCCTACTCTGCCCCTCCACAATCAATCAATCAATCAATCGTATTTATTGAGCGCTTACTATGTGCAGAGCACTGTACTAAGCGCTTGGGAAGTACAAATTGGCAACACATAGAGACAGTCCCTACCCAACAGTGGGCTCCACAGACATCTACGCGCACACAACTCCACCTGGAAACATCTTCATTAGTTCTCGATTCTCCCCGCTTACACCAGCCCAAACAAAAATTACACAGACGTCAACCCCAAGTGGGGCAGAGACCGGGTCCGATTTTCTAATAATAATAATGATGGCATTTGTTAAGCGCTTACCACGTGCAGAGCACTGTTCTAAGCGCTGGGGTGAATACAAGGTGATCAGGTTGTCCCACGGGGGGCTCACGGTCAATCCCCATTTTCCAGATGAGGTAATGGAGGCCCAGAGAAGTGAAATGACTTGGCCAAAGTCACATCTGCGCCGCGCGGGAAATCCGGAGGCGGCCGTGTTCAGCTTTTAAATCGTCCGATCGCTCCGGGACACGGAGAAAAACGAGTAAAGTTCCCCCTCCTTACCTCCTTCCCTTCCTCACAGCACCTGTATATATGTATATGTTTGTACATATTTGTTGCTCTATTTATTTATTTATCTTGTACCTATCTATTCTATTTATTTTATTTTGTTAGTATGTTTGGTTCTGTTCTCTGTCTCCCCCTTCTAGACTGTGAGCCCGCTGTTGGGTAGGGACTGTCTCTATGTGTTGCCGACTTGGACTTCCCAAGCGCTTAGTACAGTGCTCTGCACACAGTAAGCGCTCAATAAATACAATTGATGATGATGATGATTTATTTATTTATTTATCTTGTACATATCTATTCTATTTATTTTATTTTGTTAGTATGTATGGTTCTGTTCTCTGTCTCCCCCTTCTAGACTGTGAGCCCGCTGTTGGGTAGGGACTGTCTCTATGTGTTGCCGACTTGGACTTCCCAAGCGCTTAGTACAGTGCTCTGCACACAGTAAGCGCTCAATAAATACAGTTGATGATGATGATGACGATTTATTTATTTATTTATCTTGTACATATCTATTCTATTTATTTTATTTTGTTAGTATGTTTGGTTCTGTTCTCTGTCTCCCCCTTCTAGACTGTGAGCCCGCTGTTGGGTAGGGACTGTCTCTATATGTTGCCGACTTGTACTTCCCAAGCGCTTAGTACACTGCTCTGCACACAGTAAGCGCTCAATAAATACGATTGATGATGATGATTTATTTATTTATTTATTTATTTATTTATTTATTTATTTATCTTGTACTTATCTATTCTATTTATTTTATTTTGTTAGTATGTTTGGTTCTGTTCTCTGTCTCCCCCTTCTAGACTGTGAGCCCGCTGTTGGGTAGGGACTGTCTCTATGTGTTGCCGACTTGGACTTCCCAAGCGCTTAGTACAGTGCTCTGCACACAGTAAGCGCTCAATAAATACAATTGATGATGATGATGATGAAGTGGCGGAGCCCGGATTTGAACCCATGACCTCTGACTCCCAAGCCCGGGGTCTTTCCACTGAGCCACGCCTGTTTGATTTTCCTTAGCACATTGCCCATTTTTTGCCCATGGTTTTGCCCATCCCATTGCTTAGCACAAGTGCTTAATAAATGCTATAATTATTCAATCATATTTATTGAGCACTTACTGCAAGCAAAGCAGTGTACTAAGCACTTAGAAAGTACAATTAATAATAATAATAATTATTCATTCACTCATTCGTATTTATTGAGCGCTTCCTGTGTGCAGAGCACTGTACTAAGCGCTTGGGAAGTCCAAGTTGGCAACATATAGAGATGGCTCCTACCCAACAGCAGGCTCACTCCTCTGTGCCGCAGTTACCTCATCTGTAAAATGGGGATTAAGACTGAGAGCCCCATGTGGGACAACCTGATTACCTTGTGTCTACCCCAGTGCTTTGAACAGTGCTTGGCACATAGTAAGTGCTTAACAAAGCGCTTAACTAAGCGCTTAGTACAGTGCTCTGCACACAGTAAGCGTTCAATAAATACAGTTGAATGATTGAATGAATAAATACCATTATTATTTTCTGCTACCTGTTAAGTGCATATCAATCAATGGCACTTATTGAGTACCTTGAAAAGAGCACTGTACTAAGAGTACAATATAAGTGGTAATGTTCCCTACTCTCAACCAATTGATCATATTTATTGAGTGCTGTGTGCAGATCACTGTACTAAGCGCTTGGAGAGAAGCAGCGTGGCTCAGTGGAAAGAGCCCGGGCTTTGGAGTCAGAGGTCGTGGGTTCAAATCCCGACTCCGCCACTTGTCAGCTGTGTGACTTTGAGCAAGTCACTTCACTTCTCTGAGCCTCAGTTACCTCATCTGTAAAAGGGGGATTAAGAGTGTGAGCCCCACGTGGGACAACCTGATCACCTTGTGACCTCCCCAGCGCTTAGAACAGTGCTCTGCACATAGTAAGCACTTAGTAAATGCCATCATCATTATTATTATTCTCTGAGCCTCAGTTACCTCATCTGTAAAACAGAGATTGAGTGTCAGCCCCATGTGTCCGAACTGATTAACTGTGTCTACCCCAGTGCTTGGAACAGTGATTGGCACATAGTAAGCACTTAGCAAGTACCATAGTCATTAATTTTTATTACTTTGTGCAGAGCACTGTACCAAGTATTTGGAAGACTATTCCTTCTTTCAATCATATTGAGGGCTTACTGTGTGCAGAGCACTAATATCATCATCATCATCATCATCAATCGTACTTATTGAGCGCTTACTGTGTGCAGAGCACTGTACTAAGCGCTTGGGAAGTACAAGTTGGCAACATATAGAGACAGTCCCTACCCAGCAGTGGGCTCACAGTCTAAAAGGGGGAGACAGAGAACAAAACCAAACATACTAACAAAATAAAATAAATAGAATAGATATGTACAAGTAATATAGAGTAATAAATATGTACAAACATATATACATATATACAGGTGCTGTGGGGAAGGGAAGGAGGTAAGGTGGGGGGGATGGAGAGGGGGACGAGGGGGAGAGGAAGGAAGGGGCTCAGTCTGGGAAGGCCTCCTGGAGGAGGTGAGCTCTCAGTAGGGCCTTGAAGGGAGGAAGAGAGCTAGCTTGGCGGATGGGCAGAGGGAGGGCATTCCAGGCCCGGGGGATGACGTGGGCTGGGGGTTGATGGCGGGACAGGCGAGAACGAGGTACGGTGAGGTAATACTAATTGAACTGAGTGCTAAACTGTGTATTCAGAGAATACTGTATTACAGAGTTGGGAGAAACGTTTTCCATCCACAACGAGACATAGATGGAGCAGGCTTTGGGGTCCTGACCTACCTCGCCGGTATCTGCTGTCCAGGCAGAACAAGGCTGATTAGCTTGCACTCACTGGGGAAACTCAAGCCTCTGGAAACGTTGGAATTAGGTGGCCAAGGCAAAGATGCCAGCTGGTTCTTTGTGGCTACCGCTCCTAATTCTAGAAGGTTCTGGTCCGATGAGTTGGCATACTTTAGCAGAAGAGCAACCCCGGTTAGAGGTGTCATTAGACTGGGAGCCCACTGTTGGGTAGGGACCGTCTCTATATGTTGCCAACTTGCACTTCCCAAGCGCTTAGTACAGTGCTCTGCACACAGTAAGTGCTCAATAAATACGATTGATGATGATGATGATATTAGAGGTGTAGGAAGAGACCAGCTTCATTCAGTCATTCGGATTTGTTGAGCACTTACTGTGTGCACAGCACTGCACTATGCGCTTGATCAAATCCTGGGCTGCCAGGATTTCTTCCTTCTGCTTGCCTCTACTTCCTACCTCATCCCTTGCTCTTTTGGAACAGATGGGCTCAGTGTCTCCTTCCGACAGTCTTCAACCCGCTGACACCTTGGTGTCATCCTCGACTCCGCTCTCTCGTTCGCCCCACACATCCAATCCGTCACCAAAACCGGCCGGTCTCACCTCCGCAACATTGCCAAGATCCGCCCTTTCCTCCCCATCCAAACCGCTACCCTGCTCGTTCAAGCTCTCATTCTGAACCGACTGGATGACTGCATCAGCCTCCTCTCCGATCTCCCATCCTCCTGTCTCTCCCCACTTCAGTCTATACTTCACGCTGCTGCTCGTATCATCTTTGTGCAGAAACGCTCTGGGCATGTTACTCCCCTCCTCAAAAATCTCCAGTGGCTACCAATCAATCTGTGCATCAGGCAGAAACTCCTCCAACTGGGCTTCCAGGCTGTCCATCCCCTGGCCCCCTCCTACCTCACCTCCCTTCTGTCCTTCTCCAGCCCAGCCCACACCCTCCGCTCCTCTGCCACCGCTCACCTCCTCACTGGGCCTCATTCTCCCCCATCCCACCATCGACCCCCGGCCCACTTCATCCCCCTGGCCCGGAATGGCCTCCCACCGCCCATCCGCCAAACTAACTCTCTTCCTCCCTTCAAAGCCCTACTGAAAGCCCACCTCCTCCAGGAGGCCTTCCCACACTGAGCCCCCCTCCTTCTTCTCCCCTTCTTCCCCCTCCCCATCCCCCCCGCCTTACCTCCTTCCCCTCCCCACAGCACCTGTATATATCTTTGTACAGATTTATTACTCTATTTATTTTACTTGTACATATTTACTATTCTATTTATTTTATTCTGTTAATATGTTTTGTTCTGTTGTCTGTCTCCCCCGTCTAGACTGTGAGCCCGCTGTTGGGTGAGGACTGCCTCTATCTGTTGCCAACTTGTACTTCCCAAGCGCTTAGTACAGTGCTCTGCACATAGTAAGCGCTCAATAAATACGATTGAATGAATGAATGAATGAATAAAAGGGGGATTAAGAGTGTGAGCCCCCCGTGGGACAACCTGATCACCTTGTAACCTCCCCAGCACTTGGAAAAGTGCGTTGCACATAGTAAGCACTTAATAAATGCCATTATTATTATTATTACACTATAACAGAGTTGGTAGACATATTCCCTCCAGTAGCTTACAGTCTATGAGCCAAGCATTGTGCTAGGCGCTGGAGTAGGGACAACAAGATCAGACAGCTTCCCTGTCCCACGTGGGAGAGAACAGGATTTTCATTTCCACTTTCCAGATGAGCAAGCCGAGACACCGGAAGCGTTTAGTAAGGTGCTCTGCACACCATGAGGGCTCGCTCCATAAATACGACTGACCGACTGACTCAGGATTGTGCGTAATCAGGAAAAGATGCCCACTTCCTTTCATTCATTCATTCATTCATTCACATTTATTGAGCGCTTACTGTGTGCAGAGCACTGTACTAAGAACTTGGGAAGTACAAATCGGCAACGTATAGATACGGTCCCTACCCAACAACGGCTCACAATCTAGAAGGGGGAGACAGACAACAAAACACAGTAAGTGTTTAACAGATACCAATTGCAATAAAATAAATAACACACAAAATGTCCCATTGTCACAGGCACACAACCAGTCTCACTTTCAGCCGATCCTATTAATCCAGGGAACCGGCTCGACTCGGAATCTGATCATCTTTTGCGTCACAGGTGCGTGTTCTCTGCACCCTGGGGTCTGACCAGAACAGATTCACCGGAGAACCCGTCTCCATGGCAACATCACCCAATTGGGACCATGTAATATGCCGTTGCCTAGCAACAGATGACGGGTTTTTTTTTCTTCCTTCTGGGCAGCTCAGGGAACGTCAAATAGGGCAGCCCCGAATGAGGCGGATCACGCCACGGTGATGTGGGGAATTCGATTGGCTGGAAAATACCGGGGGGCAAATATTTTCCGGGTTCGGAAAACCTTGCCACTTGAACGGATGGATTCTGTCGGGAGAAGCACGTACACAACCCACTCGCTCCCCACCCGCGTCGGTCGTGTGCTGAGCAGAGGCCCCGTGTGTCATGCCGAAAGGGGGAAAATGCATTTCCCTCAGCAAGCACGAGCTGCCTCTATCCCTCCTTGCGTAAAGCTGTGCCATTTACTCATTCGATCATATTTATTGGGCGCTTACTACATGCAAAGCACTGTGCTGACTACTTGGGAGAGTACAAAATAACCACAGACACATTCCTGCCCACAACGAGCTCACAGTCTAGAGGTCAGATGGGACAAAATAGAAGGAAGGCCGGGAGAGGGTCTTTGTAACCATAATAATAATAAGAACGGTATTTGTTATACGCTTACTATGTGCCAAGCACTGTCCTAAACGCTGGAGTAGATACAAGGTAATCAGGTTGTCCCACGTGGGCCTCACAGTCTTAATGCCCATTTTACAGAAGATCCCCTTAATCCCCATTTTAGAGAAGCAGCGTGGCTCAGTGGAAAAAGCCCGGGCTTGGGAGTCAGAGGTCATGGGTTCTAATCCCGCCTCCACCACTTGTCAGCTGTGTGCCTCTGGGCAAGTCACAACTTCTCTGGGCCTCAGTTTCCTCATCTGTAAAATGGGGATTAAGGCTGTGAGCCCCACATGGAACCACCTTGATTACCTTGTATCCCCCCCAGTGCTTAGAACAGTGCTTGACACATAGTAAGCGCTTCACTAATACAGTAGGCATCATATTAGATAGTGAATTATCCCATGCCTAGCTGCTGGCCCTCCAGTCCTTTTCTCGCCTGTCCCGCCATCGAACCCCGGTCCACATCACCCCCCGGGCCTGGAATGCCCCCAATCCCTCTGCCCATCCGCCAAGCTCGCTCTCTTCCTCCCTTCAAGGCCCTACTGAGAGCTCACCTCCTCCAGGAGGCCTTCCCACACTGAGCCCCTTCCTTCCTCTCCCCCTCGTCCCCCCTCCATCCCCTCCATCTTACCTCCTTCCCTTCCCCACAGCACCTGTATAGATGTATATATGTTTGTACAGATTTATTACTCTATTTATTTATTTATTTTACTTGTACATATCCATTCTATTTATTTTATTTTGTTAGTATGTTTGGTTTTGTACTCTGTCTCCCCCCTTTTAGACTGTGAGCCCACTGTTGGGTAGGGACTGTCTCTATATGTTGCCAATTTGTACTTCCCAAGCGCTTAGTACAGTGCTCTGCACATAGTAAGCGCTCAATAAATACGATTGATGATGATGATGATGATTATTACAAGATGAGGGAACTGAGGCACAGAGAAGTTAAGTGTCTTGCCCAAAGTCACACAGCTGACAAGTGGAGGAGTCAGGATTAGAACCCATGACTTCTGACTCCCAAGCCCGGGCTCTATCCACTGTGCCACGCTGCTACTCAAGCCCTGGAGCCTTTCAGTGACTAATAAAAAAATAATAATAATAACAATTATGGTATTTGTTAAGTGCGTAGTGTGTGCCAGGCACTGTACTAAGCACTGGGGTGGATAGAAGCAAATTGGGTTGGACACATTCCCTGTCCCACGTGGGGCTCACAGTCTCAATTTCCATTTAACAGATGAGGTAACTGAGGCACAGAGAAGTGAAGTGACTTGCCCAAGGTCACGCAACAGACACGTGGCAGAGGCAGGATTAGAACCCATGACCTTCTGAGTCCCAGGCCCGAGCCCTATCCATTATGCCCTGCTGCTTCTACACCAGGCCGCTAATCATCACAGCTGGTGTGTCTTCTTGTGGCAGCCTCTGGCTGGGTTCAGGCGCTTAGTACAGTGCTCTGCACACAGTAAGCGCTCAATAAATACGATGGAATGAATACAGCAGTGTGGCCTAGTGGATGGAAACAGCGTGGCTCAGTGGAAATAGCTCGGGCTTTGGAGCCAGAGGTCATGGGTTCAAATCTCAGCTCCGCCAACTGTCAGCTGTGTGACTTTGGGCAAGTCACTTCACTTCTCTGGGCCTCAGTGACCTCATCTGTAAAATGGGAATTAAGACTGCGAGCCCACCCGTGGGACAACCTGATCACCCTGTAACCTCCCAAGCGCTTAGAACAGTGCTTTGCACATAGTAAGCACTTAATAAATGCCATCATTATTACTATTATTCTCTGTGCCTCAGTTACCTCATCTGTAAAATGGGAATTAAGGCTGGAAGCCACCCCGTGGGACAACCTAATCACCTTGTAACCTCCCCAGTGCTTAGAACAGTGCTTTGCACATAGTAAGCGCTTAATAAATGCCATCATTATTATTATTATTATTATAGAGCACGGCCCTGGGAGTCAGAACCACCTGGGTTCTAATCTCGGTTCCGCCACTTGCCACCTTGGGCAAATCCCTTCTCTTCTCTGGGCCTCAATGACCTCATCCGTAAAATGGGGATGAAGACTGTGAGCCCCACGTGGGACAGGGACTGTGTCCTGCCTGATTTGCTTGTATCCATGCCAGCGCTTAGTACAGTGTCTGTACCTATTTATTCTATTGATTTTATTTTATTAATATGTTTTGTTTTGTGGTCTGTCTCCCCCTTCTAGACTGTGAGCCCGCTGTTGGGTAGGGACCGTCTCTAGATGTTCCCAACTTGGCCTTCCCAAGCGCTTAGTCCAGTGCTCTGCACACAGTAAGCGCTCAATAAATACGACTGATTGAATGAATGAATGAATGAAAGGAAAATAGCAGGTGCTTAACAATTACTATTATTCTTATCAAAGAACCTCAATAAAGTGCACCCCACCGGGATGGCTCAACCTCTGGGGAATTCCCACTCCCCTGGCAGATAAGAGGAGTTTGGTTTTCACGTGTACTCGTCCTGTACAGGTTTTTCTACGGGATTCATTCATTCAATCATATTTATTGAGCGCTTACTGTGTGCAGAGCACTGGACTAAGCGCTTGGGAAGTCCAAGTTGGCAACATATAGAGACGGTCGCTACCCAACAGCGGGCTCACAGTCTAGAAGGGGGAGACAGACGACAAAACAAAACATACTAACAAAATAAAATAAATACAATAAATATGATTCAAGTATCAGGGCTTCTGCACATCCCTGGGAGCATTACAATAATAATTTTCATACTTGTTAAGCACTTACTAGGTGTGAAGCATTGTGCTAAGTGTGGGCACATAAGCCCATCAGGTTGGATACACTTCCCATCCCATCTGTCTCCCCCTTCTAATAATAATAATAATAATGATGGCATTTATTAAGCGCTAGCCCGGGAGCCCATTGTTGGGTAGGGACCGTCCCTATCTGTTGCCAACTTGTACTTCCTAAGCGCTTAGTCCAGTGCTCTGAACATAGTAAGCGCTCAATAAATACGACTGAATGAATGACTAGGAACCATCTCTCTGTTGCCCACCTGTACTTCCCAAGTGCTTAGTACAGTGCTCTGCACACAGTAAGCGCTCAATAAATACGACTGAAAGACCCAAGTGCTTAGTACAGTGCTCTGCACTCAATAAATACGACTGAATGAATGGGGACTGTCTCTATCTGTTGCCGACCTGTACTTCCCAAGCGCTCAATAAATATGACTGAATAATACTAGTAATAATGATGGCATTTATTAAGCGCTTACTATGTGCAAAGCCCTGTTCTAAGCACTGGGGAGGTTACAAGGTGAAATGACCCAAGTGCTTAGTACAGTGCTCTGCACTCAATAAATACGACTGAATGAATGAATGGGGACTGTCTCTACCTGTTGCCGTCTTGTACTTCCCAAGTGCTTAATAATACTAGTAATAATGATGGCATTTATTAAGCGCTTACTATGTGCAAAGCCCTGTTCTACATGCTGGGGAGGTTACAAGGTGATGACAGGTTGTCCCACAGGGGGCTCACAGTCTTCATCCCCATTTTCCAGATGAGGTAACTGAGGCCCAGAGAAGTGAAGTGACTTGCCCAAAGTCACACAGCTGACAATTGGCGGAGCCGGGATTCGAACCCATGACCTCTGACTCCAAAGCCCGGGCTCTTTCCACTGAGCCAAGCCCCAGGTCGAGCCAACAATCTCTGCGCTTTCAGGAGCGGCTAAATCACCTCATGGTGGGAGAAAGAATAAGAATCATCATCACCTTCAGGCACAGAATCAATTGATTCATCAGTGGTATCTATTGAGCGCTTACTGTGGGCAGAGGACTGTACCAACCTCTTGGGTGAGTACAATATAACAGAATTAGCAGACGTGTTCCCTGCCCATAAAGAGTTTACAGTCTAGAAATTGAGCTTACATTATAGTGGATGGCAATCCATCGATTGCATTTATTGAATGCTGACTGTATGCAGGGCACTGTACTAAGCGCTTGGGAGAGTACAACACAACAAAATTAGCAGATATGCTCCCCACCTGAAATGAGCTTTAGTCTGGAATCATAGTCTGGAATCCCCTCCTCCCCCTCTCCATCCCCCCCCCAGCCTTACCTCTTTCCCTTCCCCACAGCACCTGTATATATGTATATATGTTTGTACGGATTTATTACTCTATTTATTTATTTATTTTACTTGTACATATCTATTCTATTTATTTTATTTTGTTAATATGTTTTGTTCTCTGTCTCCCCCTTCTAGACTGTGAGCCCACTGCTGGGTAGGGCCCGTCTCTATATGTTGCCAACTTGTACTTCCCAAGCACTTAGTATAGTGCTCTGCACACAGTAAGCGCTCAATAAATACGATTGAATGAATGAATGAATTTTCTGGGGTGATGATGATAATGATCGTCATCAATGAAATTTACTGTGGGCATTCATTCGATCATTCATTCAATAGTATTTAAATAATAAATAATGATGGCATTTGTTAAGCGCTTACTATGTGCAAAGCACTGTTCTAAGTGCTGGGGGGGATATAAGGTGATCAGGTTTTCCCACGTGGGGCTCACTATTTACTGTGGGCATTCATTCAATCATTCATTCAATAGTATTTAAATAATAAATAATGATGGCATTTGTTAAGCGCTTACTATGTGTGAAGCACAGTTCTAAGCGTTGGGGGGGGGGATATAAGGTGATCAGGTTGTCCCACGTGGGGCTCACAGTCTTCATCCCCATTTTACAGATGAGGTAGCTGAGGCCCAGAGAAGTGAAGTGACATGCCCAAAGTCACACAGCTGACAAGTGGCGGAGCCGGGATTAGAACCCATGACCTCTGGCTCCCAAGCCCGTGCTCTTTCCACTGAGCCACACTGCTTCTCCAAAATGGCATTTGTTAAGCGCTTACTATTTGCAAAGCGCTGTTCTAAGCGCTGGGGAGGATACAAGGTGATCAGGTTGTCCCACGTGGGGCTTACAGTCTTAATCCCCATTTTTTTTTAAGAGATGAGGTAACTGAGGCACAGAGAAGTTAAATGACTTGCCCAAAGTCACACAGCTGACAAGTGGCGGAGCTGGGATTAGAATAATAATAATAATAATGATGGCATTTGTTAAGCGCTTACTATGTGCAAAGCACTGCTCTAAGCGCTGAAGGTGATCAGGTTGTCCCATGGGGGGCTCACAGTTTTAATCCCCATTTTACAGATGAGGGAACTGAGGATCAGACAAGTTAAGTGACTTGCCCAAAGTCACACAGCTTACACTTGGCGGAGCTGGGATTAGAACCCATGACCTCTGACTCCAAAGCCCGGGCTCTTTCCCCTGAGCCACGCTGCTTTTCGAAGAGCACTGTACTAAGCGCTAGAGCACTATGAGAAGTAACGCGGCTTAGTAGGAAGAGCCCGGGCTTGGGAGTCAGAGATCGTGGGTTCTAATCCCGGCTCTGCCACTTGTCAGCTGTGGGATTTCGGGCAAGTCACTTAGCTTCTCTGTGCCTCAGTTCCCTCATCTGTAAAACGGACATTAAGACTGTGAGCCGCACGTGGGACAACCTGATCACCTTGTGTCTACCTCAGAGTTTAGAACAGTGCCATGGCACATAGTAAGCGCTTAACAAATACCATTATTATTATTATTAAAAGCACATCTCCCCCCAAGGGGCCTTCCCCAACTCATTTCCTCTTCTCCCACTCCGTCTGCATCACCCTCAATAGGTACCACTGACTGACTGGTTGACTGTTGAGTCATTTGGGAGATTCTGCTAAAAATAAATATCATGACTCAAAGTTTCACCTGTCCTACTTTCTAATATTATCCTTCAGAATCACTGACTTGACTAAAGTGGATGCAAGACACTTTTCTCCAGTGCGTGGAAAGAAAGAAACCACAGAATCAGTCCTAAAAGTGGCTAAAGTATACGGTTCCTTCTTCCATAACATATTTTCCTCACACGTCTAGAATAGAATTAGGGAGCATTCTTCCTCTGACACGCATTTATCTCGATAGAAAGCAGTGCAAAAGCCGACAGAAACAGCTCTTTGCTTACCCACAGTGTGGATTTAAGTATGTCAACTTTAACGTGAGTTTTCCTTAACGTGAGGTTTGTCAAAAATGTAACCTTACATTATAAGAGAACTGGGGTATTGCTCTGACCGGCTGTTCATTTATTTATTCATTCATTCAGTCAGTCAATCAATCAATCAATCAATCAATCGTATTTATTGAGCGCTTACTATGTGCACTCACACATAGTAAATAATACTATGTACTATGTACATAATAAATTCAGTCGTATTTATTGAGCGCTTACTGGGTGCAAAGCACTGTACTCAGTGCTTGGGGAAAGTACAATTTAACAATTTGAAATGAGTCCTGTACGTTTATGCTCGGAATATTCTGTAGAGATTGCCCTGTAACGCGAAAGGGAACGTCTGAAATACAACAACCAAAAAACCCAAGATCTTAAGTGGCTCTTCTAAAATATCCTCCTCAAAAATGACATGCAAAGCCTGAATATCTTTCTCTCAAGCTGGAAGCATCAAGTTCTGGATGAAAGTGCTATCAGGATTCTATCAGGGAAGTATAAAAATGCACGTTTGGGAAGACTGAAAGGTTAAGGGAACTTCAAAGGGCCTGGAGTTTTTAATCTCCAGTTTTTTTAGAGGAAATCTATTCTTTTTTGCCTCTCTTTTGGTTGAGAGAGAAAAGGGGGCAGGAAGAGAGAGAGAGAAAATGCTAGCTCTAGGTCTGATCTCATTGTTTGCCCAAATGTGTGAGCACAGTCCTATATTAATACAAGCTGCGAAAACTCCTTGTTTTGGAGATTCATTTTTATCTCTACACAATGGGATGTTTTGGATCAGCAAACCTGTCCTGAGGGAAATCTGGGCTCTTGAAAAATCTCTCTGTGAGCCAGAAAAGCCAGGAGGAGGTCTAGTCCTAAGCATCAGGTGAGAAATTCTATTGGGGCAGCCTAAACTCAAAAAAAAAAGGACAAAGCGCCCAACTGTGTGGATCCCATTCTGTTTTTAACAGCTTAGTTGTTTGTGGTGCATTGTTCAGTTCATGCCAGCGGTTAGAACAAGTGCTTTGCACATAGTAAGTGCTTAATAAATGCCATCATTATTATTATTATTATTCCTGGGTCTGACCCTTGGTCTATCCCGTCCCTATTCTAGCCCTGACGGTAAGATGTTCGCAGAAGCCATCTGGCAGATGCTCCCTGGACCATCATCTTCCTGGGTAGGGATGGATCAAATAGCATTCCTGACTCCAAATTTCCCTCTAGCAGCTCACGAAGGACTTTTAGTCTCTGAATCCGTCAAACCCTTCTTCATCATCATCATCAATCGTATTTATTGAGCGCTTACTGTGTGCAGAGCACTGTACTAAGCGCTTGGGAAGTCCAAGTTGGCAACATATAGAGACAGTCCCTACCCAACAGTGGGCTCACAGTCTAAAAGGGGGAGACAGAGAACAAAACCAAACATACTAACAAAGTAAAATAAATACAATAGATATGTACAAGTAAAATAGAGTAATAAATATGTACAAACATATATACATATGTACATATATTCTTGATGCTGGGGGTTAGACTTAAGGAGGCAGTGAAGCCAGTTTGCATTTAGGTTGCTAGTGTGGGCTCAGGAAATAAAGACAGTCTCTGGTATTGACGTTTTTTACTTTTTCTTCTGAAAGCTTCCTGACTGTACTCATAAATGACAGCTGATGCTGCTCGAACAATATTTAATATTTAATAATGATGGTATTTGTTAAGCGCTTACTATGTGCAAAGCACTGTTCTAAGCGCTGGAATAATAAGGGCATTTGTTAAGTGCTTAGTATGTGCCAAACACTGTTCTAAGCGCTGGGGATGATACACGGTGATCAGGTTGTCCCACGTGGGGCTCACAGTCTTCATCCCCATTTTACAGAGGAGGGAAGGGAGGCACAGAGACCTCAAGTGACCTGCCCAAAGTCACACAGCTGATCAGTGGTGGAGGTGGGATTAGAATCCATGACCTGTGAATCCCAAGCCCAGGCTCTTTCCACGAGCCATGCTGCTTAATTGATTACTATGTGCCAAGCACTGAACTAAGCACTGGGGTAGATACAAGCTAATCAGGTCGGACACAGTCCCCGTCCCACATGGGGCTCCCATTCTTAATCCCCGATTTACAGATGAGGGAACTGAGGCCCAGAGAAGTGAAATAATAATAATAATGATGACATTTGTTAAGCGCTTACTACGTACAAAGCACTGTTCTAAGCACTGGGGAGGATACAAGGTGATCAGATTGTCCCACGTGGGGCTCACCGTCTTCATCCCCATTTTACAGATGAGGGAACTGAGGCCCAGAGAAGCGAAGCGACTTCATCATCATCAACAACTGTATTTATTGAGTGCTTACTGTGTGCAGAGCACTGTACTAAGCGTTTGGGAAGTACAATTTGGCAACATATAGAGACAGTCCCTACCCAACAGTGGGCTCACAGTCTAAAATAAGCGAAGCGACTTGCCCAAAGTCACCCAGCTGACAAGCGGCAGAGCCGGGATTTGAACTCATGACCTCTGGCTCCCAAGACCGGGCTCTTTCCATTGAGCCAGGCTCATTCATTCATTCAATCGCATTTATTGAGCGCTTCCTGTGTGCAGAGGACTGTACTAAGCGCTTGGGAAGTGCAGTTCGACAACATAGAGAGACGGTCCCTACCCAACAACGGGATCACCGTCTGGAAGGGGGAGACAGACAACAAAACAAAGCATGGAGACAGGTGTCAAAGTCATCACAACAAATAGAATTAAAGCTGTATGTATTGATGACCGGTCTACGATCACGCAACGGACATGTGGCCAAGCCAGCGTTAGAACCCAGATCCTTCGGATTCCCAGGCTCTGCCCACTAGGCCACTCTGCTTCTCAGTGACAGCACTGTCTTCAATCAATCAATCAATCAATCGTATTTATTGAGCGCTTACTGTGTGCAGAGCACTGGACTAAGCGCTTGGGAAGTCCAAGTTGGCAACATCTAGAGACGGGCCCTACCCAACAATCAATCAATCGTATTTATTGAGCGCTTACTGTGTGCAGAGCACTGTACTAAGCACTTGGGAAGTACAAGTTGGCGACATATAGAGACAGTCCCTACCCAACAGTGGGCTCACAGTCTAGAAGGGGGACACAGACGACAAAACCAAACATATTCACAAAATAAAATAAATAGAATAGATATGTACAAGTAAAATCAATAGAGTAATAAATCCGTACAAACACATATACATATATACAGGTGCTGTGGGGAAGGGAAGGAGGTAAGGCGGGGAGAGGAAGGAGGGGGCTCAGTGTGGGAAGGCCTCCTGGAGGAGGTGAGCTCTCAGTAGGGCCTTGAAGGGAGGAAGAGAGCGAGCTTGGCGGATGTGCGGAGGCCAGGGGTCGACGGCGGGACGGGCGAGAACGAGGCACGGTGAGGACGCTTGGCACATAGTAAGCGCCTAATAAATGGCATCATTATTACTGTGAATAGGACTCGTCACCCATATCATCATCATCACCACCAATCGTATTTATTGAGCGCTTACTGTGTGCAGAGCACTGTACTAAGCGCTTGGGAAGTACAAGTTGGCAACATATAGAGACAGTCCCTACCCAACAGTGGGCTCACAGTCTAAAACTGTCCTAAACATCAGGTGAGACATTCTACTGGGGCAGCCTAAACTCAGAAAAAAGGACAAAGCGCCCAACTGTGTGGATCCCATTCTGTTTTTAACAGCTTAGTTGTTTGTGTTGCCATGTTCAGTTCACCTGTCCAAGCGCTGGGCTTCCCCTCAGGTCACCTGGGGGTTTCCCCCTTTTAGACTGTGAGCCCACTGTTGGGTAGGGACTGTCTCTATATGTTGCCAATTTGTACTTCCCAAGCGCTTAGTACAGTGCTCTGCACATAGTAAGCGCTCAATAAATACGATTGATGATGATGATGATGACCTGGGCCGCTGGCAAACTGGGAAGGGCAATGGCGAGCCACGACCAAGCCTCGGGTACTTTTCTTTGGGCCGGGCCGCTATCCTGGCTGACCTCAGGGTTCCTGGAGTCCCAGAATGTGTGATTCATTGAAACTTCAATTCTTCTCCCATTCTATCATCCGGTAGTATTTGCTGAACACCCACGCTTTCCGGAGCCCTGAAGCAAGCGCTTAGGAGTGTAGTAATAATGTTGGCATTTGTTAAGCGCTTACTATGTGCAAGGCACTGTTTTAAGCGCTGGGGCGGGGCTACAAAGTGATCAGGTTGTCCCACGTGGGGCTCGCAGTTTTAATCCCCATTTTACAGATGAGGTAACTGAGGCTCAGAGAAGTGACTTGCCCAAGGTCAAACAGCAGACGTGTGGCGGAGCCGGGATTCAAACCCATGACCTCTGACTCCAAAGCCCGTGCTCTGAGCCATCGGAGAGCATAATAGTAATAATAATAATTATTAATACTATTATTTGTTTTTTATGGTATTTGTTAGTACTGTACTATGGGCTGGGGTAAGAACCAGCTAATTATTCATTCATTCAATCGTATTTATTGAGAGCTTACTGTGTGCAGAGCACTGTACTAAGCGCTTGGGAAGTACAAGTTGGAAACATATAGAGACGGTCCCTACCCAACAGTGGGCTCACAGTCTAGAAGAACAGTGCTTTGCACATAGTAAGCGCTTAACAAATACCATCATTATTAGAAGGGGGAGACAGAGAACAAAACAAAACATATTAACAAAATAAAATACGTAGAATAAATATGTACAAGTAAACACAGTCCCTGTCCCACATAGGGCTCACGATCTCAATCCCCATTTTACAGATGAGGTGGTCTGCACACAGTGAGCGCTCAATAAAAACGTCTGAATGAGGTAACAGGCACAGAGAAGTGAAGTGACGTCCCCGAGGTCACCCAGCAGGCAAGTGGCAGAGCCAGGATTATTCATTCATTCACTCAATCGTATTTATTGAGTGCATACTGTGGGCAGAGCACTGTACTAAGCACTTGGGAAGTCCAAGTTGGTGACATGTAGGGACGGTCCCTACCCAACAGCAGGCTCAGTCTAGAAGGAGACAGACAATCAAACAAAACATATAAATAAAATACATAGAATAAATACGTACAAGCAAAATAGAGTAATAAGTATTCATTCATTCAATCTTATTTATTGAGCGCTTACTGTATGCAGAGCACTGTACTAAGTGCTTGGGAAGTCCAAGTTGATGACATATAGAGACGGTCCCTACCCAACAGTGGGCTCACAGGCTAGAAGGGGGAGATGGACAACCAAACAAAACATATAAACCAAATAAAATAAATAGAATAAATATGGACAAGTAAAATAGAGTAATAAATATTCATTCATTCATACAATCGTATTTATTGAGCGCTTACTGTGTGCAGAGCACTGTACTAAGCGCTTGGGAAGTCCAAGTTGGCGACATATAGAGACAGTCCAACACAATAAGCGCTCAGTAAATACGATTGATTGATTAGAGCCACAAGGCCACGCTATTCTCCTGATGTTTATCGGGGGAACGGTTTATGTCATTTGGGAACAAAGTGCAGAATTGGGATGGTCCCTAACTCCCTAACTTTTCTAATCAATCAATGGTATTTATTTATTTTACTTGTACATATCTATTCTATTTATTTTATTTTGTTAGTATGTTTGGTTTTGTTCTCTGTCTCCCCCTTCTAGACTGTGAGCCCACTGCTGGGTAGGGACCGTCTCTATGTGTTGCCAACTAGTGCTTCCCAAGTGCTTAGTCCAGTGCTCAGCACACAGTAAGCGCTCAATAAATACGACTGATTGATTGGTATTTACTGCGCACTTACTCCAGGCCCAGCGCTGCACGACCGTCTCTATGCGTTGCCAATTTGTACTTCCCAAGCGCTTAGTACAGTGCTCTGCACACAGTAAGCGCTCAATAAATACGATTGATGATGATGATGATGAAGTGCTTGGGAGAGTCCAATACAACAGGATCGGCCAACGCGTTCCCCGCCCACATCAAACTATTCAGCAGTGGCAGGTTGGACCCAGGCAGATCTGGTGGCTATTTGCTGAACGATTCCGCTAAGACTCTCAGGATCTGTACTGAGCTGGCGTGGAAATCACTGGATTTTGGCAGAACGCTTCACTGTTGGGTAGGGACTGTCTCTATATGTTGCCAACTTGGACTTCCCAAGCGCTTAGTACAGTGCTCTGCACACAGTAAGCGCTCAATAAATACGATTGATTGATTGATTCCAAATTCTTCCCTTGCCTTTCAAGAACGGGTCCCAGTGGCCCTGATCCCCTGGATCTGCAGCTGTCCTCCTCCTCATCATCAATCGTATTTATTGAGCGCTTACTATGTGCAGAGCACTGTACTAAGCGCTTGGGAAGTACAAATTGGCATGGATCGGAGTCCAGCACCCCGCTTTTTCTTTGCTCCTCTTCCCCTCCCCATTGCCCCAACTCCCTCCCTCTGGCATTTAGCTTTAATTCTATTTGTTCTGACGACTTGACAATCAATCAATCAATCGTATTTATTGAGCGCTTACTGTGTGCAGAGCACTGGACTAAGCGCTTGGGAAGTCCAAGTCGGCAACATATAGAGACGGTCCCTACCCGACAGCGGGCTCACAGTCTAAAAGGGGGAGACAGACAACAAAACAAGACATACTAACAAAATAAAATCAATAGAATAAATATGTCCAAGTAAAATAAATAAATAGAGTAATAAATATTAGAGAAGCATAATAGAGAAGCAGCGTGGCTCAGTGGAAAAGAGTACGGGCTTTGGAATCAGAGGTCATGGGTTCGAATCCCGCCTCTGCCAAGTGTCTGCTGTGTGACCTTGGGCAAGTCACTTAACTTCTCGGAGCCTCAGTTACCTCATCTGTAAAATGGGGATGATGACTGTGAGCCCCCCGTGGGACAACCCAATCACCCTGTATCCCCCCCAGCGCTTAGAACAGTGCTTTGCACATAGTAGGCGCTTAACAAATGCCATCAGCATCATCGTCATCATATGTACAAACATATATCCAGGTGCTGTGGGGAGGGGAAGGAGGTAAGGCGGGCGGATGGGGAGGGGGAGAGGAATCAATCAATCAATCGTATTTATTGAGCGCTTACTGTGTGCACAGCACTGTACTAAGCGCTTGGGAAGTACAAGTTGGCAACATATAGAGACGGTCCCTACCCAACAGTGGGCTCACAGTCTAAATCAATCAATCAATCAATCGCATTTATTGGTGCTTACTGTGTGCAGAGCACTGTACTAAGCGCTTGGGAAGTACAAGTTGGCAACATCTAGAGACAGTCCCTACCCAACAGCGGGTTCACAGTCTGGAAGGGGGAGACAGACAACAAAACCAAACATATTAACAAAACAAAATCAGTGTGGGAAGGCCAAGGTGAAGTGCTGTCCTAACAAATCCCTCCTCTAAGCTCCCCACAGCCATCGGTGTGCTTTTCTATTTTGGGAATTGCGTTCCGCGCCTCCCGGGAGGGATCACCCAAGGCCCGGAGACTCAGTCGCCTCAGCCCTCTCCCCGGAGACTGACTCGGCTAAGTCGCTGCCTCACGGCTTGCCCTTGAGAAAGTCACTTAACCTTTCCGTCACTCCACAGGGAGAGTCTAAGGAGGAAAAAAAATAACATCATGCTACCCGACTGGCTGTGAAGTCAATGCGTTTGTGGAAAACGCTTCAAGGCCCTACTGAGAGCTCACCTCCTCCAGGAGGCCTTCCCAGACTGAGCCCCCTCCTTCCTCTCCCCCCTCCATCCCCCCCGCCCTACCTCCTTCCCCTCCCCACAGCACCTGTATATATGTATATATGTTTGTACGGATTTATTTATTTTACTTGTACATATTCATTCTATTTATTTTATTCTGTTAATATGTTTTGTTCTCTGTCTCCCCCTTCTAGACTGTGAGCCCACTGTTGGGTAGGGACTGTCTCTATATGTTGCCAACTTGGACTTCCCAAGCGCTTAGTACAGTGCTCTGCACACAGTAAGCGCTCAATAAACACAATTAAATGAATGAATGGTATTTATTGAGGGCTTATTCTGTGTACACATGGGAAAGTACACAGAGGAAAGAGCTAAGATCCCCACCCTCAAGGAACTCACAGGTAAGGAAGGGGGCAGATGAACCTTTCATTTTTCATGGAACTCATTAAGCGTTTACTACGTGCCAGGCACCGTACTAAGCACTGGGGTAGATGCAAGCTAACCAGGTTGGACACAAGGGACTCACAGTTTTAATCTTCATTTGACAGATGAGGAAACTGAGGCCCAGAGAAGTTAAGTGACTTGCCCAAGGTCACACGGCAGACACGTGGCGGAGCCGGGATTAGAACCCAGTTCCTTCTGACTGTCAGGCCCGGGCTCCATCCACTAGGCCATGCTGCTTCCGTCCCAGTTGGATGCTACATCTCGGGAGGACCGAGATTTGTCGTGCAAAGATCCTAGTATTCTCCAAATTTATACTGAGGTATTCTCGGGCCTCAATCTGTGATTTTTTATGTTTTGTTTTATTCTCTGTCTCTCCCTTCTAGACTGTGAGCCCACTGTTGGGTAGGGACCGTCTCTATATGTTGCCAACTTGGACTTCCCAAGCGCTTAGTACAGTGCTCTGCACTCAGTAAGCGCTCAATAAATACGATTAAATGAATGGATGCTATTTATTGAGGGCTTATTCTGTGTACACATGGGAAAGTACACAGGGGAAAGAGCTAAGATCCCCACCCTTAAGGAACACACAGGTAAGGAAGGGGGCGGATAGCTGAACCTTTCATTTTGAACGGAACTCATTAAGCGCTTACTACGTGCCAGCCACTGTACTAAGCACTGGGGTAGATGCAAGCCAACCAGGTTGGACACAAGAGGCTCACAGTTTTAATCTTCATTTGACAGATCCCCCCATCTTACCTCCTTCCCTTCCCCACAGCACCTGTATATATGTATATATGTTTGTACATATTTTTTTACTCTATTTATTTATTTATTTTACTTGTACATATCTGTTCTATTTTATTAGTATGTTTGGTTTTGTTCTCTGTCTCCCCCTTTTAGACTGTGAGCCCACTGCTGGGTAGGGACTGTCTCTATATGTTGCCAATTTGGACTTCCCAAGCGCTTAGTACAGTGCTCTGC
Organism: Tachyglossus aculeatus; assembly: GCF_015852505.1. Taxonomy (NCBI): domain Eukaryota; kingdom Metazoa; phylum Chordata; class Mammalia; order Monotremata; family Tachyglossidae; genus Tachyglossus; species Tachyglossus aculeatus. The sequence continues at coordinate 38,937,484 of NC_052086.1, forward strand.
ACATAGTAAGCGCTCAATAAATACGATTGATGGTGAGATGAGGAAACTGAGGCCCAGAGAAGTTAAGTGACTGGCCCAAGTTCATATAGCAGAGAAGTGGCCAAGCCAGGATTAGAACCCAGGTCCTTCTAACCCAGAACCCAGGCTCTAGCCACTACAGCACACTGCTTCCCTCTCTCTGATCTCTCTGGGGGAACTGACCACGTTGAGAGGCACTTAATTTTTATCCCTCCCTTCCCAATCTAATCTCTGACTTCTGCGGGCAGGGAAGGTGTCTACCAACTCTGTTGTCTTCTAAGTGCTCTGCACATAGTAAGCGCTCAACAGAAACCACTGACTGAATGATTTTAGCGGTGACATTAGAAAACAAAACGATCGGCTGCGAGCATACCACCGGCTTCTGGTTGCAACCAGCAAAGACCATTCCCTCTCCCCTATCTCTTTTGGGAGCTCTTTTTTTTAAAATGGTATTTGTTAAGCACCTATTATGTGTCAGGCATTGTGCTAAGCTCTGGGATAGATACAACCTAATCAGATTGGACACAGTCTACGTCCCACAAGGGGCTCACCATCTTAACTCCCATTTTACGGCTGAAGTAACTGAGGCCCAGAGAAGTGGAAGTGAGTTGCCCAAGGTCGCGCAACAGACAAGTGGCGGAGCAGGATTAGAACCCAGGTCCTGCCTTCCAGTTCCCAGAGAAGTACTCCAAGGAATGCTGAGAAGAGAAACCGCATTACCCAGTTTTCATCTTTTCCTCCTCACCGGGAACCCCCCAAGCCACCCCACCAAACCACACCAGAGCGTTAATTGAGCCTGAATTTCCACACAAGTCTGGGCACGGCCTGAAATCTCTCCCTGCTGCAGGGAAGATTTTCTGCTTGGTTCCTTTTCTTTTTTTTAATGGCACTTATTAAGTAGGAACTATGTGTCAGGCTCTGTTCTAAGCCCTGGGGGGATACAAGGTGATCAGGTTGTCCCATGTGGGGCTCACGGTCTTCATCCCCATTTTCCAGATGAGGTAATTGAGGCCCAGAGAAGTGAAGTGACTTGCCCAAGGCCACACAGCAGACAAGTGGCAGAGCCAGAATTAGAACCCATGTCCTTCTGACCCAGGTCTGTGTTCTATCCACTAGGCCATGATGCTTCCCACCAAGAACGTGTCCCCCGCTCCCGTCTCTTCCTGTTGGCACAGTGATTATAGGTTCTAATCCTGGCTCTGCCACTTGTCTGCTTTGTGTTGTCCACAGCGGACTTGACATGACTGACTCCATTTTGTATATGCTGACAGTAAGCCTCCATTTCTGCAGGCTGAGAGAACAAGTCTGTAAAAGATGCCTTCAAGGCCATCAACAAGTAACACCCATCCGAAGAGAATTTACATCCCTATTACCTATTTATGCAAGGCCATAGGGCACAAGAATTTACATCCCAATTACCTATCTATGCAAGGCGTGGGAACGGAGAACAAAGATAATCTGCAACATCCTGCCGGTCCCAATTCCTGAAATTCCCAAATGCCCCATTCCCATGTTGCTGTAACTCAATAAAAGACACAGTGATATTGGGATCAGGCCTGTTTGTCACTCGTACCTCTCCCGGGAGGTGAACGGGCAGGTAGCCACTTTCCTTCTTTGCTGCTCTATCTGAACTCATGTCTCCGAGTCATTTTTCCTATCTGCATCACCACCCTGGGTTCAAGAACCCTGCGGCAGATTTACACTGATTAGGCAGATTTACACTGATTAACCTACTTTACACCCTACTTGTCGATAACACTTTGTGACCTTGGGCAAATCACTCTGTGCCTCAGTGACCTCATCTGTAAAATGGGGATTGAGGCTGTGAGCCCCACACACGACAGGGACTATGGTCCCATCCGATTTGCTTGTCTCCACCCCAGCGCTTAGTATAGTGCCTGACATATTATTATTACAATTGCGTATTTAGGATTTTTTTTTCTCAAGGACCATCTTTTGTGTATCCTCTCCCGGGGGTCCAGCTGGTCTCCCCGTTTCCATGATTCCGACGGGAGAAGGTGGAATACAGATAAGTCACGGGAAAAGACCAGGATTGGAGCCCCCCGCATTGAGCTACCCTCTCTACAAGTCTGATGAAATCTATCTGAGCTCCAAAGATCCGTCCAGAGAAGGAGCATGGCCCAGGAGAAAAAAACAAGGGCCTGGGGGTCTGAGGACCTGGGTTCTAGTCCCGGCTCCCCTACTTGTCTGCTGTGTGACCTTGGGCAAGTCACTACACTTCTCTGTACCTCAGTTCCCTCATCCGTAAAATGGGGATTGAGACCGTGAACCCCATGTGGGGCAGGGACTGTGTCCAACCTGATCACCTTGTATCTACAGCAGCACTTAGTACAGTAGCTGGCACATAGTAAGCGCTTTGAAGCAGTGTGGCTCAGTGGAAAGAGCCCGGGCTTTGGAGTATATATGTATACTGTATATATGTTTGTACATATTTATTACTCTATTTATTTATTTATTTATTTTACTTGTACATATCTATTCTATTTATTTTATTTTGTTAGTATGTTTGGTTTTGTCTCTATATGTTGCCAACTTGTACTTCCCAAGCGCTTAGTACAGTGCTCTGCACATAGTAAGCACTCAATAAATACGATTGATTGATTGATTGATTGATTGATTGGAGTCAGAGGTCATGGGTTCAAATCCTGGCTCCCCCAATTGTCAGCTGTGTGACTTTGGGCAAGTCGCTTCAATTCTCTGTGCCTCAGTTACCTCAACTGTAAAATGGGGATTAAGACAGTGAGCCCCCGTGGGACAACCTGATCACCTTGTAACCTCCCCAGTGCTTTGAACAGTGCTTTGCACATAGTAAGCGCTTAATAAATGCCATCCTTATTATTATTATTAACAAGTAGTATAAAAAAATGAAGAAGGGGTGATCCACTGAGTCAGCCACCTCTCCCAGGTATAGGCTGGATTTCAACATCATCATCATCAATCGTATTTATTGAGTGCTTACTATGTGCAGGGCACTGTACTAAGCGCTTGGGAAGTACAAATTGGCAACATATAGAGACAGTCCCTACCCAACAGTGGGCTCACAGTCTAAAAGGGGGAGACAGAGAACAAAACCAAACATACTAACAAAATAAAATAAATAGAATAGATATGTACAAATAAATTAAATAAATAAATAAATAGAGAAAAAAAATATGTACCAACATATATCCATATATACAGGTGCTGTGGGGAAGGGAAGGAGGTAAGATGGGGGGGATGGAGAGGGGGATGAGGGGGAGAGGAAGGAAGGGGCTAACAGGGGCATCTGGAGTGGAAGCCCTTTTCTTTTTGAAAATAAATAGCTGGAAGACATATGGTTCGCAATACCTAGGTGGGCTGAGGTCAAAAAACAGGGCCTTGGTTTTCCAATTAGGGGAATTTGGGGATCAGCAACATTAACCCGACGCCTGCATTTCTGAAAAGGACTGGGTTTAAATCCAATTTCCTCATTCTCCAGGCTTCGGTCTCTTTCCATGCAGTGACTCTGCAGTCCTAGCCTTGTTAACCAGTACAGTAACATTTCCATGACAACACACGGCAACCCAGAAGAAAGGAGGTTTCCGATGGGAGCAGTGTGGAAAGGAGGAAAACAAGATGAAGAAGGTAGCTGGGAACACATACGCTGAGTCTGCCAGAATATATATTCGTATAGACATATATATATATATATTCTGGCAGACTCAGTGTATGCGTTCCCGTATATCATCATCATCATCAATTGTATTTATTGAGCACTTACTGTGTGCAGAGCACTGTACTAAGCGCTTGGGAAGTACAAATTGGCAACATATAGAGACAGTCCCTACCCAACAGTGGGCTCACAGTCTAAAAGGGGGAGACAAAACCAAACATACTAACAAAATAAAATAAATAGAATAGATATGTACAAGCAAAATAAATAAATAAATAAATAAATAAATAAATAGAGTAATAAATATGTACAAACATATATACAGGTATATATATAGGCAGACATCATGAAAACATGAGCAAATATTCCCAGCAGCGAAGAACGGTCTATTCCGAATGACACTGCGTCGCCCTCCCAACTAGGCCCTTCAGCTCCATGACACCATCTTTTAACATGCGCACTGTACATATTAAAGAAATTTTGGCCAATAAATTTAATAAATTTTGGCGGGGGAAGGAGAAGCAGCATGGCTCAGTGGAAAAAGCCCGGGCTTTGGAGTCAGAGATCATAGGTTCGAATCCCAGCTCCGCCACATGCCTGCTGTGTGACCTTGGGTAAGTCACTTAACTTCTCTTGAGCCTCAGTTACCGCATCTGTAAAATGGGGATGAAGACTGTGAGCCCCACACGGGACAACCGCATTACCTTGTTTCCCCTCCCCAGCGCTTAGAACAGTGCTTTGCACAGAGTAAGCGCTTAACAAATGCCATTATTATTATTATAACTCATCTGTGTAAATAGCCAAAGGCAGTTCAGTTCCAGAAGGCAGCCCACCACACGTTTCAGACTTTACCGTAACGGCTCATGGTTCGGCTTTCATAATTCCACCCACCGGCTTAGTTTGGCTCCTTGTGACTCACCCGGCTGAGCTGATCCAGGAGTCTTTGGTTTTGTTCCGAGAGTTCTTGGACGGCCCGCGTTTTTTCTCGATCGGCTTCCCGGAGGTGAATCTGCTGCTTCTCCAGTTCGTCCTGTAACTGCTTCACGTCGCTTTCCAGCTCCGACACTCTACCTTCCCATTCGCCTTCCCGGTTTTCGTAACGTCGCCTCAACTCGTGTTTCTCCTGTTCGAGGTGCTAGGAGAAAGGAGAGGCGGATTAAAAAAACCCGGACCGCCAACAGGGCTGCACAAAATAATAATAATAATAATAATAATAATAATAAATAATGATGATGTTTGTTAAGCGCTTACTATGTGTCAAGCACTGTTCTGAGCACTGGAATAGATACAAGGTCCTCAGGTTGTCCCACATGGGGCTCACAGTCTTAATCCCCATTTTACAGACGAGGTAACTGAGGCACAGAGAAGTTAAGTGACTTGCCCAGTCACACAGCTGATAAGTGGCGGAGCCGGGATTAGAACCCATGACCTAGACGTCTAGACTGTGAGCCCACTGTTGGGTCGGGACCGTCTCTATATGTTGCCAACTTGTACTTTCCAAGCGCTTAGTACAGTGCTCTGCACACAGTAAGCGCTCAATAAATATGATTGATTGATTGATTGACCTCTAACTTCCAAGCCCTGGCTCTTTCCATTAAGCCCCTGCTGCTTCAATCTGATTGAATCTTCGATCATCATCTTCAATCTTCACCTGATTCAATCCATGGTATAATAATATTAATAATAATCATCATAGTACTTGCTAAGCACTTACTATGTGCCAAACACTGCTCTAAGCGCTGGGGTAGATACAAGTTAATGAGGACGGACACAGTCCCTGTCCCACATGGGGCTCACGCTCTTCATCCCCATTTTACAGATGAGGGAACTGAGGTCCAGAGAAGTGAAGGGACTCGCCCAAGGTCACACAGCAGACACGTGGAGGAGCCGTGAATAGGTCCTTCTAACTCCCAGGCCCATTAAGCCACGCGGTTTATGGTACGATGATATGGTAAGCGCTTAGTACAGTGCTCTGCACACAGTAAGCGCTCAATAAATACAATGGAATGAGTATTATTTATGGTATTTATTGGGCAGAGCAGAATATGATGGAGTTGGTAAGACATGATCCCTGCCCTTTAAAAGCTTACATTCTCCAGGGACTTTATTCTTCCAATTTTATCGTATCTCTTTCAGTCCTCTAACTGGAAGTAGCGGGGACCAGTTTCTAATTCATTCAATCGTATTTATTGAGCGCTTACTGTGTGCAGAGCACTGTACTAGGCGCTTGGGAAGTACAAGTTGGCAACATACAGAGACGGTCCCTACCCAACAACGGGCTCACAGTCTAGAAGGGGATCTAATCTAATGTCCTGTTGCAAAACACTGTTACAGTTTGGAGTTTATAGCACTGAGAAAAAATTAGGCGGCTCCATTCCAAATGTATTTGCAGAAATGATTGATTTCATCTAACATTCCATGATTCTTTGCAGTGGTTGTCGTGCCATGTTAACGTCTCAATTGTAAACTAAGTAAATCAATAAATCGAGCACTTACTGTGTGCAGAGCACTGTACTAAGTGCTTGGGAAGTACAAGTTAGCAACGCATAGAGACAGTCCCTACCCAACAGTGGGCTCACAGTCTAGAAGGGGGAGACAGAGAACAAAACCAAACATACAAACAAAATAAAATAAATAGAATAGATATGTACAAGTAAAATAAATAGAGTAATAATAGAGTAATAATAAATACATAGAGTAATAGTGTTACTATTACTAAATTAATTAATTTTAATAAATGTGTTAACCATTTAGGACCATTCAAGATCAGGAATTCTTCGAAAGTGTATATTGATCTTGGTGGCAACATTATCAAATTGCTATCCCACATACCCACTCTTTCACACGTTAACTCAAATTCCGCAGGGAATTTGAGATCCACTGTCTACCTTGTGCCTCTGGTTGGGGCATTTACAGAACAAGGCTTTATCAATCAATCAATCAATCAATCAATCGTATTTATTGAGCGCTTACTATGTGCAGAGCACTGTACTAAGCGCTCGGGAAGCACAAATTGGCAACATATAGAGACAGTCCCTACCCAACAGTGGGCTCACAGTCTAAAAGGGGGAGACACAGAACAAAACCAAACATACTAACAAAATATACTGCAGGATCTGATACCTCCCACCTCTGCTACTTGTTTGCTGTGTGACCTGGGGCGAATCACTTCACTTCTCCGTGCCTCAGTTCCCTCATCTGCAAAATGGAGATTCGATAACCGGTGACCCCCCCACCCCTGATGTGGGACTTGATTATTTTGTATCTACTCCAGCACTAAGTACAGTGCTTGGCACACAGTAAGTGCTTAACAGATACCCGTAATTATCAATATTATTATTAACTTATCTTTTCCTGAGTCGGAAACAGAACATAACAGCCTGCCACTTAACTTGAATCCTGGGCCCAATACACAGTTATAATAAAGACTTTCCGCTCACCGGCAGTTTGGCTTTCAAGCTTCTACTCAGATGTCACAATCGATCCATCGATCAGCGCTACTTACTAAAGAGTTACTACATGCAGAGCACTGAACTAAGCATTTGGCACTGAGTTCGTAGACACATTCCCTGACTTTAAGGGGCTTATAGTCTAAACAGGGGAAGACAGACAATAAAATAAATGGATATGCATTACAATTATAGATTAAAATTAAAATTATGGATATGGGAAGTGGGTTGAGGGTGGGATGAATATTGAGTGTTTAAAGGGTATAGAGTAAGTAGGGGAAAGGAGGGCTTAGCTGAGGGAGGCCTCTTGGAGGTGATTTGATTTTTTGGTAAGGCTATGAAGGAGGAGAGAGTGGTAGTCTGTCATATAAGAAGAGGGAGGGAGTTCCAAGCCAGTAGGAGGATGAGGGCAAGAGGTTGATGGCGAGATAGATGAGATAAAAATACGGTGAGTAGGTTGGAAGAGGAGCGGAGTGTGCAGGCTGAGCTGTAGTAGGAGGTAAGAAAAGGAGACCTGCTTGAGCGCTTTAAAGCCGACGGTAAGGAGTTTCTGTTTGACGCGGAGGTGGACGGGCAACCCCTGAAAGGTTCTTGAGAAGTTGCAGGGAGGTGAGGACTGAATTATTTTTAGAAAAGTGATCTAGGCAGCAGAGAGAAGGAGACACTGGAGCGGCGAAGACATAAGAGGCAGGGAGGTCGCTGAGGAGGCTGATGCATTTGTCAAGGCGGGATGTGGTAAGTGCTTAGTTCATCTTGGTTGCGGTTTGGATGCAGAGGAAAGAGGGTGGATTTCAGAGATTTGGTGACAGATTGGATCTGTGGGTTTTCTTCCCACTTCCGAGGCAGATTTCTACACCACTTGGGTACTCACAACCACTCAAATTACTTCTGTACATAAATCAACTCACCCTACAATTTAAGCACTAACAAGTATATCCCCTTCTTCTCTCTCAAGGTTTGCTTCCCCTGCTGTTTTGTAAGCTCCTTGAAAGCAGGAACCATGTCTACTAATTCTACTGCATTCTCCCATTTCTTACCAGCGCTCTGCACACAACAGATAGTAACAATAGTAATATTTGTTAAGCGCTTACTATGCGTCAAGCACTGTACGAAGCCCTGAGGTAGCTACGAAATAATCAGGTTCCATATGGGGATCACAGTCTAATTAGGAGGGAGAACGGGTATTGAATCCTCATTCTGGAAGTGAGGCACAAGAAGTTAAGGGATTTGCCCAAGGTCACATTGCAGACAAGCGGCAGAGGCTGGATTAGAACCCAGGTCATCTTACTCCCAGGCCCTTCCCACTAAGCCACGCTGCTTCTCCAGTAATAATAATAATAATAATAATGGCATTGATTAAGCGCTTACTATGTGCAAAGCACTGTTCTAAGCACTGGGGAGGTTACAAGGCGATCAGGTTGTCCCACTGGGGGCTCACAGTCAAACCCCATTTTACAGATGAGGTAACTGAGGCACAGACAAGTGAAGTGACTTGCCCAAGGACTACTGATGCTAGCCCCAGTAAGTGCTCTTCTAACCCTCCGTGACTAAGGCCAAAAAAATCCTGAAGCCAACCAGACCCTGAGTTTTAGCAGACAAAAGTCCCTGAGAAATCAATCATCATCATCATCAATCATATTTATTGAGCGCTTACTGTGTGCAGAGCACTGTACTAAGCGCTTGGGAAGTACAAGTTGGCATGGTATTTACTGACAGCTTACTGTGTGCAGAGCAGAGTGCTACCTGCTTTGGTGAGTTCCCTGCCCACAGGGGAAACCGACATGAATAGAAATAATTTATAATAGATCACAGATCCGTATGTAATTTTGGGGGGCTGAGGGACAGGTGAGTCTCAATTCATTCATTCAATCGTATTTATTGAGCGCTCACTGTGCGCAGAGCACTGTACTAAGCACTTGGGAAGGACAAGTTGGCGACATATAGAGACGGTCCCTATCAATCAATCAATCGTATTTATTGAGCGCTTACTATGTGCAGAGCACTGTACTAAGCGCTTGGGAAGTACAAATTGGCAACACACAGAGACAGTCCCTACCCAACAGTGGGCTCACAGTCTAAAAGGGGGAGACAGAGAACAGAACCAAACATACCAACAAAATAAAATAAATAGGATAGAAATGTACAAGTAAAATAAATAAATAAATAAACAGAGTAATAAATATGTACAACCATATATACATATATACAGGTGCTGTAGGGAAGGGAAGGAGGTAAGATGGGGGGATGGAGAGGGGGACGAGGGGGACAGCAGGGAAGGGGCTCAGTCTGGGAAGGCCTCCTGGAGGAGGTGAGCTCTCAGCAGGGCCTTGAAGGGAGGAAGAGAGCGAGCTTGGCGGGTGGGCAGAGGGATTGGGGGCATTCCAGGCCCGGGGGATGACGTGGGCCGGGGGCTGACGGCGGGACAGGCGAGAACGAGGTACAGTGAGGAGATTAGCGGTGGAGGAGCGGAGGGTGCGGGCTGGGCTGGACAAGGACAGAAGGGAGATGAGGTAGGAGGGGGCCAGGGGATGGACAGCCTGGAAGCCCAGGGTGAGGAGTTTCTGCCTGATGCGCAGATTGATTGGTAGCCACTGGAGATTTTTGAGGAGGGGAGTAATATGCCCAGAGCGTTTCTGGACAAAGATAATCCGGGCAGCAGCATGAAGTATGGATTGAAGTGGCGAGAGACACGAGGATGGGAGATCAGAGAGAAGGCTGGTGCAGTAGTCCAGACGGGATAGTCCCTACCCAACAAGGGGCTCACAGTCTAGAAGGGGGAGACAGACTTCAAAACAAAACATGTGGACAGGTGTCAAGTCATCAGAATAGATAGAATTAAAGCTAAATGCACATCATTAACAAAATAAATAGAATAATAAATATGTACAAGTAAAATAGAGTGATAAATTTGTACAAATATATATAAGATGCTGTGGGGAGGGGAAGGAGGTAGGGTGGGGGGGATGGGGAGGAGGAGAGGAAAAAGGGGGCTCAGTGTGGGAAGGCCTCTTGGAGGAGGTGAGCTCTCAGTAATAATAATAATAATGATGGAATTTATTAAACGCTTACTATGTGCAAAGCACTGTTCTAAGCGCTGGGGGGGATACAAGGTGATCAGGATGTCCGGGGGGGGGCTCACACTCTTACTCCCTATTTTACAGATGAGGTAACCAAGGCTCAGAAAAGTTAAGTGACTTGCCCAAGGTCACACAGCAGACATGTGGCGAAGCCTGGATTTGAACCCATGACCTCTGACTCCAAAGCCTGGGCTCTTTCCAGTGGCTACCAATCAATCTGCGCATCAGGCAGAAACTCCTCACCCTGGGCTTCCAGGCTGTCCATCCCCTCGCCCCCTCCTACCTCCCCTCCCTTCTGTCCTTGTCCAGCCTAGCCCGCACCCTCCGCTCCTCCGCCGCTCATCTCCTCACCGTTAGGCCTCGTTCTCGCCTGTCCCGCCATCGACCCCCGGCCCACGTCCTCCCCCGGGCCCGGAATGCCCTCCCTCTGCCCATCCGCCAAGCTAGCTCTCTTCCTCCCTTCAAGGCCCTACTGAGAGCTCACCTCCTCCAGGAGGCCTTCCCACACTGAGCCCCTTCCTTCCTCTCCCCCTCGTCCCCCTCTTCATCCCCCCCATCTTACCTCCTTCCCTTCCCCACAGCACCTGTATATATGTTTGTACATATTTATTACTCTATTTATTTATTTTACTTGTACATATCTATTCTATTTATTTTATTTGTTACTATGTTTGGTTTTGTTCTCTGTCTCCCCCTTCTAGACTGTGAGCCCACTGTTGGGTAGGGACTGTCTCTAGATGTTGCCAACTTGGACTTCCCAAGCTCTTAGTCCAGTGCCCTGCACACAGTAAGCGCTCAATAAATACGATTGATTGATTGATTGATGTGCGGAGGGAGGGCATTCCGGGCTGGGGGAGGACGTGGGCCGGGGGTCGACGGCGGGACGGGAGAGAACGAGGCCCGGTGAGGAGGTGAGCGGCGGCAGAGGAGCGGAGGGTGCGGGCTGCGATGGAGAAGGAGAGAAGGGAGGTGAGGTAGGAGGGGGCGAGGGGATGGACAGCCTGGAAGCCGAGGATGAGGAGTTTCTGCCTGATGCCTAGGTTGACAGGCAGCCACTGAAGATTTTTGAGGACTGCCCAATTTTTTTTTTTTTTTAATGGCATTTATTAAGCGCTTACTATGTGCAAAGCACTGTTCTAAGCGCTGGAAGGTGATACAAGGTGATCAGGTTGTCCCACGTGGGGCTCACAGTCTTCATCCCCATTTTACAGATGAGGTCACTGAGGCCCGGAGAAGTGAAGTGACTTGCCCAAAGTCACACAGCTGACAACTGGCAGAGCTGGGATATGAACCCATGACCTCTGACTCCAAAGGCCGGGCTCTTTCCATTGAGCCACGCTGCTCAGTTACAATTCCCCAAAGGTCACAGATCCAAGTGCACAGATGAGGCAGAAGGGAAAGGGAGTCAGGGAAAAGGCTTAATCAGGGAAGGCCTCTTGGAGGAGACGTGACCTTAATAAGCCTTTGACGGTGGGGAGGGTGGTGGCTCAGTGGAAAGTGCCAGGGCTTTGGAGTCCGAGGTCAGGGGTTCAAATCCCGGCTCTGCCAATTGCCAGCTGCGTGCCTATGGGCAAGTCGCTTCACTCCTCTGGACCTCAGTTCTCTCATCTGGAAAATGGGGGGGAGGACTGGGAGCCCCCCGTGGGACAACCTGATCACCCTGTAACCTTCCCAGCGCTTAGAACAGTGCTTTGCACATAGTAAGTGCTAAATAAATGCCATTATTATTATTATTCTCTGGGCCTCAGTTCCCTCATCTGTAAAATGGGGATGAAGACTGGGAGCGCCCCCCCCGAGACAATGTGATCACCTTGTAACCTCCCCAGCGCTTAGAACAGTGCTTTGCACATAGTAAGTGCTTAATAAATGCCATTATTATTATTATTATTATTCTCTGGGCCTCAATTCCTTCATCTGTAAAATGGGGATGAAGACTGGGAGCCCCCCTGGGACAACCTGAGCACCTTGTAACCTCCCCAGCGCTTAGCACAGTGCTTTGCACATAGTAAGCACTTAATAAATGCCATTATTATCATTATTCTCTGGGCCTCAGTTCCCTCATCTGTAAAATGGGGATGAAGATTGGGAGCCCCCTGTGGGACAACCTGATCACCTTGTAACCTCCCCAGCGCTTAGAACAGTGCTTTGCACATAGTAAGCGCTTAATAAATGCCATTATTATTATTATTATTATTATTCTCTGGGCCTCAGTTCTCTCATCTGTAAAATGGGGATGAAGACTGGGAGCCCCCCGTGGGACAACCTGATCACCTTGTAACTCCCCAGCGCTTAGAACAGTGCTTTGCACATAGTAAGCGCTTAATAAATGCCATTATTATTATTATTATTATTATTGTTCTCTAGGCCTCAGTTCCCTCATCTGTAAAATGGGGATGAAGACTGGGAGCCCCCTGTGGGACAACCTGATCACCTTGTAACCTCCCCAGCGCTTAGAACAGTGCTTTGCACATAGTAAGCGCTTAATAAATGCCATTATAATTATTATTCTCCGGGCCTCAGTTCTCTCATCTGTAAATAGGGATGAAGACTGGGAGCCCCCCGTGGGACAACCTGATCACCTTGTAACCTCCCCAGCGCTTAGAACAGTGCTTTGCACACAGTAAGCACTTAATAAATGCCATTATTATTATTATTCTCTGGGCCTCAGTTCCCTCATCTGTAAAATGGGGATGAAGACTGGGAGCCCCCCCGGGACAACCTGATCACCTTGTAACCCTCCCAGTGCACACAGTAAGCACTTAATAAATGCTATCATTATTACTATTATTATATGGACAGGAGCGCACACAGTAAGCGCTTAGTAAATGCTATCATTATTATTATTATTATATGGACAGGAGCGCACACAGTAAACGCTTAATAAATGCTATCATTATTATTATTATTATATGGACAGGAGCGCACACAGTAAGCGCTTAGTAAATGCTATCATTATTATTATTATTATATGGACAGGAGCGCACACAGTAAGCGCTTAGTAAATGCTATCATTATTATTATTATTATATGGACAGGAGCACACATAGTAAGCGCTTAATAAATGCTATCATTATTATTATTATATGGACAGGGAGGGAGTTCCAGACTAGGTGGAGGGCGTGGGAAAGGGGGTAAACAGTGAGATAGACGAGGTTGGAGCACAGCACTGCGCTAAGCATCAGGGAGAGGACAATCCCACAAAGTTGGTGGGGACGTTCCCTGCCCACAACAGGTTTACAGTCTAGAGGTGCTTAGTACAGTGGTCTGCACACACTGTAGTAACAATAATAATAATAAAATGCCATTTATCAAGCGCTTACTATGTGCAAAGCACTGTTCTAAGCGCCGGGGAGGTTACAAGGCCATCAGGTTGTCCCACAGGGGGCTCACAGTCTTCCTCCCCATTTTACAGACGAAGGAACTGAGGCACAGAGAAGTCAAGCGACCTGCCCGAAGTCCCACAGCTGCCTCGTGGCGGAGCCGGGATTTGAACCCATGACTTCTGACTCCAAAGCCCGGGCTTTTGCCACTGAGCCACGATGAGGGTGAAGGGTTGGCGGAGAGACGGGCGACATCGAGGTACACTGACTAGGTTGGCGTTAGCGGAGCAAAGTACGCGGGCTGGTTTGGAGAAGGAAATCAGAGAGGTGAGGTAAGAGGGGACAAAGAGGGAAGCAGCGTGGCTCAGTGGAAAGAGCCCGGGCTTTGGAGGCAGAGGTCGTGGGTTCAAATCCCGGCTCCGCCACTTGTCAGCTGGGTGACTCTGGGCAAGTCACTTCACTTCTCTCAGCCTCAGTTCCCTCATCTGGAAAATGGGGATTAAGACTGTGAGACCCAAGTGGGACAACCTGATCACCTTGTAACCTCCCCAGCGCTTCGAACAGTGCTTTGCACATAGTAGGCGCTTAATAAATGCCATTAAAAAAAAAAGAAGATGATTGAGTGCTTTGATGCCAATGGTAAGGAATTATCCATCCACGGCATTTTAGCGTGGCTCAGTGGAAAGGAACTCGGGCTTTGGAGTCAGAGGTCATGGGTTCAAATCCCGACTCCACTACTTGTCAGCTGGGTGACTTTGGGCAAGTCACTTCACTTCTCTGGGCCTCAGTTCCCTCACCTGTAAAATGGGGATTAAGACTGTGAGCCCCCCGTGGGACAACCTGATCACCTTGTAACCTCCCCAGCGCTTAGAACAGTGCTTTGCACATAGTAAGCGCTTAATAAATGCCACTAAAAAAAAAAGAAGAAGATTGAGTGCTTTGACGCCAATGGTAAGGAATTATCCATCCACGGCATTTTAGCGTGGCTCAGTGGAAAGGAGCTCGGGCTTTGGAGTCGGAGGTTGTGGGTTCAAATCCCGGCTCCGCCACTTGTCAGCTGGGTGACTCTGGGCAAGTCACTTCACTTCTCTGGGCCTCAGTTCTCTCATCTGGAAAATGGGGATTAAGACCGTGAGCCCCAAGTGGGACAACCTGATCACCTTGTAAACTCCCCAGCGCTTCGAACAGTGCTTTGCACATAGTAAGCGCTTAATAAATGCCATTAAAAAAATAAAAGAAGAAGATTGAGTGCTTTGACGCCAATGGTAAGGAATTATCCATCCACGGCATTTTAGCGTGGCTCAGTGGAAAAGAGCTCGGGCTTTGGAGTCAGAGGTCGTGGGTTCAAATCCTGGCTCTGCCAATTGTCAGCTGTGTGACTTTGGGCAAGTCACTTCTCTGTGCCTCAGTTCCCTCATCTGGAAAATGGGGATTAAGACTGTGAGCCCCAAGTGGGACAACCTGATCACCTTGTAAACTCCCCAGCGCTTAGAACAGTGCTTTGTACATAGTAAGCGCTTAATAAATGCCATTAAAAAAAAAAAGAAGAAGATTGAGTGCTTTGACTCCAATGGTAAGGAATGATCCATCCACGGCATTTTAGCGTGGCTCAGTGGAAAAGAGCTCGGGCTTTGGAGTCAGAGGTCGTGGGTTCAAATCCCGGCTCCGCCACTTGTCAGCTGGGTGACTCTGAGCAAGTCACTTCACTTCTCTCGGCCTCAGTTCCCTCATCTGGAAAATGGGGATTAAGACTGTGAGCCCCAAGTGGGACAACCTGATCACCTTGTAAACTCCCCAGCGCTTAGAACAGTGCTTTGTACATAGTAAGCGCTTAATAAATGCCATTAAAAAAAAAAAAGAAGAAGATTGAGTGCTTTGACTCCAATGGTAAGGAATGATCCATCCACGGCATTTTAGCGTGGCTCAGTGGAAAAGAGCTCGGGCTTTGGAGTCAGAGGTCATGGGTTCAAATCCCAGCTCCGCCACTTGTCAGCTGGGTGACTCTGGGTAAGTCACTTCACTTCTCTGGGCCTCAGTTCCCTCATCTGTAAAATGGGGATTAAGACTGTGAGCCCCAAGTGGGACAACCTGATCACCTTGTAAACTCCCCAGCACTTCAAACAGCGCTTTGCATACAGTAAGCGCTTAATAAATGCCATTAAATAAAAAAGAAGAAGATTGAGTGCTTTGACGCCAATGGTAAAGAATTATCCATCCACAGCATTTTAGCGTGGCTCAGTGGAAAAGAGCTCGGGCTCTGGAGTCAGAGGTCATGGGTTCAAATCCCAGCTCCGCCACTTGTCAGCTGTGTGACTTTGGGCAAGTCACTTCACTTCCCTGGGCCTCAGTTACCTCCCCTGTAAAATGGGGATTAAGACTGTGAGCCCCCCGTGGGACAACCTGATCACCTTGTAACCTCCCCAGTGCTTCGAACAGTGCTTTGCACACAGTAAGCGCTTAATAAATGCCATTAAAAAAAAGAAAAAGATTGAGTGCTTTGACGCCAATGGCAAGGAATTATCCATCCATGGCATTTTAGCGTGGCTCAGTGGAAAAGAGCTCGGGCTTTGGAGTCAGAGGTCATGGGTTCAAATCCCAGCTGCGCCACTTGTCAGCTGTGTGACTTTGGGCAAGTCACTTCACTTCTCTGGGCCTCAGTTACCTCACCTGTAAAATGGGGATTAAGACTGTGAGCCCCCCGTGGGACAACCTGATCAGCTTGTAACCTCCCCAGCGCTTAGAACAGTGCTTTGCACATAGTAAGCGCTTAATAAATGTCATCATTATTATTATTATTATTATTATTATTTTGAGTAAGTGCTTACCCTGTGCAGAGCACTGGATTCTCCAAGAGCCTAATACAATCGGGTTAATCCCTCCCCTCAAGGACTCTACAATCCGGTGGTCCACTAATTCTGCTGTACTCTCCCAACACTTAGTACAGTGCTCAGCACACAGTATGTGCTCAATAAGTACTAGTGATGGAAAACTGGACCTCTAAAACTAGGGGCAAGCAGAGTAACCTTGAATTTCTTTTAAGTGCGGAGAAAGGGCAGGTCTGATGGTCAAAATATTAATTGGCAGTAATTGGAAGAAAATGTTTCCACAAAATCCAACGGCGCCCAGGTGACTGAGCGCTTTGGTGGTTCGGATTAATAATAATAATAATGATGATGATGATCATTAATGATGATTAATGATCATTAATAATGATGATGGCATTTATTAAGCACTTACTATGTGCAAAGCACTGTTATAGGCGCTGGGGAGGTTACAAGGTGATCAGGTTGTCCCACGGGGGGCTCACAGTCTTCTTCCCCTTTTTACAGATAACTGAGGCACAGAGAATAATAATAATAATAATAATGATGGCATTTGTTAAGCGCTTACTACGTGCAAAGCACTGTTCTAAATGCTGGGGAGGTTACAAGGTGATCAGATTGTCCCACGGGGGGCTCACAGTTTTAATCCCCATTTTACAGATGAGGTAACAGGCACAGAAAAGTTAATAATAATAATAATAGATAGCATTTATTAAGCGCTTACTATGTGCAAAGCACTGTTCTAAGCGCTGAGGAGGTTACAAGGTGATCAGATTGTCCCACGGGGAGCTCACAGTCTTAATCCCCATTTTCCAGATGAGGTAACTGAGGCCCAGGGAAGTGAAGTGACTTGCCCAAAGTCACACAGCTGACAGTTGGCGGAGCCGGGATTTGACCCCATGACCTCTGACTCCCAAGTGAAGCGACTCGCCCGAAGTCACATGGCGGACAAGTGACGGAGCCGGGATTTGAACCCATGACCTCTGACTCCAAAGCCCCCCCATTAGACAGGGCAAGAGGCTAATCACATTTTTTTTATGGTATTTGTTAAGTGCTTGTTATGTGCCAGGCGATAATCAGGTTGGGCACAGTCATAGTCTGACTCCCCATTTGACAGATGAGGGAACTGAGGCCCGGGGAAATTAAGTGACTCGCCCAAGGTCACCCGGCAGACAAGTGGCAGAGCCAGGATTAGAATCAGGTCCTTCTGAAGCCCAGGCCCCGGGCTCTAACCACAATTCAGAAAAATCGGAATGAGGCAGGAAAAACAGGGAGGAGAGGGGAAAAAAAAAAAGGGAAATTTGGGAACCATATCTAGAAATAAATACTAGACTAAATTAGCAGCATTCACTTTCTTCGCCGAAAGGCTATTTAAATCTCGTGAATTTCAAAGATTTAACGGAAAAGGCTCCTCGACGTTTAGAAGGCAGAGCAGAAGGGAATAAGAATGGTTCAGGAAGCACAGTTCCTGAGGGAAAGCAGCAGACAAATTAGGTCAGTGTTTGTGAGAACCAAGAGACTTAAAAATATTCCAGGGCACAGACGCTTACGGACAACAAAATCCCAGGCAAAAATTCGTCAATAATCTCAGGAGGGAAGGGGGATGGGAAGGATCCGCTTAACCCCATTTTGTTGGTATATTTTCTTGGACAAGTAATCAACGCCCTGGAAATAATCAATTATGGTGGAACTTCACTATCCTCCTCACTGATATAAGGCTCAGTGGAAAGAGCCCGGGCTTGGAAGTCAGGGGTCATGGGTTCTGCCCCTTGGCGGCTGCGTGACCTTGGACAAGTCACTCAACTTCTCTGGGCCTCAGTTACCTCATCTGTAAAATGGGGATTAAGACATGGGACACCTTGTATCCCCCCAGCACTTGGAACAGAGAAGCAGCGTGGCTCAGTGGAAAGAGCATGGGCTTTGGAGTCAGAGGTCATGCGTTCAAATCCCGGCTCTGCCACTGAGCTGTGTAACTTTGGGCAGGTCACTTGACTTCTCTGGGCCTCAGTTACCTCATCTGTAAAATGGGGATTAAGACATGGGACAACCTGATCACCTTGCATCCCCCCATCACTTGGAACAGAGAAGCAGGGTGGCTCAGTGGAAAGAGCATGGGCTTTGGAGTCAGGGGTCATGCGTTCAAATCCTGGCTCTGCCACTGAGCTGTGTGACTTTGGGCAAGTCACTTCACTTCTCTGGGCCTCAGTTACCTCATCTGTAAAATGAGGATTAAGACCGTGAGCCCCACCTGGGACAACCTGATCACCTTATAACCTCCCCAGTGCCTAGAGCAGTGCTTTGCACATAGCGCTTAATAAATGCCATCATTATTATTATTATTAATCCAAACCACTAAAGTGCTCAGTCACCTGGGCGTCGTTGGATTTTCTGGAAACATTTTCTTCCAATTACTGCCAATTAGTATTATGACCATCAGACCTGCCCTCTCTCCGCACTTAATAAATGCCATCATTATTATATTATTATTATTATTATTAACAGTGCTTAGGCACACAGTAAGCACTTAACAAATGGCACCATTATTATTGTTATTATTATTATTATTATTAAGTATTGGATTAGCAGCGTGGCCCAGTGGATAGAACCGGGGCCTGGGAGTTGGAGGACCTGGATTTTAATCCCGGCTCTGCCACTCGTCTGCTGTGTGACCTTGGGCAAGTCACTTAATTTACTTAATTACTTAATTTCACTTAATTTCTCTGGGCCTCACTTCCCTCATCTGTCAAATGGGGAGTGTGACTGTGTCCAACGTGATTATCGTGTACCTCTCAGTGTTTAGTTCAGTGTCTAGCACATAATAAGCATTTAACAGTACCTGTTCTCCCTCTTAGATTATGAGCTTCATGTGGGACAGAGACTGGGCCCAACCTAATAAACCCGTATCTACCCCATCATTTAGACCAGTGCTTGACACCTAGTAAGTGCTTAACAAATATAATAACAATAATAATAATAATAATAGTTATCTCACCTGTAAAATGGGGAATTGAGACAGAGCCCCACGTGGGACTGTGTCCAACCTGCTTTGTCTTTATCCTCCCCCAGCGCTTAGTAAAGTGCTTGGTACATTCATTCATTCAATTGTACTTATTGAATATATGTATATATACCTGTATATATGTATATATGTTTGTACATATTTATTACTCAATTTATTTATTTATTTTACTTGCACATACCAATTCTATTTATTTTATTTTGTTAGTATGTTTGGTTTTGTTCTCTGTCTCCCCCTTTTAGACTGTGAGCCCACTGTTGGGTAGGGACTGTCTCTATATGTTGCCAATTTGTACTTCCCAAGCACTTAGTACAGTGCTCTGCACATAGTATGCCCTCAATAAATACGATTGATGATGATGATGATTGAGTGCTTACTGTGTGCAGAGCACTGTAGTAAGCGCTTGGGAAGTACAAGTTGGCAACAGATGGAGACAATCCCTACCCAACAACGGGCTCGCGGTCTAGAAGGGGGAGGCAGACAACAAAACAAAACAAGTAGACAGGTGTCAGAACCATCAGAATAAATAGAATTATAGCTATATGTACTTCCTTAATAAAATAAAAAGAGTAGTAAATATGTACAAATAAAATATAGCAAGTGCTTAACAAATATCACAATTATTCATACACGATGGTCAATCAATCAATGTTATTTACAATAATAACGATGGCATTTATTAAGCACTTACTATGTGCAAAGCACTGTTCTAAGTACTGGGGAGGTTACAAGGTGATCAGGTTGTCCCACGGGGGCCTCACAGTCTTAATCCCCATTTTACAGATGAGGGAACTGAGGCCCAGAGAAGTGAAGTGACTTGCCCAAAGTCACACAGCTGACAAGTGACGGAGCCGGGATTTGAACCCATGACCTCTGACTCCGAAGCCTGACTCCGAAGCCTGTGCTCTTTCCACTGAGCCACACTGCTTCTCTACCTTTATACCTTCTCTCCCTCACTCCTAAGATTATTGAGCCATGGGACGTGGAGGCCTTGTCCATTCATGATTTTGCCGCCTAGTAAGTGCTTGTTTTTTAAAATGGTATTTGTTGAGCACTTACTATGTGCTAGGCACTGTTCTAAGCACTGGGGAGATACAAGCCAATCAGGTCAGATGCATTTCAGGTCCCTCATTGGGCTCACGGTCTTAATCCCCATTTTCCAGATGAGGGAACTAGGCCCAGAGAATAATAATAATAATAATAATAATAATAATGTTGGTATTTTTTAAGCGCTTACTATTCATTCATTCATTCAATCGTATTTACTGAGCACTTACTGTGTGCAGCGCACTGTACTAAGCGCTTGGGAAGTACAAGTTGGCAACATCTAGAGACGGTCCCTACCCAACAATGGGCTCACAGTCTAGAAGGGGGAGACGGAGAACGAAACCAAACATATTAACAAAATAAAATAAATAGAAAAAATATGTACAAATAAAATAAATAAATACTATGTGCCGAGCACTGTTCTAAGCACTGGGGGAGTTACAAGGTCATCAGGATGTCCCACGTGGGGCTCACAGTCTTCATCCCCATTTATTTTATTAATGATGTGTTTAGAGCTATAATTCTATTTATTCTGATGGTATTGACACCTGTCTACTTGTTTTGTTGCCTGTATCCCTCTTCTAGATTGTGAGCCCGTTGTCGGGTGGGGACCGTCTCTATATGTTGCCGATTTGAACTTCCCAAGTGCTTACTACAGTGCTCTGCACACAGCAAGCGCTCAATAAATACAATTGAATGAATGAATGAATGAATGAATGAGGGAACGGAGGCCCAGAGAAGTGAAATGACTTGCCCAGGGTCCCACAGCAGACCAAGTGGCAGAGCTGAGATTAGAGCCCGGGTCCTTCTCCAGGCCTATGCTCTAGCGCCATTACACCCCACTGCTTCTCTATATTGTTCTAACTTGTACTTTCCAAGCGCTTAGTACAGTGCTCTGCACACAGTAAGCGCTCAATAAATATGAATGAATGAATGAATGAATGAATGTTCTATTATTTTTCAGTGGGGATAAAGTGTTCTGTGCTCACGCAGGCACCATGGGACTTCCACTCTTCCAGCCTCAAAAATCTGGTTTTGCTTAGAGCCCGAAAGATCCAATTGTATTGTCCTCTCCCAAGCGCTTAGTCCAGTGCTCTGCACACAGTAAGCGCCCAATCAATACAACTGAATGAGCGAATGAATGAATTCAATTACTGGGAGGAGAGGGCTTAGTCTTTGCGGGAGCGTGAAGTCAGAATAATAATAATAATGATGGCATTTGCTAAGCGCTTACTATGTGCAAAGCACTGTTCTAAGCGCTGGGGGGAATACAAGGTGATGAGGTTGGCTCAGTGGAAAGAGCTCGGGCTTTGGAGTCAGAGGTCATGGGTTCAAATCCCGGCTCCACCAAATGTTAGCTGTGTGACTTTGGGCAAGTCACTTACTTCTCTGGGCCTCAGTTACCTCATCTGTAAACTGGGGATTGAGACTGTGAGCCCCCCCATGGGACAACATGATCACCTTGTAACCTCCCCAGCGCTTAGTACAGTGCTTTGCACATAGTAAGCGCTTAATAAATGCCATCATTATTATTAGGTTGTCCCACAGGGGGCTCACAGTCTTCATCCCCGTTTTACAGATGAGGTAACTGAGGCTCAGAGAAAAAAAAACTGTTGATATTTGTTAAGCACTTACTATGTGCCAAGCACTGTTCTAAGCACTGGGAGAATACAAGGTAATCAAGATTGTCCCACGTGGGGCTCACAGTCTTAACCCCCATTTTACAGATGAGGGAACTGAGGCACAGGGAAGTGAAGTGACTTGCCCAAAGTCACACAGCTAAGTGGCAGAGGCGGGACTAGAACCCATGACCTCTAACTCTCAAGCCCGTGTTCTTTCCACTGAGCCCGTCACTTGCCCAAGGTCACACAGCAGACATGTGGTGGGGCCGGGATTTGAACCCATGACCTCTGACTCCCAACCCCGTGCTCTATCCACTGAGCCATGCTGCTTCTTTAATCAATCAATCAATCGTATTTACTGAGCGCTTACTATGTGCAGAGCACTGTACTAAGCGCTTAAGCAGCAACAGAATAATAACAATAATAACGATGGTATTTGTTAAGCGCTTACTACGTGCCAGGCACTGTTCTAAGCACCGGGGTGGACACAAGCAAAAAGGGTTGGATACAGTCGCTGTCCCACGTGGGGCTCACAGTCTCAATCCCCATTTTGCAGAAGAGGTCACTGAGGCCCAGAGAAGTGAAGTGACTTGCCCAAGGTCACCCAGCAGACGAGCGGCAGAGCCGGGATCAGAACCCAACAGTGTTTCGCACATAGTGAGTGCTTAACCAATGCCATCATTATTCAGACTCCCTCGCCCGTGCTCTATTCATTATGCTCTGCTGCTTCTCAAAGACGACCTGGGTCATCATCATCATCAGTCGTATTTATTGAGCGCTTACTGTGTGCAGAGCACTGTACTAAGCGCTTGGGAAGTACAAGTTGGCAACATCTAGAGACAGTCCCTACCCCACAGTGGGCTCACAGTCTAAAAGGGGGAGACGGAGAACAAAACCAAACATACTAACAAAATAAAATAAATAGAATAGATATGTACAAGTAAAATAAATAAATAGAGTAACAAATATGTACAAATATATATACATATATACAGGTGCAGTGGGGAAGGGAAGGAGGTAAGATGGGGGGGATGGAGAGGGGGACGAGGGGGAGAGGAAGGAAGGGGCTCAGTCTGGGAAGGCCTCCTGGAGTAGGTGAGCTCTCAGTACTGCATCTGCTACTTATTTTACTTGTCCATATTTACTATTTATTTTATTAATGATGTGCATAGAGCTTTAATTCTATTTGTTCTGACGACTTTGACACCTGTCTCCACATTTTGTTTTGTTCTCTGTCTCCCCCTTCTAGACTGTGAGCCTGCTGTTGGGTAGGGACCGTCTCTATCTGTTGTCGACTTGTACTCCCCAAGCGCTTAGTCCAGTGCTCTGCACACAATAAGCGCTCAATAAATGCGATTGAATGAATGAATGAATGCTGCGTGACCTCAGGCAAGCCACTTCACTTCCCTACGCCTCAGCTGCCTCATCTGGAAAATGGGGATTAAGACTGTGAAGCCCCAAGTGGGACATCATCATCATCAATCGTATTTATTGAGCGCTTACTATGTGCAGAGCACTGTACTAAGCGCTTGGGAAGTACAAACTGGCAACATATAGAGACAGACATGTATCTGTCCTTTGTATTTGAAGACGACAGTGATGGTGAAGTTCATCTCCAAGTGTGTGTCCGTGACTGAAAAGTCCAATGCAGAGCCCACAGTGCTGGCCTCAACGTGCACACAAAAAGACTGCTCCATATTGTGTTATTATTTTGAATTTTTGCTGAGCTTGGCACTGTTTGCTTTATTTCCCTCTTTGTTTCTGGTTATTTACCAAGCTTTTGTTTGTAAAGACTCGCTCCTTTCTTAATGACCTCCTACCTTCCCTTCCCCACAGCACCTGTATATATGTATATGTTTGTACATATTTATTACTCTATTACCTCCTACCTTCCCTTCCCCACAGCACCTGTATGTATGTATATATGTTTGTACATATTTATTACTCTATTTATTTATTTGTTTGTCTTCCTTGTACATATCTATTCTATTTATTTTATTTTGCTAGTATGTTTGGTTTTGTTCTCTGTCTCCTCCTCCTAGACTGTGAGCCCGCTGTTGGGTAGGGACTGTATGTGTTGCCGACTTGTACTTCCCAAGCGCTTAGTACAGTGCACTGCACACAGTAAGCGCTCAATAAATACGATTGATTGATTGATTGACTGATTGACAGGGACTGTGGCCGACCTGATTAACTTGGATCTACCCTAATGCTTAGAACAGGGCCTGGCACATTAGTAAGTGCTTAATAAATACCACAATTATTAGTCTCGTAGGGCAACTCCTTAGCACAAAGAATGAATCCTCCCAAAGTTTCTAGGTTCCTTGGGCAATCACCCCAAGCTCCCAATGGCGGTTGAGCCCCCGGGAGGCATTACGGGAGATACAAGAGAAGCAGCGTGGCTCAGTGGAAAGAGCTTGGGCTTGGAAGTCAGAGGTCACGGGTTCTAATCCTGGCTCCGCCACATCTTCTAGACTGTGAGCCTGTTGTTGGGTAGAGACCACCTCTATATGTTGCCAACTTGTACTTCCCAAGCGCTTAGTCCAGTGCTCTGCACACAGTAAACGCTCAATAAATACGATTGAATGAATGAATGAATGCTTGCTGTGTGACCTTGGGCAAGTCACTTAACTTCTGAGCCTCAGTTCCCTCATCTGTAAAATGGGGATGAAGACTGTGAGCCCCACATGGGACAACCTGATCACCTTATATCCTCCCAGCGCTTAGAACAGTGGCTCTGCCACTTGTCAGCTGTGTGACTTTGGGCAAGTCACTTCACTTCTCTGGGCCTCAGTTACCTCATCTGTAAAATGGGGATGAAGACTGGGAGCCCCCTGTGGGACAACCTGATCACCCTGTATACACCCAGCGCTTAGAACAGTGCCTTGCACAAAGTAAGCGCTTAATAAATGCCATTAAAAAAAACAACAAAGAAACAAAACAGTGCTTTGCACTTAGTAAGTGCTTAACAAATTCCATCATCATCATCATTATTATTATTATTATTATTATATAATGGGTCAAATCCACTTTGGCCCAATGAATGAATGTCTGCCTCTGAAGAAACAGGCCTTCAGGCACTGGCCGAGAAGGGAAAAATCCCTACTTGAAATGAACATCATACTCCTAAATAAAGGGATAAAAATACAAGAAGTGGGCCGTATTATGAGATGCAGTATTTCTATAAACCTATCACTATATAAAAGTTCCCTGCGGTGCTGGTATTGACTGGGGTCCTCGTCTAAGATGAGACAGTCCTGGAGGAAGGAAAAATGAGAGAGCAATAATAATTATAAGAACAATAACAAGAGTGACAGGTGATAAGCGCTTACTCTGTGTTAAGGGTGGGGAGAGATACAAGATCATTAAGTCTTTGTTAAAGGAAAAGGAAGAAATGATCTGATCCAAATCACTCCGAGAAGGAGAGAAAGAGCATCACTGAAAGAGAAAAGAGGGGTCTAGTCGGTAGAGAAGCAGCGTGGCTCAACGGAAAGAGCCCGGGCTTGGGAGTTAGAGGTCATGGGTTCAAATCCCGGCTCCGCCAATTGCCAGCTGTGTGACCTTGGGCAAGTCACTTAACTTCTCTGTGCCTCAGTTCCCTCATCTGTAAAATGGGGATTAAGACTGTGAGCCCCATGTGGGACAACCTGATCACCTTGTCTCCTCCCCAGCACTCAGAACAGTGCTTTGCACATAATAAGCGCTTAACAAATGCCATTATTATTATTATTATTACTAGCTGAATAACAATAATAATAATATCTGGCCAGGCACTGTACTAAGTGCTGGGGTGGATACTGGCCTGGGAGTTGGAAGGACCTGGGTTCAAATCCCGGCTCCGCCACTTGTCTGCAGTGTAACCTTGGGCAAGTCACTTCACTTCTACATGCCTCAGTTACCTCATCTGTAAAATGGTGATTAAGACTGCAAGCCCCATGTCGGCATCCCTCACCCCCAACGATCTGGCCTCGTACTTTATTAGTAAAATTAACTCCATCAGGTCTGAGCTCCCCAAAGTCACCCCTCCCCCTTCTCCATCCCCCCCGGCTCTCAACCCTCTCCGCTACTCTCCCATCCTTCCCAGCGGTATCTTCAGATGAGATCTCTTCCCTCCTCTACGTGCTACTCCATCCACCTGTGCTTCGGACCCCATTCCCTCTCATCTCCTTGAGCGGCGTGGCTCAATGGAAAGAGCCCGGGCTTTGGAGTCAGAAGTCAGGGGTTCAAATCCCGGCTCCGCCAATTGTCAGCTGTGTGACTTTGGGCAAGTCACTTAATTTCTCTGTGCCTCGGTTCCCTCATCTGTAAAATGGAGATTAAGACTGTGAGCCCCCCGTGGGACAACCTGATCACCTTGTAACCTCCCCAGCACTTAGAACAGTGCTTTGCACATAGTAAGCGCTTAATAAATGCCATTATTATTATTATTATCTTATGAAATCTCTCGCTCCGTCCCTTCTCCCCTCCTTAACTTCCATCTTCAACCACTCACTCTCTACTGGTTCCTTCCCCTCTGCCTTCAAACATGCCCACATCTCCCCCATCCTAAAAAAACCCTCTCTTGACCCCACTGCCCCTTCTAGTTATCGCCCTGTCTCCCTCCTATCCTTCCTTTCCAAACTCCTTGAATGAGTCTTCTACACCCGCTGCCTCAAATTCCTCAAAGTCAACTCTCTCCTAGACCCCCTCCAATCTGGCTTCCGTCCCCTACACTCCACAGAGACTGCCCTCTCAAAGGTCACCAGTGACCCTCCTGCTTGCCAAATCCAACGGCTCCTACTCTGTCCTAATTCTCCTCGACCTCTCAGCTGCCTTCGACACTGTGGACCACCCCCTCTTCCTCAACATGCTATCCAACCTTGGCTTCACAGACTCCGTCCTCTCCTGGTTCTCCTCTTATCTTTCCAGGCATTCATTCTCAGTCTCCTTCGTGGGCTCCTCCTCCCGCTCTCATCCCCTTACTGTAGGGGTTCCTCAAGGGTCAGTTCTTGGTCCCCTTCTGTTCTCTATCTATATTCACTCCCTCGGTGAACTCATTCACTCCCACGGCTTCAACCATCATCTCTACGCTGATGACACCCAGATCTCCATCTCCGCCCCTGCTCTCTCTCCCTCCCTCCAGGCTCGCATCTCCTCCTGCCTTCAGGACATCTCCATCTGGATGTCCACCCGCCATCTAAAACTCGATATGTCCAAGGCTGAGCTCTTTGTCTTCCCTCCCAAACCCTGCCCTCTCGCTGACTTTCCCATCACCGTAGATGGCACTAACGTCCTTCCCATCTCACAAGCCCACAACCTTAGTGTCATCCTCAACTCCACTCTCTCGTTCACCCACACATCCGATCCATCACCAAAACCTGCCGGTCTCACCTCCACAACATTGGCAAGATCCACCCTTTCCTCTCCATCCAAACGGCTACCTTGCCAGTTCAATCTCTCATCCTATCCCGACTGGATTACCGCATAGTCCTCCTCTCTGATCTCCCATCTTCCTGTCTCCCCGCTTCAGTCTATACTTCACTCTGCTGTCCGGATTATCTTTGTACAGGAACGCTCTGGGCATGTCACACCCTCCTCAAAAATCTCCATTGGCTGCCTGTCAACCTACGCATCAAGCAAAAACTCCTCACTCTCAGCTTCCAGGCTGTCCATCCCCTCACCCCCTCCTACGTCACCTCCCTTCTGTCCTTCTCCAGCCCAGCCCGCACCCTCCGCTCCTCTGCCGCCGCTCACCTCCTCACCGGGCCTCGTTCTCGCCTGTCCTGCCGTCGTCCCCCGGCCCACATCCATCCCCTGGCCCGGAATGCCCTCCCTCCTCACATCCGCCAAACTACCTCTCTCCCTTAAAAGCCCTACTGAGAGCTCACCTCCTCCAAGAGGCCTTCCCAGACTGAGCCCCCTTTTTCCTCTCCTCCTCCCCATCCCCCCACCCTCCCTCATTCCCCTCCCTACAGTACTGGTATATATTTGTACATATTTACTACTCTATCATCTATTTTATTAATGATGTGCATACAGCTATAATTCTATTTATTCTGACGGTTTTGACACCTGTCTACGTGTTTTGTTTTGTTGTCTGTCTCCATTCATTCATTCAATCGTATTTACTGAGTGCTTACTGTGTGCAGAGCACTGTACTAAGCGCTTGGGAAGTACAAGTTCTCCCCCTTCTACACTGCAATCCCGTTGTTGGGTAGGGACCGTTCTCTATATGTTGCCAACTTGTACTTCCCAAGTGCTTAGTGCAGTGCTCTGTACTCAGTAAGCGCTCAATAAATATGACTGAATGAATGAATGGATCCAACCTGATTTGCCTGGGTCCAAACCACTGCTTAATATAGTGCCTGGCACACAGTAAGTACTTAAATAGCAAGAATATTATTATTTTTTCCACGCAGCTGCTCACTCCTGACTAAGCCAGTCAGGATGGGAGACTCAAGTGGCATCCTATATGCTGCCAACTTGGACCTCCCAAGCGCTTAGTCCAGTGCTCTGCACGCAGTAAGCGCTCAATAAATATGATTGAATGAACGAATGAAATCCCCTTTGAGGGGTTTGCTTGGGAGGAGTGAAGAGTGGGAAATGGATCGTCACGGGAGAAGAGAATGGCTAGGCAAAGGGATGAAAGCTGCTGAAAAACCTTGACGCGAGTGGTGAGAAACTTTGGTTTCCATCAAAAAACATCTGCATTGAAGCACTCAATCCCCTCGCCCCCTCCTACCTCGCTTCGCTCGTCTCCTACTCCACCTCAGCTCGCACACTTCGCGCCTCTAACGCCAACCTACTCACTCTACCTCAAGCTCGCCTATCTCATCCATCCAATCGTATTTACTGAGCGCTTACTGTGCGCAGAGCACTGGACTAAGCGCTTGGGAAGTCCGAGTCGGCAACAGCTAGAGACGGTCCCTACCCGACAACGGGCTCACAGGCTAGAAGGGGGAGACGGATGACAAAACAAAACAGGTCGACAGGTGTCAAGTCATCAGAATAAATCCAAGTAAAGCTACATGCACATCATTAACCAAATAAATAGAATAGTAAATATGCACAAGTAAAATAAATAGAGTAATAAATCTGTATAAACATCTATCCAGGTGCTGTGGGGAGGGGAAGGAGGTAAGGCGGGGGGAAGAGGAGAGGAAAAAGGGGGCTCAGTCCAGGAAGGCTGCTGCTGACCTTTCCCCACATGTTGCCTCTGGCCTCGAACTCCCACTCCCTTTGTATCTGCATTCAACTGTATTTACTGAGCGCTTACTGTGTGCAGAGCACTGTGCTAAGCACTTGGGAGAGGACTCTTCTAGACTGTGAGCCCACTGTTGGGTAGGGACTGTCTCTATATGTTGCCAACCTGTACTTCCCAAGCGCTTAGTACAGCGCTCTGCACACAGTAAACGCTCAATAAATACGATTGATTGACGATACAACAGACACATTCCCTGCCCACAGTGAACTTACAGTTTAGAGGGAGGGACAGACATTAATGAATTAACATAAATAAATTACACTATCTCCACACCTTCAAAGGTTTATTATATGCACACCTCCTCCCCAACTAAGCTCTCTTCTCCTGCTCCCTCCTGCATCACCCTTTCACTTGGCTTTCTGCATCCTTTAGGCGCTTCCCCCACCCCCACCCCCGGCCCTCACATCATAATTTGTCATTTATTAACGTAAATGTAAGCTCATTCTGGGAAGGGAACTTGAATACCAACTCTCAGATGCTTAGAGGGGACAGATCCAAACGCAGAGGTGACACAGAAGGGAGAGGAAATCCGGGAAAAGAGGGCTTCGCGGAGGAAGGCCTCTTGGAGGAGGCGCTGTTTTATCAATCAATCAATCAATCGCATTAATTGAGCGCTTACTGTGTGCAGAGCACTGTACTAAGCCCTTGGGAAGTACAAGCTGGCAACATCTAGAGACGGTCCCTACCCAACAGTGGGCTCACAGTCTAGAAGGGGGAGACAGACAACAAAACCAAACATATTAACAAAATAAAATAAATAGAATAGATATGTACAAGTAAAATAAATAAATAAATAAATAGAGTAATAAATATGTACAAACATATATACATATATACAGGTGCTGTGGGGAAGGGAAGGAGGTAACACGGGGGGATGGAGAGGGGGACGAAGGGGAGAGGAAGGAGGGGGCTCAGTCCGGGAAGGCCTGTATATGTATATATGTTTGTATGTATTTATTACTCTATTTATTTATTTTACTTGCACATATTTATTCTATTTATTTTTTATTTATTTATTTTATTTTGTTAATTTGTTTTGTTCTCTGTCTCCCCCTTCTAGACTGTGAGCCCACTGTTGGGTAGGGACCGTCTCTATATGTTGCCAACTTGTACTTCCCTAGCCCTTAGTACAGTGCTCGGCACACAGTAAGCACTCAATAAATACGATTGAATGAATGAATGAATGAATGAATGAATGAGCTAAGCGTTTAGGTTGGATTGGAGTGGCAGAGGACGGAGGATAAGAGAGGGAGAGAGCTGACTGGATACCTTGAAGCTAGTGGTAGGGTGATTCTATTTATTTTACTTGTACGTATTTACTATTCTATTTATTTTGTTAATGATGCGCACCTAGCTTTATTTCTATTTATTCTGATGACTTGACACCTGTCCACATGTTTTGTTTTGTTGTCCGTCTCCCCAGTTCTAGACTGTGAGCCCGTTGCTGGGTACAGACCATCTCTATCTGTTGCCAACTTGTACTTCCCAAGTGCTTAGTCCCGTGCTCTGCACACAGTAGGCGCTCAATAAATACGACTGATTGAATGAATGAATGAATAAATACGATGGAATGAATGAATGAAATCAGGGAGGTAAGATAGCAAGGGGTTAGGTGACTGACTGCTTTAAAACCGATGGTAAGGAGTTTCCGATGGACGTAGAGGTGGATGGGCAACGAGAAGCAGCATGGCTCAGTGGAAAACAGCCCGGGCTTTGGAGTCAGAGGTCATGGGTTCAAATCCCAGCTCCGCCAATTGTCAGCTGTATGACTTTGGGCAAGTCACTTAACTTCTCTGTGCCTCAGTTCCCTCATCTGTAAAATGGGGATGAAGACTGTGAGCCCCCAGTGGGACAACCTGATCACCTTGCAACCTCCCCAGTGCTTAGAACAGTGCTTTGCACATAGTAAGCGCTTAATAAATGCCATTATTATTATTATTATTATTATTATTATTATTACTGGAGGTTCTTGAGGAGTGGGGAGACAAGGCCTGAATAACTTTTCGTAGAAAAATGAGTGAAGGAGGGACTGGAGTGGGGAGAGACAGGAGGCAGGGAGGTCAACGAGGGAACTCAAGGCCGTCACCGCGGCAAGCGGCCCAGGCTGGCGAAATCTGTATTTATTGCGTTGCCAAGCCGCCGAAACTATGGCATTAGACACCTTCGCTATCTTCTCCAATTCATTTTCAGGGGGTAAATATTGGGAATCTGTTTCTACTGGCTAACACGGGAGCTCAGGCCCTGCCTTTTGGCTTTATTGATTGATTGATTGATTTATAGAGAGCAGGCAGGGACTGAACAAGCCCAATGGGCCCCGTGGGCCCCGTGGCCGCTGCAATTCCATTACAGGTCCACGTTCAGCCCTTCAGTCGCTCCACGGATATTTATTGGAAGCAGCTTTCTATGCCACTCTGCCCTACTTACATCCAGGAATGTTTTACTTTACCTATTTTCATTCACTCATTCATTCAATCGTATTTATTGAGCGCTTACTGTGTGCAGGACACTGGACTAAGCGCTTGGGAAGTACAAGTTGGCAACATATAGAGACAGTCCCTACCCAACAGCGGGCTCACAGTCTAGAAGGGTGAGACAGAGAACAAAACAAAACATATTAACAAAATAAAATAAGTAGAATAAATATGTACAAGTAAAATAAATCAGGCAGAAACTCCTCAACCTGGGCTTCAAGGCTGTCCATCCCCTCGCCCCCTCCTACCTCACCTCCCTTCTCTCCTTGTCCATCGCAGCCCGCACCCTCCGCTCCTCCGCCGCTGATCTCCTCACCGTACCTCGCTCTCGCCTGTCCCGCCATCGACCCCTGGCCCACGTCCTCCCCCGGGCCTGGAATGCCCCCAATCCCTCTGCCCCTCCGCCAAGCTCGCTCTCTTCCTCCCTTCAAGGCCCTGCTGAGAGCTCACCTCCTCCAGGAGGCCTTCCCACACTGAGCCCCTTCCTTCCTCTCCCCCTCATCCCCCTCCACCCCCCCATCTTACCTCCTTCCCTTCCCCACAGCACCTGTATATATGGATATATGTTTGTACATATTTATTACTCTATTTATTTATTTATTTTATTTGTACATATCTATTCTATTTATTTTATTTTGTTAGTATGTTTGGTTTTGTTCTCTGTCTCCCCCTTTTAGACTGTGAGCCCACTGTTGGGTAGGGACTGTCTCTAGATGTTGCCAACTTGTACTTCCCAAGCGCTTAGTACAGTGCTCTGCACATAGTAAGTGCTCAATAAATACGATTGATGATTGATGATGATAAATAAATAGGGTAATAAATACGTACAAACATATATACAGTATTTCATTGCGTTTCCTCCCTGCCCCCCCACCATTTAAATCTTTAACCTTAATTAAATGTCTACATATATTTATATATATAGCTATATATACAGATACATTTACCCATATATTTCCATATATTTCTCTCTGTATATACATCTACATGTTTAAATATATATATAGATATATTTCTTTCTCTCTGTATATATATATATATATATAGAGAGAGAGAGAGAGAGAGAGAGAGAGAGAGAGAGAGAGAGAGAGAGAGAGGCAGCATGGCTCAATGGAAAGAGCCCAGGCTTTGGAGTCAGAGGTCATGGGTTCAAATTCCAGCTCCGCCAATTGTCAGTTGGGTGACTTTGGGCAAGTCACTTCACTTCTCTGTGCCTCAGTCACCTCCTCTGTAAAATGGGGATTAAGACTGCGAGTCCCACATGGGACACAGATGGTGTCCGACCTGATTTTCTTATATCCATCCCAGTGCTTAGTACAGTGACTGGCACATAGTGGGTGCTTAACAAATACCATAATTATTATTAGAAATATTACCCAATTTTCTATTTGGATTGGCCACCGCGCTGTTATACAAAAATATCTTGTGAATCGGTTCAAGCTGTGTTTTACAGATAATTTCTCACGCTGGCCTTCAGAAGAGTCAATAGAAGCGGAATTTTATATTTCTCTTGTAAAAGAACGAAAGGACTAGTAAGCTCAGTTTACCCAGTGCTTTGAGCAGTGCTTTGCACATAGTAAGCGCTTAACAAATACCATCATCATTATTATTATTACCTATAGAGAAAACACGGTATCCTGTAGAAGGACAGGGAAGGGGCTTTCTCCCTTGTGGTAAATCGATAAAATCCCTCTCTATTTGTAAGGACGTTAGTAAAGAAGCCATATGGACGCGGGGAATTTTTCACTACGGTTTCAAATTAGCTTGTCAAATTGATCTCTCTTCAAACTGACTTTGACATTATATTCCTTCATGCTGACATCCTTTTCAACAAAGTTACTCACCGGTAAAACCAAACTACAAGTTTCGCTCTCCGAGCTGAAACGTGGTTGTGGTAATTGAGTAGGATCATAATCGCTTGAGATTCATTCTTATTTGCCCCCCTTTAACGGGGTTTATACATATACACACATACACACTCACATTATCATCAACACTGCTACTTATTAAGTGCTTGCTGTACTAAGTGCTTGGGAAAGTACAATAATAATAATAACAATAATAATAATAATAGCACTTATTAAGCGTTTACTGTGTGCAAAGCACCGTTCTAAGCGCTGGGGAGGTTACAAGGTGATCAGGTTGTCCCACGGGGGGCTCAAAGTCTTCATCCCCATTTTACAGATGAGGGAACTGAGGCCCAGAGAAGTGAAGTGACTTGCCCAAAGTCACACAGCTGGCAGCGTGGCTCGGTGGAAAGAGCTTGGGCTTGGGAGTCAGAGGCCATGGGTTCAAATTGTCCTTCCCCTCCCCACAGCACCTGTATATACGTTTGTACGTATTTATTATTCTACTGATTTATCTGTACATATTTATTCTATTTTTTTTGTTAATATGTTTTGTTTTGTTCTCTGTCTCCCCCTTCTAGACTGTAAGCCCGCTGTTGGGTAGGAACCGTCTCTAGATGTTGCCAACTTGGACTTCCCAAGCGCTTAGTACAGTGCTCTGCACACAGTAAGCACTCAATACGATTGATTGAATGAATGAATGAATGACTGAATTCCGGCTCCTCCAATTGTCAGCTGTGTGACGTTGGGCAAGTCACTTAACTTCTCTGGGCCTCAGTTATCTCCACTGTAAAATGGGAATTAATACTGTGAGCCCCCTGTGGGACAACCTGATCACCTTGTAACCTTCCCAGCGCTTAGAACAGCGCTTTGCACATAGTAAGCGCTCAATA
Source organism: Tachyglossus aculeatus (assembly GCF_015852505.1). Taxonomy (NCBI): domain Eukaryota; kingdom Metazoa; phylum Chordata; class Mammalia; order Monotremata; family Tachyglossidae; genus Tachyglossus; species Tachyglossus aculeatus. The sequence goes on from NC_052086.1 coordinate 38,971,964, forward strand.
AATGCCATCATTATAATTGGCAGAGCCGGGATTTGAACCCCTGACCTCGGACTCCAAAGCCCGGGCTCTTTCCACTGAGCCACGCTGCTGGGTAGGGAACAAATCTACCAACATTGTTGTACAATACCAACAGAGCTAGTAGATTTGTTCCCTACCCCCACACAACTAATGTCTATTGTATAAGGTTCAATCTATTGGGTTCCTAATCAGGGGGAGAGATTAACTCTGCGGCTTTCTTGAGATTTCCTGAAGGAATCCCTGTTCAGAAACACATCACCAACATTGTTGTACAATACCAACAGAGCTGGTGGATTTGTTCCCTACCCACACACAACTAATGTCTATTGTATAAGGTTCAATCTACTGGGTTCCTAATCGGGGGGAGATTAACTCTGCAGCTTTCTTGAGATTTCCTGAAGGAATCCCTGGTCAGAAACACATCATCAACATTGTTGTACAATACCAACAGAGCTGGTGGATTTGTTCCCTACCCACACACAGCTAATGTCTATTGTATAAGGGTCAATCTACTGGGTTCCTAATCAGGGGGAGAGATTAACTCTGCAGCTTTCCTGAAGGAATCCCTGTTCAGAAACACATCACCAACATTGCTGTACAATACCAACAGAGCTGGTGGATTTGTTCCCTACCCACACACAACTAATGTCTATTGTATAAAGTTCAATCTGTTGGGTTCCTAATCGGGGGGAGATTAACTCTGCGGCTTTCTTGAGATTTCCTGAAGGAATCCCTGTTCAGAAACACAGCACCAACATTGTTGTACAATACCAACAGAGCTGGTGGATTTGTTCCCTACCCACACACAACTAATGTCTATTGTATAAGGGTCAATCTACTGGGCTCCTAATCAGGGGGAGAGATTAACTCTGCAGCTTTCCTGAAGGAATCCTGTTCAGAAACACATCACCAACATTGTTGTACAATACCAACAGAGCTGGTGGATCTGTTCCCTACCCACACACAACTAATGTCTATTGTATAAGGTTCAATCTATTGGGTTCCTAATCGGGGGGAGATTAACTCTGCAGCTTTCTTGAGATTTCCTGAAGGAATCCCTGTTCAGAAACACATCACCAACATTGTTGTACAATACCAACAGAGCTGGTGGATTTGTTCCCTACCCACACACAACTAATGTCTATTGTATAAGGGTCAATCTACTGGGTTCCTAATCAGGGGGAGATTAACTCTGCGGCTTTCTTGGGATTTCCTGAAGGAATACCTGTTCAGAAACACATCACCAACATTGCTGTACAATACCAACAGAGCTGGTGGATTTGTTCCCTACCCACACACAACTAATGTCTATTGTATAAGGTTCAATCTACTGGGTTCCTAATCATCAATCGTATTTATTGAGCGCTTACTGTGTGCAGAGCACTGTACTAAGGCTTGTACTAAGCCTAATCAGGGGGAGATTAACTCTGCAGCTTTCCTGAGATTCCCTGAAGGAATCCCTGTTCAGAAACACATCACCAACATTGTTGTACAATACCAACAGAGCTGGTAGATTTGTTCCCTACCCACACACAACTAATGTCTATTGTATAAGGTTCAATCTATTGGGTTCCTAATCAGGGGGAGAGATTAACTCTGCGGCTTTCTTGAGATTTCCTGAAGGAATCCCTGTTCAGAAACACATCACCAACATTGTTGTACAATACCAACAGAGCTGGTGGATTTGTTCCCTACCCACACACAACTAATGTCTATTGTATAAGGGTCAATCTATTGGGTTCTTAATCAGGGGGAGAGATTAACTCTGCGGCTTTCTTGAGATTTCCTGAAGGAATCCCTGTTCAGAAACACATCACCAACATTGCTGTACAGTACCAACAGAGCTGGTGGATTTGTTCCCTACCCACACACAGCTAATGTCTATTGTATAAGGGTCAATCTACTGGGTTCCTAATCAGGGGGAGAGATTAACTATGCGGCTTTCTTGAGATTTCCTGAAGGAATCCCTGTTCAGAAACACATCATTTGGGTTCACCAGATGACAACATATATGATAAACAGGAACACATGATGTTGAAGAGCTGTTTCTCACACCTCTTAAATTACTCTTTCTAAGGAGATCCTGAGTTCAGGGCTACAAGTGAGGTGAATTTATGGAGGGAAAACTAACACAGCACTGTCGCTCCTGGTCTACAGATATAACAGCCTTTACACTTCCCAGCCACAACTGTTGTCAACCAAATTCGGACCACGAGACCCTAGAGTACCTGGGGCAAGTGACTTCACTTCTCTGGGTCTCAGTTTCCTCCTCTGCAAAACGGGCTTTTAAATACCCATTCTCCCTCCCCCTGAAGCCCAAGAGCGAGGGGGACCGGGCAGGACCTGACCGTCTCATCCACCCAGTACAGCGTCTGGCACGCTCTCAAATACCGCAACTATTACTAGAGAATCAATCAATCAATCAATCGTATTTATTGAGCGCCTATTGTGTGCAGAGCACTGTACTAAGCGCTTGGGAAGTACAAGCTGGCAACATGTAGAGACAGTCCCTACCCAACAGTGGGCTCACGGTCTAGAAGGGGGAGACAGAGAACAAAACCAAACATACTAACAAAATAAAATAAATAGAATAGATATGTACAAGTAAAATAAATAGAGTAATAAATCAATCAATCAAGCAGCGTGGCTCAGTGGAAAGAGCCCGGGCTTGGGAGCCAGAGGTCAGGGGTTCGAATCCCAGCTCCGCCGCTCGTCAGCTGTGTGACTTTGGGCAAGTCACTTGACTTCTCTGTGCCTCAGTTACCTCATCTGTAAAATGGGGATTAAGACTGTGAGCCCCACATGGGACAACCTGATCACTCTGTATCCTCCCCAGCACTTTGAACAGTGCTTTGCACATAGTAAGCGTTTAACAAATACCAAAATTATTAAATTAATGTCATTAAACGATGGACAAAACAGCAAATACAGGCGCAGGAAGGAATATTTTCCGCTCGTGATTTTTCTGGAAGGTAAACAGGAGATGCTGGAAATGAGGCCTCTCTGCTTTTCCCTTCACTCCCACCTTTCCGTTGGCAAAGCCAGGAATGGGATAGACCAAAGCCTTAATGGACTAACTTTGGATTCAGCCTTGAATGAAATCCACTACCAAAAGGCACATGTTGAGTCTTGAAACATAAGCCAGGTCAGATTCATTCATTCATTCATTCAATCGTATTTATGGAGCGCTTACTGTGTGCAGAGCACTGGACTAAGCGCTTGGGAAGTACAGTTTCCTCATCTGCAAAATGGAGATTAAGACCCCCGTGGGACAACCTGATCACCTTGTAACCTCCCCAGTGCTTAGAACAGTGCTTTGCACATAGTAAGCGCTTAATAAATGCCATCATCATTATTATTATTATTATAAGTCGGCAACGTATAAAGATGGTCCCTACCCAACAACGGGCTCACAGTCTAGAAGGGGGAGACAGACAACAAAACTTGTAAGTCATCAGAATAAATAGAAGTAAAGCTAGATGGACATCTTTGACAAAATAAATAGAATAGTCAATATGTACAAGTGAAATAGAGTAATAAATCTGTACAATCATTCATTCATTCAATCAATCACATTTATTGAGCGCTTACTGTGTGCAGTGCACTGTACTAAGCACTTGGGAAGGACAAGTCGGCAAAGATAGGGACGGTCCCTGCGGGGTGTTGGTTTGCGGGGTGTGTAATAATAATGGCTTCAATTCTATTTGTTCTGATGGGTTTGACACCTGTCTCCATGTTTTGTTTTGTTGTCCGTCTCCCCCTTCTAGACTGGGAGCCCGTTGTTGGGTAGGGACCGTCTCTAGATGTTGCCGACTTGGACTTCCCAAGCGCTTAGTACAGTGCTCTGCACACAGAAGAAGCGTGGTTCAGTGGATAGAGCCCGGACTTTGGATTCAGAGGTTGTGGGTTTAAATCCCAGCTCCACCAACTGTCACCTGTGTGACTTTGGGCAAGTCACTTAACTTCTCTGGGCCTCAGTTACCTCATCTGGAAAATGGGGACTGTGAGCCCTCTGTGGGACAACCTGATCACCTTGTAAACTTCCGCACACTTAGAACAGTGCTTTGCACATAGTAAGCACCTAATAAATGCCATTATTATTAATTATTCTCTGGGCCTCAGTGACCTCATCTCTAAAATGGGGATGAAGACTGTGAGCCCCCTGTGTGACAACCTGATTGCCTTGTAACCTCCCCAGCGCTTAGAACAGTGCTTTGCACATAGTAAGCACCTAATAAATGCCATTATTATTATTATTCTCTGGGTCTCAGTGACCTCATCTCTAAAATGGGGATGAAGACTGTGAGCCCCGTGTGACAACCTGATTGCCTTGTAACCTCCCCAGCGCTTAGAACGGTGCTTTGCACAGGGTAAGCGCTTAATAAATGCCATCGTTATTATTATTATTATTAAGTGCTTACTCTGCGCAAAGCACCATATGTGTTGGTTTTGGGCCTTAGTCCAGTGCTCTGCACACGGTCAGCGCTCGAGAAATACGAGTGAATGAAGGAATGAACTGATTCAGCGGTCAGCGCTCAATAAATACGACTGAATGAAGGAATGAATTGATTAAAAGCTGACTCTGTGCAAAGCACTGTGTGCGTTGGTTTTGGGCCTTAGTCCAGTGCTCTGCACACGGTCAGCGCTCAAGAAATACGATTGAACGGAAGAATGAATTTATGAAGCGCTGACTCTGTGCAAAGCACTGTGTGCGTTGGTTTTGGGTCTTAGTCCAGTGCTGTGCACACGGTCAGCGCTCAATCCGATTGAATAAACTGATTCAGCGCTGACTCTGTGCAAAGCACTGTGTGCGTTGGTTTTGGGCCTTAGTCCAGTGCTCTGCACACGGTCAGCGCTCAATAAATACGGGGGAATGAAGGAATGAATGGATTACATTGCCAAGATCGGCCTTTCCTCTCCATCCCAACCTCCACCCTGCTCATTCAAGCTCTCATCCTATCCCGTCTGGACTACTGCATCAGCCTTCTCTCTGATCTCCCATCCTCGTGTCTCTCCCCATTTCAATCCAGACTTCACGCTGCTGCCCGGATTATCTTTGTCCAGAAACGCTCTGGGCATATTACTCCCCTCCTCAAAAATCTCCAGTGGCTACCAATCAATCTGCGCATCAGGCAGAAACTCCTCACCCTGGGCTTCAAGGCTGTCTATCACCTTGCCCCCTCCTACCTCACCTCCCTTCTCTCCTTCTCCAGCCCAGCCCGAACCCTCCGCTCATCTCCTCACCGTACCTCATTCTCCCCCGTCCCGCCATCGAACCCCGGCTCACGTCGTCCCCCGGGCCCGGAATCCCCCAATCCCTCTGCCCATCCGCCAAGCTCGCTCTCTTCCTCCCTTCAAGGCCCTACTGAGAGCTCACCTCCTCCAGGAGGCCTTCCCAGACTGAGCCCCTTCCTTCCTCTCTCCCTCGTCCCCCTCTCCATCCTCCCCGCCTTACCTCCTTCCCTTCCCCACAGCACCTGTATATATGTATATGTTTGTACATATTTATTACTCTATTATTTTACTTCCACATATCTATTCTATTTATTAGTACGTTTGGTTTTGTTCTCTGTCTCCCCCTTTTAGACTGTGAGCCCACTGTTGGGTAGGGACCGTCTCTATAGGTTGCCAAGTTGGACTTCCCAAGCGCTTAGTTGAGATGCAGCTTTTTTGAGAAGCAGCGTGGCTCAGTGGCAAGAGCCCGGGCTTTGGAGTCAGAGGTCATGGGTTCCAATCCCGGCTCCACCACTTGTCAGCTGGGTGACTTTGGGCAAGTCACTTCACTTCTCTGGGCCTCAGTGACCTCATCTGTAAAAACGGGGATGAAGACTGTGAGCCCCCCGTGGGACAACCTGATCACCTTGTAAATTCCCCAGCGCTTAGAACAGTGCTCTGCACATAGTAAGCGCTTAATAAACGCCATTATTATTATTATTATTATCATAGTAAGGGCTCAATCAATACGATTGATGATGCTGATTGTGCAGCGGCCCTGCGCAAAGCGCTGTGCGTGTGTGGGTGTTGTGCGGGGTGTTCCCGGCTCCACCACTTGTCAGCTGTGCGACTCTGGGCAATCACTTCACTTCTCTGGGCCTGTGACCTCCTCTGGAAAAACGGGGATGAAGACTGTGAGCCCCCCGTGGGACAACCTGATCACCTTGTAATCTCCCCAGCGCTCAGAACAGTGCTCTGCACATAGTAAGCACTTAATAAACGCCATTATTATTATTATAGTAAGCGCTCAATCGATACGATTGATGATGCTGATTGTGCAGTGGCCCTGCGCCAAGCACTGTGCGTGTGGGGGATGTTTGTGTGGCGGGGGGGGGGGGGGGTGTTGTGTGTCGGGTAGGGACTGTCTCTATGTGTTGCCAATTTGTACTTCCCAAGCGCTAAGTCCAGTGCTCTTCACATAGTAAGCGCTCAATAAATACGATTGATGATGATGTCCCTTCTCTCCTTGTCCAGCCCAGCCCGCACCCTCCGCTCCTCCGCCGCTAATCTCCTCACCATTAGGCCTCACTCTCGCCTGTCCCGCCATCGACCCCTGGCCCACGTCCTCCCCCGGGCCTGGAATGCCCCCAATCCCTCTGCCCCTCCGCCAAGCTCGCTCTCTTCCTCCCTTCAAGGCCCTGCTGAGAGCTCACCTCCTCCAGGAGGCCTTCCCACACTCAGCCCCTTCCTTCCTCTCCCCCTCGTCCCCCTCTCCATTCCCCCATCTTACCCCCTTCCCTTCCCCACAGCATCATCATCAATCGTATTTATTGAGCGCTTACTATGTGCAGAGCACTGTACTAAGCTCTTGGGAAGTACAAATTGGCAACATATAGACACAGTCCCTACCCAACAGTGGGCTCACAGTCTAAAAGCACCTGTATATATGTATATATGTTTGTACATATTTATTACTCTATTTATTTATTTATTTTACTTGTACATATCTATTCTATTTATTTTATTTTGTTAGTATGTTTGGTTTTGTTCTCCGTCTCTCCCTTTTAGACTGTAAGCCCACTGTTGGGTAGGGACTGGCTCTAGATGTTGCCAATTTGTACTTCCCAAGCGCTTAGTCCAGTGCTCTGCACATAGTCAGCGCTCACTAAATACGATTGATGATGATGATCATGCCCACATCCCCCCCATCTTACCTCCTTCCCTTCCCCACAGCACCTGTATATATGGATATGTTTGTACATATTTATTACTCTATTTTACTTGTCCATATCTATTCTATTTATTTTATTTTGTTAGTATGTTTGGTTTAGTTCTCTGTCTCCCCCTTTTAGACTGCGAGCCCACTGTTGGGTAGGGACTGTCTCTATGTGTTGCCGACTTGGACTTCCCAAGCGCTTAGTCCAGTGATCTGCACACAGTAAGCGCTCACTAAATACGATTGATGATGATGATGATGTTCTCTGTCTCCCCCTTTTAGACTGTGAGCCCACTGTTGGGTAGGGACTGTCTCTAGATGTTGCCAATTTGGAATTCCCAAGCGCTTAGTCCAGTGCTCAGCACACAGTAAGCGCTCACTAAATACGATTGATGATGATGATCATGCCCACATCCCCCCCACCTTACCTCCTTCCCTTCCCCACAGCACCTGTATATATGTTTGTACATATTTACTACTCTATTTATCTTACTTGTACACATCTATTCTATTTATTTTATTTTGTCAATATGTTTGGTTTTGTCCTCTGTCTCCCCCTTTTAGACTGTGAGCCCACTGTTGGGTAGGGACTGTCTCTCGATGTTGCCAACTTGGACTTCCCAAGCGCTTAGTCCAGTGCTCTGCACATAGTCAGCGCTCACTAAATACGATTGATGATGATGATGATTGATGATGATGATGATGTTCTCTGTCTCCCCCTTCTAGACCGTGAGCCCACTGGTGGGTAGGGACTGTCTCTATGTGTTGCCAATTTCGACTTCCCAAGCGCTTAGTTCAGTGCTCAGCACACAGTCAGCGCTCACTAAATACGATTGATGATGATGATCATGCCCACATCCCCCCCATCTTACCTCCTTCCCTTCCCCACAGCACCTGTATATGTTTGTCCATATTTATTACTCTATTGATTTATTTTACTTGTACATATCTATTCTACTTATTTTGTTAGTATGTTTGGTTTTGTTCTCTGTCTCCCCCTTTTAGACTGTGAGCCCACTGTTGGGTAGGGACTGTCTCTCGATGTTGCCAATTTGGACTTCCCAAGCGCTTAGTCCAGTGCTCTGCACATAGTCAGCGCTCACTAAATACGATTGATGATGATGATGATTGATGATGATGATGATGTTCTCTGTCTCCCCCTTTTAGACCGTGAGCCCACTGGTGGGTAGGGACTGTCTCTATGTGTTGCCAATTTGGACTTCCCAAGCGCTTAGTCCAGTGCTCAGCACACAGTCAGCGCTCACTAAATACGATTGATGATGATGTTCACTGTCTCCCCCTTTTAGACCGTGAGCCCACTGGTGGGTAGGGACTGTCTCTATGTGTTGCCAATTTGGACTTCCCAAGCGCTTAGTCCAGTGCTCAGCACACAGTCAGCGCTCACTAAATACGATTGATGATGATGTTCACTGTCTCCCCCTTTTAGACTGTGAGCCCACTGTTGGGTAAGGACTGTCTCTAGATGTTGCCAACCTGGACTTCCCAAGCGCTTAGTCCAGTGCTCAGCACACAGTCAGCGCTCACTAAATACGATTGATGATGATGTTCACTGTCTCCCCCTTTTAGACCGTGAGCCCACTGTTGGGTAAGGACTGTCTCTAGATGTTGCCAACCTGGACTTCCCAAGCGCTTAGTCCAGTGCTCTGCACATAGTCAGCGCTCACTAAATACGATTGATGATGATGATGATGTTCTCTGTCTCCCCCCTTTTAGACTGTGAGCCCACTGGTGGGTAGGGACTGTATGTGTTGCCAACTTAGACTTCCCAAGCGCTTAGTGCAGTGCTCTGCACACAGTAGGCGCTCACTAAATACGACTGATGATGATGATGATGATGCTGATGAGGAGGTGTTACCTCGAGCTGGTCGGTGAGCCGCCGGTGCATTCGCTCGGACTGGCGGCCCAAATCCTGGTTCCTGCGGAGCAGCGCCCGGCCCAGCCGCGCTGCCACCCGCACCTCCCGCTCCTTCTCCGCCAGCAGCCCCGGGGGGCACGGACCGGCCTCCTCCTCCTCCTCCTTCGGGAAGGCCTCCAGGACCAGCTCCCCGGGCTCCCCGGGCTCCCCGGGCTCCATGGCCGCCGTTCCCGGAGGAGGAGGAGCAGCCCGGAGGCCCGCACGGGGAGGCGGCAAACTCAGCCGCCTCGCTGGTGCTGCGGCGGCGACAGCTCCTGCAGCGCCCGCTGGTGCTCCTGCAACGCCCGCAGCAGGTTCCGCTGCAGCTCCCGATGCTGCTGCTCCAGCAGCCGCTGCAGCTCCCGCTCCTGCACCTCCCACAGCCGCTGCAGCTGCCGCAGCTCTTGCAGAGCCCGCTGCCGCTGCCTGCCGCTCCTGCAAATCCCACTCCCGCTGCTGCCACTCGTGCAACACCCGCTGCCACTCCTGCAGCTCCCGCTGCCGCGGCTGCTGCAACCCCCGCTGCTGCTGCTGCTGCAAGTCTCGCTCCTGCAAGCTGCTGCTGCTGCTGCACCTGCTGCTGCACCCGTGCGGGGTCGTGTTCCTCGGCTAGCCCCGGTGCGGCGGGAGGCCCCGCGCTGCGGCGGTGCTCCATGGCCCGGAGCGGGGCAGCGGGTGGCAATGACGCTTGCAGCGGCGGTTGCAGCAACGGTCGCAACGGCTCATGGCGCTGCGGAGCCCGAGCGCGAGCCGGCGCCGCGCGCGCCCCCCGCTCCCGCCTCTCCCCGGGGAAGCCACGCCCCTTCCACGGGGGACACGCCCCCCAGCGGTAGCCACGCCCCCGCACGCGCGCGGCCCCGCCCCTTTCCCCCCTGCGGCGGCCGCGATTGGCCCCCTCCTTTCAGGTAGCCACGCCCCCTTCCCCCAAAGCGGCGGCGCGATTGGCCCCTCCCTTCGGAATGCCCCGCCCCTTTCCCCACTGCGACGGCCGCGATTCGCCCCCTCCTTTCAGGAAGCCACGCCCCCTTCCCCCAAAGCAGCGGCGCGATTGGCCCCTCCCTTCGGAATGCCCCGCCCCTTTCCCCATTGCGACGGCCGCGATTGGCCCCTCTTTTAGGAAGCCACGCCCCCTTCCCAATACGGCGGCGCGATTGGCCTCTCCCCTAAGGAAGCCACGCCCCGTCTCCCCGAAGGCCACGCCCCCTTCCCCGCCGCGACTTGTACAGATCTATTCTATTCTATTCTATTCTATTCTATTCTATTTTATTTATTTTATTTCGTTAGTGTGATTGGTTTGGTTCTCCGTCTCCCCCTTTTAGACTGTGAACCCCCTGTTGGGTAGGGACTGTCTCTATATGTTTCCAACTTGGGCTTCCCAAGCGCTTAGTACAGTGCTCTGCACACAGTAAGCGCTCAATAAATACGATTGATTGATTAATTGATTGATTGACGGCGCGCGCGGCCCCTCCCTTTGGAATGCCCCGCCCCTTTCCCCACTGCGACGGCCGCGATTGGCCCCTCTTTTAAGAAGCCACGCCCCCTTCCCAATACGGCGGCGCGATTGGCCTCTCCCCTAAGGAAGCCACGCCCCGTCTCCCCCGAAGGCCACGCCCCCTTCCCCGCCGCGACTTGTACAGATCTATTCTATTCTATTCTATTCTATTTTATTTATTTTATTTCGTTAGTGTGATTGGTTTGGTTCTCCGTCTCCCCCTTTTAGACTGTGAACCCCCTGTTGGGTAGGGACTGTCTCTATATGTTTCCAACTTGGGCTTCCCAAGCGCTTAGTACAGTGCTCTGCACACAGTAAGCGCTCAATAAATACGATTGATTGATTAATTGATTGATTGACGGCGCGCGCGGCCCCTCCCTTTGGAATGCCCCGCCCCTTTCCCCACTGCGACGGCCGCGATTGGCCCCTCTTTTAAGAAGCCACGCCCCCTTCCCAATACGGCGGCGCGATTGGCCTCTCCCCTAAGGAAGCCACGCCCCGTCTCCCCCGAAGGCCACGCCCCCTTCCCCGCCGCGACTTGTACAGATCTATTCTATTCTATTCTATTCTATTCTATTCTATTTTATTTATTTTATTTCGTTAGTGTGATTGGTTTGGTTCTCCGTCTCCCCCTTTTAGACTGTGAGCCCCCTGTTGGGTAGGGGCTGTCTCTATATGTTGCCAACTTGGGCTTCCCAAGCGCTTAGTACAGTGCTCTGCACACAGTAAGCGCTCAATAAATACGATTGATTAATTGATTGATTGACGGCGCGCGCGGCCCCTCCCTTTGGAATGCCCCGCCCCTTTCCCCACTGCGACCGCCGCGATTCGCCCCCGCCTTTCAGGAAGCCACGCCCCCTTCCCCAATACGGCGGCGCGATTGGCCTCTCCCCTTAGGAAGCCACGCCCCGTCTCCCCGAAGGCCACGCCCCCCTCCCCGCCGCGACTGGTACAGATCTATTCTTTTCATTTTATTTTGTTGGTGTGTCTGGTCTTGTTCTCCGTCTCCCCCATTTAGACTGTGAGCCCACTGTTGGGTAGGGACTGTCTCTAGATGTTGCCAACTTGGTCTTCCCAAGCGCTTAGTACAGTGCTCTGCACACAGTAAGCGCTCAATAAATACGATTGATGATGATGATGATGGCTGTCTCTATATGTTGCCAACTTGTACTTCCCAAGCGCTTAGTACAGTGCTCTGCACACAGTAAGCGCTCAATAAATACGATTGATTGATTAATTGATTGATTAACGGCGCGTGCGGCCCCTCCCTTCGGAATGCCCCGCCCCTTTCCTCACTGCGGCGGCCGCGATTCGCCCCCGCCTTTCAGGAAGCCACGCCCCTTTCCCCAATGCGGCGGCGCGATTGGCCTCTTCCCTTAGCAAGCCACGCCCCGTCTCCACGGAGGCCACGCCCCCTTCCCCGCCGCGACTGGGACAGATCTATTCTTTTCATTTTATTTTGTTGGTGTGTTTGGTTTTGTTCTCCGTCTCCCCCTTTTAGACTGTGGGCCCCCTGTTGGGTAGGGACTGTCTCTATATGTTGCCAACTTGGGCTTCCCAAGCGCTTAGTACAGTGCTCTGCACACAGTAAGTGCTCAATAAATACGATTGATTGATTAATTGATTGACGGCGCGCGCGGCCCCTCCCTTTAGAATGCCCCGCCCCTTTCGCCCCTGCGGCGGCCGCGATTGGCCCCTCCTTTCAGGAAGCCACGCCCCCTTCCCCAATGCGGCGGCGCGATTGGCCTCTCCCCTTAGGGAGCCACGCCCCGTCTCCCCGAAGGCCACACCCCCTTTCCCGCCGCGACTCGCACCGATCAATTCTATTTATTTTACTTTGTTAATGTGTTTGGTTTTGTTCTCCGTCTCCCCCTTTTAGACTGTGAGCCCACTTTTGGGTAGGGACTGTCTCTATATGTTGCCAACTTGGGCTTCCCAAGCGCTCAGTACAGTGCTCTGCACACAGTAAGCGCTCAATAAATACGATTGACTGATTAATTGATTGATTGATTGACAGCGCGCGCGGCCCCTCCCTTTGGAATGCCCCGCCCCTTTCCCCACTGCGGCGGCCGCGATTGGCCCCTCCTTTCAGTGAGCCACGCCCCCTTCCCCAATGCGGCGGCGCGATTGGCCTCTCCCCTTAGCAAGCCACGCCCCGTCTCCCCGGAGGCCACGCCCCCTTCCCCGCCGCAACTTGTACATATCTATTCTATTTATTTTATTTCGTTAGTATGATTGGTTTTGTTCTCCGTCTCCCCCTTTTGGACTGTGAGCCCACTGTCGGGTAGGGACTGTCTCTATATGTTGTCAACTTGGACTTCCCAAGCGCTTAGTACAGTGCTCTGCACACAGTAAGCGCTCAATAAATAGGATTGATTGATTGATTAACTGATTGATTGACGGCGCGCGCGGCCCCGCCCTTTGGAATGCCCCGCCCCTTTCCCCACTGCGACGGCCGCGATTCACCCCCCTCCTTTCAGGAAGCCCCGCCCCTTTCCCCAATGCGTTGGCGCGATTGGCCTCTCCCCTTAGCAAGCCACGCCCCGTCTCCACGGAGGCCACGCCCCCCTCCCCGCTGCAACTGGTACAGATCTATTCTTTTTATTTTATTTTGTTGGTGTGTTTGGTTTTGTTCTCCGTCTCCCCCTTTTATCAATCAATCAATCAATCAATCAATCGCATTTATTGAGCGCTTACTATGTGCAGAGCACTGTACTAAGTGCTTGGGAAGTACAAATTGGCAACACATAGAGACAGTCCCTACCCAACAGCGGGCTCACAGTCTAAAACCTGTATATATGTATATATGGTTGTACATATTTATTACTCTATTTATTTATTTATTTATTTATTTTACTTGTACATTTCTATCCTACTTATTTTATTTTGTTGGTATGTTTGGTTCTGTTCTCTGTCTCCCCCTTTTAGACTGTGAGCCCACTGTTGGGTAGGGACTGTCTCTATGTGATGCCAATTTGTACTTCCCAAGCGCTTAGTACAGTGCTCTGCACATAGTAAGCGCTCAATAAATACGATTGATTGATTGATTGATTGAGACAGAGAACAGAACCAAACATATCAACAAAATAAAATAAATAGGATAGAAATGTACAAGCTAAATAAATAAATAAATAAATAAATAAATAAAGTAATAAATATGTACAACCATATATACATATATACAGGTGCTGTGGGGAAGGGAAGGAGGTAAAATGGGGGGATGGAGAGGGGGACGAGGGGGAGAGGAAGGAAGGGGCTCAGTCTGGGAAGGCCTCCTGGAGGAGGTGAGCTCTCAGCAGGGCCTTGAAGGGAGGAAGAGAGCGAGCTTGGCGGAGGGGCGGAGGGAGGGCATTCCAGGCCAGGGGGAGGACGTGGGCCGGGGGTCGACGGCGGGACAGGCGAGAGCGAGGTACAGTGAGGAGATTAGCGGAGGAGGAGCGGAGGTTGCGGGCTGCGATGGACAAGGAGAGAAGGGAGGTGAGGGAGGAGGGGGCCAGGGGATGGATGGACAGCCTGGAAGCCCAGGGGGAGGAGTTTCTGCCTGATGCGCAGATTGATTGGTAGCCACTGGAGATTTTTGAGGAGGGGAGTAATATGCCCAGAGCGTTTCTGGACCAAGATAATCCGGGCAGCAGCATGAAGTATGGATTGAAGTGGAGAGAGACACGAGGATGGGAGATCAGAGAGAAGGCTGGTGCAGTAGTCGAGACGGGATAGGATGAGAGCTTGAGTGAGCAGGGTAGCAGTTTGGATGGAGAGGAAAGGGCGGATCTTGGCAATGTTGCGGAGCTGAGACTGTGAGCCCACTGTCGGGTAGGGACTGTCTCTACATGTTGCCAACTTGGGCTTCCCAAGCGCTTAGTACAGTGCTCTGCACACAGTAAGCGCTCAATAAATACGATTGATGATGATGACTGTCTCTATATGTTGCCAACTTGTACTTCCCAAGCGCTTAGTACAGTGCTCTCACACAGTAAGCGCTCAATTAATACGATTGATTAATTGATTGATTGACGGCGTGCGCGGCCCCTCCCTTTGGAATGCCCCGCCCCTTTCTCCACTGCGGCGGCCGCGATTGGCTCCTCCTTTTAGGAAGCCACGCCCCCTTCCCCAATGCCGCGGCGCGATTGGCCTCTCCCCTTAGGAAGCCACGCTCCGTCTCCCCGAAGGCCACGCCCCCTTCCCCGCCGCGACTCGTACAGATCTCTTCTATTCATTTCATTTGGTTGGTATGTTTGGTCTTGTTCTCCGCCTCCCCCTTTTAGACTGTGAGCCCACTGTTCGGTAAGGACTGTCTCTATATGTTGCCAACTTGGGCTTCCCAAGGGCTTAGTACAGTGCTCTGCACACAGTAAGCGCTCAATAAATACGATGGATTGATTAATTGATTGATTGACGGCGCGCGCAGCCCCGCCCCTATGCTGGAGGCCGCGCACGCGCGCGGCCCCTCCCTTTGGAATGCCCCGCCCCTTTTCCCCCTGCGGCGGCCGCAATTGGCCCCTCCCCTTCCGAAGCCCCGCCCCTCCGCCCCCGGGGCCCCCTTCCTCGCAACGGCCACACGCGCCCTCCTTGGGAAGCCCCGCCCCCGCGTGGCTCAGTGGAAAAGAGCCCGGGCTTTGGAGCCAGAGGTCATGGGTTCAAATCCAAGCTCTGCCACTTGTCAGCTGTGTGACTTTGGGCAAGTCACTTCACTCCTCTGGGCCTCAGTTCCCTCATCTGTAAAATGGGGAGTAAGACTGTGAGCCCCACGTGGGACAACCTTATCACCATGTCTCCCCCCCCCCAGCGCTTAGAACAGTGCTTTGCACATAGTAAGCGCTTAATAAATGCCATTATTATTATTATTATTATTATTTTCTCCCCCCTGCGGCGGCCGTGATTGGCCCCTCCCTTTAGGAAGCCACGCCCCTTTCCACACTGCGGCGGCCGCGATTGGCCCCCCCTTAGGAAGCCCCGCCCCGCCGCCTCCCGGGGGCCACGCCCCCTTCCTCGCAACGGCCACACGCGCCCTCCTTGGGAAGCCCCGCCCCTTCCCCAGGAGGCCACGCCCCCTTCCCTAAAGGGTTGGTCTCGCGCGGCCCGTCTCCTCAGAAAGCCACGCCCCTTCACCCCGCGGGCCGTGCGCGCGGCCCATCTCTTTGGAAAGTCCCGCCCCTTTCCCCACTGCGGCGGCCGCGATTGGCCCCGCCCCTTACGAAACCACGCCCCTTCCTGCTCACACCCACGCGCGCCCCCCTTAGGAAGCCACGCCCCTTTCCCCTGCAGCGTTGGTCTCGCGCGGCCCCTCCCCTTATAAAGCCCCGCCCCTTTCCCCTGCGGCGGCCGCGATTGGCCCCTCCCTTTAGGGCGCCACGCCCCTTTCCCCACCGCGGCCGCCGCGATTGGCCCCTCCCCTTAGGAAGCCCCGCCCCTGTCCCCGGGGCCCCTTCCTCGCAACGGACACGCGCGCCCCCCTAGGAAGCCACGCCCCTTTCCCCCGCAGCGTCGGTCTCGCTTGGCACGTCGCCTTAGAAAGCCCCGCTCCTAAACTGGAGGCCGCGCACGCCTGCGGCCCCTCCCCTTAGGAAGCCCCGCCCCTCCGCCTCCCGGGAGCCACGCCCCCTTTCTCTCAAAGGCCACAGGCGCCCTCCTTGGGAAGTCCCGCCCCCTCACCCAGGAGGCCACGCCCCTTTCCCCTGCAGCGTTGGTCTCGCGCGGCCCAGCTCCTCAGAAAGCCACGCCCCTTCACCCTTTGGAAAGCCCCGCCCCTTTCCCCCCACTGCGGCGGCCGCGATTGCCCCCGCCCTTTAGGAAGCCCCGCCCCTTTCCCTCTGCGGCGGCCAAGACTGGCCCCTCCCCTTAGGAAACCACGCCGATTTCCCCCCTGCGGTGGCCGCGATTGGCCCCTCCCTTCAGGAAGCCCTGCCCCTTCCCCCAAAGCTAAGGTCTCGATTGGCCCGTCTCCTCAGAAAGCCCCGCCCCTCCTCCCGGAGGCCACGCCCCTCACCCCCTGCGACGACCGCGATTGGCCCCTCCCCTTGGGCTGCTACGCCCCCTCTACCCCGGAGGCCACGCCCCCTTCAGCCACTGCGGCGGCCGTGACTGGTCCCTCCACTCTGGAAGCCACGCCCCCTCTCCCCTGAGGCCACGCCCCCTGTACACACTGCGGCGGCCGTGGTTGGCCCCTCCCCTTAAAAGCCAGGCCCATTTCCCGGAGGCCACGCCCCTTTACGCATAATAGTAATGCAATGATAAGGGCATTTATTAAGCTTTTACTATGTGCAAAGCACTGTTCTAAGCGCTGGGGAGCTTATAAGGTGATCAGGTTGTCCCACGGGGGACTCCCAGTCTTCATCCCCATTTTACAGGTGAGGAAACTGAGGCACAGAGTAGCGAAGTAATGCCCAAAGTCACACAGCTGACAATTGGCGGAGACAGGACTTGAACCCATGACGCCTGACTCCAAAGCCCGGGCTCTTTCCACTGAGCCAAGCTGCGGCTGGCCCATCCCTTTAGGAAGCCCCGCCCCGTCTCCCCTGAGGCCACGCCCCCTTTACCCACTGCGACGGTCAGGATTGGCCCATCCCCATAGTGAGCCCCGCCCCTTCTCCCTGAAGCCACGCCCCCCTTACACACGGCGACCACCGTGATTGGCCCCTCCCCTTAGGAAGCCACGCCCCTCCCCGTTGGACCCGCCCCCCTTACCCACTGCGGCTGCGCGCGGCCCCGTCCCTCCCTCTCCTCCGTTTCCCTCCCTCCCTCCCCTCCCACTGCGGCTGCGCGGACGCCCCTGTCCCCCACTCCCCGCCCCGCGCTGATTGGCTGCCGCCGGTGTCACCACCCGGCCTGGTCGGCAGGGGGCGCCCCGGTGTGCAGCGCTTACTACGTGCCAGGGCACCGTACTAAACAGTCATCATCATGGCATTTGTTCAGCGCCTACTACGTGCCAGGCACTGGACTAAATAATAATACTAATACTAATAATACTACTAATAATAATAATAATAATAGCATTTGTTCAGCGCCTACTACGTGCCAGGCACTGGAAATAATAATAATAATAATAATAATAATAATAATAATAATAATAACAATAATAACAACAATAATAATAATGGCATTTGTTCGGCGCCTACTACGTGCCAGGCACCGGACTAAATAATAATAATAATAATAATAATAATAATAATAATAATAATAATAATAATAATGGCATTTGTTCAGCGCCTACTACGTGCCAGGCACTGGACTAAGTAATAATAATAATAATAATAATAATGGCATTTGTTCAGTGCTTACTACGTGCCAGGTACTGGACTAAACAATAATAATAATAATGGCATTTGTTCAGCGCCTACTACGTGCCAGGCACTGGACTAAATAATAATAATAATAATGGCATTTGTTCAGCGCCTACTACGTGCCAGGCACTGGACTAAGTAATAATAATAATAATAATAATAATAATGATAATGGCATTTGTTCAGCGCTTACTACGTGCCAGGTACTGGACTAAACAATAATAATAATAATGGCATTTGTTCAGCGCCTACTACGTGCCAGGCACTGGACTAAACAATAATAATAATAATAATAATAATAATGGCATTTGTTCAGCACCTACTACGTGTCAGGCACTGAACTAATAATAATAATAATAATAATAATAATGATAATAATAATAATGACATTTGTTCAGTGCCTACTATGTGCCAGGCACTGGACTAAATAATAATAATAATAATAATAATAATAATAATAATGGCATTTGTTCAGCGCCTACTACGTGCCAAGCACTGGACTAAGTAAGAATAATAAGAATAATAATAATAATAATAATGATGGCATTTGTTCAGCCCTTACTACGTGCCAGGCACTGGACTAAATAATAATAATAATGATGGCATTTGTTCAGCGCCTACTACATGCCAGGCACTTGACTAAATAATAGTAATAATAATAATAATGATGGCATTTGTTCAGCGCTTACTACGTGCCAGGCACTTGACTAAATAATAATAATAATGATGGCATTTGTTCAGCACTTACTATGTGCCAGGCAAAATAATAACAATGATAATTATAATGGTGGCATTTGTGCAGCACTTACTACGTGCCAGGCACTGGACTAAATAATAATAATAATGTTGGCGTTTGTTAAGCACTTACCAGGTGCCAGGCACTGTACTAAATAATAATAATAATAACAATAATGGCATTTGTTCAGCACTCACTACGTGCCAGGCACTGGACTAAATAATAATAATAATGATGGCATTTGTTCAGCGCTTACTAGGTGCCAGGCAAAATAATAATAACGATAATTATAATGGTGGCATTTGTGCAGCGCTTACTACGTGCCAGTCACTGGACTAAATAATAATAATAATGATGGCGCTTGTTAAGCACTTACTAGGTGCCAGGCACTGTACTAAATAATATAATAATAACAATAATGGCATTTGTTCAGCACTCACTACGTGCCAGGCACTGGACTAAATAATAATAATAATAATGATGGTGCTTGTTAAGCGCTTACTAGGTGCCAGGCACTGTACTAAATAATATAATAATAACAATAATGGCATTTGTTCAGCACTCACTACGTGCCAGGCACTGGACTAAATAATAATAATAATAATAATAATGGCATTTGTTCAGCGCTTACTAGGTGCCAGGCAAAATAATAATAACGATAATTATAATGGTGGCATTTGTGCAGCGCTTACTACGTGCCAGTCACTGGACTAAATAATAATAATAATGATGGCGCTTGTTAAGCACTTACTAGGTGCCAGGCACTGTACTAAATAATATAATAATAACAATAATGGCATTTGTTCAGCACTCACTACGTGCCAGGCACTGGACTAAATAATAATAATAATAATGATGGTGCTTGTTAAGCGCTTACTAGGTGCCAGGCACTGTACTAAATAATATAATAATAACAATAATGGCATTTGTTCAGCACTCACTACGTGCCAGGCACTGGACTAAATAATAATAATAATAATAATAATGGCATTTGTTCAGCGCTTACTAGGTGCCAGGCAAAATAATAATAACGATAATTATAA
Source organism: Tachyglossus aculeatus (assembly GCF_015852505.1). Taxonomy (NCBI): domain Eukaryota; kingdom Metazoa; phylum Chordata; class Mammalia; order Monotremata; family Tachyglossidae; genus Tachyglossus; species Tachyglossus aculeatus. The sequence goes on from NC_052086.1 coordinate 38,991,598, forward strand.
TGGTGGCATTTGTGCAGCGCTTACTACGTGCCAGGCACTAGACTAAATAATAATAATAATGATGGCGTTTGTTAAGCACTTACTAGGTGTCAGGCACTGTACTGAATAATAATAATAATAATGGCATTTCTTTAGCGCTTACTACTTGCCAGGCACTGTACTAAATAATAATAATAATAATAATGGCATTTGTTAAGCGCTTACTAGGTGCCAGGCATTGTGTTAAATAATAATAATAATGGCATTTGTTAAGCACTTACTAGGTGCCAGGCACCGTACTAAATAATAATAATAATAACGGCATTTCTTTAGCGCTTACTACCTGCCAGGCACTGTACTAAATAATAATAATAATGATGGCAAATAATAATAACAATAATGGCATTTGTTAAGTGCCTACTACGTGCCAGGCACTGGACTAAGTAAGAATAATAATAATAATAATGATGGCATTTGTTTAGTGCTTACTATGTGCCAGGCACTGGACTAAACAATAATAATAATGATGGCATTTGTTCAGCGCCTACTATGTGCCAGGCACTTGACTAAATAATAGTAATAATAATAATAATGATGGCATTTGTTCAGCACTCACTACATGCCAGGCGCTGGACTAAATAATAATAATAATGATGGCATTTGTTCAGTGCTTACTATGTGCCAGGCAAAATAATAATAATGATAATTATAATGGTGGCATTTGTGCAACACTTACTACGTGCCAGGCACTGGACTAAATAATAATAATAATGTTGGCGTTTGTTAAGCACTTACTAGGTGCCAGGCACTGTACTAAATAATAATAATAATAACAATAATGGCATTTGTTCAGCACTCACTACGTGCCAGGCACTGGACTAAATAATAATAATAATGATGGCATTTGTTCAGCGCTTACTAAGTGCCAGGCAAAATAATAATAATGATAATTATAAGGGTGGCATTTGTGCAGCGCTTACTACGTGCCAGGCACTGCACTAAATAAGAATAACAATGATGGCATTTGTTAAGCACTTACTAGGTGCCAGGCACTGTACTAAATAATAATAATAATAATAACAATAATGGCACTTGTTAAGCACTTACTAGGTGCCAGGCATTGTACTTAATAATAATAATGGCATTTGTTAAGCGCTTACTAGGTGCCAGGCACTGTACTAAATAATAATAATAATAATGGCATTTCTTTAGCGCTTACTATCTGCCAGGCACTGTACTAAATAATAATAATAATGATGGCAAATAATAATAACAATAATGGCATTTGTTAAGCGCTTACTAGGTGCCAGGCATTGCACTAAATAATAATGATAATGGTGGCATTTGTTAAGTGCTTACTAGGTGCCAGGCACCGCATTAAATTATAATGATAATAATAACAATAATGGCATTTGTTAAGCGCTTACTAGGTGTCAGGCACTGTACTAAATAATAATAATAATAATAATGATGGCATTTGTTAAGCGCTTACTAGGTGCCAGGCACAGTACTAAATAATAATAATAATAATAACAATAATGGCATTTGTTAAGCGCTTACTAGGTGCCAGGCATTGTACTAAATAATAATAATAATGATGATAATAATGATGGCATTTGTTAAGCGCTTACTAGGTGCCAGGCACTGTACTAAATAATAATAATAATGGCATTTCTTAAGCGCTTACTACCTACCAGGCACTGTACTAAATAATAATAATAATAATAATAATGATGATGGCATTTGTTCAGCGCTTACTAGGTGCCAGGCACCATAATAAATAATAATAATAATCATGGCATTTGTTAAGTGCTTACTAGTTGCCAGGCACTATGCCCTGGTAATAATAATGGGGGTATTTGTTAAGTGCTTCCTCTGTTCCGGGCACTGTACTGAGTGCTGGGGTGAAGGCGCTTAGTACAGTGCTCTGCACACAGTAAGCGCTCAATAAATACGATTGATTGATTGATTGATTGATTGAAGGCGAACAATTTGGGTTGGACACAATCCCTGTCCCATGTGGGATTCACTCATTCATTCATTTTTTCCTTCAAGCGTATTTATTGAGTGAATACTGTGTAGAGAGCACTGTACTAATAATACTAATAATGATGGTATTTGTTAAGCGCTTACTATGTGCAAAGCACTGTTCTAAGCGCTGGGGAGGTTACAAGGTGATCAGGTTGTCCCCCGTGGGGCTCCCAGTCTTAATCCCCATTTTACAGATGAGGGAACTGAGGCCCAGAGAAGTGAAGTGACTTGCCCAAAGTCACCCAGCTGACAATTGGCGGGGCCGGGATTTGAACCCATGACCTCTGACTCCAAAGCCCGGGCTCTTTCCACTGAGCCACGCTGCTTCTCTTCTAAGTGCTTGGGAGAGGACAACATCATCATCATCATCAATCGTATTTATTGAGCGCTTACTATGTGCAGAGCACTGTACTAAGCGCTTGGGAAGTACAAATTGGCAACATATAGAGGCAGTCCCTACCCGACAGTGGGCTCACAGTCTAAACAGTCACATTCCCTGCTCACAAGGAGCTTACAGTCTAGCGTTGGGGGGAGGCAGACATGAATACAAATAAATAAATGACAGGTATGGACATTAATGCTGTGGGGCTCTGAGGAGGGAATAATAATAATGGCATTTATTAAGCGCTTACTATGTGCAAAGCACTGTTCTAAGCGCTGGGGAAGTTACAAGGTGATCAGGTTGTCCCACGGGTGGGCTCACAGTTTTCATCCCCATTTTACAGATGAGGGAACTGAGGCCCAGATAAGTTGAGTAATAATAATAATAATGACATTTATTAAGCGCTTACTACGTGCAAAGCACTGTTCTAAGCGCTGGGGTGGATACAAGGTGATCAGGTTGTCCCACGGGGGGCTCACAGTCTTCATCCCCATTTTACAGATGAGGGAACTGAGGCCCAGAGAAGTTAAGTAATGATAATAATAATAATGGCATTTATTAAGCGCTTACTATGTGCAAAGCACTGTTCTAAGCCCTGGGGTGGATACAAGGTAATCAGGTTGTCCCACGGGGGGCTCACAGTCTTCATCCCCATTTTACAGATGAGGGAACTGAGGCCCAGAGAAGTTAAGTAATGATAATAATAATAATGGCATTTATTAAGCGCTTACTATGTGCAAAGCACTGTTCTAAGCCCTGGGGTGGATACAAGGTAATCAGGTTGTCCCACGGGGGGGCTCACAGTCTTCATCCCCATTTTACAGATGAGGGAACTGAGGCCCAGAGAAGTAAAGTAATGATAATAATAATAATGGCATTTATTAAGCGCTTACTACGTGCAAAGCACTGTTCTAAGCCCTGGGGTGGATACAAGGTAATCAGGTTGTCCCACGGGGGGCTCACAGTCTTCATCCCCATTTTACAGATGAGGGAACTGAGGCCCAGAGAAGTTAAGTAATGATAATAATAATAATGGAATTTATTAAGCGCTTACTACGTGCAAAGCACTGTTCTAAGCCCTGGGGTGGATACAAGGTGATCAGGTTGTCCCACGGGGGGCTCACAGTCTTCACCCCCATTTTACAGATGAGGGAACTGAGGCCCAGAGAAGTTAAGTAATGATAATAATAATAATGGCATTTATTAAGCGCTTACTACGTGCAAAGCACTGTTCTAACGCTGGGGTGGATACAAGGTAATCAGGTTGTCCCACGGGGGGGGCTCACAGTCTTCATCCCCATTTTACAGATGAGGGAACTGAGGCCCAGTAACTGTGGTACTTGCATGAGAAGCCGTGTGGCTCGGTGGAAAGAGCCCGGGCTTCGGAGTCAGAGGTCATGGGTTCAAATCCCGCCTCCGCCACTTGTCAGCTGTGCGACTTTGGGCGAGCCGCTTGGCTCCTCTGTGCCTCAGTTCCCTCACATGTGGGATGGGGATGAAGACTGTGAGCCCCCCGTGGGACATCCTGATCACCTCGTAACCTCCCCAGCGCTTGGAACAGCGCTTTGCACATGGTAAGTGTTATCGACAAGTGGGGTACAAAATAGGTTAATCGGTGTAAATCGGCCGCAGGGTTCTTGCACCCAGGGTGGTGACAAAGAGAGGAAAAATGACTCGGAAGCAGGAGTTCAGATAGAGCAGGAAAGAAGGAAAGTGGCTCCCTGTCCCTTCACCTCCAGGGAGAGGGATGAGTGACAAGCAGCCCCCATCCCATCCGCTTCTTCCTCTTTTATTCTTCCTCTTTAATTGGGTTTCAAATCCGAGCTACACAAAGGATTCCTGAGAGTAGTGCCCTCCGTGAGGCCTTGGCATTCCTAGATCCCAAGTTAAAGTACAGCCGTTTCTTTGTCACGGTTTGGTCAGTGTTAAAATCCCTGTTTACCAGATGTTATCAGGAGATAACGGTCAACCCAGGATGGGGACATTCCAGAGGGAGAGGGGCCACTTTGGTGAATGTTACTTTACACACACTGGAGTGCTTTCGGTCTGCACAAAATAAAGGGTTACTGTTGGTATGCGCAAGATGGAGTCAGTCATGCCAAGTTTGCTGGTAGACAACACTAAGCGCTTAATAAATGCTATCATTATTATTATTATTATTATTATTATTATTATTATTATTATTATTATTATTTGTTTGCTAGGCACTTACCACCTGCCAGGCACCATTCTAAGAGCTGGGGTGGAAACCAGCAAATTGGGTTGGACCCTCTCCCTATCCCACGTGGGGCTCACAGTCTCCATCCCCATTTTGCAGATGAGGAGCATCCCCTTCCTTCCTCTCCCCGTCGTCCCCCTCTCCATCCCCCCCATCTTACCTCCTTCCCTTCCCCACAGCACCTGTATATATGTATATATGTTTGTACATATTTTTTTCACTCTATTTATTTATTTTACTTGTACATATCTATTCTATTTATTTCATTTTGTTAGTATGTTTGGTTTTGTTCTCTGTCTCCCCCTTTTAGACTGTGAGCCCGCTGCTGGGTAGGGACTGTATCTACATGTTGCCAATTTGTACTTCCCAAGCGCTTAGTACAGTGCTCTGCACACAGTAAGCGCTCAATAAATACGATTGATGATGATGATGATGAGGGAGCTGAGGCACAGAGGAGTTCAGTGACTCGCCCAAGGTCACGCAGCAGACAAATGGCAGCAAACATTCCGCCTCCCAGGCCCGTGCTCTATCCCTATGCAGCAGACAAATGGCATCATCATCATCATCATCAATCGTATTTATTGAGCACTTACTGTGTGCAGAGCACTGTACTAAGCGCTTGGGAAGTACAAGTTGGAAACATATAGAGACAGTCCCTACCCATAGTGGGCTCACAGTCTAAAAGGGGGAGACAGAGAACAAAATCAAACATACTAACAGAATAAAATAAATAGAATAGATATGTACAAGTAAAATAAATTAATAAATAAATAAATAGAGTAATGAATATGTACAAACATATATACATATGCCCTATCCCTATGCAGCAGACAAATGGCAGCAAACCTTGTGACTCCCAGGCCAGTGCCCTGTCAATCAATCAATCAATCAATCAATCGTATTTATTGAGCGTTTACTGTTTGCAGAGCACTGTACTAAGCGCTTGGGAAGGACAAGTTGGCAACACACAGAGACAGTCCCTACCCAATAGTGGGCTCACAGTCTAAAAGGGGGAGACAGAGAACAAAATCAGACATACTAACAAAATAAAATAAATAGAATAGATATGTACAAGTAAAATAAATAGAGTAATAAATATGTACAAACATATATACATATGCCCTATCCCTATGCAGCAGACAAATGGCAGCAAACCTTCTGACTCCCAGGCCAGTGCCCTGTCAATCAATCAATCAATCAATCAATCGTATTTATTGAGCGTTTACTGTGTGCAGAGCACTGTACTAAGCGCTTGGGAAGTCCAAGTTGGCAATATCTAGCGACGGTCCCTACCCAACAGCGGGCTCACAGTCTAGAAGGGGGAGACGGAGAATGAGACAAAACATATTAACAAAATAAAATAAATAGAATAGAATTAAAGCTAAATGCACAGGAGTGCGAGCCCCATGTGGGACAGGGACTGTGTCCAACCCGATTATCTTGTTTCTACCTCGGCGCTCAGTACAGTGCCTGCCATATAGTAAGCCCTTAGCTTTGGAGTCAGAGGTCATGGGTTCAAATCCCGGCTCCACCACTTGTCAACGGTGTGACTTCGGGCAAGTCACTTCACTTCTCTGGGCCTCAGTTCCCTCATCTGTAAAATGGGGATGAAGACTGGGAGCCCCACGTGGGACAACCTGATCACCTTGTAAATTCCCCAGCGCTTAGAACAGTGCTCTGCACATAGTAAGCGCTTAATAAATGCCATTATTATTATTATTATTAAATACCATAAAAAAAAACTTAGTACGGAGGTGAGGCATGGTTACCTCCTGTGTATTCTCTGAGCACCCAGGACGGTGCTCAGTACAGCATTCTTCACATTGGCATCCAATACAGAGCTCTGCACCTAGGAGGCACCCAGCACAGCCCTCGTAATAATAATAATAATAATAATAATAATATTTGTCAAGCGCTTACTATGTGCAAGCACTGTCCCCATGCAGCAGACAAATGGCAGCAAACCTTATGACTCCCACGCTCATGCCCTGTCAATCAATCAATCAATCAATCGTATTTATTGAGCGCTTACTGTGTGCAGAGCACTGTACTAAGCGCTTGGGAAGTCCAAGTCGGCAACATCTAGAGACGGTCCCTACCCAACAGCGAGCTCACAGTCTAGAAGGGGGAGACAGAGGGATGGGGAGACTATGAGCCCACTGTTGGGTAGGGACCGTTTCTATATGTCGCCAACTTGTACTTCCCAAGCGCTTAGTACAGTGCTCTGCACACAGTAAGCGCTCAATAAATACAATTGAATGAATGAATGAATGAATGGGGAGGGGGAGGAGGGAGAGAGGAAGGATTAGAACCCATGACCTTCTGATGGTCTTGAGAAACTGCCATCCGCACCCAACAGCGGGAGGGAGATTGGCCTTCCCTCCGTCTGTCTTCCCACTTCCCTCCTTTCCCCACCCCATCCTCTTCCAACCTGGGAGGTAAGGATTTTCCACTGAGTGACGAGAGAAAAATTTTGGGAACCATGGCACTAAGCGCTTAGTACAGTGCTCTGCTCACAGTAAGCGCTCAATAAATACGATTGAATGAATGAATGAATGAATGAAATGATCTCCTCTCCTCCCTAAATGATTCTATGACCTTGACCGCGGTGTCATGACCCAGTATTGGCGTTGTCACAACAACATTCACTCTGGGCCAGCGTGGCTCAGTGGAAAAGAGCCCGGGCTTTGGAGTCAGAGGTCATGGGTTCAAATCCCGGCTCCACCACTTGCCAGATGCGTGACTTTGGGCAAGTCACTTCACTTCTCTGGGCCTCATTCCCTCATCTGTAAAATGGGGATGAAGACTGTGAGCCCCCCGTGGGACAACCTGATCACCTTGTATCCCCCACCTCAGTGCTTAGAACAGTACTTTGCACATAGTAAGCGCTTAATAAATGCCATCATCATCATCATCATCATCTGGGCCGGGCATTCGTTCTATAATACCGGTGATTCTAACTTTTCGTACTGCTAGGTTGTTATGGTAACAGCTATAAAATATTTAAAAGCAAGACTTCCATCACTTGTGTGGGCAATGGGAAGTTTTTTCAAGGGAAAAGCGAAGAACGTATTTTCATAACAATGACAAGTGCCACAATCACGAAATATCGCTAGCTGCCTTCAACTTGCAGGCAGGAAAAACGTCTATCTATTCTGTTACGCTTTGTAATAATAATAATAATAATAATAGTGAGCCCGTTGTTGGGTAGGGACCGTGTCTATATGTCACCAACTTGGACTTCCCAAGCACTTAGTCCAGTGCTCTGCACACAGTAAGCGCTCAATAAATGCAATTGAATGAATGAATGAATACAGACTCATTACTCTATTTTACTTGTACATATTTACTATTTATTTTGTTAATGATGTGCATTTAGCTTTAATTCTGTTTGTTCTGACGACTTGACACCCATCCACATGTTTTGTTTTGTTGTCTGTCTCCCCCTTCTAGACTGTGAGCCCGTTGTTGGGTAGGGACCATCTCTATATGTTGCCGACTTGTACGTCCCAAGCGCTTAGTCCAGTGCTCTGCACATAGTAAGTGCTCAATAAATACTTCCCAAGTGCTTAGTACAATGCTCTGCACACAGTAAGTGCTCAATAAATACGATTGAATGAATGAATGAATGAATACAGATTCATTACTCTATTTTACTTGTACATATTTGCTATTTATTTTGTTAATGACTGTTCTAGACTGTGAGCCCACTGTTGGGTAGGGACCGTCTGTATATGTTGCCAACTTGGACTTCCCAAGCGCTTAGTACAGTGCTCTGCACACAGTAAGCGCTCAATAAATATGATTGAATGAATGAATGAATGAATAATGATAGCATTTATTAAGCGCTTACTAGGTGCAAAGCACTGTTCTAAGCGCTGGGGAGGTTACAAGGTGATCAGGTTGTCCCACTGGGGGCTCACAGTCTTCATCCCCATTTTCCAGATGAGGGAACTGAGGCCCAGAGAAGTGAAGTGACTTGCCCAAAGTCACACAGCTGGCTATTGGCAGAGCCGGGATTTGAACCCACGACCTCTGGCTCCAAAGCCCGGGCTCTTTCCACTGAGCCAGTACAGTGTCCTGCACGCAGCAAGCACTCAATAAATAGGATTGATAGATCGGTTGGATTTTAAAATGATTTTAAAAAGGGAATTCACTGGATCTCAGCATTAGACTGTGAGTGTCTTTTTTTAAAAAAGCTCATTACCTCTACCTCGCCAGCGTGGGAAGCAACATGGCCTAATGGATAGAGCACCGGCCTGCGAGTCAGAAGGTCATGGGTTCTAATCCCGCCTCTGCCACTTGTCTGCTGTGTGACCTTGGGCAAGTAATTTGACTTCTCTCTGCGTCGGTGACCTCATCTGGAAAATGGGGATTGAAAGCGAGAACCCCACGTGGGACAGGGACTGTGTCCAACCCGATTTGTTTGTCTCGACCCCAGCGCTTAGTACAGTGCCTGGCACATAATAAGTGCTTAACAGATACCGTAATTATTATTCATTCATTCAATTGCATTTATTGAGCGCTTACTGTGTGCAGAGCACTGGACTAAGCGCTTGGGAAGTCCAAGTCGGCAACCTATAGAGACGGTCCCTACCCAACAGCAGGCTCACAGTCTAGAAGGGGGAGACAGACAACAAAACAACACATATTATTAATATTATCATTATTCTTATTCAACTCAGATGACTGAGACTTAACTTGGCTACTTCTCAGGGTCGTTGTCTCTGGTCAAGACTCCCCTAAGCAGCGTGGCTCAGTGGAAAGAGCCCGGGCTTTGGAGTCAGAGGTCATGGGTTCAAATCCCGTTCTGCCACTTGTTAGCTGTGTGACTTTGGGCAAGTCACTTCACTTCTCTGGGCCTCAGTTCCCTCATCTGGAAAATGGAGACTGTGAGCCCCCCGTGGGGCAACCTGATCATCTTGTAACCTCCCCAGTGCTTAGAACAGGGCTTTGCACATAGTAAGTGCTTAATAAATGCCATCACTATTATTATTATTATTATTATTATTAAAAGTTCTGACAAACCCAACCATTGGTTATCTCAAGGCATTGAGAGTCCTGGTGGATTCCTTCCCTCCTTCCCTTCCCCACAGCACCTGTATATACGTATATATGTTTGTACATATTTATTACTCTATTCATTTATCTTGTACATATCTATTCTATTTATTTTATTTTGTTAGTATGTTTGGTTTTGTTCTCTGTCTCCCCCTTCTAGACCGTGAGCCCACTGTTGGGTAGGGACTGTCTCTATCTGTTGCCAACTTGTACTTCAAAAGCGCTTAGTACAGTGCTCTGCATAGAGTAAGCGCTCAATAAATACGATTGATTGATTGATTGATTCTCTGGGCCTCAGTTACCTCATCTGGAAAATGGAGACTGTAAGCCCCCCGTGGGGCAACCTGATCATCTTGTAACCTCCCCAGTGCTTAGTACAGGGCTTTGCACATAGTAAGTGCTTAATAAATGCCATCACTATTATTATTCTTATTAAAAGTTCTGACAAACCCAACTATTGGTCACCTCAAGACACTGTGGGTCCTGGTGGATTCACAAAGGCTGCACCCCGATCAGTCAGTAAATCAATCAATCGTATTTATTGAGTGCTTACTTTGTGCAGAGCACTGTACTAAGCGCTTGGGAGAGGATGGCATAAAACGATAACAGACACAGTCCCTGCCCACAGTGAGCTGACCTCCTAGAGGATATGAACCTGAGTACTACGACTGTATATATGTATATATGTTTGTACATATTTATTACTCTATTTATTTATTTATTTATTTATTTTATTTGTACATATCTATTCTATTTATTTTATTAGTATGTTTGGTTTTGTTCTCTGCCTCCCCCTTTTAGACTGTGAGCCCACTGTTGGGTAGGGACTGTCTCTATATGTTGCCAATTTGTACTTCCCAAGCGCTTAGTACAGTGCTCTGCACATAGTAAGCGCTCAATAAATACGATTGATGATGATGATGATGATGACTGGACGGGAATACGAAAATGCTGAGGTTGGGCTAGAGGGCCGAACTGCTAATTGGGAGGTTACGATCTGGAGAGAAGGAAAATCAACTGGGGAAATCAATCAATCAATCAATCATATTTATTGAGCGCTCACTGTGTGCAGAGCACTGTACTAAGCTTCCTGGAGGAAAGGGGATTTCTGGTGGTAGTAATAACAACAATAATTGTAATAATACTGATAGCATTTATTAAGCGCTTACTATGTGCAAAGCACTGTGCAGGTTACAAGATGATCAGGTTGTCCCACGGGGGGCTCACAGTCTTCATCCCCATTTTACAGATGAGGGAACTGAGGCACAGAGAAGTGAAGTGACTTGTCCAAAGTCAAATAGCTGACAAGTGGCGGAGCCGGGATTTGGCTCCAAAGCCCATGCTCTTTCCTCTGAGCCACGCTGCTTCTCTATTTGTAATATCTGTAAGCACAAATTAATACTGTGAGCCCACTGTTGGGTAGGTACCTTCTCTATATGTTGCCAACTTGAACTTCCCAAGCGCTTAGTACAGTGCTCTGCACACAGTAAGTGCTCAATAAATACAATTGAATGAATGAATGAATACTCTGTGCCAGGCAGTGTTCTAAGTGCTGTGTTGTTGTTGTTTGTTATTCTTTTATGCTGTCAAGTCATCAATCGTATTTATTGAGCGCTTACTGTGTGCAGAGCACTGTACTAAGTCATTCATTCATTCAATCGTATTTATTGGGCGCTTACTGTGTGCAGAGCACTGGACTAAGCGCTTGGGAAGTCCAAGTTGGCAACATATAGAGAAGGTCCCTACCCAACAGCGGGCTCACAGTCTAGAAGGGGGAGACAGAGAACAAAACAAAACATATTAACAAAATAAAATAAGTAGAATAAATATGTACAAATAAAATAAATAAAGAGTAATAAATCTGTACAAACATATATACAGGTGCTGTGGGGAAGGGAAGGAGGTAAGGCAGGGGGGATGGAGACGGGGAGGCGTTCCCTCATCTGTAAAATGGAGATTAAAACTGTGGGCCCCATAATGCCCCACCTATTGACGCCTGTCTACTTGTTTTGTTTCGTTGTCTGTCTCCCCCTTCTAGACTGTGAGCCCGTTGTTGGGTAGGGACCGTCTCTCTATGTTGCCAACTTGGACTTCCCAAGCGCTTAGTCCAGTGTCCTGCACACAGTAAGCGCTCAATAAATACGATTGAATTGACTGAAAAAGTGTCCGACCCATAGCGACGTCATGGACACATCTCTCCCAGAATGTCCACCTATTGATGCCTGTCTACTTGTTTTGTTTTGTTGTCTGTCTCCCCCTTCTAGATTGTGAGCCCACTGGTGGGTAGGGATTGTCTCCATCTGTTGCTGAATTGGACTTTCCAAGTGCTTAGTCCAGTGCTCAGCACACAGTAAGCACTCAATAAATGCGATTGAATGAATGAATGAATATGTATATATGTTTGTACGTATTTATTACTCTATTTTACTTGTACATATTCTATTTTATTTTGTTAATGTGTTTTGTTTTGTTGTCTGTCTCCCCCTTCTAGACTGTGAGCCCGTTGTTGGGTAGGGACCGTCTCTATATGTTGCCAACTTGGACCTCCCAAGCGCTTAGTCCAGTGCTCTGCACACAGTAAGCGCTCAATAAATACGATTGAATTGAATGAAAAAGTGTCCAACCCATAGCGACGTCATGGACACATCTCTCCCAGAACGCCCCACCTATTGATGCCTGTCTACTTGTTTTGTTTTGTTCTCTGTCTCCCCCTTCTAGACTGTGAGCCCACTGGTGGGTAGGGATTGTCTCCATCTGTTGCTGAATTGGACTTTCCAAGCGCTTAGTCCAGCGCTCTGCACACAGTAAGCGCTCAATAAATATGATTGAATTGAACGAAAATGTGTCCGACCCATAGCGATGTCATGGACACGTCTCTCCCAGAATGCCCCACCTATTGATGCCTCTCTACTTGTTTTGTTGTCTGTCTCCCCCTTCTAGACTGTGAGCCCACTGGTGGGTAGGGACTGTCTCTAGATGTTGCCAACTTGTACTTCCCAAGCGCTTAGTACAGTGCTCTGCACACAGTAAGTGCTCAATAAATAAGATTGAATGAATGAGTCATTCATTCATTCGGTTGTATTTATTAAGTGCTTACCAAGTACAGAGCACTGTACTAAGCGCTTGGGAGAGTACACTACAACAATAAACAGACGCATTCCCCGCCCACATCGAGTTTACAATCTAGAGGGGAGAGACAGTAATAGCCACTTGTCTGCTGTGTGACCTTGGGCAAGTCACTTAGCCACTCTGTACCTCAGTTCCCTCATCTGTAAAATGGGGATTCAAACTGTGGGACAACCTGATTACCCTGTATCTACCCCAGCACTTAGAATAGTGCTTGCCACATAGTAAGCACTTAGGAAATACCATCCCCCTCAACTTACCTCCTTCCCTTCCCCACAGCACCTGTATATATGGATATATGTTTGTACATATGTTTGTATGAGAAGCAGCGTGGCTCAGTAGGAAAGAGCATGGGCTTTGGAGGCAGAGGTCATGGGTTCAAATCCCGGCTCCACCAATTGTCAGCTGTGTGACTTTGGGCAAGTCACTTAACTTCTCCGGGCCTCAGTTCCCTCATCTGGAAAATGGGGATTAAATCTGTGAGCCCCACGAGGGACAACCTGATCACCTTGTAACCTCCCCAGCGCTTAGAACAGTGCTTTGCACATAGTAAGTGCTTAATAAATGCCATCATTATTATTATTACATATTTATTACTCTATTTATTTATTTAGTTATTTTACTTGTACATATCTATTCTATTTATTTTATTTTGTTAGTATGTTTGGTTTTGTTCTCAGTATCCCCCTTTTAGACTGTGAGCCCACTGTTGGGTAGGGACTGTCTCTATATGTTGCCAGCTTGTACTTCCCAAGCGCTTCGTACAGTGCTCTGCACACAGTAAGCGCTCAATAAATACGATTGATGATGATGATGATGATGATAAGTAAATACATAAATAACATAATAAGTAAATACGTACATCTACGCACTCATCCTTCTCAGCCGTTTCTCAAGAAGAGCTCTCCTGGCTGTTTTGAAAGTCTACCCCCTCAGTCTGAACCTCCAACCTCATCCCTTCTCATCTTCTAAAAACATCTTGTTGCCTCTCTGACCGCCACCTCCAACCACCCCCTCACTGATGACTCCTCTCCCTCCGCCCCCAAGCGCTCCCAAGTCTTGCTACCCTGAAAAAAAAGCCCCAAATCTCCGCATCATCATCATCATCAATCGTATTTATTGAGCGCTTACTATGTGCAGAGCACTGTACTAAGCGCTTGGGAAGTACAAATTGGCAACATCTAGAGACAGTCCCTACCCAACAGTGGGCTCACAGTCTAAAAGGGGGAGACAGAGAACAAAACCAAACATACTAAACATACCAAACATATTCTCCGCATCCCACCACACCCCGCCGCTATCACTTCACCTCCCTCCTCCTGGTCTTCTCTGAATCCCTCCACTTTCAATCCTCCAACATCTTTCTCTTTGTAGTCCACTTCCCACTGCCTTCGTTCCTCCTGAACTATTCTCTCCAAAATCCAAAAAAAAAATCCAAAAAGTTCAAATCCCGGCTCTGCCAATTGTCAGCTGTGTGACTTTGGGCAAGTCACCTAACTTCTCTGTGCCTCAGTTACCTCATCTGGAAAATGGGGATTAAGACTGTGAGCCCCCTGTGGGACAACCTGATCACCTTGTAACCTCCACAGCGCTTAGAACAGTGCTTTGTACATAGTAAGCGCTTAGTAAATGCCATCATTATTATTTATTCTCTCCAAGGTTATCAGTGGTCTCCTTCTCACCAAATCGACTCTGCCCTAATTCTCCTTGACCTCTTTCATTCATTCATTCTATCATATTTATTGAGCGCTTACTGTGTGCAGAGCACTGGACTAAGCGCTTGGGAAAGTACAATATGGTAATAAAGACAGACAACTGTGGACCAATCCATGATCCTGGAAACCCTAATTAAACAACTTGTACTTCCCAAGCGCTTAATACAGTGCTCTGCACACAGTAAGCGCTCAATAAATGCCATCATTATTATTTATACTCTCCAAGGTTATCGGTGGTCTCCTTCTCACCAAATCGACTCTGCCCTAATTCTCCTTGACCTCTTTCATTCATTCGTTCTATCATATTTATTGAGCGCGTACTGTGTGCAGAGCACTGGACTAAGCGCTTGGGAAAGTACAATATGGTAATAAAGAGAGACAACTGTGGACCAATCCATGATCCTGGAAACCCTAATTAAACAACTTGTACTTCCCAAGCGCTTAATACAGTGCTCTGCACACAGTAAGCACTTAATAAATGCCATCATTATTATTTATTCTCTCCAAGGTTATCAGTGGCCTCCTTCTCACCAAATCGACTCTGCCCTAATTCTCCTTGACCTCTTTCAATCATCATCATCATCATCAATCGTATTTATTGAGCGCTTACTATGTGCAGAGCACTGTACTAAGCGCTTGGGAAGTCCAAATTGGCAACATATAGAGACAGTCCCTACCCAACAGTGGGCTCACAGTCTAAAAGGGGAAGACAGAGAACAAAACCAAACATACTAACAAAATAAAATAAATAGAATAGATATGTACAAATAAAATAAATAAATAAATAAATAAATAGAGTAATAAATATGTACAAACATATATACATATATACAGGTGCTATGGGGAAGGGAAGGAGGTAAGATGGGGGGGATGGAGAGGGGGACATTTATTGAGTGCTTACTGTGTGCAGAGCACTGGACTAAGCGCTTGGGAAAGTACAATATGGTAATAAAGACAGACAACTGTGGACCAATCCATGATCCTGGAAACCCTAATTAAACACCTTGTACTTCCCAAGCGCTTAATACAGTGCTCTGCACACAGTAAGCGCTCAATAAATACGATTGAATGAATGAAATGAATGCCCCCACTGTCCCCCCCCAACACCCAACTCTGGATGAAGCGCTAGAGGGGTTCTTTCTCTCACTGGACACCAGCCCCGACTCCATCCGAGGAGAGGAAGGTTTCAAGCGCTTAGTCCAGTGCTCTGCACACAGTAAGCGCTCAGTAAATACGATTGAATGAATGAATAAAGGACAGACTCACCAGAGGTACAGGTAGTTCTGGTCTTTTCACCCACCATTCATTCATTCATTCATTTGCATTTATTGAGCGCTTACTGTGTGCAGAGCACTGTACTAAGCACCAGCCAAACCCACCCCACAGCACTTATGTCCATATCTATCCCTTATTTATTTGCATTTAGCATTTAGAATTTATTTGCATTGGGCATTTAGCTTTAATTCTATTTGTTCTGATGACTTGACACCCGTCCACATGTTTGGTTTTGTTGTCTGTCCCCCCTTCTAGACCGCGAGCCCGTTGTTGGGTAGGGACCGTCGCTATATTTTGCCAACTTGTACTTCCCAAGCGCTTAGTCCAGTGTTCTGCACACAGTAAGCGCTCAATAAATACGATTGAATGAATGAACCTAGGTTTTCTTACACACTTCTTGCTTGATTCTCCAGTCTACCTGATTTTCATTTATTCATTCAAATGTATTTACTGAGCACTTACTGTGTGCAGAACACCGCACTAAACTACAGAATGCATGTACGAGAAGCAGCATGATTGCAGTGGATAGACCATGGGTTTGGGAGTCAGAAGGTCATGGGTTCTAATTCTTGCTCTGCCACTCTGTGACCTTGGGTAAGTGTCTTCACTTCTCTGTGCCTCAGTGACCTCATCTGTAAAATGGAGATTAAGACTGCGAATCCCACGTGGGACAACCTGATTACCTTGTATCCACCCCAGTGCTTAGAACAGTGCGTGGCCCATAGTAAGTGCTTAACAAATGCCATTATTATTATTATTATTATAAATGCTTGGGAGTGGACAATAGAACAATAAATAGGCACATTCCCTGCCCGTAACGAGTTTATAGTCTAGAGGGGAGACAGACATTAATAGAAATAAGTATATTACAGTTATGGACATAAGTGCTATATTTTGAGAAGCAGCATGATCCAGAGGAAATAATAATAATAATTTTAATGGCATTTATTAAGCGCTTACTATGTGCAAAGCACTGTTCTAAGCGCTGGGGAGGTTACAAGGTGATCAGGTTGTCCCACGGGGGGCTCACAGTCTTCATCTCCATTTTCCAGATGAGGGAACTGAGGCCCAGAGAAGTGAAGTGATTTGCCCAAAGTCACACAGCTGACAGTTGGCAGAGCTGGGATTTGAACCCATGATCTCTGACTCCAAAGCCCGGGCTCTTTCCACTGAGCCACGCTGCCCGGGCCCGGGAGTCAGAGGACCTGGGTTCTAATCCCGACTCCACCATTTGTCCGCTGTGTGTCCTTGGGCAAATCATTTATCTTCTCTGTGCCTCGGTTCCCTCATCGGCAAGATGGGGATTCAATGCCTGTCTTCCATCCTACTTAGACTGTGAGCTCCGTGTTCGACCCGATTATCTTGTGTCTACCCCAGGGCTTGGCACGTAAGAAGTACTCTTTTAGACTGTGAGCCCAATGTTGGGTGGGGACTGTCTCCATATGTTGCCAATTTGTACTTCCCAAGCGCTTAGTACAGTACCCTGCACATAGTAAGCGCTCAATAAATACGATTGATGATGATGATGATGAAGTACTTAACAAATACCACAATTATCATCCTCTTCCTCCTCTCAGGGTGGCACCTAGAGAGTTTCCAGTCCTCTACCAGTCTCGACTACAGGAGGGAGAGTCAGGCAGAGGCCTGTCCATTCCATTCCTGGCTTGGGCAGTGGCTAGCCAATGTGTACTTCCCAAGCGCTTAGTACAGTGCTCTGCACACAGTAAGCGCTCAGTAAATACGATTGATTGATTGGAAGCCAATCTGCTACAAGTCAAAACTCCCCCGTGCTGGGCAGCAGAGCCATGGGAGAGAGTCGAGGGCGGGGATTCATTCATTCAATCGTATTTATTGAGCGCTTACTGTGTGCAGAGCACTGTACTAAGCGCTTGGGAAGTACAAATCAGCAGCAGTCTTTTAGACTGTCTTCTAGACTGTGAGCCCGCTGTTGGGTAGGGACCGTCTCTATATGTTGCCAACTTGTAATAATAATAATGATGGCGTTTATTAAGCGCTTACTATGTGCAATGCACTGTTTGTACTTCCCAAGCGCTTAGTACAGTGCTCTGCACACAGTAAGTGCTCAATAAATATGATTGATTGATTGATTGATTGACTAAGCGCTTGGGAAGTACAAATCAGCAACAGTCTTCTAGACTGTCTTCTAGACTGTGAGCCCGCTGTTGGGTAGGGACTGTCTCTATGTGTTGCCAACTTGGACTTCCCAAGCACTTAGTCCAGTGCTCTGCACACAGTAAGCGCTCAATAAATACGATTGAATGAATGAATGAACGTATAGAGGTGGTCCCCACCCAACAACGGGCTCAGAGATTCAAGTTTATTGCATGGAAAGAGGAGATGGTAAACCACTTCTGGGTTTTTAACCAAGAAAACTCTCTGGATCCACTGCCAGAACGAGTGCAGATGGAAGTGGGGCGTTCTAGGAGAGATTCATCCATTCAATCGTATTTATTGAGCGCTTACTGTGTGCAGAGCACTGGACTAAGCGCTTGGGAAGTCCAAGTTGGCCACATCTAGAGACGGTCCCTACCCAACAGTGGGCTCACAGGCTAGAAGGGGAAGACAGACAACAAAACAAAACATGTGGACAGGTGTCAAGTCATCAGAATAAATAGAAGTAAAGCTAGATGCACATCATTTACAAAATAAATAGAATAGTAAATATGGACAAGTAAAGTAATAAATCTGTTCGAACATCTATACAGGTGCTGTGGGGAGGGGAAGGAGGTAGGGCGGGGGGATGGGGAGGAGGAGAGGAAAAAGGGGGCTCAGTGTGGGAAGGCCTCCTTACTGTCGCAGTGCTTTGTAATAATAATAGTAATAATAATAATAATAATAATAATAATAATAATAATAATAATAATAATGGCATTTGTTAAGCACTTACTATACTGTCCGCAGTGCTTTGTAATAATAATAATAATAATAATAATAATAATGGCATTTGTTAAGCACTTACTATGTGCCAAGCACTGTTCTAAGCGCATGGGGGATACAAGGTGATCAGGTTGTCCCACGCGGGGCTCCCAGTCTTCATCCCCATTTTACAGATGAGGTAACTGAGGCCCAGAGAAGTGAAGTGACTTGCCCAACGCCACACAGCTGACAAGTGGCGGAGCCGGGATTTGAACCCATGACCTCCTACCGGTAGTGTAGTACAGTGTTCTGCACACAGTAAGCGCTCAAAAAATATGATTGAATGAATGAATGAATGAATGAATGCTTTGCACATACTAACCCCGGGCTCTTTCCACTGAGCCACGCTGCTTCTCTGAGAGCCAATGGGCTTGGACACAGTCCCACGTGGGGCTCACAGTCTTCATCCCCATTTTACAGATGAGGTCACTGAGGCCTAGAGAAGTTAAGTGACTTGCCCAACCCAACAAGGGGCTCGCAGATATCCAGATACAGAGATAAAAGGGTCACTTAATAATAGTAATTACTAAGTGCTTACTATGTGCCAGGCACCGTACTAAGTGCTGGGGTGGATACAAGCAAATCAGGTTGGACACAGTCTCTGTTCCATGTGAGGCTCACAGTTTTAATCCCCATTTTACAGATGAGGGAACTGAGGCCCAGAGAAGTGAAGTGACTTGCCCAACGCCACACAGCTGACAAGTGGCGGAGCCGGGATTTGAACCCATGACCTCTTACCGGTAGTGTAGTACAGTGTTCTGCACACAGTAAGCGCTCAATAAATATGATTGAATGAATGAATGAATGTTTTGCACATACTAACCCCGGGCTCTTTCCACTGAGCCACGCTGCTTCTCTGTAAGCCAGTGGGGTTGGACACAGTCCCACGTGGGGCTCCAAGTCTTCATCCCCATTTTACAGATGAGGTCACTGAGGCCTAGAGAAGTTAAGTGACTTGCCTAACCCAACAACGGGCTCGCAGATACCCAGATACAGAGATAAAAGGGTCACTTAATAATAGTAATTACTAAGTGCTTACTATGTGCCAGGCACCGTACTAAGTGCTGGGGTGGATACAAGCAAATCGGGTTGGACACAGTCTCTGTTCCATGTGGGGCTCACAGTCTCAATCCCCATTTTACAGATGAGGGAACTGAGGCCCAGAGAAGTGAAGTGACTTGCCCAACGCCACACAGCTGACAAGCGGCGGAGCCGGGATTAGAACCCACAACCTCCGACTCCCAAGCCCCAGCTCTTGTCACTGAGCCACACTACTTCTCGTACAGTGGTCTGGACGCAATAAGCGCTCAGTAAATATGATGGAATGAAAGAAACCCAGGAGGCCTGGCCTGAGTCATTCATTCATTCATTCATTCAATCGTATTTATTGCACGCTTACTGTGTGCAGAGCACTGTACTAAGCGCTTGGGAAGTACAAGTTGGCAAATATAGAGACGGTCCCTACCCAACAGTGGGCTCACAGAGTCAGGTTGGTGGTTGGCAGTTGCCCACATGGAGCTGCTGTGCCATCTCCATTTAATCAATCAATCAATCGTAATTATTGAGCGCTTACTGTGTGCAGAGCACTGTACTAAGCGCTTAATTATCCATTTATTTATGTATTTATTACTCTATTTATTTATTTATTTTACTTGTACATATCTATTCAATTTATTTTATTTTGTTAATATGTTTTGTTTCGTTTCGTTTGTTTCGTTTGTTTCGAGAAGCAGCGTGGCTCAGTGGAAAGAGCCCGGGCTTTGGAGTCAGAGGTCAAGGGTTCAAATCCCGGCTCCTCCAATTGTCAGCTGTGTGACTTTGGACAAGTCACTTCACTTCTCTGGGCTTCAGTTACCTCATCTGGAAAATGGGGATAAAGACTGTGAGCCCCCCGTGGGACAACCTGATCACCTTGTTACCTCCCCAGTGCTTAGAACAGTGCTTTGCACATAGTAAGAGCTTAATAAATGCCATTATTATTATTATTATTATTATTATTTTGTTCTCTGTCTCCCCCTTCTAGACTGTGAGCCCACTGTTGGGTAGGGACCGCCTCTATATGTTGCCAACTTGTACTTCCCAAGCGCTTAGTACAGTGCTCTGCACACAGTAAGCGCTCAATAAATGTGATTGATTGATTGATTGATTGATCTCCTGGTGCCGCCAGAAAGAACCCGGTGGCCTCGGAAGAGAAATAGCCACAGGGATTTAAAAACTTCGCCTTGTCTAACCCCTCGCCCTTGGCTCAGTGGAAAGAGCCCGGGCTTTGGAGTCAGAGGTCATGGGTTCAAATCCCAGCTCCGCCAATTGTCAGCTGGGTGGCTTCGGGCAAGTCGCTTCACGTCTCTGGGCCTCAGTTCCCTCATCTGTAAAATGGGGGTGAAGACTGTGAGCCCCACCAGGGACAACCCGATCACCTTGTAACCTCCCCAGCGCTTAGAACAGTGCTGCCCCTTTCTAGACTGTGAGCCCACTGTTGGGTAGGGACTGTCTCTATATGTTGCCAACTTGGACTTCCCAAGCGCTTAGTACAGTGCTCTGCGCACAGTAAGCGCTCAATAAGTACGATTGAATGAATGAATGAATGCTTTGCACATAGTAAGCGCTTAACAAATGCCATCATCATCATCATCATCCTGCCTCGGACCTGGAAACCCCTTCTCTCCCTCCATCCGACAAATGATGACTCTCCCCCTCTTCAAAGCCTTATCGAAGGCCCATCTCCTCCAAGAGAAGCAGCGTGGCTCAGTGGAAAGAGCCCGGGCTTTGGAGTCAGAGGTTGTGGGTTCAAATCCCGGCTCCGCCAATTGTCAGCTGTGTGACTTTGGGCAAGTCACTTAACTCCTCTGGGCCTCAGCTACCTCATCTGTAAAATGGGGACTAAGACTGTGAGCCCCCTGGGGGACAACCTGATCACCTTGTAATCTCCCCAGCGCTTAGAACAGTGCTTCACACATAGTAAGCGCTTAATAAATGTCATTATTATTATTATTTAATAATAATAAATAAGTCAGAGTCAGAGGTCGTGGGTTCTAATCCTTGTCCACATCTGCCGTTTTGGTTTAGTGGAAAGAGCCCAGGCTTGGGAGCCAGAGGTCGTGGGTTCTAATCCTTGTCCTCATCTGCTATTTTGGCTTAGCAGAAAGAGCCCGGGTTTGGAAGTCAGAGGTCGTGGGTTCTAATCCTTGTCCACATCTGCCATTTTGGCTCAGTGGAAAGAGCCCGGGCTTTGGAGTCAGAGGTCATGGGTTCCAACCCCGGCTCCGCCACTTCTCAGCTGTGCGGCTTTGGGCAAGTCACTTCATTAATTCATTCATTCAATCGTATTTATTGAGCGCTTACTGTGTGCAGAGCACTGTACTAAGCGCTTGGGAAGTCCAAGTTGGCAACATACAGAGACGGTCCCTACCCAACAGCGGGCTCACAGTCTAGAAGGGGGAGGCAGACAACAAAACAAAACATGTTAACAAAATAAAATAAGTAGAATAGATATGAACAGATAAAATAAATAAATAAATAGAGTAATAAATCCGTACAAACATATATACAGGGAAGGACGTAAGGCGGGGGGATGGGGACGGGGAGGAGGGGGAGAGGAAGGAGGGGGCTCAGTCTGGGAAGGCCTCCTGGAGGAGGCCTTCACTTCTCTGGGCCTCAGTGACCTCATCTGTAAAATGGGGATGAAGACTGTGACCCCACGTGGGACAACCTGATCACCTTGTATCCCCTCCCAGTGCTTAGAACGGTGCTTTGCACATAGTAAGCGCTTAACAAATACCATCATATATATATATACATATATAATGGGGATTTAGACTGTGAGCCCCCTGTGGGACAACGTGATCACCTTGTAACCTCCCCAGCGCTTAGAACAGTGCTTTGCACATAGTAAGTGCTTAATAAGTGCCATTATTATTATTATTATTATTATTATTGTTATCATATAGGGAGATCTGGAGTTTGGTATCACACCTGCTCTGTCCTACCAAGGCCTGGGAAGGGTCCCACAATGCTGGTCAACTCTGTTATATTGGATAATAATAATAATAATAATGATAATAATAATAATACTATTTAAAAATAGTATTTTTTAAGTGCTTACTATGTGCCAGACACTGTACTACGTGCTGGGGGTGGATATAAGCATCCTACCTCTGGCATGGAATGCCCTCCCTTCTCGTGTCAGACAGATAATTGTTCTCTCCCACTTCAAAGCCTTATTGAAGGCCCATCTCCTCCAAGAAGCCTTCCCCGATTGCGCCCTTCTCTCCTCTTCTCCCACTCCCTTCTGCGCCGCTCTGACTTGCTCCTTCATTCATCCTCCCTCCCAACCCCACAGCACATAGGGAGATATCTATACATTTATCTGTAATTTATCTACTCATCTATTTATTTATATTAATGTCTGTCTCCCTCTCTAGACTGTGAGCTCGTTGCGGGCAGGAATGTGTCTGTTTGCCGTTCTATTGTACTCTCCCAAGCGCTTAGTACAGTGCTTTGCACATAGCAAGCGTGCAATAAATACGATTGAATGAATGAATGAAAAGCAAAACTTGTTGGACACAGTCTCTGTCCCACATGGGGCTTCAGTAATAATAATAATAATAATAATAATAATAATAATAATAATGGCATTTATTAAGTGCTTACTATGTGCAAAGCACTGTTCTAAGTGCTGGAGAGGATAATAATAATAATAATAATGGCATTTATTAAGTGCTTACTATGTGCAGAGCACTGTTGTAAGTGCTGGGGAGGTTACAGGGTGATCATGTTGTCCCACGGGGTGCTCGCAGTCTTAATGCCCATTTTACAGATGAGGTCACTGAGGCCCAGAGAAGTGAAGTGACTTGCCCAAAGTCACACAGCTGACAACTGGCAGAGCAGGGATTTGAACCCATGACCTCTGGCTCCAAAGCCCGTACTCTTTTCCACTGAGCCACGCTGCTTCTTCACAAGATCATCATCAATCGTATTTATTGAGCGCTTACTATGTGCAGAGCACTGTACTAAGCGCTTAAGAGATTATCTACAGGATACAAGGTAATCAGGTTGTCCCACGTGGGGCTCACAGTCTTCATCCCCATTTTCCAGATGAGGGAACTGAGGCACAGAGAAGTCAAGTGACCTGCCCAAGGTCACACAGCTACACGCGGCGGAGCCGGGATTCGAACCCACGCCCTCTGACTCCCAAATCCAGACTCTTTCCACTGAGCTACGCTGCTTCAGTACTAAGAAGCAACGTGGCCTAGTGACTAGAGCCCAGGCCCGGGTGTCAGAAGGACTTGGATTCTAATCCTGGCTCTGCCGCTTGTCTGCTGTGTGACCTTGGTCAAGTCACTTCACTTCTCTGGGCCTCAGTTCCCTCATCTGCAAAATGGGGCTTAAACCCGTGAGCCCCATGTGGGACAGGGATTGGGTCCAACCTGATCCGATTGTACCTGCCCCAGTGCTCAGAACAGCGCTTGACACATCGTAAGCGTTTCACAAGCACCATCGTCGTCCTCATTAATCCCCATTTTACAGATGAGGTGACGGAGACCCAGAGAAGTGAAGTGACTCGGCCAAGGTCACACAGCGGATAAACGGCGCAGCCGGGATTAGAACCCGGGTCCTGGGACGGTGTTCTGCGCACAGTAAGCGCTCGATAAATACCACCGATCGATTGATAAAGCTGTTGGGGGGGAGCCGGAGATACCTAGCAACTGAGTATTTTTTTGAAAGAATAAAGAGAAGCAGCGTGGCTCAGTGGAAAGAGCCCGGGCTTTGGAGTCAGAGGTCATGGGTTCAAATCCCGGCTCCGCCAATTGTCAGCTGTGTGACTTTGGGCAAGTCACTTCCACTTCTCTGGGCCTCAGTTCCCTCATCTGTAAAATGGGGATGAAGACTGTGAGCCCCCCCGCGGGACAACCTGATCACCTTGTAACCTCCCCGGCGCTTAGAACAGTGCTTTGCACATAGCAAGCGCTTAATAAATGCCATTATTATTATAATAAAGTACAAGTGGCTCCTTCTGAGGGAAAAGAGACTTGAAAAGAAGTGAAAGTTGAACTGCTAATGAGGTTTCCGGAAAATGTTTACTCCTTTCTTTTTTGGCTAAATGAAGGTCAGAAAAATATGTTGACAAAAAATGTCAGAAGGAAGGAGGGCGGAGGAAACGTTTTGAGGACACAGTAAAACAAAGCCTTCAATAATGCTGCAGCCCAGCTGAAAAACGGGAGTCAAAAGCTATCAGGAAAGGGGTGGCTCTTTTCAAGAGAAGCAGCATGGCGCGGTGGAGGGGGCAAAGTCACGGGTTCTAATCTCACTCTGCCGCTGTGTGACCTTGGGGAAGTCATTTCTCTTCCCCATGCCAAGTACCGTTCTGAACACTAGTGTAGATACAAGAGTTAATCACGTTATTATCCCCTTTTTTGCAGATGAGTAACTGAGGCACAGAGAAGTTGAGTGATTGATCCAAGGTCCCACAGCCGACGCGTGGGATTAGAACCCAGGTTCCTCTGATTCCTAAACCCGAGCTCTCTCCGCTACTCCATGCTGCTTCTCACTTACCGGACTGCTGTGTGGCCTTTGGGTAAACCAGATAGAGAAGCGGCGTGGCTCAGTGGAAAAAGCCCGGGCTTTGGAGTCAGAGGTCATGGGTTCGAATCCCGGCTCCACCACATGTCTGCTGTGTGACCTTGGGCAAGTCACTTAACTTCTCTGAGCCTCAGTTACCTCATCTGTAAAATGGGGATTAAGACTGTGAGCCCCACTTGGGACAACTTGATCCCATTGGATTCCCCCCCAGCGCTTAGAACAGTGCTTTGCACATAGTAAGCGCTTAACAAATGCCATCATCATCATCATCATCATTATTATTATTATTAGTGAGTCTTGGTTTCCTCAGCTGTAAAACGGGGATAAAATTCCTGTTCTCCCTCCATATTAGACTGTGACCCCCGTTGCGGGACAGGGTCTTTGTCCAGTCTGATTATCTTGAGTCTACCTCAGTGCTTAGCATCATCATCATCATCAATCGTATTTATTGAGCGCTTACTGTGTGCAGAGCACTGTACTAAGCGCTTGGGAAATACAAATTGGCAACATGTAGAGACGGTCCCTACCCAACAGTGGGCTCACGGTCTAAAAGACTTAGCACATAGAAAGCATCATGGTTTAGTGGAAAGAGCATTGGCTTGGGAGTCAAAGGTCATGAGTTCTAATCCCGGCTCCGCCACTTGTCAGCTGAGTGACTCTGGGCAAGTCACTTCACTTCTCTGCGCCTCAGTTCCCTCATCTGTAAAATGGGGATGAAGACTGTGAGCTCCACGTGGGACAACCTGATGACTTCGTATCTACCCCAGCGCTTAGAACAGTGCTGGGCACATAGTAAGCGCTTAACAAATACCATCATCATCATTATTATTATTATTACTCAACAAATACCAGTAGTAGTAGTAGTAGTAGTAGTAGTAGTAGTAGTAGTAGTAGTAGTAGTAGTAGTAGTAGTAGTAGTAGTAGTAGTAGTAGTAGTAGTAGTAGTAGTAGTAGTAGAGAAGCAGCGTGGCTCAGTGGGAAAGAGCACGGGCTTTGGAGTCAGAGGTCATGGGTTCAAATTCTGGCTCCGCCACTTGTCAGCTGTGTGACTTTGGGCAAGTCACTTAACTTCTCTGTGCCTCAGTTCCCTCATCTGTAAAATGGGGATGAAGACTGTGAGCCCCACGTGGGACAACCTCATCACCTTGTATCCCCCCAGCACTTAGAACAGTGCTTTGCACATAGTAAGCACTTAATAAATGCCATTATTATTATTATTATTATTATTAGTAGTAGTAGTAGTATTAAAATCCAAGCACTGTCTGTAGTGTGAAATATCCTAAAATGTTTAGACAACAGAACACTCACCGAATTCATCGGGGTGGTCAGAATTCAGAGAGCGTTCAAGATTTCCTCATAATGCAGCATAACAGCGTGACATTTGAGGGTTGACTAATCTTTATTTCAAAGCACAGCCTTGGGGAGTTTACCGCAATAAGGTCTAACTTTTGTCTCAAATGGAGAGTTCGAAATAACTCTTTTGTGGTGGAGAGTTTCCCTCTTGTTATTTTTCCCGTTCCCCTCCTACCGCATTGTACATCTCTAGCTATTTTTAGGGAGCAGGCATACCATATTTTTTCATTAATATATTCGGTATCAATTATCTCCTCACACACGACTTTTATGTGGGTGAGTTTCAGAGCCAAGAATTTTCTCAGAAAAAATATATTTTGTCCTCTAAGTTTACTTTCGTAATTGTAGTTCACTGTGGTATGCATTAAGTGCCTACTCTGTGTCAAGCACTGGGGTGATATTCAGTGATCAGATTAGACATATTGACTGACTCACAATCTAAGAGATAATAATAATAATAATAATAATAATAATAATAATGATTGTGGCATTTGTTAAGCTCTTGCTACGTTAGCGCTTGCTATGTTACAGAAGCGGCCTGGCTCAGAGAAGCAGCGTGGCTCAGTGGAAAGAGCCCGGGCTTTGGTGGCAGAGGTCATGGGTTCAAATCCCGGCTCCGTCAATTGTCAGCTGTGTGACTTTGGGCAAGTCACTTCACTTCTCTGCGCCTCAGTGACCTCATCTGTAAAATGGGGATGAAGACTGTGTGGCCTTACTGGACTGCTGTGTGGTCTTTGGGTAAACCAGTTAGATTAGTGAGTCTTGGTTTCCTCAGCTGTAAAATGGGGGTATATATGTTTGTACATATTTATTAATCTATTTATTTATTTATTTTACTTGTACATATCTATTCTATTTATTTTATTTTGTTAGTATGTTTGGTTTTGTTCTCTTGTCTCCCCCTTTTAGACTGTGAGCCCACTGTTGGGTAGGGACTGTCTCTATATGTTGCCAATTTGTACTTCCCAAGCGCTTAGTACAGTGCTCTGCACACAGTAAGCGCTCAATAAATACGATTGATGATGATGATGCTGCTGATGATGATAAAATTCCTGTTCTCCCTCCATATTAGACTGTAACCTCCATTGTGGGACAGGCTATAAATCCAGTCTGATTATCTTGGGTCTACCTCAGTCCCACGGGGGCATGGGACAACCTGATCACCTTGTAACCTCCCCAGTGCTTAGAACAGTGCTTGGCACATAGTAAGTGCTTAATAAATACCGTTATTATTATTATTATTATGTTCCAGGCATTGTTCTAAGCACTGGGTTGGATGCAGTCCCTGTCCCACTTGGGGCTCACAATCGTAATCCCCGTTTCACAGCTGAGGTAACCGAGGCACAGAGAAGTGAAGTGACTTTCCCCAGGGTCACACAGCAGACAAATGGCAGGGCCGTGATTAGAACCCAGGTCCTCTGACTTTTAGGCCTGGGCTCTTTCCTCAAGGCCACACTACCTCTCACCTATCAGGTTGGGAGGAACTGTTTTTATGGAAGTAGCCTGGTGGGAATTACATTAGCCTGGTCCTCTAGACTGTAAACTCGTCGTGGGCAGGGAATGTGTCTTTCTATTGTTGCGTTGTACTCTCCTAGCCTGCTAGAGTAATAATAATAATAATAATGATGGTTTTTGTTAAGCACTTACTATGTGCAAAGCACTGTTCTAAGCGCTGGGGAGGCTGGGGAAGCAGCGTGGCTCAGTGGAAATAATAATAATAATGGCATTTATTAAGCGCTTACTATGTGCAAAGCACTGTTCTAAGCGCTGGGAAGGTTACAAGGTGATCAGGTTGTCCCACGAGGGGCTCACAATCTTAATCCCCATTTTACAGTTGAGGTAACTGAGGCCCAGAGAAGTGAAGTGACTTGCCCAAAGTCACCCAGCTGACAATTGGCGGAGCCGGGATTCGAACCCATGAACTTTGACTCCAAAGCCCGGGCTCTTTCCATTGAGCCACGCTGCTTCCCCAAAATCAATCAATCAATCAATCGTATTTATTGAGCGCTTACTATGTGCAGAGCACTGTACTAAGCGCTTGGGAAGTACAAATTGGCATCACATAGAGACAGTCCCTACCCAACAGTGGGCTCACAGTCTAAAAGGGGGAGACAGAGAACAGAACCAAACATACCAACAAAATAAAATAAGTAGGATAGAAATGTACAAGTAAAATAAATAAATAAATAAATAAATAGAGTAATAAATATGTACAACCATATATACATATATACAGGTGCTGTGGGGAAGGGAAGGAGGTAAGACGGGGGGATGGAGAGGGGGACGAGGGGGAGAGGAAAGAAGGGGCTCAGTCTGGGAAGGCCTCCTGGAGGAGGTGAGCTCTCAGCAGGGCCTTGAAGGGAGGAAGAGAGCGAGCTTGGCGGAGGGGCAGAGGGAGGGCATTCCAGGCCCGGGGGATGACGTGGGCCGGGGGTCGATGGCGGGACAGGCGAGAGCGAGGTACAGTGAGGAGATTAGTGGTGGAGGAGCGGAGGGTGCGGGCTGGGCTGGAGAAGGAGAGAAGGGAGGTGAGGTAGGAGGGGGCGAGGTGATGGACAGCCTTGAAGCCCAGGGTGAGGAGTTTCTGCCTGATGCGCAGATTGATCGGTAGCCATTGGAAGTTTTTGAGGAGGGGAGTAATATGCCCAGAGCGTTTCTGGACAAAGATAATCCGGGCAGCAGCATGAAGTATGGATTGAAGTGGAGAGAGACACGAGGATGGGAGATCAGAGAGAAGGCTAGTGCGGTAGTCCAGACGGGATAGGATGAGAGCTTGAATTAGCAGGGTAGCGGTTTGGATGGAGAGGAAAGGGCGGATCTTGGCAATGTTGTGGAGCCGAGACCGGCAGGTTTTGGTGACGGCTTGGATGTGAGGGGTGAATGAGAGAGCGGAGTCGAGGATGACACCAAGGTTGCGGGCTTGTGAGACGGGAAGGATGGTAGTGCCGTCAACAGAGGTGGGAAAGTCAGGGAGAGGACAAGGTTTGGGAGGGAAGACAAGGAGCTCAGTCTTCGACATGTTGAGCTTTAGGTGGCGGGCGGACATCCAGATGGAGATGTCCTGAAGGCAGGAGGAGATGCGAGCCTGGAGGGAGGGGGAGAGAGCGGGGGCAGAGATGGAGATCTGGGTGTCATCAGCGTAGAGGTGATAGTTGAAGCCGTGGGAGCGAATGAGGTCACCAAGGGAGTGAGTGTATATTGAGAACAGAAGGGGATCAAGCACTGAACCTTGGGGAACCCCCACAGTAAGAGGATGGGAGGGGGAGGAGGAGCCTGCAAAAGAGACTGAGAAAGAACGACCGGAGAGATAAGAGGAGAACCAGGAGAGGACGGAGTCTGTGAAGCCAAGGTCAGATAACGTGTTGAGGAGAAGGGGGTGGTCCACAGTGTCAAAGGCAGCTGAGAGGTCGAGGAGGATTAGGACAGAGTATGAGCCATTGGATTTGGCAAAAGAGCCCGGGCTTTGGAGTCAGAGGTCATGGGTTCAAACCCCAGCTCCGCCACTTGTCAGCTGTGTGACTTTGGGCAAGTCACTTCACTTCTGGGTAGGGACTGTCTCTATATGTTGCCAACTTGTACTTCCCAAGCGCTTAGTACAGTGCTCTGCACACAGTAAGCGCTCAATAAATATGATTGATTGATTAATTGATTCTCTATGCCTCAGTTACCTCATCTGTAAAATGGGGATTAAGACTGTGAGCCCTTCGAGGGACAACCTGATCACCTTGTAACCTCCCCAGCGCTCAGAACAGTGCTTTGCACATAGTAAGCACTTAATAAATGCCATTATTATGATTATTATTGCACGGTGACCAGGTTGTCCCATGTGGGGCTCACAGTCATAATCCCTATTTTACAGATGAGGGAACTGAGGCCCAGAGAAGTGAAGTGACTTGCCCAAAGTCACACAGCTGACAATTGGCAGAGCAGGAATTCGAACCCATGACCTCTGACTCCCAAGCCCGGGCTCTTTCCATTGAGCCACGCTGCTTCTCATGAGTACTCTGCACACAGTAAGCATTCAACAAATATGATTGATTGATTGATTGATTGATCCTCTAATGTCGTGAAGATTTGAGTTTAAATTTCATCAAAGAGAACGTAGACACAAAGATTTGCTGCTCCACAAGGCTGCTTTCCATCAGTGGTATTTATTGGACACTTTCTGTGTAGAGAGCACTGTATTAGGCTCTTCAGGTGGCCCAAGCAGTATGGTCTAGTGGAAACACCCGGGCCTGGGAATCAGAGGGCCTGGGTTCTAATCCTGGTCTCATGTCTTGTCTATTGGGTGACCTAGGGTGAGTCACTTAACTTCTCTGTTCATTCATTTATTCAATTGTATTTATTGAGCGCTTACTGTGTGCAGAGCACTGTACTAAGCACTTGGGAAGTACAAGTTGGCAACATAACATAACATAATAATAATGATGTCATTTGTTAAGTGCCTACTATGTGCAAAGCACTGTTCTAAGCGCTGGGGAGGATGCAAGATGATCAGGTTGTCCCACATGGGGCTCACAGTCTTAATCCCCATTTTACAGATGAGATAACTGAGGCACAGAGAAGTTAAGTGACTTACCCAAGGTCACACGACTGACAATTGGCGGAGCTGGGATTTGAACCCATGAACCTTTGACTCCCAAGCCCGGGCTCTTTCCATTGAGCCACACTGCTTCTCATGACATAAAACATAACATAACATAACATAACATAACATAAAACATAACATAACATAACATAACATAACATAAAACAAACATAACATAACACATAACATAACATAAAACATAACATAACATAACAACATAACATAACATAACATAACATAAAACATAACATAACATAACATAACATATCATAAAACATAACATAACATAACATAACACAACATAACATAACATAACATAACATACAATAACATAACATAACATAACATATAACATATAACAACATAACATAACATAAAACATAACATAACACGTAACATATCATATCATAACATAACATAATATAACATAAAACATAACATAACATAACATAAAACATAACAAACATAACATAACACATAACATAACATAAAACATAACATAACAACATAACATAACATAAAACATAACATAACACATAACATATCATATCATATCATAACATAACATAACATACAATAACATAACATAACACAACATATAACATAACATAACAACATAACATAACATAACATAAAACATAACATAACACATAACATAACATATCATAACATAACATATCATAGCATAACATAACATAACATAACTCTGTGCCTCAGTTGCCTCATCTGCAAAATGGGCTTTCATACTTTTTCTCCCTTTTACTTAGAATGTGAGCCCCACGTCAGACTGATTGTTTTGTATCTATCCCTGCGCTTAGTCTAGTGTCTGGCATTCATTTATTTATTCATTCAGTCATATTTATTGTGCCCTTAATGTGTGCAGAGCACTGTACTAAGCGCTCGGAAGAGTACAATATAACAGTAAACAGACGCATTCCCTGCCCACAACGAGCTTACAGTCTAAAAGGGGAGACAGATATTAATAGAAATAAAGAAATGGGCATAAGTGGCATGGGCCTGGAAGGGGGGATGAATAAAAGGAAGCAAGTCGGGGGATGCAGAAGGGAGTGGGAGAAGAGGAAAGGGGGGGCTTAGTCTGGGAAGGCCTCTTGGAGGAGATGGGCTTTCAATAATTCTTTTAAGCGGGGGACAGTTATTGTCTGTCGGATTTGGGGAGGGAGGGCGTTCTAGGCCAGAAGGAGGAGAAGTCCCCCTCTCCATCCCCCCCATCTTACCTCCTTCCCTTCCCCACAGCACCTGTACATATGTTTGTACATATTTATTACTCTATTTATTTATTTATTTATTTTACTTGTACATCTCTATTCTATTTATTTTATTTTGTTAGTACGTTTGGTTTCATCTCCCCCTTTTAGACTGTGAGCCCACTGTCGGGTAGGGACCGTCTCTATATGTTGCCAATTTGTACTTCCCAAGCGCTTAGTCCGGTGCTCTGCACACAGTAAGCGCTCAATGAATACGATTGATGATGAGGAGGAAGTGGGCGAGGGGTCGGCGGCGAGATAGACGTGATCGAGGAACATTGGAAACGTTGGCGTTAGGAGAGCGAAGTGTGACCTTGGGTAAGTCATTTCACTTCTCGGTGCTTCAGTTACTGAGAAGCTCCACGTGGGACGGGGACTATGTCCAACCTGATGAGCGCTTAACAAATACCGTTTTAAACAAACTATCGCCAAACCTTTTACCAGGTGAGTAGCCGGGGAGGGATGGGAAAGGAACCAGAAGGCTATGTACCTAGGCGTAATTTATTTATTTATAGTAATAAATCCCTCTCTAGGCTGTGAACTTGTTCTGGGCAGGGAACTAGAGTTTAAGCGCTTAGTACAGTGCTCTGTACACGGTAAGCGCTCAATAAATACAATTGAATGAATGAACTAGAGAAGCAGCGTGGCTCAGTGGAAAGAGCACGGGCTTGGGAGTCAGAGGTCATGGGTTCAAATCCCAGGTCTGCCAACTGTCAGCCGTGTGACTTGGGGCAAGTCACTTCACTTCTCTGGGCCTCAGTTCCCTCATCTGCAAAATGGGCATTAAGACTGTGAGCCCCACGTGGGACAACCTGATCACCTTGTATGCTCCCCAGCGCTTAGAACAGTGCTTTGCACATAGCAAGCGCTTAACAAATGCCGTCATCATTATTATTATTACCAGCTCTATTATACTGTACTCTCCCAAGCTCTTAATACGGTGCTCTACCCACAGTAAGCACTCAATAAATACGATTGATTGATGGATGGATTGAGGTTTGTAATCAGGAAAATCAGACGCTGAACATGATTTTCCTCTGGACAATTTTCGGGAGAAATGTCACTGCCGTTCCTCAACCCTGAGAAAAATCTCTATAAGAAATTAATCTTAATCTTGAAAAGAAGCCCCCTTCAACAAGGAGCGAACTGAGCCTCAGAGAAAGAAATTACTGTTTTATGGTAGGAGACTAGGTTGGTCAGAAAGGCGCACTTCCTAATTGGCACGATTGTTAGACACCAAAATGGGTTTCCAAGAAAGCTTACGGAGTGTCTTCCTCTGAAGGTTTTAAGGGAAAAAGGCTGAAGGGGATACCTGTCTACATGTTTTGTTTTGTTGTCTGTCTCCCCCTTCTAGACTGTGAGCCCGTTGTTGGGTAGGGACCATCTCTATATGTTGCCGACTTGTACTTCCCAAGCGCTTAGTACGGCGCTCTGCACACAGCAAGCGCTCAATAATTACGATTAAAGTGAAGGGTAAAGCTTGGCTGCATTCATTTGTTCATTCGATCGTATTTATTGAGCACTTACTGTATGCTGAGCACTGTAATTAATTAATAATGGCATTTATTGAGCGCTTACTATGTGCAAAGCACTGTTCTAAGCCCTGGGGAGGTTACAAGGTGATCAGGTTGTCCCACGGGGGGCTCACAGTCTTAATCCCCATTTTACAGATGAGGTCACGGAGGCCCAGAGAAGTGAAGTGACTTCATTCATTCATTCAGTCGTATTTGTTGAGCGCTTACTGTGTGCAGAGCACTGGACTAAGCGCTTGGGAAGCGCTTCAGGAGGCCTTCCCAGACTGAGCCCCCTCCTTCCTCTCCACCTCCCCACCGCCTTGCCTCCTTCCCCTCCCCACAGCACCTGTATATATGCATATATGTTTGTATGTATTTATTACTCTATTTTACTTATACATATTTATTCTATTTATTTTATTTTCTTAATATGTTTTGTTTTGTCATCCGTCTCCCCCTTCTAGACTGTGAGCCCGCAGTTGGGTAGGGACCGTCTCTAGATGTTGCCAACTTGGACTTTCCAAGCGCTTAGTACGGTGCTCTGCACACAGTAAGTGCTCAATAAATACGATTGAATGAATGAATTTATTACTCTATTTTACTTGTACATATTTATTCTATTTATTTTATTTTGTTAAGATGTTTTGTTTTGTCGTCCGTCTCCCCCTTCTAGACTGTGAGCCCGCAGTTGGGTAGGGACTGTCTCTAGATGTTGCCAACTTGCACTTCCCAAGCACTTAGTACAGTGCTCTGCACACAGTAAGCGCTCAATAAATACGATTGAATGAATGAATTTATTATTCTATTTATTTTACTTGTACATATTTATTCTATTTATTTTATTTTGTTAATATGTTTTGTTTTGTCGTCCGTCTCCCCCTTCTAGACTGTGAGCCCGCCGTTGGGTAGGGATCGTCTCTAGATGTTGCCAACTTGGACTTCCCAAGCACTTAGTCCAGTGCTCTGTACACAGTAAGCGCTCAATAAATACGATTGAATGAACAAACGAACTTGTCCAAAGTCACCCAGCTGACAGCTGGCGGAGCCGGGATTTGAACCCATGACCTCTGACTCCAAAGCCTGTGCTCTTTCCACTGAGCCACGCTGCTTCTCTAAGCGCTAAGAGAGTACACTGTACTAAATGCTTGGGAGAGTACAATACAACAATAAACAGACACATTCCCTGCCCATGATGAGCGTACAGTCTAGGTGCGGGGGGGACAGACATTAATATAAAAAAATTACAGATATCATCATCATCATCATCATCTATCACATTTATTGAGCACTTACTATGTGCAGAGCACTGTACTAAGCGCTTGGGAAGTACAAATTGGCAACATATACAGACAGTCCCTACCCAACATTGGGCTCACAGTCTAAAAGGGGGAGACGGACGACAAAACAAAACATATTAACAAAATAAAATAAATAGAATAAATATGTACAAGTAAAATAAATAGAGTAATAAATTCATTCATTCAATCGTATTGAATCGTAGATATGTAATTTACAGGTATGTAATGTACAGATACGTACATAAGTATCTGGGGATGAGAGTCTGTCTGAGCAGAAGGGAGAGTCATCATCATCATCATCATCAGTCGTATTTATTGAGCACTTACTGTGTGCAGAGCACTGTGCTAAGCGCTTGGGAAGTACAAATTGGCAACATATAGAGACAGTCCCTACCCAACAGTGGGCTCACAGTCTAAAAGGGGGAGACAAAACCAAACATACTAACAAAATAAAATAAATAGAATAGATATGTACAAGTAAAATAAATAGAGTCCGTCTGGAGTGGTGTCATTGGCAACGTTTTTTACCCCCTGAAATTTGCCATCTGTGGTCTTAGCTTTGCCCCAGCATAAATCTGCCAGTGATTGCAGTTTTTTGCCAGCTCTACTAATCATATCAAGCGCTTAGTACAGTGCTCTGCACATAGTAAGCGCTCAATAAATACGATTGATGATTATTTCGTAAATGCTTACTATGTAATAATAATCACTGTGGTATTTGTTAAGCGCTTACTGTGTGCCGGGCACCATCCTAAGAACTGGGCTAATCAGCGGGATCAAGCTAAGCAAGCTGCTTAGAGAAGCAGCGTGGCTCAGTGGAAAGAGCCCGGGCTTCGGAGTCGGAGGTCACGGGTTCAAATCCCGGCTCCGCCACTTGTCAGCTGCGGGACTTTGGGCAAGTCACTTCACTTCTCTGGGCCTCAGTTCCCCCATCTGTAAAAGGGGGTTGAAGACTGTGAGCCCCCCCGTGGGGCAACCTGATCACCTTGTAACCTCCCCAGCGCTTAGAACAGTGCTTTGCACATAGTAAGCGCTTAATAAATGCCATTATTATTATTATTATTATTCTCTGGGCCTCAGTTACCTCATCTGGAAAATGGGGATGAAGACTGTGAGCCCCCTGTGGGACAACCTGATCACCTTGTAACCTCCCCAGTGCTTAGAACAGTGCTTTGCACATAGTAAGCACTTAATCAATGCCGTCATTATTATTATTAATCAGGCTGGATACAGTCCCTGTCTCACAGGGGGCTCACAGTCTTCCTCCTCATTTTACAGGTGAGGTAACTGAGGCACAGAGAAGTTAAATGACTTGCCCAAGGTCACACAGCAGACAAGTGGCAGGGCCAGAACTAGAACCCGGGACCTTCTGCCTCTCAAGCTCTATCCACTAAGCCACGATGCTTCTCTTTGTACTAAGTTCATTCATTCATTCAATCGTATTTATTGAGCGCTTACTGTGTGCAGAGCACTGTACTAAGCGCTTGGGAAGTACAAGTTGGCAACATATAGAGATGGTCCCTACTAAGTACCAAGCACTGTACTAAGTGCTGGGGTAGATACAAGCCATTCAGATGAGACACAGTCCCTGTCCCATTCATTCATTCATTCATTCATTCATTCAATCGTATTTATTGAGCGCTTACTGTGTGCAGAGCACTGTACTAAGCGCTTGGGAAGTACAAGTTGGCAACATATAGAGACGGTCCCTACTAAGTACCAAGCACTGTATTAAGTGCTGGGGTAGATACAAGCCATTCAGATGAGACACAGTCCCTGTCCCATTCATTCATTTATTCATTCATTCATTCGGTCGTATTTATTGAGCGCTTACTGTATGCAGAGCACTGTACTAAGTGCTTGGTAAGTACAAGTTAGCAACATATAGAGATGGTCCCTACCCAACAACGGTCTCACAGTCTAGAAGGGGTTCTCATGTGGGGTTCCCAGCCTTAGTGGGTAGGGACCGTCTCTTTATGTTGCCAACTTGTACTTCCCAAGCGCTTAGTACAGTGCTCTGCACACAGTAAGCGGTCAATAAATACGATTGATTGATTGATTGACTAAGCTCTCATATTCCCTTCTCCCTCTCTGTGTCACCCTTGGCACTTCTACCCTGTAAGCACTTGTTATTCACTTCACCCTCAGCCCCACAGCTCTTTGGTTCCTATCCATAATAATAATAATAATAATGGTATTTGTTAAGCACTTACTATGTGCCAAGCACTGTTCTAAGCGCTGGGATAGATACAAGGTGAGCAGGTTGTCCCATGTGGGGCTCAATCCCCGTTTTCCAGATGAGGTCACTGAGGCTCAGAGAAGTGAAGTACAGTGCTCTGCACACAGTAAGCGCTCAATAAATACGATTGAATGAATGCTTGGCACATAGTAAGTGCTTAACAAGTACATCATTACTATTATTATTATTATAAACAAATGGCCTCATCAAATAACAGGAAACTGGGTTTGGGAGAGCCGGGGGGATGGGTGGAAGGAGAGCCGGAAGTGTGGCAGAGGAATGGACCAGATTGGGTAGGGACTGTCTCTGTATGTTGCCAACTTGTACTTCCCAAGCGCTTAGTACAGTGCTCTGCACACAGTAAGCGCTCAATAAATACAATTGATTGATTGATTTGATTAAGCGCTTAACAAATACCAACATTATTATTATTGGAGAAGCAGCATGGCTCAATGGAAGGAGCCCGGGCTTTGGAGTCGGAGGTCAGTGGTTCAAATCCCGGCCTCGCCACTTGTCAGCTGTGTGACTTTGGGCAAGTCACTTCACTTCTCTGGGCCTCAGTGACCTCATCTGTAAAATGGGGATTAAGACTGTGAGCCCCTTGGGACAACCTGATCACCTTGTAACCTCCCCAGCGCTTAGAACAGTGCCTTGCACATAGTAAGCGCTTAATAAATGCCATTATTATTATTATTATATTACTGTGGATAACTAGGGAATCAGTATGGCCTAGTGGAAAGAGCGTGGGCTTGAGAGTCAGAGGAGCTGGGTTCTAATTCTGCTTCTGCCATTGTCTGCTGTGCGATCTTGGGCAAGTCACTTAACTTTTCTGCGCTTCAGTTTCCTCTGCTGTAAAATGGGGATTCAACTGCTGTCCTCCCTCCTACTTATCCTGTGAGCCCCATGTGGGGCAGGGACTGTGTCCGGCCTGTTGGACTTGTATCTACGCAGCGCTTAGAACAGTATTTGACCCATAGTAAATGCTTAAAAAATAACATAATAATTATGCTTGGAGAAGCAGCATGACATAGTGGACATCATCATCATCATCAATCGTATTTATTGAGCGCTTACTGGACAGCCTTCTAGACTTCTAGACTGTGAGCCCACTGTTGGGTGGGGACCATCTCTATATGTTGCCAACTTGTACTTCCCAAGCGCTTAGTACAGTGCTCGGCACACAGTAAGCACTCAATTAATACGATTGAATGAATGAATGAATGATAGAGCTCGGGCCTGGGATTCAGAAGGTCATGGGTTCTAATTCCGCTCTGCCACTTGTCTGGTGTATAACCTTGG